>NC_088381.1:97092500-99492500 GCF_037993035.2 Macaca fascicularis | reverse complement strand
TGTTTTCTGTTAATTCCTCTGGTGTGGTGTCTACGAGGTCTTGAATTTCTCTGAGGTTTCTATCTTGAAACTCTTCATCCCTCATCTTTTTTGCCATATCCACAATCTCTTTCATGATTTTCCTGATTGACACTGTCATAAATTCTGTGAAGTCATGAACAACATTTGGACACAGTTTTTCTCCAGCAGGAATTTCTTTTGGGCTTGAAGGCTTTAACAGCTTTTTCATGATTTTTTCTCTACCAGGGTTCTCTTCCATAGCACTGACAATCCTTTCCATAGAGTATCCTGCATGACGAGCCTTAAAGGTCCTCATGAACCCCTGATCTAGAGGATAAATAAAGATGTTGTGTTTGAGGGCTAGAAGACCACTTCAGCACCTTTCTTTTGAACTCATGAGGTTCTGGGTGGCCAGGGACATTGTCCAATATCGAAAGAACTTTGAAAGGCAGTCCCTCATTGGTAAGGTACTTACTGACTTCAAGGAAAACGCATCAGTGGACCCAATCCAGAAAAGGGGTTATCACTAAATTTTATTGTTGTACAACCCAAAGACTGGCAGCTGATGTTTATCTTTTCCCTTTGAGGCTCACAGGTTAGCAGTTTTATAGATAAGAGCAGCCCTGATCATAAACCTAACTGCACTGGCACAAAATAGTGGGGTTAGCCTATCCCTTCCTGTCTTAAATCCTGGTGCTCACTTCTCTTCCTTACAAATAAATGTCCTCTGTGGCATTCTTTTTTTTCCAGAATGGGTCAATTCCACCTTCATTAAAAACCTGTTCAAAGCATGGCACTGGTACAAAAATAGACACATAAACCAATGAAACAGAATAGAGAGCCCAGAAATAAGGCCGCACACCTACAATCATCTGATTTTTAACAATGCTGACAAAAAAAGACAATGGGGAAAGGACTCCCTATTCAATTAGTGAGGCTAAGATAACTGGCTAGCCATATGCAGAAGATTGAGACTGGACCCCTTCCTTATACGATATATAAAAATCAACTCAAGATGGATTAAAGACTTAAATGTAAAACCCAAAACTATCAAAACCCTGGAAGACAACCTAGGCAATATCATCCTGGACATATGAATGGCAAAGATTTCATGACGAAGATGTCAACAGCATTTGCAACAAGAGCAAAAACTGACAGGTGGATCTAATTAAACTTAAATGCTTCTGCACAGCAAAAGAAGCTACCAACACAGTAGACAGACAACCTACAGAATGAGAGAAAATATTCACAAACTATGCATCTGACAAAGGTCTAATATCCAGCATCTGTAAGGAACTTAAACAAATTTACAAGAAAAAAACAACTCCATTAAAAAGTGGGCAAAGGACATGAACAGCCATTTTTCAAAAGAAGACATATGCATAGCCCAGAAGCACATGAATAAAAGTTCAACATCACTGATCATAAGAGAAACAAAAATCAAAACCACAATGAGACACTAACTCACACTAGTCAGAATGGCTATTATTAAAATGTCAAAAAATAACTGATGCTAGCAAGGTTGGGGAGAAAAGGGAACACTTATACACTGTTGATGGGAGTGTAAATTAGCTCAACTATTGTGGAAAGCAGTGTGATGATTCCTCAAAGAGCTAAACAGAACTACCATTCAACCCAACAATCCCATGACTGGGTATATACCCAAAGGAATACAAATCATTCTACCACAAAAACACATGCACATGTATGTTCCTTGCAGCACTACTCACAATAGCAAAGGCACGAAATCTACCTAAGACTGAATAAAGAAAAGATGGTACATATACACTACAGAATACAATGCAGCCATTAAAAAAAATGAGATCAGATCTCTTGCAGGAACATGGATCAAGCTGTAGGCCACAGATTAGAAGACTCAACGTTGTCAGGATCTCAATTCATCCAAAGTTGTTCTATATATTGAATCCCATCCTAATAAAAGTATCAACATGCTTTTCTGCACAAACTGAATCTAAAATATACAGAAACGTAAAAGAAACTAGAGCAGCCAAAACAATCTTGAAAAAATGCAGATGGAAAATGCACATTTCCTAATTTTAAGCCTTCTATAAAGCTATAATAATCAAGACAATGTGGTTTTAGAGTAAGGATTAAACAAACAGATCAATGGAGCACAAATGAGTATCCAGAACAGATGATACACATACGGTTAATTGATTTTTATCTAATATATAAATCAATTCAGGGAAAGGGAAGTCTTTCAAACAAATGATGCTAACATAACTGTATAAACTATAAAAAATTATAAACATTGAACCTTATTTCATTTCACACATAAAAATTAATTCAAGATGTACAAGACAGAACTATAAAGCTTTGAGATTAAAATACATGAGCGAGAGACAGCAAAGCAAGATGGTGGAATAGAAAGCTGCAAAAAGTGCCCCCCTCCACGCAGGAACACCAAATTTAACAACTCTCTACACACATACACAAAACTTACCTAAGAACCAAAAATCAGTTGAGCACTCAAAAGTACCTGGTTTCAATTTTGTATTACTGGAAGACACAATGAAAAGGGCAGGAAAGACAGTCTTGAATTGTGATCTCCACCCTTCCCCCATTGCCCAAGAGCTGTGTGGCACAGAGAATCTGTGTGCTTGGGGAGAGGGAATGCAGCAATGTGAGACTTTGCACTGAACTTTGTGCTGCCCCATCAGAGCAAAAAGCAGAACCGGATTACACCTACCTGACGCGTGCCCATAGAGGAAGCATTTGGACTGGCCCTCAACAGAGGGGAATCGCCCATCCCAGCAGTCGGAACCTGAGTTCCAGCAAGCCTCATCACGAGCTGGAGCGCTCTGGGATTCTAATAAACTTCAAAGGGAGTCTAGGCTACAAGGAATGCAGCTCCTAGGTGAGTCCTTCAGCTGAGCTGTGCTCAGAGCCAGTGGACCAGGGGAGCACACAACCTACTAAGACACCAGCCAGGGGCCAGGTGCGGTGGCTCACGCCTGTAATCCCAACACTTTGGGAGGCCGAGGCAGGTGAATCACGAGGTCAGGAGATCAAGACCATCCTGGATAACACGGTGAAACCCCGTCTCTACCAAAAAAAAAACATACAAAAAATTAGCCAGGCATGGTGGCAGGCACCTGTAGTCCCAGCTACTTGGGAGGCTGAGGCAGGAGAATGGCGTGAACCTGGGCGGCGGAGCTAGCAGTGAGCTGAGATCGCGCCACTGCACTCCAGTCTGGGCAACAGAGCGAGATTCCATCTCAAAAAAAAAAAAAAGACAGACACCATCCAGGGCCGCTAATGGAGTACATGCACCAACACTCCCCCAACCCCAGGCTACACAGGTCGTGGCTTCACAAGAGACCCTTTCTTCACTTCAGGACAGGAGAGGGAAGAACAAAGAGAACTTTGTCTTGCATCTTGGATACCAGCTTAGCCACAGGGCAGGGCACAGCACAGATCTGTGAGGACCCCATTTCCAGGCTCCTGGATGACATTTCTAGACACACCCTGGGCCAGAAAGTAACCTGATACCTTGAAGAGAAGGACCCAGTCATGACAGGACCAACACCTGCTGAATAAAGGGCCGCTGGGCCATGAATAACCAGCAGCAATACCCAGAAACTATGCCATGGGCCTCTGGGTGAGACTCTGAGATGTGCTGGCTTAAGGTAAGATATAGCACATTCCCCACTGTGGTAGCTACAATGACAGACTTCATCTACTTGATAAAAGCAAAGGGAAAAGTAAAGGAGATTTTGCCTGGCACCTTAGGTACCAGCTCAGCCACAGGGGGTGGAGCACCATGAGGGGTCCTAGGTCCCTTGGCTCTTGGATGTCATTTCTGGACCTGCTCTGGGACTGCCCTGAAGAGTGAGTCTCAGGCCCGGCAACCTTCACCATGAGCTGACTGAAGAGCCCTGGGGACTTAAGTGAACATCAGTGGAAACCTAGAATTATGTCCTGTGGGTCTGTAGTGCTGGTGGCCACAGATTGAGGCTCCTCTGCCTGTGGAAAGTGGAGAGAAGAATGGGAAGAACTGCACCTCATGCTTTGACTGCCAACTCACAGCTGTATAACAGAACACCAGGTAGACTTCTAAGGTTTCTCACTCCAGTCTGTGGCTCCTAGATGGCATCTCTGGACCCATCCGGGGTCTGGAGAACTCGCTGCCCTGAGGAAAAGACACAAGCCTATCTTGCTTTGCTACCTGCTGATCGTACAGCTACAGGGCCTTGGGCAAACATAGTCAGTAGCCAGATAGTGGTAACAGCAGGACAAGACCTAGTGCTGTGCAGGCTTCAGGTCTGACTAGCACAGTCACAGTGGTAGAGGACACAGGGGTGCTTGTGTCACTCTATTCCCAGCTTTAGGTAGCTCAGAACAGACAGAGAGAGATTCTGTTTGTTTGGGAGAAAGTAAGGGAAGAGAACAAGAGCCTCTGTATGGTAATCCAGAGAATTCACCCACATCTTGTCCAAGACCATCAAGGCAGTACCTCTGCAGGTCTGCAAGAACCAAGTATTACTAGGTTTAGGGTGCCCCCTAAAGCAGATATAGCTTAGATCGCAACACTCAAGTCCTTTCAAATATCTGAAATAAGCCAAGCATAGAAAGATAAACATCACTTGTTCTCACTTATCAGTGGTACCTAAAAATTAAAAGAATTTAACTCATGGAGATAGAGCGTAATCTGAGGGTGTGAAGGGTGGTGGGGGTGGAAGGAATGGGAATGGTTGATGGGTACAAACAAACAGAAAGAATGAATAAAACCTAATATTTGCTAGCACAACATGGTGACTGTAGTTACAGTAAAAAATAATTTGATGGTACATTTTAAAATAGCTAAAAGAGTACAATTGAATTGTTTGAAACGCAAAGGATAAATGCTTGAGGGGATGAAAACCCCATTTACCCTGATGCGATTATTACTCAATGCCTGTTGGTATCAAAATATCTCATGTACCCTATAAATATACTAACCTACAAGATACCCATAAAATTTTTAAATTAAGAATTTTTTAAAATAATAAAAAATAAATACATTGTTATCATTACAATCTTGGGGTAGGCAGGCAAAGATTACTTAAAGAGGATACAAAAGGCACTAAGCATAAAAAAATAAGAAATTGGAATTCATTAAAATTTCAAACTTCAGCATAAAAAGACAAGTCACAGACAAGGATAAATACTCCCAATATCTATTATCTGACAATGGACTCATAGCCAAAATACGCACAAATTCCTACAACTCAATTACTAAAAAAAAAAAAATTAAAAAATGAGTAGAAGACTTGAACAGACATGTCACGAAAGAAAATATGAGATCTAATACACATGTGGAAAAGGGCTCAATATTATTGGTCATCAGGGAAATACAAATTAAAATCATAACAAGACACCATTTTATATTTATTAGAATGGTTAAAAGTAATGAGACTGACAACACCAAATGTCAACAAAAATGTGAAGCAACTGGAAAACTTATGAACTATGAAAGTATTATAGAGGTATTATTTACAATAGCCCAAAACTGGAGACCACCCAAATATTCATCAACAGAAAAAAAAACACATTTTATTATATTCATACAATGGAATCCTACTTAGCAATAAAGAAGACCCAACTACTGTTATATGCAACAATAAACATGAATTTCAAAAGCCTTAGGCGAAGCGAAACCATATACAAAAAAGCTACATCCTGGCCAGTTGCGGTGGCTCACGTCTGTAATCTCAGCACTTTGGGAGGCCAAGACGGGCAGATCACCTGAGGTTGGGAGTTCAAGACCAGCCTGGCCAACCTGGAGAAATCCCATCTCTACTAAAAGTACAAAATTAGCCAGGCATGGTGGCGCATGCCTGTAGTCCCAGCTACTCAGGAGGCTGAGGCAGAAGAATCGCTTGAACCTGGGAGCGGGAGGGTGCAGTGAGCTGAGATCGCGCTATTGCACTCCAGCCTGGGCAACAAGAGTGAAACTCTGTCTCCAAAAAAAAAAAAAAAAAAGCTACATCCTGTATAATCCTATTCATTTGAAATTTAAAAACATGTAAAACTCATTATGGTGACAGAAATCACAACGATTGTCTATGGGTATGGGATGAATCAGAAGGGGGCCCAAGGAAACTCTCTTGGAGGATGGAAATGCTATTTAGTTTGATTGGGTTACGATTACATAGGTATATATATTTATCAAAAATCACTAAACTATATACTGAAAATCTATGCATCTCATTGTATGCATAATTTTAGCTCAACAAAGTATTGTCAGGGAGAAAAAGAAAAAACAAAACAACTTAACCAGACTTCTAGTTCAGGATGTCAGAATGACCACAGTATTTTTCTTCTCCCCATAAATGGGTACTAGAAGGGAAAATGAGAGGATGTTCTGGATCACTGGTATTGTTCTAGTTATCTTGTCCTGAATGATGATTATATAGGTGTTTCAACTTTGGGATAATTTATCTATTTATACTCATGATTTGTACATTCTTCTATATATATGTTATATCCAATTGTTTAAAATGAGCCGATGAATCAGGTACCCCCTACAATCCACCGCTGTACAAAGTTCTATCTAGCTACTGAATTTTCGCTAAGGATGTTAAATTTACCAAATAACGGTTTGGTTTCTAAATCAAAACAAAAGTGAAAACACTCCTTAGCTCTGATGATCTGCACTAGTCCCACTGTAGGCCTAAAATAACAGCTTTTCAGCTCCCAATAAAATGCACACATGAAAGTGACTTCACAAAAGACTGTAAGATAGATACACTCTAGGTAACCGCTAAGCATCCCAATAATATATGAACACATTTTCTTATCCTATCGTTACCCTGATATTCTATAGTATGTTGGCTGAAAATGTATCCACCAGGCTTCTCAAAATAAACTGTAACCTTTTTTTGAGACGGATTCTTGCTCTGTCACCCAGGCTGGGGTGCAGTGGCGCCATCTCAGCTCACTGCAAGCTCCGCCTCCCAGGTTCCGGGTTCACACCATTCTCCTGCCTCAGCCTCCCGAGTAGCTGGGACTACAGGCGCTGGCCACCACGTGGGGCTAATCTTTTTGTATTTTTAGTAGAGACGGGGTTTCACCGTGTTAGCCAGGATGGTCTCAATCTTCTGACCTTGTGATTCGCCCATCTCAGACTTCCAAAGTGCTGGGATTACAGGCGTGAGACACTGCACCTGGCCAATAAACTGTAACTTCTATACAATTTATGTGTCAGAGAACTTGTTTTTGCCAAACCTTCATTTGGACCTCTGCTAGACTACCAAATTCTCTGAATATTTTTTGAGAATAACAACATGTAAAATCTGATGCTGAAGTGTTGTGGAGGTAGCTAAATTCAAAAATCAAATATATATAATGCAGGCAATTTACACAACTATTCTATATTATCTGATGGTATTTAGCATTAGAGAAAACAGGTTGGTTAATCAAGACAAATAAAGGTCAAGGTCACAAAGGACTTGGTGGGGATGGGGTGGTTTGGTGAGTTTAAGTGAAATGACTAACTATGGGATCTGAAAGTAAAAGAGGAGAAAATGAAACCAAGAGACTTAAATTACTAGGACCAAAATTCAAACAGCACACTTATCACAATTCAAGCCGCAAAAGTGGTAGAAAGGCAAGATGTTATAGTGAAAAAAGAAGAGTTTCAGAGTTCAAGACATATTTCATCTAAATTGTATACCTGAAAATGAATATAGGAGTATCTACCATTAGAATTATCAACCTATTGTATGGTTCCTGACCCAAAGTAGAATCTGAATAAATAAAAGGTAACTGTTATAAGTTGATGAAATAAATGCAAATTACTTTTAACTTTTACCTAGAAGACAATTACAAACTCAAATCTACTGAGAAAAAAAATAAAACTTATTCCAAGCCAACTATAAATAACATATAGCCCAAATGATATTTTTAGATTATCCAATCAAATGTTCTCTTCTTTTCTTAAGGCTAAATTAAAGTTGATTGGACAGATATTACACATGCAAATATATAACTATATATACTCAAAACAAAATTTCACTTTTTTCTGGAGCAATTTTAAATCACAAGTACCATGGTTTATATAATTTTTTTCTACATCTGACAATTTCTACACTGTCCTTATAACTCAATATTGACTACAATGAGATTAACCACAAATCTAAAGGTGGCAGATTACTTGTAAAAATAGATTTGCTCTTCTTACTGCAGACACAGCCAAAGCAAGAAAACAGTATTCAGTAAGACAATAGAATTTTTAGTACTCACAAACAATGGGAAAGATTAAATCATGTTAACAGTGAAGTTTGGTTGGCACCACATTAACTCATTAGGTGCCATATTACACATTATACATTCATAGCATCAACTGATTCCTGAATGCAAATTTTAACAATTCTCCAATCAGCAAATGTATTAACCGCAGCTCTGCCAATGATAAAATGATATTTAAGGCAATATTCTTACCTGCCTCAACAGTTTCTCAATGGCCGACATTACCATAAGGCCTCTCCAAACTACTGGTTCATTTTCTTCAACCAGAAAGCCCATAGACATACTGCAACAGTAATACAAAAATACAACTAATTTGTATAAATTAATCAATATTATTCAGAAAAGAAACATTAAAAAAAATATATGCTCACCAAGCAATACCGTAATTCCAGAGAGGCCTCATTAGGTTGCCTGGAAAAAAAAAAAACAAAATCCTCTCTTTTAGAAGAATAAAACACAATACATAAACATTCTGAATTGGGTTTTTTTTTCCATCTTTTTAGAAATATTATTTTTTCAATTAACAGAAATTGCATATGTTTATGGGGTACAATGTAATGTTATGATACATGTCTACATTGTGGTAGAATAATAAAAATAAATAATAAAACCATGCCAATTAGCATTCCACATCACCTCACTTACTTCTTTCTTTGCAGTAAAAACATTTAAAGTCTACTCTTGTAACAATGCTGAAATATACAAAAAATGATTGTTAACAATAGTCACCATGCTGTGCAACAGATCACTGGAACTTATTCCCCCGTCTAACTGAAACTTCGCACCACTTGACTAACATCTCCCCTTTGCCCATCCATCCTTCCAGGATCAAAGAATACCAAACTGGAAATACAAATAGGCTGCTCATATTGTGCAATTTAACTTTCAACTAAATATACCTCAATTTGCAACAGTTTAAACATTATACCAAGCATACTACTAATATTCCCAATAGACACAACATTGATAAATAGTTGAGACATAATTTTATTAAGAAATAATTCAAATAAAATTTTAAATATGTTTCTAAGAAACAGCCTCAATATCAGGCACAATTGCTCACACCTGTAATCCCAGCACTTTGGGAGGCTGAGGTGGGTGGATCACTTGAGGTCAGGAGTTCGAGACCAGCCTAGCCAACATGGTGAAATCCTGTCTTTACTAAAAATACAAAAATTAGCTGGGCATGGTGGTACACGCCTATAGTCCCAGCTATTCAGGAGGCTAATATGAAAGAATCGCTTGGACCTGGGAGGCAGACATTGCAGTGAGCCCACATTGTGCCACTGCACTCCAGCTGGGTGACAGAGCAAGGCTCTGTCTCAAAAAAAAAATAAATATCCTCAATAAAATAACTCAAATACAATTTTACAATTTTTCTAAAAAATAGCCTCAGTAACTAATTTTGCCCACCAATTTTATTCATATACAAAGATACATAAATAGAAAAATTTTATATATATGCTAATCTAATATGTGCATACATATATGTGTATATTTGCACACACACATACACATCTAATCAGTCCTTCCTACACTGGAGTGTTACTAGTTATTTGTTCCTTTACTTAACTTAAAAAGTGTAAAAATCCACAAAAGTAGACAAACTCAATTTTGAAATCTGAGATGAAAAATTGCATTAATCTGTAGAGAAAAGCAATCTACTGCTTATGGTGAAATAAAAAAAAATTATATAGGCAACAAATGGTTACAATAAAATATAATTTGTTTTATCAAACTATGCAATCACCTTCACACCCACTCTTGCTTTCATATCCTACTTCTCTACCATAATAAACTACCACAGAAGCCATTTTAATTAATATGATTTGGACAAGTATTGAGCAAAAAGTTTAGAACAAAGTCATAAAACCTAGTAGTATCCTGTTTTCAGATTTCAAGATACGTTCTTCAGGGTTTTTCTCCTCTGTAAAGAGACTGAGACTGAAAACTGTATAAAGCATATATGCATGGATTATATAAGAAATCCTCGGCCGGGCGCGTTGGCTGATGCCTGTAATCCCAGTGCTTTGGGAGGCCGAGGAGGGCAGATCACGAGGTCAGGAGATCGGGACCATCCTGGCTAACACGGTGAAACCCCGTCTCTACTAAAAATACAAAAACTTAGCCAGGTGTGGTGGCAGGCACCTGTAGTCCCAGCTACTCAGGAGGCTGAGGCAGGAGAATGGCATGAACCTGGAACCTGGAAGGCAGATATTACAGTGTGCCAAGATCGTGCCACTGCACTCCAGCCTGGGCAACAGAGCAAGACTCCGACTCAAAAAAATAAAAAAAGAAAGAAATCCTCTGCCATACTTCATTCATTGAATCCCTACTCATAGAAAAAGCCATGGTCCTTCATTAAAGGAATATGCAAAGAGTATATGTTTATAGTTTTCTTCTTTAATTTCTGACTAAACTAACTAGTTCAATCTCCCCATACCTAATTTGAAAGCAATATATTTCTTCTATGTAATTTTCTCAATTCTTTCCAAAGCATCCAATTATAACCTTTCACTATCAGGGTTGGCAATATTTTCTGCCATTTTCTTCAATTACCATATGAATACAGATTAAAGAATCTGAATTATCACATGGTTTTTCACTTTTGATCTGCTAAAACCGTGAGTTACAGTAAGAGATTTTTCCTAATTTGGAACCAAACTTGCTTTCCTGGATTAAACCCAATTTAATTTTAATGTAGTTATTTTATACAATGCTGAATTTGGTCTGCTAATATTTGCTTAACATGATACCAGTATGTCAAAGAGATATCTGCACTCCTATGTTTACTGCAGCACTATTCACAACAGTCAAGATATGAAATCAACCTAAATGTCCAACAATAGATGAATGGATAAAGAAAAGTTGGTATATAGACACAACAGAATACTACGCATCCACTAAAAAGAATGAAATCCAACTAACTAGGGAGGTGAAAAATCTCTACAATGAGAATTACAAAACACTGCTCAAAGAACACAGAGATGAGACAAATAAATGGAGAAGCATCCCATGCTCATGGATAGGAAGAATCAATAACATTAAAATGGCTATACTCCCCAAGGCAATTTACAGATTCAATGCTATTCCTATCAATCTACCAATGACATTCTTCACAGAACTAGAAAAAACTATTTTAAAATTCACAGGCAACCAAAAAATAGCCCAAATAGCCAAGGCAATCCTAAGCAAGAAAACAAAGCTGGAGGAATCATGCTACCCAACTTCAAACTATACTACAGGGCTACCATAACCAAAACAGCATGCTATTGGTACAAAAGCAGGCACATGGACCAATGGAACAGAATAAAGAGCCCAGAAATAAGGCCACACAACTACAACCATCTGATTTTCAATAAAGCTGACAAAAACAAGCAATGGGGAAAAGATTCCATAAAAGGTGCTGGGATAAGTGGCTAGTCATAAGTAGAAGATTGAAGCTGGAACCCTTTCTTACACCACATATAAAAATCAACTCAAGATGGATTAAAGACTTAAATGTAAAAGCCAAAACTATAAAAATCCTGGAAGACAACCTAGGTATTACCATCCTGGACATAGGAATGGGCAAAAATTTCATGACAAAGGAAGCAAAAGCAATCACAACAAAAGCAAAAATTGAAAAGTGGGATCTAATTAAACTTAAGAGATTCTGCACAGCAAAAGGAACTATCAACAGAGTAAACAAACAACCTATAAAACGGTAGAAAACCTTTGTAAATTATACATCTGACAAAGGTCTAATATCAAGCCTCTATAAGGAAGTTAAATTTACCGGAGAAAAACAAACAACCCCATTAAAAGTGGGCAAAGGACGTGAACAGATATTTCTCAAAAGAAGACATACATGCAGCCAACACACATATGAAAAAAAAATCAATATCACTGATCATGAGAGAAATGTAAATAAAGATCACAATGAGATACCAACTCACACCAGTCAGAATGGCTATTATTAAAATACCAAAAAATTACAGATGTTGGCAAGGTTACGGGGAAAAGGCAACACCTACACACTAGTGATGGAAGTGTAAATTAGCTCAACCATTCTGGAAAGCATATGGTGATTCCTCAAAGAGCTAAACACAGAATTACCATTCAACCCAGCAATTCCATTACTGGGCATATACCCAGAGGAATATAAATCATTCTACCATAAAGACACATGCACACGAATGTTCACTGCAGCACTATTCACGATACCAAAGACATTAAATCAACCTAAATACCCATCAATGACAGATTGGATAAAGAAAATGTGGTACATATATACCATGGAATACTAGGCAGTCACAAAAAAAAAAAAAAAGATCATGTCTTTTGCAGGAAGATGGATGGAGCTGGAGGCCATCATCCTTAGCAAACTAATGCAGGAACAGAAACCCAAATACCACGTGTTCTCACTTACAAGTGGAAGCTAAATGATAAGAACTTACAGACACAACGAAGGAAACAACAGACAGTGGGGTCTACCTGACAGGGGAAAATGGGAGAGGGAAGAGAGCAAAAAATATAACTATTGAGTACTAGGTTTAATATCTGGGAAATGAAATAATATGTACAACAAACCCCTGTGATATATTTAGCTAAGTAACAAACCTTCATATGAACTTGCAAACATAAAATAAAAGTTAAAAAAAAAAAAAGGAATGAAATTCTGTCATTTTCCCAAACATGAATAAGCCTGGAGGACATTAAGTGAAATAAGCCAGACACAGAAATTGAAATCCTACATGCATTAACAATAATGTATTATGTATCTCAAAATAGCTTATAATATTTTAAATGTTCCCACAACAAGGAAGTAATGTTTGAAGTGATTAATCTCCTCATTACCTTGATTTAATTATGATACAATGCAATATACATACCAACACATAAAATTGTGCACCATAAATATATACAATTATGTGTCAATTAAAAATAAAACTAAAGCCAGGCACAGTGGTACATGCCTGTAGTCTTGGCTACTCAGGAGGCTGAGGTGCGAGAGTCAATTGAGCCCAGGAGTTTGAGTCCAGCCTGAGTAACATAGTGAGACCCCATCTCTAAAAATAAAATAAATAAAAATCATTTTAAAATTTAATAAATAAGGAGCAGGGCAAAATGGTGAAATAGGAACAGTTCTGGTCTGCAGCTCCCAGCGAGACCAATGCAGAAGGCAGGGGTGATTTCTGCATTTCCAACTGAGGTACCCAGTTCATCTCACTGGAACTGGTTAGACAGTGAGGGCAGCCCACTGAGGGTAGGCAGAAGCAGGGTGGGGCATCGCCTCACCTGGGAAGTGCAAGGGGCTGGGGACCTCCCTCCCCTAGCCAAAGGAAGCCCTGAGGGACTGTGCTATCCAGCTCAGCTACTAGGCTTTTCCCACGGTTTTTGTAACCTGTAGACCAGGAAATTCCCTTGAGTGCCTACACCACCAGGGCCCTGGGTTTCAAGCACAAAACTGGGCAGCTGCTTGGGCAGACACAGAGCTAGTTGCAGGAGTGTTTCTTCATACCCCAGTGGCACCTGGCACCCCAGTGAGACAGAACCGTTCACTCCCCTGGAAAGGGGCTGAAGCCAGGAGCCAAGTGGTCTTAGTGAGTCCCACCCCCACACAGCCCCGCAAGCTAAGATCCACTGGCTTGAAATTCTCGCTGCCAGCACGGCAGTCTGAAGTTGACCTGGGACAACAAAGCTTAGCGCAGAGAGGGGCGACAAGGAATACTGAGGCTAGAGTAGGTGATTTTCCCCTCACCATATTAAGGAAGCCGCCAGGAAGTTCAGACTGAGATTCCTCCTCACTGGGCAGGGGATCTCTGAAAGAAAGGCAGCAGCCCCATTCAGGGGCTTATAGATAAAACCCCCATCTCCCTGGGACAGAGCACCTGGGGGAAGGAGTGGCTATGGGCACTGCTTCAACAGACTTAAACATTCCTGCCTCCTGGCTCTGAGGAAAGCAGGAATCTCTTAGCGCAGCATTCGAGCTCTGCTAAGGGACAGACTACCTCCTCAAGTGGGTCCCTGACACCTGTGTCTCCTGACTGGGAGATACCTCCCAGCAGGAGTTGATAGACACCTCATACAGGAGAGCTCCAGCTGGTAACTGGTGGGTGCCCCTCTGGGACGAAGCTTCCAGAGGAAGTAGCAGGCAGCAATCTTTGCTGTTCTGCAGCCTCCGCTGGTGATACCCAGGCAAACAGGGTCTGGAGTGGACCTCCAGCAAACTCCAGCAGAAGTGCAGAATAGGGGCCTGACTGTTAGAAGGAAAACTAACAAACAGAAAGCAATAACATCAACATTAACAAAAAGCACGCCTATGCAAAAAACCTATCCTAAGGTCATCAGCATCAAAGATCAAAGATAGATAAATCCACAAAGATTAGGAAAACCCAGCACAAAAATGCAGAAAATTCCAAAACCAGAATGCCTCTTCTCCTCCAAGTGATCACAACTCCTCTCCAGAAAGTGCACAAAACTGAACGGAGAAAAGAGTATGATGAATTGACAGAAGTAGGCAGAAGGTGGGTAATAATAACAAATTCCGGCGCACTAAAGGAGCATTTTCTAAGTCAATGGAAGGAAGCTAAGAACCTTGATAAAAGGTTACAGGAAATGCTAACTAGAATAACCAGTTTAGAGAAGAAGACAAATGACCTGATGGTGCTGAAAAACAAAGCACGAGAACTTCATGAAGCATATACAAGTATTAATACCTGCATTGATCAAGTGGAAGAAAGGATATCAGAGATTGAAGATCAACTTAATGAAATAAAGCATGAAGACAAGATTACAGAAAAATGAATGAAATGGAAAGGACAAAGCCTTCAAGAAATATGGGACTATGTGTAAAGACTAAACCTATGACTGATTGGTGTACATGAAAGTGATGGGGAGAATGGAACCAAGTTGGAAAACACTCTTCAGGATACTATCCAGGAGAACTTCCCCAACCCAGCAAGAAACGCAAACATTCAAATTCAGGAAATACAAACACCACTAACATAACACTCGATAAGAATAACCCCAAGACACAGAATCGTCAGATTCACCAAGGTTGAAATGAAGGATAAAATGTTAAGGGAAACCAGAGAGAAAGGTCAGATTACCTACAAAAGGAAGCCCACCAGACTAATAGTAGATCTCTCTGCAGAAGCCCTACAAGCCAGAAGAGAATGGGGGCCAACATTGAACAGTCTTAAAGAAAAGAATTTTCAACCCAGAATTTCATATACAGCCAAACTAAGCTTCATAAGTGAAAGAGAAATAAAATCCTCTAGAGACAAGTAAATACTGAAGGATTTTGTCACCACCAGGCCTCTGTACAAGAGCTCCTGAAGGAAGCATTAAATATGGAAAGGAAAAACCAGTACTAGCCACTGCAAAAACATACCAAAATATAAAGACCAGTGGCACTATAAAGAAACCACATCAACTAATATGCGAAATAACCAGCCAGCATCATGATCAAATTCACACATAACAATATTAACCTTGGCTGGGAGCAGTGGCTCACGCCTGTAATCCCAGCACTTTGGGAGGCCAAGGCAGGCTGATCACAAGGTCAGGAGTTCAAGACCAGCCTGACCAATATGGAGAAACCACACCTCTACTAGGAATACAAAACTTAGCTGAGTGTGGTGATGCACACCTGTAGTCCCAGCTTCTAAGGAGACTGAGGCAGAAGAATTATTTGAATCCGGGAGGCGGAGGTTGCAGTGAGCCAAGATTGCACTACTGCACTCCAGCCTGGACTGGAGTTTTGTCTCGAAAAACAAAACAAAACAAATATATATACACACACACACACACACACATATATACACACACACATATATATATAACCTTAAATATAAATGGGTTAAATGCCCCAATTAAAAGACACAGACTGGCAAATTGGATAAAGAGTCAAGACCCATCAGTGTGCTGTATTCAGGAGACCCATCTCATGCAAAGACACACATAGGCTCAAAATAAAGGGATGGAGGAATATTTACCAGGCAAATGGAAAGCAAAAAAAAAAAAAAAAAAAAAAAAAAGCAGGGGTACAATCCTAGTCTCTGATAAAACAGACTTTAAACCAACAAAGATCAAAAAAGACAAATAAGGGCATTACATAATGGTAAATGGATCAATGCAACAAAAAGCACTATCTTAAATAAATATACACCCAATACACGAGCACCCAGATTCATAAAGCTAGTTCTTAGAGACCTACAAAGAGACTTAGACTCCCACACAGTAATAGTGGGAGATGTTAACACCGCACTGTCCATATTAGACACATCAACAAGACAGAAAATTAACAAGGAGATTCAGGACTTGAACTCAGCTCTGGATCAAGCAGACCTAATAGACATCTACAGAACTCTCCACCCCAACTCAACAGAATATACATTCTTCTCAGAACCACATGGCATTGATTCTAAAATTGACCATATACTTTGAAGTAAAACACTCCTCAGCAAATGCAAAAGAACAGAAATCATAACAAACGGTCTCTGCAACTACGGTGCAATCAAATTAGAACTCAGGATTAAGAAACTCTCTGTTTTCAGATGACATGATTGTATCTTTAAAAAAAAAAAAACCCATCGTCTGAGTACAAAAGCTCCTTAAGCTGATAAGCAACTTCAGCAAAGTCTCAGGATATAAAATTAATGTGCAAAAATCACAAGCATTCCTATACACCAATAACAGACAAACAAGAGAGCCAAATCATGAGTGAACTCCCATTCACAATTGCTTCAAAGAGAATAAAATACCTAGGAATCCAACATACAAGGGATGTGAAGGACCTCTTCAAGGAGAACTACAAACCACTGCTCGAGGAAATAAGAGAGGACACAAACAAATGGAAAAATAGTCCATGTTCATGGATATGAAGACTTAATATCGTGAAAATGGCCATACTGCCCTAAGTAATTTACAGATTGAATGCTATTCCCATCAAGCTACCATTGACTTTCTTCACAAAATTAGAAAAAGGTACTTCATATTTCATATGGAACCAAAAAAGAACCCACATAGACAAGACAATCCTAAGCAAAAAGAACAAAGCTGGAGGCATCATGCTACCTGACTTCAAACTATACTACAAGGCTACAGTAACCAACACAGCATGGTACTGGTACCAAAACAGATATATGGAACAATGGAACAGAACAGAGGCCTCAGAAATAACACCACACATCTACAACCATCTGACCCTTGACAATGACACAAGCAATGGGAAAAGGATTCCCTATTTAATAAACAGTGTTGGGAAAACTGGCTAGCCGTATGCAGAAAACCGAAACTGGACCCCTTCCTTACACCTTATACAAAAATTAACTCAAGATGGACTAAAGACTTAAATATAAGACCTAAGACCATAAAAACCCCAGAAAAAAACCTAGGCAATACCATTCAGGACATAGGCATGGGCAAAGACTTCCTGACTAAAACACCAAAAGCAATGGCAACAAAAGCCAAAATTGACAAATGGGATCTAATTAAACTAAAGAGCTTCTACATAGCAAAAGAAAACTATCATCAGAGTGAACAGGCAACCTACAGAATGGGAGAAAATTTTTGCAATCTACCCATCTGACAAAGGTCTAATAAACAGAATCTACAAGGAACTTAAACAAATTTACAAGAAAAAAACAACCCCATCAAAAAGTGGGTGAAGGATATGAACAGACACTTCTCAAAAGAAGACATTAATGTAGCCAACGAACATATGAAAAAATACTCAGCATCACTGGTCATTAGAGAAATGCAAATCAAAACCACAATGAGATAGCATCTCAAGCCAGTTAAAATGGTGATCACTGAAAAGTCAAGAAACAACAGATGCTGGAGAGGATGTGGGGAAACAGGAACGTTTTTACACTGTTGGTGTACCATTTGACCCAGCAATCCCATTACTGGGTATATACCCAAAGGATTATAAATCATTCTACTATAAAGACACATGGACATGTATGTTTACTGCAGCACTATCTACAATAGCAAAGACTTGGAACCAACCCAAATGCTCATCAATGATGGACTGGATAAAGAAAATGTGGCACATATACACCACAGAATACTATGCAGCCATAAAAAATGATGAGTTCATGTCCTTTGCAGGGACATGGATAAAGCTGGAAACCATCATTCTCAGCAAACTAACACAGGAACAAAAAAACCAAACACTGCATGTTCTCAATTATAAATGGTAGTTGAACAATGAGAACAGATGGACACAGGGAGGGAAACATCACATACCAGGGCCTGTAGGCGGGTGGGGGGCAAGGAGAGGGATAACATTAGAACACATAACCTAATGCATGCGGGGCTTAAAACCTAGATGACAGGTTGACAGATGCAGCAAACCACCATGGCACACGTATACGTATGTAACAAACCTGCACATTCTGCACGTGTATCTCAGAACTTAAAGTATAATAAATAAAATAAATATAAATATAAAAAATTAATAATTTGTAATGCATATTTTAATTCTTGTAGTTAATAAATGACAAATTATAAATTGAAAGCTCAGAAATGTGAGCAGATTCATCACTTTATTAAATGTGTTTCTTTAAAATTTAACAGGTACTCACTTTGGCAGCACATAAACTGAAACTGGAATGATACAGAAGATTAGCATGGCCCCTGCAGAAGGATGATATGGAAAATTTAACAAAGAAAAAGCACACTGAACTAAAAATGTACAGCATATACATTAAAGAGAAAGTCATACGCAAAGATATTAGAAAAGATAGAACTTTGTTGTACTAGAGTGAGAAGGATGCAGCATTGTGGCAACTGAAATAGTTATCTTTTCTTATGTATCAGTAAATAAAATTAACATTGCCTAAAAGCATTTTGCTTTAGTTATAAAAATTACCAGAAATGGGCCAGATGCAGTGGCTCACACCTGTAATCCCAGAACTTTGGGAGGCCGAGGCGGGTAGATCATGAGGTCAGGAGATCGAGACCATCTTGGCTAATACTGCAAAACCCCGTCTCTACTAAAAATACAAAAAATTAGCCGGGCGTGGTGGCAAGCACCTGTAGTCCCAGCTGCTTGGGAAGCTGAGGCAGGAGAGTGGTGTGAACCTGGGAGGCAGAGGCTGCAGTGAGCCAAGATCGCGCCACTGCACTCCAGCCTGGGCGACAGAATGAGACTCCATCTCAGAGGAAAAAAAAAAAAAATTACCAGAAATGAAATGTTGGCATAGTCTGAAGTCATATTTTTTAGTTAAATAAGAAAGACTCTAAGCAACAACTCATGATTACAGGTACAAATAAGTTTCTTTGCCTTAGAATTTTATTTTTTAAAAATGTGTACAGCAACTCCTCCACATTAACTTAATAGAAAAACGTACAACGTAGTAACGAGTGAAAGTTAACAAAGAAACTTTGGAATCCACTGCCCTGTGAATAACAGCTTTTTGAAGAGGCCATTATTAGCTGAACTTATGATACAGATCATTATTTCCTACCTCCTCATATTTTCATGAGAGCTCATGCACTGAAGCATAAAAGATTCCTAATGTAAGTCAAACTATTTCAGTTGTCACAATGCTGCATCCTTCTCACTCTGCTACAACGAAGTTCTATCTTTTCTAACAGGTGTGAATTTAATTAATCTTTTGTATGTAACCAGTTGGTTTCAAACAAATCTAGGGACAGCTTTTATATCATAAGTTAATTGTTAAGCTAGAATAAATGCCACTGTGACCACATCAAACTAAAGAGCTAGGAAATAGGCATAAGAACAGCTGCCTTACATCTTCCTCCTAAAGTTGACATCTTTACATGTTCCAGGGATAACTCTGATCTAGAAGCAGATCTTCTTTTTATAGGAATCCCATTGTTCATGAATCAACTATGTAGTAGATGTTACCATGTACTTGGTATCAGCAATAAGCCTTAGAAACCTTTGTACTTTCTACTCTGTTCCCTGGCTCCAAAAATAGTTCTAAATGTAGCTGAACACCATGGTTCAGGAATATATGTCTAAAACAACATTATAACTTGAAATCATTTAACTAGAGGCATTAAATCCATTTTTTAAAATGGTGACAGAGAGTATAATCAAGAATATACAACTTCACGTTATAAATTTTAAATAATATTCAAACACAGGGCAAAGTAAAAGAAAAAAATATTTATTTTTAAAGTTTTATAAAAAAATAAGCCTTTATTCGTATCTTAAAGAAAAGACATGCAAAGGTACATGAATATTCAGAAAGGAAAGGGCATCCAGTACAAAGTTTGCAATTTCACTTCTCACCAGCTACTTCTCTA
Organism: Macaca fascicularis; assembly: GCF_037993035.2. Lineage (NCBI taxonomy): Eukaryota > Metazoa > Chordata > Mammalia > Primates > Cercopithecidae > Macaca > Macaca fascicularis. The sequence goes on along the minus strand of NC_088381.1, from coordinate 99,471,977 downwards.
GTCCTTCCTTTCTGAAACCAAGGTCCTTTCTAATGAGAAATCAGATGCAAGAAAAGGAGTCAGACGCATAATTGTTCTCGCAGAAGAACTTTATGTGTCTGTGTGAGACAAAGTGATTCCACCAAAAAATACTAGTACCAGAAGAGGTTTACAATGTTCTACCTCTTTACCTAGAAGAAAAGAAGGATTTAAAGAGAGAAAGTAAGTAAAGACTAGAAAGTGGAATGGGTCAAAACTCAAAACTGGAACCACCAACCTGGATAGCCAAAAGGCAATAAAACAATGCTGCATCTAAAAGTGGAAATGAAGGAGGATGTAGAAAATTTGAGAAAGGAGCAGAAAATAAGACTATGAAGAAAATCATGTTTTTGTAATGTTATGGCTTCTGTTACTCTTAATATTAAAATTCCATTTATCTTCAGCATACTGTCCCCTTTTGTACCATCTTGGAACCCTACTATCCCCATCTCAGGCATCCTACCATCTAAAACCTGAAAGCCATTCAGGCATATCTTTCTTTTAATCTAACCTATTTTTCAGTTTTTAAAAAATGTCCCTCTTTTCCAATTCATCCTTTCTACAATCAAAAGTCTCATTTTCTCAAGTGGATAGACTTCATTAGGAAAATAATCTGGCTCAAGTAGATCACACTGAGAACTTCAGTTTTTCAGAGGATCTAAGTATTTTTTAAATAGAAACTGTTAGCTCACTAGAATATAAATGGGAAAGAATGCATAAGGGATATTTTGGAGCAGGGGTGATACATCAGATTCTTTTCTATTCTGGGGCTAATTCACTGAGTACAGATATAAACTTGGTATCTCACTTCTAAAACTTGCTATCTTATATTAGAAAGCTTAACAGGATGAAGTAAAAGGAAGGCTAGAAACAAGACAGACATACTAGGACTTAAAGCTAAGATAATAAACACAGTTTACATACTGTTACTCCAACAACCCATACACAACCATTTCCTGCCTCCAACCTATTTTATATGTGCCTTGTCACCAGTAATTGATCATAGCATTCTTCCCTACTAAAACCAGGTACATTCTGAGAATCTTTTCAACATTATGTTCCAGGTAGTCAGTTGGTATTTAAGATGAAAACTATACGTCATCTCCAAGTTATCAGGCATCTGGGAGAGAAAAATTTTAAAGATGACAGAAAGAACCACTTATATTAAGTCCAGGGAAAAAAAACACAATAGTAGCAGTTACATTACATAGTCACAAAGCACTACATTTATTTTAGATACTTTAGACATTTTACTTCATTGAATCCTTACAACAGCCTTATGGGGCAAGTAATATCTCCATTTTACAGTGGGGGAAAGTCAAGGTTATCCTCAGCCTTCTCTCTGCTTATCTAATCCCCTTCTTCCATGGCAGCCTCCAAAACAGCTCTCCATAACTATTCCCTCTTTTAATCTCCTATAGCATCTGATACTTAATAAATGTTATCCTCTATGATTATTTATCTTTTTATGCCTTTATCCTGCCTCACCATCTAAATACTACATTCCCCTTCATTAGTATAGCAAGTGCTCATAAACATGCTCATATAATGTCCAAAACAATTCTGTAAATAGCTAAAAAGTCCACAGTAAATAGCTATTAAAGGAGGCATGGTGGCTCACGCTTGTAATCCCAGCACTTTGGGAGGCCAAGGCAGGTAGATCACTTGAGGTCAGCAGTTTAAGATCAGCCTGGTCAACATGGCGAAACCCCGTCCCTACTAAAAATACCAAGATTAGCTGGGCATGGTAGCACTTGCCTGCAGTCCCAGCTACTCAGGAATCTGAGGCGGGAGAATCACTTGAACCCAGAAGGTGGAGGCTGCAGTGAGCTGAGATCGTGCCACAGAACTCCAGCCTGGGTGACAGAGCAAGACTCCCTCTCAAAAAAAAAAAAAAGCTATTAAAGAAAACTTCTATAACCTATATTTGATCATCAGGCATTTTTAGTGCAGTGAACTATTATTTATTATCATAAATTAATCACTATCTGTCTTCATATGGACAAACTGTCTTCATATGGCAAATGAAGACTTTATATGACATACTTCATATGGAATAGCTGAAGATCAGAAAATTAAACTAACCTGCCCAAAGGTAAAAAGCTAGCAACAGAAACATTAAGTATTTCAGGTAAGGCCTGTTTCCTCATAAGTGCCATATACTTTTCACACACATATCCAAGAAGCGGGAGGTTTACAGTTATTCCAACATATATGACATTAATAGATAACACACACTTGAAAGGTTGGCTAATATGAAAACAGTTTCTTTCTATTGCTTGATGATGCCCAATTTCCCTGAAATGATTTAACAGGGCTCTGAAATGATTTAATTATATCAAGTTACTCTATAATTAATATGAATCATCTTTTAAACAGTAATTGAATTTTTTGTTTGTTCTGACATATCTTTTAGGTAGATTTCTGTTATTCTCAATCTTTCTGTTTATAGGGGACATTTCCAACTTTATCAAATTCATATGATGTATAAGACTCTTTTTCTTCTATTAGTTCTGACTTCTAAAGTTCTCAAGTTTTTGGAGCAGCAAATTCTCAAGTTTTTGAAGTAGCATTTTTAAGTAGCAATAGTAAGCTATAAGTACAAGGAACTCAGGAGCTGGAATTTAAAACTCACTAGCAATACATACCCATGGCAAGTAACAAAAGAAGAGTTAGAAAAATAGGAGTGACATATTAAGATGAGAAAAAGATATCTATGACAAGGGCTAAACACAATATTACACTTGTTATAGTGACCAAAATGCCTGTTAATGTGTATATTACGAAGCAAGAAAGGCTTTAACCTGTAAAAACATTTTTAAAAGACAAAATTATGACTGCCTGCATAAAAAGACCCAATGAAGAACAAAAATAGAATACAATAGAAAATAAATAGAGGTACAGCCAAAGACAAGGCACTGGCTTCAGTGTGGCCTTTATAACATTGTGGCTGTAAGAATTAGGTAAACCAAATTTGTTTTGAAAGATAATACACTTACAAATACTTACAGGCAAACTCTTTTCAATAAACATTGTTTAGATAATAAAAGCCTTACTATATTACCCATTTAGTTACACTAGAGATTTGAAAACTTATATGAATGGCCCATATATCAGAGTATGTAGATAAGAAATGATAGTAAAGAAGTAATAAGAAGCATAGTCATCAATGACTCCCATACCACATTAAATTGGAGGCTGCCCACACAGGTAATAATACTTTGGAAGTTGGGGGTCTGGTGATTTTGGTTGCTGGCTACATTTGAAGCATTTCTAGAACAGTGACTACATTAAAGATTTCATTCTGTGCCATTTAATATTTAGGCAATTATCAATATACATAATAGCTGTACCACTACAAAAGACTGCATAAAAATTACATTTCTTAAAAAAGGAATTTGATTTTAAAGGCTTACCACATAAGAGAATTCTTTCTCCTCACTCACTCATTCAACATATTTTTTAGTGCCTTCTACAGGCATACTTTGTTTTATTTTGCTTTGCCTTCTTGCACTTTGCAGTTATTGCATTTTTTACAAATCAAAGGTTTGTGGCAAGCCTGCATTCAGCAAGTCTATTGGTGCCATTTTTCCAGTAGCATGTGCTCACTTCATTTCTATATGTCACATTTTGGCAATTCTGATAATATTTCACACTTGTTTATTATTATTATGTCTACTATGGCGATCTTTGATGTTACTACTGTAATTGTTGTGGGCACCATAAACTGCACCCATACAAGATGCAAACCTAATCAATATATGTTGTGTGTGTTCTGACTGCTCGAACACCCAGCCCATCCCCCATCTCTCTCTCTCTCTCTCTCTCTCTCTCTCTCTCTCTCTCTCTCTCTCTCTCTCTCCCTCTCCCCCCTCAGGCCCCCCTATTCCTTGAGACATAACAATATTGAAATTAGGCCAATTAATAACGCTATAATGGCTTCTAAGTGTTCAAGTGAAACAAAGAGTCATAGTCTCTCACTTTAAATGATTATGCTTGGTAAGGAAATTGTGTCAAAAACCAAGATAGGTCAAGAGCTAGGCCTCTTGAACCAAACAGCCAGGTTGTGAATGCAAAGGAAAAGTTCTTGTAAGAAATTAAAAGTGCTACTCTCATGAACACATAAATAAAAAGAAAGCAAAATAGTCTTATTGCTGAGACACAGAAACTTTTATTGATCTGGATAGAAGATCAAACCAGCCACAACATTCTCTTAACCAGTGTGTAATCTAGAATATGGCCCTAACTCTCTTCAATTCTATTAAAGCTGAGAGAGGTGAGGAAGATACAGAAGAAAAGTTGGAAGGTAGCAGATATTGGTTCATGAGGTTTAAGAAAAGAAGCCATCTCTATAACATAAAAGTACAAGGTGAAGAAGCAAGTGCTAATGTAGATGGTGCAGCAACTTATCCAGAAGATCTAGCTAAGATAATGGAAGGAAGTAGCTAAACAAAAGATCTTCAATGTAGAAGAAATGGAAGAAGATATCAAGACTTTCACAGCTAGGGGAAAAATGTCAATGCTTAGCTTCAAACAGCAGGCTTACTCTCTTAATAGGGGCTAATGCAGCTGATAACTTTAAGTTGAATCCAATATTCACTGACCATTTTGAAAATCAAAGGGCTCTCAAAAATTATGCTAAATCTACTCTGCCTGTGCTCTATAAATGGAACAATACAGCCTAGCTGACAGCACAGCATGGTTTACTAATATTTTAAGCCCACTGTTGAGACCTACTACTCAGAAAGATAGATTACTTTTCTTCTTTTTTTTTTTTTTCTTTTTGAGACAGGGTCTCACTTTTGTCACCCAGGCTGGAGTGCAGTGGCACCATCTTGGCTCACGGCAGCCTCAACCTCCTAGGTTCAAGTGATCCTCCTGCCTCAGCACCCTAAGTAGCTGAGACTACAGGAGCTCTCTACCATGCCTTGCTAATTTTTGTATTTATAGTAGAGACGGGGTTTTGCCATGTTGCCCAGTCTGGTCTCAAACTCCTGAACCCAAGTGATCCACGTGCATCAGCCTCCCAAAGTGCTAGGATTACAGGTGTGAGCCACCATGTCCGGCCAATTCCTTTCAAAATATTACTGCTCATTGGCAATGTACCTGGACACCCAAGAGCTCTAATGGAGATGTACAAGCAGATGAATGTTGTTTTCATGCCTGCTGACACAACAGCCATTCTGCAGCCTGTGGATCAAGAAGTAATTTTGACTTTCAAGTCTTATTATTTCAGAAATACACTTCATAAGGCTAAAGCTGCCATAGATAGTGATTCCTCCAATAGATCTGTCAATTGAAATTCTCCTGGAAAGGATTCATTATTCTAGGTGCCATTAAGCACATTCATGATTCATTAGAGGGGATCAAAATATCAAAATGAACAGGAGTTAGGAAGAAGTTGATTCCAACCCTCATAGATGACACTGAGACTAGAATTAGAAATGGAGCCTGAAGATGGGACTTAATTGCTGCAATCTCATGGTAAAACAAACAGATAAGGAGTTGTTTTTTATGATGAGCAAAGAATGTACTTTCTTGAGATGGAATCTACTCTGTGAATATGCTGTGAACTTTGTTGAAATGACAACAAAAAGTTTAGAATATTATATAAACTTGGTTGATAAAGCAGTGACAGGGCTTGAGAAAACTGACTCCAATTCTGAAAGAAGCTCTACTGTGGGTAAATACTATTAAACAGCATTACATGCTATAGAGAAATCATTCATGAAAAGAAGAGTCAATTAATGTGGCAAACACCATTTTTGTCTTAAGAAATTGCCATAGTCAACCCAATCTTCAGCAACTACCACCCTGATCAGTCAGCAGCAATTCATGTGCAGGCAAGACACTCCACAGGCAAAAAGATTACCATTCACTGAAGGCTACTGATCATTAGCATTTTTAAACAATAAAATATTTTTAATTAAGGTACATACATATTTTTAGACATATTGCTATTTCACACTTCATGGACTACAGTATAGTGTAGACATAACTTTTATATGCACTGGGAAACCAAAAAATTAATGTGGCTTACTTTATTGAGATACTTGCTTTATTGTGGTATCTGGAACAAGACCTGCAACATCTCTGAGATATACCTGTATATACCAAGTCTGAAGTTTGGTGTTAGTGCTATGGTAGCAAAGAAAAACAGACACAATATCTTTCCCCATGAAATATAAAGTCCATAGGAGAGACAGATACTAACCACACAATTACAATCACTAGACAAATGTAAATTTATAACCAAAAATAGTGCTATGGAGGAAATTATAGGATTTCACCTTGCCACAGGGTCTTTGGTACAAAGGAAAACCTCTCCATAATTTAAAAATGCAATTCACAAACTTGATAGTTTTATAAATTTTGGTTTTTATATATTGATGTCTTTAAAATCAGGGCACACACATTAGAAAGGTTATTACTTTAGATAAATGCCATCATTGAAAGAAAAGGCAACTTTATTTTTTAATCATTTTAATTGACAAAATTTGTATATATTTATGATATACAAAGCAATATTTTCATATATGTATATACTATGGAATGATTTAATCAAGCTTATTAATATATCTGCCATGTCGCTTATCAATTTTTTGTGGTGAGAACATTTAAAATGTACTCTCTTAGCAATTTTCAAGTGCGCAATGCATTATTATGAACTATAGTCCCCATGCTGTACAATGGCTCTCCTGAACTTATTTCTCCTATCTAACTGAAACTTTGTGTCCTTTGGCCAATATCTCCCCATTCTCCCATTTGCAACCCCTGGTAACCACCATTCAACTCTCTGATTCTCTGAGTTCCACTTTTTTAGATTCTACACATAAGTGAGATCACATGATATTTGTCTTTCTATGCCTGGCTATTTCATTAAGCTTAATGTCTTCCAGCTTTACTCATACAGTTGCAAATGACAGAACTTCCTTTGTGAGGCTGAGTAGTATTACATTCTGTATATATACCACATTTTCTTTATCCATTCATTCAACCACATTTTCTTTATCCATTCATTCACTGATGTACCCTTAGTGATGTTGAGCATTTTTTCATGCACCTATGGGTCATTTGTATGTCTTCTTTTGAGAAATGTCTATTCAGATCTTTTGCACATTTTTCAGTACAGTTATTTGTTTTCTTGCTATCAAGTTCCTTAAATATTTTGGATATTAACCTCTTATCAGATGTGTGGTTTGAAAATACCATCTCCCATTCCATAGGTTACAAGAGAAAGAAACTTTAAATTTGTATTATGCAATACCTGAGATAGCCCATCCTTAAAAAAAGTCATTCATGCTAAAATACCTAATTTAAAATTTGAGAATTAATTTCACATTTCAAAAAATATCCAAAGATCTGGGCTGGGTGTGGTGGTTCACACCTGTAATGCCAGCACTTTGGGAGGTCAAGAAGTGTGCACTAGAGGGCTGGAATTTGAGACCAGCCTGGCCCTTAATCCCAGCTACTCAGTTGGCTGAGGCACAAGAATCGCTTGAACCCAGGCAGCGGAGGTTGCAGTGAGCTGAGGTCATGCCACTGCACTCTAGCATGGGCAACATAGCAAGACTCTGTCTCAAAAAAAAATAAAAAAATAAAAAAATCCAAAGATCTGGAATAGTATATGCTATAGTTTAGATACTGGCCCCTCCAAATCTCATGTTGAAATGTGATTCCCATTGTTAGAGGTAGGGCCTAATGAGAGGTATTTGGATTGTGGGACAGATCCCTCATGAATGGCTTGGTGCTATCCTCATGGTAATGAGTTAGCTCTATCTCTATCAGTTCCTATGAGTGCTAGTTGTTAAAAAGAGCCTGGCACCTTGCTGCCCTCCTTTATTCCACTCTCATGACATGATCTCTGCATATACTAGTTTCCCTTCCTCTGCCATGAGTAGAAGCAGCCTAAGGTTTTCAGTAGATGCCCAATCTTCCAGCCAGAAAAATCATGAGCCAAATACACCTTTTTTCTTTATATATTACCCAGCCTCAGGAATTCCTCTATAGCAACTTAAATGAACTAAGACAGTGTCAATAATTTAAAGCCGCTTTTAAACACAGGCATTTTAACAACATTTCTCCTTCAAAGAAGTAGCTAATAGACATTAAGTATGAAGACAGTATTTTTTCATGGAAACCCATTCCCAAAAAAAGCTTATTTCGTTAGGCTCTATCTTTACACACATATGCAATTACTTGAACTTACATCAATACAAACTAATTCATGTCTTATCAACTTTCTCTGTATATATGGCTAATATTTTTGACAACATGATTATCTCTGAAAAAGTAAATCTTGGGAGGCTGAGGAGGGTGGATCATCTGAGGTCGGGAGTTTGCAACCAGCCTGAACAACATAGTGAAACCCCATCTCTATTAAAAATACAAAATTAGTTGGGCATGGTGGCGCATGTCTGTAATCCCAGCTACTCGGGAGGCTGAGGCAGGAGAATCACTTGAACCCAGGAGGCCAAGGTTGCAGTGAGCCGAGATCCCACCATTGCACTCCAGCCTGGGCAACAAGAGCGAAACTCCGTCTCAAAAAAAAAAAAAAAGTGAATTTTTAATTTGAATCTCCTAAAAGCAAAGAGCTAAGGGTGTTAAAGTCTAATGGAAGACACTACGCAAATATTAAAAAGAGTATTTGCTCCTTCTTGACAACATAAAATGTATACTTAACATTTTTAAAAAATAACTTTAGCAGTCTCAACAGCATGTGCATAATACCTTATCTCCTTATATGTTTAATTTCTGGAATGTCAACTTAGGTGAGACTTTATTATACAAAAATGGTTACTTGTACTGAATATTTAAAGTTGTATGTTTTTAAACTTTTTGCAAACCTTAAAAGGTAAAAGTTCAAAACTCTAAAAGTACAAAACTTAAAAGTTCATTTCACAAATCTTGCTGTGTATATAATTTATAATTTTACTAGAAAAATAAAAACAATTACTTTTACATTTTATTTTCATGTTCAATCAATTTGTTACAGATTAAATTCTCCTAAACAATTATCTTCAATTATAAACCAGTGAAACTAAGTTGTCTAAAACATTTAAAACTAAATCTACAAATCAAATAAATCTGATTTTTCTCAAACCTTTCAAATGAGCGACAGGGTAGCCTTGCAAATCCAACAACCAAAGTACACAAGCAGCTCTTGTAAATTTAATAAGCCAAACTAATAAATGGAATAAATCCAATTATCTTAAAGGTTCTGACACTGTTTAGAAACTTAACCAAATTATTTTACATCTTTCATATTAAAATCCTCCTAAGTATGGTATAACAGTGAAGTAAAAAAAACAAAACTTGGGGCCAGGCAGAGTGGCTCATGCCTGTAATCCCAGTACTTCAGGAGGCCGAGGCAGGCAGATCATGAGGCCAAGAAATAGAGACCATCCTGTCCAACATAGTGAAACCCTGTCTCTGCAAAATATACAGAAATCAGCCAGGTGTGGTGGTGGGTGCCTGTAATCCCAGCTACTGGGGAGGCTGAGGCAGGAGAATCACTTAAACCCGGGAGGCGGAGGTTGCAGTAAGCCAAGATTGCACCACTGCACTCCAGCCTGGTGAAAAAGTGAGACTCCATCTCAAAACAAAAACAAAACTTGGATCCTGAGGACTTTGCAGAATAGAACTAACATATCAGTAGTGAACAGACTGCCTCACTCATGTGAAAGAGTAATAAACTATCTTGTTTAACCTACTAAATTTCACTGGGTTTTCCTTCGCTCACAACCAAGCATGATCATAGTTAATTTATAGTCTATGTTTAACTTGAATTAAATATTTCAAGTTAAAATAACAAAGCTAACAGGGCAGATTCTCTGATATGTCCCTCTTAAAGGTTTCAAAACACCTTGGACAACAAATACACACATGTAATATCACGATGACTATAAAACTTATTCCCAAACATAATGTTAAAAATGTTAGTACTAACGGATTTGCTTTACGTCATAAACATAGATAGTATGCTTACCAACATACGGTGTAGGGATATGGATTATCAGTCAGTGCATCAAGACACAGGACCTAGGGGCCTCTTCCAGGAGAGTTCTACCTGGCTAGTATGTGAATTTCCTTCTTATGGTATTAGGATTTTTCAAGTCCATGATTTTTCTTACAACCCAATATATCATACATACTTTTAATTTTTTTAAGTAACCTCTTAATACAACCTTTAATTGCCTGGTTTGAATTGATGATATTCTGTACACCATAGTCAGATTCCACTAAATCTTCTTACTGACTGATTGGACTCTGCCTCCTTTTCTTCTCTTTTTCATCTTGTTCAATATCACAATGCTAATTCATTTTGTTGACAGAAAAGATACAACAGAAAAATCAGTTTTTAGCCTATTGTTATTACTTTTACAAAATGACAACCAACAATTACGTATAATATAACTTATGGCTGTAAAACAGAATGTTTCATGTCCACCTTTATTTATTACTTGGCTTTAATGGATGGCTACAGGTACAACCTTATTAACCATAAGAAATTAAAAGTAGCCTTTTCCAAAAGGTGACCAGATATCTTGGTAAGGCCAAGAAAACAGTCCACATTTTCAATGAGTACAAATAAGCTAGATAGCCAAAATGGCTGAAAAAAGAGAGTTCAAAGTGGACAATCAGCTTCCCCACCATCTTGGGTTCCCTGGCAGAAGATCTGTCCCAGCCTCAACCCACAGGAAGCATCATGAACTTCTAAAGGGAGAAATATCCCTGAGGACAGCTAAAGACAATGTGGGGAGGTGGGACCACAATCCCAAGCCCTGAAAACTCTGCTCTGTAACTCTGTCAAAGGAGATACCAAACGAGATTGACTGTTTAGCAGCACCACATTGTAGGAGCTGTGTTACACAGGTCCCCTGAGTACAAACCCCTAGCCAGCCTTCCAACATTGCCAGAATATTCCATTTGAGACCTCCCTCATTTGAGATGGGTAGTGCTCTGATCAAATACTGAATACCAGAGCTCAGGCAAACCTGGGCTTAAGGTGCCATTTAGTGCCAAAAAGAGGGCAGCAACCTTACAAGAAAAAAAAGAAAGAAATTTAAAAATACAAACTCTAAAGAAACATATCCAGTAAAAACCAAAGCAATTCAGAGAGAAGATTAGAATAAATAATCCTTCATTGCAAATACATAGATGTACATCCACAAGAAACAACAGCAAACAGGGAACTGACCTCCTCAAACGGACAAAGCAAGGAACCAATGACTGGCCCTAACAAGATGGCTAAATGTGAGCTTTCTGACCAAGAATTCAAAATAGCAGTTTTAAGGTAACTCAGTGATCTCCAAGGTAACATAGAAAAACAATTCAGAAATTTAACAAAGAGACTGAAATATTAAAAATAAATCAACCAGAAATTTTGGAACTGAGAAATATGTTTGCTGAAGTGAAAAATTCATTAGAAGTTCTCAGCAGCAGAATGGATCAAGCAAAGGAAAGAATCAGTGAGCTCAAAAACAGACTATCTGAAAACACACAAAGGAGAAAAAAGAAAAGGAGCAAAGATTGCCTACAAGATACAGAAAATTACCTCAAAAAAACAAATTTGAGAAGTATTGGTGCTCAAGAGGGAGCTGAGCAAGAGAAAGGGATACAAAGCTTATTTAAAAAGAAAAAAAAAAAACACTAAAACATTCCAAATACTAGAAAGATATAAATATTCACGTTCAGGAAGATCAGAGAACACCAAATAGACTCAACCCAAAAAAGACTACCCTAAGGCATATAATAATCAAACTCTAAAAGATAAAGGACAAAGAAAGGATTCTAAAAGCAGCAAGAGAAAAGAGATAAATAACATATAAAGGAGCTCCAATTCATTTGGCAACACACTTCTCAACAGAAACCATACAGGCCAGAAGGGAGAAGAGTAACATTTTCAAAATGCTGAAATAAAGAAAAAGAACCTGATGGCCAGGCATGGTGGCTCACATCTGTAATCCCAGCACTTTGGGAGGCCAAGATTGAGTGGATCACCTGAGGTCAGGAGTGTGAGACCAGCCTGGCCAAAATGGTGACTCCCCATCTCTGCTAAAAATACTGCCCCTCTAGATTCCTCCTTTCTGGGCAGGGCATCTCTGAAAGAAAGGCAGCAGCCCCAGTCAGGGACTTATAGATAAAACCCCCATCTCCCTGGGACAGAGCACTTCAGGGAAGGCACAACTGTTGGCGCAGCTTCACCAGACTTAAATGTCCCTGCCTAACAGCTCTGAAGAGAGCAGCAGATCTCCCAGCACAGCATTCGAGCTCTGATAAGGGACAGACTGCCTCCTCAAGGGGGTCCCTGACCCCCGTGTATCGTGACTGGGAGACACCTCCCAGTAGGGGCACCTTATACAGGACAGCTCTGGCTGGCATCTGGTGGGTGCCTCTCTGGGATGAAGCTTCCACAGGAAGAAACAGGCAAGAATCTTTGCTGCTCTGCAGCCTCTGCTGGTGATACCCAGGCAAACAGGATCTGGAGTGGACCTGCAGCAAACTCCAACAGACCTGCAGCAGACGGGACTGACTGTTAGAAGATAAAGTAACAAACAGAAAGGATTAGTATTAACATCAACAAAAAGGATATCTACTCAGAGAACCCATGTGAAGGATACCAACATAAAAGATCAAAGGTAGATAAATCCACAAAGATGGGGAGAAATCAGCACAAAAAGGCTGAAAATTCCAAAAACCAGAATGCCTCTTCTCCTCCAAAGGATCACAACTCCTTGCAAGCATGGGAACAAAACTGGATGGAGAACAAGTTTGACAAATTGACAGAAGTAGGCTTCAGAAGGTGGATAATAACAAAAACTCCTCTGAGCTAAAGGAGTATGTTCTAAGCCAATGGAAGGAAGCTAAGAACCTTGAAAAAAAGGTTAGATGAATTGCTAACTAGAATAACCAGTTTAAAGAATATAAATGACATGATGGAGCTGAAAAACACAGCACAAGAACTTCATGAAGCATATACAAGTATCAATACCTGAATCGATCAAGTGGAAGAAAGGATATCACACATTGGAGATCAACTCAATGAAACAAAGCAAGAAGAGAAGATTAGTGAAACAAGAGTTAAAAGAAATGAACAAAGCCTCCAAGAAATATGAGACTATGTGAAAAGGCCAAATCTATATATGACTGGCATACTTGAATGTGACAGGGAAAACTGAACCAAGCTGGAAAACACTCTTCAGGATATCATCCAGGAGAACTTCCCCAATTGAGCAAGGCAGGCCAACATTCAAATTCAGGAAATACAAAAAACGCCAAAAATGTACTCCTCGAGAAGAGCAACCCTAAGGCACGTAATTGTAAGATTCGCCAAGGTTGAAATAAAGGAAAAAATGTTAAGGGCAGCCAGAGAGAAAGACCAGGTTACCCACAAAGGGAAGCCCATCAGACTAACAGCAGATCTCTTGGCAGAAACCCTACAAGCCAGAAGAGAGTGGAGGCCAATATTCAACACTCATAAAGAAAAGAATTTTCAACCCAGAATTTCATATCCAGCCAAACTAAGCTTCATAAGTGAAGGAGAAATAAAATCCTTTACAAATAGGCAAATGCTGAGAAATTTTGTCACCACCAGGCCTGCCTTACGAAAGCACCTGAAGGAAGCACAAAACATGGAAAGGAACCACTGGTAACAGCCACTGCAAAAACATACCAAATTATAAAGGCCATCAACACCACGAAGAAACTGCATCAACTAATGGGGAAAATAATCACCTAGCATCCTAATGACCGGATCAAATTCACACATAACAATATTAACCTTAAATATAAATGGGCTAAATGCCCCAATTAAAACACACAGACTGACAAACTGGATAAAGAGTCAAGACCCATCAGTGTGCTGTATTGAGGAGACCTGTCTCACATGCAAAGACACACAAAGGCTCAAAATAAAGGGATGGAGGAATACTTACCAAGCAAATGGAAGGCCAAAAAAAAGCATGTGTTGCAATTCTAGTCTCTCATAAAACAGACTTTAAGCCAACAAAGATCAAAAGAGACAAAGACTGCCATTACATAATGGTAAAGGGATGAATTCAACAAGAAGAGCTAACCATCCTAAACATATATGCACCCAACACAGGAGCACCCAGATTCATAAAGCAAGTTCTTAGAGATCTACAAAGAGACTTAGACTCCCACGCAATAATAGTGGGAGACTTTACCAACCCACTGTCAATATTAGACAGATCAACGAGACAGAAAATTAACAAGGATATCCAGAACTTGAACCCAGCTCTGGACCAAGCAGACCTAACAGACATCTAGAGAACTCTCCACCCCAACTCAACAGAATATACATTCTTCTCAGAACCACATTGCACTGATTCTAAACTTGATCACATAATTTGAAGTAAAACACTCCTCAGCAAATGCAAAAGAATAGAAATCATAACAAACAGTCTCTGCAATCACAGTGCAATCAAATTAGAACTCAGGATTAAGAAACTCAATCAAAACTGCACAACTACATGGAAACTGAACAACCCGCTCCTGAATGACTACTGGGTAAATAATGAAATGAACGCAGAAATAAAGATGTTCTTTGAAACCAATGAATACAAAGACACAACATACCAGGATCTCTGGAACACATTTAAAGCAGTGTGTAGAGGGAAATTTATGGCACTAAATGCCCACAGGAGAAAGCAGGAAAGATCTAAAACTGACACCCTAACATGACAATTAAAAGAACTAGAGAAGCAAGAGCAAACAAATGCAAAAGTGAGCAGAAGACAACAAATAACTAGGATCAGAGCAGAACTGAAGGAGACAGAGACACAAAACACCCTTCAAAAAAAATCCAGGAGCTGGTATTTTGAAAAGATCAACAAACTAGATAGACCACTAGCCAGACTAATAAAGAAGAAAAGAGAAAAGAATCAAATAGACACAATAAAAAATGATAAAGGAAGTATCACTACTGATCCCACAGAAATACGAACTACCATGAGAGAATACTATAAACACTTCTACCCAAATAAACTAAAAAATCTAGAAGAAATTGATAAATTCCTGGACATATACCTTCCCAAGACTAAACCAGGAAGAAGTCAAACCCTGAATAGATCAATAACAAGTTCTGAAATTGAGGCAGTAATTAATAGCCTACCAACAAAAAAATAGTCCAGACCTAGATGGATTCACAGCCGAATTCTACCAGAGGTACAAAGAGGAGCTGGTACCATTCCTTCTGAAACTAGTCCAATCAATAGAAAAAGAGGGACTCCTCCCTAATTCATTTTATGAGGCCCACATCATCCTGATACCAAAACCTAGCACAGACACAACAAAAAAAGAAAATTTCAAGCTTATATCCCTGATGAACGTCAATGTGAAAATCCTCAATAAAATATTGGCAAACCGAATGCAGCAGCATATCAAAAACTTATCAACCAAGATCAAGTCAGCTTCACCCCTGGGATGCAAGGCTGGTTCAACATATGCAAATCAATAAACTTAATCCATCACATAAACAGAACCAATGACAAAAACCACAAGACTATCTCAATAGATGCAGAAAAGGCCTTTGACAAAATTCAACAGCCCTTCATGCTAAAAACTCTCAATAAATTAGGTATTGATGGAACATATCTCAAAATAATAAGAGCTATTTATGACAAACCCATAGCCAATATCATATTGAATGGGCAAAAGCTGGAAGCATTCCCTTTGAAAACTGACACAAGACAAGGATGCCCTATCTCACCACTCCTATTCAACATAGTATTGGAAGTTCTGGCCAGGGCAATCAGGCAAGAGAAAGAAAGAAAGGGTATTCAATTAGGAAAAGAGGAAGTCAAACTGTCTCTGTTTGCAGATGACACGATTATGTATTTAGAAAACCCCATCGTCTCAGCCCAAAATCTCTTTAAGCTGGTAAGCAACTTCAGCAAAGTCTCAGGATAAAAAATCAATGTGCAAAAATCACAAGCATTCCTATACACCAATAACAGACAAACAGAGAGCCAAATCATGAGTGAACTCCCATTCACAATTGCTACAAAGAACATAAAATACCTAGGAATACAACTTACAAGGGACGTGAAGGACCTCTTCACAGAGAACTACAAACCGCTGCTCAAGGAAGTAAGAGAGGACACAAACAAACGGAAAAAAAAAAAAAATTTCATGCTCATGGATAGGAAGACAATATCGTGAAAATGGCCATACTGCCCAAAGTAATTTATAAATTGAATGCTATTCCCATCAAGCTACCATTGACTTTCTTTACAGAATTAGAAAAAAACTACTTTACATTTCATATGGAACCAAAAAAGAGCCCACATAGACAAGACAATCCTAAGCAAAAAAGAACAAAGCTGAAAGCATCAGGCAAACTGACTTCAAACTATATTACAAGTCTACAGCAACCAAAACAGCTTGGTACTGGTACCAAAACAGATATATACACCAATGGAACAGAACAGAGGCCTCAGAAATAACATCACACATCTACAACCATCTTATCTTTGACAAACCTGACAAAAACAAGCAATGGGGAAAGGATTCTCTATTTAATAAACAGTGTTAAAATAAATAAATAAATAAACTGGCTAGCCATATGCAGAAAGCTGAAACTGGATCCTTTTCTTACACCTTTTAACTCAAGATTGATTAAAGACTTAAGCATAAGATCTAAAACCATAAAAACCCTAGAAGAAAACCTAGGCAATACCATTCAGGACATAGGCATGGGCAAAGACTTCATGACTAAACACCAAAAGCAATGGCAACAAAAGCCAAAATTGATAAATGGCATCTAATTAAACTAAAGAGCTTCTGCAGAGTAAAAGAAACTATCATCAGAGTGAACAGGCAACCTAAAGAATTGGAGAAAATGTTTGCAATGTGACAAACGGCTAATATGCAAAATCTACAAAGAACTTAAACAAAAAGAAAAAAAAAACATCAAAAAGTGGGCAAAGGATATGAACAGACACTTCTCAAAAGAAGACATTTATGTGGCCAACAAGCACATGAAAAAATGCTCATCATTACTGGTCATTAGAGAAAAGCAAATTAAAACCACAATAAGATACCATCTCATGCCAGTTAGAATGGTGATCATTAAAAAGTCAGGAAACAACAGATGCTGGAGAGGATGTGGAGAAATAGGAACACTTTTATACTGTTGCTGGGAGTGTAAATTAGTTCAACCATTGTGGAAGACAGTGTGATGATTCCTCAAGGAACTAGAACCAGAAATACCATTTGACTCAGCAATCCCATTACTGGGTATACAACCAAATGATTATAAATCGTTCTACTATAAAGACACATGCACACATATGTTTATTGCAGCACTGTTCACAGCAGCAAAGACTTGGAACCAATCCAAATGTCCATCAATGACGAACTGGATAAAGAAAATGTGGCACATATACACCATGAAATACCATGCACCCATAAAAAAGGATGCGTTCACGTCCTTTGCAGGAACATGGATGAAACTGAAAATCATCATTCTCAGCAAACTAACACAGGAACAGAAAACCAAACACCGTATGTTCTCACTCATAAGTGGGAGTTGAACCATGAGAACACATGCACACAGGGAGGGGAACATCACACACTGGGGCCTGTCAGGGGTGAGGGGCTAGGGGAGGGATAGCACTAGGAGAAATACCTAATGTAGATGACAGGGTGATGGGTGCAGCAATCCACCATGGCACATATATACCTATGTAACAAACCTGTACATTCTGCACATGTACCCCAGAACTTAATGTATAATAATAATAATAAAAGGTTTAATTGACTCACAGTACTGCATGGCTGGGGACGCCTCAGAAAACTTAACAATCACGGTAGAAGGCAAAGTGGAAGCAAGGCATGTCTTACATGGTGGCAGGAGAGATAGAGAGGGGAAGTGCCATACTTTTAAACCCCTCAGATTTTATGAGAACTCACTCACTATTATGAGGACAGCATGTGAGAAACCACCCCCATGATCCAGTCACCTCCCACCAGGTCCATCCCTTAACACATGAGGATTACAATTCAACATGAGATTGGGGTGGGGACACCGAGCCAAACCATATCACCATCCTCATTGTCAATCCTCGATACCTTCTTACAACAGACTCCTGGCTTATCTACTTTTCAAAGCTTAGCCCAAGAATCATCTCTTCCAAAAAATCTCAAAGCTCCAGTTTCATTTAGTTACCATCTCTAGGTTCACACACACACAAAAAAAACACTTATATTTCTATTACAGCATATACTGATGCTTATAATTAATAGCTAGTATGTCTACTGTAAGTGCACAGAGAAGGACCAAATCTGATTTGATAACCATATAACCAAGTATTTATCATGCCTACTAACTACACAAAAGACAGTCATAAAGGTCTACTAAATAAACAGAAATAATGTCTCCTTTAATGTATTGCTTTTGACCCAACTGCAAATTTTAACATTAGGTTTAAAATAACCATAAATTTTTAAGAGCAACCATTTTTATTTCAAGCCAGTGCTAGTTAAGTTGCATGTAAAAAAATTAAAAATGTTTTACTTAAATATATGCATGTATATGTGTCTGTGTATGTGTGTGTATGTGTGCACACCCTTTTCAGTCACAGAATCTGTGATAAACATTTATAAGAAAAAAGTCCTAAATGTTCCTCCAAAGGCTATGCTACTTACTAATATATACAAACAGAGCTGTCTAAACTCTGTACTTTCTGATCATTAAAACTGGTATCTCGATCTTTGGTTGCTATTCTTGCCCAACAATAGCAGTTTCAATCTGACAGTAAGAATAATCCTGCTATTGTGAGGCTTCTGTGTTAAATGTATTATACAATCATTTATTTGTCTGAAACCAAAAAACTGGCTTACAGAAGAACCAAATGATTATCAGTTAACACTTAGCCCCTTTATTAGAGTCCTAATCCCCACAATACTACTGTACTTAAAACTGACCAGCATTACATATCCCCCATAATCCCCATTCATAAAAGAAGTCAACATTTCAGTTCTGGACTTTGATACTACCAAATTATGTATTTTAAAAATCAAATATTATCAGATACATGGAATAAAACGAATACAAACATACACAAGCCATTTTACTTTCTCTCTCTATATATATTTTATCAAAGACATCTTTTAAAAATTTTTTTATATTCAATTTTTGTGGGTACATAGTAGGTGTATATTTATGGTGTACATGAGATGTTTTGATATAGGCATACGATGTGCAATAATCACAACATGGAGATAGGGTACCATCCCCTCAAGCATTTATCCTTTGTGTTGTAAACAATCCAATTAGGCCAGGTGCAGTGGCTCACACCTGTAATCCCAGCACTTTGGGAGGCTGAGATGGGAGGATCACAAGGTCAGGAGTTCAAGACCATCCTAGCCAACATGGCCCATCTCTACTAAAAATACAAAACTAGCTGGGCATGGTGGTGCATGCCTGTAATCCCAGCTACTCAGGAGACTGAGGCAGAAGAATTGCTTGAATGGGGACCCAAAAGGCTGAGGTTGCTGTGACCCGAGATCACACCACTGTACTCCAGCCTGGGCGACAGAGCGAGACTCTGTCTCAAAAAAAATAAAATAAAATAAAATAAAATCCAATTACACTCTTTTATTTTTAAATCTACAATAAGTTATTATGGACTATAGTTACCTTGCTGTGCTATCAAATAGTAGGTCTATTCATTCTTCCTAACCATCTTTTTGTACCCATTAACCATCCCCATGTCCCCCTAACTCCCCTACTACCCTTTCCAGCCTCCGGTAATGATCCTTCTACTCTCTCTGTCCATGAGTTCAATTGTTTTGATTTTTAGATCCCACAAAGAGGTGAGAATATGCAATGTTTATCCTTCTGTGCCTGGCTTATTTCATTTAACATAATGATCTCCAGTTCCATCCATGTTGTTGCAAACTGTCAGATTGAAACTGCTATCCATGTTGTTGCAAATAACATCCATGTCGTTGCAAATATGGCTGACTAGTACTCCATTGTGTATATGTACCACATTTTCTGTATCCATTCACCTGTTGATGGACACTTAGGTTGCCTTCAAATCTTAGCTATTGTGAACAGTGCAGCAACAAACATGGGAGTGTAGCATCTCTTCGATATACTAATTTCCCTCCTTTTGGGTATATACCCAACAGTGGGATTGCTAGGTCATATGGTAGTTCTATTTTTTGTTATTTGAGGAACTTCCAAACTGTTCTCCACAGTGGTACAACCACTATGTACACCAACGGTATACAAGGGTTCCCTTTTCTTCACATCCTTGCATTTGTTATTGCCTGTCTCTTGGATATAAGCCATTTTAACTAAAGGGAGATGATATCTCACTGGAGTTTTGATTTGCATTTATCTGATCAATAATGTTGAGCACCTTATTTATTTATTTATTTATTTATTTATTTTTCCTGAGATGGAGTCTCACTCTGTCGCCAGGCTGGAGTGCAGTGGCACGATCTTGGCTCACTGCAACCTCCGCCTCCTGGGTTCAAGCAATTCTCCTGCCTCAACCTCCCGAGTAGCTGGGACTACAGGTGTGCGCCACTATGCCCGGGTAATTTTTGTACTTTTAGTAGAGATGGGGTTTCACCATGTTGACCAGATGGTCTCTATCTCTTGACCTCGTGATCCGCCTGCCTTGGCCTCCCAAAGTGCTGGGATTATAGCCGTGAGCCAGTGCACCTTTTCATATGCCTGTTTGCTATTTGCATGTCTTTTGAGAAATGCCTATTCAAATCTTTTGTCCATTTCTTATCAGATTATTAGATTGTTTTCCTACAGATTTGTCAGAGCTCCTTATATCAGGTTGGTGCAAAAGTAATTTCGGTTTTTGCCATTAAAATTAATGTACAAAGTAATATATTTATTATTAACGTCTTGTCAGATATGTAGTTTGCAAATATTTTGTCTCATTTTGGGGGTTGTCTCTTTCCTTTGTTGATTGTTTCCTTTGCTCTGCAGCAGGTTTTTAACTTGATGTTGGATCCCATTTGCCCATTTTTGCTTTAGTTGCCTGTGCTGGTTGGGTATCGCTCAAGAAATATTTGCTGAAGCCAACGTCCTAGAGATCTTTCCCAATGTTTTCTTTTAGTAACTTCACAGTTGGAGATCTCAAAGTTTTTAATCCATTTTTATTTGATTTTTGCATATGGTGAGAGATAGGGGTCTAGTTTCATTATTTTGCATATAAATATTCAGTTTTCCCAGAACAATTTATTAAAGAGACTGTCTTTTCCCCCAATGTATGCTCTTGGAAGCTCTGTCAAAAATGAATTCACTGTAGGTGTGTATATTTGTTTCTGGGTTCTTTATTGGTCTGTGTGTCTGCTTTTATGCCAGTACCATCCTGTTTTGGTTACTACAGCTCTGCAGTATAATTTGAAGTTAGGTAATGTGATCTCTCCGGTTTTGTTCTTTTTGCTTAGAATAGCTTTGGCTATTCTGGGTCTTGTGTGGTTCCATACAAATATTAGAATTGTTTTTCTATTTCCATGAAGAATGATATTGGTATTTTGATAAGGATTGCACTGAATCTGTAGACTGCTTTGAATAGCATGGACAACTTAACAATATTGATTCTTCTAATCCACAAACATGGAAAATCTTTCCATTTTGTGTGTGTCCCATTCAGTTATTTGCATCAGTGTTTTATAGTTTTCATTATAGACATATTTTGCTTTTTTGGTTAATTCCTAAGTATTTAATTTTATGTGTGGCTATTATAAATGGGATTACATTTTTCTTTCTTTTTCAGATTGTTCACTATTGGCATATAAAAATGATACCAATTTCTGTATGTAGATTTTGTATCCTGCAGCTTTACTGAACTTGTTTGTCAGTTGTAACAGTTTTTCTGTGGAGTCTTTAGGTTTTTCCAAATATAACATTAAAGCAACTGCAAACAAGAATAATTTGACACCTTCCCTTCCAATTTGGATGCCCCTTATTTCATTCTCTTATCTGATTGCTCTAGCTACGACCTCCAGTACTATGTTGAATAACAGTGGTGAACATGGGCATCCTTGTCATGTTCCAGATATTACAAGGAAGGCTTTCAGTTTTTCTCCATTCATTATGATGCTAGCTGAGGGTCTGTCATATATGCCTTTTATTATGTCGAGGTATGTTCCTTCTACACCCAGTTTTTTGAGGGTTTTTATCATGAAGGGATGTTGAATTTTATAAAATGCTTTTTCACCATCAAGTGAAATGATCATATGGTTTTAGTCCTTCATTCTGTTGATATACTGCATCACATTAATTGATTTGCATGCACTGAACCATCCTTTCATCCCAGGGATAAATCCCACTTGGTCATGATGAATGGTCTAATGTATTACTGAATTTGGTTTGCTAGTATTTTGTTGAGGATTTATGCATCAGTGTTCATCAGAGAAGGTGGCCTGCAGTTTTCTTTTTTTGATGTATCTTTCTCTGGTTTTGATATCAGGGTAATACTGGCCCCACAGAATGAGTTTGGCAATATTCCCTCCTCTTCTGCTTTCTGCAACAGTTTGAGTAGGATTGGTATTGGTTCTTTAAATATTTGGTAGAATTCAGCAGTGAAGTCATTGGGTCATGGATTTTCTTTACTGGGAGACTTTTTATTACAGCATTGATCTTATTACTTGTTGTTGGTCTGTTTAAGTTTTGGATTTCTTCCTAACTCAATCTTGGTAGGTTGTATGTGTATATGAATTTATCCATTTCTTCTAGATTTTCCAATTTATTGGCAAAAACTTACTCATAGTAGGCACTAATGATGCTTTGAATTTCTGCAGTATCAGTTGTAATATCTCCTTTTTCATTTCTGATTTTGTTTATTTTTAATCTTCTTTCTTTTTTTCTTAGCCTGGCTAAAGGTTTGTCTATCGGGAGAACCCAGCCCCCGATAATTCAGCGTTATTTCATGCAGGTTCTTTTGGTTCTTTTCTAATTCCCTAAGTGTCAGCCGGTCTGAGAAATAAAGGGAAAGAGCACAAAAGAGCGAAATTTTAAAGCTGGGTGTCTGGGGGAGACAT
Source organism: Macaca fascicularis (assembly GCF_037993035.2). Taxonomy (NCBI): domain Eukaryota; kingdom Metazoa; phylum Chordata; class Mammalia; order Primates; family Cercopithecidae; genus Macaca; species Macaca fascicularis. The sequence continues at coordinate 99,448,916 of NC_088381.1, read as the reverse complement.
CACATGTCGGCAGATTCTGTGGTGCCCCTCAAGCCACAAAACCAGCAAGTTTTTATTAGTGATTTTCAAAGGGGAGGGTGTGTATGAATAGGGTGTGGGTCACAGAGATCATATGCTTCACAAGGTAATAAAATATTAAAAGGTAAATGGAGGCAGAGCGAGATCACAGGACCAGGGTGAAATTAAAATTGCTAATGAAGTTTCCGGCACACATTGTCATTGATAACAACTTATCAGGAGACAGGGTTTGAGAGCAGACAACCAGTCTGACTAAAATTTACTAGGCAGGAATTTCCTCATCCTAATAGGCCTGGGAGTGCTAAGGGAGACCAGGGCTTATTTCATCCCTTACCTGCAACCATAAAAGACAGACATTCCCAGAGCGGCCATTTTAGAGACCTACCCCTAAGAACACATTCTCTTTCTCAGGGCTGTTCCTTATTGAGAAAAATAATTCAACAATATTTCTCCTATTTGCTTTTGAAAGAAGAGAAATATGGTTCTGTTCAGCCCACCTCTCAGGCACTCAGACTTAATGGTTATCTCCCTTGTTCCCTGAACATTGCTGTTATCCTGTTCTTTTTTCAAGGTGCCCAGATTTCATATAGCTTAATCACACATGCTTTACCAACAATTTGTGCAGTTAATGCAATTATCACAGGGTCCTAAGGCAACACACATCCTCAGCTTACAAAGATGACGGGATTAAGAGATTAAAGACAGGCATAGGAAATCACAAGAGTATTGACTGGGGAAGTGATAAATGTCCATGAAATTATCACAATTTATGTTCAGAGACTGCAGTAAAGACAGGCGTAAGAATTATAAAAGTATTAATTTGGGGAACTAATAAATGTCCATGAAATCTTCACAATTTATGTTCTTCTGCCACGGCTTCAACCGGTCCCTCCATTAGGGGTCCCTGACTTCCTGGAACATTTGTCAACTCTGTCTATCTTTTTAAAAAGCAACTTGTTGTTTCATTGATCTTTTGTATTATTTTCTTCATTTCAATTTCATTTACTTCTTCTCTGATCTTTATTATGTCTTTTCTTCTACTAATTTTGGGTGTAGTTTGCTCTTGCTTTTCTAATTCTTTAAGATGCATCAGTAGATTGTTACAGCTTCCAAAATTCTTGTTATTGATTTCTAGTTTTATTCCATTGTGGTCAGAGATGGTGCTTGATATTATTTCCATTTTTTTAATGTTTTAAGACTTGTTTTGTGACCTAACATGTGATATATACTTAAGAATGATCCATGTGCTGAGGAAAAGAATGTGTATTCTGCATTCGTTGGATGAAATGCTCTGTAAACATCTATTAGATCCATTATGTCTACAGTGCAGATAAAGTCTGATGTTTCTTTGTTGATTTTCCATCTGGAAGATTCGTTCAATGCTGCCAGCGGGGTATTGAAGTCTCCAGGTATTATTGTATTGAGCCTTATCTCTTTCTTTAGCTCTGATAATATTTGCTTTATATATCTGGGTGCTCCACTGTTGGGTGCATATATATTTAAAATTGTTATATCCTCTTGCTGAATTGACCCTTTACCATTATATAGTGACCTTCTTTGTCTCTTCTTATAGATTTCTGTCTTAAAATCTATTTTGTCTGATGTAAGTATAGTAACTCCTGCTCTTTTTTGGTTTCCATTGGCATGGAATATCTTTTATATCCCTTTATTTTCAGTCTCTGTGTGTTTTTATAAGTGAAATGTATTTCTTGCAGGCTACAAATCAATGGGTCTTTTTTTTTTATCTATTCAGCCATTCCATCTTTTGATTGGAGAGTTTAGTACATTATCATTACTGATAAATAAGGACTTACTCCTGCCATATTGTTACTTGTTTTCTGGTTGTTTTCTGGTCTTCTCTTCCTTCTTTCCTTCCTGTCTTAAGTGAAGCTGATTTTCTCTGGTGATATAATTTACTTTCTTGCTTTTTATTTGTTGTGCATTCACTGAATGTTTTTTGGTTTGAGGTTACCATGAGGCTTGCAATTATATCTTATTATATAACCAGTACCAGTCTGTGGCCTGTTAGAAACTGGACCACACAGCAGGAGGTGAGCAGTAGGCAAGGGAACATTACTGCCTGAGTTCTGCCTCCTGTCAGATCAGTGGCAGCATTAGATTCTAAGTCTTTCTAGTTAGGATAAGAGTAGATTACACACCACAATTGTATGTTACAATAATCTTTCTTTTTCCCTGTGTACTTACTATTACAAGTGAGTTTTGCACTTTCAGGTGATTACCTACTGCTCATTCATGTCCTTTTCTTTTTTTTTTTTTTTTTTTTTTTTTTTTTTGAGACAGTCTCACTCTGTCACCCAGACTGGAGTGCAGTGGCATGATCTCAGCTCACTGCAACCTCCGCCTGCTGGGTTCAAGTGAGTCTCCTGCCTCAGCCTCCAAAGTAGCTAGGAGTACAGGCACCAGCCACCATGCCCAGATAATTTTTGTATGTTTAGTAGAGACAGGGTTTCACCATGTTGGCCAGGCTCGTCTCGAAATCCTGACCTCAGGTGATCTGCCCGCCTTGGCCTCCCAAAGTGCTGGGATTACAGCAGTGAGCCACCACGCTCAGCCTGTGTCCTTTTCCTTCTGATGAAGTATTCCCTTTAACATCTCCTGTAGCTCAAGTCTAGTGTTAAAAATCCCTCAGCTTTGGTTTGTCTGGGAAAGTCTTTATTTCTTCTTGATGCTTGAAGGATATTTTCACCAGATATACTATGTTAGGGTAAAAGTGTTTTCCGTCAGCACTTTAAATATGTCATGCCACTCTCTCTTGGCCTGTAAGGTTTCCACTGAAAAGTCTGCTGCCAGAGGTATTGGAGCTTCATTGTATATCATTTATTTCTTTTCTCTTGCTGCTTTTAGGATTGTTTCTTTATCCTTGATCTTTGGGAGTTTGATTATTAAATGCCTTGGGGCAGTTTTCTTTGGGTTAAATCTGTTTCACGTTTTATAACCTTATTGTTCTTTTGGATATTGATATCTTTCTCCAGGTTTTAGAAGTGATCTGTTGTTATCCTTTGAATGAACTTTCTACCTCCAGCTCTTTCTCTTCCCTCTTCTTTAAGGCCAATAACCCTTAGATTTACCCTTTTGAGGCTACTTCCTAGATCCTGTTGTTGTGCTTCACTGTTTTTTATAATTTTTTCTTTTGTCTCCTCTGACTGTATATTTTCAAATAGTCTGTCTTCAAGCTCACTAATTCTTTCTTCTGCTTGATCAATTCTATTAAAAGACTGATGCATTCTTCAGCATGCCAACTACATTTTTCAGCTCAAGAATTTCAGCTTGAATCTTTTTAATTATTTCAATCTCTTTCTTAAATTTATCTAATAGAATTCTGAATTCTTTCTTTTTGTTATCTTGATTTTCTTTGAGTTTCCTCACATAGCTATTTTGAATTCTTTGTTTGAAAGGTCACATACCAGCACTGGTCCCTGGTGTTTTTTTGTTGTTGTTGTTGTTGTTGTTGTTTGAGATTGGGTCTCACTCTGTCACCCAGGCTGGAATACAGTGGCGTGATCTCAGCTCACTGCAACCTCCACCTCCCAGGTTCAAGCAATTTTCCTGCCTCAGCCTCCCGAGTAGCTGGGACTACAGGCGCACACTGCCATGCCCAGCTAATTTTTTTTGTATTTCTGTAGAGACGGGGTTTCACCATGTTGCCCAGGCTGGTCTTGAACTCCTGAGCTCAGGCAATCTGCCCTGCTTGACCTCACAAAGTGCTAGGATTACAGGCGTGAGCCACCATGCCCGGCCAGCTATTTAAGTTTCTAAACTGAAATTAGAGAAGGTGAATAGCCAAGTTTTCCAGTGAAATATCACTATTCTTTTTTCTTCCATTTCTGTAATGATTGCCCCTTTAAAGAACAAGATAGAGTGATGTTAGCAAGACAGCTGACTAAGCCCCTGGCACTCATCCTCCTCACAAAGACAGCCAGAACAACAAACAAATAACTACATTTGGATACACCAACTCCACAACCCTATCCCGGCAACCAGGATCAGCCGGGAATCAGGAAGAATTTTTCCCTGTAGTGAAGAGGTAAGCAAGAATATTCCAACAACCCCCATCAAAACCTTGGACACCTACAGACCTCACCACTGTGGTCTCCTGCAGTCCTCACAAGCATTAAGACCAGCTGGGGGAGCCTCCTGCAGTCCACATATCTGTGATACCCCAAAGAGCCAACAATATGCCCTGCCCTCTGTGGCCCATGAGGCTACTGTACTAGTCATCTTAAAATTGGAAGTATCTGGGGAGCATCCCCAGAACCACCCTAACCTGGTGGGCTAACACCCACAAGCTGAGCAGCAAATAGCTGTGACACCCACTGGGAACTCCATGCTTTGGATAGGAATGTGATCTTGCATGTTAACAACTTCAGCAACACCCCCAGATCTGGAAGGAAACAACAGAGTGACTTCAGGAATCACAATGAGTTTACTCTCATTCTTTAAGCACTTAAGTTACCTTTAAGAAATCTCTGTTCCAGGCCAGGTTATGGGGCTCAGCCCTGTAATCGCAGCACTTTGGGTGGCCAAAGCAGGAGGATTGCTTGAGTGCAGGAGCTCAAGACCAGCCTGGGCAACATAGCGAGACCCCATTTCTACAAAAAATTAAAAATTCGCCAGTATGGTGGCACATGCCTATGGTCCCAACTACTCGGGAGGCTGAGGTGGGACGATCACTCAAGCCCAGGAGTTTAAGGCTGCAGTGAGTTATGATGGCACCACTTTACTCCAGCCTGGGCAACAGAGTGATACTCTGTCTCAAAAAAAAAAAAAAAAAAAAGAAAAAGAAAGAAGAAGAAGGGAGGAGGAGGGAGGAGGAGGGAGAAGAAGGAGGAAGAAGAAGGGAGAAGGGAGGAGGGAGGAGAAGAGGAAGGAAAAGGGAGGAGAAGAGGAGGAGGGAGAAGGGAGGAGAGGAGGAGGAGGAGGAGGAGGAGGAAGGGAAGAGGAGAGGAGGAGAGAGACCGAAGGTGAAGACAGGGAGGGAGAAGGGAAGAGAAGAGGGGGAGGAAGAAGGGAGGAGGAGAGGAGGAGGGAGGAGGGGAGGAGGAGGGAGAAGGGAGAAGGACAGGAGGAGGGAGGAGGGGAGGAGGAGGGAGAAGGGAGGAGGAGAGAAGGAGGGAGGATGAGAGGAGGAGGGAGGAGGGGAGAAGGAGGGAGGAGGGGAGGAGGAAAGAGAAGGGAAGAGGAGAGGAGGAGGGAGGAGGGAGAAGAGAGGAGGGAGAAGGAGATGAGGAGGGAGAAGGGAGGAGGGTGAAGGGAGTAGATGAGGAGGAGGGAGAAGGTAGGAGACAAGGAGGGAGAAGGGAGGAGGGAGAAGGCAGGAGGAAGAGGAGGAAGGAAAAAAGAAGAGAAGAAGAAAAAGGAGAAGGAAGGAAGGAAGGAAGGGAGGGAGGGAGGGAGGGAGGGAGGGAAGATCTTAGTGCCTTCTTTGTAGTTGTTACCAGAGATTATAAAAGGTCATTTGCCGAAGCTGATTTTCCACACTTCTCTGTCTCACAAGCCTGCATACACATTCATTCCTAAACTCGAAAAAAGTTTACTAACTTTAAACAAATAGAGCAGAAAACTGTGCCATGAGTGCAAAACTACTATGCCACAATAGAAAAGACAAGTGGATCCTACTCAGAATCACTAATAAACACTATGTCATCCTCAATAAAATACTTAACATGTCCATTTTAGTAAACTCTTTCCACAGGTCTTGAAATTTTCTACCTTATTAGCTCATTACATTTAAAGACTCTTCAGTAAAACTAAGTAGTAATAAATTCATCAGTATTCTGAAAGTGATTTTTCATCACAAAACTATGAAACAAAGCAGATATTTCTATTAATATCTACTAAGAGAAAGATGTGTTATCGCTCTTGTGCAACAACCGTTTAATATTCATTTGCCATTTCAATTGAAAACCTACAATAATTTCTACGACTATAATTTGGCTATACTATACTATGAAATCTGAATTTGACACTATCTGGAAAGTTAAAATGGAGGAAAAAAATTGGTATTTGTTCTTTTTTTAAAGAAGGTTATATTCATGCTTAGATGCTAGTTTCTCCAAGGATGCTTAGGTTTTATTCTAAATCCCATTAGCTTCCCAAAGTAACTGGTCATCTTCAGTCATTATAATGTCAGCCTGTTGATGTTTTTGCATAATGCCCTTTCCACAAACTGGCTAGACTTTCCATTACCATAGTTTTGCATGGTAACATAGAAAAATCACTATTGTCATTTTAATCTGATCTGACAGAAACATTCTCAGCTTAAGAAACTCAAAACTATTATAAACTTAAAATCTTCTTCAATTACTGAATTCACTTTTTTAAAATCAAACAGAAAATTTCTCTTGGTAATGAAGGCTAGAATGACTTAAATGCAAAATGTTTTGTTTTTCTACAATTTCCTCCACCCTCCCAAAAAAAGGTATGAAGAGAATGTAGATAAATGTATGATCTGCCAACCCGAACATATCATTTTAAAATGAACAAATTGTCAAAAACTACATTGACAATTCAGCTATACATCTATTTAAATAATAAGGAGAAAGGTAATTCTGAAACTCCACTGCTTGCAAGGCTGTCCAGCTGAGTCTAAGAACAGAGGAACACCTATAAAGGTGGGATTCAATTCACTGGTCTATCTGCCCAAAACCTGAACTGCCGAAAACAAGTCTTTCATAGTTTTTCTTTATTGTTAATTAGGTAATTTTGTATTGTATTGTGTCTTCTGTAATAGAGAGCAGAATAGGATAAATTAACATGAAAAATGTAGAAATGTCAGAATGATGCCAATTAGTAGAATGGTGGCAGGTTTTTCTAAGATTCAAAAATAATTTATAAATTGGGTTTTCAAGATTCTACATTCTTTTAAGTGAATGCCTTAATCATTCAGTTTATTTCTTGGGGGACTTAAGATCAGCTTGTCAAAAAGAAATGGTTTGGTTTTTTGGTTGTTTTTTTTTTTTTTTTTTGTCTTTTTCTTTTTTCAGCCTTTCCAAGATTTCTAGTACCTCATCTTTACCCGAAAGCCTATTTACTGGCAGCCAATTTGCAAACATCAAATTTAAGATTACAGCTTCAGTAAAATGAGAAGAAAGAAATTAAAGTTGACTTCGAGTATTTATGTTGGCATATACCAAGCAGACTACTTAAGAAAAGAATGACACTGTGGGCTCCATTTTGCCATTCCTCGTGTTCTGCATGTACTAGTTTTCATATTACTTTAATCAAGAGACAAACATAACGAATTTATCATTTAAAGTATGCAAATTCATTACTCCTTCTTTGTGAAAGCTTGACACCTTGGCTCATGTCATATATTTGCAAACTAAGTATGTATTCCACTAAAAAGTTAAGAAAAAAGAAACCAGAATAACAGCTTTTTAAGTTTATGTTTCATCAAACAAGAAAATAATTAAGCGGGTACTTGCAATATACTACAGCTAGGGTCAATGTTAACATCACTAAAATCTGTAAGTTTTCTTCAAAATGTTAGGGATAATCTTTACTGTGTCATAAAGAATTATCCAAAACTTAACATTATAATTGGCTCCAACAACTAAACCACAAACAAAAGCCTCTTAAATGGTAAGCAATACTGAATTAACTTTTAATGACAACAAAAATAATACTTCTATTACCTACAGAGATAATTCAACAAATACCCAGCAGTAAATATAGTCATTTTCTCTAGAACGATGGAAAATAAAAAGCCCGATAAGAAACATAAAGAAATCATTCAATTTAATAGTCATTATAATTACAAATCAATAAACCAATTTCCCATAAAACCATTCTTTTAAAAAAACATCAGTTTTTCCAATTCCGTTTTCTTTTTTTTTTTTTTTTTTTTTTTGAGACAGGATCTTGCTTTGTCATCCAGGCTGGAGTACAGTGGTGCAGTCATGGTCTACTGCAGCCTTGACTTCCTGGGCTCAAGTGATCCTCTTACCACAGTCCCATGAGTATCAGGGACTACAGGTGTGAACCACCATGCCCAGCTAATTTTTTTATTTTTGTCTCACTATATTGCCCAGGCATGTCTTGGACTCCCAGGCTCAAGCAATCCTCCCAGCTCAGTCTCCCAAAGTGCTGGGATTACAGTCATGTGAGCCACTAAGCCAAGCTAATTCATTTTTTGATAATAACATTTCCTTGTTCTTAAAGCTTTTGATAGCTTTATTTTTAAAATGCAATGACAACAGCAGTAAATATTAAAGAGGTATTAAAAAATTACTTCTTTCTAGTAAAGAGATGGGGAAAGAAGATGTTTTGGGGTTTTTTTTTCATCACTTTAAAACAAATCTGACCAAGAAATCTGATTAGAGAAAATAATTTTTATCTTTTCTAAACACAAATATATTTTCTATTCAAATAATCCCATATATCCACACATTTAATATAGACAATAATGACGATCTAGCATTTCTGATCACTTAGTATGTTCCAGGAACTCTGCTAAATGCATTATATTATTCCTCACAGTAGTTGCAACTATTTTACATATGGGGGTCTGAGGCACAAAGAGATTAAAATAATTTACTCAGGTCATACAGCTAGTAAATGGATAGAGCTGAGAATCAAACCCAGACAGTCTAGTACCATGTCTGATGTCTTTTTATATATATACTTTTTTTTATTTTATTTTATTAAAATTCGGTGCTCTACATGTTCAGAGAAACTTCTCTAGTAGCGAATTATAGAAGTCATTCCTGAAAGTATGGTCTTCCATGTCTGTTTTCTGAATCACTATACAGCAGGTCCTCCAATAAAATTGTTTTCTTTCAACATCAGTTTGTTGTAACAATAATAAAGAAAAAAAAACAATTTCCAGCCATGACCACAGTCTTGTGTCGAGTTTGCATGTTCTCCCCAGGTCTACGTGGGTATTCTCTGGGTACTGTGGTTTCCTTCCACATCCCAAAGCTATGCACATTAGATGAACTGGCGTTGTCTATATGGTCCCAGTCTGAATGAGTGTGGGTGTGTGAGTGTACCCTGCAATGGAATGGCCTCCTGTCCAGGGTTGATTCCTGCCTTGTGCCCTGAGCTGCCAGGATAGCTCCAGCCACCCCCAACCCTGAACCAGAATAAGTGGGTTGGAAGATGAATGAATAGATACAAATGATTGCCAGATAAAAATTAGTGGGCCAGGTGTGGTAGCTCACATCCATAATCCCAGCACTTTGGGAGGGTGAGGTGGGTGGATCACCTGAGGTCAGGAGTTCAAGACCAGCATGACCAACAGGGTGAAACCCCATCTCTACTAAAAATACAAAAATTAGTTGGGCGTGGTGGCATGCACCTGTAGTCCCAACTACTTGGGAGGCTGAGGCAGGAGAATCACTTGAACTCTGCAGGCAGAGGTTGCAGTGAGCCGAGATCATACAACTGCACTCCAGCCTGGGCAGCAGGGTGGGACTCCGTCTCAAAAAAAAAAAAAAACCAGTAAAGTATATGATAATTATACAAAAGCACAATAAATGATGCAGTAAGAAAATGCTCAATGATCTGCCATATTGGTTATTCTTGAACTGCATGATGGTAGGAGATGCTCCTTATAATTTTCACTTTGCAAACACTATTCCTTGATTTAACCCACCACCACTATGACTGCTTTCACTCACTGATTCACTAAAAATTGTGTAAATAATTATATTGTTTTTATTAATCTTTCTTAAATGTATTTACAACCCAAATTTATTTCTTTGTTTAATATTACAAGTGTTTTGGGTCTTTATTTAGAAGTTTGGTGAAGTTTTTGTGACCAGAAATATGCCATAGGAACTTAACTCTTGTTTAAATCAATTAACGTATCATTCACTTAAAGTCACAGTTCCCAAGAATCTATTAACTTAAGTGAGGACTTACACTACATTGTGTATGAAGTATATATTGCATCTAGCATAAGGTCTGACACCCAGTAAGTATTAATAAAAGTGCAACTATTATAATAATATTAATCTCTTCTTTACTTACTCTGTGATAATTCCGGATTTCCTTTCAGATTCATCATCTTTGGAACTGAAGGTCCATACACATCCACATCTAGCAAACCAATGGCCTTGGACTGTAAAAAAATAAATAAAAATATAAAACAAAACAAAAACACTTTACCATAAGATTGTTCCCACTCTTCTCAAAGGTGAAGCACATAGCAACAGTAATCTGACTACAGAAAATAAAATTGGCAAAATATTACAAATCATAACCTAAACTTCCAAAGCAACAGTGAAGTAAAAGAGCATAAATTGCTTAGGGTCAACACTTTTTATGATTTACTAATATCATCCAGATACCTGACTAAAGAAATCCACCCTATATGCTTTACATATTGTAGTTCAGATCTCCCATATAGTCTCAAGCAGACTAAGACCTTTTTGATCTGAACATGAGTTTGAGAACAAATTACATGCGAACAATTTTAAAATAATGACTTGTGATGGCAAGCAAAACCCCAAAGACACAACATTAACTTTTGGAAAGCCTGTCTAACACACCAAAGAAGACAAAATAAAAAAAGATCATGGAAACAGGGCCATAATAAAGCAAGTGAGAAATTCTGATGCAGATCTGGCATAAATGAGATGGAAGCGCTAACAAAGATACTGGCACACCTAACACAGAGACAACCTCTTATATGCAAGTCACAAGTAAATACAAAACGTCTTCTAGAGGATTCAGAAACAACTAAAACTGTTTTCTCTGATGATGCATCCAGCTGCTGAAGGACAGGATACCCTGTCTGGGCTCTTTGCTGGCTATCAATTAATCAGCAGCTTAGCCAAGGAAAGGAAAACAAAATTCACTATTAAAAAATATGTCTCTTTTTTTCTCCTCCCCCTCTCTTCTTTCTCCTTTGATAGATGAAATCAATCTGTTATTGGTTTTGCTCATCTACAAGTAAACAGAACGCTAACACAATATGTCTTAGAGTTATGTTTCATCAAGTCTTACAAGTTTCCTACTACTCTCCTCAAATCCTGCAGAATAAAACTCAACCCTTCAACAAAATTTTTTGAAAAACTGAAGCAATCACTCCTCTTCCATGTTACCTACCTATTTCTAGACAAAAAAAGAAAAACTTTTAAAATTGTTATCTGGTTCCTATGAATATACAAAATAAGGTAAATCTAACATTTGTGTTTCCAACTTTATACTGACTAAAACTGCAGTTTAAATATATATATATATAATATCTCTGTATGACTCAGTGACCTCAGAGGAAAAAAATGGGATTAATATCTGCCTCTGTGAAAATCTCAGCTTTATGTAAAATAAATGAGAAAATACGAAGGATACTTGATTTTTAATAGAATGGTGATATATAAAATTTAAGCTTAATGCATTTAGGTATTAGATTTAAGAAGGGAGGAACAGTCAATAAGAAGTTTGACCAATTTAACTATTTTTTAAACCACAGACAGAAGAATTTAGCTAAATTAAAACAATTAAATTTACTATGGATAACAAGATTTTCAAATGAGGGGACCTAAATCTAGAAATATGGCTAATTGTTACTTCCATTATATAAAGTTCTGCTAATGCTATCACTATCATCCTAGAATTTTATCTCTTTTCTGTATTTTTATGACACCTACAAGAACTAAAAACTACCACTAAATAATAATAAATACCAATAAAAACAAAAGCTATTTTAAGATTCTCTTTCCTTGTTCTCTTATTTATATCAATGCTGATTTTACAATAACATGAAGGGGGTTAGGTCCTAAGTTTCAAATTGATCTTCTAACAATACCTGTAAAGTAAAATAACAGCTTTTTAAGTTTATGTTTACATGAAACAAGAACATAACTAAGTGTTCTAACAAATATAAGATTGCTAGGGTCAATTTTATCATCACTAGGTTTTCAAGTTTCCTTCAAAATGCTAGGAAAGATCTATCATCTATCCTGCTTCTAGAAGAAAACCAAGCTTGCTAAAGATGAACTCTTGGCACAATGGTCAAAAAAAAACTGAAGATCTCCCTTAACATTTGCTCTGGTAAGAGTAGGTTTTACATATGCCTAGATTGCAACCAATATACGTTATGTAAAAATTAAGGAGGGGGAAATTACAAGATTTTCAAGTTCTTCTGATTCCTAGAGAATAGAAATAACAGTAACTGACAATATTCTACATATTAGGTTCTCTACATACTCTAAGAGACTAACCTAAATTTAGTACCAATGCTTGTATATATCAAAAAGGAAACAAAGGGAGGAAAATATAAAGATCAGGGGGAAAAAGAGAAAGAGAGGAAAGAGAAAGAGAGGGGCAAAGGGATTAAGGACTGAGGAAGAACAGGATAAAGGGACATTAGACAGCAAAGTCATATTAAGATGCCGGATAAACTAGGCCTCCACTGCTAGCCCTATGGATAAATCGGAACCTATAAAAACATACCATCTTAAATCACCCAGACACCAAGACTTTCCCTCATTGCATCTCCCCATTGCTTGAATTCCTTCTGGGTGCCAGGCACTTAACTAAGCATTCTATGTACATTTTTTCACTTATCCTCACAGCAACACTGCAAGGTGGTATTATCCATACTCATAATGAGAAAGCCAGAAACTTACATTCAAAATGACCATTTATTCTTTCTTAAAATGAAGTAGAATGGGAAATTAAACATGAAAATGCTAACCTCATAAACCTCTAACAGAACTTTAACAGGATCTAACTCCAAAAACTTAGATATAGAGGACACTTTTTCTTAAAAGGCCCACAGCAAACATTTTAGACGTTCAGGATCATATGATCTCTGTGGTAACCACTCAACATTACCATTGTAGTATCAAGGCAGCCATAAACGATATGTAAATAAATTAACATGGCTGTGTTCCGATAAAACTTCACAAAAACCGGCAGGATTTGGTCCACATGTCATAGTTAGTCAACATTCAATTTAGAGAGTAAAGTTTTTCATAATGAAGCTATTCAATCATCCAACAATGCAATTCTGTTAGCGCCAAGAGCAGGCAGGCCAGTCATCTCTTTCAGCATCAGAGTCAGAGGAGCTATCTCAGTAAAGATTTACTTTCTCATCCTTAATTGGCTAGATTTTAAAAATAAAAAGCACACTTTTCAGACTATTTTACTGGAACTAAATTAGGATGTCTTGCTTAGATTTTATTTATCATGAATAAAATCGGTGCCCATTAACAGAAACACCAAAGCATACATTATTTAAAGCATATTATACTTACAATTGGCACAGCTACTGGAGCAGTACAGTTACCATTGCTATAAAAATAAATTTAAACAGATTTTCAAGTCTAGAATTCAGTAATGTTCAAAAGGTGCCAAATAAACTTCATTTGTTTTTCATAATTTATTCCATTATTTTTAAATAGGTTCCTATTTTAAGTATGTAAATGGTCTTTCACTTTAAACTTCCAGTTTTATACTGTTAGGAAAATAAATGAGCAAGGTAAAAGCCTATAAATAAATGTATGCAGCTGGGTGTCTAACCAGCTAACTTTTATGAATCCTTTCCAACTTACTCCTCCTATAATAATTATATTTAGTCAATAAAGCTCCAATTAGGATTTTCTTCAATTTCAGCCAGATTCAAAGGAATATTCACTACAAAAGCTACCAAATACACAACAGATTAAAAAAATTACTATTAGCAAAAATAACTGTAAACTTACTATTGTAAAGTGTGATTGTCGTCTTTAATGTCACCATAAACTTAACCTAATGTTGGTATCTAACAATATACTCTTTTTCTGACTCTCCTACAGATCTCAAAACCTAGCAGATGACATAAAACAAGATAGATCAAACCCCAAGATAACAATTAGCTTTTTGGATTTGTTTATAATTTATAACACACTCTGGAAGTTGTAAAAGGTGGCAGAATTATTCAAGAGTGATTATACTGTTTTATTACTACTGTATGAAAGCTGCAATTTGAGAGCCTACATGCCCTATTTTTGTGTGTTGGATTTCAAAGACATGAACCACAGTTTTGATACTGCTTTGTTCTTCCAACACAATTTATACTAAATAAGATTGTAAAGCTTCATGACATGTTCCTTTTATCCATGTCTTCTGCTAATAGAACCCATCAAAACAATATCTTAGAACGCTCCCACTCGATTATTTCTAAATAAGACCTACCTAAAAGTTGTACTTCCACAGAAGTACCCTGCTAAGACTCCCATGATTCCCTGTATATTATATTCAGTTTAATCTTGGACTGGCAGTTGGTGTTTATTCAATTTAGAAATTATTCAAACCTCTTCTTTCTTCCTTTCTGCCTAGCTTTACATCAAGCTGCCAATCATAAGAATTTCAATCTCTTAGTAGAGAAAAATATATGCTTCCAAATTCTATTAGCTAAGATTAAGTAAGAATCTGATTGTCAGAAGAGCTAATGGTTAACAAGGTGATAAGAGAAAAATTTCCTACTGTTTATCAAAGGACTGTCTAAATCTTCAAGTTCAATCAGGAAAAAAGAGAAACAAGAGCAGCATAAAAGAAAAAAAAAATCACCTGGTTCGTTGGAACACAACCTGAGAGGAGCTCAGGAAACGTACAGAAGAATCCCAAATGAAAAGTATTAATAACTGCTCTCAAAAGAGGTACAAAGTAGAAATGGAAGATAAATGACAGATTTCTTTTTGTTTTTTCAGACAGGGTCTTGCTCTGTCGCCCATTCTAGAGTGCAGTAGGGCTATAGGGGCATTGACCTCCCTGGCTCAAGCAACAATCCTCCCACCCCAATGTCTTGAGTAACTAGAACTACAGGCACCGGCCACCATATCCAGCTAATTTTTTTTTCATTTTTTGTAGGGACAGGTTTTCACCACGTTGCCCCAGCTGGTCTCAAACTCTGGGGCTCAAGTGATCCTCCTGCCTCGACCTCCCAAAGTGCTGGGATTACAGGTGTAAGCCACCACACCTGGCCAATAATCAATTTCAAATTAAAGACTCTATTTTAGAGTAGGAAGAAACCTAAGAGATCATTTTTAGTCTCCTAATTTTTAGTGATGAAGAAACTAAGTCCCAGAGATAATGTCACTCCTGGGTCTAGGATCCCAAGTCTCTCTCCAATGTATCATGAAGCCTAACCACTAATCAACAACCACCAGCCACTTACCATACCTCTTTCACCTCATCTCCTACTCTCCCCTTTTCTAATCCACTCCATACATACTACCCTCTTGCAGCTTCTTAAACACACAAGGAACACCCCAGATCTAGGAGTTTTGCAGTTGCTATTCCTTCAGTCAGAAATCCTATTCCCCTGAGTATCCACCTGTCTCTTACTTCCTTTACGTCTTGATTTAAACATAACCATATAGTAAGGCATTCACTGGCCACACTATCTAAAATTGCAACACTACACATTTCCTATTCCCCACCCTGCTTTTTCTTTCTTCTTAGTATCTATATTAGTATTCAACATATTATATACAGTTGTTTCTAGGTATCTGCACGGCTTTGGTTCCAGGACACCTCTGCCCCCATACCAAAATCCTCAGAATCCTTTTTTTTTTTTTGAGACTGAGTCTCGCTCTGTCGCCCAGGCTGGAGTGCAGTGGCGCCATCTCGGCTCACTGCAAGCTCCGCCTCCCGGGTTGACGCCATTCTCCTGCCTCAGTCGGCCGAGTAGCCAGGAGACTACAGGCGCCCGCCACCACGCCTGGTTAATTGTTTTGTATTTTTAGCAGAGATGGGGTTTCACTGTGCACTGTGTTAGCCAGGATAGTCTCGATCTCCTGACCTCATGATCCGCCTGCCTTGGCCTCCCAAAGTGCTGGGATACAGGCGTGAGCCACCACGCCTGGCCAATCTTCAGACTCTCATATAAAATGGCATAGTATTTGCACATAACCTGCGCACATCCTCCCATATATTTTAAATCATCTCTAGATTACTTATAATACCAAATACAATATAAATTTTATGTAAATGGTTATTATACTGTATTTTTATTTGTATTACTTTTTATTTTTATATTGTTATTTTTATTGGGGTTTTAAAAATATTTTTGATCCACAGTTGGTTAAATACACAGATGCAAAACCAGCAGATATGGAGTGCAAATGTATTTACCTATTGTTTACTATCTCCCCTACTAGAATGTAAATCACATGAGGGTAAGGATTTTTGCATGCTTTGTTCACTACTATATACCCAGAACCTAGAAGAGTAGGTAGTTACAGAGATTCCCTATTACATCCCAGAAATTCTGATTCATTAGGTCCAGGCTGCCATCCAACAACCTATATATGTAGCACTCTAGGATATAAGATGACCACAACATGCAAAACCGAAATATAGATAATACAGGAAAGAAAGATGAAAATTTGCTACTAAGACTTGGGAACAGCAGGATCATAATAACAATAATCTACAGTAATCAACAATAACATTAAAGATGTCTTTTTCAAATGATTTTTTAAAAATATATAGTAAACATTCTGCCTTATGTGTGAATAATCAATAAATATTGCATGGGACATATACATTAAAAAATTGTTGTTTATCTGAAATTCAAATTTGTTATTTGCTAAATCTGACTTTACTCCAGCATTTCTTCTCAACAGGGTTGCAAGAATGATTCAGATGAAACGTAAGTCAGATTTTGTTATTACTCTGCTCAAAACCCTTCATTGCCATCACTCCTCCCATTTCATTCCTGTAAAAGCCGAAGTCCTTAAAATCATTCACCCCATATAACCCAGCCAGTTCCCCACCCACCTCCTGCCTCCCAAACCTAGTAATTTTCATCACCTATTACTCCATTCCACTTCTTCCTCCAGAAATCACATTGGCCTTATTACTATTCTTTGCATGGTATACTAGGCTTGCTCCCACCTATTGGCCTTTGTCCCAGCTCTTCCTTCTCCCTGAGATACTCTTCCCTCAGATAGTCATACAGTCTACTCTCATTTTCTTCTCTTCTCTGCTCAAGTGTTATCTTTTCAATGGAGACTATCATATTTTAAAACGCAAACCAGCATTAACCCTTAAGCACTACCCCTCCCCCATCTTAGTTGTCTTGTATCACCTTCTAACATACTATTTAACTTACTTGTGATGTTTATTATCTATTTACTGTAAGCTCCATAAGGACAGGAATATCCCCAAGTATTCTGAATGGTAAAAATTAAATATTTGTTGAATGGGTAAGTAAATGAACTAATGAATGAATGAACAAACTTCCATCTGTTACTCTAGAATTTCAGTATTGCTTACTATACAATCCCTAAGGTCTCTTATAAGCTTTAACATACTATGATTTCAAGAAAGTCCCTCTTCTAATACTTCTACACTAACATTTTAAGTTATAGGACTTAAAATTAAATAATATTATAATAATTATACAATAATATATAGCTTAAAAATATTCTGGTGTTAAAAAGGGGGTCATAAATTTCTTTGCAGTCTATTCCTAACAACAGTTTTCTCCCCAGAAAATCTAATACCATCTTCATTTCTCTATTGACCTCAACTCCAAAAAAAAATAGACTTCATGAAAGAAAATCTAGTACAAAGAATGGATATGGTTCTATGATGGCTTTATTAAAAAATATGGCTGGGCACAGTGGCTCACGCCTGTAATCCCAGCACTTTGGGAGGCTGAGGCAGGAGGATCATTTGAGGTCAGAAGTTCAAGACCAGTCTGGCCAACATGATGAAACCCTGTCTCTACTAAAA
Source organism: Macaca fascicularis (assembly GCF_037993035.2). Taxonomy (NCBI): domain Eukaryota; kingdom Metazoa; phylum Chordata; class Mammalia; order Primates; family Cercopithecidae; genus Macaca; species Macaca fascicularis. Next base: position 99,431,204 of record NC_088381.1, on the reverse strand, counting down.
CTACAAAAATTATCCAGGCGTGGTGGCAGCACCTGTAATCCCAGCTACTTGAGAGGCTGAGGCAGGAGAATTGCTTGAACCCGGGAGACAGAGGTTGCAGTGAGCAGAGATCGCACCATTGCACTCCAGCCTGGGTGCCAGAGCGAGACTCCGTCTAAAAAAAAAATATATATATATATATATGATAAAGTATACTGCATAACTCTTTGAAAACTAAAGCCACAACATGATATGAAAAAGTTAACCAAACAGAAGGTTATCTGCTTACTAGCAAGATTTAGTACAATAGGTTTCAAATATTAAAAAGCTGCAAATTTGGGTTTTTCTTTCCAGAACTAGAGAAGCAACTTCTTCTTTAACAGGAAAACAGTTGCCTTAAGTGCTACATTTTCATTTAGTATGGAGGAAAAAGTAAATCAGGAATAAAACACCTAAGATTAAGAGAAGAAAAACTTTAAATTCTTGGTCTGTATAATTTAAAAAACATAAAAATAAAAGCCCTTAGTAAGTAAAGTCTTCAAATACAGAGAAAATTAGAAAGCCTTCTACTACCATGTAGTGCTTATAAAAATGCAGAAGATGCTTATAGACACTAAGCTCTAAAAATCATAGTTATCTGTGATACCAACTAGTCATTTTGTTGCCAAAATCAAAGCCTGGAGACCTAGAAACCTAACTAAACAAGAACAAATAAATAAAGTACTTCAGCAAAGATGCTGGAAAACTAACATCAATTCCTTAAGAATGTCCTTAACTAAACTGCAATGCAGGGAAGAGTATTTATAATTCTGAGAGCAGCTCTTCTAAAGAAAAGCAATTATAAGATCAGATATGAACAGAGCACTTGATCCACCCTTCCGACTCAAAATCAGAGCAGCCCAGCGGAGCTGGTTTTGAAACCCACAGTTCCATATGCTCTGCTCTCTTCTCCTCAATGACCCTTCCAACACTGCTCCGCTAAAAATTAAAGGCCCTTCCTGTTCCTCAAGGAGATGGGATGGGGGAAAAAATTTCCTGATGGAAAAAAAAATGAGAGAGGAAAAATGAATTAGTGAAAGCCAAGTTAGAAAGAAGTTTTGTAAATAATTTTTTAAAAAAGGATTGTTCTGGCCGGGCACGGTGGTTCACGCCTGTAATCCCAGCACTTTGGAAGGCTGAGGCGGGAGGATCACGAGGTCAAGAGATAGAGACCATCCTGGCTAACACAGTGAAACCCCATCTCTACTAAAAATAGAAAAAAATTAGCCAGGCGTGGTGGCGGGCGCCTGTAGTCCGGGCTACTCGGGAGGCTGAGACAGGAGAATGGCGTGAACCTGGGAGGCGGAGCTTGCAGTGAGCCGAGATCGCGCCACTGCACTCCAGCCTGGGCAACAAAGAGAGGCTCCGTCTCAAAAAATAAAATAAAATAAAATAAAAAATTTAAAAAAAGGATTGTTCTGCCTGAACCTGGGAGGTGGACGTTGCAGTGAGCTGAGATCACGACGCTGCACTCCTTCATGGGCGACAGAGTGAGACTCCGACTCAAAAAAAAAAAAAAAAAAAGAAAAAGGATTGTTCTATGAGAAAGATTTGGATAAATTCTTCTTAGACAGAATCAGGTAATGAAATTCAAAGGATGTGGAGTAGTTTTGCCACCTATATGTTACACATAAAGGGAAACTATGGTACAATATACTAAATGTAAAATGAGGGTAAGGCTTGTCATTCTAACTCATAATCAAATTCTGCAACTTCCTTCAACAAAGTAAGGAGAATTAATTACTGACAGCAAGCTGCACTTTACTGAAGAAATTTTTAAAAGGTAGGCCAAAGAGTACTGAGGAGGAAACATCCAGCCAACAGCTTCTTTAGAGCTACTGCTAACAATATTGCTACTGCTTCTAATGGGAAATTTCAAAGCATGTTGTACATAATGCTATGCGCCTAAAACCGTAACAGAAAATATGGCAGGGGTTGGAGGCAGAAGCAGTTTGGAGATTTTTACCTATCTGAAGATCATCTTAACACAGTGTTTTATTTAACTGTGTTGACTGAATGTGGTGTGTGTGTGCTTGTGGAGGAGGAGGAAAAGCAAACGGGTAAGGAAAAATACCTAATAGAAGATTGGCTTTAGGATCTAATCTAATACACTTTCACCCCTCTATTATACATTCAAATTTTTTAAAAAACACTTTATCTTTCATTTTAATATGTGATGTTAAGTTTCTTATTCTGTACACTGAATTATTCTTATAAAAGACACCATAGAGGTAGACACACAGGTTTCAAATCAATTAATATTAATATATATTACAGGTTTTCCATTAGCATAATTGCTTGTATTTTCTATAAAATGTATGAAACTTGAGGATTTAGATAACCTACTCCATCATAGACATCATCTAAATCATGAGTGAAATAAACAATTGTATTGTATTCACGTATAGACATTATTATACAACTCTATCAAATTAAAGTTCAAAAACTATGAAAAATTATCAAGGCACCACAATGATTATTACCTAGAAAATGATGCTATAAAAATGTTAGCACCTAAGCCCAGGTAAGTAATATATACAGAATTAATTTCATTTAAATTGTTATTACAATATGACTTGTTTTAATCTGTTAATACCTTGATGCAATATTTTAAATTAAGGGTCAATAACAGATCTTTTTAAAAATATTAACATCTCACTTGAAGTTCAAAAAGAGTTAATCTATTAATTCCACTGCCAAGTAGTAACAATTTTTGATAAATGAAAATGTTACTTAGTACCATATGAATCACATAGGTGATTACAATTTTTTTTTTTTTTTTTTTTTTTTTTTTTGCGACAGAGTCTCACTCTGTTGCCCAGGCTGGAGTGTAGTGGCACAATCTTGGCTCACTGCAACCTCCGCCTCCTGGGTTCAAGCAATTCTTCTGCCTCAAACTCCCGAGCAGCTGGGACTACAGGTGCGTGCCACCATGCCCCACTAATTTTTTTTTTTTTTTTTTTTTTTTTTTTTTTTTAGTAGAGAGAGTGTGTCACCATACTGACCAGGCTAGTCTCGAACTCCTGACCTCGTAATCTGCCTGCCTCGGCCTCCCAACATGCCAGGATTACAGGCGTGAGCCACCACACTCAGTCAGGTGATTACTATTTTTAAGGTTTTTTTTAACAAAATAACTAACATATTAAAGGCATAGGAGGATGCAGGAAAAAGCGAACTAGTATTTGTATCACTTAATAGATGGGTGATTATGGCTAAGTTATTAACCTCATCAAACCTCAATTTTCTTACCGGTAAAGATTAAGAAGGTCTACTTTTTAAAATACAATAAAGACATTTTAAGACCGAAATAAAAAGAGAGAGAGAGAGATCTAATTTATAGGATTTCTGTGAAGATTATAGAGCACTGCAAATTTGTGAAACTTAAAGAAAAGCTAACAGTACTATATGAACACAGTGCATATACTACTATCTATGTGCCAGGTACATCCTAAACACATTATATATTTTAAATTATTTAATCCTCATGACAACCCTATGAAGTAGGTATACAATAACCCTCAATGAAGAAACCAAGGCACACAAAGGTTAGTAACTTATCCAAGGTCAGGTAGTGCAAGTGCAGAAAATGGGATAAGAACCCAGGCAACAGGGCTTCAGAGTCTGCAGGTAACATTACAATATGCTGCCTCTTTCCAATACAACAAATTAAGTCAAATTCCTAGCAGAAAGTATGTATTCAATGTTAGCATCTTTCTCCTTTCTGTGCACCAAGACCTCTTTATGCACGGAAGCAGGAAAAACAAGCATTCACTCTCAGTGGGTATTTATTTCTCATACAAAACAACCATCAAAAATAACACTCTAATTATTAACCCAGGCAACTATAAAAGCTTTAAGAATAACAAAATGATCCTTAATGTGCACTTATTATTTTTATCTGAATTTATATTGTCTGGTTTTTGTTTAAGAGCAGGAACCATGTCTAGTTTAAGGTTTTACATGAGATCACTATGAAAAATAGCCTCTAGTAAATATTAAGTAGCATATTTCACAAAAATTAGAGTTTTTGGTATATTAGCCAATTTTTAAGTTATACAGATAACAGAGTACGGACATAGCCAAAAATGCAGTTAAGAAAATAAAGACTCATGTGCTTTACCCTAGAAAATAACAGATAGTAAGCAACAACAGAAGCAATTTATTATATTCTGCTTTTCTTTTTGTTGTAGTTGTACAGAAATTTGTGTTTCTATGCTAAATCAAATGCACATACTTACTATAAGCTAACACATAATAATAGCCAGATTTAATGAATGCTCACTACATGCCGGGTGTTATACTAGTGACATTACACATATGATAGCTCTACATTTCACAAAAGCTCTGTAAAGTAACCATTATCATCATTATTATTACTACACATTTAGCAGATGAGGGACCTGAGCTGTGACAGATCAAATGCCTGGCGTAAGTTCACACAGCTAATAAGTGAAGAGTTGGAATCAAATTCAGATTTGCTTGAATCCATAGCCCATACTTTTTCTACCAAAAGTACCCAAGCCTAGCCATGTATCAGAATCACCCGAGGAGCTTGTTAACAAAATTGATGGTCAAATCCCAGACCTAAAAATACCAATTCCCAGAGATTTTGATTTATTTAACAAGCTCCCAGGTGATTTTTATGCAGGAAGTTGGCACCAGTCCTAGGAGTAGCATTTAAAAACCACTGTACTACTTCCAGCTGCCTCCTCTATTTTCCATTAGGTTTCATGATCAGAAAGTGAGATTATAGAGTCCCAAACACTGAGGGTTAGATGCAGGTAAGTGACATTAATATAGTAAGGACCCAATTCAATTTTAGATTGAGAAATTCATTTTGGAAAATGGCATCACCATTTTTTTCATTCACTACCCAAACCTGGACTCAATCTCTCTCTTCCTTTGTTTTTTTACAACTAGAGGATATTATCATCTATAGACACTGTTGGTTGCTACCCAACAGTAACTCCTAACCCCACCCCTCCTTTTCATAGGCAGAACTCACCTCCCACTGTAAAGGTAGAAAGTCTTAGATTCTCCACATTCCCAGTCTTCCTTGCAGCTAAAAGATGTTTATGAGATCCAATCCTGATCAGTGAAACTAGAAAATGTCTAGTAAGAGTTTTCTTTCCTTGTAAATAAAAAACAAGGGAACACACTCTTTTTCTTCCTCTTTATAATTCAGTGGGGCAGCCATCTTGTGACCATAAGAATTAAGCAAAGAGAAATGAAGAAATGCCACTCCACCGCACTACTTTCTAGTTGAGCTACTTTCTGTAGTTCTCATTCCAAATATCTTGTCATTTCTTGCTATGACTTTGCTTACATAGTTCCTTCAACATAGAATTATCTTCTGCTATTTTTCTACCTGCCAAAACTACACCTCACCTTCAAATTATTACCTTTGAAGGGTTGGAATTAATTTCTCCCTGTTCTCGTACTAATATACTATTTATACCCACTAACTGCTGCACTTGCCATATTCTTCCTTCTATGTAAATAAATATGTATTAATATATCTGTCTTCCTCACAAGGCTGGAGGCTTTGTGAGGTGGCACCATGGGTAAACACAGTGTCTAGTACAGATGGTTCTTGGATTGGTTCAACTGAATTTGTCCATAATCACTTAGATATTCTCAACTGTGTTGTATAGGGGCCAAAGGAATGACCATTGCAGTTTAAAGGGGGAAAACCCTGCAATAAAAGTGTTTGGGGGTTTAAGGAAAATTATTTTTCAAGTACTTCAAACCTTGTGCAACTTAAGATACAAAATATGTTTTAATTGTTAGTTGCTAAATGAGAATCATAAAGATAATGTTAAGCATTACAAAATGCTGAAAATACTTACTTGTATATGCCAATTCATCTGTACTCTCTAAGAATTAAAATGACTTCTTAAATTCTATGTCAGCCAGTAAACTTCCCGGCTTCAATGTCATTAACATTTTAGTCCAATAGAAACACAGTAAGGAAATGCAAATCAAACCACAAGATAACCCTTCATAACCATGAGAATGACTATAATCAAAAAGACAGAAAATAAGTATTGGTGAGGATATAGAGAAAATCAAATCCTCATACACTGCTAGTGGGAATGTGAAATGGAACAGAAATATGGACAGCAGTCTGGCAGTTCCTCAAACAGACAGTTACCATCTGATCACCAATTCCATTGCTAGGTATATATCTAAGAGAACTGAAACATACGTACACACAAAAATTTGCACACAAATGTTCATAGGAGCATGAGTCATAATAGCCAAAAAATGGAAACAACTCCAATGTCCATTGACTGATTAAATCGATAAACAGAATATGGTCTATCCATACAATGGAATATTATCCAGCAATAAAAAGAAATGAAGTACTAAATACACTATAACAAGTGTGTCCATCCCGCAACCCGAGAGCTGCATGTGGCCCAAAACAGCTTCGAATGCGGCCCAACACAAACTCGTAAACTTTCCTAAAGCATTGTAAGATTTTTTTGTCATTTGGTTAAGTTCATCAACTATCGCTGGTATTAGTGTATTTTATATGTGGCCCAAGACAATTCTTCTTCCAATGTGGCCCAGGGAAGCCAAAAGATTGGACACCCCTGCACGACAACATGGATGAACCTTGAAAACATGCCAAGTGAAAGAAACCAGTCAGAAAAAGCACATATTGTATGACTCCTGTTGTGGACTGAATATCTGTGTCCCCCAAAATTGGTATGTTGAAATCTTAACCTCCAATGTGAAAGTACTGGGAGGTGGGGCCTTTGGGAGATAATCAGGCCATGAGGGTGGAGGCCTCATGAATGGGATTAGAGTCATTATAAAAGAGACCCCAAAGAGCTCTCTCACTCTCTTTCCACTATGTGATAATCCAATAAAACAAGAAGGTAATCTGCAAAGCAGGAAGCAGACCCTCAACCAGACACTGGATCTGCCAGCACCTTGATCCTGGACTTCCCAACCTCCAGAACTGTGAGAAATAAGTTGTTGTTTAAGCCACACAGTCTATAGTAGTTTGTTACAGTAGCCCAACCTAAGACAATTCCATTTATACGAAATATCCCAAATAGGCAAATCTATAGAGACAAAAAGTAGATTAGTAGTTGCTTAGGGCTTGGGTACATGGGAGAATTAAGGAGTAAGAGTTAAGGGTATGGGGTTTCTTTTGGGAGTAATGAAAATGTTCTAAAATTGGTGGTGGTGGATGTAAAACTCTGTGAATATACTAAAAGCCACTGAATTGTACACTTCAAATGGATAAACTGCACAATATGTGAACTACATCTCTAAAGCTGTTTTTAAAAAACTGCTGGGGGTCAGGTGCAATGGCTCATGCCTGTAACCCCAGCACTTTGGTAGGCCAAGGTAGGAGGATCACTTGAGCCCAAGAATTCAAGACCAACCTTGGCAATATAATAAGATCCCATCTCTACAAAAACATTAAAAAATTAGCCAGGTGTGGTGGCACATGCCTGTAGTCCCAGCTCCTTGGGTGACTGAGGTAGGAGAATTGCTTGAGCCCAGAAGGCAGAGGTTGGGTGCCTCCAGCCTGGGCAACAGAGCAAGACCCTATCAGGGGGAAAAAAACAAAAAGAAAACTGCTGGAACTTCAGTCAGTTATGACAATTAGCAAGCCTTAATTAAATACATAGGCTACTTAATAGTAGGTGAAACAGTAAAGGCTGAAAAGTCTTGTGGTTTTGCATCTTGACCAAAGGATGACTGGAAAAATACAACACATTTGTGAATTTTCATAAGCAAGGGCAATTCTGTATACCAAACTTGAAAATATACATATTATTTTCAAATGCATTGGGAAAATATACCTAACATCAACTCAGTTGTACAGTCAAGAACCTGCAATAGCGGTCATCCTTGAGCCCTTCCTCTCCTCTCCCACATCCAATCTATAACCAAGACCTAGCAATTCTACCTCCTTCTCAATTTCCAATGTCAACACTCCAGTCTAAGATATCACCATGCTCCTTCCTGCTGAGGTTACTGTAATAGTCTAACCTGATCTCCAGTGTGCACTCTAACATCCCCTCCATTCTCCATACAACAGCAAAGTAATTTTTAAGAAAATCTGACCAGTTTTATGCCATGCTTAAAATTGTTCCTATTGCCCTTAGAGATAGGGAGTAGTAATGGTTGTAGGAAAGCAGATCTAATTAGTATTACTCCCTGGGGGAAGTCTTCTCTCAACCCTCACCTTAGGATCAGTATCCTGTTAACTGCTCTCCTGACAATAGGACTTCTTTGTGGCACTTATCACAGCTGTAAATAAATAACTCAAACTATCTTATTTACCCCTCTATCCAAAATTCCCACCACAGTGTCTAATATATAGCAGGTAGTTAATAAATGTGCTTTACAGAAATGCCTTGGGTTCTCTAAATCATAAAACCACATGCTGTGTGATGTAATGGGCTAACCTACCCAACTCTGCAAGAGCTAAAACCAACAGTCACCAAGAGAAACAAGAAGAGGTTATCTGCCCTATCCCTGCTCCATGAGTCTCAGCAATACCCTCTCTGCCACCTTTGATTTACTACAGCCTATGTTACATTTCCTGCAGCGTTTCATAAGACATGCATTTAAACAGCTGGCTTCCATCTTCCCTATCTAATCATGTATAAAAATAAAACATCATTTATATTATCACAATCATTTCCACGACAAATATGAAAATGTCAGTGCCCTAACTCAAGGACTACAAGGAAAAATAGCAGCCTTGCAGGGAATTTTGTCACAGGCAGATGTTAGCTACTCAAGTTCCATTTATAGGACATGTTTCCAAGCAAGTCTGTTCTTTCCTGACTTTAATTTTCTCCTTTAAAAATGACGTTTGGTAGACTCTCTAAATCTTCAAATTTTCCTTTTTCTTTTGATTAACTGTAACGTCCTTTAGTAACATAAAACCAAATCCTTTTTTATCTATTACAAAAACAATTTCTACTACCAGGCTACTTTTGCAAAGATATGATGCTCAAAACACGTATCATTTATAATAAGGAAATTTAAAAGAATTGGTATTCACAAGCTCTGTGGTATGACCATTGTAAAGACAAAACTGGGAGCTAATCAAGCTAAGCAATTCTCATTAAATGGAAAAAAAAAAAATAAGTAATACTAAGATTTGCCTCTGAAAGACTTGGTAAGATGCCTATGAACCACAGCGTCTAGGGAAAAGTTCTACTCCAGTATTGTTGCAAACATTCCTCTTGTTCCAAGTATTTCCTCCACCCCCATCTCACCCCACAAGAGTGGTCTCATCCTTCTTTTGAAACTTAATCCTTTGGAAAAGAAAAGAGAACAGTAGTCTAACTAAAAAGCCTCTCTGCTGTTAAAGAAAAAAAAAAAAGTACACAAATTTTCCCCAAAACATCCTTCCCCTGGATAGGTGCCACCCTTAGTCAGACACAGCTGACGTGTGCTCACTAAAATACTCCATTCATAAACAAGCCCTCTTTATCCTATTACCTATTAATTTTATATTTATATATAAATTAATTTTATATAATTAATCCTATTATCTATGGCATCTACTAATTTTCAAACTGTCCCTACTATGATAAAATTTGTATGTGTGACTTTTGAAAATAACTATTCTAGCCAGTACCCAATTCATCTTGACACAAATTTATTTTTTGAATTTATCAGAGAACTCCTAAAAAAACAAGGCTTACCACTATTTCAAGCCAAAGAAAGTAAAGGAATTGACTAACAAAATAACAAGCAAATAACTGCTTAAAACTAATGTGCTATATCAATTAAAACATTTAAAAATCAACGCCAACTTTTAAAATTCTATAAATTCAGCAACTTGGGTACATCTTAGAATATATGTATTCCTTTATCACAACTTTAAATTGTACTAGTTAAAAGGCCACTTTCTCAAGTCTACTCTTACTTCTGAGGTAAACTCAGCCAGTTTCATAGCTTTAAAAACCACCTATACTATGCTGACACCCAAATTTAAAACTCCAGCCCCAACCTCTCCTCCAAGCTCCAGACGTACTCAACATATCCACCTGGGTGTCTATTAAATTTAACATGTGTAAAGGAGAACTGATTTTAACCCCTAACCTCTCCTTCAAAAGTCTTCTCCATCCCAGGAAATTTCACTACTACTCACATAGTTGCTAAAAGCAAAACCAGAGAACCTAAAAAGAAGTGAAATTTGAATATATGCTACAACATGGATGAACCTTGATAACAATTTGCTAAGTCAAATAAGTCAGATATAAAAGGACAAATATTGTATGACTCCACTTACATGAGTTGGAACAGTCAAATTCAGAGACAGAAAGTAGGTTAGTGGTGACTAGGGGCTAGGAACAGGGGAAAATGGGGAATTCTTATTTAATGAATAGAGTTTCCATTTGGAATGGTAAGAAAGTGCTGGGGATGAACAGCGAGGATGGTTACACAACAATGTTAATGTACTTAAGGCCACTGAACTTCTCACTTTAAAATCATTAAAATGGTCAGTTTTATATTACGCATATTTCATATTATGCATATACAAAAAAAAAATCTCTTTCCTTCACCATCCATATCCAATTTATCAGCAAGTCCTCCTGCTCTATCTTCAAAGTATCTTTGGAACCTATGTACTTATCACTACCTCTACCACCATAGTCCAAGCTATCAACTTTAGCTTACACAGTGGCATTAGCTACAAGGTAGTCGTCTTGTTCTATTTTTATTCTCCTATACTCTATTCTCTACATTACAGCCAGATCTTTTTAAGGAGTAAATTAGACTGTCACTGCCCTGGTGAAAAACCCACTACACTGTACCAGAAAAAAAATCCGAATTTCCACCATGGCTTATGAGGCTCTGCATGACATGCCTCTATCTACCTTTCCCCTAGTCCACTCTAATCACATGGACCTTCTTCCTGTTTATTCTGTTCATGAAGCTTTCCTCCCATTTATACACTTTAAACACTTCAAATAATCCAAGTTGATTCTACCTCAGGGCTTTTGCTCTTCCTGTGGTGCAATTACTCAATTCATTCAGACCTCTGCTCAAATGTCATGTCTTCAGAGATCTCTTCCCTGACATCCTTATCTAAAATTGCACTTTCTTTTTTTTTAATCACTTTCTTTTTATTTTATTTTTTATATTTTAGAGATGGGGGTCTCACTCTGTTGCCCAGGCTGGAGCACAGTGGTGTGATCATATCTCACTGCAGCCTCGAACTCCTGGGCTCAAGTGATCTGCCTCAGCCTTCTAAGTAGCTGGGACTACAACTGTACGCCACCATGCCCAGCTAATTGTTGTTGTAGAAACAGGGATCTCACTATGTTGCTCAAGCTGGTCTCAAAGTCCAGGCCTGAAGTAATTCTCCCAGTTCGGCCTCCTAAGTTGCTGGGATTAAAGGCGTGAGCCACAGCACCCAGAACTCCCATCACTTTCTACATCCTCACACTGTTTTATTAGTCTTTGTAACCATTATAACTACCTAAAAGTATATGTTTATTATGTCCCTTCCAATACACTATGAACTCCTTAAGAATAGAAACTTACACATTTTACCACTATATCTTTAGGACTAAAAAGAGTGTACAGCACATGTAAAGTACTCAGTAAAACACTGAATTAATTAATAAAATTTTATTTGTAGAAGCACTGAGTATTATATCCTTGATTTTCATTTCATATAAATAGCCTTTATCGGACATTAAAGGAAAGCATGTCATTTGAAACAACCAAGAGGCAAGCCTCAATCATCTCAAGTTCCCATTTTGCCTTTTCAATCAGGGTCAGACCTTGAAAATGGCACAAATCCTTCACAATGTAATCAGTGTGGCTCACAATCCAAAACTCTAATAATATGAATTTCACCACAATTTTTTAAATTAACTAATTACGAAATATTCTTCTATCAGCACCAGGTAACACCCTAGATATTAATAGTTTCTGCTCAGATCTTCCTCCTCTGTGCTCCACTAAGAGAATAGGAGGGACTGCCAAAATATGGACATCTAAAGATTACCATGAGACTTCTTTCCCCTAACTTTAGCTATGGATTGGTCATTTTGGAAGATGTACTATGAGATGTCTGCAAAATCAGAATAATTAATGCCTTAATTGCTCACAGATGCTTTTAAGTTTTATATCTGACACCACCACTGAAACCACATTTCACTTGGCAATGACATACTAAAATACTACCCATGTCTTAATCTCTATGACAAGTTCCTTTCCATCACTAAGTAGGTAAATGGAAAATTAGCATTTGTTATTCTGTTGCATATATCAGCTTGGGGACTAACAGACAACATCAGAAACCAGTGGAATTATGCCTATCCAGAATGACAGTTTTCATTAACGTTTCTTGGCCAGGATACCCTTCAGCTGCACACAATGTTTTAAACAGCCTAATAGAAACACGATACAGAGATCCTATTCCTCCTTAAGTAAGCTGTATTTTTAATCATTTTTAAAGAAAATGCGTATGTGAAGAATAGGATTAGACACATTGGTCATCCTTTATTTAAGCCACCCCAAATAGCCCAAAGGACAGAACTAGAACCTTCATCAGTTTCCATGGTGACTGGCAAAGGGCCCCATCACACTCCAGATAACATGCCAGCACAAATTTGAGAGCAAAGGCTTTTCCAGGGTTTGGAGAAGGCTTACACTTCCTTATCTACTCAGAAAAAATTGAAACAGAGGGCAACCCTATAGCCATGCACAGAATCTAGACTTCCTTCAAAGACTACCTGAGTACTTTTCTCCCTTAATTCAAGAATATTACATTGTTTAAGAGCCACAGCAAGTAATCTAACTTGTCAGTTATTGCTCTGAGAAAATTCTAGCTTGTTATCTGTCCTGACAATAATAAAATCATATCTTAAAGCAACAGTAGGATACAGTTCTTCCCCCCAACTCAACTGAAAAATAGGCGGTTGTACTTTATCACTCACTGAAGTACAACAAGCTGCCTGCTCTCTTTAAGCGGCCATTTAAGATTTTCACAGAAGTACAAAGGAGACTTATGTCCTTTTGGAAGACAAGAGACAGAGACTTTCTGAAGAAGCTTCTTCAGCAATTCATTTTCTGTAAAATTAGTTGATGTGGTTAATTTGGCAAAGCATTTGAGAGATGAAGGAGAAAGCAAGAACATGGTGAGAGTTTCAAGCTTATAATAAGTTTTGTCTTATTACATCAGCAATATACAAAGGCTCTTTAAAAGTGTTTTCCCTTTCATCTGAACGCTCATTGACCCTTTTCTGCACAGTGGTGCTGACCCAAGCCCTTTCACATAGTGCAACTGCCAAAAGTGAACCATCACACATTCCTGACCGGAAAGAAACAGGCTGGAACAAAATCTGTCATGTGAAATATTTCACAGCCAAAATTAAAGCTTTAAAATGCCACAACCGAAAACAAAACTGTTCTGATTCTCAGAGCCTTTAATCTTATCAAAGCTTGTTTTAAATCTAATACTTGCCCACTTTCCTAAATTTTCTGGCACATTAGAATAAGATTTCAAACAAGTTTTTGGGTTTTGCTGTATATGTTTAAACTGAAATAAAAATGTTGAAGCACAAGATATAAACTCCCTTACCTAAAACCTTCTCTAAACATAGTTCTCCCAAGTCAAAATGATTCCTTGGTAATCTTATGGACATTTTAGAAAACCCAGTAACGCATTCAAAACTTCGGAGAATTCCGCCAAAATGTAATCCGTTTTCAATCACTTAGCATTTACTGAGTATGTAACAATTGGCCAGGCAATAGTGGCAGATGATTTAAGACACAGTCCCTGACCTTGTGAAAGTCATGCTCACTCTAATGGCATATGATAAACATAAGAACCAATAGAGGAGGAAATGACATTACTTGAAACCACTAAGGTGGCTCCACAGAGGAAGTGACATCCAATCCAAGACCTGAAGGATGGTAGGATCTAGGCAAAGAAGGCAAAGAAGACAGTGTAAAGGAGCAGTACCAACAAAATCAAGTACAGAGTGCAAAGTTAGGCAGAACCCAACCTTAAGAACTAAGCCAAGCAGCCAGGCGCGGTGGCTCACGCCTGTAATCCCAGCACTTTGAGAGGCCGAGGTGGGTGGATCACGAGGTTAGGAGTTTGAGACCAGCCTGGCCAACATGTCAAAACCTCGTCTTTACTAAAAAACACAAAAATTAGCTAGGTGTGGTGGCTGGCACCTGTAATCCCAGCCATTTGGGAAGATGAGGCAGGGGAATCGCTTGAAACTGGGAGGTGGAGGTTGCAGTGAGCCAAGAGCAGGCCACTGCACTCTAGCCTGGGCCACAGAGTAAGACTCCATCACAAAGAAAAAAAAAAAAAAAGAACAAGCCAAGCAATCTCAGCAGAAGCCTGTAGGCCATAAGAACCACCCTACAATCAATATGAAGAACCATTATTTAATTCAAGATGGATGAGTTTAAACAGACCAATTAAGAGGTTATGGAAAACTCTTAAGTGAAAGATGATAAAATTCTTAGCTAGGTTCACGATAGTGGAGAGAAAGAGGTACTTCTCAAATAAAAAACCACTTAGTGGTTGATATATAGAAGTAGAGTGGGTGAGATGAAAGAGATGAAAGACAAAGATGATGTTAAGGTTTCAAGGCTTTTGATACCCCCCCCATCAAAAGGGAGGTCTGTCTCCTCCCCTTGAATGTGGGAAGGCACGTAACTACTCCAACCACTAATCCAGCCTGACTACCAAGGCAAGGTCACAAAAGGCCATACAGCTTCCTCCTTATTCACTGGGACACTAACTTTTAGGACTCTCAGTCACCAAGTAAGTCCAGTTATACTGAGGCTGCCATGCTAAGGAAGGCCATGCAACAAGGAACAGCCATGCAAAAGCACCATAATCAACAATCCTACCTGAACTAAGCCTTCACGTCATTTCAGGCCAGCTACCAAACCTGTGAGTGAAAAGCCTCCAGGTAAGTTACCAATGAAAAGTCCATTATTCACATGGAATAGTGAGAGGTGACAAAGCGCTAGCAGCCCTCACTCTCGGTACCTCCTCGGCCTCGACATCCACTCTGGCGGTGCTTGAGGAGCCCTTCAGCCCGCCACTGCACTGTGGGAGCCCCTCTCTGGGCTGGCCAAGGCCGGAGCTGGCTCCCTCTGCTTGCTCCCTCTGCTTGCTGGGGAGATGTGGAGGGAGAAGGGCGGGCAGGAACCGGGGCTGCGCACGGCACTCGCGAGCCAGCAAGACCATGAATCCACCAGAAAGAAGCAGCTCCAGAAACATCTGAACATGTGAAGGAACAAACTCCAGACACACCACCTTTAAGAACTGTAACACTCACCGCGAGGGTCCGTGGCTTGATTCTTGAAGTCAGCGAGACCAAGAACCCACCAATTCCAGACACATTTTGGCAAGCATGAAGGGACTTTCACCTATCACCACGCAGTGAGACTTTCACCTATTGCCAAGCAGTGGGACATCG
The DNA here is from genome assembly GCF_037993035.2 of Macaca fascicularis. Classification (NCBI taxonomy): domain Eukaryota; kingdom Metazoa; phylum Chordata; class Mammalia; order Primates; family Cercopithecidae; genus Macaca; species Macaca fascicularis. The sequence continues at coordinate 99,415,734 of NC_088381.1, read as the reverse complement.
ACTATCGCCGAGCAGTGAGCACCAACGGACCCCTTTCGCTTGCTATTCTGTCCTATTTTTCCTTAGAATTCAGGGACTAAATACTGGGCACCTGTCAGTCAGTTAAAAGCGACTAACGTGGCCACTGGACTTGAGACACGGGTGTCAGGCTTTCTGGGAAAGGGCTCTCTAACAACCCCCAACTCTTCGGAGTTGGGAGCATTGGTTTGCCTAGAACCAGCTTCCACTTTTCCTGTACTTCTGGGCTGAGCTGAGGATCGACTGAGAGGAAAGTCATGCAGCTCCGGGGTCCCAACAACAAGTCTGTTGAACCTGTGGCCGTGAGTGGAACTCTCAAAGGCATGTCACCCAAGCAAGACTAGCCCATCTGTTCTATCTACCCTGACCCTTGCCCCCTGGGTCCTGATGCCTGCCAGACAAACTTCCTCTTACCTCTCTTCTCTCAGGTTAGTCCCACTTCTAAAAATCGCTCCCTGTCTCTGGTGCTTTTCTAGTTTCTCCTATAAAAATGACATCTAGTATAAACTTCAAGACTCTGTTACCTTCTTTAGGCACCCGGGCTCACCAATAAGAAAGACATATTTTTTGCCCAAAGCCCCGTCATAGTAGGGACTACCTGGAATTTTAGGATCCCTCCTCAGACTAATAGGACTAACAAAAGCTATTCCTGAAGCTAGGATATGGGGAGCCTCAGCAATTGCATCCTTCCTATTCACATAAGTGAGGACAAAAGGTGTCACTCTTCCACCTCTGGAGATCCCTTCCCTCCCTCAGGGTATGGCCCTACACTTCATTTTGGGGTATCTTTATAGGATGGGAGTAAAGTCCCAAAAAACCTGCTTAGGACTCTAACAGGTTTTTGAGAATGTGTCGGTAAGGGCCACTAAATCCGATTTTTCTGAGTCCAGTCCTCCATGTGGTCTGGGTGGACAGGCAAGGGTGCAGGTTTTTGAGAATGTGTCGGTAAGGGTCACTAAATCCAACCTTCCTCGGTCCTCCACGTGGACTGGGAGGAAAATTAGTGTTTCTGCTGCTGTGTCAGTGAGCACAACTATTCTGATCAGCAGGGTCCAGGGACCATTGCGGGTTCTTGGGCAGGGGGAGAAACAAAACAAACCAAAACCGTGGGCGGTTTTGTCTTTCAAATGGGAAACACTCAGGCATCAACAGGTTCACCCTTGAAATGCATCATAAGTCATCGGGACCACTTTGACCCACAAACCCTGAAAAAGAGGTGGCTCATTTTTTTCTGCACTACGGCTTGGCCCTAATATTCTCTCTCTGATGGGGAAAAATGGCCACCTGAGGGAAGTACAAATTACAATACTATCCTGCAGCTTGACTTTTTCTGTAAGAGGGAAGCCAAATGGAGTGAAACACCTTATGTCCAAGTTTTCTTTTCATTGAGGGAGAATACACATCTATGCAAACCTTGCAATTTACATCCCACAGGAGGACATCTCAGCTTACCCCCATATCCTAGCCTCCCTATAGCTCCCCTTCCTATTAATGATAATCCTCCTCTAATCTCCCCTGCCCAGAAAGAAATAAGCAAAGAAATCTCCAAAGGACCACAAAAACCCACAGATTATCAGTTATGTCCCCTTCAAGCTGTAGGGGGAGGGGAATTTGGCCCAACCTGGGTACATGTCCCTTTCTCCCTCTCTGAGTTAAAGCAGATCAAGGCAGACCTGAGGAAGTTTTCAGATGATTCTGATAGGTACACAGATGTCCTACAGGGTCTACGGCAAACCTTCGACCTCACTTGGAGGGATGTCATGCTATTGTTAGATCAAACCCTGGCCTTTAATGAAAAGAATGAGGCTTTGGCTGCAGCCCAAGAGTTTGGAGATACCTGGTATCTTAGTCAAGTAAATGACAGAATGACAGCTGAAGAAAGGGACAAATTTCCTACCGGTCAGCAAGCCATCCCCAGTATGGATCCCCACTGGGACCTTGACTCAGATCACGGGGACTGGAGTCGCAAACATCTGTTGACCTGTGTTCTAGAAGGACTAAGGAGAATTAGAAAAAAGCCCATGAATTATTCAATGATGTCCACCATAACTCAGGGAAAGGAAGAAAATCCTTCTGCCTTCCTCGAGCAGCTACGGGAGGCCTTAAGAAAATATACTCCCCTGTCACCCAAATCACTTGAGGATCAACTGATTCTAAAAGATAAGTTTATTACCCAATCAGCCGCAGATATCAGGATAAAGCTCCAAAAACAAGCCCTGGGCCCTGAACACAATTTGGAGGCATTATTAAACCTGGCAACCTCAGTGTTCTGTAATAGGGACCAAGAGGAACAGGCCCAAAAGGAAAAGCGACATCAGAGAAAGGCCACAGCCTTAATCATGGCCCTCAGACAAACAAACCTTGGTGGTTCAGAGAGGACAGAAAATGGAGCAGGCCAGTCACCCAGTAGGCTTTGTCATCAGTGTGGTTTACTAGGACACTTTTAAAAAGACTGTCCAATGAGAAACAAGCTGCCCCCTTGTCCATGTCCCCTGTGCCGAGGCAGTCACTGGAAGGTGCACTGCCCCAGAGGATGAAGGTTCTCTGGGTCAGAAGCCCCCAACCAGATGATCTAACAATAGGACTGAGGGTGCCTGCGGCAAGTGCCAGCTCATGTCATCACCCTCACTGAGCCCCGGGTACGCTGAACCATTGAGGACCAGGAAATTGACTTCCTCCTGGATATTGGTGCAGCCTTCTCAGTGTTAATCTCCTGTCCTGGACGACTGTCCTCAAGGTCCGTTACTGTCCAAGGAGTCCTGGGACAGCCTGTAACGAGGTATTTCTCCCACCTCTTCAGTTGTAATTGGGAGACTTTGCTCTTTTCACATGCCTTTCTTGTTATGCCTGAAAGTCCCACACCCTTATTAGGGCGGGATATATTAGCCAAGGCTGGAGCTATTATCTACATGAATATGGGGAACAAGTTACCCATTTGTTGTCCCCTACTTGAGGAAGGAATCAACCCTGAAGTCTGGGCATTGGAAGAACAATTTGGAAGGGCAAAAAATGCCCACCCAGTCCAAATTAGGTTAAAAGATCCCACCACTTTTCCTTATCAAAGGCAATATCCCTTAAAGGCCTGAAGCTCATAAAGGTTTACAGAATATTGTTAAACATTAAAAAGCTCAAGATTTAGTAAGGAAATGCAGCAGTCCCTGCAACACCCCAATTCTAGAAGTACAAAAACCAAACGGTCAGTGGAGACTAGTGTAGGATCTTAGACTCATCAATGAGGCATTAATTCCTCTATATCCAGTTGTACCCAACCCCTATACCTTGCTCTCTCAAATACCACAGGAAGCAGAATGGTTCACTGTTCTGGACCTCAAGGATGCCTTTTTCTGTGTTGCCCTGCACTCTGACTCCCAGTTTCTCTTTGCCTTTGAGGATCACACAGACCACACGTCCCAACTTACATGGACGGTCTTTCCCCAACGGTTTAGGGATAGCCCTCATCTGTTTGGTCAGGCACTGGCCCAAGATCTAGGCCAATTCTGAAGTCCAGACACTCTGGTCCTTCAGCATGTGGATGATTTACTTTTGCCTACCAGTTCAGAAGCCTCATGCCAGCAGGTTATGCTAGATCTCTTGAACTTTCTAGCTAATCAAGGATACATGGTGTCTAGGTCGAAGGCCCAGCTTTGCCTACAACAGGTCAAATATTTAGGCCTAATCTTAGCTAGAGGGACCAGAGCCCTCAGCAAGGAACGAATACAGTCTATACTGGCTTATCCTCGCCCTAAGATATTAAAACAGTTGCAGGGGTTCCTGGAATTACCAGCTTTTGCCGACTATGGATTCCTGGATACAGCAAGATAGCCAGGCCCCTCTGTACTCTAATCAAGGAAACCCAGAGGGCAAATACTCATCTAATAGAAGGGGAAACAGAGGCAGAAACAGCCTTCAAAACTTTAAAGCAGGCCCTAGTACAAGCTCCAGCTTTAAGCCTTCCCACAGGACAAAACTTCTCTCTATATGTCACAGAGAGAGCAGGTATAGCTCTTAGAGTCCTTACTCAGACTCGTGGGAAAACCCAATAACCAGTGGCATACCTAAGTAAGGAAACTGATGTAGTAGCAACAGGCTGGCCTCACCGTTTACGGGCAGTTGCAGCAGTGGCGGTCTTAGTGTCAGAAGCTATCAAGATAATACAAGGAAAGGATCTCACTGTTTGGACTACTCATGATGTAAATGACAAACTAGGTCCCAAAGGAAATTTATGGCTATCAGACAACCACCTACTTAGATACCAGGCGCTACTTCTTGAGGGACTGTTGCTTCAAATGCATACGTGCATGGCCCTCAATCCTGTCACTTTTCTCCCAGAGGATGGGGAACCAATCGAGCATGACTGCCAACAAATTATAGTCCAGACTTATGCCACCCGAGATGATCTCTTAGAAGTCCTCTTAGCTAATCCTGACCTTAACCTATATACTGATGGAAGTTCATTTGTGGAGAATGGGATACGAAGGGCAGGTTATGCCATAGTCAGTGATGTAACCATACTTAAAAGTAAGCCTCTTCCCCCAGGGACCAATGCCCAGTTAGCAGAACTAGTGGCACTTACCCAAGCCTTAGAATGGGGAAAGAGAAAAAGAATAAATATGTATACAGATAGCAAGGATGCTTATCTAATCCTACATGCCCATGTTGCGATATGGAAAGAAAGGGAGTTCCTAACCTCTGGGGGAACACCCATTAAATATCACAAGGAAATTATAGAGTTACTGCACGCAGTACAAAAACCCGAGGAGGTGGCAGTCTTACACTGCCAAAGCCATCAGAAAGGTGAAGGAGAAAAGGCAGAAGGAAACCATCGGGCAGATGCTGAGGCCAAAATTGCTGCCAGGCGGAACCCCCCATTAGAAATACCTACAGAAGAACCCTTCGTATGGAACAACCCCCTCCAAGAGATTAAGCTCCAGTATTCCCTGACTTTCACGGGGGCATAGTTTTCTCCCCTTGGGGTGGTTAATAACAGAAGAAGGAAAGAGAGAAAGAGACAGGAAGTCAGAGAAAGAGAGAAAGAAACAGGAGAGACAAAGAGAAGGAGACAGAGGAAGAGACAGAGAGACAAAGAAGGAAAGACAGAAAGAGAGTCAGAAAGAGAGACACAAAGAAGAAGTCGAAGAAAAAGAAAGATAGATGGAAGTAGTACGAAAAAACAGTGTACCCTATTCCTTTAAAAGCCCCCAGGGTTAATTTCTAAATGTCTATCCAGCCAAGGCATAGTCTTCTTATGTGGAACGTCAACCTATATCTGCCTCCTCACTAACTGAACAGGCACCTACACCTTAGTCTTTCTAAGTCCCAACATTAATATTGCCCCAGGAAATCAGACCTTATCAGTACCCCTCAAAGCTCAAGTCTGTCAGTGCACAGCCATACAACTAACACCCCTACTTACAGGGTTAGGAATGGCTATTGCCACAGGAACTGGAATGGCTGGTTTATCTACTTCATTATCCTGCTACCACACACTTTCAAAGGATTTCTCAGACAGTTTGCAAGAAATAATGAAATCTATCCTTACTTTACAATCCCAAATAGACTCTTTAGCAGCAGTGACTCTCCAAAACCGCCAAGGCCTAGACCTCCTCACTGCTGAGAAAGGAGGACTCTGCACCTTCTTAGGGGAAGAGTGTTGTTTTTACACTAACCAGTCACGGATAGTACGAGATGCCACTCGGCATACAGGAAAAGGCTTCTGAAATCAGATACCAACCTCTGGAGTTGGGTAACAGGGCTTCTCCCCTTTCTAGGTCCCGTGGCAGCCATCTTGCTGTTACTCGCCTTTGGGCCCTGTATCTTTAACCTTCTTGTCAAATTTGTTTCCTCTAGAATCGAGGCCATCAAGCTACAGATAGTCTTACAAACGGAACCCGAAATGAGCTCAACTAACAACTTCTACCTAGGACCCCTGGACTGACCCGCTGGCACTTTCACTGACCTAGAGAGCTCCCCTCTGGAGGACACTACAACTGCAGGGCCCCTTCATCGCCCCCATCCAGCAGGAAGTAGCTAGAGCGGTCATAGGCCAAATTCCCAACAGCAGTTGGGGTGTCATGTTTCGAGGGGTGATTGAGAGGTGACAATGTGCTAGCAGCCCTCACTCTTGGCACCTCCTCGGCCTCGGCATCCACTCTGGCGGTGCTTGAGGAGCCCTTCAGCCCGCCACTGCACTGTGGGTGCCCCTCTCTGGGCTGGCCGAGGACAGAGCCAGCTCCCTCTGCTTGCTGGGGAGGTGTGGAGGGAGAGGCACCGGCAGGAACCAGGACTGCGCACTGCGCTCACAGGCCAGTGCAAGTTCCAGTGGGCCCCACACTCGGAATGGCCAGCCAGCGCCGCTGGCCCAGGGCAGTGAGGGGCTTAGCATCCGGGCCAGCAGCTGCAGAGGTTGCACCAGGTCCCCCAGCACTGCCTGCCCGCATACACCACACTTGAATTCTCGCCAAGCCTCAGCCGCCTCCCCGCGGGGCAGGGCTCGGGACCTGCAGCTCGCCATGCCCAAACCACCCCCCTGGCGGTGGGCTTCCGCGCAGCCCGAGCCTCCCCAACGAGCGCTGCTCCCTGCTCTGTGGCGCTTGGTCCCATCAGCCGCCCGGGCCTGAGGAGTACGGATGCATGGCGCGGGAATGGCAAGCAGCTCCACCCGTGGCCCCGGTGCAGGATCCACGTGAAGCCAACTGGGCTCCTGAGTCTAGTGGGGACTTGGAGAACCTTTATGTCTAGCTAAAGGATTGTAAACGCACCAATCAGCACTCTGTGTCTAGCTCAGGGTTTGTAAATACACCAATCAGTACTCTGGGTCTAGCTCAAGGTTTGTAAATACACCAATCACTACTCTGTATCTAGCTAACCTAGTGGGGACTTGGAGAACTTTTCTGTCTAGCACTCTGTGTCTAGCTAAAGGATTGTAAACATACCAATCAGAACTCTGTCAAAATGGACCAATCAGCAGGATGTGCGTGCGGTCGGATAAGGGAATAAAAGCAGGCTGCCCAAGCCAGGCAAGGGCAACCCGCTCGTGTCTCCTTCCACACTGTGGAAGCTTTATTCTTTCGCTCTTTACAATAAATCTTGCTGCTGCTCACTCTTTGGGTCCACACTGCCTTTAAGAGCTGTAACACTCACAGCAAAGGTCTGCAGCTTCACTCCTGAGGCCAGCGAGACCACGAACCCACCCACCGGGAGGAACGAACAACTCCAGACGCGCCGCCTTTAAGAGCTGTAACACTCACCGTGAAGATCTGCAGCTTCATTCCCGTCAGCGAGACCACGAACCCACCAGAAGGAAGAAGCTCCAAACACAACTGAACATCTGAAGGAACAAACTCCGGACACACCATCTTTAAGAACTGTAAACTCATCACAAGGGTCCGCGGCTTCATTCTTGAAGTCTGCGAGACCAAGAACCCACCAATTCTGGACACAATAGAAATCAAGACCATGTGCTAGGAATAAGGAAACTGGAATTGGATAGAGGACCTGATAAAAGTGGGAACTATTTGGAAGAGCATCTGTGGTAAATGACAAGTAGACTGGAGATAGTTAAGCAATCATCGAGTCATTTAGAGAGCCTGGAGCAAACTGGAAACAACAATCTCCCAAATAGTCTCTAGACTACACATCAACTAAGATAAAGCTAAGCCTGACGGCACATACCTGTAATCCCAGCACTTTGTGAGGCTAAGGCAGGAAGATGACTTAAGCCCAAGAGTTTCAGATCAGCCTGGGCAACATAGTGAGATCCTGTCTCTGCCAAAAATAAAAAATTAGCCAGGCATGGTGGCACATACCTATAGTCCCAGCTACTCAGGAGGCTGAAGCAGGAGGATTGCTTGAGCCCAAGGGTTCAAGGCTGCAGTGAGCTATAATCATGCCACTGCACTCCAGCCTGGCCACAGAACAAGACACTGTCTCTAAAAATAAATGAAGAAAAGGACAAGGGCAGGGCTCTTTCCATTTTATATCCCCCATGCCAATCAGAGCACCTCAGCAATGACAGGCCATTAGCAAACATTTGGTAAATGAATGTATGAAAGTGTGTGTGTAGATGTCACAATTATCAAATATTCACGAGAAACTTAATTATAATGAGTATTTCCATTTCTTATTCTGCAAATATTCTTAGTTTTAGTAAAGAGTTTTGCTTTATAATTATAAATATAGTTTCTGAGCCCCTCTCTCAGTGAATATGAAATGTGTGAATTCAAATGTACTTACAAATAGAAAACACATCTCTTACCAAGAATTACCTTTGAAATGACAAGCAAAAAGCAAAAACTAGGCTGGGAGCGGTGGCTCACGACTATAATCCCAGCACTTTGGGAGGCTGAGGCGGGCGGATCACAAGGTCAGGAGATCAAGACCATCCTGGCAAACACGGTAAAACCTCGTCTCTACTAAAAAATATAAAAAATTAGCCAGGTGTGGTGGCGGGCGCCTGTAGTCCCAGCTACTTGGGAGGCTGAGGCAAGAGAATGGTGTGAACCCAGGAGGCGGAGCTTGCAGTGGAGAGATCACGCCACCACACTCCAGCCTGGGCAACAGAGTGAGACTCCGTCTCAAAAAAAAAAAAAAAAAGCAAAAAACAATGATTTTGCAATTGTTCCTTCTGAATCTGACCTTTTGCCCTAGTTTCTGCTCTAGCTTTAAAATAACTATACTCTAAAGAAAAATAGCATAGCTTTCCTCCAAAACGGCTAACCACAATACTGAAACAAAATTTTTTTCATAAGAAATGTTATGTATTGTATATATATCCAAGCTATAATAAAAGCATTAAGAATTGGTTAATTTAATATAGCATAATCCCTTTACAACACATGTATCAAAGAAAAGATGTACCTCCAACCTTATAAACTTGAACTAAGTAGTATACATCAGGATTTCCCATATGTAATTGTGAGAAACATATTTTCATTCATATTTACTCCAAATTCACATAACTAATATTCCAGATTATAATAACATGCAGCTAGTAAGAACAACTCTTATTAGCATTTACTGTATGCCAGACACTGTGCTAAGTGCTTTACATGCGTTATTTCCTTTAATATTCACAACAACGTTATTAGGTAGGTACAGGCAAAAGTCGCAGAGTTTGCAAGAGGCAAAGCCAGAATCAAGCCCAGGTGTATCTCACACCAAAAGGCTGGACTATTAACTACTATATACATATTTATTAATGAAGAAAATCATAGTGTTATAAATGGTGTTGCAAAATACATTTTGACTTAAGACTGTTGAACTTTTCAAAAATCAAAACCTAAATCTTGAACTAAAATTTGTTAGTTTGTTCTAACATGATTACAGAACTTCAAAGGGCTAAAGATAAACTTAATTATGTTTAAATAACCACTCATAATAATTTGTGGAAAAAGTAGTACATCTAGGAAGAGTAAGTGCTAAGATATTATGTGATCATGAGAAAAAAATAAATACTTTGATATAAACCAATAAAAAAGAAATAACAGAAGAAACATAAACTCTTTGAAGATAAGACTGCTTTCTCTCCCATCTTTAAGTCCAATTAAAATTCTGGTTAATGATTCCTTGTAGCAATGGAAAATATGTAAAAATGTAAAATAAGTTTTGCTAAAAGAATCGAGTAGGCCAGCCGAGCGCAGTGGCTCACTCCTGTAATCCCAGCACTTTGAGAGGCCGAGGTAGGCGGATCACCTGAGGTCAGGAGTTCAAGACCAGCCTGGCCAAGATGATGAAGCCCCATCTCACTAAAAATACAAAAATTAGCTGGGCATGTGCCTGTAATCCCATCTACTCAGAAGGCTAAGGCAGGAGAATCACCTAAACCCGGGAGGCAGAGATTGCAGTGAGCTAAGACCAGGCCACTGTACTCCAGCCTGGGCAACAGAGCAAGACTCTGTCTCTCAAAAAAAAAAAAAAAAAAAAAGAATCGAGTAGGCCAGGCACAGTAGCTTACACCTGTAATCCCAGCACTTTGGGAGGCCAAGGCGGGCAGATTTCTTGATGCCAGGAGTTCAAGACCAGCCTGGCAAACATGGCAAAAGCTTGTCTCTAAAAAAATACAAAAAATTAGCCAAACGTGGTGGCACACACCTGCACTCCCAGCTTCTCAGGAGGCTGAGGCACGAGAATCGCCTGAACCCGGGAGACAGACGTTATAGTGAGTCAAGATTGTACTACTTGCACTCCAGCCTGGGCAACACAGTAAGACTCTGTCTCAAAAAAAAGAAAAAAGATTCGAGTACATAAGATGTGCACTGATTTATTTTGAAATATTACTTACAAAAAGCTTTTATTTAGCTAGCAATACTAAAAACTTATTTCAAACTGATAATAGGTCAGCCACTGTGCTAAGCACTTCATATACATTATCTCAGTTCGATTTTCATCACTTCCATCAGCTCTGGGGGAAAAAAAAAAAAAAAGCATAATATGTATTGAACAAACTATAGGCACCTTATCCAACACTTGGAATTTGCTTTGTATATTTTATTTATTTATTTACTCACTCATTCATTCATTTGTGGCCACTCTTCACTTAACATGCTCCACAGTCACTACCAACATTTATCAAGAACCTACTATGTTCCATTACTGGACAAGGCACCGAGGATAATAAAGGAATAAAACCAAAACTATTGTCCCCTAAAGGTTCGCACACTAGCAGAGGAGATAGTAAACAAACTTTATACAATAATGTAGGAAGTGTTCATCTTTTCCTCAAGGCATCATAGCAGAGAAAATAGAGAACAAGAATAACCTAATGCTGGAATAATAGTAAGACAAGTCATCACAGAAGATCCACAATATGGATTCAAATAAAGCAGTAGCATTAGGGAACGAAATAAGAGGACACGGTGTATAAAACTTTAAGTGGCAGAAGCAACAGGAACAGGTAATTGATTTGGGAATGGAAGATAACTGTATGACTCTTTCAGCTATATTCCACTAACAAACATAGATAGGTAGACAGACTTCCATGAGACAAAGACAGTTACAGGGATGAAGAGTTTGGTTTTACACATGTTGAGTTTGAAATGCTTATAAAGCATTAAAATAGACATCTACAGTAGAAAACCAGACAGACCAGACTGGTGCCTAAGAGAAATTTGCAGGCTGGTGATGCATTTGGAGTAAAGGCACATGAGTAGTAACCAGAGCAGTAGGAAAAGCTGACATCACTAGGTAGAGTCGAAAACGAGAAGAGGGCCAAGTAGAATCATGCAATACAGACATATACCCCATAACAACATTTCAGTCAACAATGGACTGCATATACGACAGTGGTGACATAAGATTATAATGGAGCTAAAAGATACCCATTGCCTAGTGATGGCACAGCCACCATAACATCACAGCACAACACATGATTCACGTGTTTATGGTGATGTTGGTGTAAACAAACCTACTGTGCTGCTACTTGTACAAAAGTGTACAGTAATGCCCTAGGCCTTCATATTCACTCACCACTCACTCACTGACTCACCCAGAACAACTATCAGTCCTGCAAGCTCCAATCATGGTAAGTGCCCTATGTAGGGGCACCATTTTTTATCTTTTATACTACATTTTTACTGTACCTTGTCTTTGTTTAGATACATAAATATTTACCATTGTGTTGCAAATGTCTACAGTATTCAGTACAGTAACATGCTATACAGGTTTATAGCCCAGGACAAATCGGTTATACCATATAGCTTAGGTATATAGTAGGCTATACTATCTCGCTTTGTTTAAGCACACTCTATGCAGTTCATACAAAAATGAAGTCGCCTAATGATGCATTTCTCAGAAGGTACCCCCATCATAAAGCATGACTGTACATCATCTTTTAAGAAGCACGAAAAGAACAGTGTGTAGGCCACTAAGTCACAACAAACGCCTCCTTCCCACACCGCTTCTCACAAAAAATAAAGCAAAACGAAACTTTACACTTAATATTTCCAAATCTGCCTGTGCAATCATACGTATAGCAAATATTTACCATGTATTTCCTAAGTCATAAGGCATTGTGCTAGCTGCTGAGGGTAGCCAAGAATAAAGACAACCTAGTTCTTAATCATAAGAATCTAGCTAGGCCGGGCGCAGTGGCTCACGCCTGTAATCCCAACACTTTGGGAGGCTGACACGGGCGGATCACGAGGTCAGGAGATCGAGACCATCCTGGCTAACACAGTGAAACCTTGTCTCTACTAAAAATACAAAAAATTAGACAGGTGTGGTGGCAGGCCCCTGTAGTCCCGGCTACTCGGGAGGCTGAGGCAGGAGAAAGGCGTGAACCCAGGAGGCGGAGCTTGCAGTGAGCTGAGATTGCGCCACTGCACTCCAGCCTGGGCGACAGAGCAAGATTCTCTCAAAAAAAAAAAAAAGAATCTAGCTAAAATAGGAGCAATACACCAAGTACGTTAAGAGCACAGGATCTAGGTTGGCATTCGAACCTTAGCTCTGCCGCTTGCTTTCTGGGTGACTTGAGGCAAATTACTTAACCTATAGGTGTTTCTGCTTCCTCAACTAAAGTGGGGATCACAATAGTACTTATTCCCACAAGGTTGCTATGAAGAGTAAATGAACTAAGAACCATGTCATGAGGATTAAAATAGTCCATGGAAAGCACATATAACAGTGCTTGACACATAATGAATGCTCCATGAAAGTTAGTTATATTATTTCCTATTATAAAAATTATCAGAGTGGCTGCATGAATGCAATAATAATACAAATCAAAAGTGTTACTAGATTTCAAAAGATGAAGAAAGGGCCAGGCCAGGCGCAGTGGCTCACGCCTGCAATCCCAGCACTTTGGGAGGCTGAGGTGGGAAGATCACCTGAGATCAGAAGTTCGAGACCAGCCTGGCCAACATGATGAAACCCCATCTCTACAAAAAATACAAAAATTAGCTGGGCATGGTGGTATTTGCCTGTAGTCCCAGCTACTTGGGAGGCTGAGGCAGGATAATCACTTGAATTCAGGAGGCGGAGGTTGCAGTGACCCGAGATCACGCCACTGCACTCTAGCCTGGGTAATAGAGTAAGGAAAAAAAAAAAAAGAAAAGACCCTCACTTGGCCAGAATTCAGGGAACACTTCAATGAGCTACCCTTCTGAGCAAGGCTAGCTCATACAGTGCCTTTGTGTGAATTACAAAGCAGCCCACGGGTGCACATCTTTTGTTTAGTTTTGTTTTTTTGACAGATCATAAACAAGAGAACAAGAGGTACACATCAAGAGGAGGGTAGCCTGCATTTCTATCATCACTCAATCCTCTCAACAAGCAACCTTGTACAGGATATAACCAGCACAGCCATATAAGGAAGCCTGAAAGATAGGACACATAAAGCTGGTGAAAGGTAACAAACATTCCAGTAGACAAGCAGAAGAATGACTGCAAGCTATCAAGAATAGTATATCCAGCCTAGACTGACTTTGGCAAGTAACCCAGATTAGCTAGAGCATAGAAGCCATTTAGAAGAATAGCTAAAGATAAACCCAGAAAGATAGATTGAAGCCAGATGGCAGAGGATATTGAATATCAGCAAAAGCATCCAGCTATGACTCTGAGCAAGGGAGTAATGTGATTTCAATAGTGAGAGAAGTCTGGCATTATGTACTAGAAGGATTTAAGTAAGTACAGGCAGGTAAAAGGTCACTGCAGTGGGATGCTAGTCTATGAGTTCCTTAAAGGCAGGGATTCTGTGTCTCATTCATTTTTGTATCTTCAGAACTAACACAGTACTTGGGACAGAGTAGGCACTCTATAATTGTTTCAGGCATAAATGAATGAATGACCAAAAACTAATGTGTGCCCTAATTAAAATAGGAACAGTGGAAATAGAACAATACATACTGGAAAAATTTTGCAGAGATAGAAAAAGGGATATTTGTTTGCTGATGAAATGTGGCAAGGATATTAGGGGAGAATCAATAAAGACTGTAAAACTGATAACTACTACGTGGACTGCATTACAGGTTTCTGTGAGAATCAAATATAATTATGTTCATGGAAATGCTCTACTTAAAACAATACTGCTTTACTCTGGAATAAAAGCTACTCATCTTGGGCAGATTTACTACTATATGTGACACTGAATATATCTCATCATTTTAAAACATTCGTCTTCCTTTTGTCTTCATCAGATTATAAAACCTTTAAGAGCACACTGGTGTCTACTTTGTTATGAAGCAATCTTAATAAAACCTTATTAAATGTTGTTTTAATTAAACTTTCTTACTCACAAAAGAAACTATTAAACCAGTTTCAACTATATACCAAAAAAATATAGACACATACACACAGACATACGCTTATATAAATATACAACATATTTATATATACTAAACACTTTTGTGAATGTAATCTGAGCAGGCTATGAGCTTTCACAGTATATGTTTATTTTTCTTTATATTCCCCCAGTGTCTGGCAATGAGTGTTAGAGGTGCTCAATAAATGTTTGTTGAACTAAAATGAATTCAAATGAACTGACTTAGGAATCTCACAGAGCTTATCAATGGTTTCTGATGGTCTTCAAGTTTCCCTCTCCCAGTCTCAGTGCTCTTCCATACTGTGCATCAAATTTATGCCGTAAAAGAATGAGATCCATAATAAGGATGTTTTTAAGAAAGAGAAAAAAGAAAAATCAAAAAATAAGGCTGTCAATATGTACAATCAGTTGGTACCATTAAATGTCTAACAACTGGCTTGGGGTAGTGGGCATGATTTTCAGTGTTTGCCAAGTTCCATGGTTTAAATATTCCCATCATTGGCCTATTTCAAGCTAACAACATGAGTTGGTTTGCAAAATTCACCGAAAATTTAACAATCGGCTCTCACAAGCCAGTATGCACTGGCTCAGGCACACCATTGGTTGCAATATTTATATGCATAGTACACATGATCCCCAGATTTTGCTCTGCAATACTACCCATCCACATCCTCAAAGGAAAGTACAAAAGGCAAGGAAAAGGCAGGAAAAATCTACATCCTATTCCTATAATGCTTTTAAAACCTCACTGCAGGCCAGGCGCGGTGGCTCACGCCTGTAACTTCAACACTTTGGGAGGCAGAAGTGGGCAGATTGCTTGAGGTCAGGAGTCTGAGACCAGCCTGACCAACATGGTGAAACCCCATCTCTACTAAAAATACAAAAATTAGCTGGATATTGTGGGGGGCACCTGTAATCCCAGCTGCTCAGGAGGCTGAGGTGTGAGAATCACTTGAACCCGGGAGGCAGAGGTTGCAGTGAGCTGAGATCACACCACTGCACTCCAGCCTGGGCAACAGAGTGAGATCCTATCTCAAAAAAAAAAAAAAAACCTCAATCCACGAGGTAGTCTTCTTTAGAACTGGGCATACAGTCCAGCCCAGAAACTCATTTAGCCTAGACCAGTGACATTCAAACTTTTCTGATCATGTACCCCAATCAGTTTTTTAAAAGGTATTTGGGCATACATCCTCAAAATGTTAATATATTTGTTTATACATTATATTAGAGCTACTATACTAATACCATATATAAGGTATATACACACAAAAATTAAGATAAAAATTAATTCAAATAGAAAAGAAAAATGTTCTGTCTACATCCCAATGGACTGTCTTGCAAATCTCCCTGGGGCTTACACAATCCACTTCAGATATTACTAAGTACAACATGAAAAGTAAAATGAATACTTCCTGGACCTGTTTCCCCTAGGCCTACAACCTTAACTTATAAGATCTTGTCACTCCATGAAACATCTTGCTTTTATTATTATTATTTTCACATCATTCTAGTATATAAACTTTGGAAACAAAAGACATCATTCTATTTATAGCATTCTGTTTTTAGTAGTGGCATTTCAATTTACAAAATATAGTAATTCTCAATCACTGAAAATGTCAAATCCTAGAAAACGTACCATTCCTAAGTGTGATGTTAATATCATCCTCGAACAGTTGTTGGCCAAAGATTCATTTGATGAATCCAATTTTTCTAAAATAGACAATTCTGATGATTCAGACAATTCTAATGTTAGTTCTGTTTAGAAATAACTCCAAGAAGAGTTTTTCTGTTTTATTTTCACATTGAAAATCAGTCAGATTTGGTTCAGCCTCAAAGAGCATGTTTATGTAAAGATAAATGAGTGCTGGCAGCGAGCTGTACTTTTTTTCTCTAAACAGGAAATGAGTTAACTGTTTTTTTTCATCCTTTGATCCCTTATTACATAGTTACTTCACATTGTCTATAAGACTCAAAGCTTTGGCTGCAATGATAACCAAATTAAAAGAGGTCCGCACCTACAAATGTATCTACCTTCCTACCCATTGAATTTTCCCTGTTTCCTTCCTTAAGGAAGACAGGGTCCTTTTTCTAGGGTAACTAAGTGCCGTCATCAAAATTACTAGGGAAAAAAACATATTTCTGGCTCTTATCTCAATAAGATTGCCTAAACATATATGTTTATCTCCCTTCTCTTCCAAATTCCATTGAAATGACAAGGAAACAAAATAGTCTAAAACTAAATAAAACCATAACTACACTAGAAAACAAAAGAGGGTGACATTAGCAGATTAGAAGTTAAAAATTCTAGATCCATGGTTCTTAAACTTTGGCATGCATCAAAATCGCCTAGGGGGATGGTTAAAACACAGATTGCAGATCTCTATCCCCACAGTTTCTGATTCAGTAAGTCTAGGGTGGGGCTCAAGATTTTATATGTCTAACAAGTTCCCAGGTAAAGCTGATCCTGCTGGTCAACAGCCACATTAGAAGAACCATCCTAAGTAAGTAGAGGTCACTAAGAAAAACACTTTTTATTAATTCCAATTAGCATCCTCAGAGAGATTCAAGAGAATGGCACAACCTTTTTTTTTCTTTTTTTAGGAACAGTAAGTGGAAAATAAGAAATAGTTCTGGAAAATTGGAAAAAAATATAATTGCCAAATGAAAAACAAAATCAGAAGAACCTAATAACAACTAAAGTCCAATACAGCAGTGTGAAAAATACTCAAGACATCTTTCAAAACACAGAGCAAAAGACAAAGAGATCAAAATATGACAGAAAAATTAACAAGCATAAAGGTCAGTAGCTACCTAATAGGTTTCTGGAGACAGAACAAACACATCACAAAACATAATCGATGAGCAGAAGAAATTTTTCCTATGCTGAAAAATACTTAAAGCTTGATACTGCAGGGCCAAATTCCACGCAGGTTAAGCCAGTAACTAGACGCATGTTTGTGGCACTTTTAAACGTAAAAGACATAAAGAAAAGCTTAAAATCTTTGAGAGGGAAAACACTTTTTTTTTTTTTTTTTTTTTTTTTTTTTTTTTTTTTTTTTGAGACGGAGTCTTGCTCTGTCGCCCAGGCTGGGGTGCAGTGGCCGGATCTCAGCTCACTGCAAGCTCCGCCTCCAGGTTTACACCATTCTCCTACCTCAGCCTCCGGAGTAGCTGGGACTACAGGCGCCCGCCAACCCGCCTATCTCAGCCTCCCGAGTAGCTGGGACTACAGGCGCCCGCCAACCCGCCCGGCTAGTTTTTTTGCATTTTTTTTTAGTAGAGATGGGGTTTCACCGTGTTAGCCAGGATGGTCTCGATCTCCTGACCTTGTGATCCGCCCGTCTCGGCCTCCCAAAGTGCTGGGATTACAGGCTTGAGCCACCGCGCCCGGCCCACTTGTTATTACAAAGGAATATGAATCAGACTAGCATCAGACATTTCATTAGCATCCTAGAAGAAAATGGAATGTTGTTTTCAAAGTTCAGAGAGAAAATTATTTTGAACCTGGAATTCTATAGTTAACTAGAATCTAGTTAAACTATCAAATAACGAAGATAAAGACACCTTTGGAAATTAAAGAAACAAGCAAATTTAGTTCCTATATGTATTAGTTTCCTACTTCTATAAAATACTATCACAGAAGTCCAAATAGATCTCAAGGAGCTAAAATTAAGGTGTTGGCAGAATTACATACCTTCTGGAAGCTTTAAGGAAAAATCAGTTTCTTTGTCTTTTCTGGCTTCTAGAAACTGGCTACATTCCTTGATTAGTGGTCCCCTTCTATCTTCAAGGCCAGCAATGGTGGATTGAATCCTTCTTTTATCAAGTCTGACCTACCTCCACCTTTCATTTGTAAGGATCTTTAAGTGGACCTAGCCAGATAATCCAGGATAATCTTCCCATCTTAAGATCTTTAATTTTGCTGGTGTGACTAACACCAGCAAAGTTCCTTTTGGCAGGAAAACTAACATATTTACAGGTTCCAGGAATTAGGATGTGGACATTTTTGGCAGGCCATTGTTCTGCCTACCAAACTATATAAGGACTCAAGGACGTCCTTCAGAAAAACAAAAAAAGAATTCAAGAAAGAGGACAAGATGGGATACATGAAAGTAGGTCCCCCATAAAAGGAAGCAAGTTGAAAAAAAAATTTTTAAGGAAAAATTTGATCTTGACATTGGAATCTTCTCTTTCTAGAAGTACAACTTTAGAGAAACATAATTACATTTTCTTCCCTAAAAGTCCTTTTATGCTACCTGTTTCTATGGTGAGTAAAATTTACATAACCAAAATATTATAAATCTTGTCTATTAGTTTCCAATTTTCAGAAATATACAGCCAAGCATCAGAAGACATGAATAACTATGTCTAGTTCCGGGGTCTGGCAGATTCTGGACTCCATATATTGATATCATACTTATAGAGGTACCACACATTATTTTTTCATATGTGCTATTTATTAGGAACTGAAGTTACATAGTAAGGGTAGAAAATAAGTTAGTAATATAGCCACAGTTAAACATATTAAATGATTCTTGCCTGCATTCTATAAAATAGGTATGGATTCTTGCCTGTGTTCTATAAAATAGGAAGGAGAAATTAAAATCAATTCTGAAATACGTGTGTGCCTTTTCATTAAGTAGCTGATAATTTATGGAGTTGCAAATAAGTTCAATGTTTTTATTTTTTTAATATTTAAAAAGATAACATCTAACAATAATGAGACTATGAAAAATGGATACTCCCATAGACTATAGCTGAATTTTTTTTTTCTTCTGACAAGGGAAAGAATGGAACTGAAATTTTTTACAAGCAAACTTTTAGGAGTAGAATTTAAAGTGGGAATATCTTTTGACCTAGTAGTTTTACTCCTAGGAGTCTATCCTACAAAAATGTCATCACTTAGTATATAAGAATACTATATAAGAACTCTGCCATAGCATCATTTAGAGTAGGGAAAAAATGGGAACCAACCTAAATATTTCATCAAATGAGAACTGGTTAAATATATTACCATTGACCATTAATCCAGCAGCCATTAAGAATGAGGCACATCATGGAAAGATGTATGCACACACACATATATGTACACTTTTTTAGATTTTTATATGGAGAAAGGAAGAGCTGACAGGAGATACATAAAACTATAACCTAAGTTAATTCTCTGGAACTGAAAGGAATGCATAAACTTTCAGTTTTATATTACACATGTATTCCATTTGAATAGTTTTAACGGATATGCACTACTTTTAGAATATCTTTACCCTTAAAAAAACTTAATTCCTAACACTTAAAAACTGAACCCAGAATAATGCTTCTGTAAATCATAAAGGCAAAATTGGTTTAGGATATAAAGAACATCAAAGCCTCTTGTGGGATATATAACAAACAATATATGGTCAACACTTAAATACATTATTATTATTAAATGTAACCAGTAGTGATGGCAGCATTGAGCTCCTTAAAGATATGCAACTCACTACAACTACACTATAGCTTCTGACAAGAGTAAATAGAAAACACCAATATGCTCTTTATCATTGCCTTAAAAACATTTTAATAAATTAATATTTCTATTAATAAACACCTACCGAATCATTCGCTGCTAGTGCAAGTGCAAGATTCACTGTAAGAAACAAAAATAGTCATTGAATTTAGTAACTTTCTTTCTATTAAAATTCATTTTATCTTTTAATATTTTCATGTAATTTTTAATAATTTCATGTAATTTTAATATTTTCATGTAATAACCTAAGCATATAAATTTTTAACATATATCCCTTAATTGTAAAGAGCAAGCACATGGAGGAACACACAAAGTAAAAAGAAAAATAAAAAAGTAATTTTCCAATAAATGCAATAATAAATGCATGCCCCAAAACTAACATTTTTAAAAATCCATTTCTGTTACAATTTTGTTCAAATAATCCACTTAGTTTTTTTAAATCATGTTAACAGAATATATAATTCAATTATTTTCAAAAGCATATTTTATAGAAAAATTATCCTTTTATTTTTAAAAATGTACACAATCTCATTGCCTTACATTTATGATTAGTATACTCTGTCCCCCAGGTTGGAGTTGGGACCACAGGTGCACACCACCACACCCAGCTAATTTTTCTTTTGTACAGACAGGGTCTTGCCATGTTGCCCAGACTGGTCTCGAACTCCCCAGCTCAAGCAATCCTCCCACCTCAGCCTCCCAAAGTGCTGGCATTACAAGCATAAGCCACCACATCCTGCCCCTACTGCCTTTTAAAAATAAATGCTGGTATTACAGGAGTTCCAAGTATCTAATTCATAAATACTCATGTATATGAAAGGTTGGACTACTGTGCACAGAGGGAAGGGAAAAGTGTAAAACGTAAGAGAGTAAAATGTGTTCCCAAACTGCTTATGCCAATGAATCCCAGATGAATCCCATAAAGAAAGAAAGCAGTAGTCCCAAAACCAGCTTTAGCCCAGCAATAGGAATATGCTACATCTGAGAAGAGAATTCCAAAAGTAACACAATTCAAAAACTGATCAACAAATAGGCCCTCATAATGTGAATCACATTTCCCTACAGAACAACGGTATAAACCATGTCAGGGTTATTTTCTTCAAACTAGTTAAGAGCATAAGTTTTTCAGGCAGACCTGGTTCAAATCCCAGCTCTGCCACCTTCTATTGTGTACTATTGAGTAGGTTATTTTACCCATAAGTCTGTTTTCTCTTCTATAAAATGAAAACCATGCCTACTTCATAACTGTGATCCGGATTAAATGAAATATTGTACGTAAAATACTTAGCCTAGGGTATAGACTTGATAAATTCATTTTTATAAGTTATAAAATTCTGAATTTCAGGTACAAGATAGGTTACAAAAATCCAACTTTAAGGCAGAAACTTTCAGAGGCTAATTCATTTTAGAGTTAGGTTCTTCCTACATTTAAACAACAGAATCACTGAGCATATTTGTATTAGTCAAATGTCATCATTCTAATCTGAAACAGCTCTAGCATGTATATTCAAATGGGAAGTATTTTGAAGTAGTTTGAGGCAGGAATAAATACATATAAGTAAAGGAAATATATTAATAATACCAATAGAGTTACATAAAAATAATCTATTTTTAAGATTTAGATATGTTCGCTGAGCTGTTACGAAAAAATATGGGCCAGCTGTTCGGGACAGATGGCATAATGTTAACAGAAAAAAGTGAGAAAGGGACATTTACTGAAGCACCCACTAAGTGTTACATGTGCACTTTCTCATACATTTTCCTGTTTAAATGCTTTCACATTTCATGGCAACAGATCATCTTCCAACTAAAAATAATAAACAATCTTAAACAAGTGCCAGCCTACAGACCCAACAAATTACAAAACCCAAAGAACTTATGGCTACAATCATGAAAACACCTTCCATCCTTATCCAGTTCAAGTAATCACAGAGCATGTAAAAGGATTCAAACCACTGAAAACTGGAAAGTGTACTCCAAATTTTCAAGAAACTGGAATACGTAGGTTCTAGAACCAAAAACTAAGAGCTTCTAAATTTTAAAAGCAACTAGATCAATTGTAAATCTTTAGGAAAGAAAGGAAAAATGTGCAGGATAGCGCATGAATTCATTAAGAACAGATTATTAATCTTTTTTTTAACAATATGGTGTCTATCAAATAGTAATGGATTAGGGATCTACCACAAATACAACATTTGGTAAATCTTAACTTTTTCAAAACATCTGACAAATTCTTCCACAATTCCCTTCTGATAAAAATGGGGAAAAAATGAGCTAATAGGCCAGGCGAGGTGGTTCACACCTGTAATCCCAGCACTTTGGGAGGCTGACACGGGCGGATCACGAGGTCAGGAGATGGAGACCATCCTGGGTAACACGGTGAAACTCTGTCTCTACTAAAAACACAAAAAAATTAGCCGGGCATGGTGGCGGGCGCCTGTAGTCCCAGCTACTTGGGAGGCTGAGGCAGGAGAATGGAGTGAACCCGGGAGGCGGAGCTTGCAGCGAGCAGAGATTGCGCCACTGCACTCCAGCCTGGGTGACAGAGGGAGACTCCATCTCAAAAAAAAAAAAAAAAAAAGTTACTAGATGTTTTAAAAATAACAGCAACCAATTATTGAACACTAGTAAACACTAAGCTAAGTGGTTAGCTTGTGCAATTTGAATAACCATCTTATGAAAGAAGTTATCATCTCCATTTTACAGTTAAGTGAACTGAAGATTTGCTGCACAATCTGGCAACTTTTTCCTGAGTTAAGGGGTAGGAGACCCAGCTAGTACCTAGTTTTGTCTAACTCCAAAATCTAAGCGTCTACCCGCTACCAACTCCTGAAACTAAGGAATCAGATGTTAGGAACTTCACAAATACATTTTTAAAACACAAAACTATAATTTTAATAGTGTGCACCTACCAGTTGGCATAAGTTCTGAATCAGGAATAGAATTAATATCCTATAATACCTGCTGTAGTAGATTTTCCGACTCCACCCTTTCCAGAAGCCACAACTATAACTTGTTTAACACCTTCTATTGGTTTCTGCTTTGGAAGTCCTCGGGACATGATTTGTGTTCTTCTTTGTTTTAGGGTCTCACTCTCGGCGCCAGATAACTTTAAAAAATAATAATAATAATAATAAGCCGTTTTAAATAAGCCATCTCCATCATCACATTGTAAAAGTAAAAACAATCTGGGTTTTGCAATTAAGAGGGCTTTCTTTTCTAATTCTGCTCATCTCCACTTTGGAGACATTTACCTACTTCTACTGATAACAATTGTAAAGACATATGGCTTAAATTGAAATTTTTCTACAAGGATACGCTGAACGTTTAAAAATGCAAAAACGCTGCCTCTTTACGGAGATAAGGCTTCCACGTGTTTTGCTTTTCTTTTATCTATTTGCTTAAATAACCCAAAACCAAGAAAGCAATGTAGAATACCACATCTACGTTGTGTTTCAAGTCCCGCCACGCCTCAGCCTGGGTCTGCCTGAAAAGTAGGCACGTTCAGCACATTGGGGGTCTCAGGAACTGAGGCAGCCCTGCAGCCCAGCATCTCTGTCAGCCCGCTTCCCCCTGCCCTGCAGCACCACGGACCTGGCGCCGACAAACCATCGCTCGGCTTCCCCCAAGCGGGGCAGTGGCCCCGCCACCAGCCCGGAGCGACACCCCACCAAAAAGCAGCAGACGCCGCCAAATCCCCATGACTCGGAACGGGGCTGTGATCCCTGCCCGGAAACTGTCGCGGGTGGCGCGGGGTGATGACGTCACGTAGCAACGCTCGGCTTTCTCTTCCTAGCAACCGATCTTGGTTTGTTCGCTCGAGAACCCAATCTGCATCATCTTGTTTATAGCCAGCTACAAATATTTTGCAGCGTTTTACTAAACGTTTGTGAAGTGCTGTCATATACAACATCTCGTATGATCCTTACAGAAGTCCCGAGGTAGGCAGAAGACTTGCTAGTATACTCTTTATGGACAAGAAAACGGAGAAAGTTTAAAGAGACTTGACCCAGCTTAACAAAAGTAGGAAATGGGGGAACTTGAAAATGACTCCAGGATTTCTTATTAAGCAGTATATGGTCATTTAAATACTACCACTGTTAAGGGTTTTATCTTTTTATTTTATTTTTTCCTGTGTGATCTACAGTGAGAGTCTGTTTTGCGTTGGTATTCACGGCTTGTGTTGCTGACAGTTCCCTGAAAGAGAGGGCAGGTTGCTTTACTAGACTTGAAAAAGTTTACCTAAATCAGAAAACAAATCTGATGAAGCAAGTTTTGCTCAAGAAGGAACTTGAGTAAGGAAGTGGAATTTATCTTGGTGGAAGAAAGCAAGTATCCCTACATACAATGCAGTTGAGAGAGAAAGCTCAAAAGGTGATGCCCAGACCTAGAAAAAGGATCCTTTGAGGTAAGGGATGGTTTACATTCACATATTCTTCCTAATACTCTCTAGGGTTGATTTTTATTTCTTTCATTTGCTTCTTAGATACGAGATCATTCAGCTTATTTTGCTCTAATCTGATCTTTAATTTCCTTATCTTTAATACAGGCATAATGTATCAACCAGAAAGAACGACTGTGAGGATTAAATGAGATTTACCAGCAAAGTACATTCTATTTAGTAAGCTCTGAAAAGACATTCAGTTCCTTGCTGTTGTCTCCTTCAGTCCATCCAGCAAAATTACTGTTTCAGTCAGCTTTCTTTGTCTTAGAATTTTAGCTTATTTTTATATCACTTTCTAATTATATTATTTTATGATATGTTTTCTCAAATATTAATTTTTATAAACTGAAGGCCAAAAGCATAGAGATAAGGTGAATAGCTGTCAGAATAATCTATTCACTAAACAAGAAATGATGAATATCTATTTCTTTCCAGATAGCTTTGCAAGTTCTTCCAGACTTAAGACTCATTTATTTAACAAATATTCGTTAAGCAATTACTATGTACCAAGTACTACAATAGATTTAAGGTATTCAGCATGGAGACAGACATAATTCCTCCACTAAAGGACTTTACAATCCAGTGCAAAAGACAGAATAAGTTAACAAAAAAAAAATTGCAGTATAGTATGGTAAGTACAGGAGAAAAGCATTGAGTGATACAGGAGAAAGGACAAAGTGATACAAAGACAGGGCACTCGATTCAATCAGGGGAAGCTTCTAAATAAGGTAACATCTAAGCTGAATCCTGAATGTGAATAATGTGTAGAAGTTAGCTGGGAGAATGGCAAGGAGATTGTTGTAAAGAGGTTAGAAATGGACTGCTAAGGCTAGGCATGGTGGCTTATGCCTGTAATTCCAACACTGGGAGGCCGAAGCAAGAGGATTGCTTGAGCCCAGGAGTTCAAGGATGTGATGCAGTGAAGTATGATTGCACCACTGCACTCCAGTGTGGGCAGCAGAGTGGCACCTTGTCAGAAGAAGAAGAAAGAAGGAAGGAGGAAGGAGGAGGAGGAAATAAAAAGGAAAAGAAAGAAGGAAGAAGAAAGAAGAAGAGAGTAGGAGGAAGAAAGATGAAAGAAGAAAGAAGAGAGAGTACAAGAGTAGAAGAAAATGCATTTCTTTTCTGAACTGTTAAGAACTGTAAATGATCTGTGCAACTTAGGACAGAGTGACTGAAAGAGATGAGGATGGAGTGAAGGTTGGTTAGATGGAGGTTGCCTAAATCAAGAAAGGCTGTATATCTTGTAAAGAAATTTGGACTTTATCCTAAGGGAACTATAGAAGCTTTTTTTTTTTTTTTTTTTTTTTTTTTTTTTTTTTGAGACAGAGTCTTGCTTTGTCGCTCAGGCTGGAGTGCAGTGGTGTGATCTTGGTTCACTGCACACTCCGCCTCCCAGGTTCACGCCATTCTCCTGCCTCAGCCTCCTGAGTAGCTGGGACTACAGGCGCCCGCCACCACGCCTGGCTAAATTTTTGTATTTTTAGTAGAGACGGGGTTTCACCATGTTAGCCAGGATGGTCTCCATCTCCTGACCTCGTGATCCGCCCACTTCGGCCTCCCAAAGTGCTGGGATTACAGGTGTGAGCCACCGCGCCCAGCCCTAATTCTGAACTTTTCATATAAGACTGATATACTCCTACTTGTTTAAGACAATTGTAGAGTCTTCTGCTACTTGCAGCCAAATGTAATCCTAACTAATATAGGCAAGAAATCATGTTTTTATATCACTATATAGGTCTTCCAATCTATTGTCTTTTCCAGAGCTGTCTCTATTCTCCTAAAAGGTCCCAACTTCCAAAATTCAAAACCAAGAAAACAATCTCTTTTCTTTGACATTTTTATTGGGTCAGACATTTTGCTGTGTCAGAAAATGATTCCATATAATTTGTCCAAATGGGGAAGGGCTATGTGAGATACAAGGAATTATAGGGAGAAAATCCTTGACACATATTTAGAAATATATCTCAGCATAGTTACAAATACACAGAAACCCATCCAAATTAGGCTAAGACAGTAAATTTATTGGGTATATGTAAGTATATCTTATGGACCTAAGGATAAGAAGTCTGGTTGAACCTCATTATGAACTGGAACCAGGAACTGAAAAGTTATGAACCAGTGCAGCTCTTCTCCCTTTCCTCTGTGGTAACACGATCTCTTATGATCTACTTTCTTCTTCTCTCTTGCATTGGCTTTATCTGTTTCTGTGTGCACATAGTAGAAAACAGTAATTTCAACCTTATTCACTCAAAGACAAACTAAGACTGACTAATATCTGTTACTTTTATTTTCCAAACTTTCTGGAGAAATAATCTGATTGGTCCATTTTTGGTTGTACATCAGTCTTTAGTCCAATTAGTGACCTTGGGAATGGAGTCAAATGACTTAGCAATTCTTAGGACCAAAGGAGAACACCCTTTTGAAAGGAGGCCATGGATGTGTATATGTGTGTCAGTGTCTTTTGGAGAAGAAACATCTCTACTATTCTCCTAAAATTTTAATCTGGGGAAAGGTAACCAAAGTAATGATTCAGCCATTATTCTCACTTGCTCCTCATGTTTTCTCTCAGGGAATTCATCCAGTTGCTCATGTCATAAACCTATACACAACCAATAATTACCACAATATCTAACAATTACTAACTATGTGACAGGTGTTCTACATGCATTATCTTAAGTTCAACCTCACAACAACCATACAAGTAGGTATTATCTATTTTATTGATAACAAAGTGAAATTTAGAGATGTTAAGTCAAGCCTTCAAGAGAGAGACCTCATGTCTCCTTGTCTCTGATCTTGCCCTGCTGATCCATTTCTTTTTTAACCCAGTAATCATAGTGGTATTTCTGAAACACAAATCTGATAATGTTCACTTGCAGTGAACCGAGATTGCACCACTGCACTCCAGCCTGGGCGACAGAGTGAGACTCTGTCTCAAAAAGAAAAGAAAAGAAAAGTTCAGAATTAGATCACACAGGTCCAATACGATGAATCCATAGTGCCATCTGTTCCAAATTAATTCTTTTTGTTCCACCAGCTTGGTATCCTCGGTATCCATTTTCATCTCCTCATAGTCATGAGATGTTTGTTGTACCTTCAGGTATCAAAGCTGTGTTCCATACAGGAAGAGAAGGGAATGACAAAGAGCATTTCCTAGTGAGCCTTTGCCTTTTTTATTCAGGAAAGGAAGACACACACACACATCCAATTGGCTAGAACCAGGTCACATGACCATCCTTAGAACCAAGAGAAACTGAGAAATTAAGCATTTAGAGCTCTCTAACCTACACAGTAGAGGAAAGCAATGGAGAATGTGACTGTAAGCGGGTAGTCAATGAGCCAAGTCAGTATCTGTCCTAGACAGACTATATCAAGTTTCCTGGGATTATGAGGGATGAAGAGAATGCGAAGAAAACTGAGAACTTAAATATCCGTGAGTTCTTGTGCCAGTCATTTGTAGTTGGCTAACCCAATGTGGTAAAGGAAATTTTTCTGGGGAGTTTCTGAGAAAGTTTTCTTTTTCTGATTGAGTAGAACATGGTTGGTGCTACTCCTTTTTCCCACCTTGACCGTGGATGTGACATGGAGATGTGGCAGTCATCTTGTGAACATGAAAAGCACAATAGTGACAACCACAATAACAGAAGCCAAAAGCTGAGGAAGACAAAGAGGAAATAGGGCAGGAAGATTAATTCTTGGCAGTGTAACTAAGCTGCTATACCAGTCCTGGTCTGCATGTCCAGACCTCTGGTTGTGTGAGATATTTAACCCACTGTTGGCTAGGATTTCTGTTCTTTGAGCTACAATAATCTGTGCCTGTTACAGTGAGTAAGAAGGACTCCCATACTCTGAGACTACCTCTCTCCTGTTCACGCATGACTAATCTCTAGTCAGCAGGGGGGACAACAGAACCCCAAATCAGCTTGGGGAATGTGAAAACAACAGAATCAATGTCCCCATTACCAGGTGGAGCTTGGTGCAGTGGCAGAACCACAGAATAAGAATGGTTGAGTGTTATGTTTAGGCAGATAGATAGATCTGAGTGAGCCACAAAGTGGCTAAGAGAATGCTGATACTAAAGAGTCCTTAAGGTCAAGAATTAGGGAACACTTGGCAACAACCTGCACGGTTAGTTATTAGCATCTCCATGGAAGATGGTATGCATAGATAAATACCTTGAGGATGAAATTCACCTCAGCATGTGGATATTTGGACACTGCATAGGCTCTCTGTGACTTAGCTACAATCCTGATGGAATCTGTATTGAACAATATTTTTCCCCACCCTGACAGAAATTTACAAATAAATAAATACATACTGATCAAAATGAAGATTCTTTTGAATATCTCCTAATTATGTCTAGAGTAATACCTTGTATTGTTTTCTAAAAAGGAAGGATTTATACCTTGCCCCTCGTTCCTCACAAAAGACAACCCTTCTTAGGTGACTAAGGACTCACTGAAGTTTCAGATTCCCTCACAGATAAGAAGCCTACCTCATTCCCTTTCAATAGGCTTCAGACTGTGTCAATGTCAGCTGAGAACATATGATCCACTCCCTTGCTCAACTCACTAAGGAAGAATAGGGTATCTTGGACCGTTTCCTGTCTCTGTTGAATATACTCAATAAAGCTCAGAAATTTATTTCAGTTCCTTAGTTTGAGGTTACTGTCCACAACCGACCTTCTCATATTATCCAAAGGCTTACCATAAAGAAAACCTTATCCCATCTATGGGACTTGTCTAAATGGCAACCCCCTTAATTGACCCTACTTTGCCTCACAGGGTGATTTCAAACCTCCCTGTTCATGGCTCCAAGCATGAAACTGTCTCTTAGCTACATTGAATACTAATTTGCACATTAAAATATAGAATAAATCTGTTTAAGTGAATAACTCTCACAATGAGCCACTCTCTCAATATGAAACATGATCTAGAAATTCATGGTCTTTCCCATATCAAAGACTTTGCTGACCTTTCAGCATCTTAACTCTCATAAACTGTCCTGTCAAAGAAGTTCCCCTTTCTTATAATTTAAAATTACATAAAGGAAATGTATGTATCTTTGTAGATGGGATAGACTTCAGAGAATATGCCTCAAACGACTAAAAATACACCTCTATACTTTGACAGAATGTGTTTCTAAATGCCCATATCCAAAGCTGAATAAATCATGAATGATTTGACATTTGAATTTCTGATTTACAAGACTGAACTGAATCCTTGGACAAAGGTCACAGGCTTGCTTTGTATCTGAATATGGTCTCTGTTTAATGTTTAAAGCTTCAAAGAGCCCATCCTGAAATAGGAGCCACACAATCAGAATTTGGAAAAAAAATCTGTCATCCAAGACAAATATTTGCTACACACGGGACCCCAGAATTCTCATGTTTTTGCTTTTTCATTTTCTCCAGTACCAAAAAGTATTCCTTTAGCCAAGCCCCTCCCACCTTTCAATTCTGTCTTAGAGACTAGAGAACATAAGTTTCTACAATACTTTGCTGTAACCTGACTTCATTAGGTATTCAGAAGAGGATTTTCCTGTTTTTACTTTAGAGGACATACCAAGGACAATGACAGAGATTCATCAAGATACCAAGCATTCATTTCAGCTCATGTGAAGTTCTGTTTTTTTCAGGGAAAATGTGATAATGTAGATGTTTGTCTGTTTTATGCTGCTACCAAAATGTGAGGATGTTCTCTATAATCATGTGGCTTGGATAATATCTTATCAACTTGGTGTTCTGGTACCCAATCTTGTTGATTCATTTATTAATCTCTTCTATTTAGAATGTATTAACCATACATAAAGATATGATACATGATATGTGATAAATACAACAGGTCCAGAATTCATTAAATCCATTTATTTATTTAGTTATTCATTCATTCATAGAGACAGGGTCTTCCCATGTTTCCCAGGCTGGTCTTGAACTCCTGAGCTCAGGCACTTCTCCCCACTCATCCTCCCAAAGTGCCAGGATTACAGGCGTGAACCACTGTGCCTGGCCCTGTTCAATCCATTTATGCAAGTGAGGAACTCCTACAATTTACTGTACTCTCAAAATACATCCTATATTCTCATTTAGAGCAGTAGAGAAGAAATACAAACATCAAGGCTTATAACATCAATTTATTCCAGGGTAGACTGGCAAACTTAAAAGTGTGATGTTTGTCTTCTGTCTTCCACACAGCTCTATCACTGCTTATAGTGCTCCAATTCATACCAACTACACTTATAGGCACTATTTGGGTCTATTTTCCACAGCATCTTCTGTGACTTAACTATACAATGTTTAGAAAGAGGATTTCCCTGACCATCTATGATACTAGCTTTGTAAATCCTATTAAAGACCATCCATTAACCATAACTCAATAATCCAAACACTGTTGAAGTGATAACTACTCATCTTTCTCATGCTTTTCCAGTCTTTGTTAGTCTTCAAAACAGACAAAATGTTTTTGCATATAAGATGTTAATTTGGGGCGTAATTGTTTAAAGGAGTGTAATAGCTAGTGTTCCGACCTGGTTAGAAATTTGAACAGCTCTTTTAGATACCTGATAAAGTTTTGTCAGCTATCAAAGGCTTTACTATATCAATGCCACATTTAATCTATTTTGCAAATTGCTAATCATGTGCAAGAATTTCTATTTTATGTAACCATGGCTGTTTTTGTGGGGGAACATGTTAGCAATGTGCTGTTGAGAATTTCATTTTCCATAGATATCTGTTACCAGTGTAACAAAATTGATAGCATTTGCTGATGAAATACATTACTCAAAAAAATTTTTTTAAGATTTGTATTCTTCTGCTATATTCTTCTGAAATACAGCTCTTTACATCTTTTCCAGGGTCTGATGGGAGGCTCTCTCATTTCATAGCTGACAGCACTGGAGACAGAGCAGAATCATAGAAGAAGAAAATAATGTACTTAGTACCTTGTGCTTATTAGTTTGTGATACTATATAGCTAACTAGAAATTCTATTAAGCCATTCCCACCAATTGCTTCTGGATTATAGAATTAATTGGATAGGAATTGTTAATGAGCATCTGAGTTTACCCTCTCTTTTTGCTCTGCAATATGTCTAATTAATCCATTCTTTTTCAACAGACTCTAAGATGGCCCCCAGTGATCCTAACCTCTTGGTATTCTCACCCTTGTGTAAGTCCCTCCCAAGAGTGAGCAGGACCTAGAACTTGCTTCTAATCAATAAAATACAACAAAACTGATAGATATCACTTCTATGATTATATTACATAACATGGTAATTTCTGTCTTTCTAGGAGACCCTCAACTGGCTCTGATAAAGCAAGCTATCATGTTGTGAAATGCCCTGTGGAAAAGCCCATGTGGCAAAGAACAGCCAATAGCCAACAGAGAGCTGATGCCCTCAGTCCAACGGCCTGCAAGAAACTA
Organism: Macaca fascicularis; assembly: GCF_037993035.2. Classification (NCBI taxonomy): domain Eukaryota; kingdom Metazoa; phylum Chordata; class Mammalia; order Primates; family Cercopithecidae; genus Macaca; species Macaca fascicularis. Next base: position 99,384,090 of record NC_088381.1, on the reverse strand, counting down.
AATTCTGCCAGCAACCATGTGAGACTGGAAGCAGATTCTTCCCTGCAGTCTTGTGAGAGATCATGAAGCAAAGGACTCAAGTTGTGTCCAGATTCCTGACCCACAGATACTGTGTGATAATCAATGCATATTGTCTTAAACCACCAAGTTTGTGCAATCTTTTGTGCAGCAATAGATAACTAATACTCAATAACCTGGATTTTAATAAGTCTATAGTCAATGTATAGTTTCTTGTGAGCAATTCTTTTTTGCCATTTGTGGAAAAAATTGCACATTTTTTTGTTACAAAATTAAAGCCTTTGTGTATTTTGAATCTTTTTTGAGAGTTATTAAATGTTATTAACTATTAATAATTCATTTATTTTATAATATTAATTGCCAACCCCCATAAAATAATATTTTAATATTAGACACTAGAGAATAGAGACATTTGTGAAACAAAGAGATTCTTCAATCTGCTTTCAGTGAATTGAAAGATCTCTTTGTTTCACAAATCAAATTCTATTTTTCTTAGTAATGGTTGAACCCACTCAAGTCATTTCCAAGTGAAAGAAAAATTAAACATGATTATAATTCTTATTCTGCTCTTCTCTCCATGACCAGTGTTCTCTTCAGTGGTTATATTAGAAATTAGTTTCATCTCCATTCTCTGTCTACATTAGCAGTTCATCATCATTCTTCAATTATGTAAGTAATCTGGATACAAGTATGAAGAAGGCAGTTTTTTGTACATAATGTATAAATAAAAGAATACAAGAATTTTCCAATGACACCCTAAATAACTGCTAACTGCATCATTTTAAATCAGTCTAGTTCATGAAAAAAGATTCAGTACATATGAAGCATTCAATTAATCATACTGCACACATACCATATAGTTATCTAAACCCAAGGAAAAATATGATTAATGCTATTATAATCTTTGGAGACAACCAAGTCAATGCTGCAGACAACACTGCAGATTTTGTCCCTAAAAATATCTTCATAGAATCGTCATTGAATCATAATCTGTACATTTCTCTTTTTCTCCAGCTTTATTGAGGTGTAATATAATTGATAAATAAAAATTGTATATATTCGTTTTCACAACTGCCATGAGATTGGCAGGGCAGTTATTATTAGTCCTATTACTGCATACAGAAATGAGGAATTAAAGAGTTTAGATTATTTGTTTTAGGGCAAATTGCTGAAAGCAATATGGAGATGGAGGTCTCTTATCACCTATACAGGACTACTGCATGCTACTGACAAAACAGTATTCCATTAGGACAAGCTACCTTAAGAGAGGTGCCTGGGGGAAATATCACTACTTCTGCAGAAAGAAATCTGAATGCCTACTTCACTACTTAATTTATATCTAAGCTTCTCATATAAATTTGTGTTTCATTAGTTTTAGTTAAAAGTAATTTATTTCAGAAGCCCATAAACATATGTAATGTCCCTGTCTTGAACTGCATTGAAATTGCATTTTAATTTATAAGGTATTCAAGTTTTTATTAACATATTCGTTGTGTCCCAATTATAATAGTTTATAATCCCTCTACCCTTCCTAATTCCATTATTCCTTGAAATTCTGTCTCAAATTTTTCTTTTTCCATAAAGATTTATCTGATAATTTCATCAAGTATTAAACTTCACCTTCCTTAACAGTTAACATTTTATTTAATAGAGCATGAATTTAAGGTGAAGTTTGATTGCTTTAATTTTACAAATTTAAGTTAGCAATGCTAGCCTATGTCAAGTCTCTGTTATACAATCTTTTTCCCTATCACAATTGAGTATTGCCATAACACATCTAGGTTTATTTAAAATGAGGCATAACATTACTTCTAAATTCCATCTATACCATTTTATCCTTAATTCTATCCAGTTTTGAACTTTAATACATATCACCTTTTACTATTTTTCTTTTTTTTTTTTTTTTTTTTTTTGAGACAGAGTCTTGCTCTGTCACCCACGCTGAAGTGCAATGGCACGATCTCGGCTCACTGCAACCTCTGCCTCCCCGGCTCAAGCGATTCTCCTGCCTCAACCTCCTGAGTGGCTGGGATTACAGGCACCTGCCACCATATCTAGCTAATTTTTTGTATTTTTAGTAGAGATGGGGTTTCACCATGTTGTCCAGGCTGGTCTCAAACTCCTGACCTCAGATGATCTGCCCACCTCAGCCTCCCAAAGTGCTGGGATTATAGACGTGAGCCACCGCACCCGGCCCCTTTTACTGTTTTCATATGTCTGCTATTACATAGAACTATGTGGTATTTGAGGAACAAAAGTATATCATAATGATAATTTATATCACCTATATGTAGCACAGCACCAGACACATTGTAGGGGGTCAGGAGTTAGTGAGTGGTTAGCTATTATACAAGCAAAGAATACTGTAAATATCAGTGGAGATAGAAAAGTCTGGGATGTTGTCAGAATTCTGCTACTAACTAGCTACATGGCCTCAGACAAACTATTTAAGTCTTAATCTATTTACTTTATACACCATGAAGGGATTAAATGAAATAGTCTGTAGATTCTTCTTCCAAGTTCATATTGAATTAAAATAAGAACTGAAGAGAACAAAGTTGTGTAACTTCACTGTTCCTAAAATAATTTTGAGAAAATAAAGGCAAATAGGTTAGAGATGCTGCAGACCAGAAAAAGCACAAGGTATATTTTCTTCCTTAAAGGACACAAATTGAAGGGTTATAAATGGATTTTTCACCTTTACCATCATTTTCACCTTTACCTCTATTCCCATCATTTGTTCATCTTGGGAATAGTTTCTTGTCTGCCTTTTGGGAACTAGATTATTGACTTTTCATATTCCAGGGGGTCTGCAACTCTGACCCCAGATTCAGTCAAAGAAATTGTTGTCCAAAGTCCTTCTAATCAAACAACACAAGATAGAAGTGTTTTGGAGACTATTATAGGCTCTCTTCTTGCCTAAAACACAGAAGACTGATCAGACCCTGTTTTCCTTTTGACAAAGTATTAAAATACATCGACCAACATAGACATCCATTCCTGAAAATCTCAAATTAAAAATATCAAAGTCTAATATAAGGGTGTTATTTTAGAGATTAACCAGATGAAACGGCTTTCTATGTGGGTGACCTGGGGACTGACAACAAAATGAAGAGAAGAAATACAGAACAAAGATCTGTAGAGAAGATGCTTTAGGAAGAGAAGCTTATAAAATAAAGTAAAGGTGATGGACATTTGGATCACATGTGGAGAAGCACTATACAGTGAACTTGGAAAATGTGGTAGAGTGATTAAATAATTCTGAAGATATTCATTAGCTTACTGCAACGGTCAGTCTGGAGAAATACACAAGGAAGAACAAAAGGGAGGTGGCAGGATAAAGAAACTGGCTATTAAATTTAATTTTTTTTGTCTGCCCTAAATTTCCTTAATATCTACAAGATTTTTTAAATTTTGCTTTGGAACAGAGAGTACTTTAACATTTTACCAATAGAAATTTGAAATTAATACCATAAAATAATTCCAATTCTTCAACCACATGGTCACAGGATTAGTCATCAGATGTCCTTAAGGAGATAATTCCATCACATTTACACAAGGGTAGAAATATTTCTCCCAGAATAAAAAGTTTAATTTGTCAGTTGATTACCTGAAATTAAAACAAAACGTCTAGCTTCCTTCATAAACTCCGTGTCAACATAACACATGGTTCCATCTCTAGACTTTTGATAAAAGACTCAAAGAGCTCTGCAAAGCTGTGGTAGTTTCTTCATGTGGAAAGATGCATAGTACCACAATGAGGAAGGCTATTTGCCTTTCTTTTATTTCAAATTTGACATAATTTGTGAACTTCTATAGTCAAAGGGACTGGAACAAATTATTTTTTTTTTATTTTTTATTTTTATTTTTATTTTATTTATTTTTTTTTTATTTTTTATTTTTTTTGATACGGAGTCTCGCTCTGTTGCCCAGGCTGGAGTGCAGTGGCCGGATCTCAGTTCACTGCAAGTTCCGCCTCCCGGGTTTACGCCATTCTCCTGCCTCAGCCTCCCCAGTAGCTGGGACTACAGGCGCCTGCCACCTCGCCTGGCTAGTTTTTTTGGAACAAATTATTTTTAAGGCACTTGGCTAATTCCCCAAAGAAAAATGTCTTCAATATTTTCTGAGTCACCTTGTTAAGTGATTATCTCTTAAGACCATTAGCAATATAATCACATGTGTTTTCTGTAGGGAGGAAACAACTGTTTCCAACGTAGGTCCAGAACACATTCTGAAATACATTGTTAAGGACATGACTTAGTCTTTTAGCAGAAAAATAATAAAGTACTCAAATATTCCCTTAATTCTACTTATCATAGAGTTATAGGCTATAGAACAGTGATAACCAAACTATGTAATATACTGTATAATAATCATTTGAGCACTTCGCTAAAAATGAAGACTCCTGAAACATACAACAAGCCAACATAACACAGCTGAAGATTTGCTTATAGCTCTGTTCCCCTTTAGACTAAGAGTTTATATTAAGCCTATGGTTAAGTTACTTAGAATGGTTTCTTTTTATTTTCTTTTGAACATGGTTATGTTTTTCATTCGAAGTATAGTTATTTCATTTGATTTGGTTTGCATTTAATTTTAAAGTTTTTTGTCCTTTACTTTTGTTTACAGTTTTTATGTGTAAAAAATCAATATGCTTCTCCAAAGTAAAAATACACACAAAAACCCCACAGAATACTATCCTCAATGAAATGTCATTCTCTATCCTTTCCACCCCATTGCTCGAGATCTACAGAAAAGCAATTTCAGGGTTTACTGGTTTATTGGTCAGTCACATGTTTCAATTTTACAAAAAAAGATTTGTTCATGTTTTCTTGTTATTTATAGCACGCGAAGTATACTCCCTTACATTTGATTATTTAATGTAATAAATGTTGGCAAACATTAGATACAGTTTAAGGAAACTGCCTTCATTATCATTATTTTTTAATGGTGGAAATATAGGTAATAGTTTATTCAACAATTACTATATGTTTTGGTATTTACTTTTCAAAATTTTGTGGTTATAAACAAAGCTGCCAAATAAATAAATAAATAAATAAATATATATCTATCTCAAAGTCAATGTTACTTGCATGCTATCTATAGATTCAACAAAACCCCAATCATAATCCCAGCAATTAATGATCTGATTCTAAAATTTCTTCAGAAAGGGCAAAATGAGAGCATTTACTCCTGACAGGAGTGATCAAAAGTTTCTTAGATGTGTTACAGAACACAAAAGCCATTTTTAAAAATGTACAGGTTAGGCGTGATCAAAATTTAAAACTTCTACACATCAAAAGATCCCATTAAGAAAATGAATAGCCAATTTGCAACAGTCACAAATAAAATAAAACACCTAGGAATAAACTTAAACAAATAAGTGAAAGATCTCAGCTGGCCACAATAGCTCACACTTTTTGAGGGTGAGGCAGGTGGATCACTTGAGCCCAGGAGTTTGAGACCAGCCTGGACAACATGGCGAAATCTCCTCTACTGAAATACAAAAAATTAGCCAGGCATGATGGTGTGCACCTGTAGTCCCAGTTACTCGGAGGTTGAGGTGGGAAGATCACCTGAGTCTGGGAAGTTGAGGCTACAGTGAGCCAAGACTGCACCGCTGTATGCCAGCCTGGGCAATGGAAGTGAGACTGTCAAAAAAAAAAAAAAAAAAAAAAAAAACAGAGGGAGAAGGAGGGGGGGAGGAGAGGAGGAGGAGAAGGAGAAAGAGGAGAGGAAGAAGAGGAATAAGAAGAAGAAGAAGGAGAGGGAGAAGGAGAAGTTGATATGGTTTGGATCTGTGTATCCACCCAAATCTCATGCTGAGTTGTAATCCCCAGTGTTGGAGGTGGGGCCTGATAGGAGATGATTGGATCATGGGGGCAGATTTCCTCCTTTGGTGCTCTTCTACTGATAGAGTTCTTATAAAATCTGGTTTTTTAAAAGTGTCTGGCATCTTCCCCATCTCAGTCTTCCTCCTGCTTTGGCCATGTGAAGATGTGTCTACTTCCTCTTCACTTTCCACAATGATCACTTTCCACAATGATTGCAAGTTTCCTGAGGCCTCCCCAGTCACACTTCCTATACAGCCCGCAGAACCATTAGCCAATTAAACCTCTTTTCTTTATAAATTACCCAGTCTCAGATACTTCTTTATAGCAGCGTGAGAATGGACTAATACAGATCTCTAAAATGAGGCTGTAAAACATTGATGAAAAAATAAAGCAAAAAGATATTCCATGTTCATGGATTGGAAAAATCAATATTGTTAAAACGTCCATACTACCCAAAGCAATCTACAGATTCAATGCAAACCCTATCAAAACACCAATAACATTCTTCACAGAAATAGAAAAAACAATCCTAAAATTTATATGGAACCACAAAGGAACCAGAATAGCCAAAGCAATCATAAGCAAAAAGAACAAAGCTAGAGGCATCAAATTATATCACAAAGCTACCTGACTTCAAATCATACTACAAAGCTATAGTAACGAAAACAACATGGTACTGGCATAAAAACAGACACATACACTGATGGAACAGAATAGAGAACCCAGAAATAAATTCATGCATTTACAGTCAACACATTTTCAATAAAGGGACCAAGAACATACATTAGGAAAAGAACAGTCTCTTCAATAAATGTGCTGGGGAAACTAGATATCCATGTGAGAAAGAATGAAACTAGACCCCTCTCACCGTACACAAAAGTCAAATCAAAATAAAAACTTAAATCTAAGAGCTGAAACTTGAAACCACTAGAAGAAAACATTTGAGGAGATGCTCCAGGACCTTGGTTCAGGCAAAGATTTCTTGAGTAAGTACTCGAAAGCATAGGCAACCAAAGTAAAAGTGGGCAAATGAGATCATATCACGCTAAAAAGCTTCTACATGGCTAAGGAAACAATCGAAGTGAAGAGACAACCCACAGAATGGGAGAAAATACTTGAAAACTACCCATCTGACAAGGGATTAATAACCAGAATACATAAGGAGTTCAAACGCCTCAATAGCAAAAAAAAAAAAAAAAAAAAAAAAGTCTGATTTTTAAGTAGGAAAAAGATCTGAATAGGCATTTCTCAAAAGAAGATGTACAAATAACAAATATACACAGGTATTCAGGGTTTTTTTAATGTTCAACATCACTAATCATCAGATCAAATCAAAACCATAATGAGATATCATCTCACCCCAGTCAAAATGGCTTTTGTCAAAAAGACAGGCAATTAACAGATGCTGGTGAGGATGTGGAGAAAGGGGAACCCTTCTACACTGTTGGTGGGAATATAAATTAGTACAGCCACTATGGAAAATAGTATGGAGTTTCTTCAAAAAACTAAAACTGGCCATGTGCAGTGAGTCACGCCTGTAATCCCAGCACTTTGGGAGGCCGAGGCAGGCAGATCACAAGGTTAGGAGTTCAAGACCAGCCTGGGCAATATGGTGAAACCCCGTTTCTACTAAAAATACAAAAATTAGCTGGGCGTGGTGGCAGGTGCCTGTAGTCCCAGCTACTTGGGAGGCTGAGGTAGACTTGCTTGAACCGGGGAGGCGGAGGTAGCAGTGAACCAAGATCACGACACTGCACTCCAGCCTGGGCAACAGAGGGAGACTCTGTCTCAAAAAAAAAAAAACCCTAGAAACACCATTTGATCCAGCAATTCCACTGCTGGGTATATAACCAAAAAGAAAGTCAACATATCAAAGAGATATCTGCACTCCCATGTTTATTGCACCACAATTCACAATAGCCAAAATATGGAATCAACCTAAGTGTCCATCCATCAACAGATGAATGGATAAAGAAAATGTGGTATATATACACAATAGGATATTATTCAGCCATAAAAAAAGAATGAAATCTTGTCATTTGCAACAACATGAATAGAACTGGAGGATATTACATTAAGTGAAATAAGCCAGGCATAGAAAGACAAATATCATATGTTCTCATGCATATGTGAAAAACTTGATCTCATGAAGATAGAGAATACACTGATGGTTATCAGAGGCTGGGAAGGGCAGTGTGGAAGGGCGATAAATATGAGTTGGTTAATAGGTACAAAAATACAGTTAGATAGAAGGAATAAGCTCTAGTGTTCAGTAGCAACATAGGGTGACTACAGTTAACAATAATTCATTGTATATTTTAAAATAAATATAAGAGTGGAATTGGAGTCTTCCTAACTCCCCCCAAAAAAATGGTTAAGGTGATGGTTATCCCAATCACCCTGATTTGATCATTACACATTATATGCTTGTATCAAACTCTCACATGTACCCCATAAATATATACAACAATCATACTTCCATCAAACTTAAACATTTTGTTTTTAATTTTTTTAAAAAAAGAAAATGAATAGCCAAGCCCCAGACTGGGAGAAAATATTCACAAAACATGTATCCAAAAAGGAGTTGTATCTATAACTACACTATTTGATATGGTAGTCATCAGTCCATGTAGCTATATCAATGTAAATTGATCAAAGTTAAATACAGTTTTTCTCATTTACACTAGACACATTTTACAATGAACATTTTGAACAAATGTAGGAAATTCTACTGGACAGCATTGATCTAAAATATAAAGAAATACCAGAACTCATACACACAAAAAAAATCCAACTGAAAAATAGACAAAAGATTTGAAAAGATGCTTCATAAAAGTGAAGCTACATGAATAGCCATGAGCACATGAAAAAGTGCTCAATATCATTAGTCAACAGGGAAATACAAATTAAAACTACAATGATGTATCACTACATATTCACTAGAATCTCAAATATTTAAAGAACTGGCAAAACCAAACACTGACAACGTTGTGAGGAAATTTGGAACTTTCATACACTTTGTTAGAGGAAATGTTAAGTGGTGCAACCATCCTGGAAAGTGGTCTGGCATTATGAGGCTTAAATATACACCTGTTCTATGACCTAGCAATTGCACTGCTAAGCATTTACCCAAGAGAAATGAAAACATATAGCCCACAAGACTTAATCGGAAATGGTCATAACAGTTCTTTTCGTAGTAGCCCCAAGTAGGAAAATGCCCAATCAATAAAATAATGGATTTTAAACTCGTGGTATTTTCATAAATAAAAGGCAATTAAGGCTGGGTACAGCAGCTCACTCCTATAATCCCAGCACTTTGGGATGCTGAGGCGGGCAGATCACCTGAGGTCAAGAGTTTGAGACCAGCCTGGCCAACATGGCTCCACTTCTATTCATGTTGTTGCAAATGACAACATTTTATTCATTTTTATGGCTGAATAATATCCTATTGTGTATATATACCACATTTTCTTTATATATTCATCTGTTGATGAATGGACACTTTGCACATTTCATTGTATATAAATTTTACATTTTAAAAACTGTAAATAAATATTGAACTCTAGTGATTGACACACATGCTGAAGTATTAGGGCGAAGTATACTGATGTCTGCAATTAAAATGCATCAAAAATAAGAAGATCAATAGATGGATAGAGGGATGAATAGATATATGACAGAGCAAGGGTGTAAACAATGATAAAATCAAGGTGATATCAGTAGATTTCACTGTAAAATTATTTCATGCTAAAATTATTTCGACTTTGTTATATGTTTAAATTATTCATAACATAAAATGTTGGTGAGAAAACAGATATCCCAGGCCTCACAGAGATGAATTTCCAGCGCTAAATCTCCAAAATAAAAATCAAGACAAAAATCATGAAGTCAAAATCATGTTTTCTCTGGCTATTTCCAGAGTCTCATGCAACAACTTCCTGAACTGTGCTTCTCTTTTTCATTTTAGACAGTTCCATCCCTTCTGGGATTATGGGGATTGTCAATAAGAAAACACTCCGGGTCTTTGCAACCGCAATTTTTACTTAAAATGCTGTTTTTGTCTCCTGTGCAAGAGGAAAGACAGACCCTGATTTACAGTTTCTGTATCTCAGTAATCCCACCCAAAATGAGAATGAGCACTGACTAGCTATATTGTTCCCCAAAATAAAGTTTAAACAAAAGTCAGAAAGAAAAGAAAATTATTAAAAAGAATGTAGATAAAACTTATTCTCCAATTTTAAAAAACCAGTCAGTGCTCTCTAGAGAAATGGCTGGTTCTAGGACTGGGGCAGGAAATAGAAGACGAGCTTAGAGCATCTTGTAGTACAAGAAAGGAAGTGCTAAAAACAAAAACAAAACAATTCACAGTGACAGGAGGATGTCAAAGGAACACAAGATGCCACTACAAGACTTCCCAACAACCAAGGCTAGAACAGTGTGAGAAGTAAAATAAAGCTCCATTAGATTATAACCCAAAGTATAAAATATTCATGAGCCCATACTGATATAAAGTAAATAATAAATAAATGGGAGGAAAATATAAATATCTCTTGTCAAAGTATTCCAATTAATTTAATGTAAATATTTACCCTCAAGGAGGTTGAGCATAACTTTTTATACCTCAAGTGCCCATAGCGACTTCCTTCCAAAGAGTAGAGTATGGAAAAGGTGTGGGGAGAGAGTAACTTTACAGTGTAGAAACCTGACAAACACTACCTCAGCCTGGTGATCAAGGTCACCATCATCATTGATAAGTCATGTTGATAGTATGCTGTATAGTAAAGAATTTGACTGGCCTTCATTCATCCCTGGTTCCTGGGAGGAAGATGCCAAATCCTTGGAATTTCTCAAGTAATAAGAGTGACTGTTATTCATGAGTCCCTCAGATCATAGAATTTATGCTAATAAGATAGTTCAGGATGGACGCTGGCATGCCAGAAAGACCAACCATGTGATTAGAGAGTTGTAGATTTTGAGCCAGGTGATATCAACACAGCTCAATCAACTCCATGGAGGGGAGGGGTCCTGGAGACTGAGTTCAAACATATGGCCGATAATTCAATCAATCATGCCTGTGTAATGAAATCCTAATTCAAAACTCCAGACACCACAGCTCAGAAGAGCTTTCCAGTTGTGCACACACTGATGTGCCAGGAGCGTGACACATTCTGATTCCACGGGGAGAGGACATGAAAGTTTGTGTTTGAGGCTCTCCCTGGCCTATTCCTATGTGTTTCTTCATTTGGCTGTTCCTGATTTGTATGCTTTATAATAAAGTTGTAATCATAAGTATAGATCTTCCCTGAGTTCCATGAGTCATCCTAGGGAATTATCAAAGCTGAAGGGCTTGTGGGAACCCCTGAATGTGTAGTTAGTTGGGCAGAAGTGTGGGTGGTCTGGGAACCCCCAAACGTATGGCTGGCATCTGAAGTGACTTGCTGGGGATTGTGACCTTAACTTGGAGTCTGTGCTATTCCAAGTGGTTACCATCAGAATTGCATTAAGTATTGCAGACTCTTAATACGATATGATATTTAAAATGACATTTAACCTCTGTAGTCCTCCTCCCCAAAACCCATAACTTTGGTTTAATGATGAGAAAAACAAATCCAAGTTGAGGGACATTCTATAATATACCTAATCAGTACTCTCCAAAATTGTCAAAGTCATCAAAAACAAGGAAGGTCTGTAAAAACATAAAAACCCTAGAAGAAAACCTAGGTAATACCATTCAGGACATAGGCATGGGGAAGGACTTCATGTCTAAAACACCAAAAGCAGTGGCAACAAAAGCCAAAATTGACAAATGGGATCTAATTAAACTAAAGAGCTTCTGCACAGCAAAAGAAACTACCATCAGAGTGAACAGGCAACCTACAGAATGGGAGAAAATTTTTGCAATCTACTCATCTGACAAAGGGCTAATATCCAGAACCTACAAAGAACTCAAACAAATTTACAAGAAAAAAACAAACAACCCCATCAAAAAGTAGGCAAAGGATATGAACAGACACTTCTCAAAAGAAGACATTCATACAGCCAACAGACACATGAAAAAATGCTCATCATCACTCACCATCAGAGAAATACAAATCAAAACCACAATGAGATACTATCTCACACCAGTTAGAATGGCAGTCATTAAAAACTCAGGAAACAACAGGTGCTGGAGAGGATGTGGAGAAACAGGAACACTTTTAGACTGTTGATGGAACTGTAAACTAGTTCAACCATTGTGGAAAACAGTGTGGCAATTCCTCAAGGATCTAGAACTAGAAATACCATCTGACCCAGCCATCCCATTACTGGGTATATACCCAAAGGAATATAAATCATGCTGCCATAAAGACACATACACACATATGTTTATTGTGGCACTATTCACAATAGCAAAGACTTGGAATCAACCCAAATGTCCATCAGTGACAGACTGGATTAAAAAAAATGTGGCACATATACACCATGGAATATTATGCAGCCATAAAAAAGGATGAGTTCGTGTCCTTTGTGGGGACATGGATGCAGCTGGAAACCATCATTCTCAGCAAACTATCTCAAGAACACAAAACCAAACACCGCATGTTCTCACTCATAGGTGGGAACTGAATAATGAGATCACTTGGACACGGAAGGGGAACATCACACACTGGGGCCTATTGTGGGGAGAGGGGAGGGGGGAGGTATACCATTAGGAGATATATCTAATGTAAACAATGAGTTAACGGGTGCAGCACACCAACATAGCACAAGTATACATATGTAACAAACCTGCACATTGTGCACATGTACCCTAGAACTTAAAATATAATAAAAAATAAATAAATAAACAAATAAATAAATAAATAAAACAAGGAAGGTCTGAAAACTGTCACAGCCAAGACTCGCCTAAGGAGATAGGCTGATTAAATGTAATGTGGTATCCTGAAGAGGATCCTGGAGCAGAAAAGGACATTATGTAAAAATTAGGGAGACCTGAATAAAGTATGGATTTTAATTAATAATAGTGTATCAATATTGATTCATTAATTGTGACAAATATAACATACTAAGGAAAGATATTTGTAATAGGGAAAATTGGGTGAGGGCATATGAGAACATTCTGTATAATCTTTGTAACTTTTCTATAAATCTAAAACTACTCTAAAATAAAAAGTTCAGTTTAAGGAAAGAATAGAGGAAAAATCAAAGTGGGTATGTAATAGCCTAGAATGCAATAAATACACTAAATAAATCAGTAGTTAGTGAGTTCCTGCTAATTGACAGAGTTTAGTTGCTGCTACAACAACTCCAGGAATCTTAAGTCAATTCAACAAATTTTAAATGCAATACTTATTGAGCTATTCTTCCAGTTAAACAAACCTAATTGAATACACTTATTTATCTGCCGCCACTAAAATGTAGAAAGGAAATATAAAAGGTATAAACCCAAAGGACAAAGAGAAAGGGAGAAAAGTTAATAACCAACAAGTGATGTCAACATCTTAGGAGACCAAGCAGGTAGAAAAGCAGCACCTGACTCAGGAAGGCAGAGGCACTGCTTTTCAGTGTCTGCAGAGAAGCTTCTTTTACTGGCAGAGACAAAGACAGCTTAGGACTCTGTGGTGCTAGGCACTGTGGGAGGCAAGCGCTTAGGTAGGTGGTGGAAAATATAGGGCTTTGTCAAAGGCCTATAGAATAAGCTGTAGATTCCTAGGTTTACTCAGTCACAACCCATACGTTTAGGCCATAACTCTTTATCCTTTATCCTTCACCACCACACCTTGCAGGCTACCAGAACTATATTCTCAGGAGAAAATCAACAATACAGGCTCCAGAATCAGGAAGGCCAGACACAGTAAATGGTGAGGGTTGGGCCTAGGACTGGAAACAGCAGTGATGCTCTGGAACTAGTTTGTACCAGCTCACAAGAACTGACTGCTAAATTTTCAGGAATTTTGCAAGCCAGTTGTTAAACAGTACCATTTAAAAATTTAAATTATATAAGCTTACAACTAAATAAATTGTATTAAAAACAGACATAATCAATACTCAAAGCTTATAACTGCCTAATTGTTTTTACTATATTTTACTATCTCTTTCCTCAAGGTTATTTACACCTATTGTATCTGTATGGTAGAAATACTATGTGATGATGGCAAGCTACTATGTGTATCTTCCCAACTCCATATTAAGTGACATCACGTTGGTAGGCTGAAATCAGCCATGTTGAGAATAATGACACCACAGATACTGGCAAATGCTACAAATCAGGTCTTTTTTTTCCCTTTCACATAACTAGTTGTTAATATTTAGCAGTACATCACTGAGAAGGATTAAGTGAAAGTCTAGGTAGTAAACTGTGGGGGCACATAATCACTTTCACCCACCTACTCCTAGAATGCTTGCATATATCGGTATACCCCTTTGACGATTTTCTTTGAAGAAATTTAAAATCCTGAAAGACCTATAGAAACTGCTATTTGGGGGTCTCAAAAACAAAAAAGCTTGCTTGCTGCCTCATCACCTATATGGAAGTCCATCCATATATGTAAAGCTCCCAATCAACTTTTAAGAACCTTTTGCAAATATAAAAAGACAGCCTAGTATCACCCGACAATTTTGGAATACCTTTACCCTAAAGACAAGAAAGTGGAAAAGGAATTCAGGAGAAATAAAGACAATGCAGGTAGCAGAAGAAAACTTTTCAAAATAATAATTACTAGCCTCTAATTTTTTTAAATGTTACATTTATGAGACAAGATACATTTCTTAAGAACTATCAGAGAAGAAATCTTGTAAATTAAAAACCTGATGGCTTAAATCAATAATTTAGTAGAATGGTTGGGGCTAAAATTCAGGACATTTCCCAGGAAATTAGAATAGTGAGAAAGGGGATAGGGGAAAAGGAAGGGGGGAAAAGGTAAAGAAATGAATCCAGGGGCTCCAAGTAATAGAAGTTCCAGAAAGAGACAGGAAAAACGAAGAGAAAAACTTACCAAAGGACTGTGCTCCAATCAGAAGGCATTTGCCTGCCCCTGACAAAATGCCCAAACAAAAATGGCTGAAATAATAAAAGTGTTCCATTATCTTAGATGAAGTCTGGAGGAATTGTGTCCAGTTTGATGTACTGAGTCAATAAACTCTGACAGTCTCAGTATTTTGGCATTTTGTCCTTAGGCTTGTCCCCACCTGACAGTAAGATGGCTATTACAATTTTAAGGTGACAATATGCTCTCTCACAGTCAAATCCAAAGAAGAGAAAAGAGGTAACACAATAAGCTCTTGCCATGCTTGTGGCTTATATTGGAAAATAAAACCATTCCTTGAAGCCTCGCCTCCCCCGAGAATACTTCTTTTATCATATTGACCAGAAGAAATGTATTACATAGCCACCCTTAGTTACAAGGTAAGCTGGAAAAGTAAATGCTGTATCTGGCAACCAGAAATGGGATTACCATGATTTGTTTTAACAATCATGATGTATCTATCTTGTGGGTCTGGACATATTGTTGCCTGGATAAAAACGGATTCTGTTAGCAAAAAATATGAAGAGAATGTCTGTTGAACAGGCAGCTAAGAATGTATTCTATAATACTGCAAGAAAAAAAAATGTTAAGAACTTAAGGACACAGATATCCAGAGTGAAAGGATGTATCACAGGTCAATCACAGTGAAAAAAATCAAAAGGCTAACACAAAGATTCATCTTCTAAACACTTCTTAAAATCACATTCAAAAGTTAGAAAAGCTGGGCGCAGTGGCTCACGCCTGTAATCCCAGCACTTTGGGAGGCTGAGGCGGGCGGATCATGAGGTCAGGAGTTTGAGACCAGCCTGGCCAACATGGTGAAACCCCGTCTCTACTAAAACATACAAAAATTAGCCAAGTGTGGTGGCGGGCACCTGTAATCCCAGCTACTTGGGAGACTGAGGCAGGAGAACTGCTTGAACCCAGGAGGTGGAGGTTGCAGTGAGCCAAGATCACGCCACTGCACTCCAGCCTTGGTTACAGACCAAGACTCTGTCCCCCCAAAAAATAGTTAGAAAATTAGAATGGTGTTGCACTTCTCATCAAAAACACGAGATAATGAAAGATAATAAAGCAATGTCTTTAAAATCCTGAGGCCATTTTCAACATAGTATTCTGTACCCAACCAAATTATCAAGAACTTTTTCAAGAGTCAAGACCTCAAAGAGTTTGCCTCTCACTTCTTAGGAAACTACTATTATATATTTTTCAGTAAATCAAAGGAGTAAACCAAGAAAAAGTCATAGGATTCCACAGATATTGAAAACAAGCCTAGACGATTCCTAAGCATGATTTAAAAAAAAAAAAGATGGTAGGACTCAAGAGAGAAATTTCCAGAAAAAATAGAACGTCTAATATGATCAACTGTCTTCCTAGGAAGAAGTGGCAAAAGTTACACATAGGCCGGGTGCAGTGGCTCACTCCTGTAATCCCAAACACTTCGGGAGGCCAGGGCGGGTGGATCACTGGAGCTCAGGGGTACGAGACCAGCCTGACCAACATGGTGAAATTCCATCTCTACAAAAAAACAAAACTTAGCCAGGCATGGTGCCATGCGCCTGTAGTCCCAGCTATTCGGGAGGCTGAGGCGGGAGAATGGCGTGAACCCAAGAGGCGGAGGTTGCAGTGAGCCGAGGTCGCACCACTGCACTCCAGCCTGGGTGACAGAGGAGACTGTATCTAAAAAAAAAAAAAAAAAAAAAAAAAGTTACACATAAACTAAGCAAATAAGTTAATAACCAATTTGTGAAAAAACAAAAGGCTGTATCAGAAAGGAAATTTACTAGGGGACACTATGATATTTATAATGTCATATTGTTATAGATAATATTGATTTTGGGCAAGTGTGGTGGCTCACGCCTGTAATCCCAGCACTTTGGTAGGTCGGGACGGGCGGATCACTAGAGCTCAGAAGTTCGAGACCAGCCTGGCCAACATGGTGAAATCCCGTCTCTACAAAAAAACAAAAATTAGCCAGATGTGGCGACGCACGCTTGTAGTTCCAGTTACTCAGGAGGCTGAGGCAGGAGAATCACTTGAATCCGGGAGGCAGAGGCTGCAGTGAGCTGAGATCACCCCACTGCACTCCAGCCTGGGTGACAGTGGGAGATTCTATCTCAAAAAAAATAACAATAATAATAATATTGATTTAACAAAAATTTTAATATAACTAAATTGGGAGGATGGAGGGAGAACACATATGTCAGCCAAATCCCTACAGAAAGCAGAGGGTGCACTCAGATTAGGATTAACCAGAAGGGTTTCTTTATAAAACTATTATCTCCAAAAATGTGGGCAGCAAGTGAGGAAATCACAGGGATAGTTAATAACCCAGGGTTTGGTCCCCTAAGTCCAAAGAAAGAGGGAGGGAGGTGACCAAAATCCAAAAGAAGACTGTGAGAAGGAGGCCATCTTGAATGGAACAATGACCTTTGTTTGAGGGGCAGTGGAAGAGGGCTGGGGTAATAAACACCCTCACCTCCCTCACCTCCCTCCCTTGTACATCCCACTGTCCAAACCCAGCAAGGAGCCCGAGGCACAGAAGCTGTTGATGTGGCCCGTATAGGTGAGAATCCTGGCACAGAGGAATGGGAGGGAAAATCAGAAGCTGTGTAACACAGAGGTGAAATGTGATAGTATAAAAGAGCTAAATCCTCATCTGACCACAATGTCAGTTTTTTAAATGGATAAATTTAAAAATAGTCGTCTATGAATATTATTAGCTATACAAAAGCAAATACCAACAGAAACAGCTGGAAATGGGCATTCCTGAGCAAAGTAACTGAATGGGAGAAGTACAGAAGTAGGAAAGTTCAAGAAATATTCAAAGAACAAGCAGCCCAATTTGGTTCTACTATAAGGCATCTGTAAAGGAATCACAGGAAAGAAAATTGAAGTGACAGATTGGGGTCATATTGTGGTAGCTCCAAATGCCTGGCTGAAGATCCTATATTTAAACAGTATTGAGCTACAAGTAAGGGAGTGACATAATGAGAGATAAGTTCCAAGTAGGATTAATCTGGCAGTGATGCACAGGATTAAAATAACAAAAACCTAGATTATATGAGACTTGGTAGATTCTGTTTCATAGTCTAACGTAATGGTGTCAATAAGAAGGGAAAAGACATTAACCTAAAAGATATTTTAAAACAAGACTGAAAGGACTCCATTCACCCAGCAAATATCCATTGAATACACACTGCATGTTAGGCACTATTGTCAGTAGTGGGAATACAGCAATGAACAAAACATACACAAACTCATGTCTCATGGAGCTTATATTGTGGTGGAGGGAAACAAACAATGGATAAAAGAAGTAAGTGCTATGTAAGCTAGAGGTCCTCTGAAGAAATCCAAAGCAGGGACGATACCGGATTGGAAGTTTGAGGTTAGTAATTTGCATTTAGGAATGAGTTTGAGGCCAGGTGAGGTGGCTTACACCTGTAATCCCATCACTTTGGGAAGCCAAGGTGAGAGGATCACTTGAGCTCAGGAGGGTCTCTGGTCGCAGTCTGAGACCAGCCTGGGCAACACAGGGAAACCCTATCTCTACAAAAAATAAAAACATGGTCTCAGCCACTCAGGAAGCTGAGATGGAAGGATCGCTTGAACCTGGGAGGTGCAGACTGCAGTGAAGCATGATCGCACCACTGTACTCCAGCCTGGGTGACCGAGTGAGACCCTGTCACCAAAACAAACAAACAAACAAATAAAAAAAAAAAAAACAAAGAGTTTGAGATGGGCCTGGGATATGAAGGTGGAGATGCCCAGATGACTGGAACTCAAGAGAAGTTAGAGCAAGAGATATGAAATAGGAATTTCAGAGGTAGAAAAGGAAAGCCAGACATGTTGTCTCAGGGGTCAGCTTGCTGTTTCACAGAGTGTTGTCTCCTTGATGTAGCCACTACATTCTTCCAGTTTTGCAGGTCAAAAGAAAAATTCCATTTTGTCAGTGCATCCAGAGATGCCTGGGCTTGGGACAACTAAAGCATGCTACAGCTACAGACTAACATAAAGTCACAACTTTACATTGAGAAACATTCACTGTCAACTCAACTGTAGAGCTCACATTGCTTAGTTTGTGCCTGCAGAAAAGTCTGTGTTGGTTGCTACCACATAATCTGACTCCTGCTTGCTGATCACAAAATCAGAATACAATTAGGTGAACAATCTCCATTGGCTAGCTTAGCCTCACACACTCGTTAGCCCCACCGAGAGACATTTGCCAAGGTACAGTAAAGCATCTGCTAGTGATCTGTCCACCAACTTTCTAAACAGAAGACAGTTGATGTCCGAGTCTTCCCCTTTGACTCTCTTTCTTCCAGGCTCCTTACAGACCATTTCCCTGCTTTCCTTTTTACTTAGAGTACAGTGTAGTTATTTTGGGACTGGGATACAGTTACACAGTGTTGTTATCATTTATGGAAACTTGAGGTTCAATGGAAATTGGGATGGGAATAGCTTTATCTTTAAAGTATCTAGATCCATCCAGAAACTTTTCCAGGGCTTCTAGGTAAATACTATATGTCACAAATTACTAAGAGAACACTCAGGCCAAACCCCTTCATCTGCAATCAGGCCTTTCCCATCTCCCTCTACTAATTTTGGCATGTGACTGAGAATGGTGTAAGAAAGGCTGAACTGACAAACAACAGAAAATGTGTTGCTATTGAAGATGCACAGCTCCTTATTTATTTATTAACACCTATATGTACCAGGCACTTTGCTAAATGCTAGGGAGACAATACAGAGTTTTTCTTGGGGTTTGCAATTTATTGAGGCAGGAAATATGAGCCTTTGTCAAAGTTAACCCCTGCGAATTTATCCTGATGTGTCACATTACATTTCTGCCCCCTATAATATCAGGACTCACTATGAAGACAATAAAGTTTTCTAAGATTTTGCAAGCAGGTGCATATCTCTTCTGTTTCCCCATTAGGGCCATCGATAATGAGAAGGAGAGGCTGTCCTGGTCATGATAACAGCTACTGACAATAGGAATCGATGCAGAAAGGAATCAGGTGAAATCATAAGCATATATAGGCAAGAAAAGAGAGCCAAGAACAGAACCATGAAAAATACCTACACCTAGACAACAGAAAGAAATGGAGCTAACAAAGGCAATGGCAATGGTTCAAGGAGAGTAGGAAACACACTCTAATACTATGCCACAGAAAGCAAGAAAAAAGGGGTAGAGGGATCAGCAGAAGACACTGGTGAGTCACTGGATTTGGTGATTACAAAGTCATTGGTCATCTCCAAGAGGGTAATTTCAATGAGGTGGTGGAGTTTGAAGTCAAAGGACAAGGCGATCATGAGTGAGTATGCAGTAAAGAAGTAGCAACAATGACTGTCTTAGAGAAGGGCAAGAGGCTAGAACCACCTCTGTTTCTCCTCAAATAACCCTCACCAAGAAGGAAAAAATGTTCTTTTCTATCTAGAAAAGCCATTTCTTCCATACTATAGGGTGACCACCTCTCCCAGTTTGCCCAGGATTTTCCCAGTTTTTTAGCGCTGCAAGTGCCTTGTGTGAGGAAACCTCTCGATCCTGGGGAAGCTGGTCCTGTTGGCACCTGATAGTCATATGGGTGAGACACTTTATGTCGGTGAGGCTTTAAATACCTGTTGGTGATTATTGTTTTATACAATTTTACTGAGGTGTAATTTACATACCATAAAATTCACCATTTCTGGTGATCTTTTTTTTTTTTTTTTCTGGTGATCATTTGAACAACAGTCTCAACTCAGGCTGTACGCTAAAATTACTGGGGAGTTTTTAAAGAATACCAGTGACAAACTCTCACCCCCAGGGGTGCCTAAGGCCCACGTGTTGTTATTTTTTAAAAGGAACCCAGTGGTGGCACATGCCTGTAGTCCCAGCTACTGAGGAGGCTGAGGCAGGAGGATCACTTGAACCCAGGAATTTGAGGTTGCAGTGAGCTATGATTGTACCACTGCACTGCAGCCTGGGTGATAGAGCAAGACCCTGTTTCTAAAAAACAAACAAACCAAAACAATGTAAATAAATAAAAGCAACCCACTTGATTCTAACGTATAGCCAGGATTAAGAACCACTGGTTTTTTTTTTTTTTTTTTTTTTTTTTTTTTTTTTTTTGAGACGGAGTCTGGCTCTGTCGCCCAGGCTGGAGTGCAGTGGCCGGATCTCAGCTCACTGCAAGCTCCGCCTCCCAGGTTTACGCCATTCTCCTGCCTCAGCCTCCGGAGTAGCTGGGACCACAGGCGCCCGCCACCTCGCCCGGCTAGTTTTTTGTATTTTTTTAGTAGAGACGGGGTTTCACCGTGTTAGCCAGGATGGTCTCGATCTCCTGACCTTGTGATCCGCCCGTCTCAGCCTCCCAAAGTGCTGGGATTACAGGCTTGAGCCACCGCGCCCGGCTAAGAACCACTGGTTTTAAAGTAAAAAAAAAAACATAGTATTGATGCTTTTCTAACTTTTCAAGAAGATAAAGAAGTAAACAATCAAAGAAATATGATAATGTAGGCTTCTCAAAATTGGTAAGTTTTTGAAAACGTAGGAAAAATAATATTTTAAAGATTTTTTGTTTTGAATTACAGGGCCAAATTCACGAATTTTGATGAATTTTTTCTATTAAAATGCAATGTGGTAATTAGGAAAATCATAATGTATGTCCACACTTTGCATGAAATCCTGCTTCTGATTAAGTAACAGTCCTACAAAATAAGAAAGTAATGAATAAATGTTTCATTTGAATATATAAAAGGGAATGCCCCAAGATTCACATCTTCAGTCAGCTTCCCAGAAGCCTTTATATGGCAAAATGGCATTGATTTCTATGTAAAATGTGATTGTCGTTTCTATAAATGTATTATTCTCTAACTCCAGATCAATTAAAGATACCCTGCAATAGCCACAGGAGATTCCCTTTAAAAATCAATGCTAAGTCCAAAAAATGTTTTAGCATTTTAAACATTTATTCACTAAGAAACAGAATTGATTCATATCGAGCAGGACAGGCATCCAAAAAGATTAGGTTCCTGGAAATTATTATTATACATACCCATTACCACTTATGAGTGAAAAAAAAAATCTGATGTGAAAGTTATTTGATGATTAATAACACAGTGATTATGAGATTCAGCTTACAATTTGTGTGAGCAAAAAATGTAACTTTATTTTCCTACAACTTAAATTCTTTTTTTTTTTTTTTATTGTTTGTTTTTTGAGACAGGGTCTTGCTCTGTCACCCAGGCTGGAGTGCAGTGGTGTGAATACAGCTCACTGCAGCCTGGACCTTCTGCGCTCAAGCGATCCTCCCACCTCAGCCTCCCAAGACCACAGGCACACACCACCACGCCTGGATGTTTTTTTAAATTTTTTGTATAGACGGGGTCTCTCTGTGTTGCTCAGGCTGGTCTTAAACTCCTGGGCTCAAACAATCCTCCCACCCTGGCCCCCCAAAATGCTGGAATTACAGGTGTGAACCACTGCACCCAGCCCAGTTTCTATTTTGAACTCTACTTTTACCTGTAATGGAATATGGCACAATCTGTCTCTGTTTTTGAACGTTTTAGACAGTCACAGGTTTTGACCTGTCCTTGGGGTTTTGTCCAAAAGGTAGGACACAGAAACTTCTATGAGATACCCACCAAAATCTATTTTTCCATTCCTTGTTGCTGTCTCTCTTTTCCTCAGACACTCCTGATAAAGGGCATCTATTAAAAAAAAAAAAAAAAAAAAAAAAAACACACACATAGCTAACACTATACCGTGTCCGGAATTGGTGGGTTCTTGGTCTCGCTGACTTCAAGAATGAATCCGCGGACCCTCACAGTGAGTGTTACCATTCTTAAAGATGGTAGTCTGGAGTTTGTTCCTTCAGATGTTCAGATGTGTCCGCAGTTTCTTCCTTCTGGTGGGTTAGTGGTCCCGCTGACCTCAAGAGTGAAGCTGCAGACCTTCACGGTGAGTGTTACTGCTCTTAAAGGCAGAGTGTCTGGAGTTGGTCATTCTTCCCAGTGGGTTCGTAGTCTCCCTGGCTTCAGGAGTGAAGCTGCAGACCTTCACAGTGAGTGTCACAGCTAATAAAGGCAGCGTGGACCCAAAGAGTGAGCAGCAGCAAGAGCGAAAGAACTAAGCTTCAACTGTGTGGAAGTGGACCCCAGCGGGTTGCCACTGACTGGCTCGGGAAGCCTGCTTTTATTCCCTTATCTGACCCCACCCACATCCTGCTGACTGGTCCATTTTACAGAGAGCTGATTGGTTCGTTTTGACAGAGTGCTGATTGGTGCATTTACAATCCCTGAGCTAGACACAGAATGCTGATTGGTGCATTTACAATCCTTTGGCTAGACATAAAAGTTCTCCAAGTCCCCACTAGGTTAACTAGATACAGAGTACTGACTGGTGTATTTACAAACCCTGAGCTAGACACAGAGTGCTGATTGGTGTATTTACAAACCCTGAGCTAGACACAGAGTGCTGATTGGTGCATTTACAATCCTTTAGCTATAGTTCTCCAAGTCCCCACTAGACTCAGGAGCCCAGCTAGCTTCACCTAGTGGATTCCACACTGGGGCCAAGGGCGGAGTTGCCTGCCAGTCCCGCTCTGTGCACCCACACACCTCAGCCCCTGGGCGGTTGATGGTACCAGGCACTGCAGAGCAGGGGGCGGTGCTCATCGGGGAGGCTCCGGCCGCACGGGAGACCACCATGGGGGGAGAGGGTCTGGAGGGCCCACCAGAGGGCTGGCACTGCCGGGGTACCCGGCACACCCACCACAGCTGCTGGCCTGGGTGCTAAGGCCCTCACTGCCCTAGGAGTGTGGGGCCCACTGAGCCCGCGTCTGTGCCCGCTGGAACTCACGCTTGACTGTGAGTGCCGTGCACAGCCCCAGTTCTCACTTGGGCCTCTCCCTCCACACCTACCCATAAGCAGAGGGAGCCGGCCCGGACCTCGGCCACCCCAGAGACGGGCTCCCACAGTGCCATGGCAGGCTGAAGGGCTCCTCAAGCGCTGACAGAGTGGACACTGAGGGCAAGGAGGCACTGAGAGTGAGGGCTGCTAGCATGTTGTCACCTCTCAATCCCCCCTCTAAACAGGACACCCCAACTGCTGTTGGGAATTTCACCAATGACCACTCTAGCTACTTGCTGCTGGATAGGGGTGATGAAGGGGCCCTGCAGTTGTCGTGTCCTCCAGAGGGGGGCTCTCTAGGTCACTGAAAGTGCCAGCGGGTTGGTCCAGGGGTCCTCGGTAGAAGTTGTTAGTTGAGCTCATTTGGGTTTCCATTTGTAAGACCATCTGTAGCTTGATGGCCGCGATTCTAGAGGAAACAAATTTGACAAGAAGGTTAAAGATACAGGGCCCAAAAGCGAGTAACAGCAAGATGGCTGCCACGGGACCTAGAAAGGGGAGAAGCCATGTTGCCCAACTCCAGAGGTTGGTGTAAGAATTTGAAAGGCGTTGTGGGTTTTCAGAAGCCTTTTCCTGTAAGTGCCGGGTGGCATCTCTTACTATCCCTGACTGGTTAGTGTAAAAACAACACTCTTCCCCTAAGAAGGTGCAGAGTCCTCCTTTCTCAGCAGTGAGGAGGTCTAGGCCTTGGCGGTTTTGGAGAGTCACTGCTGCTAAAGAGTCTATTTGGGATTGTAAAGTAAGGATAGATTTTGTTATTTCTTGCAAACTGTCTGAGAAATCCTTTGAGAGAGTGTGGTAGTAGGATAATGAAGTAGATAAACCAGCTATTCCAGTTCCTGCAGCAGTAGCCATTCCTAACCCTGTAAGTAAGAATATTAGTTGTATGGCTCTATGCTGACGGACTTGAGCTTCGAGGGATACTGATAAGGTCTGATTTCCTGGGGCAATGTTAATGTCGGAACTTAGAAAGACTAAGGTGCAGGCAAGGCACCTGTCCAGTTAGTGGGGAGGCAGATATAGGTCAACATTCCACATAATATACCTTCACTGGCCAGAAAGAAATTTGCCCTGGCTTTTAAAGGAATAGGGTACACTATTTTCTCTTTACTACTTCCATCTCTCTTTCTTTCTCTTCAACTTCTCCTTTGTCTCTCTCTTTCTTTCCTTCTGTCTTCTTTGTCTGTCTCGTCTTCTGTCTCCTTCTTTTTGTCTCTCCTGTTTCTTCCTCTCTCTTTCTCTGACTTCTTGTCTCATTCTCTCTTTCCTTCATCTGTCATTAACCACCCCAAGGGGAGAAAACTATGCCCCCATGAAAGTTGGGGAATGCTGGAGCTTAATCTCTTGGAGGGGGTTGTTCCATACCAAGGGTCCTTCTGTAGGTATTTCTAATGGGGGGTTCTGCCTGGCAGCAATTTTGGCCTCAGCATCTGCCCGATGGTTTCCTTCTGCCTTTTCTCCTTCACCTTTCTGATGGCTTTGGCAATGTAAGACTGCCACCTCCTTGGGTTTTTGTACTGCATGCAGTAACTCTATAATTTCCTTGTGGTATTTAATGGGGGTTCCCCCAGAGGTTAGGAACTCCCTTTCTTTCCATATTGCAACATGGGCATATAGGATTAGATAAGCATCCTTGCTATCTGTATACATATTTATTCTTTTTCCCTTTCCCCATTCTAAGGCTTGGGTAAGTGCCACTAGTTCTGCTAACTGGGCACTGGTCCCTGGGGGAAAAGGCTTACTTTCAAGTATGGTTAGATCACTAACTATGGCATAACCTGCCCTTCATATCCCATTGGCCAGGTGCGGTGGCTCATGCCTGTAATCCCAGCACTTTAGGAGGACAAAGTGGGTGGATCATCTGATATCAGGAGTTCGAGACCAGCCTGGCCAAAGTGGTGAAACCCCGTCTCCACTAAAAATACAAATATTAGCCAGACATGCTGATGCACGCCTGTAATCCCCCTACTCAGGAGGCTGAGTCAGGAGAATTGCTTCAACCTGTTAGGCAGAGGTTGCAGTGAGCTGAGATTGTACTACAGCAGTCCATCCTGGGTAACAGAGCAAGACTCTGAATTAAAAAAAAAAAAAAAAAAACCAGAAAAGAAAAGAGGGGTGGTTCCAAGATGGCCGAATAGGCACAGCTCCAGTCTACAGCTGCCAGCGTGAGTGACACAGAAGACAGGTGATTTCTGCATTTCCAACTGAAGTACCAGGTTCATCTGACTGGGGCATGTCAGACAGTTGGTGCAGGACAGGGGATGCAGCCCACCAAGTGAGAGCCGAAGCAGGGCAAGGCATCACCTCACCCAGGAAGTGCAAGGGGTCAGGGAATGCCCTTTCTTAGCCAAGGAAAGCCATGACAGATAGCACCTGGAAAATCGGATCACTCCCACCCTAAAACTGTGCTTTTCCAAGGGTCTTAGCAAACGGCACACCAGGAGATTATATCCTGTGCCTGGCTCAGAGGGTCCCACACCCACGGAGCCTCGCTCATTGCCACACAGCAGTCTGAGATCGAACTGCAAGGCAGCAGCGAGGCTGGGGGAGGGGCACCTGCCATTGCTGAGGCTTGAGGAGGTAAACAAAGCAGCCAGGAAGCTCGAACTGAGGGAGGCCTGCCTGCCTCTGTAGACTGCACCTCTAGGGGCAGGTCATCGCCAAACAAAAGGCAGCAGAAATCTCTGCAAATTTAAATGTCCCTGTCTGACAGCTTTGAAGAGAGTAGTGGTGCTCCCAGCATGGAGTTTGAGATCTGAGAATGGACAGACTGCCTCTACTAGTGGGTCCCTGACCTCTGAGTAGCCTAACTGGTAGACACCCCCTAGAATGGGGAAGACTGACACCTCACAAGACCAGGTACCCTTCTAAGACGAAGCTTCCAGAGGACCAATTAGGCAGCAACATTTGCTGTTCAGCAATATTCGATGTTCTGCAGCCTCCACTACTGATACCTAGGCAAACAGCATCTGGAGTGGACCTCCAGCAAACTCCAACAGACCTACAGCTGAGGGTCCCGGCTGTTAGAAGGAAAACTAACACACAGAAAGGATATTCACATGAAAACCCCATCTGTACGTCACCATCATCAAAGACCAAAGGTAGATAAAACCACAAAGATGGGGGAAAAACAGAGCAGAAAAGCTGAAAATTCTAAAAATCAGAGGGCCTCTCCCCCTCCAAAGGAATGCATCTCCTCACCAGCAATGGAACAAAGCTGGACAGAGAATGACTTTGATGAGTCGAGAGAAGAAGGCTTCAGACGATCAGACTTCTCCGAGCTAAAGGAGGAAGTTCGAACCCATAACAAAGAAGCTAAAAACCTTGAAAAAAGATTAGACGAATGGCTAACCAGAATGACCAGTGTAGAGAAGTCCTTAAATGACCTGATGGAGCTGAAAACCAGAACGACGTGACGAATACAGAAGCTTCAGTAACTGATTCAATCAACTGGAAGAAAGGGTATCATGATTGAAGATCAAATGGATGAAATGAAGCAAGAAGAGAAGTTTAGAGAAAAAAGGAGTAAAAAGAAACGAACAAAGCCTCCAAGAAATATGGAACTATGTGAAAAGATGAAATCTACATCTGATTGGTGTACCTGAAAGTGAAGGCGAGAATGGAAACAAGTTGGAAAACACTCTTCAGGATATTATCCAGGAGAACTTCCCCAACCTAGTGAGGCAGGCCAACATTCAAATTCAGGAAATACAGAGAACGCCACAAAGATACTCCTTGAGAAGAGCAACTCCAAGACACGTAACTGTCAGATTCACCAAAGTTGAAATGAAGGAAAAACTGCTAAGGACAGCCAGAGAAAAAGTCGGGTTAACCACAAAGGGAAACCCATCAGACTAACAGCGGATCTCTCAACAGAAACTCTACAAGCCAGAAGAGAGTGGGGGCTAATATTCAAAATTCTTAAAGAAAATAATTTTCAACCCAGAATTTCATATCCAGCCAAACTAAGCTTCATAAGTGAAGGAGAAATAAAATCCTTTACAGAGAAGCAAATGCTGAGAGATTTTGTCACCACCAGGCCTGCCCTACAAGAGTTCCTGAAGGAAGCACTAAACATGGAAAGGAAGAACCAGTAACAGCCACTGCAAAAACATGCCAAAATGTAAAGACTATCAATGCCAGGAAGAAACTGCATCAACTAGCAATCAAAATAACCAGCTAACATCATATTGACAGGATCAAATTCACACATAGCAATATTAACCTTAAATGTAAATGGGCTAAATGCTCCAATTAAAAGACACAGACTGGCAAATTGGACAAAGAGTCAAGACCCACCCATATGCTGTATTCAGGAGACCTATCTCATGTGCAGAGATGCACATAGGCTCAAAATAAAGAGATGGAGGAAGATCTACCAAACAAATGGAAAACAAAAAACAGCAGGGGTTGCAATACTAGTCTCTGATAAAACAGACGTTAAACCATCAAAGATCAAAAGAGACAAAGAAAGCCATTACATAATGGTAAAGGGATCAATTCATCAGGAAGAGCTAACTAACCTAAATATACATGCACCCAATACAGGAGCACCCAGATTCATAAAGCATGTCCTTAGAGACTTACAACGAGACTTAGACTCCAATACAATAATAATGGGAGACTTTAACACCCCACTGTCAACATCAGACAGATCAATGAGACACAAAGTTAACAAGGATATCCAGGAATTGAACTCAGCTCTACACCAACTGGACCTAATAGACATCTACAGAACTCTCCACCCCAAAGCAACAGAATATACATTCTTCTCAGCACCACCTTGCACTTATTCCAAAATTGACCACACAGTTGGAAGTAAAGCACTCCTCAGCAAATAGAAAAGAACAGAAATTATAACAAACTGTCTCTCAGACCACAGTGCAATCAAACTAGAACTCAGGACTAAGAAACTCAATCAAAGCCACTGAACTACATGGAAACTGAACAACCTGCTCCTGAATGACTACTGGGTCCATAATGAAATGAAGGCAGAAATAAAGATGTTCTTTGAAACCAATGAGAACAAAGATACAACATACCAGAATCTCTGGGACACATTTAAAGCAGTGTGTAGAGGGAAATTTATAGCACTAAATGCCCACAAGAGAAAGCAAGAAAGATCTAAAATTGACACCCTAACATCACAATTAAAAGAACTAGAGAAGCAAGAGCAAACACATTCAAAAGCTAGCAGAAGGCAAGAAATAACTAAGATCAGAGCAGAACTGAAGGAGATAGAGACACAAAAACCCTCCAAAAAATCAACGAATCCAGGAGCTGGTTTTTTGAAAAGATCAACAAAATTGATAGACCGCTAGCAAGACTAATACAGAAGAAAAGAGAGAAGAATCAAATAGACACAATAAAAAATGATAAAGGGGATATCACGACCAACCCCACAGAAATATAAACTACCATCAGAGAATACTATAAACACCTCTACACAAATAAACTAGAAAACCTAGAAGAAATGGATAATTTCCTGGACACTTACACTCTCCCAAGACTAAACCAGGAAGAAGTTGAATCCCTGAATAGACCAATAGCAGGCTCTGAAATTGAGGCAATAATTAATAGCCTACCAACCAAAAAAAGTCCAGGACCAGATGGATTCACAGCCGAATTCTACCAGAGGTACAAGGAGGAGTTGGTACCATTCCTTCTGAAACTATTCCAATCAATAGAAAAAGAGGGAATCCTCCCTAACTCATTTTACAAGGCCAATATCATCCTGATACCAAAGCCTGGTAGAGATACAACAAAAAAAGAGAATTTTAGACCAATATCCCTGATGAACATTGATGCAAAAATCCTCAATAAAATACTGGCAAACTGAATCCAGCAGCACATCAAAAAGATTATCCACCATGATGAAGTGGGCTTCATCCCTGGGATGCAAGGCTGGTTAAACATACACAAATCAGTAAATGTAATCCAGCATATCAACAGAACCAAAAACAAAAACCACATGATTATCTCAATAGATGCAGAAAAGGCCTTTGACAAAATTCAACAGCCCTTCATGCTAAAAACTCTCAAAAAATTAGGTATTGATGGAATGTATCTCAAAATAATAAGAGCTATTTATGACAAACCCACAGCCAATATCATACTGAATGGGCAAAAACTGGAAGCATTGCCTTTGAAGACTGGCACAAGACAGGGATGCCCTCTCTCACCACTCGTATTCAACATAGTGTTGGAAGTTCTGGCTAGGACAATCAGGCAAGAGAAAGAAATAAAGGGTATTTCAGTTAGGAAAAGAAGAAGTCAAGTTGTACCTGTTTGCAGGTGACATGATTGTATATTTAGAAAACCCCATTGTCTCAGCCCAAAATCTCCTTAAGCTGATAAGCAACTTCAGCAAAGTCTCAGGATACAAAATCAATGTGCAAAAATCACAAACATTCTTATACACCAGTAACAGACAAACAGAGAGCCCAATCATGAATGAACTCCCATTCACAATAGCTTCAAAGAGAATAAAATACCTAGGAATCCAACTTACAAGGGATGTAAAGGACCTCTTCAAGGGGAACTACAAACCACTGCTCAGTGAAATAAAAGAGGACACAAACAAATGGAAGAACATGCCATGCTCTTGGATAGGAAGAATCAATATTGTGAAAATGGCCATACTGCCCAAGGTAATTTATAGATTCAATGCCATCCCCATTAAGCTACCAATGACTTTCTTCACAGAATTAGAAAAAACTGCTTTAAAGTTCATATGGAACCAACAAAGAGCCCGCATTGCCAAGACAATCCTAAGCCAAAAGAACAAAGCTGGAGGCATCATGCTACCTGACTTCAAACTATACTACAAGGCAACAGTAACCAAAACAGCATGTTACCACTACCAAAACAGAGATATAGATCAATGGAACAGAACAGAGCCCTCAGAAATAATACCACACATCTACAGCCATCTGATCTTTGACAAACCTGACAAAAACAAGAAATGGGGAAAGGATTCCCTATTTAATAAATGGTGTTGGGAAAATTGGCTAGCCATATGTAGAAAGCTGAAACTGGATCCCTTCCTTACACCTTATACAAAAATTAATTCAAGATGGATTAGAGACGTAAATGTTAGACCTAAAACCATAAAAACCCTAGAAGAAAACCTAGGCAATACCATTCAGGACATAGGCATGGGTAAAGACTTCATGTCTAAAACAAGAAAAGCAATGGCAACAAAAGCCAAAATTGATAAATGGGATTTAATTAAACAAAAGAGCTTCTGCACAGGAAAAGAAACTACCATCAGAGTGAACAGACAACCTACAGAATGGGAGAAAATTTCTGCAAACTACTCATCTGACAAAGGGCTAATATCCAGAATCTACAAAGAACTCAAACAAGTTTACAAGAAAAAATACAAACAACCCCATCAAAAAGAAGGCAAAGGATATGAACAGACACTTCTCAAAAGAAGACATTTATGCAACCGACAGACACATGAAAAAATGCTCATCATCACTGGCCATCAGAGAAATGCAAATCAAAACTACAGTGAGATACCATCTCACACCAGTTAGAATGGCAATCATTAAAAAGTCAAGAAACAACAAGCGCTGGAGAGGACGTGGAGAAATAGGAACACTTCAACACTGTTGGAGGGACTGTAAACTAGTTCAACCATTGTGGAAGACAGTGTGGCGATTCCTTAGGGATCTAGAACTAGAAATACTATTTGACCCAGCCATCCCATTAAAGGGTATATTCCCAAAGTATTATAAATCATGCTGCTATAAAGACACATGCACATGTATGTTTATTGCGGCACTATTCACAATAGCCAAGACTTGGAATCAACCCAAATGTCCATCAATGATAGACTGGATTAAGAAAATGTGGCACATATACACCATGGAATACTATGCAGCCATAAAAAGGGATGAGTTCATGTCCTTTGTAGGGACATGGATGAAGCTGGAAACCATCATTCTCAGCAAACTATCACAAGGACAGAAAACCAAACACCGCATGTTCTCACTCATAGGTAGGAATTGAATAATGAGAACACTTGGACACAGGAAGGGGAACATCACACATTGGGGCCTGTCATGGGGTAGGGGGGAAGGGGGAAGGTATACCATTAGGAGATATGCCTAATGTAAATGACGAGTTAATGAGTGCAGCACACCTACATGGCACATGTATACATATGTAACAAAGCTGCATGTTGTGCACATGTACCCTAGAACTTAAAGTATAAAATAATAATAATAATAATAAATACATACCATCGGCCAAAAAAAAAAGAAAAGAAAGAAAGAAACCAATCCTAAAATTCATATGAAAAGACAAGGGACCCAGAATAGACAAAACAATCTTGAAGAAAAGAACAAAGTTGGAGGACTCACACTTCCTCTTTTCAAATTTTCTTTCACAGCTATGGTAATCAAGACAGTGTAGTACTGGCATGAGGATACAAATGCAGATCAATAAAACAGAATTGAGAGCCCAAAAATTAGCCTTCATTTTTATGGCCAATTAATTTCCATAAGAATGCCAATTCAATGGGGAAAAGAGGACTCTTTCCAACAAATGGTGCTGGTGCTGGGACAGTAGGATTATCCCTATACAAAAAAGTGTAGCTGGACTCCGAACTTACATCACATATAAAAGTTAATTTTAAATGGATAAAAGAGCTAAAACTATAAAACTCTTTGGAGAATACATAGGAATGAATCATGACCTTCGGTTTGGCAAAGGCTTTTTAGACAAGACACTAAGAGAACTAGTAACAAAAGAAAAAAGACATAAACTGGACTTTATAAAAATTTTAATTTGTTCTTCAAAGGGCATCAACAAGAAAATAAAGACAACCCACAGGATGGTGAGAAATTCTGCAAATCATACACCCGATGAGGGACTTATATCTAGAATATACAAAGGACTCTTACAAGTCAATAATAAAAAGACAGATAACACAATTTAAAAATAGACAAAAGCAGCAAAAAGAACTCTCATTCATTGCTGGTGAGAATATAAAATAGTACTGCCACTCTGGACGACAGTTTGGCAGTTTCTTACAAAACTAAACACACTCTTACCATATAACCCAGCAACTGCATTCATTTACCCAAATGAAGTAAAAATATATCTATACACAAAACCCTGCCCACAAGTGTTTAGAGTCACTTATTCATAAATGCCAAAACTCAAAAGCAACCAAAATGCCATCCAATAGATGAATGGATAAATAAACTGTGGCACATCCATACAATAAAATATTATTCAACAATAAAGAGAAATGAGCTATCAAGTCATAAGAAGACATTAAGGAACCATAAATCCATATTTAAGTGAAAGAAGCCAATTTGAAAAGAGTATATACTATACAATTTCAACTTCATGACATTCTGAAAAAGGCAAAACTATGGAGACAGTAAAAAGATTAATGGCTGCCAGGGTTTTGGGGGAAAGGGGAAGTGGGAAGGATGGATATGAGGAACACAGGGGATATTTTGGGCAGTGAAACGACTCTGTATGATACTGTAATGGTGACCACGTGTCATTATAAATTTGTCAAAACCCACAGAATGTACAATGTAGAGTGAACCCTAACCTAAACTATGGATTTTAGGTAATAATAATGTATCAACATTGGCTCATCAATTATAACAAATGTATCAGACTAATTCAAGATGTTAATAAGAGAGGAAACTGGTCAGACGCGGTGGCTCATGCCTGTAATCCCAGCACTTTGGGAGGCTGAGGCGGGCGGATCACCTGAGGTCGGGAGGTCGAGACCAACCTGACCAACATGGAGAAACCCCATCTCTACTAAAAACACAAAATTAGTCAGGCATAGTGGCGCATGCCTCTAATCCCAGCTACTAGGGAAGCTGAGACAGGAGACTTGCTTGTACCTGGGAGGCGGAGGTTGCAGTGAGCCCATATCGCACCATTGCACTCCAGCCTGGGCAACAAGAGTAAAACTCCTTCTCAAAATAATAATAATAATAATAATAATAATAGAGGAAACTGTGTGTGGATTGGGGGGAGTGGTAAGGGAGTATAGCAGAATTCTGTACTTTCTGCTCATGTGTTCAATAAACCTAAATAAACTGCTCTAACAATAAAGTTTATTAATTTTAAAAAAATGAATAGAAAGTTTTCCAAAAAAGATACACAAATGGCCAATAAGCACATTAAACATGCTCAACATCATTAGCCATCAGAAAAATGCAAATCAAAACTACGTTGAAATACCACTAAGGTGGCTATAATCCAAAAGAAAGATGATGAGTATTGGGGAGAACGTAGAGAAATGGTTCCCTTATATTCTGCTGATGGAAATACAAAATGGTGCAGCCACTTTAAAGAATATCTGATAGTTTCTCAAAAGGTTAAACATAGAGTTACTATGTGACCCAGCAATTTCACTCCTGAATATACACCCAAGAGAAATGAAAACATATGACCACACAAAAAATGTGTACATAAATATATACAAGTGGCTGGGCACGGTGGCTCACACCTATAATCCAGCACTTTGGGAGGCCGAGGAGGGCAGATCACGAGGTCCAGAGATGGAGACCATCCTGGCCAACATGGTGAAACCCCGTCTCTAGTAAAAATACAAAAATTAGCTGGGTGTGGTGGCACGCACCTGTAGTCCCAGCTACTCGGGAGGCTGAGGCAGAGAATCACTTGAACCCAGAAGGCGGAGGTTGCAGTGAGCCGAGATGGTGCCACTGCACTCCAGCCTGGCAACAGAGAGAGACTGTGTCTCAAAAAAAAACCAAGAAAAGGTACAAGTACATGAGTGGCAGCATTATTCATAATAGCCAAAAAATGAAAACAACTCAAATGTCCATTAGCTGATGAAATGGATAACTAAATTTGGCATATCCATACAATATAATATTATTCAGCAAGAAAAGACATGGTATACTGATACATGCTGCAATATGGATGAACTATTCATATGCCAAGTGAAAGAAGCCAGTCATAAAAGACCATACAGGAGTCCATTTAAATGAAATGTCCAGAATAAGCAAATCCACAGAGACAGAAAGTAAATTAGTGGCTGCCTAAGACTAGAGGGAGTGGGTATAAATGGGGAATGACTGCTAATGGTTACAAAGTTTCTTTGGGGGGGTGATGAAAATATTTTAAATGTGATTGTGGTGACGAATGCTTAACTCTGAATATACTAAAAACCATACAGTTTAAATTGACGAATTGCATAGTATGTGAGTTAGATTTTGACAAAACTGTTATAAAA
Source organism: Macaca fascicularis (assembly GCF_037993035.2). Taxonomy (NCBI): domain Eukaryota; kingdom Metazoa; phylum Chordata; class Mammalia; order Primates; family Cercopithecidae; genus Macaca; species Macaca fascicularis. Next base: position 99,349,092 of record NC_088381.1, on the reverse strand, counting down.
AATAAGAGATTGACTGAAGATGTTTCTGGAAACAAGGATCAAAAATCATAGATATAAAGTAAGCAACAGTACATATTTGTAACTCTAAAAATTGTCAACATATTTGAATGCTCTAGATGGAAACTGTAGAAATCTACAATGTAATAACGAGATAACCATAAACTTCATAGGAGATGGAGAGAAAGTCATTTCACACCTAAGCTTAAATTTCTGTCATAGATTAAATCGCATTGATTCTAAAGAGAAAATTTGTTTACATTTTGATAGCTAGCTCCCCCTCATACTTACAAGATGTTGTCACAATTCCAAACGTTTCATCCTGACGTGGCAATGTGCAGCAGAAAATGAGGTTGCCTCTTCCTGCGTGTCTCTTTTTAAGAGTAAGAAAACCTTTTCCAGAAGCCCTCATCACAGATTTCCCCTCATTTCTCTTTGGCCAGAATTGTGTCTTATGCTCCTTCTTAAATCAGACTCGCGTGCACGTGTGCATGCATGTGCTCGTGCGTGTGTGTGTGTCTGTGTGTGTGTTGGGAGTTGTGTCTATGTCCACAATTGACTTAGACAAATCAGGATTTATCTGTAACAGGAAGGTGACGGGTGAATATAAAATCAGCACTGTTGGCAAGGAAAAAGGGAAAAGGAGTATTGCATGGGCAACAGAAGACTCTGCTATACCAAAGACAAAAGAGAAATATGAAATAAAAATTTCACCACACTTTCTTCAGTTCAGAACAAGGTATGTGCCCCACCTTCTGTGCCAAGACAAAAATAAAGCAAGAGTTTCATGGCTTCCTGAAGCTATTTTGTTTTCCCAGGGATTTTTCCCCCTCAAAAAGTATTCATTATTTGCTGGAAAAGGTGTGGCACAGTGTTGGACTCATCAGCATTAGCACACATTCTACAGAGTTACCAGAAACTTACTTCCAGGTTTTGCTAGCACACTATTATCATAAGCCACTCTTCCCTGACAGTGGTCCTTCATTGTACAATTTTGGTTGCATGCTTAGCTGTTGAATGCCAGCTAGCACTGAGCCGCCAACTTCTTACAACTCAGAATCAGTGTTATTCATTCACTTAACACATGTTTATTAAGCACAGCTAAGCTATGTGCTACACTAATGAGGTGAAAACCTACTGAATGCTTGCTACGTATCAAGTACTACTTTAAGTGCTTTACATATACTTGTTCATTTAATCCTTATAAAAATGTTTATGAAGTATGTAGACATTACTATTTCTACTTCACAGGTGAGTGAGTTCTCAAGTTGTTAAGTATCTTGCCCAAGGACACACAAACAAGTAAAGTATGAATCCCAAAAGTCTGGATATAGATCAGGATATCAACCTAAAGGGCTGGCTCTAAAGACCATGCTCTTAACCACTACACCATCATTGCATCACAGTGCAAAGATAAACACGGCATATTTTCTTTTCTCCAGGAATTCACAGTCTAACCAAGGAGGCAAAAATATACACAGTACAGTACAATATGGAGTGGTTAACACTATAATACCTTCATAACAGAATTTCTCTCAGATTGATAAAGAAATCCTTATTGTTTTCATGAGAACCATTAAAATTTACCATAATCTCTAGTAATGCTTTGAATTTATGTTATACTATCTCTATCTAAGGTTCTCAAGTTACAACTGTCACAGATACATCTCTTAAGATTAATAAAATAGCACTGGAGGCCACGCACAGTGGTTCATGCCTGTAATCCCAGCATTTCAGGAGGCTGAGATGAGAGGATCGCTTTAGCCCAGGAATTCAAGGCTGCACTGAGTACAGTGGCCCCACTGCACTTCAGCCTGGTCAACAGAGAGAGGTTCTGTCTCTAAAATAAATAAATAAATAAACAAACAAATAAATAAATAATACTGTATGAAAAACTGGGTTAAGCTTCAGGGGTGAGCAGAAAGAATAATTATGTTTAATAAAGAATCTGTCTGAGGAATTCAAGCCACTAACAACCTGTGAACAGAGCTACCTTTTATTGGCCATTTACTATGAACAAAACCTGTATGTTAATTAATGTAATCCTCATAACCACCCTATGAAATAGAAACTAGTATTTTACAGACAAGGAAAGAAACTTAGTGAGAATAAGCCATTTGCCTGAGGGTAAACGACAGAGACCGGGACCTGTTAGAACCATGGCTCAAACCAGAACCGTCTAATTCCAAAATCAGTGCCAGTAAACTACTACACTGTATACCCATGGAGGATATTTTATCTTAAAAGACTATAAATGAGTATACTTCATGTCAGACCATCTGGCCCAGTTTCACAGTGGCTTTTCAAATAAGATATTTGAAAATTTATATTGATTTTTGTAAAATGACTTCAAGAGAATGCTTTGATTATTAAATTCCATTAAAGTCTTGATTATTAAATTCCATTAAAGTCTCAAACTTCCATCTCCAGTTTCCACTGCAAAGTTTACTGCTCTGGACTATTTATTTCCCAGATGCCTCCCATCAAAGCTGATTGGTATTAAACTATTTATTATAGTTTCCTTCCTTTTATAAGCTCAATTGTGTCTCCCCGACTAATTCATACGTTGAAGCCCTAACCCCCAGAAACTCAGGATGTGACTGCAATTGGAGATAGAGCCTTTGAAGATGTGATTAAGTTAAAATGAAGCCACTAGGGTGGGCCTTAATTCAATCTTACTGCTTCTTATAAGAAGAGGAAATCTGGACATACCAGGAGGTTATGGGGAGGCATATGCACAGAGGAAAGGTCACACGAGGACGCAGTGAGAAGGTGGCCACCTGCAAGCCAGGAAGAGAGCCCTCAGAAGAAACCAACCTTGCTAGCACCTTGATCTTGGACTTCCAGCCTCCAGAACCGTGATGAAATAAATTTCTGTGTAGTCATTTAAGCCACCCAGTCTGTGGCATTTTGTTACAGCAGCCCTAGCAAACCAATATACTTCTTTAGGTATGAGCCTCTCCAAAGCAGATACCATGTCATATTCAACTTCGTGTCTTTCACAATTCCTTGAACATTAAAGGCACTCTTTAAATGTTTATCTTATTGTGATTGTGGTTTCAAGAGTTGCTTCAAGCAACTTCATTTAGAGATTGATGATGAGGACCTACAAGACCAAACAATAACAATATATTCAATTCAGAACAATCTATGTAATATTTATGGTGTGGTAGATACACAAAGAGGAATAAGACTATCCCTACCTTCAAAGAGCCAAAGACATGTAAACTAATCATTGCAACATTGCCTGATTAATTACAGTGGGTGGAGTCGGAAAGAGGGCTGATATAGCTTGTATGTGTGTCCCCACCCAAATTTCACATTACAATGTAATCTCCAGTGTTGAACGAGGGGCCTGGTGGGAGGTGACTGGATCATAGGAGCAGATTTCTCATGAACGGTTTAGCACCATCCCCCTTGATACTGTCCTCATGATGGTGAGTGAGTTCTCATGAGAGCTGGTTGTTTAAATGTGTGTAGCATCTCCCACCTCATTCCCTTGTTCCTGCTTTCACCATGTGACATAACTGCTCCCCTTTGCCTTCCACCGTGATTGGAAGCTTCATGAGGCCTCCCCATAAGCAGACACCACCATGCTTCCTCTATAGCCTGCAGAACCATGAGCCATTTAAATATCTTTTCTTATAAATTACCCAGTCTCCGGCATTTCTTTATAGCAATGCGAGGACTGACTAATACAGGGACATAAGAAAATTCACAAGGGAAATCACACTTTAGCAGATATTTAAAAGCTGCTTTGCTCATAGAACTGTCTTCACTCATTTGGTTTTTGTTTGCTTGCTTTTTGAGACAGTCTCACTCTGTCACACAGGCTGGAGTGCAGTGGCATGATCTCTGCTCACAGAAACCCCAGTCTCCCGAGTTCAAGCGATTCTCCTGCCTCAGCCTATTGAGTAGCTGGGATTACAGGAGCCTGCCACCATGCCCAGCTAATTTTTGTATTTTTAGTAGAGATGGGGTTTCACCATGTTGGCCAGGGTGGTCTCGAACTCCCAACCTCCAGTGATCCACCCGCCTCTGCCTCCCAAAGTGCTGAGATTACAGGTGTGAGCCACTGCACCCGGCCCACTCATTTGTTTTATGAGATAAACATGTCTTACCTTTCTAAATGTATAGATGACTCAGTGGGGCACACCTGCCTGTTCTGTTGTACATTCTACCCTCCCTGAGTCTCCCAATTCTAATCTGTCTACTTCATCTCCAAATGAATTATTCTAAATAGTGTTTTACCATATTACTCCTTTTTAAAAACTGCAATTACTCCCAAATGTCTTTAGGACAATCTTCAAAATCTTTAGCGTCACGTAAGAGTCTTGAAAATTTGGCCTCAAACTATCATCCCTGCAACCGTATTTCTTTTTACCCCAACTCAACAATACTGACAACAATAGTCTCACTAAAAGCAGTTCCCTAGAACCAACTGGTAATGATTGTTTGGGCTATGTTTCATGAGGATAAGAATAATTCTTCCCTGGCCACCACAACTGCTCAAGTGGAGTCACCTAGTGTCTCAAATCCACCATAATAACACAGTTGGCAAGCTCAATTTAAAAAGACAACTGCTTGCTAGTTCAAGGTTTTGTTAGCTCAGCAGGAAGGTCTATCATTAATGAATTCCAGCAAACCGGAGGCTTGATGTTGTTGCTTTTGTTCTTTCTGTGTTTCTGCAGTTGTGTTGCAGTGATCTGGTGAAGGAATAGTTAGGCCAGAGTGGTTGTTACCGCAATAGAGAACCGTCGTTGAAGACTTTTTAGTTTGCTGCTACCCAAATAACACAATTCAGTCATCTGTAAAATGAAAGGGTTGAACAAGGTCATCTCCAAGGCCCTTTTCTGTTTTAAAACGCTATGATTCTATAATCAATAGCCTGACTTTTTTAAATGTGAAAAAGCCTCAAGAAACGCTTAAAATAAGCTTCTAGCTTGTCCATGCACACACTATTTATTTATTCAGAATTATGTTATGTAATAATCGTAGTTATACATGACCTTAAAAACAGATTGATTCCTGAAATTTATTTTATTTCATTTGCCCTTTGAAATTTTTTTATGTTCTATTTTAAAGTTTGTGAAGATATTTCCAATATAGCATACTACATTAGTCTCAACATCCATATGTATTATTTAGAAAAAAAAAAAAGTTTTAAATTTATCCCAGGAATGATGTTTCTATATAAAAATACTGGATTTTAAGGGGGTAATTTCCTTGGACAAAAAGTATTGATCTCTACTATAAAATATATTTTGAAAACTAATAATTGAAGTATTTCTAAGTAGTTAGATGCTTTCATTCTTTAATGAAAATTACTATTCAGTGTTCATTTTATTTGTAATAAAAGATCAGCTGAATTTCTTAATGCAAAATGAGCTTGTCCCAGTGCTTTTTATTCTCACTTGAAACTCACCCAGTCCCTTATATCTAATTTGAAATCTCACCAGTTTCAGAGAAAATTAATAATAATTCAGACGAACCACATTGGTTTCTAAGTGGAAATCGAGGTATACAGTTTAGATTCACATATCTCCTCTATGATATCTGACATTAATGTACTCCCTTCATTTCTTTCTTCCTTCATCCAGCCCTCATTGTCTTCTCTCTTTAGCTCTGTTTTCTTCTCCTTCCTTTCACAGATATTTACTAAATAAATATAAAGCTTATGTACCTGGGACCCTTACAGTTCTATCCCAGAATGGCATCATCAAAGGCACACAGTCCAAGAACAAACAGGAGTTCAAAAGTAAAGCAAGTCCTTTACTTGTGCTATTCGAACACCAAGAAGAAAGCACACAGTTCACATCAACACTTCTTAAAATCCCCTTCTATGCTCTCCCATCCACTGTCCTCCCACATCCCCGGTAGTCCCTCACTTCTTCTATACAAGCCCCCAGAAAACTCTTCACTCAAACGTAACCCTCCTGTTCTTCTCTTACACTTTTTGCTCTTGATTCTTAGCATAAAAATCCAAAAGAACCAAGACAGGGGAAAGGCTGGGAACTCATATATTAATAATTTTTGTTCAGTTATCCCTTCCAAATGCTTTGGAAGGTATATGGAGAAGCATAGACCCTACCTTCAAAAGCCTATAATCAAATGGCGGATATTCAGCATTTGTTGGGCACCTATAACAAGTCAAGTATTGTGCCAAGCACCATGGATATAATAATTAATAAACAAGAGTGTCTGCCCTAGAGAAGCTGACAGCCCAATGCTGAGTGGTCACATGGACAGATAAGTAAAATGCAGTGATAAATGTTAAAATAAACTTTACACAGAAATTGCTATAAAAACTTGACAGAGCTTCCTTAAAAATGACTCACCAATACTCACAGTTAATGATATTAGCTTTATCCTTGTTACAGGAACTCCACTCTTGAATAGAAAACAATCAGTCATGGTTTTGTCATTCTCCCTGCCCCTCTGCCTAACCAGCCCCCAGAATTTTGTAGCTTCCTTATTTCTAATAATATATTCCCAATATATGATATGGTGGGGTGGGGATGGTGGGAGACAGGGGAAAAAAAACCCTGGCTGTTATTTCCCAGAGGAAATAAAATTTGAAAATCTAAGAAACATGATAGCATTGTTTGAACTACACGGGTTCAGCCTTATGAACTGTGAAATATATAGTCTGTTTTGTGTTGTATCCCATAGCAGTATGGTAGTCACAAAAATTTCACATAGATTGAAAAACACAAGTCAGCCAGGTGTGGTGGCTCACACCTGTAATCCCACCACTTGAGCACTTTGGGAGGCCAAGGCAGAAGAATCACTTGAGGCCAGGAGTTTGAAGCCAGACTGGTCAACATAGCAAGACCCTGTCTCTACAAAAGAAAACTTTTACAATTAGCCGGGTATGCTGGTGTGTGCCTGCAATTCCACCTACTGGGGAGGCTGAGGCAAGAGGATCACTTGAGGCCAGGATTTCAACGCTGCAGCAAGCCATGATCATACCACTGCACTTCAGCATGGACAACAGGTCAAGACCCTGTCTCAAAAAAACAAAAACAAAACAAAAAACAAGACAAAAAACCTAACACAATGTCCAAGTAATCCTGTCCTTCCTAAAATTTTTACTCATTTTTCCAGTGCTCTTATATCTGACTCTTGTAATTTCTTCTTAGATGGGCTCTGCTCCAGGGTCTCTCAATTCTAATCTATTTACTTTGCCTCCAGATTATCCTAAATAGTGCTTCATCATGTTACTCTCTTTAAAAACTGCAATAACTTCCAAATATCTATAAACTTCAAATTCTTAGCTTTACATAAAGATTCTGGAAAATTTAGTTCCAAACTATCATCCCTGCAACCTTATTTATTTTTATCTCTAACTCAATCATATATTCCAGTCAACTCAAATGCTCAGCCTCTCCAAGAAATGCCTACTGATTTATCTGCCTAACAACACTTTTCCTGAGAACTGCTCCTTCTCCCTTTCAATAACAATGTTTCAGTTGCTTTTTCCTTCAAGGTAACTGTGATTGCCATTGACTGCCATTGGCAATTGACCTGGAGGTGACACCTGACCCAAGCTCATCAAATGAGGCCTTCCCCTGAGGAATTTAGAACAGGGACTGATCAAGTCCAGCTCAGTCTGGCTGTCATTTTCTGCCACATAGACCAGAAGTAAGAAAAAGTTGATCTTTAGTAAGAAATAAAGTAAACATTTAAAGAAGAGCAAAGACAAGAGTTAGAAAGGAAGGACTGCAGTCTCAGTCCATTCTGTTCATCCAACCCAGCTGCATCCTGGTCTCGGGACCCCAAGAATCACTGCTGCAGTCATAATAATAAATGATCACATTTGCTTAAATAAGTTATGTTGTTTGCACCCCAAAAGAATTGTAATTAATGTAATCATATTTTTATTTTTGAGAGTTCACTTTGTCCACAATATGGAAGAAGGATGAGCTGCTAAGGGAAGAGAATAGAGGCAATGAGACCAGTCAAAAGACCACTGGAAGGATCCAGGAACGGAAATTCATCTTGATTGGATGTGGGAGGTAACTTAGGGTGGCAAGGACTAAGGATGACCTGAAGGGTGGATGACTGGATAGAGTGGGAAGGAGAATACTGAAAACTTTAGGGGATGATGCTGAGCTCAGCAATGCATGAGATAACTTATGTGGAAGTACCTAGCACAATTCCTAGGCCACAGCAGGTGCACTATAGATGTCAGTGTCCTAGGGCTCACCCCATCCTTATGTTTTGTCTCCTCTGTTAGGCTGTAAGCAATTATAGGGCAGGGATTACATACTACACTTATCAATTGTTCTCACAGTGACTACTCAGGTCTTGGTACACTGTAGACACTCAGTAGATATTTACTGATTTCATTTTATGTTATACATGACAAATTGTGTTTTGATTGCTTATAATAATATGTCTTTTCAAAAGAACAATCAGAATAGTATGGTATAGACATGCTTTTTTAGACAAAGAATTGAAAGAATGCTTTCCTCACTATAATCATGTTTGATTTCAGAATGGTCTTGAAAAAATCTGAATTCTAATAGAGGATCATTTTCTTTTTGATGGGAAAAAATAAGTAAAATCTTTACCATCAAAATAAAAAGCTTTTCATGTTTAAATATGTATAAATCTGAATGTGTTCAGCTAAATATCAATGCACAAAATACTCAAAAATAAATCTGAAAGCTGAATACAGATCCTGACTCCTAATATAAACACAAACTAATCAAAGCCAAGAATTTAGATTCAGAAACAGCTCCTGCTGTTGAATGTCAATATGTATCTCAGATATTACTACAAAGCTTTTTGGAAATTAATTTCTTCTTAATTCTCTATACAAAAGATTATTTTCATTGTCCATATATATTATCTCTACATATGTTATCTGTCTACATAATATATAATTACATATAATATGCAATATTAAATAATATAATTATTATAGTATATAACGTATATATAACCTAGTATATGTATATTAGAAATACAGACAGAATGCAAATGTGGCAAGCATATTTTGATTAAATATTTAAAAATTCATCTTAACTAATTCCTAACAGAGTTAACTGCTGTGGAGATATAAAATCAATCCAAGAAAATCATGGCTAAACAGGTTTTATTAACCTTAATTGAGAAGGCAAGAAAAAGAACCATGATCCTTGTATTGCTGCTGTGTCCAAAATATCTGTGTAGACTCGTGGGCATTGATGGAAGGGGACACAACCTGAGAAGAAACCCTGGAACGTAGGAAATGCAGGCCACCCCCATATAAAATGTGACCTAAGAGGCAGTGAAATGTCCGCCAACTGTGATGCCCAAAATTCCACCAGTGGGGGCATTACTTAGAGTTAAGGAGAGTATTTCTAGAGATGCCTGTTAAAATGCAGACATTCACCAAACTGATCAAGTGTCCACCTGCTGATGCCTTTAAACACATTGCCATGATTGGTTTGTTTAGTAGCTCCCTATCACCTAACACAGGACCGTGATTTGGACCTTTGGCATCCACATGGCCCTCTCGACCTCATTTCCTGCCATTCTGCCCTTCACAGCAGATGATTCTCTCCACTTCCACGGCTGGTGTTCATATTTCAGGTTAAATTAACTGTCAGAAAAGCCCTCTCTCACCATTTTAACCAAAATACAGTACTACTCTACTAGAGCTTCCTTCAGAGCAGCAACAAAAATCTATTATTCTTTTATGTTGTCACTTATTTGTTTATTGTCTGTCTTCCTCGGTAGAATGTCAGTTCTTTGAGGACAAGGACCTTGAGTATATTATTACCCATTATAATCCTAGCTCCTAGTGTCAAACACATAGTAAAGGATTCATAAATATTTGCTGGCCAGGTTCGGTGGCTCACGCCTGTAATCCCCACACTTTGGGAGGTTGAGGCAGGAGGATTACCTGAGGTCAGAAGTTCAAGACCAGCCTAGTTAAAACAGTGAAACCCCCTCTCTACTAAAAATACAAAAATTAGCCAGGTGTGGTGGAGGGCGCCTGTAATCCTGGCTACTCAGGAGGCCGAGGCAGGAGAATTGCTTGAACCCAGGAGATGAAGGTTGGAGTGAGCCAAGATCACACTATTGCACTCCAGTCTGGGCAACAAGAGTGAAACTCCATCTCAAGAAAAGATATACTTTTTTCTCAAAAAAAAAAAAAATATATATATATATATATATATATATATATACACACATATGCTAGTGGGTGGATGAATGGAAAAGTGATATAATATTTCTGGAAGTTGGTTTGGTTATTGAATCAAAAGACCTTAAAATATTCACACAGAGTGGTCAAATAATTCTAGGAATTTATCTTAAAGAAATCATTTGTGCACAGAATTTTTATCACAGACATGTTTTATAAAAGGAAAAACTGGAAATGATCTAAATATCCATAAATAAGAAAAGCATTATATAAATGACATTTTAAAAGATACTTACATAATGATAAAAAGTTCATGATACAGTGTTTTTTTTTTTTTTTTTTTTTTTTTTTTTTTGAGACGGAGTCTTGCTCTGTCGCCCAGGCTGGAGTGCAGTGGCCGGATCTCGGCTCACTGCAAGCTCCGCCTCCCGGGTTCACGCCATTCTCCTGCCTCAGCCTCCCAAGTAGCTGGGACTACAGGCACCCGCCACCTCGCCCGGCTAGTTTTTTGTATTTTTTTAGTAGAGACGGGGTTTCACCGTGTTAGCCAGGATGGTCTTGATCTCCTGACCTCGTGATCCGCCCGTCTCGGCCTCCCAAAGTGCTGGGATTACAGGCTTGAGCCACCGCACCCGACCATGATACAGTGTTAAATACAAAAAGTAGGATAAAAGATTTTATACAGTATGATCCAATTTTGCAAGAAGGAAAAGAGTATATATGCATGGAAAAGAACTGTTATATGTGTCAATGTATCATTGTATTTGTGCTGAGAAAAATAAATAAAAGCATATATACATTGGCCATACATGTTGGCTTATGCCTGTGGGGGGAATAAAAGAGTATACATATCAATGTACTGAAATATTGGTAATGGTTATCTATAGGTGATATATAAGTGATTTTTTATGGTTGATGACATTCTGTATTTTTAAAAATTCTCTACGGTGAATATGTATTACTTTTATAACTAGATAGAAGCAATATATTGCTGGGCACTGTGGCTTATGCCTGTAATCCCAACACTTTGGAAGGCCAAGGCAGGCAGATCATTTGAGGTCAGGAGTTTGAGACAAGCCTGGCCAACATGGTGAAACCCCATCTCTACTAAAATTACAAAAATTAGCCAGGCGTGGTGGTGCACGCCTGTAGACGCAGCTACTCTACTTGGGAGGCTGAGGCAGGAGAATTGCTTGAACCCAGGTGGCAGAGGTTGCAGTGAGCAGAGATTGTGCCACTGCACTCCAGCCTGGGTGACAGAGTAAGACTCCGTCTAAAAAAAAAAAAAAAAAAAAAAAAGCAATATATTTTAAAATCTAAATGTATTAGTTAATTTTCATGCTGCTAATAGAGACATACCCAAGACTGGGTAATTTATACAGGAAAAAGGGTTTATTAGACTTACAGTTCCACAAGGCTAGGGAAGCCACACAATCATGGCAAAAGACAAGGAGGAGTGAGTGGATGGCAGCAGGCAAAGAGAGAGCTTGTGCAGGGAAACTCTGCCTTATAAAGCCATCAGATCTCATAAGACTTATTCACTATCGTGAGAACAACATGGGAAAGACCTGCCCCCATGATTCAATTACCTCCCACTGGGTCCCTCCCACAACATGTGGGAATTCAAAATGAGATTTGGGTGGGGACACAGACAAACCATATCAACTCCTATGTGTGAAAAGTACTCTGCTAATTATTGAAGGATTCAACACTTTTGAATGGATGATCAACACTTTTCTCACTCTAGTGGTTTGTAATTTGTGATGTAAATAAACTTATTTCCAAGCTCAGACAAGAGCAGGAAATAGAAACCATCAGCAAGTTAGAAGGAGAATGAATGAAGGCATAAAAGTGGTGAGATGGGGTAAGACAGGATAGGGTACCACAAAGGAGAAGGAAAACAAGGAGGGAGATAAGAAGACTCCATAAATTAAATTCAACTGCTTCTTCCTTTCAACAGACACTGAGTACCCACTGATCCTAGTATTTTGTTATGCCATAATGTTTCAAAGATAAATAAAACATGGTTGCAGCCTGCCCTGAAATTACACTGGGATAGGCGAGTAGGAAAATCAAGTATATGATTATGCACAAGATGCTCTGAGAGTATAAACAAAGTGCACCTAGGTCATAGCGAAATGCGAATGGTCAGAAAGCACTTCCAAGAGAACATAAACTCATGCTAAGTCCCAAAAAACAAAATACAGAATTCCAGGCAGGTGAGAAAAACATAAGCAAGGTACAGAAGCATGAAATTGCATGGCTATCAGGATGTTTTCAGCTGCATATAGCCCCTAACTAGGACTCCAAGTCTCTGTTGAAAGGTAAATGTCATTTCCTCTGGGCTCCATATAAAATGCAGTTGCCTAAATGGCAAGTTTGCAAACTACCCTGAACAAGCTTCTATTATGTAAATCCAGGTGTAGTTAATATTTATCCACAGACCAGTATGTCTCAGGCATTTTTGACCTGCTATTTTATTTATACTCTAATATATTTTTTTAAAAGCCTCTTTCTCAGCAACCAGTAGCACATCAGGGTGTATAACTGCAGGTGGCAGCTGGTCTGGAGCAGCCAGACACAGAAGAAGATATGAGGGCAGAGAAAAGATACACATTTACTTCCATCATCTGCCCCTTTTCTGAAAGGAAAAGGGAAATCTAGCCAATTTAATGTATGGGGTACATGGTATGATCAATACCTCACTTTTTTAGGTCTCAATCTTCCCACTTTCAAAGGGCATTTAAATTCAGTTTGTTGGAATGATGTAGGCAAAGCTAAGCATAATGATGACTCGATTTCTCATCCATTTGCCTCATGCAATACCCTAGAACTACCCTTACACCAAAGCTAGAAGTAAAGAATGAGAGAATCAACAGTCACTGCCCCTGCTCTCCAAAATCATAAGATCCCATGTGCACCATAACCACATATGAAATAATGGCCATGAGCACCAAATGAATGAATATGTAGTAAATTTTAAAATATTTAATAAAATATTCATATTATTTACCAAAAGATCCTCTAGACTACTTTAGATGGGGGAAAAAAGCAATTTGTCTTACTTTTACGCCTTAGTCTGAAGCTTAAATCCTAAATATGATTTTGAATCTCATTTTGAATAATTCAGTCTTTGGGAAAAATCAGTAATGCCAATATACCAGTGTAATATACTTAAAGAAACTTTCTCCCAAAGTAATATTTTTTTTCTTTTTCTTTTTCCTTTTTTTTTCCTGATACAGAGTCTCGCTCTGTCGCCCAGGCTGTAGTGCAATGACATGATCTCAACTCACTGCAGCTTCCACTTTCCCAGTTCAAGCGATTCTCCTGCCTCAGCTTCCTGAGTAGCTGGGATTACAGGCACCCACCACCACACCTGGCTAATTTTTGTATTTTTAGTAGAAACAGGGTTTCGCTATGTTGGCCAGGCTGGTCTCGAACTCCTGACCTCAGGTGATCTGCCCGCTTTCAGCCTCCCAAAGTGCTTGGGATTACAGGCGTGAGCCACTGCCCCCATCCCTCACAAAGTAATATGTTAAAATCAATTTAGTTAGCTTCTAGAAGGGGAATCTACTATATTTTTAACCACTCCATACTAAATATATTACATGATTCAAGTACACCTACAGATTAAATTTATGTCTTACACCATTGCCACTGTTCGCACTAAATTTAGGACCTTTAGAACATCATACATACACAGACATCATAAAGAACATATATTTTCTATCCATTGTGCATGGCATTTCCAGTTACAGAATATTAGATTACAAGTCCAAAATTGGGATCATATTCAAAATAAGAGACTATTCAACTACCCAATTTGTCAGGTATAAGCATATTCTGGTTGTCAGTGTTAGGAGAGGGAATTTTCAAATTTTTTAAATTAAATTAAATTAACAAACAAAAAAGTCTTCAACTTCAAAGAAAGGCAAATTAAAATAACAATAAAAAACATGTTATTAGTAAAAAATGGTTATTGATGATGGGTTGTTTTAGCCTTTCAGCTCTGTTATGGTGTCAACACCTCACTTTCTCTTTGAGGACTTGCCCTTTCTGTATTTGAGTGATCTTGGTGGGGTTGATAATCACAGTTGTTCTATTCTCCCTCCCTTCTTGGATGAACACATAACACAGGCCTGGTCAATCAGAGTCCTTCCCAAGGACTGATATCATCAAAACTGGAAAGTTCTTTCTTTCTCCTGACATTCAACCAACATGGTCAATTTCTCCAGTTGCGTGAAAGAAGTCCATTTTTTTGTAGGAGAGAAGAAATCAACACACAGAGAAAAGCAAAGCAGATATAGTTAAAGGGAGAGAGAGGAAAAAGGGAAAGGAAGAAAGAGGTCAGACCTAACAGTGTTACTGATGCTACTTCGTAAAGCCTGAATTCAACCCCTCTACTTCCCCCAGTACATGAAGCAGTGAATTCCCTTTTTCCTTTAAACCAGTTTAGGTATTTTGTTATTTGCAATCAAGAGTACCAACACAGTGCCCAATCGCCACTAATTGTAGTGACAATATTCATTATTATAGAGAATAACTATGCATATATGTTACTATTAGGTTTTCCTTTGATTTCATGCAGCAGAAATATGACTACAGTTGCTTAACCAAACACATATTGATTTATTCATGTAACAAGAATTCCAGAGAAAGGAGTCCAGAGCTGGTGCAGATGTTCAAGAAAGTCACAAGGTCCTTCTGGCTTCCTTTTCCACCATCTTAACTTGTAACTTTCATCCTCAAAGTCGCAAGAAGACTGCTCTACCCGCAGTAAGGAAGAAGAGGGGAAAAGAGGAAAAGGTGTGTGCCAGCAGAGCATGTTCCTTTTATATAATAAAACAAAAGTGTGTCTGGTAGCAGAACCCTGTAACCATCATAGACCACATCTCGGTCATATGGACGTACCTAGATGCAAGGGAGTCTGAGGAAATGAGGTTTTTATAACAAGTCACGTTCCCACTTAAAAAAAAAAGTCTTTGATTAATGAAGGTAAGAATGAATACTAGGTAAGCAAATGTATGGTCAAAGTCAATGGCCTTACAAATTGGTACAATATTTGTGAAAAGCAATTTAGACTTACTATATAGACTTCATACCTGGTGATTTAATAATATCACTTCTAGGAATTTATTCTTAAATAATTCAAATTGTGAAAAGGCTGTAATAAAGATATTTATATTGATGATCTTAAAAACAGAAAAAAATTGGCTGGGTGCAGTGGCTGACGCCTGTAATCCCAGCACTTTGGGAGGCAGAGGCAGGTAGATCACCTGAGGTCAGGAGTTCGAGACTAGCCTGGCCAATATGGTGGAACCCCATCTCTAGTAAAAATACAAAAATAAGCTGGGCGTGGTGGTGGGTACCTGTAATCCCCGCTACTTGGGAGGCCGAGGCAGGAGAATCGCTTGAACCTAGGAGGCAGAGGTTGCAGTGAGCCGAGATCACACCATTGCACTCCAGCCTGGGCGAAGAGCAAAACTCTGTCTCCAAAAAAAAAAAAAAAGAGAAAAAATTTGCATAACCTAAATATCCAAAACTAAGGAAATGATTCTAAAACTTGTATGTTTGCAGACTATGTATTGTATAGGCATTAAAAATTATAATTCTTAAGACTATGAAACAAATGGGGAAATGTTTATGATAAAATGTTTGGGTTGGTTGGTTGGTTTTAGTTGTTGTTGTTGTTGTTGTTTTGGAACAGATTCTCGCTGGACAGGCTGGAGTGCAGTGGCATGATCTTGGCTCACGGTAACCTCCATCTCCTAGGCTCAAGCTATCTTCCCAGCTCAGCCTCCCCAAGTGTTGTGATTACAGGCATGAGCCACTGTATCCAACCTATGATATAATGTCTTTTTTTGTTTGTTTGTTCATTTGTTTTTGAGACGGAGTCTCTCTCTGTTGCCCAGGCTGGAGTGCAGTGGCTGGATCTCGGCTCACTGCAAGCTCCGCCTCCCGGGTTTACGCCATTCTCCTGCCTCAGCCTCCTGAGTAGCTGGGACTACAGGCACCCACCACCACGCCCGGCTAGTTTTTTGTATTTTTTTAGTAGAGATGGGGTTTCATCGTGTTAGCCAGGATGGTCTCGATCTCCTGACCTCATGATCCCCCCGTCTCAGCCTCCCAAAGTGCTGGGATTACAGGCTTGAGCCACTGCGCCCGGCTTTGAGCCACCGTGCCTGGCTGATATAATGTTAAAGAAAATAATTGAGAACATGATTTTTTATAAACTAATATTTTATATACATCAAAAACCACAAAGGAAAAAGTTACTGAAAGAAAATACACTAGATGGGCTAACAGTGGTTGTATTAAGCTATTGGGGTTATAATTTATTTTTCCACTTTCTTCCAAGTTACAGTTTTAATTGTTTCCTTTAATAATAAATTAATAAACACTGATTTTAAATCAATTCGTTTTATCAGCATATATTCATTGAAGTAGCTCTGGGATCTATTCACTATAGATTTATGCTACTCTAGTATTTCTTCCATTGTTTAGCAGAGCACTGGGATTAAAATGACACCTGATGAATATTTGTTGGTAGATTATTAGATGCTTACTTTTAAACAATTTAAGAAACAGAAGCAATAGGATGCATGAATGGATAGATAAATGGATCAACTGGTAGATCAACAGATAGATTTATTATAGGAAATTCACCCATGTGATTATGGAGGCTGGCAAATTTAAAATCTGCCAAGCTGATGTCCCAGTTTAAGTTCAAACAGGAGCACATTGCTGGGGAACCAGGAAAAGCCCATGTCCTAGTTAAAAGGTCTCAGGCAGGAGAATTCTCTTTTACTTGGAGGAGGGTTGGGTTTTTTTGGTCTGTTCAGGCTTTCAGCTGAATAGGCCCACCCATATTATGGAAGGCAATCTGCTTTACTTAGTCTACAGATTTAAATGGTAATCTTGGGTCGGGCACCGTGGCTCATGCCCATAATCCCAGCATTTTGGGAGGCCGAGGTGGGTGGATCACTTGAGGCCAGGAGTTCAAGACCAGCCTGGCCAATGTGGTGAAACCCCTTCTAGACTAAAAACACAAAAATTAGCCAGGCATGGTGACACACGCCTATAATCCCAGCTACTTGGGAGCCTGAGGTAGTAGAATCACTTGAACCCAGGAGGCAGAGGTTGCAGTGAGCTGAGATCACACCACTGCACTCCAGCCTGGGCAAAAGAACGAGACTCTGTCTCAAAAAAATTAAATAAATAAATAAATAAATAAATAAATAAATAAATATTGATCTTGGGCCAGGTTCAGTGGTCCATACCTGTAATCCCAGCACTTTGGGAGGCTGAGGTGGGTGGATCACTTAAGCTCAGGAGTTTGAGACCAGCCTAGGCAACATGGTAAAAACCCATCTCTACAAAAAATACCAAAATTAGCCAGGTGTGGTGGTGCAAGCCTATAGTCCTAGCTACTCGGGGGGCTGACGCGGAAGGATGGCTTGAACCCGGGATGTAGAGGCTGCAGTGAGCCCTGATGGCGCCTCTGCACTTCAGCCTGGGTGACAGAGCAAAGTCCCATTTCTGAAAGAAAAGAAAAGAAAAGAAAAGAAAAGAAAAGAAAAGAAAAGAAAAGAAAAGAAAAGAAAAGAGGGGAGGGGAGGGGAGGGGAGGGGAGGGGAGGAGAGGAATTTTTTCCTTCTTAATACATAAAGTGCCTCTTCTCTAATGGTATGTCTTACATCTACCTTGTTTTACAGGTTTTTATGAATAGGTTTTTTAAGTCTACAAACTTCCTTAGGAAAATATTTATGTCTCATCCAGTTTTGGGCTTCCTGAGTACCTAGCATTGAGTAGATTTTAAACATTATTTGTGGAATTAACATATTTTATACAATTTTCTTATACCTAATAGAATCAGTAATGTGTTGAAAAAAAAATAGTTCAAAGACATTTTGTAAATAAGCAACAGAGTTCAAAGTACTCATATATTGAGTAGTTTAAAATAAGTACAACTTTAGCTGGTCAGAATTTTCAGTCACTTTTTAACAAATATGTTCTACATGTTTAACCATAATTTTTTTTTTAAGATGGGGTCTCACTGTGTGCCCAGGCTAGGCTTGAACTCCCAGCCTCAAGTGATCATCCCACCTAGGCCTCCAAAAGTGCTGGGATTACAGGCATGAGCCACTGTACCTAGCCCATAATTTTAAGTATTAATTGTCAAGCGCACTTAAGGCAAAGCATAGGGAAATTGTTTTGATTATGTTAATATTTTTCCTTTACTGCCACTTTCCCATCTTTGAAGTCCAAAGCATTTAATCCTTTCATGATTCATTTTAATTAGACAGGTTTATTTTCCACACTTACTCTTTGGGCAAAGGCACAAGTTGAACAAAACTAATTTAGCTGGTCAACCATAGTACATATTGTTCCTCACCCTTGGGAGAAGTTACATCACCTTTCTGTTACATTATTTCTGCAGGCCCCCATAGAATCAACAGATCTCCAACAACCAAGAATATATGCTAGCACCTTCTGTGAATCCATATTTCACTACAATTAGTACATTTCACTGCTGGCATTTAAATAATCTTTCTAATTTATCAAAAATTTCAAAGCTTTTGTTGTTTCTCCCTCTAGTGGTCAATAATAATCATTAAAATGGAAAAAACTATGTAAAAGTGATATTGAATGTGGTTGAAAGGTGGGGATGAACATTCAATTCTGTTGTAAATAAATGTGAAATGTATTCAAACTTATGTCTCATAATCTGAGAAGTGATTTATTTGGGATACAATTTCTTTAGATACCACACACAAATACTCTCTATACTTATTCTCTGAATAATACTTATATTTTATCCTAATAATTGTTTAAATATATGCTGCATAGTTAATTTCCGGTTTAGAAAAATGTGGTTTTCATTAGTCTTACGAGATCTGGAAAAAAAAGAAAAAGAAATCAAGTATGATTTTCATACCAAATTACCTGAGACATTTTAGTAATGTGTATCACTAAATATTTTTAATTTTTAAAAAATGTTCCCCTGAGGCCAAGCACAGTGGCTCATACCTGTAATCCCAAGACTTCGAAAAGCTGAGGTGGGTGGATCACTCGAGATCAGGAGTTCAAGACCAGCCTGGCCAACATGGTGAAAACCCATCTCTACTAAAAATACAAATATTAGCCGGGTGTGGTAGTGGGCACCTGTAGTCCCAGCTACTTGGGAAGCTGAGGCAGGAGAACTGCTTCAACCGGGAGGTGAGGGTTGCAGTGAGCTGAGATTGCTAAAACAACAACAACAACAAAAGTGTATGTTGGGCATTTTCACATATCAGTACAATCAATCTGCTACCTTTTAAAAAAGAATTGCATATTATTCCAATGTCTGCATTACTTTTTTTTTTCTTTTGAGACAGTCTTGCTTTGTCACGCAGGCTAGGCTGCAGTAGCACGATCTGGGCTCACTGCAACCTCTACCTCTGGGACTCAAGTGATCCCCCACCTCAGCCTCCCAAGTAGTTTGGACCACAGATGCGCGCCACCATGGCGGCTAATTTTTGTATTTTTTGTAGAGATAGGGTCCCACCATGTTGCTGAGGCACGAGAATCACTTGCATCCAGGAGGCAGAGGTTGCAATGAGCCAAGATCGAGCCACTGCACTGCAGCCTAGGTGACAGAGTGAGACCCTGTCTCAAAAAAAAAAAAAAAAAAGGAAAAAAATGTTTCCCTCATAGGTGTGTGTCTTTATTTTAAAAATAAAGAAAAAAAAAGTTTCCCTAATTGAACAATGCTTCCCCCCTCCATTTAATTTTCATTGACTGTTTGCTCTTATGTAATGTTCCACTTTCAATTTTTATTTTCTTGCTCATAAAACGTTATGGAAAACTTGTTTAATTAGAAATAAATTTCAGGCCAGGCGCAGTGGCTCATGCCTGCAATCCCAGCACTTTGGGAGGCCGAGGTGGGTGGATCACCAGAGGTCAGGAGTTCGAGCCAGCCTGGCCAACATGGTTAAAACCCATCTCTACTAAAAATACAAAAATTAGTTGGGTGTGGTGTTGGGTGCCTGTAATGCCAACTACTTGGGAGGCTGAGATAGGAAAGTGCTTGAACTCGGGAGGTGGAGACTGAAGTGAGCCTAGGTTGAGCCACTGCACTCCAGCCTAGGTGACAGAGCAAGACTCCATCACAAAAAAAAAAAAAATTAATTTCAAAATTCCATGATACTTTTGCAAAATAATGAGAATGATATACAGATATACAGAGGGAATATATGTACATATGAGAAATTCTTATTTCAGAGGTGGAACTATGGTTAAAGCATTTCTCTTTCTGGTTTTGTTTTTTTTTTTTTTTTTTTGAGACAGAGTCTCACTCTGTTGCCCAGGCTGGAGTGCAGTAACGTGATCTCAGCTCACTGCAACCTCTGCCTCCTGGGTTCAAGTGATTCTCCTGCCTCAGCCTACCGAGTAGCTGGGACTACAGGCACCCACCACCACATCTGGCTAAATTTTGTATTTTTAGTAGAGATGGGATTTCACCATGTTAGCCAGAATGGTCTCGATCTCCTGACCTCGTGATCCACCCGCCTCGGCCTCCCAAAGTACTGGGATTACAGGTGTGAGCCACCGTGCCCAGTTGAAAACTTTTTAATTTTTAAAATTTTGTTGATTAAATATAGTAAATAGTGAATCATCTTGAAAGGAACACTGTTAAACATGATGAAATAAGTAAATTATTTAAAAGAGAAAGTTAATTGTAGTACTCCTTTTACTAAGAAGGTTATGGTAAATTGGACATTCAGTTTTATTTGCTTTAGGCTAAAGTTGTTTCTTCTGGGACCAATGAAGGACCAAAAACCCTAAGTATATAAGAATCTTTTTATAGGGTGATCAAGTTTTCCCAGTTTCCCAGTTTTAAAACTTTCCCAGTTTTAAAGCCAAAAGCCCCACATTCCCCTCAGCCCCAGATCTAGACAAACCAGGACAGCTAGTCATTCTAACTCCTCTCCTTATGGCTACTTTTTTGTTTTTTGTTTTTTGTTTTTTTTTTTTTTTTTTTTTTGAGAAAGAGTCTCGCTCCGTTGCCCAGGCTGGAGTGTGGTGGCGCGATCTGGGCTCACTGCAGCCTCAACCTCCCGCCTCAGCCTCTCAAGTAGCTGGATCTACAGGTGTGCACCACCAAGCCCGGGTCATTTTTTTTATCGTTTGTAGAGACAGGATTTTGCCTTGTTACACAGGCTGCCTTACTGCTACTTCTGAGCAAGGTAGCATCACCTCCTTGACCTTTGAGGCAACATGGGGCAGGGGACTCAAGGAAAACTTCAGTCTTTTCCAGAACTAACTCAGCTCTTTCCTGACCCACCACTGACCTAGCTGCAGCCTGCCTCCAAGTATCCCAGGGCACACAAGAACACCACTGACCATGACCCAGCACGTGGCCTGCAGCACATTCTGCTTCCTGACCCTGCTTTTCTGCTCCCCATCTATCATTGACAGTCTCGCTCCCACTGAGGGGGCTACCAAATCCCACACAACTGTACTCCCTGGGACTCTGCTGCCATAGAAAGACTCCTTTTTTTTTTTTTTTTAACCACATACGTCAGAGTTTTACAGACTTCGTTTTTAGAGCATTGCATTCTTTACTAAGACTTGGCATGTAGAAAAGGAAATAAAGAGTGGTTTTATCCTCACAAAGAGGGTAATGATAACAGGCAATTTCTTTCTTTCTCTCTCTTTTTT
Organism: Macaca fascicularis; assembly: GCF_037993035.2. Taxonomy (NCBI): domain Eukaryota; kingdom Metazoa; phylum Chordata; class Mammalia; order Primates; family Cercopithecidae; genus Macaca; species Macaca fascicularis. The sequence goes on along the minus strand of NC_088381.1, from coordinate 99,327,254 downwards.
TTTTTTTTTTTTTTGGAAATCTTATTTTGGTGTTGAGCAAGTAAGTAGATGTATTTAAAAATCAAACTAGCTCGGAGTCATATCAACTTAAGAATATCAAGAGTAAGAACAATGAAAACATATTCTTATTTGATTTGTTGCGTGTTACCATTTTATCATTGGCTAATGTTTAACCATAGGCTCTGAAGATTTAAATTTTAAAATCTTGAAAGGAGAATCAAATAAATACTAAAAAAAATTTTTTAAATTGTAGTATTAATTTTTTAAATCAGGTTACACTTACACCTGATAAAATATTCAGGCCTGGTGCGGTGGCTCATGCGTGTAACCCCAGCACTTTGGGAGGCCGGGATGGGCGGATCACCTGAAATCAGGAATTCGAGACCAGCCTGGCCAACGTGGTGAAATCCCGTCTCTACTAAAAATACAAAAATTAGCCGGGCATGGTGGCAGGTGCCTGTAATCCCAGCTACTCGGGAGGCTGAGGCAGGAGAATTGCTTGAACCCGGGAGGCGGAGGTTGCATTGAGCCAAGATCATGCCATTGCACTCCAGCCTGGGCAACAAGAGCAAAACTCTGTCTCAAAAAAAAAAAAAAAAAAAGAAAGAAAGAAAAAGAAAAAATTCAAAACAGGCAGCCTGTCTTTCAAACCTTGTACTTCAGTCATCTTGTTCCCTACCCAATAACAGGTAATTTCTTTAGGCACATTATAATAGTCACAAGTCAAGCTGACTATGAAAAACTGTTAAATCTTCCACAACATTAACTATAAAAGTGTTAACTTTGAACTCTAGTTTAACAAATTTTGAATTTCTAAGGATATCAAGAGCATGTTTTTGAAAAGGGCTACACATTTTTTTCCATGAAAAGTAAGGGCTTTTACATTTGTCACCTAGTAAGGGCTAGGTGACAAGCAACTTTGTCTGTTATAGAGGCTGAGCTGTATGATCCCAACTCTGTGTGTTGCAGAGGCTGATTTCTCCTCCAGTTAACAACCTACTCATCAACCCCTCAGTATCAGCAAAACCATCATCTTCCCCCAAAAACCATTGTTTCTCTTTCTCCATTGTTCTTTAAACGAACCACACCACTAACCAGATGCAAAAACCCAAAAATTTACGAGGCATCTTTGACTCCTACCTCTATGTCACCGCCATATGCCATCAATCCTCCATGGAAATGTTTCTCAAACTCCACCTTTGCTCTTTCCTCATGGGACACACCCTAACGGGATAGCTATCATCTCTCACAAGACTCCCATGGGTCTGCACAATTGCCCCTCTCCAATTAATTCTCTATACTACTGCCACATGTATGGTGTTATGGCTGAATTATGTTTCCATAAAACTTGTATGTTAAAACCCAGTACCTCAGACTGTGACCGTATTTAAAGACAAGGCCTTTAAAGGGTGACTAAGTTAAAAGGAGATCATGGAGGGATCTTAATCCAATTGGAGCTGTGTTCTTCTAAGAAGACATCCTTATAAGAAGAAGAAAGAGACCTGAGGGGCTCACACACAGAGAGAAAAGACCAAATAAAGAGGCAGTAAGAAGGAGGCCATCTGGAAGCTAAGGAGAGAGGCCTCCAAGGAAACCAAGCCTGCAACATCTTGATGTCGGACTTAAAGCCTCCAGAACTGTGGGAAAATAAATTACTGTTGTTTAAGCCAACCAGTCCATGGTATTTTGGCAGCCATAGAAAATTAATAATTATGTTGTCGTCCCCCTTCCCATCACCCTTAAAATAAAATGCAACGGAATTAATATGACTATAAAGCTCTAGATGATTTGGTCCTATGCACACCTCTTGCCTCATTCCTTTCCCTAGCTCTCTGCCCCTAGCTGTGCTGAACTTCTCCCAGTTCTCAAACATACCTGGGGCCTACTCACAAGGTGCTTCCTTTGCTGGAAGTACCAGTCCCCCATCTTCATTACCCACCTAACTTCAAGTCTCAGCTCAGAAGTCACTTCCTTAAGGAAATCTCCCTGACTCCCTAGTCTATGTCAATCTCCTCTTTATATCACTAAACATGTTTGTCATTATCTGCCTCCTACCTACTGTTTTTCTACTAATTAAGAAGCTCCACAATAGCTGAATCACTACTCCCTGGTTTACTTTTCTACTTACAATGCCAGTACAGTACTTGGCAAATAGCGGGACTTCAACAGCATTCGTTGGCCATAAGACTGATGCTCTCTTTCTTTCACTATCTACAGCTACTTCTGTTGAAAAATTGAGACATCAATTGGCTTAGTTGGAGAAGCTCCTGGGACAGCATCATAAGATGCCTAAAATGCAGCAATCCTTCCCAGCAGACTGTATTTTCACTGGCACCTATAGCTTCCCAGGAGATGTAGTAAAAAGGAAGAATGTCTAATAGACCTCAACATTCCTCTCTTAGGCCCTGTCCCATATGACCAGGGGGATCATGCAAGCTGAGCTCCGGAGATATGCGTGTATCACAGACTAGCCGAGAACACTTCTGTAAAATGGTATTCAGAGAGGGACTATGAACGAGCCTGGCAAACACTACAGTATTTTGAACTGCAGCCAAGATCATCTACAAAAATAATTCTTGGAATGTTAAAGAGGATATTTTAAGCCTCGGAATGTAGTAGGAGGAACACATATTTTCAAATAGGAATCTGGGATGTTCTGCAAGTTCTGATAATCTCACTAAAGTGAGAGGTCATTAGCTGAGTTTTATTCCAAAAGGAAGGGAACAAACACCTCCAGGGTGCTAGAAATGAAGGACTTCACAGAGATAAACGTTAACTCTCTGTTCTGAAAAACCATCTCTCAAAAGTTTTTCTTTCCTTTGGTGTTGCCTGGATCTTGAAACAGGGTAGTATACCTTTTCTTTCTCTAAGGAGCCACAATATTCTATAATTTGCCATGAGAGAAAATCTTTGTGACCTACATCTTCTATGCAGGTCCCTGAGCCATCTTTTTTCTGGTGCCTACAGTGACTGATTACTGGCCCTGATGTGTGAAGCAATTCCTGCAGAGGTCTTGGAGGTCTTGCTTTAAGGCAGGAGGAGACTGCCTGCGTGCAAGATAATGGCTGGCTAGCAAAGATAGGTGTGAAAAGGTCAACCAGCAGGTTGACTCTATGAAATATGAATTTCAGCACCATTTCTTTTTATAGTTTTAAAAATTACTATATGCCAGTTATATTCATATGTTTTATCTCTTTAATCTCCAGAATAATTTGCAATGGAATATTAGGCAACTATTAAAATGAAAATACAGGCTGGGTGTGGTGGCTTATGCCTATAATCCCAGCATTTCAGGAAGCCGAGGTGGGCAGATTGTTTGAGCTCAGGAGTTTGAGGCCAGACTGGGCAACATGGCAAAACCCTATCTTTACAAAAAAACACCAAAGAATTAACCAGGCATGGTGGCACATGCCTATGGTCCCAGCTATTCGGGAGGCTGAGGTGAGAAATTTACTTGAGCCAGGAGGTCGAGGCTGCAGTGAACCATGATCATGCCACTGCACTACAGCCTGAGCCACAGAACAAAACCGTCTCAAATGACCAGGGAGATCATGCAAGTTGAGCTCCGGAGATATGCCTGTATCACAGACCAGCTGAGAATGCTTCTGTAAAATGGTATTCAGAGAGGGACTATGAACTAGCCTAGCAAACACTACAGATGCATATTTGTTAACATGTTAGTTTATTGATATGGAGAACATTTAAAACATTTTTCGGGGGGGACAGGGTCTTGCCCAGGCTGGAGTGCAGTGATGCAATCATAGCACACTGCACCCTCGGCCTACTGGGTTCAAGCAATCGTCCCACTTTAGCCTCCCAAGTAGTTGGGATCACAAATGCATGCCACCATGCCTGGCTAATTTTTTAATTTTTTGTAGAGATGTGGTCTCGATACATTGCCCAGGCTGGTCTCGAACTCCTGGGCTTAAGCAATCCTCCCGCCTTGGCTTCCCAAAGTGCTGGGATTACAGGCATGAGCCACTATGCCTGGCCGGAAAACATTTAAAACATATAAATGGAAAAGGTTATCAAACAGAATGCATAGAGTGGGCCCATTTTTATAGAAATACACATACGTATTTAGATTTATATACCACAGCAAAATGTCTAGTGAGTCAAGCACTTTTTAAAAATCTCTTTAAGATAAATAGGGGATATCTGAAACAGGGAATCTAGTAGGACTGAGGCCATATCTTATAAAAATAGTAAAGCCAAGATTTAAATCCAGGTATTTCTGAAGCAAACCTCCAAAGCTATTTTGTACTTTGCTAGGTTACTTTCTTGGTCAATCTTGAAGCATGACTAGACTTCCTCAGGAGAATGCTTTATTTATAAAATAAAGAAACCCACCTCACACTCCCTAAGGATCTCATAAAAATGAGGTTCTGGTAGTTGGTAGTGAACATTTTACGTCTAAATTCGGTATGGCCATAAAAACTCCTTACCTTGGGTAAGCCACAGTAGGCCTGAGTTGCCTTAGTTTTTATACTGTCCCTATGCCCAAATTAGAAGAAAAACATAAATGAGCCACATTTGACCATGGGTGTCATAAAGATATCTTAGAGGATGAAATTTTTTTAAGTATAGGAGTATTTTTAAATATTTCATCTCATTCATCTGAATACCTCTGGACCCTTGATAATTAAATCATAATCTCAAAGACCATTGTATTATATTGTCTTAAGTTATTTCGTTTACCTAGCCATAGAAATTTCTTTCTTCCATCAGGAAGATAGAGAAAGAAGGGGACATGTGATTCATATGACAAGGAGCTCTGCATTCCTTCTGCCAATTGTGTTTTGAAATAAGGAAAGGAAAAGATGACACTGGGATACTGCCTGAAAGACATGAATGTAAAGTGAGCCATTAAAAAGGTTGACTCTGATGTCAAAAACTTAAAGAATACTTCCTGTCCAACTGGCAAACAATAAGAAATGTTTATTTTCAGGAAGATAGCTTACTAATTTTGGTTTTTGTTTGTTTGTTTTGGTCTGTTTTGTTTAGAGATGGGGTCTCACTATGTTGCTCAGGCTCGTCTCAAACTCTTAGGTTCAAGCAATCCTCATGCCTCGGCCTTCCAAAGTGCTGGGATTATAAGTGTGAGCCACTGCACCTGGCCACTAGTTATTTAAGGTCAAAAAAGTTTGTTAAGAAAGTTGTCATTCTAGTCATCTAGTTGTCACTAGTAGAAACCCACACTAAGTTTACAAATTATATCTTCCACTTGATTTGGCAGTGTCAAAGTAAATACCATGATTAGGAAACTCCTCTTTAGAAAGTCAAAACCATACTAATATTGCTTCTTCCATTTTAGTTTTAATATTCAATACTTAAATGCAAACTGTTTTCCTTTTACTAGGTAGCGGCTATTGATAACACACTGTGAAATAAGAATACACTCTTAAACAAACCGTCCCTTAGACCTGCACTCTGTGGTGGCTATTGGGCACTTGAGTGTGACTTATTGAAATTGATGTATACTGTATGTATAAAATACACATCAGATTTTAAAGCCTTAGCACCAAGAAGGATGTAAAATACCTCATCAGTATTTCTTGTATTGACTACATGCTGAAATGGTAATATTTTGATATATTTGATTATAGCAGTAAAAAAAAAGTACTATCAAAATTAATTCTATCTGCTTTTTACATGTAGCTTCTAAAGAATTTTTCATGTGGCTCACACAGTATTTTTATTGGACAACACTGCCTTCACTTTTCACCTGAGTCAGGAGTAAGAGTATCAGACTTTATTCCTATATACTTGGAATATCTTGGTCTTACAATTTACTTTAAAAGAGGAAAAAAATGTAGAACTTTTACAAGCATGGTTAACAAAATGGAGACTATAAAACTAATGTTCCCAAAGTAGCATTTATGCACCTGTTAAATCCTTTCACAACTGTCTTCCACGTTACCTCTTCCCTTGCCTGTACTAATATTAATATAATAGCCTTTTAACAGATGCAACAGATCCTTTTTGATGGTTGCCTTTACCATCTCAGTCCTTGCTGGCCAGACTTCTTTCTTCTGCTGGAATCTACTTTTTTTTTTTTTTCTTTGCCCAAAAGTTTCTCTGGCCACAAGATCCCACTAGGCTCATGTGTATGGCACACGAAGTACCAAGAAATTACCCACTGGGAGCTTCCTCAAACAGTAACTGACAGGAGTTGATGTGTACATACCCCAGCCCTTCACACCTTCACACTGCAAGTGAGGCAAGCCAGCAGTATGTGTTCTACACCCGGACTTCCTCTTCCTCGGTGGGATTCAGCTTTAGTTACCTGCAGCTGTAACTTGTTTAATAATTCGCCGTTTGTTGCTCCTGCCTTTCCCTCTTTCTTCCCCACCCCTTATTGGATTTCTGGAATCATTTATTTAGCAAATAAGCTACTTGCCTGAGAATCCTTGTCTTGGGGTCTGCTTGTGAAGAACCCAAACTAAGATAATTGGTATTCCCACTTCCCCTCTCACCTTTCACTAATCTATCCTCAACCTCAAAAGCTGGGTTATCTTTTTAAACAATCGCTGTGACCGTATCACTTCTTAATTACAACTTTTCAGTGATTTCCCGCCGCTCTTAGACTAAGACTATCTAATACTCAGATTCAAGTTTCTTGATATCAATTCCAACGACTGGTGTACTGCCCAAGCTTCTTTGTCACATTCTAGAGAATTTGCCATCACTCAGAACTGCTAAACCTCAAAAATTTTAAATTCCAGCATCCCACACATGACCATAGTTTTCTGTTTATACAAACACTACTCCTCTACCTGCACTAAGACCTCCAGTCTCTCAATCTCTCGTTTTCTCACCATCTGGCAAGCTCATTATGGCTTTGCACACTCCTTATTTCACCTAAACCCCCAGCCACACCACTTTTACTACTCTCTGACTGGCACTCCCAAGTCAGCTGGCCTCCTCTCCTGGTAGTATTAGCTTAGAAACCATCTACCCTGAATATTTTGCAATCTCCTTCTGCCCATATATCCAGGCTAGAAGCAAATGTAACAGAATGAGCAGTTCAGAATTTAAAATTTGCCTGATGAGGTATTTTCTGCCTTCTCAGGACAGGGACCACAAATAAGTGGTCCCTAATCTCAAACAGAGGCTTAATACCACTCATTTTTAATGTCTCATCACTTTCGTAGGAAATTCTAAATCTTCATTGCTCTCCAACATCCTGGGCCTGTTTACTCTCAGCAGATTACCTCAAGTCTGAATTGGCAAAGAAGCAAATCTAACCAAAGCCTTAATTCTTTTGCTCCTGCACAAAACTGATATTCTCCTTTTGTGCTCCACAGTCCAACCCTGTCTCCCGAGACTGATCCTGAATCCAAGTCCTTTCATAATCAAGATCTAGGCCAATTTCCCAGCCTCACCTTCTGCCTCTCCTCCAGGTATATCCTGCCTGCAGTTCTGGGAATCCTGTCCAGACATGGAGAAGATATGGAGCTCAATGTGGTGGATCATATCCAATAAAGTCACCTACTGGAAGCAGATCCCAGGAAAGAGCCGAATTCCTATTTCCTATTTTTTTTTTAATACTTTAAGTTTTGGGACACGTGCAGAACGTGCAGGTTTGTTACATAGGTATACACGTGCCATGGTGGTTTGCTGCACCCATCAACCCATCATCTATATTAGGTATTTCTCCTAATTCTGTCCCTCCCCTAGCCCCCTACCCCCCAACAGGCCTCCGCATGTGATGTTCCCCTCCCTGTGTCCATGTGTTCTCATTGCTCATCCCCCACTTACGAGTGAAAACACGCGGTGTTTGATTTTCTGTTCCTGTGTTAGTTTGCTGAGAATGATGATTCCCAGCTTCATCCATGTCCCTGCAAAGGACATGAACTCATCCTTTTTTATGGCTCTATAGTATTCCATGGTGTATATGTGCCACATTTTCTTTATCCAGTCTATCATTGATGGACATTTGGGTTAGTTCCAAGTCTTTGCTATTGTGAATAGTGCCACAATAAACATACGTGTGCATGTATCTTTATAGTAGAATGATTTATAATCCTTTGGGTATATACCCAGTAATGGGATGGCTGGGTCAAATGGTATTTCTTGTTCTAGATCCTTGAGGAATCACCACACTGTCTTCGACAATGGTTGAACTAATTTACACTCCCACCAACAGTGTAAAAGTGTTCCTATTTCTCCACATCCTCTCCAGCATCTGTTGTTTCCTGACTTTTTAATGATCACCATTCTAACTGACATGAAATGGTATCCCATTGTGGTTTTGATTTGCGTTTCTCTAACGACAAGTGATGATGAGCTTTTTTTCATATGTTTGTTGGCCATATAAATGCCTTCTTTTGAGAAGTGTCTGTTCATATCCTTTGCCCACTTTTTGATGGGGTTGTTTGTTTTTTCTTATAAATTTGTTTTAAGTTCCTTGTAGATTCTGGATATTAGATCTTTGTCGGATGGATACGTTGCAAAATTTCTCTCCCATTCCATAGGTTGCTGTTCACTCTGATGATAGTTTCTTTTGCTGTGCAGAAGCTCTTTAGTTTAATTAGATGCCATTTGTCAATTTTGGCTTTTGTTGTCACATTGCTTTTGGTGTTTTAGTCATGAAGTCTTTGCCCATGCCTATGTCCTGAATGGTATTGCCTAGGTTTTCTTCTAGAGTTTTTATGGTTTTAGGTTTTACATTTAAGTCTTTAATCCATCTTGAGTTAATTTTTGTATAGGGTGTAAGGAAGGGGTCCAGTTTCATTCTGCATATGGCTAGCCAGTTTTTCCAGCACCATTTATTAAATAGGGAATCCTTTTCCCAATTCTTGTTTTTGTCAAGTTTGTCAAAGATCAGATGCTTGTAGATGCATGGTGTTATTTCTGAGGTCTCTGTTCTGTTCCATTGGTCTATATATCCCTTTTGGTACCAGTACCATGCTGTTGGGGTTACTGTAGCCTTGTAGTATAGTTTGAAGTCAGGTAGCATAATACCTTCAGCTTTGTTCTTTTTGCTTAGAATTGTCTTGGCTATGTAGGCTCTTTTTTGGTTCCATATGAAATTTAAAGTAGTTTTTCTAATTCTGTGAAGAAAGTCAATGGTAGCTTAATGGAAATAGCATTGAATCTATAAATTACTTTGGGCAGTATGGCCATTTTCACTATATTGATTCTTCCTATCCATGAACATGGAATGTTTTTCCATTTGTGTCCTCTCTTATTTCCTTGAGCAGTGGTTTGTAGTTTTATTTGAAGAGGTCCTTTACATCCTTTGTAAGTTGTATTCCTAGATATATTATGTTCTTCGTAGCAATTGCGAATGGGAGTTCACTCATGATTTGGTTCTCTGTTTGTCTATTATTGGTGTTTAGGAATGCTTGTGGTTTTTGCAGATTGATTTTGTGTCCTAAGACTTTGCTGAAGTTGGTTTGTATCCTGAGACTTTGCTGAAGTTAAGGAGTTTTTGGTCTGAGATGATGGGGTTATCTAAATATACAATCATGTCATCTGCAGAGACAATTTGACTTACCCTCTTCCTACTTGAATACCCTTTATTTCTTTCTCTTGCCTAATTGACCTGGCCACAACTTCCAATACTATGTTGAATAGGAGTGGTGAGAGAGGGCATCCTTGTCTTGGGCCGGTTTTCAAAGGGAATGGTTCCAGATTTTGCCCTTTCAGTATGATATTGGCTATGGGTTTGTCATAAATAGCTCTTATTATTTTCAGAAATGTTCCATCAATACCTAGTTTATTGAGTGTTTTTGGCAAGGGGGGGTGTTGAATTTTGTTGATGGCCTTTTCTGCATCTAGTGAAATAATCATGTGGTTTTTGCCATTGGTTCTGTTTATGTAATTGATTACGTTTATTGATTTGCATATGTTGAACCAGCCCTGCATCCCAGGGATGAAGCCAACTTCATTGTAGTGAATAAGTTTTTGATGTGCTGCTAGATTTGGTTTGCCAGTATTTTATTGAGGATTTTCGCATCAATGTTCATCAGAAATATTGGCCCGAAATTTTCTTTTTTTGTTATGTCTCTGCCAGGTTTTAGTATCTGGCCTCATAAAAATGAGTTAGGGAGGAGTCCCTCTTTTTCTATTGTTTGGAATAGTTTCAGAAGGAATGGTACCAGCTCCTCTTTGTACCTCTGGTAGAATTCAGCTGTAAATCTGTCTGGTCCTGGGCTTTTTTTGGTTGGTAGGCTATTAATTACTGCCTCAATTTCAGAACTTGTTATTGGTCTATTCAGGGATTCGACTTCTTCCTGGTTTATTCTTGGGAAGGTGTGTGTGTCCAGGAATTTATCCATTTCTTTTAGATTTTCTAGTTTATTTGCATAGAGGTGTTTATAATATTCTCTGATGGTAGTTTTTATTTCTGTGAGATCAGTGGTGATATACCCTTTATCATTTTTTATTGTGTCTATTTGATTCTTCTCTCTTTTCTTCTTTAATAGTCTGGTTAGCAGTCTATCTATTTTGTTAATCTTTTCAAAAAACCAGCTCCTTGATTCATTGATTTTTTTGAAGGGTTTTTCGTGTCTCTGTTTCCTTCAGTTCTGCTCTGATTTTAGTTACTTCTTGTCTTTGCTAACTTTTGAATTTGTTTGCTCTTGCTTCTCTAGTTCTCTTAATTGTGATATGAAGGTGTCAATTTTAGATCTTTCCCACTTTCTGATGTGGGCACTTAGTGCTATAAATTTTCCTCTTAACGCTGCTGTAGCTGTGTCCCAGAGATTCTGGTACATTGTGTCTTTGTTCTCATTGGTTTCAAATAATTTATTTATTTCTGCCTTAATTTTGTTATTTACCCAGTAGTCATTCAGGAGCAGGTTGTTCAGTTGCCATGTAGTTGTGGGGTTTTGAGTGAGTTTCTTAATCCTGAGTTCTAATTTGATTGCACCATGGTCTGAGAGACTGTTATGATTTCCATTCATTTGCATTTGCTGAGGAGTGTTTTACTTCCAATTATGTGGTCAATTTTAGAATAAGTGCTATGTGGCACTGAGAATAATGTATATTCTGTTGATTTGGGGTGGAGAGTTCTGTAGACATCTGTTAGGTCCACTTGCTCCAGAGCTGCATTCACGTCCTGTATATTCTTGTTAATTTTCTGCCTCGTTAATCTGTCTAATACTGACAGTGGGGTGTTAAAGTCTCCCATTATTCTTGTGTGGGAGTCCAAGTCTCTTTGTAGGTCTCTAAGAACTTGCTTTATGAATCTGGGTGCTCCTGTATTGGGTGCATATATATTTAGGATAGTTAGCTCTTCTTGTTGCATTGATCCTTTTATCATTATGTAATGCCCTTCTTTGTCTTTTTTTAATCTTTTTTGGTTTAAAGTCTATTTTATCAGAGACTAGGATTGCAATGCCTGCTTTTTTTTTTTCTTTCCATTTGCTTGGTAAATATTCCTCCATCCCTTTATTTTGAGCCTATGTGTGTCTTTGTACATGAGATGGGTCTCCTGAATACAGCAGACTGCTGGATCTTGACTCTTTATCCAATTAGCCAGTCTGTGTCTTTTAATTGGGGCATTTTGCCCGTTTACATTTAAGGTTAATATTGTTATATGTGAATTTGATCCTTTCATCATGATGCTAGCTAGTTATTTTGCACAATAGTTGATGCAGTTTCTTCATAGTGTCATTGGTCTTTATGTTTTGGTGTTTTTGCAGTGGCTGGTACTGGTTTTTCCTTTCCATACTTAGTGCTTCCTTCAGGAGCTCTTGTAAGGCAGGCCTGGTGATGAAAAAATCCCTCAGCATTTGCTTATCTGTAAAGGGTTTTATTTCTCCTTTGCTTATAAATCTTAGTTTGGCTGGATATGAAATTCTGGGTTAAAAATTCTTTTCTTTTTTTTTTTTTAATTTATTTATTATTATTATACTTTAAGTTCTAGGGTACATGTGCATAACGTGCAGGTTTGTTACATATGTATACTTGTGCCATGTTGGTGTGCTGCACCCATCAACTCGTCAGCACCCATCAACTCGTCATTTACATCAGGTATAACTCCCAATGCAATCCCTCCCCTCTCCCCCCTCCCCATGATAGGCCCCGGTGTGTGATGTTCCCCTTCCTGAGTCCGAGTGATCTCATTGTTCAGTTCCCACCTATGAGTGAGAACATGCGGTGTTTGGTTTTCTGTTCTTGTGATAGTTTGCTAAGAATGATGGTTTCCAGCTGCATCCATGTCCCTACAAAGGACACAAACTCATCCTTTTTTATGGCTGCATAGTATTCCATGGTGTATATGTGCCACATTTTCTTAATCCAATCTGTCACTGATGGACATTTGGGTTGATTCCAAGTCTTTGCTATTGTGAATAGTGCCGCAATAAACATACGTGTGCATGTGTCTTTATAGCAGCATACTTTATAATCCTTTGGGTATATGCCCAGTAATGGGATGGCTGGGTCATATGGTACATCTAGTTCTAGATCCTTGAGGAATCGCCATACTGTTTTCCATAATGGTTGAACTAGTTTACAATCCCACCAACAGTGTAAAAGTGTTCCTATTTCTCCACATCCTCTCCAGCACCTGTTGTTTCCTGACTTTTTAATGATCGCCATTCTAACTGGTGTGAGATGGTATCTCATTGTGGTTTTGATTTGCATTTCTCTGATGGCCAGTGATGATGAGCATTTTTTCATGTGTCTGTTGGCTGTATGAATGTCTTCTTTTGAGAAATGTCTGTTCATATCCTTTGCCCACTTTTTGATGGGGTTGTTTGTTTTTTTCTTGTAAATTTGTTTGAGTTCTTTGTAGGTTCTGGATATTAGCCCTTTGTCAGATGAGTAGATTGCAAAAATTTTCTCCCATTCTGTAAGTTGCCTGTTCACTCTGATGGTAGTTTCTTTTGCTGTGCAGAAGCTCTTTACTTTAATGAGATCCCATTTGTCAATTTTGGCTTTTGCTGCCGTTGCTTTTGGTGTTTTAGACATGAAGTCTTTGCCCATGCCTATGTCCTGAATGGTACTACCTAGGTTTTCCTCTAGGATTTTTATGGTATTAGGTCTAACATTTAAGTCTCTAATCCATCTTGGATTAATTTTCGTATAAGGAGTAAGGAAAGGATCCAGTTTCAGCTTTCTACTTATGGCTAGCCAATTTTCCCAGCACCATTTATTAAATAGGGAATCCTTTCCCCATTCCTTGTTTTTTGTCAGGTTTGTCAAAGATCAGATGGCTGTAGATGTGTGGTATTATTTCTGAGGACTCTGTTCTGTTCCATTGGTCTATATCTCTGTTTTGGTACCAGTACCATGCTGTTTTGGTTACTGTAGCCTTGTAGTATAGTTTGAAGTCAGGTAGCGTGATGCCTCCAGCTTTGTTCTTTTGACGTAGGATTGTCTTGGAGATGCGGGCTCTTTTTTGGTTCCATATGAACTTTAAAGCAGTTTTTTCCAATTCTGTGAAGAAACTCATTGGTAGCTTGATGGGGATGGCATTGAATCTATAAATTACCTTGGGCAGTATGGCCATTTTCACGATATTGATTCTTCCTATCCATGAGCATCTAGCAAGACTAATAAAGAAGAAAAGAGAGAAGAATCAAATCGACACAATTAAAAATGATAAAGGGGATATCACGACTGACCCCACAGAAATACAAACTACCATCAGAGAATACTATAAACACCTCTACGCAAATAAACTGGAAAATCTAGAAGAAATGGATAATTTCCTGGACACTTACACTCTTCCAAGACTAAACCAGGAAGAAGTTGAATCCCTGAATAGACCAATAGCAGGCTCTGAAATTGAGGCAATAATTAATAGCCTACCAACCAAAAAAAGTCCAGGACCAGATGGATTCACAGCTGAATTCTACCAGAGGTACAAGGAGGAGTTGGTACCATTCCTTCTGAAACTATTCCAATCAATAGAAAAAGAGGGAATCCTCCCTAACTCATTTTATGAGGCCAACATCATCCTGATACCAAAGCCTGGCAGAGACACAACAAAAAAAGAGAATTTTAGACCAATATCCCTGATGAACATCGATGCAAAAATCCTCAATAAAATACTGGCAAACCGGATTCAGCAACACATCAAAAAGCTTATCCACCATGATCAAGTGGGCTTCATCCCTGGGATGCAAGGCTGGTTCAACATTCGCAAATCAATAAACATAATCCAGCATATAAACAGAACCAAAGACAAGAACCACATGATTATCTCAATAGATGCAGAAAAGGCTTTTGACAAAATTCAACAGCCCTTCATGCTAAAAACGCTCAATAAATTCGGTATTGATGGAACATACCTCAAAATCATAAGAGCTATTTATGACAAACCCACAGCCAATATCATACTGAATGGGCAAAAACTGGAAAAATTCCCTTTGAAAACTGGCACAAGACGGGGATGCCCTCTCTCACCACTCCTATTCAACATAGTGTTGGAAGTTCTGGCTAGGGCAATTAGGCAAGAGAAAGAAATCAAGGGTATTCAGTTAGGAAAAGAAGAAGTCAAATTGTCCCTCTTTGCAGATGACATGATTGTATATTTAGAAAACCCCATTGTCTCAGCCCAAAATCTCCTTAAGCTGATAAGCAACTTCAGCAAAGTCTCAGGATACAAAATTAATGTACAAAAATCACAAGCATTCTTATACACCAGTAACAGACAAACAGAGAGCCAAATCATGAATGAACTTCCATTCACAATTGCTTCAAAGAGAATAAAATACCTAGGAATCCAACTTACAAGGGATGTAAAGGACCTCTTCAAGGAGAACTACAAACCACTGCTCAGTGAAATAAAAGAGGACACAAACAAATGGAAGAACATACCATGCTCATGGAAAAATTCTTTTCTTTAAGAATGTTGAATATTGGCTCCCACTCTCTTCTGGCTTGTAGGGTTTCTGCAGTGAGATCTGCTGTTAGTCTGATGGGCTTCCCTTTGTAGGTGACCTGACCTTTCTCTCTGGCTGCTCTTAGCATTTTTTTCCTTCGTTTCAACCTTGGAGAATCTGAAGATTATGTGTCTTGGGGTTGCTTTTCTTGAGGAATATGTTAGTGGTGTTCTCTGCATTTCCTGATTCTGAATGTGGCCAGTCTTGCTAGGTTGGGGATGTTCTCCTGGATAATATCCTGAAGAGTGTTTTCCAACTTGGTTCCATTCTCCCTGTCACTTTCAGGTATACCAATCAATCATAGGTTTGGTCTTTTCACATAGTCTCATATTTCCTGGAGGCTTTGTTCATCCCTTTTTGTTCTTTTTTCTCTAATCTTGTCTTCATGCCTTATTTCATTAAGGTGATCTTCAATCTCTGATATCCTTTCTTCCACTTGATCAATTTGGCTATTGATACTTGTGTATGCTTTACAAATTTCTCGTGCTGTGTTTTTCCGTTCCATCAGTTCATTTATGTTCTTCTCTAAACTGGCTATTCTAGTTAGCAGTTCCTGTAATCTTATCAAGGCTCTTAAATTCCTTGCATTGGATTAGAATATGCTCCTTTAGCTCAGAGGAGTTTGCTATTACCCACCTTCTGAAGCGTACTTCTGCCAATTTGTCAAACTCATTCTCCATCCCATTTTGTACCCTTGCTGGAGAGGAGTTGCTATCATTTGGAGAAGAGGCATTCTGGTTTATGGAATTTTCAGCATTTTTGTGCTGGGTATTCCTCATATTTGTGGATTCATCTACCTTTAATCTTTGATGCTGATGGTCTCTGGATGGTGTTTTTGTGTGGTTGTCCTTTTTGTTGATGTTGATGTTATTGCTTTCGGTTTGTTAGTTTGCCTTCTAACAGTCAGGCCCCTCTTCTACAGGTCTGCTGGAGTTTGCTGGAGGTCCACTCCAGACCCTGTTTGCCTGGGTATCACCAGCAGAGGCTGCAGAACAGCAAAGATTGCTGCCTGCTCCTTCCTCTGGAAGCTTCTTCCCAGCGGGGCACCTGCCTAATGCCAGCTGGAGTGCTCCTGTATGAGATGTTTGTCAACTCCTGCTGGGAGGTATTTCCCAGTCAGGAGGCACAGGAGTCAGAGAGCCACTTGAGGAGGCAGTCTGTCCCTTAGCAGAGTTTGAGCACTATGCTGGGAGATCCACTGCTCTCTTCAGAGCTGGCAGACAGGAACATTTAAGTCTGCTGAAGCTGCACCCACAGCCACCCCTTCCCGCAGGTGCTCTGTCCCAGGGAGATAGGAGTTTTATTTTTAAGCCCCTGACTGAGGCTGCTGCCTTTCTTTCAGAGATGCCCTGCCCAGTGAGAAGGAATCTAGAGAAGCAGTCTGGCCACAGCCACTTTGCCATGCTGCAGTGAATTCTGCACAGTCCAAACTTCTGGCAGTTTCCTGAACACTGTGAGGGGAAAACTGCCTACTCAAGCCTCAGTAATGGTGGACGTCCCTCCCCCCACCAAACTCCATCATCCCCAGTTAACTTCAGACTGCTATGCTAGCAGCAAGCATTTCACGCCAGTGTTTCTTAGCTTGCTGGGCTCTATGGGAGTGGGACCTGCTGAGGGAGACCACTTGGCTCCCTGGCTTCAGCCCCCTTTCCAAGAGAATGCACAGTTCTGTCTTGCTGGAGTTCCAGGTGCCACTGGGGTATGAAAAAAAACCTCCTGCAGCTAGCTCAGTGTCTGCCCAAAGAGCTGCCTAGTTTTGTGGTTGATGATGTAGGCATACAAGGGAATCTCCTGGCCTGGGGGTTGCAAAAAGTGTGGGAGAAGCATAGTATCTGGGTCAGACAGCACAGTCCCTCATGGCTTCCCTTGGCTAGGAGAGGGAGGTCCCCAACCTCTTGCACTTCTCAAGTGAGGCAATGCCCCACCCTACTTCTGCTTGCCCTCTGTGGACTGCACCCACTGCCTAATCAGTCCTAATGAGATAAACTGGGTACCTCAGTTGGAAATGCAGAAATCACCTGCCTTCTATGTTGATCTTGCTAGGAGCTGCAGACGGGAGCTGTTCCTATTTGGCCATCTTGATTTGTCCTCTCAAATAATTTTTTTTTTTTTTTGTGACAGAGTCTTGCTCGGTCACCCAGGCTGGAGTGCAGTGGCACAATCTCAGCTCACTGCAAGCTCTGCCTCCTGGGTTCACGCCATTCTCCTGCCTCAGTCTCCTGAGTAGCTGGGACTACAGGTAGCCACCATGCCCGGCTAATTTTTTTTTTTTTTATTCTTAGTAGAGATGGGGTTTCACTCTGTTAGCCAGGATGTCTCAATCTCCTGACCTCGTGATCTGCCCACCTCAGCCTCCCAAAGTGCTGGGATTATAGGCTTGAGCCACCCGTGGCCAGCCCAAATAATTTTTTAATTTCCATTTTGATTTCGTTTTTGACCCAATGCTCATTGAGGAACCAGTTATTTAATTTCCATTTATTTGCAGGGTTTTGAAGGTTCTTTCTGGAGTTGATTTTCAGTTATATTCTACTGTGGTCTGAGAGAGTGCTTGATATAATTTCAATTTTCTTAAATTTATTGAGGCTTGTTTTGTGGCCTATCATATGGCCTATATTGGATAAAGTTCCATGGGCTGTTGAATGGAATGTGTATTCTGTGGTTGTTGATACATAGCTGTTAAGTCCATTTGTTCCAAGGTAGTTTAAAAACGTTGTTTCCTTGTCAACTTTCTGTCTTGATGACTTGTCTAGTGCTGTTAGTGGAGTATTGAAGTCCCCCACTATTATTGTATTGCTGCCTATCTCATTTCTTAGGTCTATTAGTAATTGTTTTATAAATTTGGGAGCTCCATTGTTAGGTGCATATATGTTTATGATTGTGGCATTTTCCTGTTGGACAAGGCCTTTTACCATTATATAATGTCCTTCTTTGTCTCTTTTAACTGGTGTTGCTTTAAAGTTTGTTTTTTCTGATATAAGAATAGCTAGCCCTGCTTGCTTTTGGTGTCCATTTGCATGAAATGCCTTTTTCCACCCCTTTACTTAAGTTTATGTGAGTCCTTATGTGTTAGGTGAGTATCCTGAAAGCAGTAGATAGTTGGTTGGTGAGTTCTTTCTTATCCATTCTGTAGTTCTGTATCTTTTAAGTGGAGCATTTAGGCCATTTGCATTCAATGTTCTATTTTTGTGCTGGTTGGTCTCCTGCTGGAAGGTGGTTCTTTCCAGAGAGCATCAGCTGTGGTAATATTAAGAGGAATCAGCAGTGAGTGGGGATCCTAGAACTCCCAAGAGAATATGCCCTTCGTCTTCAGCTATGAGGGAGGGTAGGAAAAGCCCAACAGGTCGGGGCAGGACTAGGTGTGTCTGAGCTCAGACTCTCCTTGGGCGGGTCTTGCTGCAGCTGCTGTGGAGATGGGGGCAAGGTTCCTAGGTCAATGGAGTTGTGTACCTAGAAGGATTATGGCTGCCTCTGCTGAGTCATGCAGGTTGTCAGGGAAGTGGGAGTCACAGGCCTCACCCAGGTCCCACACAATCCAAAGGGCCATTCTCATTCCCAGTGTGCCATCCCTAACAGCCACGAGTCTGTTTCCAGGTAGTGAGCAAGCAGGGCTTGAGAACTTGCCCCAGGCTACCTGCTTCCCAGCTGCAAAAGAAAAGAGTTTGGTTCCTCCCCAACCTGTGGAGTCTGGATGCTGGATTCACACCCTCGGCAGTGTTCTGGCCAGGAGGCTTCTTGCCCTGTTCAAATTGTTACAAAGTTTAGCTGGACACATCCTTCTCTCTGTGGCATCCCTCCACCCCACTCCCCGACACCTCTGGCTGCCCTCCCAAAAGGATTCCTGTGGAACCAGCAGGAAAGGCCTGCTTGGGGACCCAGTGAGTTCCCAGGACCTATCCTGCTCCTCTACTGCATAATTTGCTTGGCTCTGTAAATTGTCTCAGCTCCTAAAAGTGTGAAACTTCCCGCAAACTAGACGTTCATTTTCCCCAGTGGGGGTGTGTGTTCTGGAGAGGAAGGTCTCCCTTTCCCACTTCCGCAATTTGGGCACTCACAGTATTTGGGGTGTCTCCTGGGTCCTGCAGGAGCAGTCTGCTTCTTTCAGAGGGTCTGTGGGTTCTCTTGGGATTCCTGCTTTGTTCTTGCAGTCATTCTGGAGCTAAAATTCATGATGTGAGCCTCCACACACTGCTCTGTCCATCCGAGTTAGAGCCGCAATCTAGTCCTGCCTCCCATCTGCCATGATGATCTCACATTTCTATGTTTTAATATTCTGCATAGCACTGTAGTGCTAGCTGATGTTTCTCTTCTTTATGTGTTTATTTACTGTTTTTGTTTTTTGTTTTGTTTTGTTTTGTTTTTGAGATGGAATTTTGTTCTTGTTGCCCAGGCTGGAGTGCAAATGTGTGCTCTTGGCTCACTGCAACCTCTGCCTCCCAAATTCAAACGATTCTCCTGCCTCAGCCTCCTGAGTAGCTGGGATTACAGGCACCCGCCATCACATCCAGTTAATTTTTTTTTGTAATTTCAGTAGAGACAGGGTTTCACTATGTTGGCCAGGCTGATCTCAAACTCCTGACCTCAGGCGATCCACCCTCCTCAGCCTCCCAAAGTGCTGGGATTACAGGAATGAGACACCGCATCTGGCTCTGTTTACTGGTTTAATGCTCACTTCTCCCCGCTAGCATGTAAGCTCCGTAAGAACACAGCTCTTATCGCTGTCTCTCCCCAGTGGCAAGAATAGTGCTTCAAATACAATAAATACTTGGTAAAGATTGCATGAATGAAATCTCAGGAACACCTTGTATGTTTTTAAAGATTTCCAGGTGAGTGTGACTTCAGCCAGGCTAGAAAGCACTGGAGTGATACCTGCATTGTCACTCTCGCTATGCTGGAATATGGAGGGTAGTGAGAAGTGACCTTGAAAAGTACAGAATCAGGCCAGACAAATGAAGCATTGCTCTCTTCAGCTTTGCCTTTAAGCATACTGTTTCCAAGACCCAGAATATGCCCTCCCCAACATCCCTAAGCTATTGAGTTCAGGTATCATCTTTAATAACTACAAACATTCAGGGCAATTATTTTGAATTACTTACTTTATTTTCCTCAGTCTCAAATACTGTCTTACATACAATAGATACTCAGTGAATGTTTCTTGAATTGCATTGCTCAGAGATTTGCTCCAGCCCACTGGACTTGCTGGTGTCCTCTACTACAACTTACATAATACTAATGTTAGCTGAGGAGAGCAAAGATCTCCTGGTGGTCAGCAAGCAGACCATCTGGAGGCAAAACTCCTTATCTGAGAAATTCAGAAGTAATTAGATGTCCTTCCTATCTAAAGCTGGCATCTGGTACCAGGCTTCTTTCCCAAAAACTTTTAAGTAACTAGAATTTCTATAGATCTTCAGACTGTATGTATGTCAAAACTCATTGTACAATTCTTACTGATGTCACGGCACCAAAATGTCTACAAATGTAATCATTTATCATGACCTGTGTGACTAATATGGTCCAAATTACCCTTAAGCTCCTGCTTGAAGGTCCATAATCACCCCTAAGGAAAATCCACTGCAGCACCCTCAGTCCTCTCTTGCTGAAGCGCCCGCCCATTGCAACTCTGCTACAGTGTTCTTTCCTTCTAACACAACTTTCCTTTTCAAACCTATACTTTTGTTGGTAAATTCTTTTTACCACCCTCAAGCCAATCACTCTCCGTGGCAAGGCTCTGACACCACACCTGGCATTAGCTATCATATATTTAATACATACCATGTGCCAGGTACTGTGCTAAACCCTTACCTATAGGGGTTTGGGCCACAATCCCAAGTGTTGAAATCCCAAAAGATCAAAGTTCTGAAAAAAAATTCTAAAAAAAATTTTTTAAGTTCTTTAAAGGTATTTACATTTTTAAAAGATTTATTTGAGAAACATATTGGCCAGGTGAAGTGGCTCATGCCTGTAATCCCAGCACTTTGGGAGGCCAAGGCGGGAGGATCACTTGAGCCCAGGAGT
Source organism: Macaca fascicularis (assembly GCF_037993035.2). Classification (NCBI taxonomy): domain Eukaryota; kingdom Metazoa; phylum Chordata; class Mammalia; order Primates; family Cercopithecidae; genus Macaca; species Macaca fascicularis. The sequence goes on along the minus strand of NC_088381.1, from coordinate 99,306,396 downwards.
TCAATATCAGCCTGGGCAAGATAGTGAAACCTCGTCTCTACAAAAAATTAAAAAATAGCCCAGCGCAGTGGCATATGCCTGTAGTCCCAGTGACTTGGGAAGGCTGAAGTGGGAGGATCACTTAAGCTTGGGAGGTCAAGACTGCAGTCAATCATGATCACTCCACCACACTCTAGCCTGGATGATAGACAGAGACATTGTCTCTTAAAAACAACAACAACAAAACAAACAAACAAAAACAACAGAACACTTTATGGGCCACTTTACACAAAATAGGCAATAGTAACATACATATTTTTGCAAGCATAAACACTCAGGTATACTAAAGACAGTCACACAGGCACAACATCTATAAGCAGACAAATCATATTCATAAAGAAATAGCTTATACAACTGCAGTCATCTGAAATACTTACAGAATGGGAGTTAGATGAAATTAACTCCTTGGTCTCTTCCAACTCTAAAAATTATATGCATCTATGAGTTACTAGCCTTTCACACATTTGATTCAGCAGTACCATCTGCTTCTGCATTTCCATATCTTTCAAATGGTGGTTATATCAAAACAACATAAAACTGTTTCCATTTCCATAAGTCTTTTTTGAAATCACCTGACTTGATTCGAAACATGAAAAGTAAACTGAAAGAAGCCACATTACTAAAGCCACAGAAGAGAATTACTTCCTCAAATACACTCTGTGTATTTCCTAACATTGTTAATATCATTGGTTTAATCACCTATGGGAGGAAAATACTCACTATTAAGAGTATTTCTGAAGAGAGTTATACAATAATCAAATTTTAGGCTATCTAATGGTGGTACTAGCCCTAGTACATATTTGAGGAGAAAAGTTAAGCACTAATCCCTAATATATTTGTTATTTATGAATTTTAGAAATTACAGAAATGAGAAACATAGAGTGAGGGGAGAAGAGGAAAAACCTGGTCCAAATTCCTTTTTTTAATTGAGAAGATAGCATAAGAAGGAGCCCTTAGCTTTTCTTGGTGAAAACCTTTTGTAATTCATTTAACCTCTCTGAGTCTCAGTTTGCTAAACTTCAGAATTAGTGGGTTTGAACCAAATAATGTCTCAGATTGCTTCCAAATCTGTGAATTAACCCCAAGGGTATGAAAGCCTGTCACAATTCCTTTTAAAATCCCTTTTAAAACATAGTAGCAGGTTTGAAAACTTATCCTTAACCTGCAAAGATCAGTTCTTAGGTTGAAGGTCACAGCCACAAATGAATTAAGAACTGAAATTTAAGCCTATTTTTAATAAGGCTACAATCTAGCAGTGAAAGCTATAAAATTCTCAGTCTAACAAAGACTGGGTAATGGTTTTGATTCCTAAACTCTTGACAACCAACGCTGCACAACGGTTTTGATGTATTTTCTCCATTGGTAATGAAGAGATGAAGAGGAAAGCAAGCAAGAAAAAAATCAGGACACTGAGGTCAGCACAGAGGGGGATCCAAAAAAATTTCAGAGATGGATTAGAGAGAGGAGCATAGAAAATGTAGAACTCAGTCAGCAATGGTTCATAAATCCATTACCTGTGTTGGAAGATTCCTTATAATGAGATCATCTTCTAGGATGTAGTAACTAATTCTGGTTTTTTCCAACCATTCTACAACCATCATACAGATGCAGATTGTTCTGCCTGTCAGTCTTCACCATCCCAAACTGAACAATACAAATCTCTGGCCTGTCCTCATAAATTCCATTTTAATGTGAAACTCACTGTTTAAGTTTTTGCTTCTAACTATATTCTCTTCAGCAAGATTAGGTAGCTCATTTCCAGAGTTTATTTTGGTCCCTGCTTGATATTTACCACCTCCTTATGTACCCAACACCATCCATCCATATCCTAACAAACACCCTAGAGTTGAGGCAGAGTGGGTGCCTGGGGGGATGTCCCAATACGAGAAGGGAATTAACACCTGAAACAAGCTTATTAGCCTTTTAAATGAAATGACTCAGCCTATGAAATTCTCTCTCTCTCTCTCTCTTTCTCTCTCTCTCTCTCTCTCGCTCTCGCTCTCGCTCTCTGTCTCTCTGTCTCTCTGTCTCTCTTTCTGTCTCTTTTGAGAGGCATGGTCTCACTCTGTTGCCCAGGCTGGAGTATGGTGGCTATTCACCACCATGATCATAGAACACTGCAGCCTCGAACTCCTGGGCTCAAGTGATCCTCCTGCCTCAGCCTCTCCTCCCAAGTAGCTAGTGCTACAGGTGTGCACCACCAGGCCTGGCTATTTTTTTTTTTTATTTTGGTCTCTAACTCCTGGCTTCAAGTGATCCTCCTGCCTCGGCCTCCCAAAGCACTGGGACTACAGGTGTGAGCCACTGCACTTGGTCACTTACAGATATTTTTTAATGTCCCTCAAAATGGAGAAATGATTTGAAGAAGTACTCATTTCTCTAACTATATCTCTATAGCAGTAAATTCCACAGAAAAAAGGAACCAAAAAGAGGAAAAGATCTCACTGAGTATTTAAATAATAGTAAGTTCAAGCTTGGGGAGTAGCATCAGCCAGAAGAAAGACGTATGAAATGAAGGCAAAGTGGCATTGATTTTGTTCACTCTGTTCCTAGTGAGAAGATTGATGGTGTAGAGTCACTTTGGCCTGCTCAAGACCAATCTGGCATAAAGATACAGCTCCGAGGTAAGATTCTCTGGACTAGCAGGTTTCTCCTAGAGCTATCATCTGAATTGACCCTCTAGGCTTATTGCACATCAGTTTCCCGAGGCTCCTGTGGCCTTCCCCTGGGCCTGCAGCTCAGTGTTCCCAAGTGGAGGTGTCTTCCTGAAAGCCACTTGTAGCTGGGTGCAGTGGCTCACGCCTGTAATCCCAGCACTTTAGGAGGCCAAGGTGGGCAGATTACAAGGTCAGGAGTTGAGACCAGCCTGGCCAATATGGTGAAACCCCATCTCTACTAAAAATACAAAAATTAGCCAGGCATGGTAGCAGGTGCCTGTAGTCCCAGCTACTGAGGAGGCTGAGGCAGGAGAATCGCTTGAACCCAGGAGGCAGAGGTTGCAGTGAGCTGAGATTGCGCCACTGCACTTCAGCCTGAGAGACAGAGTGAGACTCGGTCTGAAAAAAAAAAAAAAGAAACTGAGGGGCTTAGCAGGGGAAAAAGGCTCAACAAGTTAAGTCTAAACGTGCAGAGCTGGTAAGTGATAGAGGTATGATACAAACCCAGGTCTGTGGGATGCCAGAGTCTGAGATCTGCCCCCATTTATTTATTCTTAAGTACTTTAAAATCATTTTAAAGGTGTTTAAGGATGAAGAAATCTCCTGGTTATGTGCAATAAGTCAGAATTCCTAGGAAACTTTATATGATATTCAGAATCACTACCAACATGGATCAGAAAAGTTGTACTATGATTTTGCCCATGTTCTACATTACTTTCAGATGTCCTTCTAGAGCTCAGATGCACAATTAAAAGAAAAATCTTTCCTATAATTCAGGTATCTAGTTTCTCATATGCACACACATAAAGAGACTACACACACACAACACAGACACACATACACACATTCCACAGAAAAACATACAAAGACCACAGACACATACATACACAGAGACCACACAAATACACTGAGATACACATACACTGATCACAGGCACACCTCTACACACAAACTCCATGGATAAAAACACCACAGAGACTTTGATTCCCCAGAACCACCACCAGCACAAGACAGCTGAGGGTTGATGGGGAAAAGGGACACTATACCATATCAAAGCATAGCAAATAGATTGTAATTATTAGACGTTCCTATTTTTAAATCCCCTGTGTCATTTCTGCTTCTCAGAATACTTCATTGACCCTTTCTCCTCTTTAGGACTCCTAAACTCCTGTTGAGTTTTTTCTGTGCTGCGTGTCTTAAAGTCATCCTTGCCTTCCACCCTCTTCTTAAGGTCCCAGGGCCTTCACAAAGCTTCTCTCTCAAGTTCTCATTCTTTGATTTGCCGTTGCCTGTCCATTTCGTACCCTTCAGACTCTACTTTTTATTCCCAAAGAAGACTACTAAGGTATTTTCCTGAAAAATCATTTTTCTACTTTAGAGAAAAATTTTGCAATTCCCTTAGAAGGCAGAATTAACTTAGGAAGTTGTGATTTTACAAAGCAATTATGGCTGGGCACAGCAGCTCATGCCTTTAATCCTAGCACTTTGGGAGGCTGAGGTGGGAGGATCACTTTAGGCCAGGAGTTCGACACCAACCTGGGCATCACAGCAAGACCCTTTTCTCTACAAAGAATTTTAAAATTAGCCAAATGTGGTGCTGCACACCTGTGATCCCAGCTATCTGGAGTCTGAGGCAGGAAGATGGATGAAGCCCAGGAGTTCCAGGCTGCAGTGAGCTAGGATTGTGCCACTGCACTCCAGCCTGTCTCTAAAAAATAAATAAAAATAAAATAAATAGCAATTATCTTACTTATCTGTATATATTCTTAGAATGTTTTTGTTTAGTGGGGAAAAAGCATCATTAGTACTTTCCATTGCTTTATCCAATTTATCTAAAACCAATTTGCTGATATGACTCTGTTATAATAGCTATTTTCCAAAATATTCTCAGGTTTATATTTTTGATACCATGGGATCCATTATCCAAGGAATTGTATATTTTAGATAATCAAACACTGATTCATGGAGCATTGTTAAAAACACTACATATGAATTACCAAGTTTCAAAGAAGTAATATAAAACAGTAGTAGAGTTTCCCACCTAGTACAATGGAGGCATGGTGGAAAATACTGATGGATAAGACATGTAACCTAACGAAGCCTCACTTTCCCCTTTGTTTAAAGATTTGCTTCACAGGCTTTACGAGGAAAAACAGAAATGATTTTATTTATTTTTTTATTTTTATTTTTATTTTTTTTTGAGATGAAGTCTCACTCTATCACCCAGGCTGGAATGCAGTGGCATGATCTCGGCTCACTGCACCCTCCGCCTCCCGGGTTCAAGTGATTGTCCTGCCTCAGCCTCCCGAGTAGCTGGGACTACAAGCGCACGCCACCACGCCCAACTAATTTTTGTATTTTTAGTAGAGATGGGGTTTCACCATGTTGGCCAGGATGGTCTCAATCTGCTGACCTCGTGATCTGCCTGCCTTGGCCTCTCAAAGTGCTGGGATGAGAGGCGTGAGCCACCGTGCCCAGCCAGAAGTGATTTTTATAGAAAGCTCCTGGCATACCACAAATATTGGATAAACATGAGTTTGGTGACTTTTCTCCTTTTTGTCCCCTCCTCAAGAATGAACTATTAATATTACTACATCTGGCCAGGCACGGTGGCTCACACCTGTAATCCCAGCATTTTAGGAGGCCGAAGTGGATGGATTACCTGAAGTCAGGAGTTTGAGACCAGCCTGGCCAACGTGGTGGAACACTGTCTCTACCAAAAATACAAAACTTCGCTGGGCATGGTGGCGAGTGTCTGTAATCCCAGCAACTCAGGAGGCTGAGGCAGAAGAATAGATTGAACCCAGGAGGCAGAGGTTGCAGTAAGCCAAGATCACGCTACTGCACTCCAGCCTGGGTGACAGAGCAAGACTCTGTCTCAAAAAAACAAAAAAAAATTACTACATCTTACAATACACTTCCCTCTTTTGTTGATGTTTCTGAAGATACTTCACAATCTTGTGGTGGCTTACAACTCCCATATGAATATTAGTTCTCACCATTATGTGCTGAGTATTAGAATACTAGATAATAGTATTTACTATATATAATTAGCTCATGAGAGAAATCTAATTATAAAACCCATGAGTACTAATTTGCCACATTGCTATTATTTTTGTTATTCAAGTTCATTTCATTAGCAACTTTTGCCCTCACCAAGTCAAATAAGACTTATTCTACATTGTCTTATTCAAGAAGTTTTGCCCATCAAAAAGGGTCAGACTTCTGCTTAATGTCCAAGTAGAAGATTTTTGACCACGTGCAGTGCCTCACACCTGTCATCTCAACATTTTGGGAGGCCAAGTAGGAGAATCGCTTGAGTCCAGAAGTTCAAGACCAGGCTGGGCAACATAGTGAGACCCCCGTCTCTACAAAAAAAAAAAAAAAAAAATTAGCCAGCCTGCTATTGTGCACCTGTAGTCCCAACTCCTCAGGAGGCTGAGGCAGGAGGATTCCTTGAGCCCAGGAGGTCGAGGCTGAGGGAGCTGTGATCACTCCACTACACTCCAGCCTGGGTGACAGAGTGAGATCCTATCTCAGAAAAAAAAAAAAATAGATTTTTAACTACCTAATTATTTAACAATTGTCAAAATGTCCCAATATTTACTTCTTTTTCACATTTATTTCATTTCATCTGTATATTTCTACTTTTGATGCTCAGATTCATCTGATGTTAATTCTTCATTAAAACATAAAAGTATAGACCTTGGGAAAATATTTGATTTGCAGAAATATTTTGCTTACCGCTGTTAAAATATTATCATTTGGACTAGACCTATCACTATGTAAAAAATTACTCTTTAAATTTGTACATTTAACCTTTTCTTTTGTTTTTTTCTTGTTATTTGCACTGTTTCTCACTCCACAGGTCATTATGGATCTGATCAATTCTACTGATTACCTGATCAATGCCTCTACTTTAGTAAGAAACAGCACTCAGTTTCTAGCTCCTGCATCAAAAATGATTATTGCCCTTTCTTTGTACATTTCATCTATAATTGGTACCATCACCAATGGCCTCTATCTATGGGTGCTAAGATTCAAGATGAAACAGACTGTCAATACTCTCTTATATTTTCATCTCATTTTCTCATATTTTATTTCAACATTGATTCTGCCATTTATGGCCACCTCCCAACTTCAGGACAATCACTGGAACTTTGGAACTGCCTTGTGCAAGGTCTTCAATGGCACTTTGTCTCTGGGGATGTTCACCTCTGTTTTCTTCCTTTCGGCCATCAGTCTTGATCGTTACCTTCTCACTCTTCACCCAGTGTGGTCCCAGCAGCACCGAACCCCACGCTGGGCTTCTGGCATTGTCCTAGGAGTCTGGATCTCAGCCGCTGCCCTCAGCATCCCGTATTTGATTTTCAGAGAGACACATCATGACCGTGAAGGAAAGGTGACTTGCCGAAATAACTATGCTGTGTCTACTAACTGGGAAAGCAAGGAGATGCAAGCATTAAGGCAGTGGATTCATGTAGCCTGTTTCATCAGCCGCTTCTTCCTGGGCTTTCTTCTGCCTTTCTTCATCATCATCTTTTGTTATGAAAGAGTAGCCAGCAAGGTGAAAGAGAGGGGCCTGTTTAAATCCAGCAAGCCCTTCAAAGTTATGATGACTGCCATTGTCTCTTTCTTTGTGTGTTGGATGCCCTATCATATACACCAGGGTTTACTTCTCACTAAGAACCAGTCACTACTTTTAGAGTTGACTCTGATACTTACAGTGCTAACCACTTCTTTCAATACTATCTTTTCTCCCACACTCTACTTATTTACTGGGGAGAACTTCAAAAACGTCTTCAAGAAGTCCATTCTTGCTCTGTTTGAGTCAACATTTAGTGAGGATTCTTCTGCAGAAAGGACCCAAAACCTAAACTCAGAAGCCTAAATTGAATTTCCAGATGCTTAAGCAAACATGCACTTGCTCAATTATACCAACAGAGATATAACTTCTGCTTTTGTATGCTATAGTCCTTATAGTAGAGAGATAACTAGGCCGCACTATTGTTAGATCTCTGAGTAACAAAAGGGCTGCAAGAAAACAAGCAATTTGCAAGATCATGTTTCAAATGTGACTTCTTTTTTTTTTTGAGGCAGAGTCTCACTCTGTTGTCCAGGCTGGAGTTCAGTGGTGCAATCTAGGTTCACTGCAAACTCCACCTCCCAGGTTCAAGTGATTCTTGTGCCTCAGCCTCCCAAGTAGCTGGGACTACAGATGTACACCACCATGCCCAGCTAATTTTTTTTTTTTTTTTTTGAAATGCAGTCCCGCTCTGTCGCCCAGGCTGGAGTACAGTGGCGCGATCTCGGCTCACTGCAAGCTCCACCTCCTGGATTCATGCCATTCTCCTGCCTCATCCTCCCAAGTAACTGGGACTACAGGCGCCTGCCACCACACCTGGCTAATTTTTTGTATTTTAAGTAGAGACAGGGTTTTGCTGTGTTAGCCAGGATGGTCTTGATCTCCTGACTTCGTGACCGCCTGCCTCTGCCTCCCAAAGTGCTGGGATTACAGGCGTGAGCCAGCGCGCCCAGCCATGCTCAGCTAATTTTTTGTATTTTTAGTAGAGACAGGGTTTCACCATATTGGCCAGTCTGGTCCCAAACTCCTGGTGCCAAGTGATCCACTCGCCTCGACCTCCCAAATTGTTGGGATTATAGGCATGAGCCACTGTGCTGGGCCTGTGATTATTTTGACTCACTTTTTATTGTGGAAAAATATGTGTAACATAAGATTTATCATTTTCACCATTTTTAGTGAACATTTCAGTGGCGTTAATTATATTCACGACATTGTACAACCATCACCACCATCGATTTCCAAAATTTTTCATCATTCCAAGGACAAATTCTGTGCCCATTAAGTAGTAACTCCCTATTCCTCCTCCCCCTAGTCCCTAGTAATCTCCAAAGTATTTTTTGTCTCTGTGAATTTGCCTATTCTAGATATTTCACATATGTGAAATTATACAGTATTTACCCTTTTGTGTCTGACTTACTTCACTCAGCAAAATGTTTTCAACGTTCATCTGTGTTGTTACAGGTATCAGAACTTCATTCCCTTTTTACAGCTCAATTATATTTTATTGTACGTATATACCATCTTTTTTTTTATTATACTTTATGCTCAAGGGTACATGTGCACAACCTGCAGGTTTATTACATATGTATACATGTGCCATGTTGGTGTGCTGCACCCATTAACTCGTCATTTACATTAGGTATATCTCCTAATGCTATCCCTCCCCCCTCCCCCCTCCCCACAATGGGACCCGGTGTATGATGTTCCCCTTCCTGCGTCCAAGTGATCTCATTGTTCAATTCCCACCTATGAGTGGTGTTTGGTTTTCTGTTCTTGCGATAGTTTGCTGAGAATGATTATACCATCATTTTTAAATCCAGCCATCTGTTGTGTTGTTTCCACCTTTTGACTATTGTCAATAAAGTTACTATTATTGTGAATAAAGCTACTATTAACATTTGTATATAAGTATTTGTGTCAGTCCTTGTTTTCAATTATTGTAAATATATATATAAGGGTGGAATTACCAGGTCGAATGATAATTTTATGTTTAACTTTTTGAGAAATCATAAAGCTTTTCAATTTGCACCATGTTACATTCCCACCAGCAATGTATAAAGGTTTTCGTTTCCCCACATCTGTGCCAACACTTGTTATTTTTCTTCTTTTAATTACGGTATAGTCATTCTGATAGGTTGAATCAATCTTCTTGCCTCAGCCTCTGGAGTACCTGGGACTACAGGCACACACCACCATGTCCAGCTAAAACTTTTGATTTTTGAAGCTATGAATATCAGTTGCCAAATATCAATAGTATCCATGGATTTGAATTTTCTGTTACAGAATCTTCTAACACACAGACATTTGGACAGAGCTCCCTCATTACTTAGTAACAACTGAATTATTTAACTGGTATGTATAAAACTTAACATGGAAGTGACAAGGCACTCATTTTGTTACATCCGTGTTAAAGTATAAAGACATTTCTACTTTAGGGTTTTAATTATTAAGGCATCTTAAGTGTCTTTTTCTAGTATTTATAGAGTAAGCTATCTCCAAAATTTGGGGCTAAAATAATGTTCAAGAATCTGCCTGTTGTAGTAGACTTAATTTTATAAATGCAATAACAATATTAATTTGTATTCTCTGATTTTCAGGTTATGCTTCAAGCTTTGTGTACTAAGTGCCAGTACCTAAGTTATGTAGAACCATATAGTATCACTCACCTATTATCTTTGTATTTAGTTAATTCTATCAATCAATCAATACATGTCAATCAGTAGGGAGTCCTGTCTATTCCAAATCAACTGAACTATCTAGTTAGTTCAACTGATACAACATGGAGATATTTAGGTCACATCCCACACTCAGTTCCTGAATATACCAGCATGCTTTGTACAAACCATTCCAAACCACAAGCATATAGCCTATGCAGAAATCCTCAAAATGTATGATATTAATTACAAGGAGATACAGAAAGAAGAAAATTAATCTTCATGACTAACTTTTTATAGAGAAAGTAAGAGTAGTTTGATGTCCTAGAAATCCTGCTAATTGACATGGTATCACGGCTCCCCTGGGCAACTGGGGGCTTGGTCTCTCTTACTTGGAATGACAAAAAACTTTAGGTAGATGAAAACTTTAATTGCTGGTCCTATTTCAAGCTTTTGAAGCTTGAACAGGTTTTTTATTATTTTTTTCTTTTTTGGAAAGGGAGATGTGAATTGATGACCAGGCTGTGGCTCTGAGTAGAGCTGTAATGAGAAAGGTATGGTGCTTTTTTTCCACCCCACACCATCCCAGGTCCTGACAAGCCCACTGAAGTTTTATGATGCAGGATTTAAGAAGGAAAATTATTGAATGGAACATAGGATTCTTTGAAACAAGATTTGGATTTTGGAAATCTAGCAGCTACAGAGAGTGCCTTTTGTCTACCTCCTCAGGCCTGCTACAATAATAAACAAGGAACACGCCCTGGAAAGCATGGATTTTGTGGTGTTTGTAAGCCATATGTTGTCATTCCTTACAGCTATCTATGTATGCTTTAAATTGTCTTTTTCATGAGACCTAGGTTGGGGGCTCTTTGAAGTATTTTGTTCCATCTTTCTATAAATTGTAAACACCTCAGGGACAGAAAGAGTCCTCTCAACTACAGTATTTCATTTCTATAGCATTATACACAATTGATAATAAAAGATATTTAATAAAAGTTGAGTTTGCACAATTTCAACATGTAAAGCACTGCATAAATATAAGATATTAAGAGTCTTTTTTTTATAGAAGACTTCTTTTTTTTAAAGAAGTCACTTTAAATGTAAGAAAATAGGGTATAATTAAGGAAATTATTCCCAAGTGTATTTTTAACCTCCCAGAAAGCTGGTTAATTTTTAAAAATCTACTCATTATAATTGCATTGATCTCATCAACCTCCTCACTATTTTGAATTCTCAGGACTCAAGAGGTTTATAAACAAAGAGTTAGTGGTTTTGCTCTGTGGAACTGGTACATAGAGACAGTGTTTCAAAACAATGCACCTATCAGCACCCGATTACATAAAGCAGCTTCACTATATCAGTATCAAACTGGTTTAAGAACAAAATACAAGGGTGATTAGAGATGCATTTTAAATGCCACTCTAAGTTCTTTCCTCAAGAAGTAGTTCTTTGCTTTGATGAGAAGGATGCTCAGATGCTAACATGTGTGAGAGGGGTTAGGGTATAAGATAGAATGCTGTGTACAAGACAGATCTGATTCCATATCCCCGAGAAATTAGGGACAACAATCATTTACCAGTATAGCGTATGTACCTGGCACTGTGGTAGGCTCTGGGGAAACAAGAGTGAATCTGACACAATCCCTGTCCTAAAGAAGCTTGAAGTCTAGTGCAGTGCTTCTGAATTTGGTTCCACATCATAATCATCTGGGATATTTTTTTTTAAATGCCAGTTTCTAGGCCTTACCCAAACCAATTAAAACTAAAATTTCTAGAAGCAGGACCCGGGAACCAGTATTTTTGTTTGTTTGTTTGTTTATTGAGACAGTCTCACTGTCGCCCAGGCTGAGGTGCAGTGACATGATCTTGGCTCACTGCAACCTCTGACTCCCGGGTTCAAGCAATTCTCGTGCCTCTGCCTCCATAGTAGCTGGGATTAAAGGCGTGTGCCGCCATGCCCAGCTAATTTTTGTATTTTTAGTAGAGACGGGCTTTTGTCATGTTGGCCAGGCTAGTCTCGAACTCCTGACCTCAAGCAATCCACCCACGTTGGCCTCCCAAAATGCTGGGACTACAGGTGTGAGCCACTGTACCCGTCCAGTATATTTTTTATTCTCAGATTAAGTCTAAAGTACAATTAGGTTAGAAAACTCCAGTTTAGTAGGAAAGAAAAAGGAGTAAAATGGTAGTTCCAGCCTTCACCAGTCAAAAAATTTTCCTGGATAAGGGCCTGAGTCCTGTAGAACAGTGTTAGGCATATAAAGAAGAGGAGGAGAGTTCCTTCAAAGAGAGGAAGCAGAACGTGTAAAAGCCCTGGAGGGCAAGAGAGGACATTGCTATAAAGCAGCACTACCCAAATCTCGATATGCAAATGAATCACCTAATAATCTTGTTAAAATGCTGATTTGATTCAGTAAACCTGGAGTAAATCTGACTTCAGTAAGTCAGATTCTGCATTTCTTTTCTTTTTTTTTTTTTTTTTTTTTTTTTTTTTTTTTTTTTTTTTAGACAGAGTCTTGCTCTGTCATCCAGGCTGGAATGCAGTGGTGTGATCTCCACTCACTGCAACCTCTGCCTCCCAGGTTCAAGCAATTTTCTGCCTCAGCCTCCCAGGTATATGGGATTACAGATGGCCACCACCACACCCGGCTAATTTTTGTATTTTTAGTAGAGACAGGGTTTCACCATCTTGGCCAGGCTGGTCTTGAACTTCTGACCTCATGACCCACCCGCCTCCGCCTCCCAAAGAACTGGGATTACAGGCATGAGCCACCACTCCTGGCCAGATTCTGCATTTCTTTTTCTTTTCTTTTTTTTTTTTTTTTTTGAGATGGAGTCTTGCTATATGTCACCCAGGCTGGAGTGCAGTGGCGCAATCTTGGCTCACTGCAAGCTCCGCCTCCCAGGTTCATGCCATTCTCCTGCCTCAGCCTCCTGAGTAGCTGGGACTACAGGCACCCGCCACCATGCCCGGCTAATTTTTAGTATTTTTAGTAGAGATGGGGTTTCACCATTTTAGCCAGGATGGTCTCGATCTCCTGACAGCGTGATCCGCCCGCCTGGGCCTCCCAAAGTGCTGGGATTACAGGCATGAGCCACCGCGCCCGGCCCAGATTCTGCATTTCTAACAGGATCCCACAGGATCCTGCTGCTGTTGGTCCAGCATAAGCCAAAAAACATAATTGCAACATTAGATGTGAGAGGCAGGCTGGAAACATGAGCTGGAAAAGTCAACCAGGACTAGATCCTGAGAGCCTATAAGAAGGAATTTGGACTTGATCCTAAACTTTATCTTGAGGACATTTGGAAGCCATTGAAAGACCTTAAACCTAAGAGTGATGGATTGAGATTTGCATTTTAGAAAGATAGATTGCTCTGTCTACTACAGTAGAGAGGTCAAAACTAGAGGTGGGTGGCCAAATAGGACAGTGCCAAAGTAATCTAAGTAACAGATGATGTGGCCTACTAAGAAAGTGTAAGTAAGGGTCAAAAAAGTCAAGTTCTGTAAATTCTGTTGGTTGAGGGGGAAGCTGAGGACAATTCCTCTGTCAATTAGTGTTCTTTGTTGGAAACAGTAGATTTCATTCTGACTGATTCAAGCAAAAATTGATTTATTAAAAGACATTAAGTAACTCACAGAATTATTAGGATAGCTGGAGAAACATTCAAGGTGCAGCTCTCAGAAACCATGCGCAAAACATGACACAAAACTATCCAAATCAGGAATTTGTCACTGGTGTTCCCTATTTCAGTAAATGAATCCAAATGCTGCTGCTGCTGCTGCTGCTGTTGAGTCCAAAATATCAGCAATTTGGTTTTACTAAAACTGCTACTGCCGCTGATACCATTTCTGCATTAGGTCTTGAACCACTCTGTGCTTGAAAGCTCTGCCAACAGGACAGAAATCTCATGCAGAGCTTGCTTATTCACATTGCTCACTTCCAAATTTAGCCTTGCACAAGGATATCTAGTCAGCATGCCTGTATCCTAGCTGCAAATGAGGCTGGGGAATTTAAGTTCTGATTTCTACATGAGTGAGAAGGGGTTACTCAAAATGTAGGAATTTTCCCCAAATATAAAAGCCATTTAAAAGATGGTGGATAGAATACGACAAATGCACACATTTCTGTATTGGGAGATAGCTGGTGGGTTCCACTTAAAAAAATAAGAAAGAAGGAAGAAGGAAAGAAGGAAGGAAGGAAGGAAGGAAGGAAGGAAGGAAGAGAGGGAGGAAGGGAGGGAGGGAGGAAGAGAGGGAGGGAAAGAAAAAAGGAAAAGAAAGGAAAGGAAGAACAAAAAAAGAAAGAATGAAAGAAAAAAAAGAAGGAAGGAAGGAAGGAAGAAAGAAGGAGGGAAGGAGGAGGGAAAGAAAAAAGGAAAAGAAAGAAAGGAAAGAAAGAACAAAAGTAAGAAAGCAAGAAAAAGAAAGAAAAAGAGAGAGAAAGGAAGGAAGGAAGAAAGAAGCAAGGAAGGAAGGAAGGAAGGAGGGAAGGAAGGAGCAGGTAAAGAAGTTCAGTCTTGGACATTGATATGGTTTGGCTCTGTGTCCCCACCCAAATCTCATATTGAATTGTAATCCCCACGTGTTGCGGGAGGGACCTGTAATCCCCATGTGTTGAGGGAGGGAAGTGATTCGATTATGGGGTGGTTTCCCCCATGTTCTTCTCACAGTAGTGAGTTCTCACAAAATCTGATGGTTTTATAAGGTAGTTTTCCCTGCTCTTGCATGCTTTTCTCTCTCCTGCTGCCTTGTGAAGAAAGTGCCTGTCTCGCCTTCCAACAGTGAGCTAATTAAACCTCTTTCCTTTATAAATTACAGTCTCAGGTATGTTTTTATAGCAGTGTGAAAACAGACTAATACAGACATACTAAGTTTCAGGTGCCTGTCAACTGAAGAACGACAAGGCTCATAAATTTGGAAAGGAGAACTTTATTTCTCATAAAAAATTGCAGCCTGCAGGGTGGTCATTGTGAGAGGCTTTGAAGCATAATCTCCAGCCAGAAGCCAGAAACAGGCACTTTAAAGGTTAGAAGAATAAGACAGGAATTGATGCTGAAAAGGGTAGCCAAATATACAGTATTCAATAAGCTATAGGAGGAGTCCTGAATATTTATGAGAGGATAAATGTGCATGTGTAACTGAGCTTCATGCTCCTTCATGGGACCCATGTTCCAAAAATGGCGGCATTAGTGTTATCTGAAAGTGGAGTTTTAGGCCTCCTGATGTCAAAAAGTGAAGCAGAGGACACAAGAGCCCTCACTGTACATTCTCCACAGACTGGCCAAACCACTCCATGGTTGGTGATCTCCTATAAGGAAGAAATGCTGGTTGGTGGTTTTGTTGAAACTGCAAGAGAGGCAGGGCTCAGGCCGTTGGTTGAAATCAAGGGTGGAGTCTTTTGAAAGGACTAGTTTCTGTTTAGTCCTAAGGGAAGAAAGCCTAATGGCAGTTAGCACAGGAGGAAGTACAACAAAGTATGTCTGACCTCCCATCCCATCATGGCCAAGAAAGTTTTCAAGGTTTCTCCGGGGTCCCCTTTGCCAAGAGTGGGTCTGTTCAGTCCAGGTTGGAGACTTAGAATTCTATTTTTATTTGTCACGCCTGAGAGATATTCAAATAGGCTATCACCTGAGGTCAGGAGTTCAAGACCAGCCTGGCCAACATGGTGAAACCCCATCTCTACTAAAAATACACACACAAAAAAAATAATAGCCAGGCGTGGTGGCAGGCCCCTGTAACTCCAGCCACTTGGGAAGCTGAGGCAGGATAATCGCTTGAACCTGGGAGAAGGAGGTTGCAATGAGCCGAGATTGCGCCACTGCACTCCAGCCTGGGTGAGTGAGAGAGATTCGGTCTCAAAAATAAAAAATAAAAAAGTATTGAATAGATGAATGAATGAACAGTAACTAAAGCCATGGGAGTAGAGTCATAGCCTCCGGTGAGTGTGCACAGTGAGCTCTCAAGGCTGAGGATGGAACACTGATGTTTAGAGGCAAGCACAGAGGTGATCCCATGACAGGAACTTCAGAAGGAGCATCTAGAAAAGAGAGAAGGAAAACTAAGTCTCCTGTCAGGAAACATAACATTTCAAGATGTAGAGTGTACAGATTGGTTAAGAGAGATGACTAAAATATGTCCGGTGAATTTAACCTAAAAAATTTTTCAGAGTGATTAGCTTCAGGAAGAAAAGCAAAATTGCACTGTGCTGGGGAGTGACTGGGAGATGAGACTCCAGAGGCTCTGAGAGTAGCAACTCTTTTAAACAGAGAGTTAAGGAATAATTCACCCTCTTTCTTCCCACAAAAAGTAACTTTCACACATCTTATCAAATAGAGATTAATTTGTGTTAAGGAGCTGCTATTAAAATGCAAACACATATTTTAAGAATGGTAAGTTTCATTCACAAGTTAATGGAAATTACTTCAATCAGCTTCACCTATAGGAGAGTACAGCTAAGCACAGTATTTAGAATGTTAGACTCTTGATTGTGGCCTAGAGGAAGGAAACAACTGGAGTCGGAAGTCAAACCTAAGGCAAATTTTGAAGACTCTAAAGGCAGTATAACATATGTATAAAGAAGTGCTATGAAAGAGAAAAGAGACAGAAAGCTATTCTGAAGAGCAAGTCAGCTGGCATTTAAGGAAAGATTTGCTGGTAGGACATGGTGGCTGATATGGTTTGGCTCTGTATCCCCACCTGATACAGTTTGGCTGTGTCCCCACCCAAATTTCAACTTGAATTTTATCTTCCAGAATTCCCACGTGTTGTGGGAGGGACCCAGGGGGAGGTAATTGAATCATGAGGGCTGGTCTTTCCCATGCTTTTCTCATGATAATGAATAAGTCTCATAAGATCTGACGGATTTATCAGGGGTTTCTGCTTTTGCTTCTTCTTTATTTTACTCTTGCCGCCACCATGTAAAAAGTGCCTTTCACCTCCCTCCGTGATTCTGAGGCCTCCCAGCTGTGTAGAAATGTAAGTCCAATTAAACTTCTTTTTGTTCCCAGTTTTGGGTATGTCTTTATTAGCAGCATGAAAATGAACTAATACACCACCCAAATCTCATCTTGAATTGTAATCCCCACATGTAGAGAGAGGGACCTGGTGGGAGGTGATTGGATTGTGGGGGCAGTTCCCTCATGCTGTTCTCATGCTAGTGAATGAGTTCTCACAAGATCTGATAATTTTAAAATGTTTGGCATTCCCCGGCCCTGGCCCTCTCCTGCCACCATGTAAGACATGCCTTGCTTCCCTTTTGTCTTCTGCCATGATTATAAGTTTCCTAAGGCCTCCCCAGCCATAAGGAACTGTGAGTCACTTAAACCTCTTTTCTTTATAAATTACCCAGTCTCAGGTATTCTTTATAGCAGTGTGAAAATGGACTAATACAGTGACTCATGCCTCTAATCCTAGCACTTTGGGAGGCTGAGGCAGGAGGATCGCTTGAGCCCTGGAGTTCAAGACCAGCCTGGGCAACAAGGTGAAACCCCATCTCTACAAAAAATGCAAAAATTAGCCAGGTGTGGTGGTGCAGGCCTGTAGTCCCAGCTAGTTGTGGGTCTGAAGAGGGAGGATCACTTGAGCCCGAGAGGTGGATGTTGCAGTGAGCCAAGATCACACCATTGCACTCCATCCTGGGCAACAGAGCAACTCTATTTCAAAAAAAAAAAAAAAAGAAGAAGAAGAAGAAGAAGGAGGAGGAGGAGGAGAAGGAGGAGGAGGAGGAAAGAAAAGATTTGCCTAGATGTGGTATGAGCCTGAAAATCTGGTTTGTGTCAAATTATTTGGGCCACAAGCCTTCCCTCCAGTCAGGTCCAGTCACCCCAGTTTAGTTTAGTTCAGGCTTTCCAGGAGGTGGCTTCCTTCTGAGTCCTGTCCTTCCTTGATTGAGATGCATAAGGGAGGGAAAAAATACAGTGGTGGGGAGAGAAATAAGAGTTTTTTCTAACGTTAATCCTTATTTTCCTTGTTTTTTCTCTAAACTCACTGTAAGAACGGTGTCTTATTTCTCATCTATCTCCAACACCTAGCTCAGGGTGGAATAATGAATGACTATTTATTAAAATTGAATAAATACACAAATGCAGTTATTAATTAATTCTGAAGTTGGAATTTTTTTCTGTATTTGTGGGATTTGAGGGATGTCATCCCTTAAGCATGTTGTTTTGCTTCACCTGCCAAAAGGAGCAAACAATCAGGGAGCTGTCATTTAATAATACTGCTCGCCCTTGTTCATCTCAAGTAAATGCAATTTAAGATATAGGCTATATGAACAATTAATTATTAAAATCTCTATTATTCATTTATTTTATTGTGCAGTCAGTATTAACTTCACTTAGTTATAAGACTCAAAGACAATAATGTAATCGCTCAACAGCTTCTCCCTGCCCACTGCACAGACAAAACCAATTCACTGAGAACTCAGTATTACAGTAAAGAAAGAGTTTTATTAATGCAGAGCTAGCCAAGTGGTAGGACTGGAGTTATTACCAAATCAGTCTCCCCAAGAACTCAGAAGCTAGGATAATTTGGTGGGCATGAGGTTAGGGAATGGGTGATGCTGATTGGTTGGGGATGAAATCATATTCGTGTAGAAAATGGTCCTTGTGCACTGAGTCCACTTCTGGGTAGGAGCCACGGGACCAGTTGAGTCATGAGTTTCAGGTCCAAGTGGAGTCAGTCAGTTGCTAGAATGCAAAATTCTGAAAAACATCTCAAAAGACTAATCTTAGATTCTACCATAATGATTTTATCTACAGGAGCAATTGGGGAAGTCACAAAATCTTGCGACCTCTGGCCACATGAGTCTTGAGCAGCAAGGGATTATAAAAGGGCAAACTAGGAGACAATGGATGGTTATTGTTTAGCTATACCTACATTTTAGCAGAATTCAGGCCCCTCCCATAATCCTAACCTCTTAGTCTTCCATTGGTTTTACAAAGGCAGTTTTGGTTCCTGAGCAAGAAGGGGGTTAATTTTAAGGAGACATTATTATCATCCTTACTTCAAAATTAAACCATGGTCAGCTTTACCTACACCAAAGAATGAGCAAGGACAAGCAGCCTGTGAAGCTAGAAACAAGATGGAGTCAGCCATGATAGACTTCTCTGTCTTCATCTTTGACAACTTTCAATTATTTAGTTTTCATAAAAATAGTTCATTATTTTTTCTTTATCAAATCAAATCTGATTCCAAATCCCTTCCTCTGCAGTCCAGAGAATTGCAGAACAGCCTTAAGGACTTAGGTTCTTAGTGGTCCCTACTAACATGTCTCTTATTCAAGTCTGCACAATCCCTTGAAGGCAGCGGCTCCATCCCTTCCTGCCATGCCAAATTGGGCCATGTCAGGGGCATTCTCACCAAGAATAGGATCCCAGCAGTCATTCTCCTCTGATGTCTTGCTATATTCTCAGTGGTGAAATAAAGAAGGGAATGGGGAAGTCAAGGATCTTGATTCACTAAGTCAAATTTTACTTCTTGGCTGGGGGCAGTGGCTCACACCTGTAATCCCAGCACTTTGGGAGGCCAAGGCAGGCAGATTGCTTGAACCCAGGAGTTCACGAGCAGCCTGGGCAACATGACAAAACCCCATCCCTACAAAAAATACAAAAATTAGCTGGGCATGGTTGTGCATACCTATAGTCCCAGCTACTTGTGAGGCTAAAGTGGGAGAATCACTTAAGCCTGGGAGGTTGAGGCTGCAGTGAACTGTGATTGTGCCATTGCACTCCAGCCTGGGCAAAAGGGTGAAACTCTGTCTCAAATTTTTTTTTTACTTCTCTAAACTCTTTGAGAAATTAAAGATTTCCATCAGAAACATTAACTGTAGTCATCTCTTTCTTCGTATTCCTAGCTATCATCTTCCAACAAAAAGATGACACAAGAGTCCCCATTGTAGACTTTGAGGCCTTTTAAATCAATGTATTAGATATGTCTTGCTTGTCCACCAGACCCACACCAGAGCATTTTCTACACTGCTCTCTGTTCTGGGAGGATGCCTCTATGGATTATATCAATGGGTCTCCATGCTTTCTGGTTTGATTTTGCCAATGGGGAGCCCTGGCAGAAATTGGAAAGAAGATGGAAAATATGGTCAAGTATTTTGTGAAGGGAAAATCTAACCATGTTTTACCTCTACTCTCACACCACAACAATAATCATCAACACAGATTTCTGTGGCCAATGTGTGGGGATGTTTTCCCTACACCCCAAACAGCAGATACCAGCTGGGTGTCCTCTAATTCAGTTCCAATGCTCAATACCCAGAGATAGTGTCAGATCCTGCAGATTGACAGTTCAGTCCCCAAGACTGCCCCTCCCAACATACTGGTCACAAGTCTGAGCCTCTGGAACTTCTGACTGACCAGCTTCAAGTTGGGATTCCCATGACCCTCTCTTTGGGTTCAATTAATTTGCTGGAGTGGCTCACAGAACTCAGGGAAACACTTCCATTTACCAGTTTATTATAAAGGCTACTGCGAACAATATAGAAGAAGAGAAGTGAAGAGTGAGGTATGAAGGAAGGGGTGCAGAGCTTCCATGCCCTGCACACCACCCACCAGGAACCTTCATGTGTTCAGATCTCCAGAAGTTCACTGAACCCTGTCCTCTTGGGTTTTTTGGGAAACTTCATGTCAGCATCCCTTCCCCCAGGGTCTAGGATGGGACCTTCTCATGGGAGCATCTTAAGGCCCACAATCAGAAAACTGGAGAACGTTAGAGTTCTGCCTTGGGGCAGGTGAAAGGAGGGCTGGAGAAGGTCAGAGGCCTGCCTGTGAGGCCTAACACACCCAACATCATAACAAAGGACTGTAATAAGGGCTATGGGAGTTATAAGCCAGGAGCCCCGGATGAAAACCAATATATATCATCACACCACATATTTATTCCCTGTATTAGTCCGTTTTCACACTGCGATAAAGATACTACCCGAGATTGGGTAATTTATAAAGAGGTTTAATTGACTCACAGTTCCGCATGGCTGGAAACTTAAAATCACGGTGGAAGGCGAAGGGGAAGCAAGCACCTTCTTCACAAGGCGGCAGCAGAGAGCGTGCACAGGGGAAACTGCCACTTTTAAAACCATCAGATCTCATAAGAATTCACTCACTATCATGAGAACAGCACTGGGGAATCAGCGCCCATGATCCAATCATCTGCCACTAGGTCCCTCCCTCAACATGTGGAGATTACAATTTGGGTGGGGACACAGAGCCAAACCATATCATTCCCCTAGCTTCCTTCCTGAAGGGTCACCTGGAGTTGGAGTTGGCTGTATTTCTTGGCAGAGGGTTGACTCCTTTTCTCAAGTATCTGTGCAAATCTCTACCTCTGGATTTCAGATTCCCTCAAGCCCCACTTCTCCCTCTAGACCCAGGGGATGGTAAAATCTCAGTTGCTACTGTGTCCTTGGTTACTACATTAACCTCTGTGGTTCTGCTCCACCCACACCTTCATCAATAGTCTCTGTAAATAAACCTTTCGCAGGGTATCCTGTTTAGAGTGTTATTTACTTGCTGATGAGATCCTGACTGATACAGTCAATGTGATAAAATAATTCACATTTTTTATTTGACTATAATAATATTTATTATTTTCTTTTCAAAAGGATGTATTTGTGTTTGTTTTTTGTTTTGAGACAGGGTCTCACTCTGTCACCCAAGCTGAAGTACCCAGGCTGGTCTCTAACCTCTGGGCTCAAAAGATCCACCCACCTCAGCCTCCCAAAGTGGAATGCATTTGTTTATAGCATTTATCCATGGATTTCAAATAACTATATAAAAAATTATTCCCATAACACTTATTGGTAGAAAGACATGAAAAAATAAATTTTAAAAGAGATTAAAATCAGAACTCTCATACAAATATAAAATCAACATGTATCAATTTTTTTCATTAATATTTAACTCAATAAGGAGAGAACCAGAAATATACAACAACCAATTCGAAGGAGAACTCAAACACTGGGTACAGTGGCTCACGTCTGTAATCTTAGTGCTTTGGGAGGCCGAGGTGAGAGGATTGCTTGAGGCCAGGAGTTCAAGATGAGCCTGGGTAACATAGCAAACCTTATCTCTATAAAATATTTTAAAAATATTAGCCAGATGCAGTAGCACACACCCGTAGTCCTAGCTCCTAGGGAGGCTGAGGTGGGAGGATCGCTTTAGCCCAGGAGTAGAGGTTGCAGTGGGCTACAATTGTGCCACTGCACTCCGGCTTGAATCTTTTGTGATTAAGAATTCCTAGTAATCTATATAGATACTCCCTACATAAAGAGATGGATTTTAACTTCTCATCCCTTGAGTAGGAGCTGTGTTTACTGATCTGCTTCCAAAGAGTAAAGTATGAGAGAGAGGAGGTGTAAATGTATAGAGGAGAAACCCCACAAACACTACCTTAGCCAGGTGATCAAGGTAACATCATCAGCAGTAAGACAGTTGACAGCATGTACTCCTGATATAATGTGTTAAAAATGGCACTTCACTTCTGTGATCTGCCTCCAAAGATCTATAATCTCTGTGTAATTATAGAGGTGTTATATATATAGTGTATGTATATTGAAAAAAATCCAATTCCAATAGAGGGTTATCTTACAATATACCTGACCAGTGCTCCTCAAAATTGTCAAGGTCATTAAAAACAAGGAAAGTCTGAGAAACTGTCATAGCCTAAAGAAACATGAAGACTAAATGTAATGTTGTTATTGTAGGTAGCAAGTCAGAAATGAACAGGGCAGAGGAGGGGCCTCCCCAACCAGGAATGTCAGTCCACCATTAGGTGATGGGTCAGTTGTTACACTGTAACAATAATAAATTAATAATAATAATAATTGGCTGCAGCCAGTGCCAGGGAAAGGCAGTCTCCCAATAGACAGAAAAAACCTGAAACTGGTTATCAGCAACTGCCTGATAAAATCTCAAGTCTGGGTGCAGTGTCTCAATCCTGTAATCTAAGCACTTTGGGAGGCCAAAGCGGGTGGATCACCTGAAGTCAGGAGTTGGAGACCAGCCTAGCCAACATGGTGAAACTCTGTCTTTACTAAAGATACAAAAATTAGCCAGGCGTGGTGGCAGGACTACGTGCCTGTAGTCCCAGCTACTCAGGAGGCTGCGGGAGAATCACTCAAACCCAGGAGACAGAGGTTGCAGTGAGCTGAGATCGCGCCATTATACTCCAGCCTGGGTGACCAGAGCAAAACTCAATCTCAAAAAAAAAAGGAGATCTCAGCAGTTGGGCAACTGGGTTCAGGCATGTACACTAAAGAGGTACAATGAATTAGCCAGGCATGGTGGCAGGCGCCTGTAGTCCCAGCTACTCAGGAGACTGAGGCAGGAGAATGGCATGAACCTGGGAGGCGGAGCTTGCAGTGAGCCAAGATCGAGCCACTGCACTCCAGCCTGGGCTACAGAGCAAGACTCTGTCTCAAAAACAACAACAAAAAAAAGAGGCACAGTGGCAGAGTTTAACTGGTACATGACCTTCTAGGAACATTTGACTGCTAAGGGAAGAACACTTCAGGTGAGCACGCGTACAACTCCAGTAAACACATTGCGCATGGGGCCCCTTCCAAGAGCTGGCAGGCCACTGCATATGTGTACAGCACGCCCCAAGGAAAGAATCAGGGGAGAAGGGACACAAGACCCAGTAAGTATGCCAACATACAAAACCCTAAGTCAAAGGTCAAACCGTGCACTTGACTCTCTCAAGTTGCCCACTTCGCCCTCTTCCAAGTGTACTTTACTTCCTTTCATTCCTGCCCTAAAACTTTTTAATAAACTTTCACTCCTGCCCTAAAACTTGCCTCAGTCTCTCACTCTGCCTTATGCCCCTCGGTCAATTCGTTCTTCTGAGGAGGTAAGAATTGAGGTTGCTGCAGACTTGTATGGATTTGCCACCACTAACAACGTGGCATCCTGGATGGGATCCAGATAAAGGACTTTAGGGAAAAACCAGTGAAATCTGAATAAAGCATGGAATTAATTAAAGTATGGAATACTTGTTCCTTGGTTGTGACAAATGTACCATAGTAATTTGAGGTGTTAACAGTAGGGGAAACTAGGCAAGGGGTATATGAGAACTCTCTATTATCTTTCAACTTTTCTGTAAATCTAAACCTAACCCTATTCAAAAGTAAAAAGCTTAAAAAAAGAGATGCGAGAGAGGGCAGGGCACAGGGGCTTATGCCTGTAATCCCAGCCCTTCGGGAGGCCAAGGCAGGCGGATCACTTGAAGCCAGGAGTTCAAGACCAGGCTGGCCAATATGGCAAATCCCCATCTCTATCAAAAAAAAAAAAAAAAAATAGCTGGGCATGGTGGTGCACACCTGTAATCCCAGCTACTTGGGAGGCTGAGGCACAAGAATCACCAAAACCCAGAGGTGGAATTTGCAGCGAGCCAAGATGGTGCCACTGCACTCTGGACTGGGTGACAGAGCGAGATTCTGCCTCAAAAAAAAAAAAAAAAAAAAAGAGAGAGAGAGAGAGAGAGAGAGAATTACACATTTATAATCAGGTAAAGAATGAAGGCTGAAATGAACTTCAAATGGATGCAAAACTGGCAAAACTAGGCAATATCTACAGAGTAATAATCAGTTTAATTCCACTAAAGACAATTTTACATTTTTATAGATAGGAATGATTTGAAGATAGAAGTTTACTTCCATCTCTGTAGAGTTGTAAGACAGCCTGGTCAAAGATAAGTAAGCCGTATAAGATAGCCCTATAGGACCAGGTAATTCCCAGAGGCTCCAGCATGCCATTATAATAATATCCACAAATCTCTTTTGCCCAATTCAAAATCTTTCACAATTTCTTTCTAAAAAGGATACGGGGCCCAAATTACAGAAAGTCCTTAAAACAGACTGGCCTGCCAGGCACGGTGGCTCATGCCTGTAATCCCAGCACTTTGGGAGGCCGAGGCGGGCGGATCACGAGGTCAGGAGATGGAGACCATCCTGGCTAACATGGTGAAACTCCGTCTCTACTAAAAATACAAAAAAATTAGCCGGGCGTGGTGGCGGGTGCCTGTAGTCCCAGCTACTCGGGAGGCTGAGGCAGGAGAATGGCGTGAACCCAGGAGGTGGCGCTTGCAGTGAGCAGAGATCGTGCCACTGCACTCCAGCCTAGGCGACAGAGCAAGACTCCATCTCAAAAAAAAAAAACAAAAAACAGACTGGCCTGACTTGGCAAAAAGGCTAACAGACATACACAAATATTCAAAAGGTCATGGAATGCATTGCTAAGTTATTACAACACTGTAAACTGAAAAATAACCCAAAGATCAAGATAATTTATCAGCCTCCCCGGGAAACCCTACAGACTGCCAAAGATAAACATCATTGCCTTAGAGTTAAAAGCACTTGTTTATGTTACCTAGGCAACACAATAACAAACGGTGCAGTAATAAAAATAAGAATTAAAAAAGCAAATTGAATAAAATAATAGTCAATATTAAGTTTCAACCTAAAATCCATCTCCTTCCTGGTTATACAAACTATTCATCTTAAATATAGAGTCACCTATTAGGTGGAAACTATTATTTTTCCAGGTCTTATATTTTCATGTGGAGGGACTTCAACAGGACTGATACTCCTGGACTCTGCCTATGGTAAGAAACAGCTTTCTCTGCCTATGGTAAGAAACAGCTCTATGACAAAATATAAGATTGTAGGCCAGCCGCAGTGGCTCATGCCTGTAATCCCAGCACTTTGGGAGGCTGAGCCAGCCAGATCACTTGAGCTCAGAAGTTCGAGCCCAGCCTGGACAACATGGTGAAATCTTATCTCTACAAAAAATACAAAAATTCGCCGGGCATGGTAGCGCATGCCTGTAGTCCCAGCTACTCAAGAGGCTGAGTTGGGAGAATCTCTTGAGCCTGGGAGACAGAAGTTGCAGTGAGCCGAGATCGCACCACTGCACTCCAGCCTGGGTCACAGAGCGAGAACCTGTCTCAAAAAAAACAGACTCTGAGGGAAGAGGAAACAGATTTATATAAGAGCCTGAAATCAAAAGTACAAGGGCAAATGCTTCAAACCACAACCACACACACACACACACACACAGACACACACAAATAATAATGTATATAAATATGTATTTTTATATATATTTTTTAAGACAAGGTCTCCCTTGGTCACCCAGGCTGGAGTGCAGTGAGGTCATTTCAGCTCCCTGCACCCTTCGCCTCCCAGGCTCAAGAGATTCTCTCATCTCAGCCTCCTGAGTAGCTGGGACTACAGGCATGCGCCACCACATCCAGCAAATTGTTGTATTTTTAGTAGAGACAGGGTTTTGCTGTGTGACCCAGGCTCGTCTCAAACTTCTGAGCTCAAGTGATCTGCCCACCTTGGCCTCTCAAAGTGCTGGGATTACAGGTGTGAGCCACTATCCCTGGTTAATTTTTGCATTTTTTGTAGAGATGGGGTTTCGCCATGTTGCCGAGGCTGGTCTTGAATTCCTGGGTTCATATGGTTCACCTGACTTGGCCTCCCAAAGTGCTGGGATTACAAGCACGAGCCACCTTGCTTGGCCTTCCCTCAGAGTCTTAATGCATGTGGCAAGTGTCTTGAAGTCAGAATTCACATGGGCCTTTCACACCTCAGTTTCAGATGCCCTAGTGGAAGACTGACTGTCTTTCGGTGATTGTACTGGACACCCCTAAAGTGAAATTTGCACAGGCCCAATCAGATTATCCTAAATATTCTCTAAGATTTTTGTGTGATGTGACAACAGACAGAAGTTTAATTTCACTTTTTTGTTTTCTTTTTTTTTTTGAGACTGAGTCTTGCTTTGTCACCCAGGCTGGAGTGCAGTGGTGCAATTTCAGCTCACGGCAGCCTCCACCCCCAGGTTCAAGCAATTCTCCTACTTCAGCCTCCTGAGTAGCTGGGATTACAGGCACATGCTATCATACACAGCTAACTTTTGTATTTTTAGTAGAGACGGGGTTTCACCATGTTGGCCAGCTGGTCTCGAACTTCTAGCTTCAAGTGATCCACCCACCTAAGCCTCCCAAAGTGCTGGGATTACAGGTGTGAGCCACCATGCCTGGCCTCACTTTTACAAATGTAGTTTCATTAGCATTATCTGTTCACCTCAATAGATAATTGTCCCATATTCTTAAGCTAAAATAATTGTTCTTGAATACACAGCTCCCTTATGGGCTACAAGAATGTGATGACGAGACATTCTCTCTCTGCGGCATGTACTGTCAGAATGAAGACCATTCTCAGCAATCAGACTGTCAACATTCCAGAAAATGTTGATATCACTCTGAAGAAACACAGTCACTTTGAAGGGCCCCAGAAGAACCCTGCAGAGGGACTTCAATCACACCAATGTATAACTCAGTCTCCTTGGAAAGAAAAGGAAGAGGCTCCAAGTTGACAACTGGTGGGGAAAGAGAAAGGAACTGGCTGCTATGCACACTATTTGTAGTCATGTACAGAACATGATCAAGAGTGCTACTGTGGGCTTCCATTACAAGATGAAGTCTCTGTAAGCTCACTTCCTCATCAACATCGTATTCTGGGAGAACAGGTCTCTTGTTGAAACCCACAATTTCTTGGGTAAAAAATACATCCACAGGGTTCGAATGAGGATAAATGTTTTTTCAGTATCTCAAGCCCAGAAAGATGAATTAATCCTTGAAGGAAATGACATTGAGCTTATTTCAAATTCAGTTGCTTTGATTCAGCAAGACACAACAGTTAAAATCAAAGACATCAGAAATTTTTTGGATGGCATCTATGTCTCCGAAAAAGGAACAGTTCAGCAGGCTGACGATTAAGATCTAAGAGTTGTCCAGCTTCTGAAACAAGATGCCAGATGAATCCTAAAACCTATTTGTGATTTTTTTTTTTTAGACAGTCTGCCCAGCCTGGAGTGCAGTGGAACAATCACAGCTCACTGCAGCCTCAACCTCCTGGGCTCAAGCAATCCTTCCACCTCAGCCTCCCAAGTAGCTAGGACCACAGGCGTGCACCAACATGCCTGGCTGATTTTTTGGTATTTTTTGTAGAGACAGGGTTTTGCTATGTTGCCCAGGCTTGTCTCAAACTCCTGGACTCAAGCAATCCTCCTTCCTCAGCCTTCCAATGTGCTGGGATTGCAGGGGTGAGCCACCACACCTGGCCTTATTTGTGATATTTTCATTATGTAATAAAATACCTATTGATTTGGGACTTTTTCTGAAAAACAAAACAAAACAAAATAAGGTAATTATTCTTTACAGCTATCACCCAAAATGTAATTGTTTCATAAAATAACCCCTTGTAATTAGAAAACTGGGTATACAGATGAGGGGTATATGTTGCCACTAAATTATCCTGTAGAAGGTAAGTATTGATATTTCTCTCTGTCCATAGAAGCTGGAAGTAGTTGCTGCCCTGGATCTTCTCCGTGTGTCCTTTCAGATCCACTCTCCATCCTTCTGTAACCTATTCTGTGTACCAGGAGGCTGTTCTTTCTGTACTGAATCAACGCTTACTCTAACTTCCAGCTGGGTGTGGCCAATGAGAGAAATGGCAGACAATTGAAGGTAGGAGAAAAGGGAAAACAGGCTGCAGTTTGGCAGAAGCTGCATTTCTCTATGGAAGGTCACAGATCCTGTCAAGTGTGACTCACGGTTCTTGCTGGTTCTTGAAGAAAACTATTCCTTCCTCTTACCCTTCAGAATGGTAACTGCTTCCTGTTGTTGCTAACCCTGGGTCCTTCACTATCCCCTGATGGTTTTCCTTAACCTTTCACATACCTGGTTAATGATCCCTTCATTCAACCATCATTCAACTCTCTCACTCTCACCACTTTGTCTTGCTTCCTTGCTTTTTTTCTTTCTTTCTTTCTCTCCTTCCTTCCTTTCTCTCCCTTTCCCCTTCCTTTCTTCCTTCCTTCCTTCCTCCCTTCCTTCCTTCCTTCCTCCCTTCCTTCCTTCCTTCCTCCCTTCCTTCCTTCCTCTTTCTCTCTCTTTTCTTTTCTTTTTTAGATGGAGTCTTGCTGTGTCACCCAGGCTGAAGTGCAGTGGTTCAATCTCAGCTCATGCAACCCTCGCCTCCCGGGTTCAGGCGATTGTCCCACCTCAGCTTTCCCAGTAGCTGGGATTATAGGCACAAACCACCACGCCCGGCTACTTTTTGTATTTTAGTAGAGATGGGGTTTCACCATGTTGGCCAGGCTGATCTCGAACTGCTGAGCTCAAGTGATCCACCCACCTCGGCCTCCCAAAGTGCTGGGATTACAGGTGTGAGCCACCGTGCCCGACTTTCTTTCTTTTTTCAATAGAGACGGGGGTCCCACCATCTTGCCCAGGCTAGTGTCAAACTCTTGGGCTGAAGTAATTCTCCAGCTTCAGCCTCCCAAAGTGCTGGGATTACAGGCATGAGCCACCACCATGCTCAGCCTCTCTTCACCTTTTGAAAGTGTGCCATCTGTTTTCTGTCAAGACAACAGCTTTGACATTTTTTCCAAGCCAAAATTATATCTGTCACTGCATAGAACTTTAGGAAACTAATTTTTTCATTTATATGTTATAGTAGACAAAACTGCTTTTTCAGAAATCCTTAAATCCACCTTCATATATAACCAGCATAGCTGTTCATCCAAATGCACGTCCTAATTTGGCCTTTCCCTCTTCAACATACAGTGTAACCTCCCCGTTTGCTCTTTTGATCTCTAAATCACAACGTCTTGGTCAATAATATAAAACACTCTACTCCACAAGCCCTTGCCATGGACTCAACCTTGAATGATCCCATTGTTCAACACTTCTCAAAAACCCAGTTGAGAAAATTGATTAGGATTAAGTGAAGTACACAAAGTTCATGCATTAATCTCTAGTAGAGTAGGACTGCCACATTAGCATATTTAGACCATATTACATCTGAAGACTTGCTTTTATTTTGGGGTTATATCAAGGGATTCTGATTTTATCAAGGAACAATTAAAGAAATTGCCCTAGAAAATCTGATACTACATCTTGCTGTAGGGACATAGTTTAGCATATTTCTCACTATCTCCTGTGCTTAGTACTTGGGGTCATAGTTAGGTGTCTTCCACAAAAAACTTTTCTCACCCTCTTTGTTCTGAGTTCTCATTTACCAAGCAACATCCTGATTTCTGTGTTACTCTCTCTACATAAAAATAATATGCTGGTCATACCGATTTTGAGTATTTCTCATAGTTAATTAATAAAGAGACTTCTGAATATGATCTAGCTTCCTGTGCTTACCCACAGGGGGAACATGCTGATCATGCCCTGTGTGAGAATTTCCACTCCATGTCATGGCAATATTTCTTATTATAAATGACTAAATCAGTATTCTGGTTCTACCCCAATCTAATGTGCATTTTAGTTAATGTTAACCAATTTCTCAGAACCTGGTTATCTCCCTAAGCAATGAAAAAAAAAAAAAAAATCTCTGGGCTTTAAACTAGAAGGCTAGATCCAGTCTTCCCTAAGATAAAATACCTACCTCTTCCAGTTGCACTTGTATTTTTTAGTTTTTAGTTTTTTAGACGGAGTTTCGCTCTGTCATCCAGGCTGGAGTGTAATGGCGTGATCTCGGCTCACTGCAAGCTCCACCTCCTAGGTTCACACCATTCTCCTGCCTCAGCCTCCTGAGTAGCTGGGACTATAGGCACCGGCCACCACACCTGGCTAATGTTTTTGTATTTTTTAGTAGAGACTAAAAACAGTTTCACCATGTTAGCCAGGATGGTCTCAATCTCCTGACCTGTGATCCGCCTGCCTCAGCCTCCCAAAGTGCTGGGATTACAGGCATCAGCCACTGCACTCCGCCTGCACTTGTATTTATTAACATATCCTATATAAAGTCTCAGGTAAGAGGCTCAACTTAGAGCTAAATCTGAGGAAAAGCTCTGCTTATCCCTAGAACTATGAAATAGATTATACTGCCCTTCCCTATCCTCTCCTATTTACAATCAGGAAGCTTAGCATCAACTCTAAGGAATCTTTTAGAAATTGTTCTCAAACTTTTCATGTTTGTCAAATACTTTGAATGCCAGAATTTGGGGCAGCCAACTTGAATGAATTAAAGAAGTTAAAATAACACTAAATTAGTTATTATACCATCTCAGAGGACCTAGAACCCATCCACAATTAATTCCCTATCCATATGGTACACTTTCAGTATTGTAGGTGTTTGAGAATTATCTCTGCTCAATGATTTCTCATACAATCACAAGGCAGAGCTCTCTTACATTCCAGTGAACCACCATCTTCTTGTAAAGCCAACTTAATGCTATGCTTTGCCTTTAGTTCCAACTTGAAACAAATTGTACAAACTACAGCACCTCATATGTACATACAATGAACATAATTGTTTTATAACAAAAATTGAAGTTATATATTTGTGAAAACTTTGCTGCATACTATATCATCTCAGCACTCCAGGCGAGAACCACTGCCTTACCTGTTTTCAATTTCCCCCATTGTGGCTTACTGACATAATTCTAATTTCTTTATTCTTAATGCTTTAATTCACATTTTACTATTTTATTGCATGCATGTCCTTCCTTCTTAAATTATTTGTAGAATGAAACTAAGTGTTCAAAAAATAACATACAGAAAGAAAATGCTGTCTTTGGTGGCTACTCTCTATTACCTTCTGCAAATAGAAGTAAAAAATAAATGAGTCACAGCCTATTACTGTACCTACAGCAATGTCCACGAGATCCTCACTCAATAGGAAGGTTTAAAGTAATTAGTGATTTTTTAGAAGCTAATCATTACCATCCATACTCCATCTATTCTACTCATAGGAAGGGTTTCCCAATTTGTTAAAGACACCCTCACTGTAGAAAGATCTCTGTGAACCATATACCCTATTTTCAATAGACCTCCCTATTTCCTGCAACCACATACAAACGGACACCAAAGTCTTCTCTTATTTTGGGACGTAGTTAATGGTCTGTATGTCAAAGTTTCTTTCAGGCCTGTAAAATCTGAATCTGAGAGACGGAGAGAAAAGAGACTCAGTAGTTATAATGACATAAAGGTGCAAACGTGAAGCAATTCAACTTGTCTGTGCTTTGCAGACAAATGTCAACAAATGTTGGAATCCTTGCAATGCAGCAATCAGAGATCATGTGACATTTTGCTTTCTGTTTTTACTAAAAGCGTAAACCTGGTTGCAAGATAACCAGCAAACAAGCAGCTTCGATTTTGTGTACAAAGGACTGTTGATTATACATGGATTATTTTCTTCAGTCACACTACTTTGTATGGATAGCAACACTGTCAGTGATGTCATCTTTTTAAACAACAGATCCGAATGTATAGGCACATTGTGTCAACTGGCCCAAATCAATGACCTGGGTAATGCAATCAGGGTAACACTATTATTCCTCATCTAGACCATCCAAGCCCATAGAAAAATAAATGCTAATCTGATGCATGTTTAAGGAATACGTTACATGGGAAAGAAAATCAAGCCCTTGTTTAGTTTTATTTACATTCTCATATGTACTTCCAGAAAACGCATCACAGAATTTACATCATATGCATCAGAATAAACTGTTTCATTTTTGTATTAGTAGCGGGCTAAGTTATTAACAATCACACTTTCTTGGATAAGAACATTTTTAACAAGGATATCTCCTAAAGAATGTGTATTCATATAGCATACCAATACCTTTTCACAACTGTGGAATCAGAATGATTTATAGCATTCCCGATAGAGAAGGCAGCATTGTTTTATTGATTGGAATAAGGAAAATTGTGAAGGATGTATATATAGCTTTTAGTTCCATCTCCGCTTGCTCTTTGATTCAATTATTTGTTTACTCACTTTCATATGGGCATAACATGAATTTAAATCAAGCAGATTTAAAATTTTTCAACAGTTGGAATCTAAGCTTTCTGAGGTGAAAAATGTTTCTTAAAAGGTTTGTAGGAAAGAGATCTAACGAGTCTTTTTAGTCGTTTAATAAAAGTATACACTGAGCGCCTTTTGCAGAGTTGGGCAGGAGCTGCGGAGCAGCTTAGCGCTACGCCGCCCTCCAAGATCGCACATCCGGGACATCCGAGAGTCGGGCCGAGCCCCCGCCCCTAGAAGGGCGGGGCCACTGGGCGATCGGGGCAGTCCCTTCGTCGTGCCCCGCCCCGTCTGCGCCGCCTGCGCGTCGAGGAAGGGGCCTGCGACACGCGGCCCAGTAAGCGTCCGGCCGCGGCGCGGGCCTAAGCCATGGCTGAGACTAGCCGGATGCTTCAGGCCCGGGCGCTCCTGCAGCAGTGCCTGCACGCCCGGCTGCAAATTCGCCCAGCCGAAGGGGACGCCGCGGCCCAGTGGGTAGAGGTAACGTCAGCCCGGCAGCTCTCGTTATCCTCCGGCATGCGGGGCGGTTTTTTCCGCGTTATCTCGGTGACCCGTCTGCTCTGTGACTCTCTCTGAGACCGGCGGTCCGGCCGCGGGGATACCCGGTCAGCTTGACGCTGGCCGCAGTGGCCTGCCTGGCTGCGCTTGTCTTTTCGGTCCTGCATCACCGTTCCCCAGCGCCAGTTGTAGCCCCCAAGCGGAAGAGCGCGTCTCCCTTTTTGCGGGGACCACGGGGATTTGAAACTGAGTTCGGTGGACTTCGGGCCTTACTGTCTCAGACCCCTTGTAGCTCGTGGCCTATGCTGGTCGAGGGCAAGCTTGTAGGTCAGGTTTGCTGCAAGAGTTCATGATCTGCTTTAACTTACGCCTCAGATCGCGTTGAATTCCCCCTTATGTTGACTTGGTCTTAGCAAAGACATGAGATTTCCTAAGAAACAACTGTTTTTCAAGAAGCCTTTTAAAAATTTTGACCTATTTCCAACTGAGAAAACAAAGACCACTACTTTTATAACAATGTTGCATTGTTATCAAACACATTTCTCCAAAGAATTTAAAACATTTATGTCACTATGAGTTCCTTATACTTTCATACATACTTTCTTTTTTAAGACAGCCTGCCCCCACTGCATACAAAAACAAATAAAATTTTCTTTAAGGCCTCTGACGTAGTTTTGAAGTACGTTGAAATGTAAGAAAAAAATTAGTTCGTAATTAAGACTTTTGTAGACACTCAGAAACTTCAGTGTAGCAAAATCTCATTCGCTCATCTTTTCTGCTGAATTCGGTCCCAGATCTAGCATTAATTAAAACAA
The DNA here is from genome assembly GCF_037993035.2 of Macaca fascicularis. Taxonomy (NCBI): domain Eukaryota; kingdom Metazoa; phylum Chordata; class Mammalia; order Primates; family Cercopithecidae; genus Macaca; species Macaca fascicularis. The sequence goes on along the minus strand of NC_088381.1, from coordinate 99,272,317 downwards.
TGTTAGTTATTTTATATATTTTTTATTTATTTATTTATTTTTTGAGATGAAGTCTTGATCTGTCGCCCAGGCTGGAGTGCAGTGGCACGATCTCGGCTCACTGCAACCTGCGCCTCCCAGGTTCAAGCAATTTTCCTTCCTCAGCCTCCCGAGTAGCTGGGACAACAGGAGCAAGGTACCACGCCCGGCTGATTTTTGTATTTTTAGTAGAGACGGGGTTTCGCCATTTTGGCCAGGCTTGTCTAGAACTGACCTCAGGTGATCCATTTGCCTCAGCCTCCCAAAGTGCTGGGATTACAGGCCTGAGCCACCGCGCCCGGCCTACTTATTATTTTAAATAGTACCAGTGAACTATTTGATATGTGGGTGATTATTCTAAAATCAGAATCTGTTGCCCTGTGCTAATTTGGAAATATAAGCATAGAAATCTCTGTATTCTTATCTCTCTCCCAGAAATTCACTTTTCTTATTTCTTCTTTTTGTCATGATTTTTTGTGAGGTCTTGATATCCTTATTTGAAATTTTATTATTGTATTTTGCCATCCTATCTAAAGAATTAACTGGCTGGGCGCAATAATCCCAGCACTTTGGGAGGCCGAGGCTGGCGGATCACTTGAGGTCAGGAGATTGAGACCAGCCTGGCCAACATGGTGAAATCCCATCTCTACTGAAAATACAAAAATTAGCCAGGCTAGGTGGCGGGCACCTGTAATCCCAGCTACTCAGGAGGCTGAGGCAGGAGAATCTCTTGAACCCGGGAGGCGGAGGTTGCAGTGAGGGGAGATCCTGCCACTGCACTCCAGCCTGAGCCACAGAGTGAGACCTCCTTTCAAAAATAAATAATAAATAAAATAATTATCCTTTCTTTTTTTTTTTTTTTTTGAGACGAAGGCTTGCTCTGTCGCCCAGGCTGGAGTGCAGTGGCGCGATCTCAGCTCACTGCAAGCTCTGCCTCCCGGGTTCACGCCATTCTCCTGCCTCAGCCTCCTGAGCACCTGGGACCACAGGCGCCCGCCACCACGCCCGGCTAATTTTTTGTATTTTCAGTACAGACGGGGTTTCACCATGCTAGCCAGGATGGACTCAAACTCCTGACCTCGTGATCCGCCCGCCTAGGCCTCCCAAAGTGCTGGGATTACAGGTGTGAGCCACCGTGCCCGGCTGAATTATCCATTTTTATAGTTGCCTCCAGACACTATAAATAACAAACTATCAGTCATTTAGTTTCCTTCCATGCTTATTTATCTTTTTTATGTTTTTCAGGCTACATCTTCTTATGCAAAATCACATATATTTTATTGCTGGCATCCAAACTATCAGTGTTTATAAACTTAAAAACTATTTTAAAGGCTTTCCCTTTCGCTCCTACACACATAACTAAATTAAAGAGCTGACAAGTAATTTAGATGGTGAGAAAATGTAAATTCTTCTTATGTGTTCTCTACTGTTCTATTATTAAAAGTTCTGGTTTTTTTAGAAACAGCATTTTAATTGTCAAGATTTGAAGGTTACTTTCTTTGCTTGTTGTTAGTTTCATTCATTTAGAACTTTGCTGTCACAGACTAATGTTTTTGTTCCTGGTAAGTGAACTTTTTAAAGCTACAGTGAGAATTATCTGTATTTTTCTATATATTTGAAATGTTTTATACCAAAGAAGTTATATGGAAAGTGATTTTGACTTGAAGAGAAGTCACAACTTAAGATCTATTATGGAATAAATGAAAGGCAAAGACCTTAATGAGGAGATAATGTTAGTGGAAAGAACAGTTATCATTGTGCAAATAATTAGGTATTTAATTCTGACATTGCATGTGTCCAAATATAAATATCCTTAAGATTTTGATTCATGACGAAAACAATAGTAGTGGAGAGGCCTGTGACAATAGTGCAAATACCTATAATAACTTGCCAGCTTCTTAAGGGTATGCATTGGAGGCCCTTGCCTATTGTTTCAGTAGCACAATTGCACTTTTTAAGACTCACTTCTTTTCCAGGTAAATCAAGTGTGAGTGCACAGCTGCATTTACATGTATCTAGAAAATTCTTTGGATAACACATAGAGCCTGGAACATATAGTTGAATGTTAATGCAATCAACAGATAAATTGAATCCCTATCATGTACAAAACAGCCTGTAAAGTGCTTTGGAAGTTAAAATGTGAAATAAATTGTGCCTCTGCCCTTAAATTTATTTTTACATACTCATTTAATAAACACTAATATAGCACTTACTGTGAACCAGGCACTGTTTTTAAGTACTTTATAAATATTAACTCATTTAATCTTCCTAATAGCTCCTGGAGTCAAGGTTAATTTACAGAATCAAAAAATCTAATGATTCACTCAGAAGCAGAATCAAAGTCACTATTCAAATGTCTCTTTTCTGTATAGTCTCTGTCCTACAAGATCTAAGAAATATCCAAGTCATTATGTAAAATAAATAAGCCTATATTCCTGATAACAACCAACCTTTTAATGTAGAACTTATTATCACAAATGCAATTTTCAGGTCCCTATCATGTTTATTTAAAGCATTAACAACAAATAATAATAATTGGACAGTTTCCTGGAGTTTATAGAAATAGAATCAGACCATTATTTTCATTATCTGTAAGTAAATGGATTAGGGGAAATAAAGAGAGATGATGTCAAAAGATATCAGTCACATGTTGTTTATCCATCAGCTGTATCTGGTATAATGTAAATTCACTTGGCATTGAATAAATGGGGCCCAGCAAATGAAATGTTTCTAAGTCTGTCACCCTTACTTGGGAAAAGGCTGCTTGATTGTTTTAATGATTTTGATTAGAAATAAATGTTTGAAGGTATAACTTGTCTTCACTGCTCTTCGCTATATTTTAAACTTAATTCTTTTTTTTTTTTTTTCGAGATGGAATCTCTCTCTCTTGCCCAGGCTGGAGTGCAGTGGCGCGATCTCGGCTCACTGCAAGCTCCGCCTCCTGGGTTCATGCCATTCTCCTGCCTCAGCCTCCCGAGTAATTGGGACTACAGGCGCCCGCCACCTCGCCCGGCTAGTTTTTTGTATTTTTAGTAGAGACGAGGTTTCACCGTGTTAGCCAGGATGGTTTTGATCTCCTGACCTCGTGATCCGCCCACCTCGGCCTCCCAAAGTGCTGGGATTACAGGCATGAGCTACCGCGCCCTGCCTTAAACTTAATTTTTGAAAGAAATAACAACCAATGATTGAAACTTGAAAAATATTTTGTTTTCTCACATGAGAAATCTTTTGTAAAGTTCATTTTCTGTGCTTTTAACCTCTATGTCTATAATATTAATAGTTGTGAAACTGTACCCATTTAGCCCTGTATCTTTTTTAGCCCTGTATCTTTATAGATATTGTTGTAATCTGAGTTTACTGTGGTGATTTCTCATAGGTCCAAAGAGGATTGGTGATCTACGTGTGCTTTTTCAAGGGAGCTGATAAAGAAATTCTTCCCAAAATGGGTATGTGTTTGACTTTGTTTCTTTTTTTTAAGAGTGAGAGGCCAAGCGTGGTGCTCACATTTGTAATTCCCAACACGTTGGGAGGCCAAGGCAGGTGGATTACTTGAACCCAGGAGTTAGAAGCTGGCCTGGGCAACATAGTAAGACCTCTTCTCTACAGAAAATAAACAAAAGTAGCTGGGCATGGTGACTTGTGCCTATGGTCCTAGCTACTTAGGAGGCTGAGGCTGGAAGATTGCTTGAGGCCAGGAGGTCGAGGCTGCAGTAAGCTAAGATGGTGCCCCTGCACTCCAGCCTGGGCAACAGAGTGAGACCCTGTCTCAAAAAAAAAAAAAAAAAAGATAGTGAGAAAGAACAGTAATAGACAAATGAACCAGAAGGGACAAGAAGCACAATCTTTTTCCTTCCCTTTTATTTTTAAAATAATAATTTTACATATTCATGGGATACAAAGTGATATTTTAATACTGTATACAATGTATAACAATCAAACCAGATATGCATTATCTCAAACATTTGTTATTTGTGTTGTGAACATTTAAAATCCTTTCTTCTAGACTTTTGACAGTATATAATAAATTATAGTTAGCCATATTCATCCTACAGTGCTGCAGAACACCAGAACTCATTCCTCCTATCTAGCTGTAATTTTGTATCCATTAACCAATCCCTGCCCATCCTAAGATGCACAATCTTAAACTGTGCTGATGTTATTAATTACTTAATTCTATCTAGTGTTATTGGCCTTAGCTATTTGCCTGTTTCAAAGTTTAAAGTAAGCAAGTATGGTGAAATTCTTTTAAAACATCTGCAGCATTTCAGGTGACTTACAGATTGATGTAGAAGAGTGTACATAAAAACACATATACACAATGCACTTCAGCCAAGGATACAGAAAATTCTTGGAAGTAGGGTGGTCACACAGGGAGAAACAGATGCTGCATTTCTTAATATAGTTTCCTTTATCCCCCAGAGCCCCTAACAGAGGCAGTAGATGACGCTGTATATACAAGATGTGGGTCTCATCAAACCTGGACAACTCAAGTTTATATTATTATTATGGAAGAATTTACATTAGCCCTGTATGCCCTTTTTTGTGGAAATAAGTATAGATATAAGGTTCTCCTGGGTCTTGAGCCAAATTCAGTGTCATCACAGCCACACTTCCTCCAAGGACGTGGAAAATAGAGTCAATGTTCAGGGATCTCTGAACACTAATTTATCTACCTGCAGCTTTCTGGTTTCCTGGATAGGCTATAGCACTGTATAGTGATATGTATATATACACTATCTCACATGGCTATAGTATTTCATGTGATAATTACATAGGTTCAGATATACCAAATCAAATCATATACCCTTTCAGGACACTATTTGGATATAAGGATTATATCCACAAACAAGCATACATACAAACTTGAAAGAAAAGAAGCTATCCTTAAGGTTGGGAACAGGTTGTATTCTCTTCATTAGTAAAGGACAGCATCCATTAGTTGGATTAATAAGAAATATTAATTATACAAATGGGCAGTTGAAGCTTACAGAAGTTAACCTAGAAGAGCTTCAAGGGCAAATAGGCCAATGAGGAAGAGCTTGGACAAAAAGCTAAAATTCCTAGTGGGAATTTTTTAGTAACATATCAAACATGTCTGACAACTTTGTCAAAAGATGAAAACCAGACTTAAGAGACTATGCTAGGTGAGAATGGAAAGCCAGTAACTGCAATAGTTTGAAATTTGAATCCAGAAGATAATAAGGAACCTCTGAAGGGTTAAGAACAGAATGTTCTGGTCTGAAGAAGGAAAAAAAAAAAGAGAGAGGCCGGGCGCTGTGGCTCACTCCTGTAATCCCAGCACTTTGGGAGGCCAAGGCAGGCATATCACGAGGTCAGGAGATCAAGACCATCCTGGCTAACATGGTGAAACCCTGCCTCTACTAAAAATACAAAAAAATTAGCGGGGCGTGGTGGTGGGCGCCTGTAGTCCCAGCTACTCGGAAGGCTGAGGTAGGAGAATGGTGTGAACCCAGGAGGCGGAGGTTGCAGTGAGCCGAGATCACACCACTGCCCTCCAGCCTGGGTGACAGAGCAAGACTCCATCTCAAAAAAAAAAAAAAAAGAACAGAACATAATGTAATGAGGACTCCTATTATAGAGAATAATTTGTCAGATCCTAATGCTGGAGTGTTAGACAGTCTGTCCACTTTCCTAAATTAATATTTTGCTTTGGATTAAATCTTTTTTGGTCCATAAAAAAATAGAAACCTTCAAAAACAGGAAAGAAAGTTTTTGTCATTCTGACTTAAGATTGACTTCGTAAAGTTGTCTTATGGAGTCTCAAATGGTTCTTCATCATAATAATATGAAATATGCCTACTACATCCAAACTGCATGTTGTTTTATAGTGATTAAATCCTGTGCGCTTCCTTATCTGTCTTTGTGAGTTCACTTTAAATACATGCATAAGATTGTAGTGAATTTAAAACACCAAGGAGGTCCACCCTAACTCTTGTAGCGGATAGTCTAACACTAACACATGATTTTTTATATCATGATTTTCAGTAAAGAAATATATGACTCTAAGAATCACATTCTACTCTTTTGAGTTGTAAGCAAAGTAAGTCCATCTATTATTAATAGTATTAGCTTGTACTTCACTGTATTCCAGTAGGCTAAGTAAGTCAATGTGATGGAATTCTCTGAAGCCTCACCTCATATTTATGATATAGATTCAGATATTTCCAATCAAAGCATATATCCCTTGAGAATATAATAACCAGTTATATCCACAAAATCTGAAATAGCATAGCTAACATAGAGATGTATAGAATCTTCCTCCATTCACCTTCAATATAATTGGACTGAGGGCCAGAAACCTGTCAAAGCTTAATATCCCATATACATCATTAGAGATACTTGATTGATAACCTATTTTAGGATATTTCAGTTTCCAACATGCCATTAATTCATTGTCTCGTTTTAATTCTACTTACTGGTTCTACATTGTATTTATCTACATACTGATATATGTATACCAACAGCATTAACTGAAATCTCAGTTATAGCCAGTAGAGGGAGGTACATGGAAATATAATAAATTGTAGCATTATCTCTCAGGCCCGTTATTCCAAAATTGCCTATTTACTCTGTCACTAGCCTGAGGCCTAGATAGCTAGATAGTGATTTTGAGTGGAATGAAGTGCTCTGGAAAGTTTCCTTACAAGCAGTCAGTAAAGACTGCTGGCTAAACAGCAAAGTCCTATTTGTGATAGAGAAAACTAGAGGTAAGTAAAAATAAATGTTAAGTGAAAATTGATGATGCTTAATGCCTAGCTTAGAAATTCATTTGGGTGTTCACCTTGGCAGGTTTTTACCAGATTAATTCCATGATTTGTAGAGAGGGGTAACAATATGAATATTTACTACAGACCCTCTAATAATTAAAACCGTTAACTACCCCAACAGAAAGCATACCTTTTAAAGCCTAATTTGAGGACGGGTGTCTTGAAGTTTATATAGTTCCTTCTACCATTTGCCCTCTCAGGACTATGCTTTGCAAACAGAAGTCAGGTACACCTTTATAGAGGTAGGGAGACCCTAGGTCTATTTATATTAGACACTTCCTTTGCTTATTGTTTCAAAAATGGTTAATGTTGAGGTATAAAGGCTTTCTAAGTTTAGACTTTTAGCTATATATGGATACTTATTTTGGTTTCAACACTTCTTTTTTTTTTTTTTTTTTTTTTTTTTGAGACGGAGTCTCGCTCTGTCACCCAGGCTGGAGTGCAGTGGCGCGATCTCGGCTCACTGCAAGCTCCGCCTCCCGGGTTCACGCCATTCTCCTGCCTCAGCCTCCCGAGTAGCTGGGACTACAGGCGCCCACAACCGCGCCTGGCTAATTTTTTGTATTTTTAGTAGAGACGGGGTTTCACCGTGGTCTCGATCTCCTGACCTTGTGATCCGCCCGCCTCGGCCTCCCAAAGTGCTGGGATTACAGGCGTGAGCCACCGCGCCCGGCCGGTTTCAACACTTCTTATTAGCTATAAGAAATCTCATGAATGCTATGCAAATAATATCACGTTTTCTTATATGTATATGAAGATAATGCCAGTAGCTTTATATGTTTTTATTTACTTTTTCAGTTATAACAATGAATTTCTGATGATTCTTGCTTTCACCTTTACCCTTCTCTCATGAGTTATATTTATAAAATAATTAGTCCATATTAATATTGCCTTTAAGGTTATTAAACAACAAAATTGGCTGGTTTATAATGGGATTGAAACAGGAACCTTTGTCTCCACTTAGAACTCTTGGCAACTAAGTTTAAAATAATAACTGCACTAAAATTTTTATTTGATATTCCATTATAAAGAAAAATTTAGCTGGGTGCGTTGACTCACGCCTGTAATCCCAACACTTTGGGAGGCCGAGGTGGGTGGATCATGAGGTCAGGAGATCGAGACCAGCCTGGCTAGTACAGTGAAACCCCGTCTCTACTAAAAATACAAAAAATTAGCCGGGCGTGGTGGCACACGCCTGTAGTCCCAGCTACTCAGGAGGCTGAGGCAGGAGAATCACTTGAACCCAGGAGGCGGAGGTTGCAGTGAGCTGAGATCGCGCCATTGCACTCAAGCCTGGGCAACAGAGTGAGACTCTGTCTCTAAATAAATAAATCAAGCAAGCAAGCAAGCAGAATTTGGTTTAAGGAGTTACCCTTGTACTTTTCCAGTGGGATTTACTTACTAAATAAAAGGAACATGAAAGTAAAATCTTCTCACGTATTCCCCCAGGGGAACAATATTTGAGGTTCTAGTGTACAGTTAATTCTTTAGACCTTTCTGGATGAACTTACTGTTAGGTGATCTTAACTGCCAATTCAGATTTAAAATATCATACCATTTTCTGCATGAAAATTGCTTTATTTTTCATGCTTAGATTATTTAGCTTAGTGAAGCAGTATTTTAAATCTAAATAGAGACTTTGGGTTAGAGGCATGAGCTGACAAACTGAATTTTAAACATGAGATTTGCTGACTAAAAACTTGATGGTTTTCTTCATGTTTGTTTTTCACTTTAAAATGTTTTGCCTTTCTTCCTCACCCAGTTAATACACTGTTAAATGTGAAATTAAGTGAGACAGAAAATGGCAAGCATGTCTCTATATTGGATCTACCTGGCAACATTCTTATTATCCCTCAAGCTACCCTTGGAGGAAGACTAAAAGGAAGAAACATGCAATATCACTCTAACTCTGGAAAAGAAGAAGGGTTGGAACTTTACTCTCAATTTGTGACGCTATGTGAAAAAGAAGTAGCTGCTAATAGCAAGTGTGCTGAAGCTGGGGTTGTAGTGGAACATGGCACTTACGGGAACAGGCAGGTGTTAAAGCTGGACACCAACGGACCATTCACACACTTAATTGAGTTTTGAAAATGAAAAACTAGTTTCTATAGCTGTTTTCTGGTATGAAATGATCTAAAGTATAATTAGATTTTCTTTCCCTTCATCTTGAATGTACTAATCTTCAGCATTTTTAGACAAGAAAATCTTGAGTTTCATATGTAACTCTGCACCTGCTAATTGGATGACTTTGCCAAGTCACCTAAACTCTGGATCTCAGTCACTTTTGGTCCTACATTCCTCTACCCTTCTACTTGAAAATTTGAAATACGCTGTCTATTCACTTCATAGTCATTAAGGAAATGTTCTTAATTTTTTTTTGTTTTTGTTTTTGTTTTTGTTTTGAGACGGAGTCTCACTCTGTTGCCAGGCTGGAGTGCAGTGGCGCAATCTTGGCTCACTGCAACCTCCGCCTCCCGGGTTCAAGCGATTCTCCTGCCTCAGCCTCCCAAGTAGCTGGGATTACAGGCGCATACCACCATGCCCAGATAATTTTTTTGTATTTTTAGTAGAGATGGGGTTTCACCGTGTTGGCCAGATGGTCTTGATCTCCTGACCTCGTGATCCGCCCACCTTGGCCTCCCAAAGTGCTGGGACTACAGGTGTGAGCCACCATGCCCGGCCTCTTAATTGTTTTTAAAAAATTATGTACATCTTGAGTATTTTGCTGTGAAGAGAGTCACGCAAACAAGAAAAACACATTTCTTATACCATCAAATTTGTATAACATGTAATAAAAATAACTATTTGTATTAATATTAGGTAAACTGCAGCACAACCCAATTATTACTTTGTTAATTTTGTTTACTATTTCAGTTTTCTGTATTCCCATATGTAAGTCACCATTTCTTTTAATATGCATGAAAATGTAATATAAGGCCAAGTGTGGTGGCTCATGCCTATCATCCCAGCACTTTGGGAGGCCGAGGTGGGAGGATCACTTGAGCCCAGGAGTTTGAGACCAGCCTGGGCAGAATAGCAAGACCCAGTCTCTAACATATATATATGTAATATAAAGGTGTTATTGTGTGCTATATTACTTTCCAGGGACATCCAAATGTTTTACATTACTTTAAGAATCTTTACTTGATATAAGAACAAAGTATAAGGGTTTAAAAGTTGTTTTTATTAAACATACTATATAAGTGGGTTAATGGTCTATTTCTCAGTTTTTACCAGAACCATGTGTCTCACTTTTTGTCTTTGCTTTTTAAAGAACTAGTTCATGAAATTAGTGTTAGTTCATAAATTGTTTAAGAAGTTCCTTTCCCATTGAATTAGATTGCTATAAAAGGGAGAAAAGGGGAAACTTCCCGTAAGAATAGTTTGAAAACAAATTGACTTGTTCATTTCCATATTATCTGCTTGATGATATGGAGCCAGTGTCAATTTTTCTGTTAGTGAATGTTTTGAACTAGATGTTTGTTCCCATCCCCAAAATTTATATGTTGAAGCCCTTATCAGTGTGATGGTATCTGGAGATGGGGCTCCTCCAACTATTCCATCCCACAACACCCCCGCCTGAGGACACAGCGGGAAGGTGACTGTCTATAAGCCAGAAAGAAAGTAGTCACCAGAAACAGACCATGCGGACACCTTGAGCTTGAACTTCTAACCCCCAGAACTGTGAGGAAATAAATTTCTGTTGTTTAAACCACCCAGTCCGATGGTATTTTGTTAGGGCAGTCTGAGCTAGGACAGTGATGTAAGATAGACAGCTAGTAAAGTAAACTTTTCAAAGGCAAGAAAGGAAGATATACAAGAAATTGAAAGAATAATTAAGTCAGTAAGAGGTAGTATTCAGTTTTGGCAAACTCCTCTGACTTGAGTTGAAAAGGCTTTTTTTTTTTTAGAGTAAAAACCAAATAACTAATTCTAATTGACAAAAAAAAAGGTAAACAAACATCCTAAATAGCTGCTGAAAATGTGTCTTATAGTTTCTTTAGGTCTGTGTTCCTAAGATGCTTAAAATTTTATCATGAAAAAATCCTATTTTCTCTATACCCTTCCTGTACTATTCTATTTTGGAACTAAGAATCAATAAGTGGCTTGGTAATGAGCTCATTGTCCTTCACTTTTGCTTTATTGATTCATGATACACTTATTGAAATGTAATAAACTATTCATAAACTGGCAAACTCCAATTGTCTCATAGTTTCTCCAAAGAGGTATGTACGTCTTTCAAAAAGATAATGTTACCGATTTTAAACCATTTTGATTTTATGTCTAGGTGAAATGCTGACTCATAGCCCTTGATTGCTGTTTTAGAGTTCAGGCAATCCTCTTTAAAAAATGTGCTTGAGGTACCAGGGAGAATAACAGTTTCAAGTACATGAAAGGTTATTAAGCAGAAGATGATAGACATCTTTGCTTAATTTCCAGAGAGGCTACAACAAGGGAAAAGGCAAATGAAGTTGTGGATATGAAAATAACTGTACCTTGGCTTTCTGTAGCTCTTCTGGCCAAAGGTGCTCAAAGAATCTTCAATAGATATTTTATCTTCACAGTATATGTATGATGAGGATAGCGCTGTGGAAAGTAAGACGATGCTTAAGGAATTTTCCCAAGGTCACACAAGAGGGAGGACTAATTTCTATTTTCTTGACTTTCTTGTAGTGACAGTTGTTAAAAATTTTGAAATTGGGCTGGGCGCGGTGGGTCACGCCTGTAATCCCAGCACTTTGGGAGTCTTAGGCGGTGGATCATGAGGTCAGGAGATCAGGACCATCCTGGCTAACACGGTGAAACCCCGTCTCTACTAAAAATACAAAAAATTAGCTGGGCGTGGTGGTTGGCGCCTGTAGCCCCAGCTACTTGGGAGGCTGAGGCAGGAGAATCAATGGAACCCAGGAGACAGAGATTACAGTGAGCTGAGATTGTGCCACTGCACTCCAGCCTAGGCAAGAGAGCAAGACTCCGTATCAAAAAAAAAAAAAAAATTGAAATTGATCTTGATAAAGGCTTAGCATCTCTCAGTGTGGATCACTTGAGAAACAATAGCCAATAAATTGGTTTATTTACTAAATTAGGAGCAGACAGCGTTGCACCTAATTTAGGTGCTTTCTGCCTCTATTTTTCTAAGATTATAGAATGTTTCAAATATAACCATATCCATTGTGTATAATCCATTGTGTAAAATCCATGGATATGGATATGTGTATAAGACACAATGGATATGGTTGTAATAGCTTGAGTACCTTCATATAAAGTAAAATCAAACATACTTTTACCATTCTTTCATGAGTTCAAGTCATAAAAGAAGGTATACCATTTATGAATATTATCTGTACTAATGATTTCTTGACTCCATAATGAAAGAACTAAATTTATCAGATATCAATACTATAAAATCCTTCATGCCACTTGTTTTAAAGAAGAATTCACATTGATGTTATAATAGAACAATGTCCTGTCAGATTTTTATTATCTGTGATTAACATTGCAGACGACCTGATTTGTTATATTATAGTTAAATATATAGCAAAAAAAAAAAAATGAAATTCCAATGTACTTAGAAGTGTCTTGACTATTAATTTATTGAAATAAGACTAGTTTCTTAAAGGGAAGAACTACTAGAAAAGTAACATTTTCGTTTTGAAGCCATCCCTTGGTGATGACTTTAAACAGTTATTTTGATAGTTTCATAACTATTCTCCCTACCTCCTATTTCTCCTATCCCTATTCCTTTTCAGACCATCTCCAAGGTTATATTCCCAGAACATATCTTTCTCTATGATACTCTACTTCTTAGAAACTTTTATAACTCCTCTTTATCGACAGGAGAAAGTCTAATCTTCTGAGGTTGGCATCAACATTCTCTATGCACCTCACCTTAGGAGTGAATGAAATCACTCAAGGAGATCTGTAGAGGACTAAAATCAGAATCTTAAGAAATAACATGTAAAGAAACGGCAAAGTATGAGAGGCCAGAGGAGACGATAGAGATTTCAGAGAGAGAACCAGAAAAGCGCATTGGTTTTTTTTGTTGTTTAATTTTTTGTTAATTTAAGTTCTAGGGTACATGTGCACAACGTGCAGGTTTGTTACATATGTATACATGTGCCATGTTGGTGTGCTGCACCCATTAACTCGTTATTTACATTAGGTATTTCTCCTAATGCTAGCCCTCACCCCTCCCCCAACCCCACGACAGGCCCCACTGTGTGATGTTCCCCACCCTGTGTCCAAGTGTTCTCATTGTTGAATTCCCACCTATGAGTGAGAACACGCGGTGTTTGGTTTTCTGTCTTTGCGATAGTTTGCTGAGAATGATGATTTCCAGCTTCATCCATGTCCCTACAAAGGACACGAACTCATCCTTTTTTATGGCTGCATAGTATTCCATGGTGTATATGTGCCACATTTTCTTAATCCAGTCTGTCACTGATGGACATTTGGGTTGATTCCAAGTCTTGGCTATTGTGAATAGTGCCGCAATAAACATACATGTGCATGTGTCTTTATAGCAGCATGATTTGTAATCCTTTGGGTATATCCCCAGTAATGGGATGGCTGGGTCAAATAGTATTTCTAGTTCTAGATCCCTGAGGAGTCGCCACGCTGTCTTCCACAATGGTTGAACTAGTTTACAGTCCCACCAACAGTGTAAAAGTGTTCCTATTTCTCCACATCCTCTCTAGCACCTGTTGTTTCCTGACTTTTTAATGATCGCCATTCTAACTGGTATGAGATGGTATCTCATTGTGGTTTTGATTTGCATTTCTCTGATGGCCAGTGATGATGAACGTATTTTCATGTGTCTGTTGGCTGCATAAATGTCTTCTTTTGAGAAGTGTCTGTTCATATCCTTCGCCCACTTTTTGATGGGGTTATTTGATTTTTTCTTGTAAATTTGTTTAAGTTCTTTGTAGATTCTGGATATTAGCCCGAAAAGCGCATTGTTAAACAAATTCATTCAAGATGTAAACAGTGATGAAGTCAGTGCCAATTAACAGAAAAATTGGATGCAATTGAATGTTTTCACAGCAGACAGGGAACTGGGATATTTGCAATAGTTAATAGTAGAGTTTCTTAATCATTTGTCCTGGGGTGGAGTGTCTCAAAGTGTGTCCTTGTACTGGAATCGCCTGTTAAGATGCAGTTTTCTGGGACTATCCCAAACATACTAAACTAGAATCTCAGCAGTTAAAATCTGTCTAGTCACCAGTCTCCCCACAAGATAATTCTTGTGTACACTGGAATCCCAGAACCACTGTTACCCAGAATGAAGCCCAGACTTCTAAAGCTCTTACCATGGTTTATAATCTGGCTCCAGCTCAACTTTCTAACCTTTTCTCCCACTACTCCCCTATAAAAATTTTCCAGTATAGCCCTATTTGTATTTTTCTTAGATCATACCCTTACCTAACTTGCCCTTTTCTCTACTCTAAATCCATCATTACTCAGGCTCTTCTGACCCCATAGTAATTTCTGCTACTGCTACCACCTTTGGCATTACGATTGTGCCACTCTTGATAGTTGTTATGTATTTTATAAGATTAAGTACTTTGGCTTTAATTTTTTTATACTAATGTGTCAACTGCAAGAGAATAAATGATATCGGGCATTTAGAGAGTATAATGGTAGGCAGACATAGTACAGTGTGTTAGTATACATAGTACAGTGTGTTTACACTGTATTATATCTGCCTACTATTATACTGTCTAAGCCCTGTCTCTACTAAAAATACAAAAATTAGACGGGATTGGTGGCAGGCGTCTATAATCCCAGCTACTTGGGAGGCTGAGGCAGGACAATCACCTGAACCTGGGAGGCAGAGATTGCAGTGAGCCAAGATGGTGCTACTGCACTCCAGCCTGGGCGACAGTGCAAAACTCTGTCTCAAAATAAGAAAAGAAAAGGAAAAACCTATATTTGAGTATTTTCATTAAGCAAACTTTTTATAACACAAAAATATCTTTGTTTACAAATATGAATTTTGATGAAACAAGCTTTATTAAAACCCTTCTATATTTAATCACAAAATAAAGCAGTTCTGTGGGATACATCACAAAGAGCCAACTTTGAGATAAATATGACCCTACTTCTTTTTACTAGACTTTTCCATGTGAATGAATTCTTCACACTGGATTAGTCAGCATTTTTCTCTTAAGAAGCTTAATAAAATTTGACCTATTACATCAGCCTTTTATCTGAATGCGAAAAGAAGAATTTATGTGGAGAATGCACCACACCCTGTATAACAGTATCAGAACCATTAGCTATTATTGCCATAAACATTTGAGGTTGAAAAAGTAATCATGGGCTTTTTTTTTTTTTTTAAAAAAGGGAAGGTATGGAGTTTTTTTAGAAAATGTCTGATCATACTAGCAAAAATGTAACCCTTGGCCCCAACTTTGAGAGACTGTTTACTTCAGCCTTGTACTAACGTAGATAGGCTAAGGCACACTTTCTATTCCTGGCATTCTTCTGATTTCCTTAGCAGCCCCAAGGTTGCTATGAGCAAACATGATCACCCTTAAAGTTTAGTTTGCACAATGCCTGCACTATCTTTTCTTCTGATTACATTCTGAAAGGCCTCAGGGCTTTTATTTCTTTCTTTCTTTTTTTTTTTTTTTTTTTTTTTCTCTCTTTTGAGACACAGTCTCACTGTCACCTAGGCTGGAGTGATCTCAGTGTGATCTTAGCTCACTGCAACCTCTGCCTCCAGGGTTCATGCGATTCTCCTGCCTCAGCCTCCCAAGTAGCTGGGATTACAGGTGACCACCACCATGCCTGGCTAATTTGGCTTTTTTTGCTTTTTGTTTTTTTGTTTTTTTGAGACAGAGTCTCACTCTGTTGCCTAGCCTGGAGTGCAATGGTGTGATCTCGGCTCACTGCAACCTCCACCTCCCAAGTTCAAGTGATTCCCCTGCCTTAGCCTCCTGAGTAGTTGGGATTGCAGATATGGGCCACCATGCCTAGCTAATTTTTGAATTTTTTTAGTAGAGATGGGGTTTCAGCATGTTGGTCAGGCTGGTCTCAAACTCCTGACCTCATGATCCGACCACCTTGGCCTCCCAAAGTGCTGGGATTACAGGCATGAGCCACCGCGCCCGGCCTAATTTTGTATTTTTTGTAGACACAGGGTTTCTTTTTCTTTCTTTTTATTATTATTATTACACTTTACATTCTAGGGCATATGTGCACAACATGCAGGTTTGTTATATATGTATACATGTGCCATGTTGGTGTGCTGCACCCATTAACTTGTCATTTACATTAGGTATATCTCCTAATGCTATCCCTCCCACTTCCCCCCAACCCCATGACAGGCCCCAGTGTGTGATGTCCCCATTCTGAGACACGGGGTTTCACCATGTTGACCAGGCTGGTATCGAACTCTGGACCTCAAGTGATCCACCCCACCTCAGCCTCGCAAGTATTGGGATTACAAGCATGAGCCACCCCACCTGGCCACAGGGCTTTTGTTTCTTTTCATTATATACATATTAGCCTTTTAAAACCTGGATGTTGAAAATCTAACATTTGCTTAATACTGCATAATGGATACTTGCTTTCCACTTAAATGTTGTAGTCTTTATAATCTGCAGGTCAGCAGTATAGCTGGGGGCTGTGTGAAATGTTTAAGATATGATCACTAGCACCAAGGAGTTTACCATTTAGTAGGGGACACATTATCCACAAAAATGCACTAGGTAGCATGTGGTCTCTGATGTCTGGACAATGCTGTCAGTGAGTTTTATTTAAAAAATAGCTGCAGAAGGAGAAGACACTTTTGGCTGGCATAGGAAATCTTCCTTTAAAAATGCATTGCTGGCCAGGTGTGGTAATCCCAGCACTTTGGGAAGCCAAGGCAAGAAGATCACTTGAGCCCAGGAGTTCAAGACCAACCTGGGCAACACAGTGAGATCTTGTCTCAACAAAACAAACAAAAAACTGGATCTTTTATTTTATTTTTCTGTGTGTGAGTTTATGATCTTTGTTTTCTGTATTTCTTATAAAATAAGCAAGAGATATTAACATCAATCATTATAAAGAGCAATCAGAAAAGCCATAAGGTGTAGACTGGGAGAGAAGATAGTCACAGCTCCTGTGAGATTTACACCATATTAAATAGACTTTGATGAGATTGTGTTTTAGTCTTGGACATATCCCAAATTGGATCTTTTAAATTAGAAGGAATTGGTTAGACTTTAATTAGATGAACTGAAAAAATGTTTAGGTTTGTGTGCATTTGAACCACAGTTTCTTTTAATTCAACTAGTTTGTGAGTTGTTCATCAAAATAACCACATTCTTGTATCTCTTGAGTTTTCATTTGGTTTTTAAAGGCTGAACCAAAAAGCTTCAGGGTTTTCACACAGCCTTTTGCCATTTCATAGCTCCATGTTTCCTTGGTGATTCTAGTGTTCATCGTCTGCCAGGTCCACTTGGAGCTGTTGCCACTCTGCATTCCTCTTCCATTGTTGGTAATATCCTTTTTTTTTTCCTTCTTATTTCCGTAAAGAAAGTGACTTATTTTCTCAGGGTTCTGAGCTGGCAGAAGTTACTGCAAGTATTAAATCTCTGTTCAATAGTGAAAGAGAGAGACCTGATAATCTTTAACCAATGATTAAATTTTGTGTCCTCAATCACGTTGGTGTTAGATCACTTTTTTCCCTCTATAAATCTGGGCTGAATTTTAGTTTCAAGATGTTTTCAGAATATTGTTGAAAATGTTACTCAGTACCCTTGCTATCATCTCATAAATAATATTGAGTGCCCATATGCTTCAACAAGATTTTTTTTAAAAAATCCCTTACCCCCCAGTGGTGATATAAATTTGCTATTTGCTACTTTTCTGAAAATTTTATCGGCATGTTCTATTTTACTGAAGTCATATGACCAGAAAGTGTTCATCATTATATGGCCCACAGATTTGTGTTTATCCTAAAATACGTATAGGATTATCATGATACCATATTAATTCCCACATTTTCCCCTTATATTTTAATTTAGAAACAGGAAAGAGAAATTTTGCAAGCATTTCAATACTGAACCACTGCTACTCAGTTTGATAAATATTTGCAATTATTACCAGATTTTCTTTTTTTTTTTTTTTTTTTGAGACGGAGTCTCACTCTGTCGCCCAGGCTGGGGTGCAGTGGCCGGATCTCAGCTCACTGCAAGCTCCGCCTCCTGGGTTTATGCCATTCTCCTGCCTCAGCCTCCCGAGTAGCTGGGACTACAGGCGCCCACCACCTCGCCCGGCTAGTTTTTTGTATTTTTTAGTAGAGACGGGGTTTCACCGTGTCAGCCAGGATGGTCTCGATCTCCTGACCTCGTGATCCGCCTGTCTCGGCCTCCCAAAGTGCTGGGATTACAGGCTTGAGCCACCACACCCGGCCAATTATTACCAGATTTAATGAGATACTTGCTACCTTGTATGTGTAAAGCACTGGTAGGCGTTATAACCAAACAGATAAGTATATTGCGCAGTGACCATCATTAAGAAGCTTACAACAGTGATTCATCCTGAATTACACAATAATCAATGGAAAAAAAATATGGACTTTAGCTCCCTCACACTCAGAATTAAAAAGGCATAGTTTCTTCAACAAGAATTTATTTAGAGTCTACTTGTATACCAAGTACTGGAAAAAAACAAGAGATACAAAGATAAAACATATTTCCCTCCTTTTGGGCCTCATATAAGTATATTTCAGGAGACAAAGATTAAGGCAAGGTATATAGATTTGGGAGTTAGCTGCCCATATGGTAGTTAAAGTCACCAAAATTAACTATGGTGCTTCCTCAGAATACTAATAGAACTACTATATGATCCAGCAATTTCACTTCTGGGTATATAAACAAAAGAACTGAAAGCAGGGTCTCAGATATTTGCATACCCATGTTCATTGCAGCACTATTCACAATAGCTAAGAGGTAGAAGCAACACAAGTGCCCATCAAAGGGTGAATGGATAAACAAAATGTGTTATATACATACAATGGAATATTATTCAGACTTGAAAAGGAAACCCTGTTGCATATTACAACATGGATGAGCCTAGAGGACATTATGCTAAGTGAAATAAGCCAGTCACAAAAGACAAACACTGTATAATTTTACTTATAGGAGATATCTAAAGTAGTCAAATTTATAGAAATAGAAAGTAGAATGATGGTTACCAGGGCTTGGAGGGAGGGGAAAATGGGTGGTTGTTGTTGTTTAAGGGGTATAGAGTTTTCAGTTTTGCAAGATGAAAAGTTCTGGAGATCTGTTTCACAATGTCAATATACTTACCATTACTGAACTGTACACTTAAAAAAAAAAAGCCACCAAACAGACAGAGTGTGTAGAAAACATAACAATTAAGAAACTAAATATTTAACAAAGAGGTAGATTAAGAGATAACATCAGCCAGGTATGGTGATTCATGCCTGTAATTCCAGCACTTTGGGAGGCTGAGGCAGGAAGATCACTTGAGGCCAGGAGTTTGAGACCAGCCTGGATAACATAGCAAGACCCTGTCTCTACAAAAAAAATTTAAACATAAAAACAAACAACAACAAAAAAGATAGTATTGAGAGGCTGAAAAGGGCTGGAAAAAGAGGTAGGAGAAAAAGTAAAAGAGAATGATGTAAAAACAAAACAAAACTAGAAGAGAATCCAAGAGAAGGGAGAATTTCTATCCAAGTGGTTTGTGGTGAACAATCTCCAATTCTAGAACAATCCACTAGAGTAAGAAAGTACTATTTAAAAAAGAATAGGATTTACAATTAGGAAGTCACTACGAACATTATTCAGTGCAGGTCCCTTGGAATTATGTAAGCCAAATATCTTGAGAAATGAATGCGACTTTTATATAAAAATAGTAAAGTGTAGAAAATTCTTCCAGGAAGTTAGAGATGAAGGGAAGGAAATGGAAGACAGTAGTTTTGTAGGACAGCAGTATTAAGGGGATTTTTTTAAAGATGTAAAAAAGTTAGCATTTTTTAGAGCAAGAGGAAGTAGATAGTGAAATTGAAGAAAGAAGAGATGTAATAACTTATGGAGCAAAATCTCATATCAAAAGCAAAAATAGAGGGATGTTATTGGAAAACTGTGAGTATCCTCTCAGGTAGGAGGAAAGATGGCTGAGTTTAGGGTGACAGCTCTGATGGAGTTCAGACATTGTGCCATCTACTTTTGCTGTAAAACATAGGACTTGATTATCTTGGAGAGAGGATGATGGTATGAGGTAGTGGCTTGAGGACAGTAGTGAATATTTGACATAGCTACTATAGGAAATGGGTAATCAAACCAACTAGCTGTGGTTAAATCATAATTAATGCTATAAAGTAGAAAGAATGGTTATACAATTTTCTTGGTAGTCCAAAAGCAGATTGGAAAAAGCAGATGGTTGGGTTGATCCACATTCAGAGATTGGCAGAAGAGATGCAACGTATTAAGGTCATGGAGTGGAAGGCATTGTGAGTGCTAGTAAGAATATAGCTGAAACAACTGATTTCATAAATCCAAACTGGCAAGGAAGGATAAAAATCAGACTAGATGAAGTGAATTCAAGAAGACTAGTGCTTTTAAGAAATTGGGCCAGGCATGGTGGCTCATGCCTGTAATGTCAGCACTTTGGGAGGCCAAGAAGGGAGGGTCACTTGAACCCAGGAGTTCAAGACCAGCCTGGGCAACACAGGAAGACCCCATCTTTACAAAAAAATGAAAATAACTGGGTGCAGTGGCCTGTGCCTGTGGTCCCAGCTACTTGGGAAGCTGAGGCAGGAGGATCACTTGGGCTCAGGAGATCAAGGCTGCAGTGAACCATGATCACACCACTGCACTCTACACTCCAGCCTGGGCAAAAGAGCGAGACTCTTTCTCAAATAAATAAATTTAAGCTAATATGTTGTATGACTATGTCATTTGGTTATTACAAATATAAATACTGGTTACCTTACAGTAAAGGTAACCTGGGATGATAAGACTCAGAACAGAGAGAAATACCCATAATTCTGTGCCCAAGTCTTTAATCACATGAGAGTGTGGTACGAAGATCAGCAAATGGTAGAGCTGAAGAATGTGGAGAAAGTTATGTTTCAAGAGGATGTGAATTTCAGTGGGGAAGTAGAGGAGAGTAAGGGCCTGAAAACCCTAGTGTAGAACCAGCGGAACATCAGATTATGATTTCGTTAACAATCAAAGGATTGTTAAGGAAAGGCTAGGAGTATAGGAAAGTTTATTAACAACAGAATGGTATTTTAGAAGATAACGTGGAATTACTAGGAGCAAGAACAAGCTGATTACGGGAAAAAGAAAAGAAAAAAGTGACCAGAGGGACTTATGAAGGAGACAGGGCATTGAGAAATGACCAAAATTTTCAGGGAGATGAGAAAGAAGGAATATGAATGGAATTATAATGCTAATTTTCAGCTGAATATTGTTTGTGAGAGACAAAGCAAAGAAATTGAGAGATAGAAGGGATGTTAATACAACCAAAACACTAATTACAGCTGAAATGTTGTTTAAGAATGATACAGATTGTGACACAAATCTAATGAAACCACTAAATTTTGTCTTCATATTGTTTAGGGGAGATGAAGCGAAATTGAGATGATCTGGAAGCTATATGTAACATTAGTATAGCCTCCCCTTTAAAGTTTTTGATTTCAGGTTTAAACATTTTGTTGTGGGGAAAATATTTGGGTATCTTCTTCAACCCCAACGTTCTCTAGTTATTTATCTTTAGGAACTGGAAGTATGTTAAGTGCCGTATCTTGGATATTCATACATTTAGTTTTAGTTCATCCTATTGTCCCAGCTTGCTTATTTATGTATTCATATGTTTTTAATTTTTATTATTTTTTAGTCAGCTTGCTAGGGAATATTGACTTATTTTTAATATACACTTCCCATGCCATAAAATGCACCACTTTAAAGTGTGTAATTTAATGGCTTTTAGTATATAAACAAGATTGTACAATATTGTCTTACTGCACTATATTGCAAAAAGGTTGTACAAGGTTATGCATCACCACTAATTCCAGAACATTTTCATTATCTAAAAAGAAACCCTGTACCCATTAAAGTCACTCTCCATTTCCTCCCTACCTTCAGCCTCTGTCAACCATTAATCTACTTTTGGTCTCTATTGATTTGACTATCCTGGACATTTTATATAAATGGAATCATATAATACTTGTCTTTCTGTGTCTGACTTCTTTCACCTAGCATAATATTTTCAAGGTTCATCTATGTTGTAGCATGTAGCAGAATGTTATTCCTTTTTGTAACTGAACAATATTCCATTGTATGGCTATACCACATTTTGTTTATTCATCAGTCAATATAGGCATACCTTGGAGATACTGTGGACTCAGTTCCAGATCATCAAAATAAAAGGAGTCACATAAATTTTTGGTTTCCTAGTGTATATAAAGGTTATGTTTACACTATACTGTAGTCTCTTAAGTGTGCAATAGATTATGTCTAAAAAACAATGTACATACCTAAATTTAAAAATATTGTTTAAAAATGCTAATGATCAGCAAGTTGTAATTCTTTTGCTGGTGGAGGGTCTTGTTGCCTTGATGTTGGTGGCTGCTGACAGATCAAGGTAGTAGTTGCTGAAGGTTGGGGTGGCTGTGGCAATTTCTTAAAATAAGACAAAAATGGAGTATGCCATATCAATTGATTCTTCCTTTCATGAAAGATTTCTCT
The DNA here is from genome assembly GCF_037993035.2 of Macaca fascicularis. Taxonomy (NCBI): domain Eukaryota; kingdom Metazoa; phylum Chordata; class Mammalia; order Primates; family Cercopithecidae; genus Macaca; species Macaca fascicularis. The sequence goes on along the minus strand of NC_088381.1, from coordinate 99,249,795 downwards.
GCAACATGTGATGCTGTTTGATGGCATTTTACCCACAGGAGAACTTCTTTCAAAACTGGAATCAATTATCTCAAACCCTGCCACTGCTTTATCAACCAGTTTATGTAATATTCCAGATCCTTTGTTGTCATTTCAACAATGTTTTCAGCATCTTCACAGAGTAGATAACATCTCAGGAAACTAGCTCATCCATAAGAAGCAACTCCTGGCCGGGCATGGTGGCTCACGCCTGTAATCCCAGTATTCTGGGAGGCCAAGGCAGGCAGATGATGAGGTCAGGAGTTTGAGACCAGCCTGGCCAACATGGTGAAACCCCGTTTCTACTAAAAATACAAAAATTAGCTGGACATGGTGGCATGCACCTGTAGTCCCAGCTACTCTGGAGGCTGAGGCAGGAGAATCGCTTGAACCTGGGAGGTTGAGGTTGCAGTGAGCCAAGATTGTGCCATTGCACTCCAGCCTGGGCGATGGAGGGAGGCTCTGTTAACAAAAAAAAAAAAAAAAAGCAGCAACTCCTTAATTTGTATTTGTTCAAGTTTATCATGAGATTGCAGCAACTCAGTTCCATCTTTAGGTTCCACCTCTAATTCTTGTTCTTTTGCTATTTTCATCACATGTACAGTTACTTCCTTCACTGAAGTCTTGAGTCCCTCCACATCATCCATGAGAGCTGGAATCAATCTCTTCCAAACTTCTGTTAATACTGACATTTTAACCTCCTCCCATGAATCACAAATGTTCTTAATGGCATCTAGAATAGTGAATCCTTTCCAGAAGATTTTCAATTGACTTTGCCAAGATCCATCAGAGGAATTACTATCTATGATGGCTGTAGTCTTATAATATGTATTTCTTAAATAAGACTACTTGAAAATCAAAATGACTCCTTGATCCATGACCTGCAGAATGGATATTGTGTTGGCAGGTAGGAAAACATCCATCTCCTTGTACATCTCCATCAGAGCTGTTGGGTGATGAGATGCTTTGTCAATGAGCAGTAATACTTTGAAAGGAATCTTTCATTTTGAGCAGTAGATCTCAACCGTGGGCTTAAAATATTCAGTAAACCATGCTGTAAACAGACATGCTGTCTTGTAGGTTTTGTTTTGTTCCATTTATAAAGCACAGGAAGAGTGGATTGAGCATCATTCTTAAGGGCCCTAGAAGTTTTGGAATGGTCAATGAGCATTGGCTTTAACTTAAAGTCACTGGCCACGTTAGCCATTAACAAGAGAGTCAGCCTGTCCTCTGAAGTTTTAAAGTGAGGCATTGAGTTCTCCTCTCTAGCTATGAATATCCTAGATGGCATCTTCTTCCACTAGAAGGCTGTTGTGTCCACGTTGAAAGTCTGTTGTTTCATACAGCCACCTTCATCAATAACCTTAGCTAGGTCTTCTGGAGAACTTGCTGCGGCTTCTACATCAGTGCTTGCTGCTTCACCTTTCTCTTTCATGTTATGGTGATGGTTTCTTTCCTTAAACTTCAAAAGCCAACCTCTGCCATCTTCCTGCTTTTCTTCTGCAGCTTCTTCTCTCTCTCAAACTTCATGGAATTGGAGAGAATTAGGGCCTTGTTTTGGATTAAGGGAATGTTGTGGCTGGTTTGCTCTTTTATCCAGACCACTAAAACTTTTTCCATATCAGCAATAACATTGTTTTGCTTTCTTTTTTCTTTCCTTTGAGACAGGGTCTCACTTTGTCACCCAGGCAGGAGTACAGTGGTGTGATCATAGCTCACTGTATCCTCGATTTCCCAGGCTGAAGTGGTGATGCTCCCACCTCAGCCTCCCAAATAGCTGGGACTGCAGGCATGCAACACCACACCTAATTTTTTTTTTTTGTAAAGACAGGATCTTGTCATATTACCCAGTCTGGTCTCAAACTCCTAGGCTCAAGCAATCTGCCTGCTACCGTATCCCAAAGTGTTAGGATTATAGGCATGAGTCACTGCACTCAGCCTCTTTTGCTTTTTTTTTTTTTTTTAGACGGAGTCTCACTCTGTCGCCAGGCTGGAGTGCAGTGGCACGATCTCGGCTCACTGCAATCTCTGCCTCCTGGGTTCAAGTGATTCTCCTGCCTCAGCCTCCTGGGTAGGTGGGACTACAGGCACGTGCTACCACACACAGCTACCTTTTGTATTTTTAGTAGAGACGGGGTTTCACCATGTTGGCCAGGATGGTCTCAATCTCTTGACCTTGGTATCCGCCCACCTTGGCCCCCCAAAGTGCTGGGATTTCTTATAGTTTGTGTATTCACTGGAATAGTACTTTTATTTTCCTTCAAGAACTTTCCCTTTACATTTCATAACTTGGCTGTTTAGCCTAGAAGGCCTGGCTTTCAGCCTGTCTTGGCTTTTGATATGTCTTCCTCACTAAACTTAATTTATTTCTAGTTTTCGGTTTAAAGTGAGAGATATGTGACTCATCCTTTCACTTGAATACTTACAGCCCATTGCAAGGTTATTAATTGGCCTAATTTCAATATTGTACGTCTCAGGGAACAGTGAAGCACAAGGAAAGGGAGAGAGATGTGGGAATGGTTGGTTGGCGGAGCAGTCAGAACACATACATTTATTGTGTTTGCCATCTTCTGTGGGCACAGTTTGCGATGCTCCAAAACAATTATGATACTAACATCAAAGATTAGTGATAACAGATCACCATAACTGATAATAATGGAAATGTTTGAAATATTGTAAGAATGACCAAAATGTGACACAGAGACACAAAGTGAGCATATGCTATTGGGAAAATGGTGCCATTAGACTTGCTTGTCACAGAGTTGCCACAACCTTCAATTTGTAAAAAAAAAAAAGGTGAAGCACAATAAGGTGAAGTGCAATAAAACGAGGTATGCCTGCAGACATTTGCATAGTTTCCACTTTTTGGAATAATTTTGCTATGAACATTCAAGGTCAAGTTTTTGTGTGGATATATGTTTTTAATTCTCTTGAGTATATACCTAGAAGTAGAATTGGCAGGTCATATAGTAACTCTATGTTTAACTCTTTGGGAAACTGCGAAAATGTTTTCCAAAACAACTGTATCATTTTATACTTTTGCTAGTAGTATATGAGAGCTACAGTTTCTCCACTTCCTCACCAACACCTATTTATTTTCCAGTTTTAAAAAATTATAGTCATCATAGTGGGTGTGAAGTGGTATCTCACAGTGGTTTTGCTATGCATTTGTTTCCTTAATGACTAACAAAGTTGAACATATTTTCATGTGCTTATTGGCCATTTGGCATATATTCTTTGGAGATATATTCATTCAAATCTTCTGCCCATTTTTAAATTGGGTTTATTGTTGATTATAAGAGTTCTTTGGTGACTCACGCCTATAGTCCCAACACTTTGGGTGGCCAAGGCAGAAGGATCACTTGAAGCCAGGAATTCGAGACCAGCCCAAGCAACATAGACCCCATCTCTACAAAAATAAAAAAAACTTAGCCAGATGTAGTGGCATGCACCTGTAGTCCTAGCTATTCAGAAGGCTCAAGTGGGAGAATCCTTTGAGCCCAGGAGTTTGAGGCTGTAGTGAGTTATGATTGTACCACTACACAACAGCCTGGGTGACAGAATGAGACCCTATCTCTTAAAAAATAAATACATAAATAGAGTCTTTTCAGGCTGGGTGTGGTGGCTCACGCCTGTAATCCCAGCACATTGGGAGGCCAAGGAGGATGGCTCACTTGAGGTCAGGAGTTTTAGACCAGCCTGGCCAACATGGTGAAACCCTCTCTCTACTACAGCTGCAAAAATTAGGCTGGGCACGGTGGCTCACGCCTGTAATTCCAGCACTTTGGGAGGCCGAGGCGGGCAGATCACAAGGTCAAGAGATCGAGATCATCCTGGCTAATACGGTGAAACCCCATCTCTACTAAAAATACAAAAAATTAGCTGGACATGGTGGTGGGCGCCTGTAGTCCCAGCTACTCAGGAGGCTGAGGCAGAGGAATGGCATGAACCCGGGAGGTAGAGCTGGCAGTGAGCCAAGATCGTGCCACTGCACTCTAACCTGGGCGACAGAGTGGGACTCCATCTCAAAACAAAAACAAAAACAAAAACAAAAATTAGCCGGGTGTGGTGGCGGGCGCCTGAAATTCCAGCTACTTGGGAGGCTGAGGCAGGAGAATCGCTTGAACCCAAGAGGCAGAGGTTGTAGTGGGCCAAGATCCTGCCACTGCACTCCAGCCTGGGCAACAGAGCAATACTCTGTCTCAAAAAAACAAAAAACAAAGAAAAAAAAAAAGTTCTGCTCTATATTTTAGGTACTAGACTCATCTAGTAAATGATTTGAAAATAATTTATTCTGTTTTGTGAGTTATCTTTTAATTTTTTTGATAATGTCCTTTGAATTACAAAGGTTTTGAATTTTGATTGTCTGATTTATCAATTTTTTTCTTTAGTTGCTTGTTTTAGGTGTTATATCTAAGAACCCAGCAGCATGTTTAATAGGTCTCTTCTTGCTCTAAGAACTGTCCCCATGGACACTAAATTATGTGGATACCCTCCTAATAAATCTCTAATTCCAGCTCAAGGAAGCAAAGATAGGCAATTGGAGGCCCCTGGCCAGGTGGATGAGTAAATCCTGACTTATTTTATCCTTACCTCAGCATGGCGAGTGCCATCATTTGGCTTCTCCCTAAAGGAAATCTGCCAGCAATTTTAGTTGCCATTTTGTATACTTACTCAACAAGTTTACATTGAGCACTTACTCTGTATCAAGTACTTTTCCAAAGGAGGAAAAATTGCATCAGCAAATTACAAAGAGAAAATTTTAAAAAATGCTTTGCCCTTTTTCTTTTTATAAAAAAGGCAGTATAATAACTACAAATATTGAAAAGCTAAAAGAGCTCCTAATCTCATGATTCAAATGTAATTATTTCATTTTTATTTATTATAATTGTTGTTCATAACCATACACATATTTTAATATAGTTCAGTTAGCATAAAGGAATTTAATATTTTGCTTTTTAAAAACTTAATATTTTATCATATATTTAAGAAAATGTCTTTCTTGACTTTGGCCTCAGACAATATAAGGGAAAGGAAGCAAACAACAGGAGAAAATGCGTAAGTCAATAAAATATTATTAAGATAAGCAAGTATGGTTTATAAGTGGATTTGTGCTCTGGTCTGTGAATGCTTATAGGCTGGCAAATTGAATTCAAGAGTATATAATTCTATTCCATATTATTAACATTTTTCTTTTTCTTCCTGATCTATGACTCTGGTTCCACTGATTACCTTAACCAAATTACATGGATAATTTAATTTCGAGCTATTGTTCATACTGGTCAGTTAAATGTTTGCATCTAGATAAGGTTTTCTCCTTTAAGTTTGTAGCTAAACAAGAAGTTTGATATATGAACTAATTTTTATTAGAATTTGCTTCGAGAATCATATGTCCCAAAGAAGATAATAATAGATCTACATACATAAACATAGTAACTGATGATAATTTCTATAGGTATTTTTATAATAGGTATATAGTTTTTCCTTATATATAAAATAATTCCACAACAATACTATTTATCAACTATGTAGAACCAGCTTGCTGGGTAAGTTCAATTTCTTGAATTAGACAAATAATCTTTTTTTTTTTGAGACAGAGTCTTGCTCTGTCACCCAGGCTGGAGTGCAGTGGTGTGATCTCGGCTCACTGCAACCTCTGCCTCACAGGTTCAAGCAATTCTCCTGCCTCAGCCTCCCAAGTAGCCGGGACTATAGGTGTGTGCCACCACGCCTGGCTAACTTTTGTATTTTTAGTAGACACAGGGTTTCACCATGTTGGCCAGGCTGGTCTTGAACTCCTAAGTTTGTGATCCACCCACCTCGGCCTCCCAAAGTGCTGGTATTGCAGGCATGAGCCACCATGCCTGGCTGACAAATAATCTTAAATTATGAATCTTATTACAAATTATTTGGGTCTTAATGTTGTCTTGTGTGATTACTATTCTAACATTTAACTTTGAAGTGGATGATCATCCATCATTAGTTTTCATATCAAATATATATACAACTGGTGAATAGGAGTTCTGTGGGGGGCCTTATATGCTACTCCTAAAGAATGAAGCACCCTGAATAAAAGCACTAACCTACTTTCTTCAGTTACCTGTCAGCATGTAAAACAGTTGACTTTCCTAAAGAGCTTGTGGCAGAAGTTGAGGGTTTGTATAATAGTTAATTAACATGGCCCTCCTCCTCAGTCCTAGCTCTGGCTTGACCTATCCCATTCTCCGAGTTTTGGCTCATTTTTAGAACTCAGCTGGAAGGTCATTAACTTTTGCTTCTTCACCTTGAGAGATAAACTTTGTGATTAATTTGGCTTATGATAGTGTTTCCTGTGGTTCTCATCAGGGACTTTCTGGCAGGGAAACATGGATGAGCAGACCAAGGACTTTCTTTTAATTCCTTTTAGCCCTACTTTTATTGATTCCCCACAAACACCTCCTTCCCACTTCTTAAAAGTCTGCTACGGATTCTATTATCCAGAACCTGCTGTCCCTGGCCACTGCAGGTGTGTTGCTGCCTAATCTTCCCCCTCTCCACTGGAACCTTCCTGTCCTGCTGCTCACTCTTTCAGGGTCACATCCCTCCTGCCTTTCAAGGTGAAAACTATATTAAAGCAATAGCCAGAGGAGATCTCCAGGGTCTTCTCTCCTACCCCAGTTTACAGCATCTTAACACTGACTTCCTGAAGTCTCATTCCCTTTTTTATGAAAACTAGAAGAATGATTTTCATAAAATTAGAGGATAAACAAACAGCAACAACAAAAAGATAAAATCAGAGGATAACCCCTAAGAGACCCCGTAATACAACATGTTCATTTTCCATAGGAGAAAAACACAGTCCAAAGAGGTTAAGTGGCTTTCTTATAAAATATTACAGCAAGTTTGGAACAAAACCATAAAGCTTATGCACACGTAAAGCACTGTATTTCTTCATCTGATCAGAGAATGAGGATTTGGGAGGGGCCTTAAGAGTCCTTGTTAGGTATGAACACAGTTGCAGTCATTTCTAGTGTCAAGGGTTATCAAATACATAGTTGCAGATCTACCTTTGTTCAGTATTCCTGCTTAGAAGCACCAGCCCTGAGTTTAACAGCTTCTTTCCAGGTTAAATGACTTGCTCTTACTTGCCATCATAGGTCACGATCTGCTACTCTGTTTTTAAGCACTTCTTGAACTAATATTTATAGTAGTAGTTTGCTACTGGGGGAAATCCTATCCATTGCCAAAAGTTCTCATTAGAAATTTAGTGCTAAAAGCTGTCACAGATTATAGCAAGCTCAGCAGTATATTGACAAATAATGCTTGATAGACTACAAAGTGGAAAGCTGTATCACAAAGGGCCAGCAGATCTTTTGTTAGAGTAGGGTATCAGTGTCATCTCAGGCTTCAGATCACATTGAAATCAACAGAGTGGAAGCTGTGCCTACCCATGAATTTTGTGACATGAGCTTGCCACATGTGAAGCCTAGTGTCCTCAGTGGTTCCATCAACATTGAGTAACCTGGCATGACTGGAGTGATGACTAATAACAAACTTCCAAAGCTACATTTTCCAAAGTCTGATCCCAGGAACATTCATTCTAAAAGTTATTAATATGCATTCCTTTAAAAAATATATTATATTCCAAATAAGTTTGTGAAACATTGCATCAAATGCAGCCCACTAATATACATAATGACTCTCTAAGAAATGGCTGTAATATATTAATATGTAGTGCTTTTCAGACTTATCTAAGAATGCTTTTTTTTTTGAGACAGAATATCGCTGTGTTGCCCAGGCTGGAGTGCAGTGGCATGATCTCTGCTCACTGCAAGCTCTGCCTCCTGGGTTCACACCATTCTCCTGCCTCAGCCTCCCGCCACCACGCCCAGCTAATTTTTTTTTGTATTTTTAGTATAGACGGGGTTTCTCCGTGTTAGACAGGATGATCTCGATTTCCTGACCTCGTGATCTGCCCACCTCAGCCTCCCAAAGTGCTGGGGCTGGGATTACAGGCATGAGCCACTGCGCCCGGCCAAGAATGCCTTTTTAAGGCATTCTCCTTAACTCCTATTAACCTCTTGAGGGGTACAATCAAGAGGAGGACGCTAGAGTTCCATGGGTACACTAGAATTCTATTGTTGGGTAATATTGTTCTACCATCATTGAATTTCACGATTTCAGAAATAGAAGTAATCTTAAAGGTAATCTGTCATTTTCAGTTTCCCAAACATATGCTAGTTGGAACCTAAAATCATTGAATTGGTTATATTTGAACAATAAATTATAGCAGGATATCACACAGCAAGTTAAATGGGTAACCACTGGCTTACTTCATTATTTTTACATATACCATTAAATACCAACTGTTATACTTCTAAAAATGTTTCATTTATTTGTGGGAAAATTGTTTTGTTATACAAAGCCTAGAAAATGCAGTATAATGCTTTATAGTGGTAAGTATAAAATAAGTAGGAAGTATATCAAATTCTCCATTCCTTCATCAAATATCTGATGAGCACCTTCTGTATGTAATATATAACATGCTAGTTATATATTATATCTCAAATCCTGAGAACACCTCAAGGAAGGAGGTAGTATTCTCATTTTACAAGTGAGGAAATTGAGCTTCTGAGATATGAAGTGATTTTCCCTAGGTAATGCCTACTAAGTGGTGTAATTAGAATTTGAATGCAAGTCACCAATTCCAAAGCTATGTTCTTTCTGCTACCTATAATACAGCTTCTTCTTTATTGTGACTGAAAATTTCAATTTAAAATTAAAGTATAATCAAAGTATAATGGTAGCTGAACAGTGGGACACATTTCCATTTGGTTAAGATAATAACATTGGTGTTTGTTTAAGAGTGCTGTCAGTTGTTAGCACCAGGTGGAAAAACTCGGATTCTACATCTCTATCTCTGACTCCTCTTCTCTAGCTCTGACCCCTCTTCTAAGCTATAGTCCCTCATTTCCCCTTGGATGCCTTATTGTCACCTCAAATGTGACATGTTTAACATCAAACTAATCATTTTCCCCTCCAAATTCCACCTTCTAATTTCATTCTCTTAGTCACTTAGCTTAAAGTCTGGAGCCATCTTTGAATCTTTTGTGAAACTATTGGTTGGACTCAACGATACATAATATCCCTTCCAATTCTGAAATTCTAATGTTGTTATTCTTGTACCATGTACTTAGGCAAAATGAATTTCTTTCTCTGCTTTGAGCCTGCTAAAACTATCTTCCAGAGTTTTTTCAATATCTAATAACATATATTCTACTCATCCATCCTTATATATACTTCAAAGCCCATTTTAAATGTCATCTCTTTAAACCCTTCATGAGCCTCCCAACTGCACTTCACAGTAATTGCTCTCTCCTTCAGGATCCTATAATAGTTTTGTTCCTTTTTTAGGGTACTTTACAATACCCTGTATACATGACACAATATATATCTTGCATATTATTCTTTACATATACATATACACACTGTATATATACACATTATATATATACGTGATATACACACACACTATGATACATGTTTTAGTACTGTAAGTAATATATACAACAAATATATATGATATATAACATATATAGTGTGTGTATATAGGGTTTTATAAAAATTATAATGAATACATGAGATATGTAACTAATCTATATATTGTATGTATGTATAAGAATATGTAACTAATATATATGATTATATATAGTGTGTGTCTCTCTGTCTAATCTATATAAAGTGAGGTAAGGGGGATGCTTGGCAAGGGATGTTTGGGTGTGAGCAGGGTGGGCAGGGTTTATGGGCTAGGCATGATCACAGGGTGTGGGAGTGATGGTAAGGAAAGAAAGATGAGAGAGGGGCTTGAGATGGCTAATTTGGGGCTTTCAGAACCTTAGTGGGGTAAGGGCAGTATCCTCCAAAGGAATAGATGGCAGTTATGGATGATTGCTCACACATAGCAGGGTTGTTCAAATAAGTAAATATCTCAAGGATAATGGGAGCCAGGCTTCTCTCTGTAGGAGAAAGTAGTTATAAATGTAGAAGGGCAGAAACTAGAATGAACTGTATGATGCTGGATTGGAGGTTTTACTGTAAACACATGATTTTTCAATATATATTGTTAAAGAAATATAGCTGTAAACATGTGTGTAAGGATACAAATAAAGATGTGCTGTGTGTGTGTATGAATGTATAAATATTCCCTACTGCATCCACTGAGACAGTCTGGTCTATGGACACTCAATAGCAGTGAGCATACCTAGTGCTAAATACCATTCGCCACTATAAGGAATCAGGACTCCTGAATAAATAATTACATCCAAGGCTGGAGCTGGATGAGTCTGAAACATCTAATTGCCCTAGTGACTAGGGGAGTGCCGAAAGAATGACGGGGATGTGTCAAAAGGGCACAGAATGGTAGCCTGTTAATTTTGAATCTGGATTGTGTGTATATGGTATTTAAAGCTCTTTTAATTATTCTGCATTTTAAAAATATTTTACAACAAAATGTTTATAGAATCTAAGGCTAGGGCCGGGCGCAGTAGTTCATGCCTGTAATCTCAGCATTTTGGGTGGCCGAGGTGGGCAGATCATGAGATCAGGAGTTTGAGACCAGCCTGACGAACATGGTGAAACCCCATCTCTACTAAAAATACAAAAATTAGCTAGGCATGGTGGCACATACCTGTTATCCCAGCTACTCAGGAGCTGAGGCCAAGAGAATTGCTTGAACCCGGGAGGCGGAGGTTGCAGTGAGCTGAGATCACGCCATTGCACTCCAGCCTGGGTGAGAGAGCAAGACTCCGTCTCAAAAAAAAAAAAAAAAATTAAGTCCAGGTACAGTGGGTCACACCTGCAATCCCAGCACTTTGGGAGGCCACGGTGGGTGGATCACTTGGGCCCAGGAGTTCAAGACCAGCCTGGGCAAAATGGTGAAACTCTCTCTCTACAAAAACAAACAAAATTAGCCAGGAACAGTGGCACGTCCATTGTCCCTGCTACTTGAGTGGCTGAGGTGGGAGAATCACCTGGGAGCCTAGGAGGTTGAGCCTGCAGTGAGCCATGATCAGACTACTGCACTCCAGCCTGGGTGACAGAGTGAGACCTTGTCTTCTTGTCTCAAAATAAATAAATAAATAAATAATCACATAAACACACACACACAACACAGAAGCTAGAATGAATGTGAGACCTTGTCTTCTTGTCTTAAAAAAAAAAAAATTGAACACACACACACATCACAGAAGCTAGAATGAATGGGGCCCCTACCCACCAAACTTGGGATAATTGAGCATCAAAATAAATAATGATAGAGACAGAATATTGGCTGGGTGTGGTGGTGTGCATGCCTGTAGTCCTAGCTACTTACTTGGGAGGCTGAGGCAGAAGGATCACATGAGCCCAGAAGTTCAAGACTGTAGTGTGCACCATTATTGCATTATCGACCTATGAATAGCCACTGCACTCCAGCCTGGGCAACAAAGGAGGCCCTGTCTCAAGAAAAAAAAAAGAGAGAAAAGAGAGAAAGAAACAGATTATAAGTCATTTAACAAAATAGAAACCTCTGGATCCATACTAATTAATATAAATACATTAATTGAAGATAAGAAACAAGATATTTACAAATATCTTGAAAGAGTTTCAGAGTCTCCCTCACAAAATACTTATTAATTTACAAAGGGGGGGAAAAAAGTAACCACACTGGAGAAGCCTAACAGACATCACCTTATTAAAGTAAACATCTGTAATGAGAGAAGTTAAATCGTGCCACCTGATAGGATGCCATGAGAAGAAAGCAGCAAGACTTCTGAAGTCCTGTCATACCTAGCTGAATGTAATCACGAGTAAATATCAGACAGACCCAAAGTGAAGGCCATTCTACAAAAATAACTGGCCAGGAATCTTTAAAAGTGTCAAGAATATGAAAGGCAAAACAAGACTGAGAGTTCCAGTTTGAAGAGTAGGAGATACATAAGTAAATACTATGCTTGATTCCGAACGGAATCTTTTACCATAAACAACATTATTGGGACAAAATTGGTAAAACGCTGAGTTACGTAAATGTTTTGATTTTGATGGTTATATTGTGATTATGTAGAAGGTGCTTAGGGACAATGTGGTATGGTGTCAGCAATTTAATCTCAATTCAAGAAAAAAAAAGTTCTTTGTACTATACTTGCAACCTTTTTGTAAGCTGGAGATTGATTCAAAATGAAACTTGAAAAATGACATTTAAAACGCTGGGTGTAGTGGGAAAACGCACATGACTCGAGGTAAGAGGTTGTTAGTCTCAGTTCTGCCACTGACTTAGTATGTGACCTTGAGCAAGTCACTTTACCTCAGTCCTCAGAGTCAAGGCTCTCTAGGATCTCTTCCACGCCTAACATCTACACCCACGGCACTGGCCCCGCCTGAATTTCTCCAGGCCCTTTAGATGTCCCAGAGCTGCACCCGAAGACTCTGGCTTGCTATAAAAACAGACAAAAATAGTTGTGGCCGGATCTCCGGACTGAAAAACCGCTGTCCTAATCCTAACTTGGGCCGCAGTCTCCATCGCTTTTTCGACGGTGAAGCAGTCACGCCTGCCAGAGTGGGCGCTCGATGGCTCGGCGGCCAGCTGGTGGGGCCTTGGACCAGCGGCGCGGCGCAGGGCGCGCTCCCAATCGCTAGCTCCCGCCGTACTCGCGGCTGCGAGCTTTCCGGGCACGCCCCGCGCGCGCCCCGCCCACTTCACTGCCTCGCTGTCGCCGCCGCCGGCAATTCCAGATTCTGCTAGAGTTAGCAGAGCAGGCGGTGGCGTCGCGGTACCGGGACGGGCGCTGAGCTCAGGAGGACCCCCCCAAAGGCAGGCAGTCGGGAATCCGGAGAGCGTTGACACCTCCGGGCGCGAGGGAGCTGTCTGGGCTGCCTGTTGGCTGGGAGGGAGGACGGACCGGGGCCGCAATGTGAGTTGAGCTCTCGGGGATCCCGAGGGTGGTCGCGGCAGCGATGTGATCGCGAAAGAAGCCGGTGGGAGAACCGGTCGAGGGGCCAGGTGTCTTGACCCTAAGGGCTGGAGTCCGCCAAGGAGGGGCTGATTGGGGCACGGGGTCGACTGATGAACGGCGCCGTCCGTCCTTCCTCCTGGGCTACGGGAAAGTCTGGCTTCACCTGTGCACAACAGGTAGGCATGGACTCTGCCCGCCAGCGGGAGACGGGGTCGCCGGGCGTGTGGGGAAGGTCAGGAGGTCGGAGCCCGCCCCGCCAGCTCGCCGCTCCCGGGACCCCGCCCTGCGGTGTCCGCTGCGCCAGTGGTCAGCCTGGAGCTGGAGCCCCGGCCCGGCCTTCAGGCGAGCTTCCTTAGAAGCCCGTTCGTTTTCTGCAGGAACCTTCAAGGAGAGTTCCCAGAAGGGAGCAGTGGAGAGTGTGGATATTTGCCTTCTGTTTCAATTCTCTTCAGGAAAGAAAGCTTTTCCTGGGGTAGCATTTGCTTAGTGTGAGGAAACATTTTCTTTCACCCTACTCTCGGCCAACGCGGCGTTATTTCAAGTGATTATAAAGTCTTTAGAAACTTTATAAAGCGTTTTATAGTGCCTGTTTATCACAGTAATGGATACCTCTGGCAAGTTGGGATAATTTTCTTGACTGTCAACTCAGATAATAGTAAAATAGCTTGAGCTCCTACATTAAAGGTCATAGTTACCCATTGTTTTTATGTGCATTCATTTATTGAACAAATATGCAGCACTTTTTTTGGGGCTAGGCGCCCTTAAGGAATTTACAGCCTGAAAGACGTTAAAAGTTTAAGGAAGAATAAAAGGGGCCCACAAGTACAGTTAAGAACTTCCAGAGAAAATACTCTCAGTGAAATTAGTTAAGCTCTAGGGAAAGCAGAAGTGTGGTTAGAATTGAGCATTAGTTGGATGAGGAGAGGAGAATTTTGTTTCATTTTCCAAACATTTTAGAAAGTATGTCTTTGAGAAAGTGATCTTAGATAAAGTATCGAAGCCGAGATTTGTGTTACATTTTAATACCATTGGCTTTTTTTTTTTAAACTGGTAAGCAGGCAGGATTTATGATTTAAGAATAGTGACAGTTGGAGAATACCGTAGTATGGATTTGTTGTGCCTTGGAATGCAGTTGTTTTACCTAGATAACTAGAAAATAGGAGAGTAAGACTCCTCACCTGAAAGTCAGGAGACCTGAATTCTAGCTTAAGTTCCCTCCACTATTTAAGGATGTTAGATTAGGTCACTTTTTTATTATTATTCATTATTGTATCTGACTTTAGTCACAGAAAATACATGACTCCAAAGTACCTTTTTAATTCTTAAATTATTAATTAAAATTAACTACATTAAACTAATGAATATATTATCTACAGAAAAAAATTACTTTTTTACTTGTCTTTAACCAATGCACTTACCTTTCTTCCTGCTTTATTTCAAAAAGGTTGAGGCAGTTTATAATAATCTTTCTTAACTATGAATAACATAAGGGTTAAATTCTGGATTTTTTAAATTCTAAAATAATTTTATTCTGAATTAAGCAGTTTAATGACATCTGCATTTTTTTAAAAAGCTCCATTGAGTCTTGTGTGGTTCATTAATTATCCCATAGTATAATTGAAGAGTTTGAACAATCCTTTAATGAGACCACTGTCCTCATATAAATAACACTTCTGCTTTTTCAGGAGACATTGAGAAACTATTATTAAATCTCATTTGAGAAATCAATTAACTGGGGCCAAAAAAATCAGTAAAGACTTGCCTGTGTTACTTAATTAGATCCCTTGTCTAGTTCTAGTGTTAAATTTTTGAATTAAAATAGTGCTCAGCAATCTAGAGCCTGTGGTTCAAATCTACTGTGCTGGCAGTTTTATAAAAGTTTTATTGAACACAACAATGCTCCTTCGTTATGGCTGTTTATGTGTTGTTTCTGAGTAGTTGTGATAGAGACCGTATGGCTCCCAAAGCCTAAAGTATTGTCTGGTCCTTTACAGAAAAAAATTAGTGGACCCCTGAACTAGAACTCTTAAGTGCTTGATCACTAAATCTTTTGTAGGAAGAAATAGATTAAATTCAGTTTTAATTCTTTTGTTCGTTTGTTTGTTTGTTTGTTTGTTTGTTTTTATTGAGACAGGGTCTGGCTCCCTAGCCCAGGCTGGAGTGCAGTAGCAAGATCTCAGCTCACTTGCAAGCTCTGGCTCTTGGGTGCAAGTGATTCTCCCGCCTTAGCCTCTGGAGTAGCTGGGGTTACAGGCATGCGCCACCACGCCCGGCTAATTTTTGTGTTTTTAGAAGAGAGGGGGTTTCACCATGTTGGCCAGGCTGGTCTCGAACTCCTGACCTCGGGTGATCCGCCCGCCTTGGCCTCCCAAAGTGCTGGGATTACAATCGTGAGCCACTGCGCCCAGCCTCACTTTTACTTACTAATCTTCGTTTTTCATTATAATGTCAGGTAATTGTAGGATTCGTAAATGCTTCTGGATCTGCAGTGTGTAATGATAGAGGAGGGGCATGGTTTTTCTGCCACATTTACCTAGTATAAAGTTTTATAATTTAAGCAACTGTAGCCTTTTTTTTTTTTAATTTTTTTAATTTTTATTTTATTTTATTTTTTTAGACGGAGTCTCGCTGCGTCCCCCAGGCTGGAGTGCCGTGGCGCCATCTCGGCCCACTGCAACCTCCGCCTCCGGGGTTCAAGCGATTCTCCTGCCTCAGCCTCCCAAGTAACTGGGATTACAGGCACGTGCCATCAAGCCCAGCTAATTTTTTTTTTTTTTTTTTTTTTTTGAGACGGATTCTCACTCTGTCGCCCAGGCTGGAGTGCAGTGGCACGAACTCGGCTCACTACAACCTCCGCCTCCAGGGTTCACACCATTCTCCTGCCTCAGCCTCCCGAGTAGCTGGGACTACAGGTGCCCGCCACCACAACCGGCGAATTATTATTTTTTTTTCTCAGTAGAGATGGGGTTTCACCGTGTTAGCCTGGATGGCCTCCGTCTTCTGACCTCGTGATTCGCTCACCTCAGCCTCCCAAAGTGCTGAGATTACAGGCGTGAGCCACCGCGCCCGGCCAGCTCTAGCCTTTTGTAAGCCTAGGGAAGAGGAAGAGTTTTTATATATTTCTCTAGCAACTTTGTTATTTTAAGTTTTAATTTAGATCTAGTATGGGAAATGTTTTTCGTTTAGTGAACTTCTCTCTTTTTACTGTGTCATTCATAGGGTTTATCATAAGCAGCAGTAAGGTACCTTTACTCAAAACAGTTTTTTTTTTTTGTTTGATTGATTGATTTTGAGACAGAGTCGCTGGAGTGGACTCGAGATCCTTCTACCTCAGCCTCTTGAGTAGCTGGGACAACAGGCACATGCCACCATACCCAGCTAATATTTTGTATTTTTTTGTAGAGATGCGGTTTTGCTATGTTGCCCAGGCTGGTCTCAAACTCCTGGGCTCAAGGAATCCCCTCATCTCGGCCTCCCAAAGTGCTGGAATTACAGGTGTGAGCCACCACATCTCGCCTCAAAAGAGTTTTTTAAACAGGAATCTAGTGATTAAAATCTAGTGATTCCTAGTTGGTCATAAAGTCAGACAGAATATTATAGGAAGTGTAACTGAACAAGAAATCAAACATATTTACAGTGAGAACCAAATGGAAAGTTAGAACTCTTTAAGCAGATACCTAACAGATTGAAACAGGAGTATATATCCTGAATCATGCTTGGCCTTTTTTTTTTTTTTTAATAGTAACAACACAAAAGGTTTATTTCTAGAAAAGAAGCATAATAGCCATATTAAAGCACTATATTATTTGCCTAAAAGATTAGAGCTGGTTATGTGACAAAAATGAAGGAAAACTTGGAGAAGGTGATAATTTTAAATATTTAAAGCTGTACATGTACTTTTACTAATCTTAAAACCATCGACCAGGTGTGGTGGCTCATGCCTGTAATCCTGGCACTTTGGGAGGCCAAGGGGGGCATATCACTTGAGGTCAGGGGTTTGAGATCAGCCTGGCCAACAGGGTGAAACCCCATCTCTACTAAAAATACAAAAAAATTAGCCAGGTGTGGTGGCGGGTGCCTGTAATCCCAGCTACTCGGGAGGCTGAGGCAGATAATTGCTTAAACTAGGAAGGTGGAGGTTGCAGTGAGCCAAGATCGCACCACTGCACTCCAGCCTGGGCGACAGAACGAGACTCCATCTCAAAAAACAAAAGCAAAAATTAGCCAGGCATGGTGGTGCACACCTGGAGTCCCAGCTATTCAGGAGGCTGAGGTGGGAGAATCACATGAACCCATGAGGTGGAGGTTGCAGTGAGCTGAGATCCTGCCACTGCACTCCAGCCTGGGTAACAGAGTGAGATCCTGTCTCAGAAAAAAGAAAAGGAAAAAAAAAAACAAAAAACCACACCATAGTATGGTGCTAATTTTACTAAATTGTTGTTTTATGTATGTATTTTTTCAGTAACTTAGTTGTCCTTTATTGCCCAAGTAATGCTTCTCAATGGGCAAATATACAATAGCATTTATATACTTTTCTGTTGCATTTGGAGGTTTCTACATGTTGAATATATACATATTTGTGTGTCTGTACACAAAATAATACCTTACTCAAAACAAGTAATAATACCTTTTTTATGTAAATGAAATTACCAGAAAACTGAAGTTACCCATTGAATCACCAAAACTCTTAAAAAACTATTTTGGGAGGAAATCAGAAAAAAGCAAAGCAGATATACACGTACAAAATCCCTTAGTCCTAATTCTAGAGTCTAAAAGGCTCTGAAAAGTTTTTTTCTTAACTCATTTGGTAGCAAAACGTGGCCTGAACTGATGCAAAGGTATTTGCAGTCATTATCCCATCTTACGTGAATATGGATCTGCATATCTTTTGCTGCAGAAATATCAGTTAGTTTGATTTATGGAGTGCTGCCCCAGACAGTTGTGGCGATTTGATGTAATAGATGGTTATGTTTACTGTATTCCATGAGTAGGACATGAAAGTGGCAGTCAGAAGGCAGAATAATATGGAGTTATTCCAGGGAGCTGTAGTTGCAAAGAAGCTAGCTGGATGTCTGGCAGGGAGTGAGAAGCAGTGCCTGCCAAGGAAAGCCCTCAGGTAAGGCTCCAAGAGGTTAAAAATTTGGCTAAATTTTAGGTTAGGTAGCTAAATTTTATGAGGTATGTTGTGAATTAAAAGTAGAAACCAGCTGGGTATGGTGGCTCACGCCTATAATCCCAGCACTTTGGGAGGCCAAGGCGAGCGGATCACGAGGTCAGGAATTCGAGACCAGCCTGACCAACATGGTGAAACCCTGTCTACTAAAAATACAAAAATTAGCTGGGCATGGTGGCGCGCACCTTAATCCCAGCTACTCAGGAGGCTGAGGCGGGAGAATCAGTCACTTGAACCCGGGAGGCAGAGGTTGCAGTGAGCTGAGATGGTGCCACTGCACTCTAGCCTGGGTGACAGAGTGAGACTCCGTCACAAACAAACAAACAAACAAACAAATGTAGGAACCATGAAGAAGAACCAGGATGTTAGACCATAGTGTGGATTAAGAGTGAATCTGTGAATTCTAAGTGGGATGTAAGAGCCATGAACAATTAGAGGAGAGGGAAAAGGAAGATTCTAAAGCGGGTAGAGTCTAATGGCTAAACTTGGAAGTCCTAGGTAGCAGATTGCACAAGCAGCAGATTCAAGGATTGACTCATTTTGAAAATGGAGCAAGAATTTCTGGCCTCTCCTGTAAACTCTGATGTGCTAGAGGAATAATGGCATCTTGTACACTTTGCTCCTGTATTAAGTAGCCCTATATTGCTCTGCTTTTAAAAATATCTATATTCAATATTATTTGTCTGTTCCATCACTGTTAGCTTCCTACTCTCAGTGGGTTTGCTCTTTTACTTTTAATGTGCTTCTCTATCTAGAATCCAGACAACTGGATTATTAGTCATTTCTAGACTAAGAATGAATAGGCTTTGATGGATTTATGTCAGTAAAATCCATGAGTTCTGAAACAATTGCTCTATAGACTTCGTTTTTTTACTTCCTGTTACTGGAATCTCAGGTACCAAGTAGTGTGATTAATAGCTAGTGACTTCAGGAGAGTGTGGTGGGAAATACAAGAAAAGTAAAACTTCTTAACTTAAAATCTGCCTGTGGCATTCCTAAAGGTCCAGAATGAAATCCCTTTTCCATGGAGAGATGGGAGAATTGGTGTGTGGAATGAAGCATAATAAAAATAGTCAAGAATAGCCAAAGACTAAACTAATAATTTTAGTAATTATTGATTTGCCATCTAGATGGAAAGGGCTGTCTGAAAGCTGATGTCTCTGGAAGACATAACACTAACAAAAAGCCTCAAAGTACTGGAGACATAAAAGTGAAGTGGTGAGAAAGAACAACAAAGTTAGAAGGATTGGCTGCTTCACCAGCTATGGCAATAACTATATTAGCAATAGCAGTGATGTCTTAAGTTTCAGTATTATGAGGATTAAATGAGATAGTGAATTAAAAGGTTTTAGTGCATAGATCCTCAAAAAATAATCATTTTTCTGTCACTGACATATTAGAGTTGGTTCCTACTGCTCAGTCTTATCTAACCCTCCCACCCCCCAGAACACTTCGTTTTATGCTTCAGGGGTGTTCTCTTTCATAAGCTGGAAGGAGAATTGCTACAAACAGTAGTCCAGTTGGGTCTCCCACTGGCAATCTCACCATCATGGAATCCAGCTTCTGCCATTTTTCTCATTCCTCACAATAACATGCAGTATTTTGCGGGGTGGGGGGGGGGAAGACGGCAGAATAAATTCAGTCCCCAACCTGTAACCCTTTTTAACCCCAACTTCTTATAAATTTCTTGTCCTCGTGTTAAATTCTTTGTCTTGGTAACTCCTGTTTCTCTTGTATTCCACCCTGACTTCTCTATCCTAATAGGATGTGCTCCCCATCAGTTCTTAGAGCAGTGCGTATTTGCTGTTCGTATTGCCTTATATTACGTAGTGGTGAGCAGCAACATTCTTCCCGTTCCTACCAAGTTTGCAGAAAATATTCTTGGCATCTTAGTACACTGAATGTGTTTTTATTATATATGAAAATTAGAAGTATTAGTGCTGTGCCTGGGGTGCGTCATAAGTTAGGTTTTTGTGGTATAAGTTAGAAAACATGGATTCATTTGACTGTGGGAATTCATATTCAGAATTCCGTAAATCAAATTTTAAAATATATAGTACAACAAGTCATTTTTAGTTTGTAAAGGATGTATATGTGAAAGTTACTTAACAATATAGAATAACACAATTTTTTTTTTTTTTAGATGGAGTTTGGCTCTTGTTGCCCAGGCTGGAGTGCAGTGGCACCATCTTGGCTCACCACAACTTTCACCTCCCAAGTTCAAGCTGTTATCCTGCCTCAAGCCTCCCGAGTAGCTGGGATTACAGGCACCTGCCACCATGCCCGGCTAATTTTATATTTTTAGTAGAGACAGGGTTTCTCCATGGAACTCCTGACCTCAGGTGATCCGCTCGCTTCGGCCTCCCAAAGTGCTGGGATTATAGGCGTGAGCTACTGCACCTGGCCACAGAATGACACAGATTTTTATGCAAATTGATAAATCTTAAGTATACAAAGTTGAAACTTTGTATATTTGTCTTCTCTCCCTTTTTTTTTTTTTTTTTTTGAGATGGAGTCTCGCTCTGTCACCAGGCTCCCGAGTAGCTGGGACTATGGGCACGCGCCACCACACCCAGCTAATTTTTATATTTTTAGTAGAGATGGGATTTCACCATGTTGGCCAGGATGGTCTCAATCTCTTGACTTCATGATCCACCCACCTGGACCTCCCAAATTGCTGGGATTACAGGCATGAGCCACCGCACCTGGCCATCGTCATCTTTCTTTATTTACATCTTTATGTGAAGATTCTGTTTATATAGGTATTTTGATCCAAAATATTAATCAGAAATGTCCTCTTTTAAGTAGAAGTAAGACATCAATAGTCATTGATAGTGGAAATTATATATCCTTCTACTAATAATAAATCATTTCAGCCTGGATGCAGTGACTCACGCCTGTAATCCCAGCACTTTGGGAGGCCAAGACGGGCAGATCACTTGAGGCCAGGAGTTCGAGACCAGCCTGGCCAACATGGTGAAACCCCATCTCTACTAAAAATACAAATATTAGCTGGGCATGGTGGCACATGCCTGTAATCCCAGCTATGTGGGAGGCTTAGATACGAGAATAGCTTGAACCTGGGAGGCGGAGCTTGCAATGAGCCAGGATCACACCGCTGCACTGCCCTCCAGCCTGGGCAACAGAACGAGACTCCTTCAAAAAAAAAAAAAAAGAGAGAGAGAGAGAAAGAAATCATTTTATAATATGAACAAAACAGAAATTTTTAGATTTTTTGACCTATACTAGTCTTTAATGATTAGTAATTCAAAGATTGTATTCTATAGAACACACAATTCTATGAGATTCCTGGTTGGGAAAAAAAGAAAAAGGGAGTAAAGGAGAGGCTTATAGTTAAAACGTGTTTAGAAACATCAAATGCTTTATCTGCATGCCCTCTAGGCTGTACATAGTGCACATTACCATGTTACATGTATGGAGAAACTGGTGAAGGAAACTGACAATGTGGCATTTCCCAAAACCATTTCAACTTGGATTTCCCCCTCTTCACATAGAATACATGTTCTCATTCTTCTGGCAGTATTCCACAAAGTATTCTTGGAAACACTGCTTTATCTAAAGGTTTCTCTTAACATGTAAAACTTCTGCACTCAGTTTTCTTTACTTTTTTTTCCCCCCATTAAGCCTTTTGCACTCCTGTGCATTTGTAGTTTTCATAGTTTTATATGACAGCCTAGTATTCTTTGAATATGTCAAATTTTAACCATTTCTTTAGTGTTGGACTTGTAAGTTCTTTTGAATTTTCACTAGAATTACAGTTAATTACAGTGCTGTAATTAATACTTTTATACTTATATTTTCCTTTTTCTTATGAATTTTCAAAAACTGGATGTTTTTATCAAATGGTTTTGATATTTTTATAACTTAGGATAAATAATATTTTTTTTCTAACAGAGTTGAACCGTTTGTACTGCCACTGTTTATATTAAACTATCAGCTTTTCTAAAATTTTAGCACTGGCTGTAAAAGTTTTTGCATTTTTCATATTTAGATTTAATATGCATGGTTTTGAACCACTCACCTAAATCAAATTATTTCCTATTGAGCTTAAATCATTATTATATTGTTAACATTTCAAATTTTTAACTAATGATAGCCAATTTATTTGTAGGGTTGTTATAGAGAATTAGACTAATGTTAAGTTCATACAAAATAATGTCATAGGTTTGAATTTCATTGTCAGAGATTTTTCTGCTGTTTTCTGAGGCAAGTAATTTTTTTAGCCAAATTTTAAAATACTGTTGTAGAAAGAAGGAAACAAGATATTTCAGATTCAAAGATGGAATTGATACAGACAAGATTTTTAAATTATCAAGTTATAACTGTATTAAAGAACTCTTAACATTACAAATGACTTGCTTCTTACCCATTTTACCCTAATTCTAATAAACTATACTGGTTAAGTGTCAGCAAACCAACTTTAGGATTCTGCCTAGAGATATGTAAAGTGCTGTAACAAAAGGACTTCGTTTTCTTTATACCAGGGGCAGCCTTCTTTGAGCAACATCTCAATTGTGGCCTAATGCTGTTTGTAACTTGTGAGTTCCTGTTTTTGTAACGTATAATTTTGCAAAGCCTAAATCACAAGTGAAAATCTGAGGTCAGGGTAGAATAATCTAGCTTCCTTATAGATGGAAGCTATTACTATATTTTTGGGAAAGGTTTGGATTTTAGGATTTATCTGTGTTTTTTGAGTTGTGGGAGTTCTTGAGAGTTGGGGTTTTTTGTTTTGTTTTGTTTACTTCGTGCTTTTTGTTCAGAACTGAGGAACTAAGACTATAGGGTGAATTGAAGCTGTTATGGTGTCTTTTAGGTAAGTAAAAGTCAAATAGAAGTAATTGAAATTGAAGTCTGAGACGTATCCCAACACTTCAGGCACTTGATACATTCTGGAATTAGTTTCATTTACTGTTTAGTGACTTTTTTGTTTTGTGAATTATTTTCATGTTCCAGAAGGAAAACACTAACAAACCAATCCAATAAACCTTTCTAACCTTGTATCCAGTGTCTTCTTTGATTATTTGTGATCTTTCCCTTTTCCCTCCTTGAAATGATATAATCATTTTAAGAAACTAAAATGACCAAGAAGATTAGGAATACTTTTTTCTCCCTATAAATTTCAACATGTTTCCATTGCTACCAAAATAGACCTGTAAACTCTAGAGAGAGAAAATTATATTAGCACTTTCTATCAGGACCGGAAATAATCAACTGCCTGTATGTTTGTTGACATTGTTGAAGGTGCTTACACTACCATGCCTAAATAAAATTGAAGTTAACTCATTTCCAGATGAATTAAAACCAACCCTTGGTTGGTTTTGTTTGTTTTGAGACAGAGTCTTCCCGAGGCTGGAGTGCAGTGGCGGAATCTTGGCCCACTGCAGCCTCCGCCTCCCTATCTCAAGGGATCCTCCCACCTCAGCCTCACGAACAGCTGAGACTACAGGTGTGCATCACCACATCCAACTAACTTTTGTATGTTTTGTGGAGACAGGGTTTTGCCATGTTGCCCAGGTTGGTCTTGAACTCCTGGGCTCAAGTGATCTGCCAGCCTTGGCTTCCCAAAGTGCTGGGATTACAGGCATGAGCCACCGCACCTGGCCTGATAATACGGTTGTTAACTGCTCTCAGAGATGGTTTTGGAGTAAGTTACTTTAGAAAAGAAAACTCTGAGGCCGGGCGTGGTGGCTTATGCCTGTAATCCCAGCACTTTGGGAGGCCAAGGCGGGTGGATCACCTGAGGTCAGGAGTTCAAAACCAGCCTGACCAATATGGTGAAACCCCATCTCTACTAAAAATACAGAAATTAGCCGGGCCTGGTGGCATGTGCCTGTAGTCCCAGCTACTCTGGAGGCTGAGACAGGAAAATCACTTGAACCCAGGAGGCGGAGGTTGCAGTGAGCCAAGATTGTGCCATTGCACTCCAGCCCGGGTGACAGGGTGAGACTCCATCTTTAAAAAAAAGAAAAGAAAACTCTGACCCTAGAATATTGGTGCCCTGCTGGTTCCTTTTTCTATTAGTAGTCAATAATATACATGTGTGTTACTCTAGGCTAATAAAGTTACTAGGCTTAATACAGAGCCATTCGAAAAGAAAATATTATGCAAAGTACAGACATTAGTACACATATACACTATGTCTGATATTTGAAGACTGGTACTTAAGTTGAATCTCATAAATTGTCAAGCCAGCCTTTTTTTCACCTATAAAAATGTCAGTTTCATATAGTTCAGCTTACTCATGGCTTAGTGGTTCTTCAATTTTTCCATTAAAATAGTATTTTTAACAGCAAAAGGGAGTGATTTTTGTTAAAGGACGTCTAGAAAGGCATTATCATTCTCAGGATTTCTTTGAAGTCTCATGTTTTATTTTGAAGTGTTTTATTAATTTTGCCTTCCATATGCATAAATCTGTATTTTAATATAAAACAATGTTAAAAATTAATGCTTAGGGAAAACTTTAAGTAAAATTTGACCCTCTAGTCTAAATTTGACCTCTAGCATAGTAATATGCTTCATAATCTGCTGGAGTTATCCCAGTTTGAGAAGCATAATTTGGATGTTACCTTGGTACCTTAGGTCTAGTTCACAGTGCCTACTTTTCTCAACATAAAAGACCTCTGGCATGAAAATGATGACTGAGTAACTAGGAGTATCTATCATGTACAAAGTACAGACAGTTTTGAAAGAAGCAAATAGTGCCCAGAGAAATACCTAGTCTAAAAGCATTTAAATACCTTTATAACTTAGTTCAGTTATTGGCTTTAGGGTAAGCACATACAGTGTTTGGCTGTAAAGTAATGGAATAAACATTCTTGTGTACCTTTTAAAAATGTATTAATAGAGCCAAGCATGGTGGCTCATCCCTGTAATTCCAGCACTTTGGGAGGCCGAGGTGGGTGGATTACCTGAGGTCAGGAGTTCGAGACCAGCCTGACCAACATGGTGAAACCCCGCCTCTACTAAAAATACAAAATTAGCCAGGTGTGGTGGTGGATGCCTGTAATCCCAGCTACTCGGGAGGCTGAGGCAGGAGAATTGTTTGAACCCGGGAGGTGGAGGTTGCAGTGAGCCGAGATCGCACCATTGCACTCCAGCCTGGACAACAAGAGTGAAACTCCATCTCCAGAATACATATATATATATATATATATATAAATAAGTGATGACAACAAGTACATTTTAATGTTTCTCCTTGGAACAGTTTGCTTAGGTCTAGAAGTTGCTAGGTGCTGGCAGCATTTTGACTAATACTTCATACTATATTGCATTCATGGAGAGTCATAGTATACATTAACCTAATTAAATAGCCTGAGAAATCTTATAGGTAAAAATCCCTAACTTTGTCTTAATGCGAGATTCCCAAATTTATTACACCAAGGAACCTGATGTTCTGTCGTTGGGAAACAGTGTCATTTAGTTCCATGTATCCACAAATTATGTACAAAATGTAAGCTTTTTAAAAAATGACTGGCTTTGGGTTTTTTTGTTTTTTGATCATGGCTCACTGTCACCTCAACCTCCTGGGCTCGAGTGATCTTCTTACCTCAGCCTCCTAAGTAGCTGGGACTGCAGGTATGCACCACCATGCCCAGCTAATTTTTTTATTTTTTGTGGAGATGGGGTCTCATTATGTTGCTCAGGCTGGCCTTGAATTCATGGGCTCAAGCCACCCTCATGCTTTGTCCTCCTGAAATGCTGGGATTATAGGTGTGAGCCACTGTGCCTGGCCCCTCTTCTCACTTTTTTTTTTTTTTTTTTTTGAGACAGAGATTCACTCTTGTCACCCTGGCTAGAGCGCAATGGAATGCAATGGCGTGATCTTGGCTCACTACAACCTCCAGCTCCCAGGTTCCTGGGTTCAAGTGATTCTCACGCCTCAGCCTCCTGGCCTCCTGAGTAGCTGAGAATACAAGCATATGCCACCACGCCTGGCTAATTTTTTGTATTTTTGGTAGAGACAGGTTTTCACCATGTTGGCCAGACTGGTCTCAAGCTCCTGACCTCAGGTGATCCGCCTGCCTCGGCCTCCCAAAGTGCTGGGATTACAGGTGTGAGCCACCGGGCCTGGCCTAACTTCTCACATTTTTGAGGGGCTTGATTGGATGAAAGGGTGGCAGCATAGTATGTTGTGGTTAAAACAAATATATCTGAAGTCAGATTGCTTAAGTGCACACCCAGGTTCTCTGTGACCTTGGGAAAGTCACTTAACTTCTCTGTGTTTCAATGTCCTCGTCTGTAAAATAGGGCTCATAAAAATAGCTGCTTCATGGACAGTTTGTCAAATTATTCAAGAAAATAATGTAAAGCACTTAGAGTACTGCTTAGACTATAATAAATAGTAAATATTAGCTGCTTCTGTTAAATATAGCTGGCATTACATTTGGGGCAGCAGTTTTATAAAATCCTTTTTTCAAGTAGCAACTAACTATACTTTGAAAAATATATTTAAATATATTGACATATGTGTTCACTTGTAGTAAATCACCTTGTAATCTCAATAGAAACATAAGAGAAACTAAGAGAAAAATTAGAAAAATAAGCATTCCTCAGGTATATGTAGGGTTGTGGTTATATTAAAACATATAGCAGATAACATTGACTGAATTTGTATTCATCTTCCTGATGAGGTAAGACTTCAGATAAGAGCAGCAGCCATCTGTTTGCAAAATGCCCTTGTTTATCTCATGGGTAGTGCATATGTGGAGCTCTCAGGTGCATTTTAGACTTGTGAGTTTAGATGTGAGATTACCAATATGAATTGTCTACTTCTTTTAGGAGTAATTTACATAAGGAATATATTGAGGGCATTAGAGATTACTTTATGACCTGCTTATGATCTCAAGCTTTTTGCTGAATTATTTATTATCACATTGTGTTAGCTATTTTGCTTCTTGATAGATCATTTTACACCACAATATTGCTGCTGCCTAAAGAAAAAAAACGTCTCTTCAGCAGATACTAATGACTTCTAGAAAGGGTAATTTGATTCTGAAGATAGGATTTTGACTTGCCCTGGTATTAATAAGAAATTTTCTCTATGATACTGTGGTTATTTCTACCCCCCAAACAATCATAGATACCAAGTGCAAACTTGTTTTTCACCTTGTGTGTATTTAGTAGGTTTCTTCCAGAAATTATTTCTGTAGCATTTATTAACTGTATCCTTAATTGTGAATATTTTGGCTAGTTCACTTCAATAATTGAAGAAAGGAAAGGAGGGTTTTTTAAAACAAGCTAGAATTTATGTTGCTTCAGTAAAAATGAATGTTTAACAGCATTGTTTATATTCCTTTTTTGTTGTTGTTCAAGACAGAGTCTCACTCTGTCTCCCAGTCTGGAGTGCAATGGCATGATCCTGGCTCGCTGCATCCTCTGCCTTCAGGGCTCAAGCGATTCTCCTGCCTCAATCTCCCGAGTAAGTGGGACCACAGGTGTACAACATCATGCTTGGCTAATTTTTGTATTTTTTGTAGAGATGGGGTTTCGCCTTGTTGCCCAGGCTGGTCTCGAATACCTAAGGTCAGATAATCTGCCTGCATTGGCCTCCCAAAGTGCTGGGATTACAGGTGTGAGCCACCACACCTGGCCACATTGTTTATATTCTTTGTTCTGTAAAAGTGACATTTTTGAAAATGACCTAAGATTTTCTTTCTCTTTCGTTTTTTTTTTTTTTTTTTTTTTTTTTTTTTCTGGTGGAGAGGGTGTCCCACTGTTACCTAGGCTGCTCTCAAATTCCTGGCCTCAGCAGTTCTCCTGCCTTGGCCTCTCAAAGTACTGGGATCATAGGCATGAGCCATCACACATGGCACTGGACCCAGATTTTTTCTTTTTTTGATTTTGAGACAGGGTCTCACTCTTCACCAGGCTGGAATGCAATGGTGTGGTCATGGCTTACTGAAGCCTCAACCTCTCTGGCTCAAGTGATCCTGCTATCTCAGTCTCACAAGTAGCTAGGACTACAGGCATGCACCACCATGCCTGGCTAATTTTTTAATTTTTTGTAGAGACAAGGGTCTATGTTACCCAGGCTGGTCTTGAACTCCTGAACCCAAGACTCAAGTGATCCTCCCGAAGTGCTGGGATTACAGACGTAAGCCACTGTGCCTGGCCCTGGACCCAGATTTTTATGCACAATCTTCTTATGTTTAAATGTTAGCCCCAATGCATTGCAGGCAGTCTTGACCAACAGGGAACCAGTTTGTGACTACTGTCTTTTAAAGAGGCTGTTTTCAGTTGTATTATAATTATGATGACCTGATACTCTTAAGTGATTTCAAACAGGTAAACCATTTGAAATTATGAAACAGATAAACTGTTTGAAAAAATGAAAAGCCTTTCCCATGTCTGTCATCTAATTTTCTAATACCTCTTTAGTTACTGGCTTCTCTGTAAAAGTATGAGATTTGTTTAGGGAAATGTGAGATATGTATTTTAACTATTTTAGTTAAATTAGCCATAGCATTTTATCTATATTCCTATGAAATTCCAATTAACATGTTTCTATTTAAGGACATTAGTGAATAGGAATACCCATCTTTTGTACATGCTATGGTACCTTCTATGTTCTTTAACTTTCCTGATGATAGCTGCCACTCCTGTAAGTAGTAGTAGTTTTTAATAGCCAACTTGTGTTTTATTTCTTTTCTTAAATAATTTTTTTCTACTTTTTGTTGTGCTTTTTAAAATGCAGAAAAATGAAGAGTAGTGAAATGATCACTCACATATCCACTACCTATATTCGGCTGTTAACATTTTGCCATATTTTATGGTTGAGTAAGTGGTTTAACCATTTAGAAAGTAAGTTACGGTAAAGCATGCATCTCCTAAAAATAAAAAATCTGTCTAGTAATCACAATGCCATCTTATAAATTTGTATGTTAATGTGAATATGTATATATATACATACATTTATATTTATATGCTTTTGTGCTCTGTAACAGCACTAAGGTGTACCCCAGGAGATGCCTTGAATAAGACAATAATTTTACAAACCCTGTGTCTTCTGTTGATTGTTTGCTACCACAAAATTAAGGCTACACTGGATCTAGGTCAGAGCAGATATGATCTTGATTGCTATAATTCCTGGACAATACCCATTTTAAAAAGTTTGCTCTCACAAGACTTTCAGATATAAGCCTAGTTAAGATTGGACTCTCCTAAACTCCTCACCTGAAACTACAAGCAGTGCCTTTAGTAGGCTGGGAGAACTGATGCTAATGGGCTTAAGTCCCTCTTGGATCTCCAGGTAAATGACAGGGCATGTACCTAGCTAGGCAAAGGCCCAGAGAGATGGTAAGCTTTACTATAGAATTCTAGTAGAAGGTCTGGATGTTTGGTGTCATTTTTTAATATGTACCTATTACCCATTTTAGTAAGTTACTTAAACTGCAAAGAAAACCTAACACGGAATAAACAGCTTAATCTTAAAATTTTCAAAATTTTAGTGGAATGTCTCTTCTGTTTAGCAAGTTTTTGCATACAATTGCCAATAATACTACTCTATTTTGCCTGTCTGCTTGAGTACAGAATATAAAGGTGGATTTTATGTCAGTGTTAACTAGAACATTATTGGGATTTTCCCAGATTCACCCTAGAGCAGTTATAAAAAATGTATACATTTAATTATGTTTTCACTTTTCTGTGAAAGATTTCCAATATTATGATTGCCTTCCTTTTTATTCCCCTTTTAAAATACATTATTTTCCTGTATTGCAGATTTTTATTCTTAGGTATATTGACCAAAGTTTAACGAGAAGAACTGTGACCAGCTAGGAGGATTGCTGCAAGGAATGGAATTAGCTCATAGCTTATTGCTGAATGAAGAAGCATACAATCAACTAGGTGAAGTTCAGAAGGCAGAGTTTATTTTTGAGTGGTTGAGATACTTGGAGAAGCTCTTGTTAGCAACCAGCAGGGTGGGTAAAATGACAACATGTTTTTTTAAGTGCCCATGTTTACTTCCTTTGGTTTGCTTTTCTAGTTTTTTCCAGAATAATGTAATTTAACTTTAAAATGTTAGACTTTGTTAAAACTTAATGAAACATAGTACATTTTTTGTTCCCTCATCAGAGTTTTTACTATTAGAAGTTTTCGCTATTCAGAAAAGCAGGAAGAAATTAGCTAATGTTTTTGGTATTACTTTAAAAATATATGAAACACCAACTACAACTACTTTGTATTATACTTCATTTTTGTTATCTTCTGCATCTGTGTTCCTCCATGTCCAGAAAGCCCTGGTAAAGTATGGTGGCTAAACAATGTAGTGGGAGTTTCACTTTAAAAAGGTAGGAAGACTTGAGGTGTATGAATTCAAGAGCCTATGGATAAACAGATTCTCCCTTAAAAGCTTATGACATGAGTATAAAAAAGGAAAACTGATCACTCATACCCTTCACGTACATTCAGCAATTAGTAACATTTTGCCATGTTTGGTTGATTAATTTACTAAGCCATTGAGGTGGCACTTCTAGCCTACATCTCCTAAAAATAAGAACATTTTTTCACATAATCACAGTACTATATGCAGTTCCAAAGTGGTACAAAAACACTACTCATGGAGACATTTAGAATTTAACAAAAGACATTTTATTTATGAATTTAAAATAATAGCATTCCAAAACACATTCTTGTTCTGAGACAACAAGGAGCTATGTGACTCTAGTTATCAAAATATTTGACAAGTTTGCTGATCTTTAAGAGAGAAAAAAAGCAACTTCTAGATTTGGGGGGAAAAATTAGCAAAAGACAAAATTCTATACACTGACAAATATTTTATTGTGGAATTTTAGGCTTCAGTGAGCACCTGAATACCATTAGCTTCATAATGATACTGTGTACTTTTTATTTGGATAGCAGACAAGGAAAATGGAATAACATTATTAACATTTATATACATAAGCTTGCAAAAAGAAAATTGCATTACACTTAGGAATAGATCTGAATAAAACAGGTAGCCATTACAAGGTCAGCTCTGGTTACAGATTATAGGTTACTGCTTTATGCAGCTTATATGGGGGAGGTGTAGGATTAGTAACTCAGACGCTGTACTTGAAAATACAAATTTGGACGTGCTGATGCGTACTTGTAGACCCAGTTACTTGGTAGGCTGAAGCAGGAGGATTGCTTGTGCCCAGGAATTTGAGGCTGTAGTGCAGCACTATAATTGCCCCTATGAATAGCCATTGCACTCTACCCCAAGCAACATAGTGTGACCTTGTGTATTAGTCCGTTCTCACACTGCTGTAAAGAACTACCTGAGACTGGGTAATTTATGAAGAAGAGAGGTTTAATTAATGCACAATTACATAAGCTTAACAGGCGTGACTGGGAGACCTCAGGAAACTTACAGTCATGGGAGAAGGTGAAGGGAAAGTGAGGACCTTCTTCACATCGTGGCAGGAAGGGTTGGGGGGAAGTGTCACACACTTTTAAACCATCAGATCTTGTGAGAACTCACTCACTGTCACAAGAACAGCATGGGTGAAATCCACCCCCATGATCCAATCACCTTGTAGCAGGCCCCTCCCCTGACACATGGGAATTACCATTCAGCATGAGATTTGGGTGGGGACACAGAGCCAAACCATATCACATTGTCTCTATGAAAAATAATGATACAATTTGCTCTACCTTTCAAACAAAAGGAGATTTAGAATACATAGAGCCGTTATATTTGTTAACAGAGATTACAGTATAATGTGGTTTGGAATTTTTGGAGGGTTTTTTTGGAGTTATTAGCAGAGCAACAAACTACCTGTTTAGTGTGGCATAATGACCACACTACCAACTTATTTGTAACTTCCAGTCAAAATAAGTTTGCATTTTTCTAGAGCCTTTTTAGTTCTTAAATATTTGAAAGAAAAATTATGTTAGAGGATTACATATAATTATATTGACTTTGAAGTGTCTTTGTGTTATCTTTCTTTCTAGAATGATGTAAGGGAGAAACAGAAGACTCTTGTTGAACAGCTCCTGTCTTTGTTGAACAACTCCCCAGGGCCTCCTACCCGCAAACTCCTTGCTAAGAATCTAGCCATACTTTATAGTATTGGAGACACATTCTCTGTTTACGAGGCAATCGATAAATGTAATGATCTTATTCGTAGCAAAGATGATTCTCCAAGTTACCTTCCTACTAAGCTGTAAGTGAAACATTAAAACAGAACAGGAAACAAAATATTGCTTCCTGTTGTATTTTTATGAAGTACCCATAGTACTTGACAATTACTTTGAAACTGAATACAAACTCAGTTTTACTCATTTTAAGAAACTAACACTTCATGTTAGTTACTGAGAAACAATTCTACAAATACTTTAGACATATTTGAAGTCTAGATTTGAGATTCAAAACATCTTCCTAAAAAAAATTTTAGCAGTTGAATATTTAAGAAAGATATTTTAAATTCTTCACATTTTTGGATGCTTTTGCAATTTATTCATTCTTGGTTATGAAAATTGATAATAAATATCATGTAGAAAAGTATTTGCTAAGATCCTGAAAAGAACAGCCTAGTTTCTCTGTAGGATTTAGTTCATTTTATCACCTGTTATCTTTAAAAAGGCAATGAGCCACGTAGTATTTCTTTTTTTCTTTTTTTTTGAGACAGAACCTCTCTGTCACCGAGGCTGGGGTGCAGTGGCGTGATCTCGGCTCACTGCAACCTCCGCCTCCTGGGTTCGAGCAATTCCCCTGTCTTAGCCTCTCAAGTAGCTGGGACTATAGGCACGCACCACCACTTTGAGCTAATTTTTGTATTTTTAGTAGATACGGCATTTTACCATGTTGACCAGGCTGGTCTCAAACTCCCAACCTCAAGTGATCCACCCGCCTTGGCCTCCCGAAGTATTGGGATTATAGGCATGAGCCATTGCGCCCAGCCACCATGTCATAATTCTATAGAAGTTTTTGTTGCTCTAATTTTTACTTATAACAGAATGTATTCCCCCATAAAGTTTTCAGATTTCAAACTTGATGAGAACATTATTTCTTGTTTTTATTTTTGTCTTTAAGCTTAACTATTATCTAATATGTAGCTGAGTTCTGTTGAAATATTTTGTAGAATTTTGTAACAAAGTTGAGGGTGTGTAATCTTTGGGCTGAGTAGTAATCACAGATTAATACATCCTTATTATTGAAAGTATAATCATATTCACCTAAGTGTCATGCCTTAAGATTTAACCACAGAATAGATTCTTAGAAATTTTATCCTTTCAAAGTAAAATTTAAAATAGTAACTTTTTCAACAAGTGATGCCAGTATAACTGTATGTCCACATGCAAAAGAATGAATTTGGACCCTTCTATTACACCATGTATAAAAAAATTAACCCAAAATTGATCATAGATGTAAGTGTAACAGCTAAAACTATAAAACTCGTAAGAAAAAACATAGGGGTAAATCTTTGTGACCTTGTTTTTGGCAGCGTTTCTTAGGTATAGCATCAAAAAGCACAACTGACAAAAAATAGATAAGACTTCATCACAGTTAATACATTTGTGTTTCAAAGGATAATACAAAGAAAGTAAAAAGACAACCAAGAGAATGGGGAAATTTTTCAATAATTATCCTTACATATTCTAAGATATTTTTATTCCTATTGTTTCAGCTGTGACTAATTTCTAATTTAAATGTTGTTTCAGTGCTGCTGTGGTATGTTTGGGTTCCTTGTACAAGAAGTTGGGTAGAATACTGGGTAACACCTTTACTGATACGGTGGGGAATATTCTTAAGGCTGTGAAGAGTGCAGAGGTAAGTAATTACAAGTTCAGCCAAAGAATGAAAATACAGCATTTTATTGGTTTATGCTTTCCCGAGCAAATAAAAGAACTTTACATATGACAAGCATATGTAGATATGAATATAAATATACCTATAAATTAAATATTTCTAGATGATGCACAATATGTACTCTGTATATTGAATTCCTGTCAGAAAAATAGTAATGCAGTAGAATTTCATGTATTCATATAAATCCAAGTGGGTGAAAACTAATGTATTCCACTTATAGGCCCATCCCTGCTCTCTCCTCTTACTCCATCTTTTCTATTTGATAGTACTTACTGGTGCCAGTGCAACTGCTTGTCACTAGGGACTACATAGTTGATAAACACTGTATACTTTATGGATAGATGAGTTACTATACTAGCATCAGAAGGTAGTAAGGAATATAATCTGAGGGGAAAGAGTGTAGAGGATGTGTGACCAGATCCAGATGACCTTTTAATTGCCAAGGGAGTGTATTTTCAACTGAATCCTCATTGAAATACTTGTGTCACTTACTACTCTGGAACACCCCTTGTTTTTGAGACTGTCTCTTCATTTGACTTTAAGAAACTAAGATACTGTAATCTCTTGCCAACTGTGGTTTTACTGGTTTTGAAATGAAAGCATTTATATGTTTGTTTAGCAAAAGGTTTAAATCTGTGGTCCCTAATATGTAAGGACAACTTAGCACCTTTAAATATAAAAACATGGACATGGTAGTTTGCACCTGTAATCTCAGCTACTTGAGAGGCTGAGACGGGAGGATCACTTAAAGCCAGGAGTTTGAGACCACCCTGGGCAACACTGGAAGACTCTGTCTCTACAAAATCATAAATTAGTTGCAGTATGGTGGTGAGCACCTGTAGTTCTAGCCCCTCAGAAGACTGAGGCAGAAGGATCACTTGAGCCCAGGAGTTCAAGGCTGTAGTGAGCTATGGTCATGCCACTGGACGGCATCCTAGGTGACAGAGCAAGACCCTCTTTTTTTTTTTTTTTTTTTTTTGTGAGACGGAGTCTGGCTGTGTTGTCCAGGCTGGAGTGCAGTGGCACGATCTCAGCTCACTACAACCTCCACTTCCTGGGCTCCAGCAATTCTCCTGCCTCAGCCTCCTGAGTAGCTGGCATTACAGGCGTGTGCCACCACGCCCAGCTAATTTGTTGTATTTTTAGTAGAGACAGGGTTTCACCATGTTCACCAGGCTATTCTTGAACTCCTGACCTCAAGTGATCCAGCTGCCTCAGCCTCCCAAAGTGCTAGGATTACAGGCATGAGCCACCATGCCCGGCCCAACACCATGTCTCTTAAAAAATATTTATTAGAAAAAATAAATCTAAAAACATCACACTGGTTACTCTTGTTAGTTTATTTACAAAAATCTGGAAAACAGCTCTGAAGTAATTTATAGAAATGTTGGACAGTCACACACACATTTTTTAAAAATGTAGCAAGGCAAAACAAGGGAAAATTCCAATTAAAAAAATGGGTAAATTTTAAGAAGAATGTAGCTGATTCAAGAACTTTAAGAAGTGAAGACTCTAACATAAAACTGGTGAGAAAATTTGCTCATCAGATCACTTCTCAGCAATAGTTTCCCAAAAGATTGGAGAAAATGATTAAGGAGAACAGATTTTTATAACATCTATAAATCTAGTTTTATTTAAAAGCAGATATCTGTAAGAAATTTTATTTATTGAGATACAGCCATTTTAAACTTTCTTCCTCCTAATTCCACTGGTTAAGCTATAACACTTTTTAGGCCCCTTGGTTAATAGAGGATTACTCTATAGTTATGAAAATGTTTTAAGTTACTGTTAAGTATTTTGTTGCTCCCCTATTTTTAAAATTTTTTTAGCTAACGTCCTTGAGCCGTATTCCCTACTTTTGATCTTTGATTTAGTTGATCAGGTATCACAACATTTCAGAGATATCCACACCCACCAGTGATACACAACATTTGGAACTGGAATAAAAGAAAAGTTCAGAAGATTCTCATTGACACCATTTTATTATGTTCACCTATGACTTTGAAGTGCCTTTAAACAAAGATGAATTAACAATATTACTATGAAGTGATTCTTGATGCTGATCTTTGTCTTCCTCCAACTCCAACTTATCTACCTTCAGTGGCCTTAACTTCCTGGGATATAGATATGATTTGAGGTATTTAGTAAAACATTAATAAAATAAGCGACTACTTTTTTTTTTTTTTAAGACAGGGTCTGGCTCTGTCACCCAGGCTGGAGTTCAGTGGTGCAATCTGCACTCACTGCACTCTCTGCCTCCCACTGTACCCTCTACCTCCCACTGCACCCTCTGCTTCCGAGGCTCAAGCCATCCTCCCACCTCAGCCTCTCGAGTAGCTGAGACTACAGGTGTGCACTACCATGCTCCCACCTCAGCTTCCTGAGTAGCTGGGACTAGAGATGTGCACCAACACGCCTGGCTAAAATTTGTATTTTTTTAGAGTTATGGTTTTACCATGTTGCCCAGGCTGGTTGCGAAGTCCTGAGCTCAAGCACTTGGCCCACCTTGGCCTCCCAAAGTGCTGAGATTACAGGTGTGAGCCACCGGGCCCAACCAAGCAGCTACTATTTCTTGACTGTTTACTGTGTGCCAGGCACTGTGTGAATGTTTACCCATGAGGTTCATCTTATCCTCATTTTATAGATGAGGAAATAAGTAAGAACAACTTAAAGTCACAAAGTTACTGAGGGTCACAGAGAAGTTCAAACCCAGGTTTTTTCAGTTCTAAATCCAAGACTTTAAATTGTGAGTTATGCTATTCCAACCAATAAATAATAACAAAGTATTATAGCTACCAAATCTATTGAACATTTGTTGTATGGCTAGGCTTGTTATAAGCACTTTGCATGTATGACTCATTCATTCCTTACAACAGCCTATGAGGGATACTATTACCTCTATTTTTAGATGAAGAAACAGATTTGCCCAAGGTCCTATCTAGTAAATGGCAGACCCTGCATTTTTAATACGTTAGCTTAGACTATAACAACTATTTATTGAATGCTTAATGGCGTGTAAGCTTTGGGCTAGGCACTTTTCATGTAATTTTGTTTAATCTTCACATCAACCCTGTGAAATTTGTATCATGTTGAAATCCGGTGTATACAAGTAACTTTTCAAATAATATTTCATAAAATAGTAACTTGTTTCTTGATGTCAGAATGGGTTGGTCAGTATGTATAGAAGTCTGGGTATTTCTTCAGTACCAGAGACAGATATCAGTGTTTAATCCTGTTCTTTGCAGTGGAATTATTTTTCCTATTTAATTTTTTTTTCTTTTTGGTAGTCTCAAGGCCGATATGAGATTATGCTAAGTCTGCAAAATATATTGAATGGACTAGGAGCTGCTGCTGCACCTTGTCACAGGGATGTTTATAAAGCTGCTAGATCCTGCTTAACAGATAGATCCATGGCTGTTCGTTGTGCTGCTGCAAAGGTAAAATGATCTAATAAGCAGACTTTAAAAATTAGTATGAAGAAAATTAAATCAGATTATCTTTGTGAAAGCTACATTATTTTGGTAGTCAGCTAGGACTATCTCATTTTAACATACGAGGAAACCGAGACCCAGAGTTATATGAATTTCCCAAGGTTTAAATAGTTAGTAACACATAGTCAGAGGGTAGGAAGTTCAGGTTTCCAGAATCTTAAGTATTCATTCTACTCTACTAAAAATTTCTCCCTAATTGTGTAAATTAAAATTTACATGTGAGGTTTATGTTGTCTCAAAGTGATTTTTTGTTTTGTTTTTAATTTATACCTTCTTAACATAGTTGGTAAGATAATACAGTGAAGTTTTTTTAATGTTGGAATTATTCTCCCAGATGTTCATAGCCAACAGATTGATTCTAAAGGCATTTTTCATAATCTGTGGAGTTAGAAATGGGTCCTCCTCCCACCTCTTGTAGGTTCATTCTCTTCTATAATATAATCTTTATGACTTTTAATAAGTATTCATTTATTATTCTTGTAATCATAATAGATACTCTGAATTTGTGCATTATTTTTTAAAACCCTGATAGTTTCTGTAACTTATGTAGCTCTGAACCTGACATTTGTATTTTATTTTTCATTAATTTCTCTCTGTCCAATTGAATAGTGTCTCCTTGAACTTCAGAATGAAGCCATCTTTATGTGGAGTATGGACCTGGACAGTGTGGCCACACTGTGTTTTAAGTCCTTTGAAGGTTCCAATTATGATGTGCGGATTTCTGTTTCAAAGTTACTAGGCACAATATTAGCTAAAGCTATAACTTCTAAACATCCAGGAACAGGTAAATACATGTAATTGTTTTTAAAGTATCTTCTGTAATTTTTTCCCCAGTTGATATAAACAAATATGTATAATGTTATTGCTACTCATTATAAATCAATTTCGGGCCGGGCATGGTGGCTTATGCCTGTAATCTCAGCACTTTGGGAGGCCAAGGTGGGTGGATCACCTAAGGTCACGAGTTTGAGACCAGTCTGGCCAACATGGTGAGACTCATCTCTACTAAAAGTGCAAAAATTAGCTGGGTGTGGTGGCACACGCCTGTAATCCCACCTACTTGGGAGGCTAAGGCAGGAGAATCACTTGGACCCAGGAGGCAGAGGTTGCAGTGAGCTGAGATTGCACCACTGCACTCCAAAAAAAAAAAAGTTCCTTTTTTTTCTTTTTTTTTCTTTTTTTTTTTTTGAGACGGAGTCTCGCTCTGTCACCCAGGTTGGAGTGCAGTGGCACAATCTCTGCTCACTGCAAACTCTGCCTTCCAGGTTCACACCATTCTCCTGCCTCAGCCTCCTGAGTAGCTGGGACTACAGGCACCCGCCACTGCACCTGGCTAATTTTTTGTATTTTTAGTAGAGACTGAGTTTCACAGTTTTAGCCAGGATGGTCTCGATCTCCTGACCTCATGATCCGCCCGCCTCGGCCTCCCAAAGTGCTGGTATTACAGGCGTGAGCCACCACGCCCGGCCATTTTTAATTTTTTTTTTTTAAGTAATCGTGAAGTGTTATCCAATAAATGATATGATCTAAATACTGATTTTTTTTTTTAAAGCAGCATGCATCTGACTACATATATTTGGCTTGCCATTTTTTAGGTTGGTACAATGGAGCATATAATGTAGATAATTCTAGATATTTGAAGTTTATTGTATTTGGACAGTTTTGCTTTGTCTTAGTGATTTCGTTGTTGTTGTTTTTGGAGACAGGGTCTCACTCTGCCACCCAGGGTGGAGTGCAGTGGTGCAATCACAGCGTACTACTTTCTCCGTCCCAACCCCAGAATTAGCCATTTCTCTAAGGAGTTCTACTTTTGAATCTTTTGAATAGTCAAATAGAATAGATGTTGAGTGTGAAAGAGAAGTCCAGGGTGACTTTATGAATTTTGGGCTGAAAACCCGGAAGTATACAGTTGTCATCAGCTTACATGAGCAAGTGTGCAAGTAGAGTAGGCATGTGTATGTGTCAGGGAGGAGGATCAAGCACTGCGTTTAAAACAATTTGGACCATTAAATAGACATCGAAATACAGATATCAAATAGACAGCTGGATGTGAGAGTCTGGTGTCCAGGAGAGGAGACTGGACATCAACTTCATAAATTTTAGGAATAAATTAATAGTGATTATTCAGGAATCTCTAATATAGAGATGGAATTTAAGCTATGAGATTAGATAAGATCACAAGACAGTGAGTATACATAGGGAAGAGCAGACCAGGTACTAGGTCATGAGCTTTCTCTAGTAGAACACAAGGAACCATCGAAGAAGACAGAACAGAAATTTCCAGTGAGAAGGAAGGAAAGAAAGCCAAGAAAGCATGTCTTGTGGTTTTATCCAATCTCATGCCATCTTAAAGTATTGCCATATACATTGCATCATAATTATAAATGATAATTTTACAGTGGAAAAATCTGGCAGACTTACACTGTGCAAATGTTCAAAGCTAATATCACCTATGTAGGGACAGACTGACATCACACCTGGCAGTGCTTTTTGATGTTATGCATTGAAAAGGATATAGCATTACTTATGTAGTTCTCTGTCAAAAATTTGGAGGAAATACCAGACAAACTCATATCAAGAGCCATTCTATAAAACAACTGGCCATAAGTGTATTCTTCAGTAGTAAGAAAGTAATGAAGAAAATATGATGAGTCCAGGTAGATGCAGTCATGCATAGCTTAATAATAGGGACATATTCTGAGAAATGCATCATTAGGTGATTTTGTCATTCTGGCAACATCGTAGAGTGAACTTACACAAATCTAGATGATATAGCCTACTGCACACTAGGCTATTGCTCTTAGGCTATACATCTCTACAGCATGTTACTATGCTGAATACTGAGAAAACTGTAATACAATGGTATTTGTGTATCTAAACATGTCTAAATATAGAAAAGGTACAGTATAAATATGATATAAAAGATAAGAAGTGGTACACACCTATAGGGCACTGACTATGAATGGAACTTACGGGACTGGAAGTTGTTCTGGGTGAGTCAGTGAGTGGCGAGTGAATGTGAAAGCCTAGGATATTACTGTATACTACTGTAAATGTTACAAACACTGTATACTTAGGCTATGCTAAATTTTAAAAATGTATGTTTTTCTTTAATAATAAATTAGCCTTTGTTTACTGTAAGCTCTTTACTTTATAAACTTTTTGATTTTTAAAATTTTTGATTCCTTTGAATATTTTTATAACAACATTTAGGGGCCAGGTGCAGTGGCTCATGCTTGTAATCCCAGCACTTTGGGAGGCTGAGACAGGTGGATTGCTTGAGGTCAGGAGTTTAAGAACAGCCTGGCCAAGATGGGAAACCCTGTCTGTCTACTAAAAATGCAAAAACAGGGCGTGATGGCATATGCCGGGAGTTACAGCTGCTTGGGAGGCTGAGGCATGAGAATCACTTGGACCCTTTAACTTGGGAGGCAGAGGTTTCAGTGAGTTGAGATTGTGCCACTACACTCAAAATAATAATAACACTTAGCTTAAAACACAGATACATTGTACAACTATACAAAAACATTTTCTTTATATCCTTGTATCCTTGTTCTATAAGCTTTTTTCTATTAAAAAAAAAAACCTTTTTTTTTTTTTAACTTTTAAACACATACATAAGCCCAGGCCTACACAGAGTCAGAACCATCAGTCTCACTGTCTTCCACCTTAATATTTTGTCCCACTGGATGGTCTTCAAGGGCAGTGACACGCATGGAGCTGTTGTCTCCTGTAATAGCGATGCCTTCTTCTGGAATACTTCCTAAAGGGCCTACCTGAAGCTGTTTTGCAGTTAACTTTTTATAAATGAGAGTATACTTTAAAATAACAGTAAAAAGTATAATAAATACATAAACCAGTAACAGTTGTTTATTATCAAGTATTACATACTTTACATAATTGCATGGTCTTTACTTTTACATGACTGGCAGTGTAGTAGGGTTGTTTACATGAACATCACCACAGACATGTGAGTAATGTGTTGGAATGTCATGAGGCAATAGGAATTTTTCAGCTCCATCATAATCTTACAGGACCACCGTCATATATGTGATCTCTGTCATTGAACAGAATGTCCTTATGTGGTACGTGACTGTATATGAAAGTTTATTATACTCTTCTTATTTTTTTCTAATTTTTTTCTAATTTTTAAAAATATATATTTATGTATGTCCAGATTCCATTCACTCCACTTTAACCACCTTGATCCAAGTCACTATCATCTCTTGCTTACACTAATAAATCACTCCTAATGGTTTTCCCTGCTTCTACCTCTACCCCACTCTATAATCTTCTCTCAACACAGCAGCAGCATGACAGATTACATCACTTGTCTGCTCAAGGTCCTCCACTGGCACCTCATTTCAGTCACAGCCTTATTATAATGACCTACAAGGTCCTATATCTTCTGCCCTCTCCCCATCCTTACACTCTGACCTGTCTCCTACATACCCCCTCCACTGCTCCATCCACATAGCTCTGTGTGAACTCACCTGGCATCCTATAAAGGCCTTTTTGTCGTAGCCATTTCCTCTGCCTAGAATACTTTTTCTGCAGATACCCTCATGACTAATTTCTTCCCTACATTAAAACTGTGTTAAAATGTCACCGTTTCATGACTCTTACCCCAATACCCTATTTAAAGTCACAAACTACACTTCGCTCCACCCCCGTATTCCTGACCTCATTTTGCTCTGTTTTCTGCATGGTTTTTAATCACTCTTT
This sequence comes from Macaca fascicularis, assembly GCF_037993035.2. Taxonomy (NCBI): domain Eukaryota; kingdom Metazoa; phylum Chordata; class Mammalia; order Primates; family Cercopithecidae; genus Macaca; species Macaca fascicularis. Next base: position 99,207,609 of record NC_088381.1, on the reverse strand, counting down.
AATATACATAGTCATTTATTACGTTTATTGCTGTCTCAGAATTTATGATCCACAGAGCATGGATTTTGAACTGTTCAATAATGTTTCTTCCCCAAATGCCAAGTTAGATTTTCATTTGTCTCAGATGGTTTTCTTTAGGCTAGGGAGGAGGTTTTTGTGTTCATAACTGTAACAAAAGTTTATTTCTGTGCTCTTGTAGAGGGTCAGAGCTTGTGACCATTAATTTTTGAGGGAGAAATGGTTTCTTCTTTTTTTTAGGGAGATAATATTATCTAGATAGTCACAGGGAGAAACCCAGCTGTGTCAAACTGAAGTCAATCTTACACATTCCTGCCTTAATTAATCTGTTAGTTATTGTAGCCTAAGAGCCAAATGAGTAGTTTTAATGAATTTAGCTTTGATTTCTTCAGAGACTGAACGAATAGTAAAAGTTTTATTGCCAATAGAGAATTTTTAAAAATAGGACATTTACATTGTATACATTTCTTAGAGAGTTGTACAGCATTTGGAAAAATAAAATTATGATTTTGGCATTTTCCATGTTTCAAAAGAATTTTCAAAGTATTGTACAGCATTTTCATTTGTGGAGGACTAGGGCAGTCTTATTTATGTTTTTTCCCCTGTTTTAGAAGACAGCCTTTCTTCGAGGAAAGGAAGCAATAGATCATGATCTTAGTCATAGTCTTTAAGATGCTTTTGACGTGCACTTCAGGGTCCATTCTGATTTGACCTCTGAACCCTTGTGTGACTTTGTGTATTACTGTGTAGACTGTTCTGCAAATTTTGCATTTTGTTTGAATTTTTAGTTTATTTTTGTTTCTATTAACATGCTGGCTTTTTGCAAATCAAGAACATGCATTAAAATTTAGTCTATAAAATATGAATCACAGTTTTGTTCTTTGTCATAGCAGCCTCACGTCAAAGCATTCGCAGAGTATCTCTGGAGGAAGTTCTGGAATTACTAGGAACAGGGTTTCTACGTGGGAGTTCAGGATTCCTTCGAGCCAGTGGAGATATGCTGAAAGGAACCAGTTCAGTCAGTAGGGATGTTCGAGTTGGAGTTACTCAGGTTAGAATCACAAATCAGTATCTAAATCTAACTCTTACTGGCCTATAATGAAAGTTTTAGTATCTGACTCCACAGAAGTGGTACTATGCAAGGTCCACACTTATGCTCTCATATCTATTAATAGATATAAATGGTAAGGCCAAAACTTTTTTTTAAAGTAGGTTGCAAGTAAGAGAACCTTATTACCATAATGTGTTTTGCGTTCCTAATAATGGAACATTTTAGTTTTCTTTGAAACAAGAACTTTTTTTGTTTCTAGCTGTTGTGCTTTCATGTATCTTGTGGTTTAACATGTTTTCCATTGTATTTGTGTGTGCTCATACAGTTCAGATTTAAGCTATTAGGTACATATTGTTTAGCATGGGTGAAATAAACATTTTATATGGCTTTAACCCTCAGGAAGTACTGCATGTAGTTTACTTCAGTGCTTAAATTTTTGGTCCTAAACAAATTTTAAGAGGTAAACTCTTAAAAGAGTTATCTTACAATAAAACAAAGAGATATCTGCCTTCTTTCCTTGGATTATCTTTTTTTGCTAAACCTGTTACCATTCAAAGCAAACTTGTATTTTTGAAAAATTCACATATATTGTCATTGTTTTATACTGTATGTAGTCTCCATGAAAATATGAGCTTCCCACTATAATTGTAATTAAACTGTGTGTTTCTAAGGAACAGATTACCTAAAACTACTTTATATCTGTGGAGTAAGGGAAACTGTTAATGTTCATGAAAATAAAGAATTAAATTCCCTTAGAGTTATAATGTTGGAGCATAGTTAATTCTTATAATGTGTTTGTATGTTTAAATAGAGATTTCTTGTTCAGAATGTTAAATCTCTTGGAGCCGTTGTTCACAGAAGCCACAGACACATTTTACATATTAGCTGGGTATGCTGACTATTCTGAAACTGTAGTCTGACCAAAATAAAACAGGGAGGTAACATAAATGAAGTCTTGATTGGAAGACTATGCACTTCAGACCGGGCGTGGTGGCTCACGCCTGTAATCCCAGCACTTTGGGAGGCCAAGGCGGGCAGATCATGAAGTCAGGAGATCAAGACTATCCTGGGTAACATGGTGAAACTCCGTCTCTACTAAAAATACAAAAAAAGTAGCCAGGCGTGGTGGCGGGCCCCTGTAGTCCCAGCTACTCGAGAGGTTGAGGCAGGAGAATGGCGTGAACCCAGAAGTAGAGCTTGCAGTGAGCCGAGATTGCGCCACTGCACGCTCCAGCCTGGGCAACAGAGCGAGACTGTGTCTCAAAAAAAAAAAAAAAAAAAAAAAAAGCCCTTCAGTTCTGGCTTAAAACAAACAAAAACAAAATGGTGCTATGTTTATATATTTCAAGTGGCTATAAATTAGGAAAGAATACAATTTATAAGGAATAAGAAAAATATTAGTAAATGCTGCATATTTTGTGAGGGAAAATACAGAATTGAAACAATTTAATATTGAAAATAAAACTCTTTTCTTTTTTAGGCTTATGTGGTATTTGTTTCAACATTAGGAGGAGCTTGGCTAGAGAAAAATTTTGCTGCCTTTCTTTCTCATATCCTAAGCCTTGTGTCACAGTCACACCCTAAAGCCACCCAAACTCAGATTGATGCCATTTGCTGTCGCCGTTGTGTTTCATTTATTCTTCGAACTACTATAGGTGGTCTTCTTGGAGAAAAGGCTCAACTTGCAGTTGTAAAGGATATTTGCCAGGCCATCTGGAAGCTAAAGAAAGTTATGGGTATGGATCTCTACTAAGACAGTTTGTTTAACAGTGCTAATGGAATTGTCCATTTGGGAAGGCTAGACTGATATATGATACTGTATTAATACAGAAACCTTGAAGGCTGATAGAAGTTCCTCAGAATTCCCGTTGTACTTCCTGTAGAAGTTAAGATAAATTGTTTTTGAAACAGTCTATCTCAGTTGCTGTACCATCTTAAGTCTACTCTCCTTATCTCGAATACTGGTAATGTTGGATATTAAATATCAGTAATGTTGAAATCATTTTTAGTTTCCCATGAGTTCTCTCTTTCAGTGCCATTTGCTAAGGGAGTAGTAAGGGATCTCTGATTGGAATGCTTGAACTAAATTGGTTATAGTAATTCATTTCTTTCTTTATTGATGCAAGTCACCATTTAAGCATTTTAGTTATTGCCTCAAGTATTTCTTATAGATCAAGTGTATGTATTAATTTTCGCCGTTACACCTTTTAACTCTTCATACCCTTTTCAATATATTTTAATACAGTGGTGATGCATAGTTAATTCTTGCATTTCTGTCAGATGCCGTAATGAGTGATGGTAATTTGGAAACCCGGGTTGGTTCCACAGATGTAGCAGCTAGCCAGCATATGCTGGTTTGTGCTTTACAAGAACTTGGAAATCTCATACACAATCTTGGCACCACAGCGGCACCTTTGCTACAGGATTCAAGTACAGGTATATCTGTTGTTTGTAACTCATTGGAATACCTTTTTTTCCCTTGAACACTAGATAACTTTGTTCCAAGGAAGGAAATCTTCATGTAGTTTACTTATAGATTCCGTTATAGATTTATTAGAAATGTTTTATGAAAAATTTATAATCATTATTAAAAAGATGTATATTGTTTAGTTTTTTCTTTTGTAATTAAAGATTGTTCTGTAAGTCTCTGCCCCACCCCCCATTCTAGAGACTTATAAGATAACCTGGAAAAACTTTACAGAGAAGTAAACCTGAACTGTCTCTGCATCTGCAGTGAAAACACTAGTACGGTACAAGTAATTCAGTTCCTCAGAGGTCTTTAAAGCAGTATTTTCTTTCTTTTTTTAAGTATTTAATCACTTTATAATAGCTTTATTCAGATACAATTCATGGCTAGGCACAGCGGCTCATGCCTATAATCCCAGCACTTTGGGAGGCCGAGGCGGGCACATCACTTGAGGTCAGGAGTTCAAGACCAGCCTGGCCAACGTGGCAAAACCCCGTCTCTACTAAAAATACAAAAATTAGCCAGGCATGGTGGCTCTTGCCTGTAATCCCAGCTACTCGGGGGGCTGAGGCACGAGAATCGCTTGAGCGCCAGAGGTGGAGGTTGCAGTGAGTCGAGATAACGCCACTGCACTCCAGCCTGGGCAACAAACAAAAGAGATGTAAATCACTTGCCATGAAGTTTATGCTTATGAGGTATACAATTCGGGGGTTTTGAGTATATTTGCTCTACTGTACAGTTACTACCACTGTCTAATTCCAGAGTCTTTTCATTACCCCCAGGAAGTTGTCATTTCCATTTCCCTTTCCCCCAGCCCCTGACCACCATGAATTTACTTTCTGTCTCTGTGAATCCACCTATTCTGGATATTTCATGTTTAAAAAAAAAAATTCATTCAATATATAGTCATAACTGACTTGCTTCTTTTTAAAATCACTTTTAAAAATCGTTTTTGAGGCCTGATATGGTGGCTCACGCCTGTAATCCCAGCACTTTAGGAGACCAAGATGGGAGAATTGCTTGAGCTGAGTTCAAGACCAGCCTGGGCAACATAATGAGAACTCCTCTCTACTAAAAATTTTTTAAAACTTAGCCAGGCACGGTGGTGTGCACCTGTAGTAGTCCCAGCTCTTTGGGAGACTGAGCCAGGAGCATCACTTAAGCCTAGGAGATTAAGGCTACAGTGAGCTATTATCATGCCACTGCATTCTATCCTGGGTGGCAGAGTGAGACCCTGTTTCAAAAAAATGCATCATCATGGCTTTTATCCTTTGTGGTACACATTTCTTTCTGAGAAACTTTACATTATATTTGTGTGTATAAGCTATTTAGATCTGGAACACTTACTTAAATAGAATTTGACATGAAGCATATGTTTCATGAAAGTTTATGTTGAATCATAGCAAATAATACCTTTCTTTTATTGGTGATGGCGGTCACTTCACTGTCTTTGTCGTTAGTTGATTAGTAGCCCACTGAGGACCTAGCGAAGCCTTGATTTTATAACATTGTGTTCTTGTAAGAGCAACATGGTGGATAGAAATTGTATTAATTATGTAGGCCAGGCACGGTGGCTCATGCCTGTAATCCAGCACTTTGGGAAGATGAGGTGGGTGGGTCACTTGAGGTCGGGAGTTCAAGACCAACCTGGCCAACATGGTGAACCCTTGTCTTTACTAAAAATACAAAAATTAGCCAGGTGTAATGGCACACACTTGTGATCGCAGCTACTCAGGAGGTTGAGGCAAGAGAATCACTTAAACCCGGAAGGCGAAGGTTGCAGTGAACCAAGATTGCACCACTGCATTCCATCCTGGGTGACAGAGCAAGACTCCATCTCAAAAATAAAAAAAGTATACTAATTATGTAGATAAATGTACTAGAAGGATTGAAAAATAAAAAGGATGGGGCAGGGTATGACTTTTTTTTCTTTTTTTTTTTCAAGGCAATGTCTCAGTCTGTCACGCAGGTTGGAGTGTAGTGGCGCAATCTCGGCTCACGACAAGCCCCGCCTCCCCGGCTCAAGTGATCCTCCCACCTCAGCCTCCCTAGTTGCTGGGACAACAGGCATGCGTCACCATGCCTGGCTAATTTTTTGTACTTTTGGTAGAGACAAGGTTTTGTCATGTTGCCCAGGCTGGTCTCAAACTCCTGAGCTCAGGTGATCCACCTGCCTTGGCCTCTCAAAGTGCTGGGATTACAGGCGTGAGCAACCACAGCTGGCCAGGGTGTGACATTTCAAGGTGTTATTTATTGATAATTTTTAATTTTTAGTACCAAATTAATAAGCAATCTGAAGCTAAAGTAAGAGATTGGCTGATTTAGGAAGTAAAGTTTTCTTTTGTATACGGACTTAATTTAGGACAGCTTTCATGAGCTATATTACTAGAAGTAATTCTTAGGTTAGAAAATTATTTTGCATAGGAATGGTGAGAAGGGAGAAAAATGAAATTAAAAAAAATTATTTATAATTATGTATTTTTCTATTATAATTAGGCTTTTGATAAAAATATTTTATATCCATGTAGCTACGTATTCTTTTGACTATTTTATGATCAGTTGAGTTTTATCTATATGTACCTAAGTTATCATTTGTTTATTCTGTCCTCCCAGGCCTCCTTGACAGTATCTTGTCAGTTACTCTTCATCCTAGCATTTCCGTTCGACTAGCAGCAGCTTGGTGTTTACACTGCATTGCCGTGGCATTACCCTCCTACCTAACACCACTCTTGGATCGTTGCCTTGAACGGCTTACTGGACATAAGTCTTCACCTGAAGCAGTGACTGGCTTCAGTTTTGCTGTGGCAGCTTTGTTGGGAGCAGTAAAACATTGTCCTTTAGGAATTCCTCATGGAAAAGGCAAGGTAATGATTTCATTCTCTATATATTATAACGTGGTGCTTTTTGTTAGAAGTGTTTTCACATAGTAACAGAATTTGTTACTGAATGCTTTATTTTGCTGTACATCTAGCCCTGCCATGTAAGTACATTTAAAATTTTATTGCAGAGGATAAATAGATCTGCAAAAGAAATCTTAAATAACTAAACTTAATATTTAATAATTTAGTTAGTAGTATTATTGGTGGTATTACTTTAAAAATAGTTTACATATCTTAAGATCAAGTAGATAAATAATTATGTTAATGTTCTTAGGAACCAAGATTTTCAATATAAGTAAAAAGAACTGTAACTGTAGAATTAAGTAAAAGCCCCATACGTTAGATTCAAATTGAAATTATCAGTATGAGCTCATTTTAATTTTTCGAAAATATTTACATCCTCCTTTTGTGCAGTGAACAGGCCTAAAAGCAGTGATGACCCAGTGTCAGGGATACCCCAGTGCCCAGGTTATAGCTCTAAATACTGTTTCCAACCAAAAAGGAGTCAGGACTCCATGGAGCAATGGCTGCTTTCAGATGTGGGGCAGGAAATGCACAACGTAAACTTGGGATATCTTGTCATGCCAGAAAGTAAGGAAGTCATCAAGGAATACTGTGTTCATTTTAAAAGGAGGTAACTTAAGAGACTCCCACTGATCAAAGATGGCATGATTTATACATCAAAATTAATAATGACTACAGGGAATTAAAACATACTAGATAATATATAAAATTTCATGAGTTCATAATGATATTCAGCTTCTCCAAATTGTATTGCTACCAAAAAGTTTCATTTTCTAAGTAAATTTAGAATCCAGCACTCTCAGACAAATAAATGATACAAACCTAGTGAATAAATAACCCAGTTTTAATGTACAAAGAATTTTGAAGAGAACTAAAGAAAAATTTTAATGAAACCTAGATAATATAACTAGGCAAGCATGGTGTTTGAATTTTGCTTCTTATTTAACAGCTAGGAATTGTAAGTTGTCAGAGAACATTATTTGACAGTGAAAGCCCTTATAACCCATACCTCTCACAAATTCGTAAATATATTTGAAAAAATATATCACCATTATTCCTTTCTTTCTCATTGCCACTCTTGTGTCATTATGGAGTTTGATAGGATATACACCACATGGTAGGCTCTGCAAAAGACCATTCCATAACTTGAGCAATTCAAAAAATATTTTGAGTATTGCCAGTGCCGTTGAAATAAGTTAGGTAACAACTTTGGAAGATGAGATTATTTATTTGAATTTATTATTTTAGTTATATTCTTAACACATCACATCTTGCTAAGCAAAGACTTGTCATTGAATGTATTTAATTAAACCTATTCTCATATCTCATTAATTCAGACAAGGTTCCCATTCCCATATTATATTTGGAATTTCTTTCCGGGAGAAGATCCACTTGTTCTGATTTGACTAGAATGATTTGTTTTGTCCTTACTCTTTTTGAGTGCTATCCATTGACTGTATAAGCTGCAGGGAGTCCTAAATTAGTAGTAAGTTGGTTGGTTGTTTTAAAATACACTAGTCTTCCTCTTTAAAAAATTTGTATGCCAACTCATAATACTTCCTGCTTTTTCAGGGGTGATTGGTAATAGATGTTTTCTCATATTAGATGCTCTCTGGCCTTTGTCATATGTAATCATACGTTATCCATAAATGTGAAATGTCTGGTTTTTCCTCTCTGTTGTTTATAACACTGCCTATTTCATGGACCCCTTTTTTTTGAAACAGGGTCTTGCTCTGTCACCTAGGCCAGAGTGCAGTGGTGAGATCATAGATCACTGCAGCCTCAAATGCCAGGGCTCAAGTGATCTTCCCATCTCAGCCTCCCAAGTAGCTGAAACTACAGGCGCATGCTTCCATTGCCTGGCTAATTATTTTTCTTGTGAAGATAGGGTCTCACTCTGTTGCCCAGGCTTGTCCTTTTTTTTTTTTTTTTTCCCAAAAAGACATGGTCTTTCTTTATTGCCCAGACTGCAGTGCAGTGGTGTGATCCTAGCTTACTCCTAGGCTGATCTTGAACTTCTGGCCTCAATTGGTCCTCCCAGCTTAGCCTTCTGAGTCTTTGGGATTACAGGCATGAGCCACTGTGCCCAGCCTCACAGACTTTTTTACTACAACATTTTAATAAATTTCACTCTCCAGTGTGAGACTATTTTGACTACCTCTAACCACTATAGTATACTACCTCTTGGAAGACTATTATCAGCTACTGAGTTATAAAAGTAGTATGTAGGCCGGGCGTGGTGGCTCAAGCCTGTAATCCCAGCACTTTGGGAGGCCGAGACGGGCGGATCACGAGGTCAGGAGATCGAGACCATCCTGGCTAACGGTGAAACCCAGTCTCTACTAAAAAATACAAAAAACTAGCCAGGTGTGGTGTCAAGCGCCTGTCGTCCCAGTTACTCGGGAGGCTGAGGCAGGAGAATGGCATGAACCCAGGAGGCGGAGCTTGCAGTGAGCCGAGATCATGCTACTGCACTCCATCTCAAAAAAAAAAGAAAAAAAAAGTAGTATGTAGCCTTTTTTTTTTTTTTTGAGACTGAGTCTCACTCTGTCGCCCAGGCTAGAGTGCAGTGGCGTAATCTCGGCTCACTGCAACCTCCGCCTCCTGGGTTCAAGCAATTCTTCTGCCTCAGCCTCCCGAGTAGCTGTGACTACAGGCACGTGCCACCACGCCTGGTTAATTTTTTGCATTTTTAGTAGAGATGGGGTTCCAGTGTGCTAGCCAGGATGGTCTCAATCTCCTGACTTTGTGATCTACCCGCCTTAGCCTCCCAAAGTGCTGGGATTACAGGCGTGAGCCACCGCACCCGGCCGTATGTAGCATTTTTAAGAGAGAGACTCCTGTAAGAAAACTTTTTTGGGTAATTATGGATTTAAAAGGATGGTTGCTCAAAACTAAAAGTAAATTCAAATTCTGTACAGCTATACTTGAATAATCTTACATTGTTGTCACATGTGCTCTACAAAAAATTATGAGGTTGTTGTGTACTACTTCATATACCAGTATTTAACCTTGAAAACTTAATTTTTTATCGTTTCCTTTATGACAGTCCTATTATGTAGTCTACATGAATGAGAATTCTTTATCGTTTACATTTATTTTATGTAAGAATTAATTCAAGAGATTATTATTAGCTGCTATCATTTAGTAATTTATAAACTGATATGCTTTTTTTTAAAACTTGTTCTTCTATATGTAAATAGATTATTATGACATTAGCAGAGGATTTGCTGTGTTCTGCTGCTCAAAACAGTCGCCTTTCAGCTCAGCGCACACAAGCTGGATGGTTGCTGATTGCTGCTCTGATGACATTAGGTAACAGTCTGTAGAAGGTTTACATACCTTGAAATACTTTGTGTTTTCTGAGTGAAAGGATTCTTGTATGTGATTTGATGAAACTAACTTTTAATACGTACTAGAATTTAAATAGCCACACAAACATTTTTCTTCTAGTAGTCACCTTAAAAAGCCTTTTACTTTCTTTATTGCTTAAAACCTTTTGAGACCTCTCTTGATTTTCTCTTCTGGATTAGATTGTAAGTCTCAAGTAGGACAAGCTGATTTACTAATCATCTTTCAGGCTTAACTCTGAACGACTGTGGCTTTTTCAAAAATCATTGACATCCATCTTCAGAAAAAAAAATTTCCACAATATAGGCAAAAGAACATATCCATAGCATGGGAATCCAGTTCTATAATTGTTTGAGGATTCATAACAGCCAATAAGGTTGCTACATTGAAGGGACTGAATTTCACTTAAATTATATTTATTAAAAAACAGTAATTGTTTTACAGTCATGACTATTTATATCCTGTAAATTTTTGAGACAGGGTCTCACTCTGTCACACGAGCTGGAGTGCAGTGGCATGATCATGGCTTACTGCAGCCTTGACCTCCTGGACCCAAGTGATCCTCCTACCCAGGCGTGCAACATCATGCCTGGCTAATATTTAAAATTTTTTTGTAGAGATGGGGTCTCACTATGTTACCCAGGCTGGTCTTGAACTCGTGGGCTCAAGCAGTCCTTCCACCTTGGCCTCCCAAAGTGTTGGGATTATAAGCATGAGCCACTGAAAACTTTATTTATTTATGTATTTATTTATTTATTTGTTGCCCAGTCTAATGAAACTTAATTTTATTACTTTATTACACCTATATTTTAAGTCTCTGTTGTCATACAAATTATAGCTCACATATAAAACAACTGGCTGAGGCAGGGCATGGTGGCTCATGCTTATAATCCTAGCACTTTGGGAGGCTGAGGTGGGTGGATCACTTGAGGTCAGGAGTTCAAGATCCGCCTGGCCAACAAGGTGAAACTGCATCTCTACTAAAATACAAAAATTAGCCGGGCCTGGTGGCGCATGCCTGTAGTCCCAGCTACTCGGCAAGCTGAGGCAAGAGAATTGCTTGAACCCAGGAGGTGGAGGTTGCAGTGAAGTGAGATTGCACCACTGCACTCCAGCTTGGATGACAGAGCAAGACTCCCTCTCAAAAACAAAACAAAACAAAAACAAATAAGTCGGGCGCAGTGGCTCACACCTGTAATCCTAGCACTTTGGGAGGCCTAGGCGGGCGGATCATCTGAGGTCAGGAGTTCGAGACCAGCCTGGCCAACATGGTGAAACTTTGCTTGTACTAAAAAAAATACAAAAATTAGCCAGGTGCGGTGGCATGTGCCTGTAGTCCCAGCTACAGGGGAGACTGAGGCAGGAGAATTGCTTGAACCCAGGAGGCAGAGGTTGCAGTGAGCTGAGATCATGCCACTGCACTCCAGCCTGGGTGACAGAGCAAGACTCTGTCTCGAAAAATAAAAATAATAAATAATAATAAAATAAAGCAACTGGCTGGATTTGGCCAATAAATCATTTTGACACCTATAAAGTAATTTGACCTAAAGGAGCTTAAATGAGAATAAACAGTCATTAATGAAGAACTACTTTAAGTAGTGTTCTTAAGATGATTAAAGAGATTTATTGAACTAGATCAGGTTTAGCCTCAAGGAGCCAAATTTGGCCTGCCATCAATATTTGTTACACAGCCTGTGAGCTAAGAACAGTTTTTATATTTATTAATGGTTGGGAAAAAAATATATTTTGTGATACATGAGAATCATGTGAAAGTCATGTTTCAGCATTCATAGTTTTATTTGCGTACAACCACACTTGTTAGTGGATTGTCTGTGACCTTTAGGTGTACAGTGGCAGAGTTGAGTAATTGCAACAGAAAGTATGTGGCTCTCAAAGCCTCAAATGTTTACTATCTGCCCCTTTACAGAAAGTGTTTGTTAGCCCAAAGCATAAATCATCATTTCACAGTGTGCTGGGAATAATGTAGTCAAGCTTTTATTTGCTTATTGCTGGATGTTCATGCCCGCCGTATTGAAGTTCCTGGTGAATTAAGGAGGAAATAAACTATCTAATCGCATTTTGATAAACAAGAGATTTTAAAACAAGGTAATTGTGTTGGAGGAAGACAACAAGAGGTCCTTTCTCCTGTACATCATATTTTACTGCATATTAATAATCAGCATACAAAAAGGGATTAAAAGTTTTAGTTAAGGTTTTATTTAATTACTCTGTTTTCTTGGGTTTTACTCATTTTTCTTAACTGTTCTTTCCCTTTATTATCGATTTTTATTCTTATTCATTTATTTATTTATTTGAGACAGGGTCTCACTCTGTCATCCAGGCTGGAGTGCAGTGGTACAATCATGACTCACTGCAGCCTCGACCTCTGCAGGCTCAGGTGATCCACCTGCCTCAGCCTCTTGTGGGACTGTGCACCACCACGCCTGGCTAATTTTTTTGTAAAGATGGGGTTTTGTCATGTTGCCCAGGTTGGTCTTAAACTCCTGGACTCAAGCAATCTGCCTGCCTTGACCTCCCAAAGTTCTGGGACTACAGGAGTGAGTCACTGCACCTGGGCTATTATCAATTTTTAGAATGCGTTAGTATCATAGCAACTTTCAGGGGGGACCAGTGAGGTTTTTGTTTTTAGGTATCATTATGAGCTCATGGAATTTTATAGATTTATATGTTTTAATCACTTGCGATCATTATTCCTTTCGATCATCAAATTGTCTCATCTTTGATCGTTGGGAGTCCCTTCAGGTTGGTTCATTTGTCCTTTTAACATGAACCTAGCATTCTTTGATAATGTGTTTTTGCATGCAAGATGTCCCAGGTTTTACATTGTACATTTTCTGCCTTAGGCTTGCCATCAGCCATTTCTCCAAGAAACCTTGATTCCTTTTGTGGGAAATAGAATTTTTTTTTTTTTTTTAATTTTTTTAGGAGACAGGGTCTCACCGTGTTACCAGACTGGAGTACAGTGGCACCATCATAGCTCACTGCAGCCTTGAATGCCAGGTTCATGCAGTCCTCCTGCCGCAGCCTCCTAACTAGCTAGGACTATAGGTTTGCACCTCTACACTCAGCTAATTTTTAAATTTTTTTTGTAGAGAGGGGATCTTGCTGTTTCCCTGGCTGATAATACTTGAACTCCAGGGCTTAAGTGATCCTCCTGCCTTGCCATTCCAAAGTGCTTGGATTACAGGCATGGGCCACGGTGCCCAGCTGGGAATGAGTTTTAGACAGCAGTCTTAGTGCTTTGTTAATTTTTGCTTTGCATTTTAAACATGTCTTCTCTGTTTTTATCATTCCCTTTATAATTTATAATTTTCTTCATTATTTCACTGTGAACTAATGTAAACACAAAATACATTCATTCCTTGAATGTGAACTACACACTTAAACCTTTTTTGATATACTTCCCAGTTTATCTGATGCCATATAAAAAAACTTGGATTTCCAGATTCCTCCATATCTTGTCTCTCTGTGGATGGCTCATAAGGTGTGTGTGTATGTGTGTTGTGTTTGCTAGATACATTATAATAATAAGTATTTATTTATTTAAAGAAAGGCCCTTGTTCTGTTACAGGGGCACAGTCAGACCATAGCTTGCTGCAGCCTTGATCTCTTAGGCTCAAATGATCCTTCTGCCTCAGCCTCCCAAGTAGTTGGGACTACAGGCATGTGCTACCACTCCGAACTAACTTTTTACTTTTTTGTAGAGAGATTTTGGTATGTTGACCTGGCTGGTCTCAAATGCCTGGCCTCAAGCAATCCTTCAGCCTCAGCCTCTCAGAGTGCTGGGATTACAGTCATGAGCCACCTTGCCCAGCTCTAAGTGCTGTTCTGTGTATAAACTGATATACACCTCAGAAACTGTCCTTTGAATAAAATACTGTTACTCTCCCCATTTATGGATGAAGAGATTGAGGCACAAAAAGGTTAAATAACTCATCCAGGTTTACACAACTAATAAGTGGATGGAGCCAGAATGTTAATCTAGGCAGTCTCCCTCCAAAGCCAAATGCAGTTCTGAGCTATGGGTTTGGAACAGAAGAAAGACATACAGTCAGCGGAATGTGGGAGTAAGAAGTAGAGAGTGCTTATTGAAGAAGTTTAAGGTAACTCCAGAAATTTAAAGAAGAGTACCTGGGGAGAAAAGCTATGGGTTTGGGTTTTTAAAAAATTGATAATGTTATTGCACGTTGTTTTGTATTATTACTGGGTTTGTGTCATGATTCCTTCAGTTCATAAATGTTGCTCTGAAACCTTTTTTTAACAAAAAATATTCTATTCAGACATTTTATATCTGATTTTTGACCTGGAACAAGTTGCTATCAGAAGGTAGCATTATTCTGAAGATCAAGAATACAGTTGGCTCACATCTGTAATTCCAGCAATTTGGGAGGCTGAAGTGGGTGGATTGCTTGAGCCCAGGAGTTCAGACCTGCTTGGGCAACATGGCAAGACCCCATCTCTACAAAAAAATACAAAAATTAGCTGGGTGTGGTGGCACGCACATGTAGTCCCAGCTACTCAGGAGGCTGAGGTGGAAGGATCACTTAAGCTCAGGGGGGTTGAGATTGAGATTGCAGTGAGCTGTGATCATGCCACTGCACTACTAAACTCCAACCTGGGGGACAGAGAAAGAACCTGTCTCAAAAAGCATGCTATGTTGTTTGTTACTATAATAATTGTACCTTGCATTTATGTGGTCCATTACAGCTTTTCAGAGTTCTTTAAAGTGCATTCTATCATATGGACCTGACAAGCCCTTAAAGACAAGCATTACAGGGGGTTTTAGCTTCGTTTAATATGTAGATGAAACTGAGTCTCAAAGGCGACATAGCAGTAGTGGAGGAGCTGACGCTAGAGCCCAGCCTATACCATTAGTTCTTTGTTTTTCTTCTCTGTACTCCAGCACCATCAGATAATAATTCATTCAGTAATAATTTGGAACCTGAAGATAATTTGGAACCTGAAGAAGGGACAAAATATTGCAATAATGAATTAAAATGTTTAGGAGAGAAGTTCCTGCTTAATAATAGAGTTTTAAAGAGTGACAACCTTGGATTCTCTTTCAAGTGACAAGTTGAATAAATTACAGGTCCTGCAGTTGTTAGCCATCACCTTGCTCGTGTTCTGCTGTTGTGGAAGTGTGTCTTTCCAGCATCTCCTAAAGATCTAGAAACAGAAAAGAGCCGAGGAGATTCGTTTACATGGCAGGTAACCCTGGAAGGACGAGCTGGTGCACTGTGTGGTAGGTTGGATTTAGTCTTGTCTCTCCCTTTCCTTTGGCTTTTTACCCACCTTTTATCTTTAACATGTACTTGTATGTTTTATTTAACGTGAGGCAGGGGGATATGCCACTAATGATTTTTTTTTTGTAACTGAACAAAAAATTTTTAACTGATTAATTGGTAATGATAAACTGGTGTATGATATAATAAACCAGATTTGAGAGTTAAGATACATGTTTTATTAGGTGCAGTCCAGTTAAAAACTGTCAACATTGTTTTGTCTTAGGTAAGCATTCATTCCTCTTTTCAGAAATACTAAGGTTTGGTTTAATTACCATTAAGAATGGTTTCCATTTAGCCTATACAGTTGACCCTTAAACAGCATAGAGGTTAAAGATGCCAGTGCCCCTCAAAGTCAAAAAATCTGTGTCTAACTTTTAACTCCCCAAAAATGTATCTAATATCCTACTGTTGACCAGAAACCTTACTGATAACATAAATAGTCAATTACCACTTTTTTTTTTTTTTTTTTTTTTTTTTAAACAGGGTCTCACTGTTGCCCAGGCTAGAATGTTGTGGTGTGAACACAGCTCACTGCAGTCTTGGCCTGCAGAGCTAAAGTGATGCTCTCACCTCAGCCTCCCAAGTAGCTGAGACCACAGGTGTATGCCACCATGCCCAGCTAATTTTTAAACTTTTTGTAGAGAGGGAGTCTCACTATGCTGCCCAGGCTGGTCTTGAACCCCTGACCTCAAGCAATCCTCCCACCTCAGCCTCCCAAAGTGTTGGGATTACAGGCGTGAGTCACCACACCCAACCCCACATATTTTGTATGTTGTATATATTATATACTGTATTCTTAGGGTAAGCTAGACAAAAGAAAAATGTTATTAAGAAAATCATAGGGAAGAGAAAATATATTTACTATTCATTACACGGAAGTAGATCATCATAAAGGTCTTCATCCTCATCGTCTTTATGTTGAGAAGGCAGAGGAGGGGTTGATCTACTTCTGTCAGCGGAGGCAGATGCAGAAGAGGTGGAGCAGGTGGAAGGGGAGGCAGGAGAGGTAGGCACACTCGGTGTGGCATCTGTTGAAAAAAATCCACGTATAAATAGACCTGGGAAGTTCACATTTGTGGTGTTCAAGGGTCACCTGTATATGAAAGTTGTACCTTCTACAATATATAGACTGTTAAAAGTAATGTTTTGGCTGGGCGCAGTGGCTCACACTTGTAATTTCAGCACTTTGGGAGGCTGAGGCGGGCGGATCACCTGAAGTCAGGAGTTCGAGACCAGCCAGGCCAACATGGTGCAACTCCGTCTCTATTAAAAATACAAAAAAAATAGCCGGATGTGGTGGCAGGTGCCTGTAATCCCAGCTACTCGGGAGGCTGAGACAGGAGAATCGTTTGAACCCCAGAGGCAGAGGTTGTAGTGAGCTGAGAATGTGCCATTGCACTCCAGCCTGGATGACAAGAGTAAAACTCTGTCTCAAAAATAAAATAAAATAATAATGTTTCACCATGAAGGGTGAGATCCCTGGAAAGATGTGGAAGCATTGGTTTTGGTTTTTATTCAAGGCATTTTTACTCTTAAAGACCACTTTTGAAATTGATCTTAGCCAGATTCAGTGGCTCACGACTAATCCCAGCATTTTTGGAGGCTGAGATGAGTGGATTGCTTGAGTTCAGGAGTTCAAGACCAGCCTGGACAACATGGTGAAATCCTCTCTCTACAAAAAATGCAAAAACTAGCCAGACATGATGGAGCATGCCTGTAGGCTGGGGTGGGAGGATTACCTGAGCCTGGGAGATGGAGGCTTTGGTGAGTTATGATTGCACCACTGCATTTCAGCCTGGGCAACGGTGAGATTCTGTCTCAAAGGGTCCAGGGGTGGGGGAGGTGGGGGCAGGAGGGAGGCAGGGAGGGAGAAAGAGAGAGAGAGAGAGAAAGAGAAGAATTGATCAGTCTGACTTTGTTTTTTGTTTTTGAGACGGAGTTTCGTTCTTGTTGCCCAGGCTGGAGTGCAATGGCGCGATCTTGGCTTACCACAACCCCTGCCTCCCGGGTTCAAGTGATTCTCCTGCCTCAGCCTCCTGAGTAGCTGGGATTACAGGCATGCACCACCATGCTCGGCTAATTTTGTATTTTTAGTAGGGACGGATTTCTTCATGTTGGTCAGGCTGGTCTCAAACTCCGGACCTCAGGTGATCTGCTCTCCTCAGCCTCCCGAAGTGCTAGGATTATAGGTGTGAGTCACTGCGCCTGGCCCAGTCTGACTTAAAAATACTCATCTTATTCTACGTACATCTTATTCTATGTACAAAAGTAATTCATTATAGAAAGTTATTTATTTCGGGCTGGACGCCGTGTCTCACTCGTATAATCCCAGCACTTTGGGAGACCCAGGCAGACAGATCAGTCACTTGAGGCCAGGAGTTCGAGACCAAGCCTGGTCAACATGGTGAAACCCCGTCTCTTCTAAAAATTCAAAAACTAGCCGGGAGTGGTAGCACACACTATTTGTTTCAGATAACATCTGTAAAAACCAAACATGCTGACTTGAAAGTCAATGTGATTCCACGGAACTAGTTGTAGAGCTGGAAAACTTGAGAGTCTAAGCTGATTTTTTTTTTTTTTTGCTTCTAAGCTTGAGGGCTGAGTAAAAGTAAAACCTTAGGACAGCAGCATTTTGTGAATACGGTTATTGCTTCATCTTAGTAATCCTAGAGAGTCTTTTTTTTTAAGTATGATTAGGAGTAGAAGGCACTATGTACCTTTTTATACTACAGTTTCAGGAATTTTTTTATTTTAGCAAATTGCTTTATTACTCTAACAAGAATGCTAATGTTATACCATAATCAAATGTGCCTTTCATGGTTGATTACAGTATGCCCAAGTAAAAGTCTGTTTTCCTTTTCAGCTATCAAGAGCTTTGTTTCCCACTGTGGTGATCTCCTTACTGAGGAAGTAATTCAGCGTCTTCTTCCACCACTTCCTTGTGCTGTGGATTTGCTAACTCAGTAAGGATCGACTATTTAGATTTGATAAAATTTTCTAAGAGGAATTAGTTGCCCTCTGATTATGTAATATTCCTTAAGTACATTAATAAGGCAAATTTCTATAGTTGGTGAATGATTTTATAGAGGAAGGCAATCAGTTAGTTATATGATTTTTTTTTAGGCTAAGGTCTTGAATGAAAATTACATATTAAAGGGGAAGGAAATTTTGGGGGGAATAATCTACCTTACAGGCAGATTTAACAAGAAAATAACTATTAAGACTCTTAACCTTTTCAGGTATGCATTTTATTGGTTTGTTAGAGTATTCAGTGTTCATGAGAACCAGATGCTTCTAACAGTTTCAATTTTTTGTTTGTTTATATTTTTCATAAGTTTGAGTTATACATGTATGATTAAAACGTATAGAGAAAAGCCAATATATAATGTGAGCACTCGTAATTTCCAAATTAATAAAACATGTGAAAGTTCTTTGAAAAAAGCATCTAATGATTAACACTTTATATGTACAGAAAAATACGTTTAAGATATGGCTTATAAGGTATAATAATAAAATGTGCACTTGTGAATCCAACACACCCTGAGCAGAGGTTTGCAAATGTTTCTTCTGAAGGACCAGATAGTAAATATTTTAGTATATACAGACTATGAAGTCTGTATTGCAGCTACTCAACTCTGTCATTGCAGCTCAAAAGCAGTCATAGATAATAGGTGAATGAATGAATGAATGTGGCTATGTTCCAATAAAACTTTATTTACAAAAACAGGCAGTGGGTCATAATTTGGCTACCACTGGACTAGAGCATTAATGATACTATTGAAGGTGTCTCTGTGCCCCTCTCCAGCACCATTCTTTCTGCCTTCCTTTAGAGGCAACCATTAATCTGAATTTTATAGTTGTCATTTCCTTGTCTTTTAAAAAAATGTATCACATATTTTTGTTTCTTAAAATAGCACATTGTTTAGATTTGCTTGGTTTTTGATCAGGCAAAAATTACTGTCCTGTTTCTGGGACTTGCTTTTGTTATTCAACATTATGTTTCTAAGTTTTACCTTTGTTTAAGTTCATTCATTTTGGTTACTGTATAATATTTAATTGTGCGAATATACAACAACATATTGATTCTCTTGTCCATGGACTTCTGAGTTATTTCTAGTTTTCTGCTTTTAAAGCTAATGTATTTTTATGTTCAACTTCAGAAAATAATACCAAATTATTTTTCAGTGTTCTTCTGTATTTCTACCAATAGTGTAAGTATCCTTTGACCACTTTTTCACCAACACTTTCTCAGATATCAATTCTACCCCATCCAATAGGTATAAAATGATATCAATTGTATATCGGTTTCCTGACGGTTTAAGTATAATTTTATGTGTTTGTTTTTTCTCAGTATTTCCCCTCCCCATCCTATGAAATGCCTATTCATTCATATCTTTAACCTATCTTTCTTTTAGGTTGTCTTTTTGTTATTAATTTATAAGAAATTCTTCCTTTTTTTTTTTTTTTTGAGACGGAGTCTCGCTGTGTTGCCCAGGCTGGAATGCAGTGGCCGGATCTCAGCTCACTGCAAGCTCTTCCTTCCGGGTTTATGCCATTCTCCTGCTTCAGCCTCCTGAGTAGCTGGGACTACAGGCGCCCGCCACCTCGCCCGGCTAGTTTTTTGTATTTTTTTTTTTTTAGTAGAGACGGGTTTTCACCGTGTTAGCCAGGATGGTCTCGATCTCCTGACCTCATGATCCGCCCGTCTCGGCCTCCGAAAGTGCTGGGATTATAGGCTTGAGCCACTGCGCCCGGCCTCTTCCTTTTTTTTTTTTTTTTTGAGATGGAGTCTGGCTCTGTCACCCAGGCTGGAGTGCAGTGGCATGATCTCGGGTCACAGCAACCTCCACCTCCCAGGTCCCCGTTCAAGCGATTCTTCTGCCTCAGCTTCCTCAGTAGCTGGAATTACAGGCACACACCATCATGCCCAGCTAATTTTTGTATTTTTAGTGGAGACGGGATTTCACCATGTTGACCAGGCTGGTCTCAAACTCCTGACCTCAGGTGATAAACCCACCTCGGCCTCCCAAAGTTCTGGGATTACAGGCATGAGCCACTGCGTCCAGCCGTTTTTGGGATTTTTTTGAGACAGAGTTTTGCTCTGTTGCCCAGGCTGGAGTACCTTGGTGTGATCTCCACTCACTGCAATCTCCACCTCCTGGTTTCAAATGATTCTCCTGCCTCAGTCTCCCTAGTAACTGGGATTATAGGCATGCACGACTACGCCTGGCTAATTTTTGTATTTTTAGTAGAGACAGGATTTTGCCACGTTGGCCAGGCTGGTTTCGAACTTCTGGCCTCAAATGATCTGCCCGCCTCAGCCTCCCAAAGTGCTGGGATTACAAGCATGAGCCACCATGCTCAGCCTTTTTTGTTGTTGTTGAGACAGGGTCTTGCTCTGTCACCCAGGCTGGAGTGCAGTAGTGTGATCATGGTTCACTGCAGCCCCAAGCTCCCAGGCTTAAGTGATCCTCCCACCTAAGCCTCCCAAGTAACTGGAACTACAGGTGTGCACCACCACACCCAGCTAACTTTTTACTTTTTTTGTAGACACAGGGCCTCACTATGTTGCCTAGAGTGGTCTCAAATTCCCGGGCTCAAGCGATCTTCCCGCCTCGACCTCCCAAAGTGCTTAGATTATCTTGTGAGTCACCATGCCTGGCCTACATATTTCTGAGACTATTCTTTAGCTGTTCATTAAAATGTTAAAAATGTCTTCTAATTTTTTTTATTAATATGCATTTATTATTTAAATGTCAGATGTATCAGTCTTTTACTCTTTGGTTAGTACTTTTTTTCTTTTTGTTTAAAAATTCTTCCTGGCTGGGGGCAGTGGCTCATGCCTGTAATCCTAGTGCTTTGTGAGGCCGAGGTGAGAGGATTGCTTGAGACCAGGGGTTTGAGACCAGCCTGAGCAACATAGCGAGGTCTCATCTCTACCAAAATAAATAAATAAATAAATGAATAAAGCCAGACGTAGTGGTGCTCACTAGTAGCCCTAGCTACACAGGAGGCTGAGGTGAGAATGGTTGCTTGAGCATTGCAGTTCAAGGCTGTAGTCTTGATTGCGCCACTTCTCTCCATCCTGGATGACAGAGCGAGACCCCAGTTCAAAAAAAAAAAAAAAAAAGTCTTCCTTACTGCAAAGTTGTATTTTCTTATATTTCTCTCTGAAGTGTTTGAAGGTTTGTCTTTCATATTTAAGTCATCTGGAACTGATTTTTCTATTTGGAGTGAGCTTGGGATCTGTCTTAGTTCATCTGTGCTGTTATGCTGCTATCACAAAATACCTGAGGCTGGATAATTTATTAAAAAACAGACACTAGGTCAGGAGATCGAGACCATCCTGGCTAACACAGTGAAACCCCGTCTCTACTAAAAATACAAAAAATTAGCCGGGCACGGTGGCGGGTGCCTGTAGTCCCAGCTACTCAGGAGGCTGAGGCAGGAGAATGGCCTGAACCCGGGGGGCAGAGCTTGCAGTGAGCCGAGATTGCGCCACTGCACTCCAGCCTGAGCGACAGAGCGAGACTCCGTCTCAAAAAAAAAAAAAAAAAAAAAAAAAAAAAAAACCAGACACTTATTTCTAACAGTTCTGGAGGCAGGAGTCCAAGATAAGACACCAGCAGATTGGTGTCTGGTGAGAACCAGCTGTTTGCCTCCAAGATGGCACCTTGTTGCTACATTCTCTAGAGGGGAGGAACTCTGTGCCTTCTTCATCTGGCAAAGGGATAGAAGGGCAAAAAAAAGGGCCAGACTCCCTCCATGAAGCCCTTTAATAATGACTTTAATCCATTTGTGAGGGCTTTGCCTTCATGACCTAAACACCTACCAAAAGGCCCTACCTCCCAACAGTACTGCATTGGGGATTAAGTTTCGAATACATGAATTTTGGAGGACACATTCAGACCATAGCAGGATTCAATTTCGTTTTCTTTTTAAATGTGGATAACAAACTGTCCCGTACTTTACTAAAAAAATCCATACTTCCTTCAATGATTGCCATTCACTTCTGTCATGTATTATATTCTCATTTATGCATGATCTATGCCTGTGGTCTCTATTGGTGTGTTTATTTATATGCCAACATGTTATCTTTATAATACATTTTGTATGTTAGATTAAGCCTTTTGACCTTATTCCTCTTTAGACATATTTTGGCCCTTCATGCACTTTTGATCTTCTACTGAAATTTTATTTGGGGCTGGGCACAGTGGCTCACGCTATCCTAGCATTTTGGGAGGCTGAGGTGGGCGAATCATTTGAGGTCAGAAGTTCAAGACTAGCCTGGCCAACATGGTGAAACCCCGTCTGTACTAAAAAAAAAAAAAAAAAAAAATTAGCTGGGCATAGTGGCACATGCCTGTAATCCCAGCTACTCAGGAGGCTGAGGCAGGAGAATCGCCTGAAACCAGGAGACAGAGGCCACAGTGAGCCAAGATCATGCCACTGCACTCCAGCCTGGGTAACAGAGTGAGACTCCATCTCAAAAAAAATAACAATAATAAGATAAATTTTATTTAAGATTGCATTGAATCTGTGGATAAATTTGAAGATAATTCATAGTTTTACAATACCCATGAACATGATACCTCTTTACTATTATTGAGGTATTTTACAAAGTTTAAATTTTTTTCTAAATAAAGGTCTTACAAGTCTTTTTAAAAACTTTACTCCCAGGTACTTTGTATTTTTGTTGTAATTATTAAATAGATGGGTATATAGTATATATAGTTTGTTTATTGCTGCCTTATAAAAATGTATTTGATTTTATATCCAACCACCTTACTGAATTTTCTCATATCAAACATTTATTTGTAGATTCATCTAGATTTTTCCTTTTACAATATTGTTTCTCTCTTCTTTATGTGCTAACTATGTTAGAGAACTGCCATTTAAAACTAAATAGAAAGGGTTAAATAAAGGGAATGCTTTTCATGTTTTACTGATAGAATGATGTTTGCTCCAGCTTTTTTAGTAGCTACTCTATCAGATTAAGAGAGTAACCTTCTATTCCTAGTTTGGTTTGGTGAAAGTTTCTTAAAATGAATGGGTTTTACACTCCTACCATGGGTGCAAGCTTTGTCTCAGAGCCTTGTGTTGGTATTGATATTTGTGTGCCTACTCTGGTTTCAACTTATGTCTTGTTTCATTTTTTTTAAATGTATGTTTGCTTGCTTTCATTGGCATAGGGGTTGATTGGCCTTAGAAAAGTCTCTTTCTATAAGTATAAAATGCAAATTGTCTTTTATCCTGATAAAAGATTTATTTATACTTATTTATACTTACCTAAGTAAGTAGCAGGAAGGCCCTGCAGGGAGTATAATCTGCCCTCCTAATGAAAGCAGAAACCAATAAAAATGCTTTTCTAAATTCTTACTTTGTTCTATTCATCTTTTTAAAAAACATACACATGCACGTCTCCAAACTAAATTTTTTTATAGTTAAAATAAGTGAATGTTGCAGGATTTTTAGAAATATAATTTCCTAACATCTTGTGAATATGATTGAAAGACTTTTCATATGTTAGCTATTTATTTCTGATCTGGCCTTAGAGAAATATAAAAATGCAGTGGATTTATTCTTAACTTTGGTAACTAAAAAATTCTACTGAAATAGAGGTTTTTGTTTTTGTTTTGAGACACTATATCAGTCTGTCGCCCAGGATGGAGTGCAGTGGTGCAGTCATAGCTCACTGTATCCTCAAACTCCTGGGCTCAAGTGATCATCTGGCCTCAGCCTCCCAAAGTGCTGGAATTACAGGCATGAGCCACCATGCCCGGCCCTACCCAGGTGTTACAATTATGTTTGCTAAGTAGTATTTACCAAGCTGAAAGATACTAAATGGAACCAGCATTTTAAAATATGCAGTGATAAGTCAATAGATAACTCCCCTTTCTTCTAGAGACTAGAAATAGCAAGCATTAGTTTTCTAGAAGGTGCAGTTGGCCAGGCATGGTAGCTCATGCCTGTAATCCTCACACTTTAGGAGGCCAAGGTGGGTGGATTACTTGAGCTCAGGAGTTTCAGACCAGCCTGGGGAACATAGTGAAACCCCATCTCTACAAAAAATATAAAAATTTAGCCAGACATGGTGGCCCACACCTGTGGTCCTAGCTGCTTGGGAGCCTGAGGTGGGAGGTTCACTTGAGCACAGGAGGTTGAGGCTGCAATGAGCTGAGATCACACCACTACACTCCAGCCTGGGCAATGGAGCAAGACCCTGTCTCGACAACAAAAACAAAAAAGAAAGTACAGCCTGGGCGCGGTGGCTCACACCTGTATCCCAGCACTTTGGGAGGCCGAGGCGGGTGGATCACGAGGTCAGCAGATCGGAC
This sequence comes from Macaca fascicularis, assembly GCF_037993035.2. Classification (NCBI taxonomy): domain Eukaryota; kingdom Metazoa; phylum Chordata; class Mammalia; order Primates; family Cercopithecidae; genus Macaca; species Macaca fascicularis. The sequence continues at coordinate 99,183,175 of NC_088381.1, read as the reverse complement.
CGTCCTGGCTAACATGATGAAACCCCCACTCTACTAAAAATACAAAAAATTAGCCAGGCGTGGTGGCACTTGCCTGTAGTCCCAGCTACTCGGGAGGCTGAGGCAGGAGAATCACTTGAACCCGGGAGGCAGAGGTTGCAGTGAGCCTAGATCGCGCCACTGCACTCCAGCCTGGGCGACAGAGGAAGAGTTCGTCTCAGAAAGCAAAATAACAAAAAAAAAGAAAGTACAAATGACTCAACATTGTGAGAATTTCTTAGAGAACCTAGAAAGCTCATGCCATAACAGTTTAGCAGATTTATTCCAGTGACATAATAAAAGTAATTTCATTGAACTTCTGTATAGCTAAGGATGAAAACCATACTCTAGTTGATAACATAGCTTGTTAAGAGTAGTATTCCTGGCCGGGTGTGGTGGCTCACACCTGTAATCCCAGCACTTTGGGAGGCCGATGTGGGTGGATCACGAGGTCAGGAGTTGAAGACCACCCTGGCCAATATGGAGAAACCCCGTCTCTACTAATAATACAAAAATTAGCTGGGCATGGTGGCGCATGCCTATAGTCCCAGCTACTCGGGAGGCTGAGGCAGAAGAATTGCTTGAACCCAGGAGGCGGAGGTTGCAGTGAACCGAGATCTTACCACTACCACTCCAGCCTGGGTAACAGAGTGAGACTGCATTTCAAAACAAAACAAACAAACAAAAAACAGTAGTAGTCCTTCAGCAAATATTTGTTGAATGAATGAGCATTGGTAAAGTGATGTCTTAACACCAATAGGAAAGGTGAATAGAAGATAAAGAAGAGTACATGAAAATGAAAGGAGAGAGTGTGAAGAAAGATCATATTTTGTGGCCAGGTGTGGTGGCTTGGGCCTGTAATCCTAGCACTTTGGGAGGCCGAGGTGGGAGGATTGCTTGAGCCCAGGAGTTTGAAACCAGCCTGGGCAACGTGGCAAAACCCGTCTGTACCAAAAATACAAAATAAAATTAGCCAGGCATGGTGGTGCAACCCTGTAGTTTCCAGCTACTCAGGAATCTGAAGTGGGAGGGTGGTTTGAGCCCAGAAGACAGAGGTTGCAGTGAGCCAAGACCATGCCACTGCATCCCAGTCTGGGCTACAGAGCTGGACCCTGTCTCAGAAAAGAAAAGTAAAGCAGCACTAATGTTTGTTAGTAAGTTACATAACTAATTTATATGTTAAGATGTTAAGCTGTCAATTTTTGTGTATTGTTATATAACTTAACCACTTAAGATACACTTTTTCTTTTATTTTAAGGCTTTCTTCAATACTAAAAATGTATGGAAGTCCTTTGAAAACACCATCAGTGGTTTATAGACAAAGACTTTATGAACTGTTGATTTTATTACCTCCTGAGACCTATGAAGGTATGTGCCTTAGACTAAAATGTTTTATTTGTGACTAATATGGTTCCTGGAACATTACTGTCACTCATTAAATATTTAAATGAATTATAATGGCAGTTATTTAGTGCCTTGTTTCTAGGAGGTTTAGGGAGTTCAGTCCTAATCCATGTGTTCACCATCTTATAGTAAAGAAATACATTTGGGGTTTTGTTTTTGTTTTAATTTTTTTGAGACAGGATCTCACTCTCTCACCCAAGCTGGTGTGCAGTGGTATGCAATCATGACTCACTTCAGCCTTGATCTTGGGCTCAAATGACCCTCCAGCCTCAGCCTGCTGGGTAGCTGGGCCTACAGGCACACCACCATGCCCAGCTAATTTTTTGTATTTTTGGTAGAGACGGGGTTTCGCCATGTTGCCCAAGCTGGTCTCAAACTCCTGGGCTCAAGCAATTCTCCCGCCTTGGCCTCCCAAAGTGCTGGGATTACAGGTGTGAGCTATTTAGCCCAGCCTAAAATAAGTTAAAAAAAAAAAAAAAAAAAAAACAGGCTGGGCGCGGTGGCTCAAGCCTGTAATCCCAGCACTTTGGGAGGCCGAGACGGGCGGATCACGAGGTCAGGAGATCGAGACCATCCTGGCTAACCCGGTCAAACCCTGTCTCTACTAAAAAATACCAAAAAAACTAGCCGAGTGAGGTGGCGGGCGCCTGTAGTCCCAGCTGCTCGGAAGGCTGAGGCAGGAGAATGGCGTGAACCCGGGAGGCGGAGCTTGCAGTGAGCTGAGATCCAGCCACTGCACTCCAGCCTGGACGACAGAGCGAGACTCCATCTCAAAAAAAAGAAAAAAAACTCCTTCTTAAGGCCAGGCACTGTGTTAGAAATTGTATGTATCAAATCTCATTTATCCTAGGATGATACAGTGAGCGAGTTACATTTTTCTTATTTGGCAAAAGGTTTAGGTTACAAAACCAACTCAAGAGCACATATCAGGTAAAGAGTGGAATCAAGATTAAAACATAAATTTACCTCATGCTGTGCTGCTGCCTTTTCTAAGTAACCTACTTAAGAGACTTAACAATCATAGCTTAGTGATATGTCTATCTTATTCTTTGCCATCTATCAATTTAAAAGTTACTTGCTAGATATCTAGTAAAAAGCTGAGAGATAATTTCTATGTTTCACAGCTCAGATAACTGTTAGGTTGTGACAAAAGCAATTTCCTTCAGATTTTTACAATAGTATCTTGAAATTTATTTTCAGACTAAAATAAAAATTTTTTTTTTTTGAGACGGCATCTTGCTCTGTCGCCCAAGCTGGAGTGCAGTGGCGTGATCTCGGCTCACTGAAACCTCTGCCTCCTGTGTTCAAGCGATTCTCCTGCCTCAGGCTCCTGAGTAGCTGGAACTACAGGCATGCACTACCAAGCCTGGCTAATTTTTTTGTATTTTTAATAGAGACGGGGTTTCACCACGTTGGCCAGGCTGGTCTCACACTCCTTACCTCAGATGAGCCACCCTCCTCAGCCTCCCAAAGCGCTAGGATTACCGGTGTGAACTCCTGACCTCAGGTGATTCACCCTCCTTGGCCTCCTGAAGTTCTAGGATTGCAGGCATGAGCCACTGTGCCCGGCCAAAAGGACTGCTGCTCAACTCTTCAATAAGTATTTAGGAATACAAGAATCTTGACTTAAAATGTACAGTGTATCTTCTGATAAATAATAATGGAAGCTTTTTTTTTTTTTTTTTTTTTTTTTGGAGACAGGGCCTCACTCGGCCACCCAGGCTAGAGTGCAGTTGTGTGATCTTGGCTCGCTGCAGCCTCAACCTCCCAGGCTCAAGTGATCCTCCCACCTCAGCCTCCCAAGTAGCTGGGCCTGCAGGTGTGCACCACCACTCCCAGCTAGTTTTGTTTTGTTTTGTTTTTAAAATCCTTTGTAGAGATGAGGTTTTGCTATGCTGCCCAGGTTGTTCTCAAATTTCTGGGCTTAAGTGATCCTCCCGCCTCGGCCTCTCAAAGTGTTGGGATTATAGGCATGAGCCACTGGGCCTGGCCTGATGATGTAAGTCTTACCCTTGAAAAAACTTGAATTAGAGGAAAAAGTCTTGAAGTCTTCTACTTTTTTTTTTTTTTTTTAACTTGGATTTTCTCAGAGTTGGAGTTTGGAAATGCAATCAGGAGTCCTAAAGAAATAAGGAATATACATATATATATTTCAAATCAGTTCCAGAGTGTTCATTAGGAGACAAAGTCAGGACTTGCTGTGAACTTCTGGAAAAAACAAACTCTAGGCCAGGTACATTCGCTCACACCTATAATCCAGCTCATTGGGAGGCTGAGGCAAACGGATCATTTGAGGTCAGGAATTCGAGACCAGCCTGGCCAACATGATGAAATCCCGTCTCTACTAAAAATACACAAAATAATTAGCTGGGCATGGTGGCACATGCCTGTAGTCCCAACTACTCAGGAGGCTGAGGCAGGAGAATCCTTTGAACCCAGTAGGCAAAGGTTGCAGTCAGCCAAGATCACATCACTGCACTCCAGCCTGGGTGGCAGAGATTCTGTCTCTAAATAAATAAATAAAGTTCTGATTTTATCAGTTCCTCCAATGTGTTGTCAAAGAGTCAGTGTCTAGGACATAATAAGAAATTGCTTTTGCCACGTGGAATGTATCTAAGAATTGAAACAACTTTTCTTCATGACTGTCCAGCAGATGTAGATGTCTTAGAGTGACTTAGTTTTCCGAAGGATTGGCGTAAAAATTGAGTTCTTAGTTTTTATTTCCTGTCTTAGTTTAGGTATGGATTTCTTTTCAAATATCTTAATATTCTCTACACTGAAAATAACTCATCAGCAAGTTAGTCATGCATTTTTATACAAAAGCTTATTTGCATTTCAAAATTATCTTAATTATCTTTAGGTACTTTTTCCAGGGACAGTTGGGAAAGTAATCACTTTTAACTGAGAAGTAGAGATTTTCTACTATTTTCACACATAGCTGTAGGAACAAACATACCTTGTATATTGTACTACCAACAGAATTATTTTGCTGAGTGTCATATACATAAACTTAGACATTCCTTTGAGCAACTCTCATTTGCTCAATCTTTATGACTTCATTGATCCCTGTCCACTCTTCCTAATTCCTGTACGTAAGCTCTCCTTTCCCTAAATTTAATAGTGCTTTTGTTTTTATCTTTTATGAAACATAATAGTTCCTACCTTCCTATTATAGTTATATGTATGTATTGGTATCCCATAGTGTATACTTTCTTGAAAGGAAGATTAAATATAATAAAATCTTTCTCTGTAGCTTATTAAACACAATCTGGATGGATGAGTGATTCAGCACAGTGGTTAAAAGCTCAAATTCTGGAGCCCAATTAACTGGGTGTCAGTCTGACAGCTGTGTGATCACCATATGATCTCTGGCAAGTAATAAATTCCCGATTCCTGTTTCCTTACCTGTGAAACAACATACTAACCTGACGTTATTAGGTTACTATGAGGGTTATATGTAAAGCTTTTAGTACCTTTCCCGACACATATTAAGTATTCAGTAAGCCAAGCACTGGGTGTAATCTCAGCTATTCAGGAGGCTGAGACAGGAGGATCACTTAGGCTTGGATTTAGAGATTAGCCTGGGCAATATTGTGAGACCCCATCTGTTAAAAAACAAAAAGTAAACTTCAATAAATATTTGTTGTTACCACTGTTACTGCTGCTAATGATACAGAAAGTGATGGCAAGTAAACCCTTCCTAACTCATCCTACCGCTTCTGATCATTGGATGTCACCCCAGTCCTCATTTCATCCTGATGCAATTGTTCGAAGAAACACTTCGAAGAGTGTAAACATTTTTCTAAGGGAATTTCCTGCAGTACTTAAGTTACAAACTGGCAAAAACCATTTAAGCTCTCTGTGGATAAGATTTTTTGATAACCCAGCAGAAATTAGGATAAAACATCTTTGAGGTGATAATTGCAGTCAATGTGATAAATGGATCAGCTTTTCAAAGTGTATATGTTAGAGAGGCAACCATATGTTGTCTCTTGTGTTATGGGAGAACACAATACCACTTATGAACTAACCTGCACCCACCCTGCCCACCACCAAAAACAAAAATGAGCCCCTTCTAGATCCAACTACCAATTTATTTTTTTTTTAAAGTACAGATAGAAGAACAAATTAAGCTATACCAGGGGCCTATAATCATAAAAACTCAGACTGTAGAAAATTGTACGAAACAAATAACCTTGTTTCTTCAAATAAATTGCCAAAGAGGGGAAAGGTATAGGGAGAATACTAAATTGAAAGAGACAAGATAAACTAGCTGCAATGTGTACACTTTACCTAGATCTAGAAGCAACAAAAACAGGTGTTTTTGAGATAGTTGGAAATTTGAATACTGAATGGGTATCTGATGTTCAGTGGTTTTTTTTTTTTTTAAACAACATGAGATTATATAGCAGGATTTTGTTCAAAATAAAATGTGTTTCACTTTAATGATACACAATGAAATATTTATGAATGAAATGATGTGCTGCCTAGGGTTTTCTTAAAAATAATGTGGAGGAATGTGGGATCGGGAATGGGGATGTAGGTGAAATAATACTGTTGCAGCTGGTAAAGGTGAATAATGAGCGTATGCTGGAAAGGGTAGGGGCAGGCATCATCATAGTACTATAATTTATTTATGTTTGAAATTTTCCATAATAACATGTCTAAGTTTTTTCAGGCTAATTCTTTTTTTCTTTTTTCTTTTTTTTTTTTTTTTTTGCGTGAGGTGGACTCTCATTCTGTTGCCCAGGCTAGAGTGCGGTGGCTGATTTCTGCTCACTGCAACCTCTGCCTCCCGGATTCAACCGATTCTCCTGCCTCAGCCTCTGAGTAGCTGGGATTACAGGCACCCGCCACCATGCCCAGCTAATTTTTGTGTTTTTAGTAGAGATAGGGTTTTGCCATGTTTGGCCAGGCTGGTCTTGATCTCCTGACCTCAAGTGATCCCCCTACCTTCATCTCCCAAAGTGCTAGGATTACAGGTGTGAGCCACCATGCCCGGTCTCAGGCTAATTCTTATAAATTTTTTCAGACTGTGCTTTTTTAAAAAACAAACCTGCTTTTGTAAATCTATTTTTACATCTATTTTTATATTTCATGTCATTTTTATACCATCAGGTATGTACACACACACACACACATACACACATACTTTGAGATTTTCTTTTAGTATCAATTCTTAACCTTGTGACTAGCAACACATAGTTGAGCCAGTCATTTCTAGGGCAGTTTTCAAGAATGAGAAATAAAATCTTCGGCTGTGATATGTTAAAGTTGGCCAGTGGGTGCATTAAAGCTCAACCTGAGTTTTAAACCCCATACTCTCACCAGATAACCAATAGTACTAATTGCTCTTTTTCTGTGACTCAGCAGGAAACCTCTGTGCTATCCTCAAAGAGCTGGCTGCTGACTTGACTGCCCCTGATATTCAGGTGTCAGCATCTACATTTTTACTTCCACCCCTCTGTCATCAGGATGATCTTTTGATATTAAGTCCTTTGTTACAAGAGACTGACCATAGATTTATTGAAGAACAGGTATGGCCATTTTTTACTCTTGAGTAGATTCAATCTGTGAACAGTGATCTTAAAACCTTATATACTTTTTTTCCCTTTTAGCTCCTGCTTGGTAATGGTGTTGCTTGCGGAAGTCTTGAATATGACCCTTATTTGATTTATGAGAAAGATGTAGAGGGAGATTCAGTGCCTAAGCCCCTGCCTCCAGCACTATCAGTTATTAGTTCTGCAGCCAAGCTCTTTGGGGTTGTATGCGCTCATGTGGGAGAAACTCAAAGGTAAATATCTTCAATGGTTCAGTGAATGGAAAATAGAGAACTGGTGGGTAAGAAGAATGTTGCCAGAGATCTCATTAGCGTAAATAATTTCTTATAAATGACAGGTGAAGGTGAAATAAAAGTTCTTGTTTTATTATTCATTTGACTAATATTTAATAAGAAATGATTTAAATGCCTAAAACCACTAGAACTGTTGTGGATACAATACTTTGCCCACAGTTAGCTTATCGTCTAGCTGAAAATACAAATGAAAAATAATGACATAAGAATATTGATTTATGAGCAGTCATTACAAAGACACATACTAGGTTTTTTTTTAGACTAGGTCTCATAGGCTTTCTTACCTTGGAAACTTTTTGGAAGCATTATAGGTCCAGGGATTTGTCTTCAATTGGAGGGATTTTAAATGGTTTTTATCAGTTCACTTAAAGTGAACTTCAGACCCGTGGTCCCCAACCTTTTAGGCACCAGGGACCAGTTCGGCAAAAGACAATTTGTCCACTGGGTAGGGATAGGAAGAGGTTTTGGGATAAAACTGTTCCACCTCGGATTATTAGGCATTGTGAGGGGTGCACATGATCCCTCACATGCACAGTTCATAATAGGGTTCACACTCCTGTGAGAATCTAATGCCGCTGCTGATCTGACAGGAGTTTGGCTCAGATGATAATGCTTACTTGCCTGCCACTCACCTCCTGCTGTGAACCAGTACCAGGCCATGGACCAGTACCAGTCTGTGGCCCAGGGGTTGGGGACCCCGTGCTTTAGAACACACACACATACACACACAAAGATAATAGATGTTTAATTAACTTGATTGTGGTAATCTATTTCACAGTGTATATATGAGCAAAACATCATTAAAAACATCATGTTGTATACCTCATACTATGTAGGGACTTCTATCCTATGCTATTGTATGTGAAAAATTAATAAATACAAGATGGCCTCCCCCAAAAATGGACTTTCGTTTTGAAAAACCAAAGGATGATAATGATTCCTCATTGAGAATGATAGTTTCTTAATTAGTAACTGGACATACACATTTCTCAGGCATCAAAATCCACTATCCAGGAAATTCTGTTACTATCGGAAAAACTAAATGGAAAGTGAATCTCTTTCATAGGCTATTGTGGCTAATAATAGTTTACAAATCACTGTTATCCACACTGATTCATTCATTCATTTCCTGTCTCTCGACCAACAACAATGCATTTGACTAGATCATAGCTTTTATTATATCTTCTTATCCAGTTATGTCTTCCAGAGGATACCAGTTAGAGAATTTACCTTGATGTCTTTGGTGAAGACTTAGAAAAATATTTTAGTTTCATCACCAACACCTCTCTGAAACAGGTCTTAGAATAATTTGCTTTCATTGCGTAGAAAAGTGAATGAAATCTATACTGATTTTTACTAGCTTCAGTTTCAAAAGATGTTTTTTCCAAATGCATTTGTAGTGTTTCCTGTATATACTGTAACTATAAGGTTATGGTGATAAGAGAATATATGACTGAATTGTTAACGAATGAAGAGGAAAATTACAGTGATTTGGAATATTCAAAGAAAGATTCATGGAGAGGATGAAATTTGAACTAGTCTCTAACTACCTTTTTATAGAGCATATAATTACTTTAAAATAATTAATTTGGATTAATATACCAGTAACTACTGTGGATAAAACAGGGCTGGCCTTTTAAGCAAAGTATTTAAATTAAGGATGTTCTTAAATGGTTCCACTACCTTTGATGGGTCTAAAGTGGAAAAGCAAAAAAGAAAATATGCTTTTTACAGCCTTTCCTCTTAAAAAAGTGATTTTATTATTCTAGAGAAGTTTTCCTTTTCAGATTTATTGCCTAATTATAGTTTCATGAAGATCCTTATTAAGTTTAATGAATTTTTTAATGTGCTCATAGTTTTTGTATCCCCACCTAAATTATAATAATAATAATGAATATTCAAGGAAGGGAGGTTTTGTCTGTTTTAATAAAAACATTGAGAACAGATAAAAGCAAACCCTATCATTCTGTTTGGATTCTAACAAATTTGGAACAAACAGGATTCTAACTGTTTTGGAATAAAAATAGTAGATGACCAGGCACAGTAGCTTACACCTGTAACCAAGCACTTTTGGAGGCCAAGTTAGGCAAATTGCTTGAGCCCAACAGTTAAGAGCAGCCTAGGCAACGTGACAAAACCCCTTCTCTACAAAAATACAAAAATTAACTGTGCATGGTGGTGTGCAACTGTAGTCCCAGCTACTCAGGAGGCTGAGGTGGTAGGATCACTTGATACTGGGAGTTAGAGGTTGCAGTGAGCCAAGATCTCGCCACTGCACTCCAGCCTTAGCAACAGAGCAAGACCCTGTCTCAAAAATGTAAATATAAAGAAGTGAACCTGGCAAGATCCCAGGTACAGAAAGTGGGTTATAAGCAATATCAGCAGTCTCCAGTAGGTGTCGTTACAGAACCAGAAGATAGAAACTACATGAATAGTGAAGTTAAGTTTCTAATTTCCTATTGTCCCAGATATGATATTTATGTAACATATCAGGCTGTTTGCTTTTCAGCCATACATTTGAGTTATGGAGAAGAAACGTCTTAATTAAAGTATCTATATTTAAACAGCAACCAAGTATTTCAAGCCATTTTGTTATTATTGTGGTTAGCCTTATGTTTAAATAGTTGTATAACATGTGGTTGTCCTAAGGTTGGAAATAATATATTATTTAATATAAGTTAATGCACAATTTATTCACAATTTATTAATGCATACGTAATTGTCTTTTAAATTAGCTGATTCTCTATTCTGACTGTAGGGTTCTAACGCAAAAATGTTTAAAGGTTGGAAAGTCAAGATATTTTATACAGAAAAGAAATAATATTGATCTCAATCATATATTGTTTGTGATTACTTTTTTTTTCTTTGAGACAGCCCAGGTTGGAGTGCGGTGGCTCACTGCATCGTCTGTCTCCTGGATTTCAAGTGATTCTCCTGCCTCAGCCTCCCAAGTAGTTGGGATTACAGGGATGCATCACCATGCCTGGCTAATTTTTGTATTTTTTAGTGGAGATGGGGTTTCATAATGTTGACCAGGCTGGTCTCAAACTCCTGACCTCAGGTGGTCTGCCCACCTCGGCCTCCCAAAGTGCTAGGATTATAGGCATGAGCCACTGTGCCCAGCCTGTGTGTGGTTACTTTATTTTATGTTTTGTTTTGTTTTGAGACAGAGTTTCACTCTGTCACCCAGGCTGGAATGCAGTGGCACCATCTCAGCTCACTGCAACCTCCATCTCCCGGGTTCAAGTGATTCTCCTGCCTCAGCCTCCCGAGTAGCTGGGACTACAGGCATGCGCCACCGTGCCCGACTTTTATTTTTAGTAGTGACGGGGTTTCGCTGTGTTGTCCAGGCTAGTCTGGAACTCCTGACCTCAGGTGATCTGCCCACATCAGTCTCCCAAAGTCCTGGGATTACAGGTGTAAGCTACTGCTCCTGGCCTGTGTTTGTGGTTGCTTTTAAATAGATTTTCACCTTATTGCAAAGAATGAGTTCCTTAATTCACCTGAGGATTGTTCCACCCTTGACTTGCACATTGGAATTATCCAGACAAATTTTTAAGATACTGAAGATCCTGATTAGTATGGTATGCATAATGTGGGGGTGGGCACTGAAATTTTTTAAACCCCTTAGGTGATTCTGATAAATGGACTGCTTCAACAAATTATGTCACTTGTGAATGGATGGACAGAGAGGAAAAGCTTAAACAGTTATAATTCTCAGTAGTAAAAAATTTTGCCGTTATATACCCTCTGTCTAAAAAGTATTATTTTGTTTTTGTTTGTGGTTACTGTTTTGTTTGTGTATACGTGTGTACCCTCTGTCTAAAAGGTATATAATGTAAAATGTATGATGTAAAATAAGTCAGCATTTTCAAATGTTACATCTTCGCCCTTTATTCAGTTAACTGCATTTTTATTCCATCTAGACTTAAAACTTTTAGTACCTATCATTTCATTCCAAACTGATAATTATATGTTATAATTGATACTACTTATGAGTACTAATTCAGTATTACTAAGTCATCTCCATCTTCCTGAAGATCAGAATCTTTTGTTGAGATCTCTATAGGAATTGGTGTCATATATCTTGAATCCTTGATTAGTTAATAGTATATTCATTCTCTTTCAGGATTGGGGGCAGAGGATGAAGAAAAAGATTTTGAGCTCTGACAATCCTGTTTTATAGTCTTTGGTCCATGAATGTGGTCAAGAAATAATAGTATAAGTCAACTTATAGTACAGAATGACATAATTCTTAATCTCTAACCTTATGTATTTTTATAACTTTAAGTGTGATACAATTTCACAGTAACAGATGTAGGATATGATCTAATAATGACGTTATAGGTTTTTAAACTTGGGAACTTGATCACACAGTTATTCATAATTCCCCTTTGTTGTCACATTTACCCTCCATAATCTTCCTATAGGGTGCTTTGGGCATAAATAATGTTCTTGAAAAAAAAATGCTGGCCAGGCGCAGTGGCTCATGCCTGTAATCCCAGCACTTTGGGAAGCTGAGGCGGGTGGGTCACGAGGCCAGGAGATCAAGATCATCCTGGCTAACATGGTGAAACCCCATCTCTGCTAAAAATACAAAAAAATTAGCCAGGCATGGTGGCGGGTACCTGTAGTCCCAGCTACTCGGGAGGCTGAGGCAGGAGAATGGCATGAACCAGGGAGGCAGAGCTTGCAGTGAGTTGAGATTGTGCCACTGCACTCCAGCCTAGGCGACACAGCGAGACTCCATCTCAAAAAAAAAAAAAAAAAAATGCCTTAAATATGCACTTAAACAATGGACAGAAAGCTTTTTTTGTTTGTTTTTTTAATTTTTTTTGAGGCAGCATCTCGGTCTGTCATCCAGGCTGGAGTGCAGTGGTGTGATTTTGGCTCACTACAGCTTCAGTCTCCCAAGCTCAAGCAATCGTCCTGCCTCAGCTTCCCAAGTAGCTGGGTCTACAGCCAGGCACCACTACACTGGCTAATTTTTTTTCTCTTTAGTGGAGATAAGGTCTCACTATGTTGCCTAGGTTGGTCTCAAACTCTTAGGCTCAAGGGATCCTCCTGCCTCTGCCGCCCAAAGTGCTAGGATTACAGGTATGAGCCACCAGAAAAAGTTTCATATGCAAGATATTTAGCATGTTATTTGTAATAAGAAAAATTAGAAATAGCATAAATTATCCAAACTAGAAAGTTGGTTAAATAAATTATATTGCCAGAATATATAATATTAATACCTATTCACTAATACTATTATAGTGAAACCATATAATAGTTAATAAGATGGGAAAATCCCTGATAATGTTGTTTAGGGGAAACAAAATAAGTTATTAACAAAGTATGTACAAAACGATCTCTGTTTTCTAAAAATTTATTCATATGTCTAAGGGAGAAAAGACAAGAACAAAGATGTCAAAATGTTAATGGCGGCTCTTTGTAGGTGGTGGGATTTGGGGTAAATTTTTCATGTGCTTTTCTGAGTTTTTCAAATTTATTACAACAAACACAACATTGATGTAAGGAAATAAGTACTTTTCTAAGTATTACTAGTACTCCACCATTTTATTACATTTTACTTTCATTTTTATTTTTTATTTTTGGAGACGGAGTCTCGCTCTGTCACCCAGGCTGGAGTACAGTGGTGCCATCTCAGCTCACTGCAGCCTCCACTCTTGGCTCAAGCAGTTCTCCTGCCTCAGCCTCTCAAGTAACTGGGACTACAGGCATGCGCCACCATGGCTGGCTAGTTTTTGTATTTTTAATAGAGATGGGGTTTCACCATGTTGTCCAGACTGGTCTCAAACTCCTGACGTCAGGTGATCTGCCCACCTTGGCCTCCTAAAGTGCTGGGATTATAGGTGTTTGCCATTGTGCCTGGCCTTTATTACATTTTATAAGTTGATTTTATACATACTGCTTTCCCCAACCCATATGACGTACACATAGCTTCAAACCTTCCTTTTTACTCTTTTAACTCCTTGTACAATTAGGTTTTTTAAAGGCACGATCCCCATGTCTATTCTGATTTGATAACAAAATTGCCATTTACAGGACCGCTTGCCTTGTAGCCTCAGTAGAATGATGGAGATCTAGTTTTAAAGGACTTAGGGATATTATTGAAAGTACATTAAGGTCAGATAAAAGTATATCTGTATTTTCATGTTCAGCCAGTCATGCCCTGTGTTTAATTACCTGATCTGTTGTCTTTTATGCTTGCTCAACAAGCACACCTGACTGTCTACACTACATGCCAAACACAAGTTATTAGGGAGATGAAGATAAAATTATAATCTTTACCCTTCTGCCATCAAGATAATTTACGACTGAAAAAGTTATCTTCAGTATATTTCAGGTTTCTCATTTAAAGGCGGAAAAGAGGGAAAAGGAAGTATAGGGCATAGAAACAATGTTTTAAGAGAGAAATTAATGGTAAAATGGGGTGGTTTATTTTATGGTTACATGTATTTAATCTTGACATAAGGAATTAAAACCTCTGTTCTATAAGGACATGAAATATTGTTTATATTTATCTTAATTAGAATTGTGAAAATTGGAACATTTTTCTCACCAGTAGTCGAATGGTTGAATAAATTTTAGTACATGTACATAATGAAATTTGGATTTAGAAACGTTATAAAAGAAGAAAAATGACCAGGCACAGTGGTTTACCCTATAATCCTAGTACTTTCAGAGACCGAGGCTGGAGGATCACTTGAACTTAGGAGTTCAAGACCAGCCTGAGCAACACAGTGAGGCCTTGTCTCTTTAAAAAAAAAAAAAAAAAAAATTAGCAGGGTGTGGGTAATGTGTTCCTATAGTCCCAGATACTCTGGTGGCTGAGGCTGGAGGATCACTTAAGCTCAGGAGGTCGAGGCTGCAATGAGCTATAATTGCATCTATAGCTAGCCAGAAGCAGCATAGCTCTTTGAATCCCCAACTATGCTTTGAAAATATACTTTGGACTATACTATATGTAAAACAATTTTAACCCTTGCTTTTTTCATTTAACATTACCTTTTTAGCACTTTTCAAATCATTTTTATTCTTCTTTCTTTCTCTGAGACAGGATCTTGCTTTGTTACCCAGGTGGAGTGCAGTGGCATGATCATAGCTCATTGTAACCTTGAATTCCTGGGCTCAAGTGACCCTTCTGCTTCAGCCTCGTGGGTAACTAGGACTACAGTCATGTGCCACTATGCCTGGCTAACTTTTTAATTTTTTGTAAAATAAGAGGTCTCACTGTGTTGCCCAGGCTGGTCTTGAACTCCTAGCTTCAAGCAGTCTTCCTGCCTCAAATTCTGTGAGGCTATGTGTTACATATAAATTTTTGTGGAGTTATATCAGTATTGACTACTTTTGTTGGTATCTCAAATTTTAGTTTTCCAGTTATTGGAATGTACATTCTCACACTTACAATTACTGCAGTCGTTTAAAGAACCTAAAGTGTGAAGTTTAAATTGTATTCAGAGGCCAGGGGCAGTGGCTCATGCCTATAATCCCAGCACTTTGGGAGACCAAGGTGGGCAGATCACTTGAGATCAGGAGTTCAAGGCCAGCCTGGCCAACATGGTGAAACTACTACTCTACTAAAAATACAAAAATTAGCCGGATGTGGTAGCACACACCTGTAATCCCAGCTACTTGGGAGACTGAGGTGAGAGAATCTCTTGAGCCGAGGAGATAGAGGTTGCAGTGAGCTGAGATGGTGCCAATATACTCAAGCCTGGATGACAGAGCGAGACTCCATCTCCAAAAAAAAAAAAAAAGTCTTTTTGCTTTTAAATCCTGTTATTTCTGATTGTAGGCTTCCTATATTGGAACAGCTTTTGGACAGTATAAAGCACACAAAAGGAGCTCGTCAGCAAGTGGTTCAGTTACATGTTGTTTCTTCAGTTTCTAGTTTCTTGAAGGTAATTCTATTTATTTATTTAAATGTTTGTTTCATTTTTTAAAAAATTTGTGGCCAATGAAGTTTGTCGGAGGATGATGTTTTTAAAATGCTCTTTTTTCCTTCGTTTTTCTTAATCTCCTGATGAAAAGTTTTCAGGATTTGTAATTCTCCTTTAACTTTTTGTCCACATAAAACTTGTTAGAAATCAAACCTATGATCTCTGCATAGAGCCATGCGTTAACCTACCAATCCTGATATCCTGGGCCAGGGATTGATGGACTATAGCCTGTGGACCAAATCCAGCTCATTGTTACTTATGACTTACCGTTTCTACGTACAGTAAAATATGATAGACTTCATTAGTCGCTTATTTTGTGGACATCTCTGTAAATGTTCTTCAAACCATTTATACCTTAATGATAATTGATTGCCATATTGCTGCCTGGAGGTTTAAAATTCTAAAGTGCTTTGTGGAAAAAAAAAAGGAATTATATTTGTATTATCAGTGTGGATTTTTGTGTTCTTATTTGTTTTTAAGTAGTAATCCAAGTATGAACATACTTGGATTTGGTTATCCAGAATATACATTCCTAACTGGATATGATAATTTACTACAATTGTAAGTTTGGGTTGTTCTTTACATATTTCAGTACGTGGCTCTCTCCAAGGGATGTTTAGGTCCAGAAGAATTGAAAAGATTTGCCCTAACATTAGTTACGGGAGCCCTAGAAAGTACCAACCCCTTGCTGAGATGTGCAGCTGCAGAGGCGTGGGCTAGATTAGCCCAAGTGCTTGATGATGGAGCTTTTACTGCTGGATTAGCTCAAGTTAGCTTTGACAAGTAAGTGAATTTCTTATTTAATACTCAGGGGCTATGTTTCAAAACTGGGTATAGCTTTCTGGTTTGTTGGAACTAGTAAGATCTTCATGCTGAGATTTAACTAAGAAAAATTGTCAAATGTTGACTGCTTTAAAATAAAGGAAAGAAAATAAAAATTGGCCTGCTGATCTTGGCACATAAAACTATTACTATTTCAGCTATAGTCTTTATATAATAAAGATCAGAATCTATATGAGTGATATAATTGATCATCAGTGGGATGGACTTTAGGATAGTGAAATATTTATACAGTTTTATAATGTAAAATGTATATATGATAAGTAATAATAACAAACTACAGGAAAAAAGACTGTAGGTTGCAGATAAGGAAACAAACGGTACTTTCATGTCTTTTTTTTTTTTTTTTGAGATAAAGTCTTGCTCTGTCGCTCAGGCTGGAGTGCAGTGGCACGATCTTGGCTCACTGCAACCTCTGCCTCCTGGCTTCAAGCAATTCTCCTGCCTCAGCCTCGCGAGTAGCTGGGATTACAGGCACATGCCACCACCCAGCTACTTTTTTTGTATTTTTTTAGTAGAGACGGGGTTTCTCCATGCTGGCCAGGCTGGTCTCAAACTCCTGACCTTGTGATCCGCTCGCCTCAGCCTCCCAAAGTGCTGGGATTACAAGCGTGAGCCACCGTGCCCGGCCTGTACTTTCATTTCTATCAGTTGTATAACTTTCAATAGATTACTTAATCCTCTCAGCCAGTGTTCTTCTATTCCAGGTGGTACTGCGCTACCTACTTAAGAATGTTAAGGTAAATGAGATAGTAAATATTAAAGTAATATGGGGAAAAAGCCTACAAATAAAACTTTGTGGTTGTATTATATATCTATAATAAGTTATATTAGGAATGGTGCTGGTAGTATTCATAGCACTTTGACCTTGGAGTCTACTCAATATGTATGTCTGATTTGAAGTCTGGAGTCAGGTTATTAACTTGGCTCTAATCCCAGCTCTACCATTTGATAGTTGGTTACTTTGTGAGAGCTATTTGAGCTATTATTTTGGTTTCCTCATCTATAAACAGGAACTGATAATAGTATGAATTTCAGGGTTGTTGAGAGTATTAAAGAAGGGCTAAATATAAACCACTTAAATGAGCACACAGTAATTTCTAATAAATTCCTAATAAACGTTAACTTCTCATATTTAATTTTATTTAATTTATTTTTGAGACAAGGTCTTGCTCTGTCACCCAGGCTGGAGTACAGTGGTGTGATCGTGGCTCACTGCAGCCTCGAACTCCTGGACTCCAGCAATACTCCAGCCTCAGCCTCCCAAGTGACTGGGTCTACAGGCTTGTGGCACTACGCCCAGTTAATTAAAACAAATTTTTTTTTTAGTAGAGACAGGGTCTCATTATGTTGCCCAGGCTGATCTCAAACTCCTGGGTTGAAGTGATCCTCCCGCCTTGGCCTCCCAAAGTGCCGAGAGTACAGGCGTGAGCTACCACACCTGGCCTATTTAATTTTAAAATCAAAATTAAGTTGAAACTCTATGAAATTGAAGTATCTCAGCATTTGAGTTTTTAAAATGTAACTTAATGATAAAGTAATAATAATGTTTGTCTTAAAAACCTTCTTCATGTGTATATATGAAAGACATTGAAACTGTTCATACTAAACTAATCAATAATATGAAGACGTTTTGATTCAAAATGTTTTCCTTTGCAAGATGCCTTTCGGTTACTTCAGAATTTTTTATTAGTTAGCCAAAAATATATTTCTAAATTTTGCAATTATCCATATAAAAAGCTTTGCCTAAGTGACAATGTACATGCATTAGTTTTTGGTTTTTTTTTCTTTTGCAGTGATTACCATTTATTTTTATTTTCATATTTACAGATTGAAATCAGCAAGGGATGTGGTTACCAGAACAGGACACTCATTGGCCTTGGGGTCCCTACATAGGTATTTAGGAGGAATAAGTTCTTCTCAACACCTAAATTCTTGTATTGGAATCCTTTATACTTTGGCACAGGACAGCACTTCCCCTGATGTGCAGGTAGGTACCTCATGTGATACTTCCCTTGAAATTCATGATTTGTAGATGATGCAGAATGTGTTTATATTGAACATTAATAATTTGTGAATATGGTTTTCCCCCCATAGTAATTGTGGAAGCCATTGTTAACCTTGATGGATTTTTAAAATTAAAATCTTCTCCCACACTCAGAATGTCTGAAGTCAATTTCATTGTGTTTTTCTGAAAACGTATCTCTGTTCCATCTTAATAATAGCACCGGGCTAGAAGTGGTGGCTCACGCCCATAATCTCACACTTTAGGATGCCGAGGCAGGTGAATTGCTTGAGCTCAGGAGTTCAAGACCAGCCTGGGCAACATGGTGAAACACTATCTCTACAAAAGATACAAAAATTAGCTGGGCATGATGGTGAGCATCTGTGGTCTCAGCTACTCGGGAGGCTGAGGTGGGAGGATGGCTTGAGCCGAGGAGACAGAGGTTGCAGTAAGTCCAGATTGTGCCACTACGTTCCAGCCTAGACAACAGAGCCAGACCCTATCTCAAAAAATAATAATAATACTAAATAATAATAATAGCATCTACTATTTTAAAGAACTTAATAGGTCCAGGTGTTAACGATACATTCTTCTAAGTCTCGTAGTAATTCTCTTAGTCCTCGTAATAATTTGTTAGGGTGTATAGCCCATCATGGGGAAATAAAACTGAGGCTTAAGAAGCTAAGCAACTTGCTCACAACTGAAAAGCTAATAAATCATGGAATCAGATCAAGAACACAAGTCATGGACTCCAAACTCCTGTTCTTAACCACTTTATCATATCGTTGTACATATCTTACCCATTTCTGTCAATAAAATCATCATTCTCCTATCTTAATCAAATATATGATTTTTATTTCTCCTGTTCTTTTACTCCCCTTCTGTCATCTTATCTGTCTCCCTTATTAATGTGTGCCGAATTACTGTCATAGCCTCCTAATTCGTCACATTTTTAGTCCTTTTCTTTCCAACTCTCTCTAGATATAAGGCTAAATTCATTTTCCTAAAAGATTTTCATCTTGCCACTTCCCTGCAGAAAAGCTTGACAAAGTGCTTATTGCTTCTTGAATCAACTTCTTTATTCCAGTCCCATCAACTGACTCCATAGATGTTTTCTGTTATTACTTCAAAGTGTTCACTTCTACAGATGATTTATCCACATGTCATTCTCATGTCTACATTTACATTATTTTCTTTTTCTCTTCTCTCCTTACATGCCTATTTGATATTCCACATCTTTTAGTCTTTTAAGATCCAGTATAACCACCATCTCATCAAGCTTTAATCCAGTTAGCTTTCCTTCTCTGAATTACCATATTACTACTTGCCTCCTCCACTTCATCTAGTACTTGACTGAATTGACTTACAAGGTTTCCATTTTTCACCCGTCTTTATATATAGTACTTTTTGCTTCTGTTATATTCTTCTCTCTGTTCAACAAGTCTATTCTGAATGTGCCTAGTTTTATATTGAATACCTTTTTTGTTGATTAATTCATATACTTTCCACAGCTCCCAGTGTCATTTCTGAATTTTCTTGATTGCTGTCTCTCACCTAACAAATAGAAGCTCATTTTTGCAGCGTTTAAAGTACTGTAAGCTTTCTTATACATCCATTGATAAGAGGAATAAAACTTTTTCAGTTCATTTTCTGAAGAGAGAGCTTTTAATTTACTTCTTGTTATAGAACATTAAAACATACACAAAATTAGAAAGTATACTATAATGAATCTATTATACCCATCACCTAACTTCAGTGGTTATCAGTATATGGCCAGTCTTTTTTCATTTAAACCATAGTGTGTGTGTGTGTGTGTGTGTGTGTGTGTGTGTGTGTATCTGTGTGCGTGTGTGCACCTGTCATAAATGTACATATCTATGTACAAACAGTACATTATGTAACCACCACCTGAAATCAAGAAACAGCCCATTATCAATACCCCATACACACTTCTCATACTGTCTTCTAGTTAACTACTTACCCCCACCAAGGATAACCACTATCCTAATTTGCAACAGCATAAATTTGTTTTGCCTGCTTCTGTACTTTATGTAAATGGAATCATACAACATATATTCTTTTATGTCTGGCTTTCTTCACTCAACATTATGTTCAAGAGATTTGTCCATATTGTTGAATGTAATTGTAGATTTTGTTGCATCTTTTTAAAAACTTGAATTTTCATTCTTTCTATAGATTAAACAATAAAGTTTTTCAACAAACTAGATTTGATTCAAGCTGTTAGCTAAAGTACCAACTATTACTTGCAATTCTTAATGATGAACTATATCATTCTAAATTAGATGATTGCCTCTGAGTTGGAAGTCCTCCATTTCTCTTTCCGCATTAGTAGTAGCATACACATTTGCTGTTACTTTATTACTTGCTTCAACAAAAGAACAACTTAATGTATTTTATGTTTCTTAATGCTGCTGTAATGTTTTTAATTGTTTTTCTTTGTCATTACAGACCTGGGCATTACATTCTCTATCACTGATCATTGATTCTGCTGGCCCACTGTATTATGTGCATGTGGAACCTACCCTTTCTCTTATTATAATGTTGTTGTTAAATGTGCCTCCTACTCATGCTGAAGTTCACCAAAGCCTTGGTCGCTGTTTGAATGCCCTTATTACCACGTTAGGTCCAGAGCTACAAGGTGTGCATAGCTGCTTTTGTGATGTTTTACATTAAAAATAATACACATAAAAATGAATTCAGTTCGTGGTCTGTATGCTTGGCACATGATAGGTGCTGTATGTTTTGTTAAATGAATGTATAAATGCCGTTCAGCCTGATTTATCTTACCTTGAAAAGACAGAGTACAATATTTCGACAATTACGTATCTCCTAAAGATACCTTCCTTGACAGTTAAAATGACAGACATGAAGCAGAATCATCCAAAGAGCTCTGATCTCTCTTTAAGAAATAAATGGCTAAGTCCAAAATTTCAAATATTGCAAGCTGTTCAAATTGCATAGTATTACATGATTATAATACATGAAAGTAATTCTTAACTAATACAAGCGAGGCTAAGTTTATTGGCAATTTCTAATTCCACTTTTTATGAAAATTTGGTATAACCTACTGATAGTCTTAGGTTCTTCTTTGCATAATAATTTGTGTTGCAATAAACTTTTCAAATTAAGAATAACTAAAGTAGGTCAGGCACAGTGGCTCACACCTGTAATCCTAGCACTTTGGGAAGCTGAGGCAGGTGGATCACTGGAGCTCAGGATTCGAGACCAGCCTAGCCAACATGGTGAAACCCTGTCTGTAGTAAAAATACAAAAAATTAGCCAGGCATGGTGGTGTGCACCTGTAGTCCCAGCTACTCGGGAGGCTGAGGCAGGAGAATCACTTGAACCCAGGAGGCAGAAGTTGCTGTGAGCCGAAATGGCACCATTGCACTCTAGCCTGGGCGACAGACTGAGACTCTGTCTCAAAAAAAAAAAAGAATAATCTAAAAACCTGTCACTTAGATTATCCCTACTTTTGTAGAAGAAATTGTAAGTCACAGATTTGTAAGCTCAAAACTGGAAGTAAATTTTAAAACCTGTAATATATGTTTAAAGAGTAATGTTTTTATAGGCCAATTATTAAAAGCTTTCTGCTTTTTATTTTAGGTAACAGTACTTCAATTTCTACCTTAAGGGCCTCCTGTCTACTGGGTTGTGCAGTAATGCAAGATAACCCAGACTGCCTTGTTCAAGCTCAGGCCATCTCTTGCCTTCAGCAGCTTCATATGTTTGCTCCACGACATGTCAACTTGTCTAGCCTGGTTAGCTGCCTCTGTGTGAGTATAAAATTGTAAACCAGTTCTTAGTTTCTTTTATTTGAATCTTAGATTTATCCCAGTACACATTTTAATTATCCTCTAGACTATGTACAAAGTTATATGTTATATACATAGCTATTTCCCCTCAGTTCTAGTCTTTTTGGAGAGTAGGGGACAGCTTTCATGTAATCAGCTCCTAAATCTCTTTTATATTGATTCATTTTTCTCCCATTAATGTTGAAATTGATATTTGGAATATTTATTCATAAATCAATAAACATATATTGGGTGCTTATAATGTCCCATGTACTGTATAAATCTGTGGGACATGCAAAACTTTATGTGGTCACCTGTCTCTTTTTTTCTTCTTTTTCATCTATTCTGAGTTATTACAAAGTTCTTTACATCCCAGATGGAGAAATAACACTTTTCCTTAGTATTCCAGCAACATATACATCAATATCTGGCTTCTAATATTGTATCTACTGAATGTAGAAAGATAAAGGCCATCAACCAGAAGTTCCTTTGAAGTGGTTCGTTGTCATTGGTTTTAAGACTTCCCCTGGCCAGGCGCAGTGGCTTACGCCTGTAATCCCAACACTTCGGGAGGCCAAGGCGGGCAGATCACCTGAGGTTGGTTTAAAACCAGCTTGGCCAACATGGCGAAACCCCGTCTCTACTCAAAATACAAAAATTAGCTGGGCGTGGTGGTGGGCGCCTGTAATCCCAGCTACTGGGGAGGCTGAGCCAGGGGAATCGCTTGAACCCAGGAGGTGGAGGTTGCAGTGAGCCGAGATCGTGCCATTGGCACTCCAGCCTGGGCAACAAGAATGAAACTCCGTCTCAGGAAAAAAAAAAAAAAAAAGATTTACCATGTCACCAGTTTCTATCTGGACTTACCTCAAAAATTGAGTTGCATTTGGAATTATAAATTGGCACCATTGCTTTTCAACTTTTTCTACTCCTGCAGTGTTTGTAGCACACTCCCATTAGTAACGTGACTGTTGAAAATTATATAGACCTTTCATTTTCAAGCTTAAGGCAAAATATGCAGCATTTCAGAGCTTGAAAAACCTTAGAATCTTAAAAATCTGTCATATAGATTATCCCTACTTTTGTAGAATGTTGTTTGCATTATTAAAATCAGTCTTCTCAATAAAAAGATAAACTGAAGACCAAAAAGTTAAATAACTTAAAGTAACACATGTAGCTCACCTAAGTGGTGGCTAAATCTACATTGCAGGTTTCTGGACTCCTCCTTCAGTCCTCATTTCATTATTCCGTACTATCTTTGTAGATCTTATGGATAGATCTTATCTCAACTCTGCCACCTTCTAGCTGTGTGCCTTTAGGGAAGTCCCGTAATCTCTTCTAGCCTCAGCTACCTTGTCTGCAAAATATGAGGATTACACAAAATGCTGCTTATAAAGGCACACGTCTCAGGCATTTAATTAGTACTCAATAATGGTAGTTGCCCTTGCTGTCTTGACATGTGTCTTCAACACACAGTATATTATTATATTAACTATTGATACTGATAGTCTTATGAAACTATTTATTTATATATTTTTTAGAGGCAGAGTCTCACTTTGTCATCCAGGCTGGAGTGCGGTGGTGCAATCATAGCTCACAGTAGCCTCGAACTCCTAGGCTCAAGTGATCCTCCCCCCTCAGCCTCCCAAGCAGCTAGGACTACAGAAATGTACCACCACACCTAGCTAAGTTTTTTTCTTTTTTGTAGAGACAGGGTCTTGCTATGTTACCCAGGCTGGTCTTGAACTTCTGGTCTCAAGCCATCCTTCTGCCTCAGCCCAACAAAGTGCTGGGATTACAGGTGTGAGCCACCATGCCTAGCCCGATAAAACTTTAAAGAGAATGTGACTGACTTTCTGATAGAAACTTTTGTTCCTGTATTTTTTCAGATCTGGGTCAATCATTTTAGGGAAAACAGCACTTACAGGAAAAGGATTTTACCTGTACCATTCAGGGATTCTTCCCCAGGAATATTACTTTTATGTTTGAAGAGCCATTCCTAAAACCAGTTATTGGAAAAATTTTTTGCTCCTTTGCATTTGATCTTTTACTCTCCATTTAAATTTGGTGATACTGCCATTTTTACTTCTTGTCTTATAGATTTCCATTAATTACCTTTAAAATTTCTCCTTTACCTGATGCATGATTTTTTTAATTAACTAATTGAGAAATGAAGAGCAAGACTAACCCATTAATTCATGATGAATAAAATCTGATCAGCTGGGCACAGTGGCTCAGACCTGTAGTTCCAGCACTTTGGGAGGCCAAGGTAGAAGGATCATTTGAGCCCAGGAGTTCGAGACCAGTCTGGGGAACATGGTGAGACCTTGTCTCTACAAAAAATTTTAAGAAAATTACCTGGGAATGACAGTGTGCACCTGTAGTCCCATTACTACTTGGGAGGCTGAGGTGGGAGGATCACTTGAACCCAGGATGTTGAGGCAACAGTGAGCCATGATTGCGCCACTGCACTTCACCTTGGGCAGTGGAGCAAGACACTGTCTCAAAAATATAACTAAATAAAATCTGATCAAACTTACTAAGTTTTTTCCTTTCCCAAATCAAAAAAGGGTACATATTACTGCAGGAAAAAAAATAGGCATCAAAAAAAGTTACACATGAAAAAGAACAGAGATTATTATATTATCAGACTTTTGGGTACATTCAGAGCAAGTGAGAAAATCTGAAGTAACAGTTACAAATCGTATATTAACTCATAATATTCAAGCTGTAAAATTATTTTTTAAATACATAATCATAGTCAAAAATTATCACTATAATATATTAATTTAGTGTCTCAACATTTTGGTTAGTAATTTATTCTGAATTTATTAGATTGAATTTATTATATTTTAGAGTATTCACCAAAGTAAGGAAATTGCATTTCATCATAAGGCAAAAGTCTTACAGGAAGGAATTTTCTTCTAACTGCATGCTCTTTAACTTCCATACTGAACTTGGCCTTAGCTACACTAGCAATTCTGAATATTCTCAGTTTCAAAACTTGGCTTCTAAGAGTTAAACTATAATTAACTTCTGATGAGGTAAACCATTAACTTTGCCTCTTGCTGGACACCTGCTTCATGTGAATGCAATCCAGAACACTCCTCTCACGCTCATGTCTCGTTGATTGGGTTCGATACTGAAGCTTAATCAGATTCCAAAGAAAAACCTAAAATTAATCGCGTGTACGTTTTAAAATTATATATTTATGTCTTAGAGTTCTTGAGTTGACTATTTTCAAGAACTTGGCTCAACTCGTTTTGTTGGAAAATAAAATATTTGTGGCGAATTTTTAAGCTGAAGCTAAGCCAATTTGAATGATAACTATCAACATTTATATTTTAATGCTTAGCTGACTGTTGTCAAAGTCATCCTAATATTTATCTTTTGGTTTTGTCATGACTGGTGTGTCATTTGTTTTTGTGCAGGAGATCTTGTTGGATAATTCTGTGTTGGTAGGTCCCTGACCCTTGATTCCTAACTTTTTTTGAGTTTTGCGGTGCTGTTTCTTTGTGTCATTTTTTTGGTTGTAGATGTTTGTTTTCCTCTGCATCTCTTTGTTTAAGCGAACCATTAATGCTAAGTCCAGTATGTGTAGCATGTTTCATGGTGTTTATTTGATACCAATATAAGCAAATCCTTCCTAACCTTCTCCAGCTGGTGCGCTCACTCCTTGCACTAAATTTGGTCTCCTTTTTATTTAGTATATTCGTTTCAGAAAATAATTGTAGTTACAGTTTTATTTAATTTCTGTATTTTGCCTGCTTTGTTTGTTTGCCTTAAGCCACTGTATTCCTCTTCCCAATATAAATGCTGGAGAATGACATGGAGACATTAAGCCTCCTATTTTACTTTGTGTGATAGCCTTCAATCTTTTTTCTACCAAACAGGTAAAGGGTACTTCTAAGCATGCTTTTTCTAAAAAATGTTTGACTAGCCTGAATAAATGCTGCACCTGCTTTGTATTATATGCTTGTAAGACTCCAGTTGAAATAACTAGTAGACTTATTAACTTTTCTTTAAAATTGTCTTGTAAAGTGCTTTTTTGGTCATTGTTGTTAAATACAACAGTAATCTTGGGAATGAATAAATGTAATCTTTTTATATTTTAACTTCTTTGTTATCCTAACCTGCTAACAATATAGTTTCTAAACATGGGATTACATTATACCTTGAGACTTTTCTATGAATGGCATTCCTCTCTATCCACTTTTGGGTTCATAATACAGCTTGAAGGTATAACAGAACATCCTTACAAAGCTATTCCTGCACTCTATCCTGGGTAACAGAGTGATACTCTGTCTCAAAAACAAAAAACAAAAACAAACAAACAAAAAGAAAGCTGCTCAATGATAGATGCACAAATTTGTTCTGTTTCTTGGCTTCTGATAAAATGTAGAATTTGGCTCTCTTTGCATGTGTTTCTTCTTGTATATTCTTTTTTTCTTTTTTTTCTTTTTTTGAGACAGTTTCATTCTGTCATCCAGGCTGGAGTGCAGTGGTGCAATCTCAGCTCACTGCAACTTCTGCCTCCCAGGTTCAAGGGATTCTCCTGCCTCAGCCTCCCCAGTAACTGGGACTACAGGTGTGTGCCACCATGCCTGGCTTATTTTTGTATTACTAGTAGAGACAGGGCGTGACCATGTTGGCCAGGCTGGTCTCAAACTCCTGACCTCAAGTGATCCACCTGCCTTGGCCTCCCTCAGTGTGAGCCATCATGCCCATCCCAGGCTGGAGTGCAAAGGCATGATCTTGGCTCACTGCGACCTCCACCTCTCAGATTCAAGCAATTCTCCCGCCTCAGCCTCCCGAGTAGTGGGGATTACAGGCACCTGCCACCATGCCCTGCTAATTTTTTTGTATTTTTTAGCAGAGACAGGGTTTCACCATGTTGGCCAGGCTGGTTTTGAACTCCTGACCTCAAGTGATCCGCCCACCTCAGCCTCCCAAAGTGCTAGCGTTACAGACGTGAGCCACCACACCTGACACTCTTCTTACATATTCTTAATAGCTCCTACTACCTACCTTTTATTTCCTCCCAAAATGTAGCCTCTGCTCTTTACAAAACTTCATCTACTTCAGTCCTATTTTTCCCACATATGCCATATCTAAAGATCACTGTAGAATTATGCCATTATTTCTCAAATTTTGCTTTGAAGATCACTACCATAATATACATATTTATTTTGTAGACCATACCAAACTGATCTTTACTTTCATAGTTAGTACAAAATTTAAAATCTCAACTTTATTTCATATATGAAATCACTAAGAATTTTTATCCATTAACCTTCAACTTGTAACTGAAGTATATTACCAGTCTTATTTGCCATGGGTAGATACAGCCTATTGATACTTACATGGCATCTGTAAGATGTGTACATATATGTATTCTATCAATACATAAATATGTATTGATATATATAAATTTGGTATTCTGTAATGCTTGTCTCTAGAGAGCATTTTTGGTGAATGTTTTCTGCCTTTATTTGAAAATGCATTTACTTTATATGTTGTCTGATTAAAATATTATTGTTAAGAGACTACACTAATAATAACTAACATTTACTATTTGGCAGGTACTGTGGTAAGCACTTTGCATGTTACTTTGTGTTAATGTCACAATAGCCCTGAGAGATGCATTAGTGTTACAAATGAGGAAACTAAGGCACTCTAGAGGAGTTAAATAATTTGCCCACGGTCACACAGCTAGTAAGTGATGGATCTAGGACTCAAATTGAGACGTTTTGACTCTCGAACCTCCATTTTAACCAATATGCTGTATTGCCTGTATGGATTTGTATAAATTTCTGCTTAGAGGATGATAAAACATTATAATATATCTGCATGAACACAAATGTATGAACTGCAACAAAATCCTTTCCATTGTAATTCTTTTTTTCTCTTAAAACTATGTTTGCTCATATAAATTCTGCCTTCTGACACTGCCAAAAGACTTTTGCTTAGATTTATGAGTAGTGCATAATCTAGTACACATATTACCTATTAAGCTGTTTCTAAGTTATATCATCAGAAATATATTCTAGAATAGTTTCAAGAAGTTCCTATGTATTTATAAACTGTGTCCAGCCCACTGATGGGCTGGACAGAATCAGGAAGGGGTCCAGTGAATATCTATTAGGCTCACTGAGTGCCAACAAGAATTTTAGCTCTGTCATTCCTTAAATGGTATTTTTCAGGTGAATCTTTATAGCCCCTACTTGTTACTGAGAAGAGCAGTACTGGCTTGCTTACGTCAGCTTGTACAAAGAGAAGCAGCTGAAGTTTCAGAACATGCTGTTATGCTTGCTAAGGATAGCAGAGAAGAGTTGACTCCAGGTAATTCTCTTGATCAAGATTATGTCCAGGTCCAATGATTATTTTTATTTTAAATTTTCCATATATACATGAGTTTTGAAACAGTTTAAAAGTTAATGTGCCTTAAACCTGCTACAAGAAAGAATTGCTAACAGTTATTCCAACCAGTGATGTTACTGGTTTAGAGCAGTGGTTCTCAAACTGGTTTTCAAACCAGCAGTGTATACTTCACCTGGGAACTTGTTAGAAATGCAGATTGGGACCCATCCCAGACCTACTGAACCAGAAATCTGGGAGTATTACCTGGCAATCTGTATTTTTAAATCCATATTTTTACAGTCCCTATGTTAGTGTAGCTGTGTGCCACATAATGGCGTTTTGGTCAACAACAGACTGCATTTACAACAGTGGTCCCATAAGATTATAATACTATATCTTTTTTTTCTATGTTTTGATACACAAATGCTTACCATTGTGTTATAATTGCCTATAGTATCCAGTACAGTAAGTTGTTCTACGGGTTTGTAGCCTATGAGTAGTCTGTACCATCTAGGTTTGGGTAAGTACACTCTATGATGTTCACATGACAATGAAATTTCCTAACAACACATTCTTCAGAACGTAATCCTATTAAGGCATGCATGACTGTACTAAAGTTTGAGAGCCAATGATCTAGAGCAAGTTTTTTCACAGCAGTCGAATGAAATGTGATTAGCCCTTAAATAATTTATCACACATGCCTCTGTTTGCTGCAGAATCTCACTTTCATAAAATTTATTATAGTTACGTCTGCTACAAGTTAAAGAGTTTTTAATGCCCCTTCTTTTACATTTTAGAGCTGAATTAAAGGATTTCTTAACCAGTAGGGATTTAAGTGTATATCACTTCATTTTAAAACTATTATATGAATAACCTGAATTTGCATATGAATTCAAAGAAACTGCTAGCCTACAAAAATAGTAATAATAGGCCAGGCGTGGTGGCTCACACCTGTAATCTTAAGCACTTTGTGAGGCCAAGGCGAGAGGACTGTCTTAGGTCAGGAGTTCAAAAACAGTCTGGGCCCAGACACACTGGCTCATGCTTGTAATCTCAGCACTTTGGGAGGCCAAGATAAGAGGACAGCTTGAGGCCAGGAGTTCAAGACCAGCCTGGTCAACATAGTGAGACCTCATCTCTATTTTTAAATATATATATATTTTATACATATGTACATATATTTTGTGTGTGTGTGTGTGTGTGTGTGTGTGTATATATATATATTTAAAAAACACCCTGGGCAACATGGCATGACCCCATCTCTACAAAAGAATTTTAAATTAGCCAGGTGTGGTGGTACACATCTGTAGTCCCAGCTACTAATTAATCAGGAGGCTGAGAGAAGAGAATTGCTTGAGCCCAGGAGTTTGAGGTTTCTGTGAGTTATTATGCCACCACACTGCAGCCTGGGTAACAGATCAAAACACTGACTCCAAAAAAAACCAGTACAAAATCTTACACTCTGGCCAGTCGCAGTTGCTCACACTTGTAATCCCAGTACTTCGGGAGGCCAAGGTGGGCAGATCACCTGAGGTCAGGAGTTCGAGACCAGCCTGGCCAACATGGCAAAACCCCGTCTCTACTAAAAATATAAAAAATTAGCCGTGTGTGGCGGCATGCGCCTGTAGTCCCAGCTGCTTGAGAGGCTGGGGCACAAGAATTGGTTGAACCCAGGAGGGGGATGTTGTGGTGGGCCGAAATTGCACCACTGCACTCCAGCCTGGGCACCAGAGTGAGACTCTGTCTTAAAAAAAAAAAAATCATTTGTATGTATAGTTTTCAAAGTACTGTCATACTTTTAGAAAGTCATAACCTTCACGGAGCTTTTCAGTATCTTAAGTTTTTAGATCCATAATATATTTTACTATCAATAACAGTTCTTTAAGTAACAGTTTTATTCTTACATTAAAATGTTTAGGGAGCTGAGCCAGTTGTGGTGGCATGTACTTGTAGTCCCAGCTTCCTTAGAGGCTGAGGTGAGAAGATCACTTTAGCCCAGGAATTCAAGGCCAGCCTAAGCAACATAGTGAGACCTTGTCTCTAACAAAAACAAAAACAAATTTTTTGCTTCAACTTGCATAAATCAGCATGGCTGGGCTGCTATTCAGGCATACATATACATAATACCTAGTATTGTGGGTTTAGTTCCAGACCCTGCAATTAAAGCAAGTCAGGAATTTTTTGGTTTTCCAGTGCATATCAGAATTATGTTTGTACTATACTGTAGTCTGCTAAGTGTGAGATAGCATTATGGCTAAAAAAGCAATGTACATACCTTAATTTAAGAATTCTTTATTGCTAAAAAATGCTAACCATCATCTGAGCTTTCAGTGAGTCATAATATTTTTGCTGGTAGAGGGTCTTGCCTCAGTGTTGATGGCTGCTTAATCAGGGTGGCGGTTGCTAAAGGTTTGGAGTGGCTGTGGCAATTTTGGCCATTTCTTTTCTTTTTTTTTTTTTTTTTTTTCTGAGACAGAGTATTGGTCTGTCTCCCAGGCAAGAGTGCAGTGGCGCCCTCTCGGCCTAGTGCAAGCTCTGCCTCCGGGTTTCTGCCATTCTTCTGCCTCAGCCTCCGAGTAGCTGGGACTACAGGCGCCCGCCACCATACCCGGCTAATTTTTTGTATTTTTAGTAGAGATGGCATTTCACCATGTTAGCCAGGATGGTCTCGATCTCCTGACCTCGTGATCCACTCGTCTCGGCCTCCCAAAGTGCTGGGACTACAGGCATGAGCCACCACGCCCAGCCAGCAATTTCTTAAAATAAGATAGCAATGAAGTTTGCCATATTCATTGACTTCCTTTCATGAAAGATTACTCTGTAACGTGCAATGCTTTTTGATAGCATTTAACTTAGAGTAGAACTTTGAAAACTGGAATTAATTCTCTCAAACCTGCTACCACTTTATCAACTAAATTCACATAACATTCTGAACCCTTTGTTGTAATTTCAACAGTGTTCACAGCATCTTCACCCGGAGTAGATTCCATCTCCAAAAACCATCTAGAATGATGAATTCTTTCCGGAGGTTTTCAGTTACTTTGCCCAGATCCATCTGTCTGTGGCAGCTGTAGCCTTACAATGTATTTTTTAAATAAGACAACTTGAAAGTCAAAATGACTCCTTAATCTGCAGAATGGATATTGTGTTAACCAGCATGACAACGTTTATCTCCTTGTACCTCTCCATGAGAGCTCTTGGATGACTAGGCACATTGTCAGTGAGCAGAAATATTTTGAAAATAATCTTTTTTTTTTTTTTCTGAGCAGTAGGTCTTAACAGTAGACTTAAAATATTCAGTAAACTGTGTTGTAAACAGATATGCTATCATCCAGGCTAGATTTGGCATAATTCTTTTATTTATTTATTTATTTTTTTTTAAGACAGGGTCTCTGTTGCCCTGGCTAGAGGGCAGTGGCACGACCTGGGCTCACTGCAGCCTCTACTTTCCAGGCTCATGTGATCTTTCCACCTCAGCCTCTTTGGTAGCTGGGACTACAAATGAATGTCACCTCACCCAGCTAAATTTTTTTTGTGTGTTTTTTGTGGAGATGGGGTCTCACTTTGTTGCCCAGGCTGGTCTTGATCTCCTGGGCTCAAGTGATCCACCTGCCTCAGCCTCCCAAAGTGCTGAGATTACAAGTGTGAGCCACCATGCCTGGCCTGAAACCTCTTTTTTAAATAAATTACCCAGTCTTGGGTATGTCTTTATAGCAGTGTGAAAACGGACTAATGTGAAGGACACACCCGTACATGATCACACACCTAAGAAAATCAATATTGATTTACAGCCCTCACACACATTTCCCTAGTCATCCAAAAAATGTCCTTTATGATTCCTCACCTCCTCACCACCACCTAAATCTAAGATCCAGTTATGACTCACATTACCTTAGCCATTATATCTTTTTAGATCCCTAATCTGAAACATTTGTATCACCTCTTTCTGATCTTTGAAAGATAATTTCTCTTTTAAAATAGCCTAATACCAACAAAACAAAACACCCACAAAGGCCAGGCACAGTGGCTCACGCCTATAATCCCAACGCTTTGGGAGGCTGAGGCAGGTGGATCTGAGGTCAGGAGTTCAAGACCAGCCTGGCAAACATGGTGAAACCTCGTCTCTACAAGATAATACAAAAAAGTTAGCTTTTTTTTGGAGGGGGGCATGGTGGCACATGCCTGTAATCCCAGCTACTGGAGAGGCTGAGGCAGGAGAATTGCTTGAACTTGGGAGGCAGAGATTGCAGTGAGATTGTGCCACTGTACTCCAACCTGGGTGACAGAGCAAGACTCTGTCTCTAAAAAATAAATTAAAAAAATAGAATAGCCTACTAATAATATAACCTTTCAAATCTACATACTTTCATAAATGCTAGATGAGTTAACTCTTCAAGAGAAAATGTATTTGTCTGTTTGGCATTTTCAGAATTAAAGGTAATAGTAGATGCTAGATCAAGGCTTGTATTTCCCCTTTGAGGTATTACTTTGTAGTAAGAATATTGTATAGTGATATATGTTTATTCAGTAGTCCCAATAGCTTAGTTGTAGTAATTAAACAGTGTTTTCCATATAGTGGTTGTTTTCTGTTTGGGCTTTACTCTCACATTAATGTATTTTAAAGCTTTATACCAGAATAAGGAAAACTTAATTATGTTTATTTAAAATTAGAAAATAATTATACTGGGCCGGGCGTGGTGGCTCATGCCTGTAATCCTAGCACTTTGGGAGGCCTGGGTATGCGGATCACCTGAGGTCAGGAGTTCAAGACCAGCCTGACCACTGGTGAAACCCATCTCTACTAAAAATACAAAACTTAGCAGGGCATGGTAGTGGGCGCCTGTAGTCCCAGCTGTTCGGGAGGCTGAGACAGGAGAACTGCTTCAACCTGGGGGGCGGAGGTTGCAGTAAGCCGAGATCACACCACTTCACTCCATCCTGGGTGACAGAGTGAGACTCTGTCTCAAAAGGAAAAAATAAATAAATAAGCACTGAATAAAATTTATAAGTATTGAGCTGGGTGCAGTGGCTCAGACCTGTAATCCCAGCCCTTTGGGAGGCTGAGACGGGTGGATCGCCTGAGGTCAGGAGTTCGAGACCAGCCTGGGCAATGTAGTGAAACCCCACCTCTACTAAAAATACAAAAAATTAGCTGGGCGTGGTGGCGGGTGCCTGTAATTCTAGCTACTAGGGAGGCTGAGGCAGGAGAACCGCTTGAACCTGGGAGGCAGAGGTTGCAGTGAGCCGAGATTTTGCCCTTGCACTCCAGTCTGGGCAACAAGAGCGAAACTCCATCTCAAATAAAGAGAAAAAAAAA
The DNA here is from genome assembly GCF_037993035.2 of Macaca fascicularis. Taxonomy (NCBI): domain Eukaryota; kingdom Metazoa; phylum Chordata; class Mammalia; order Primates; family Cercopithecidae; genus Macaca; species Macaca fascicularis. Next base: position 99,149,616 of record NC_088381.1, on the reverse strand, counting down.
GTTTTATAAGTATTGGACACACTCCAGTCTGGGCAACAAGAGCGAAACTCCATCTCAAATAAAGAGAAAAAAAAAGTTTTATAAGTATTGGACACTTCTTGGGTAAAACTTTTTACCTGATTAAGAAAACATATTAATAATAACATATTAATACTTTTTTTAATGACATTACATAAATTACAGCTATATAGGGTCATAAATAATCCCAAAATTCAAGTGTGAACTAAAATGGATCTCACTAGATTAAAGCACAGTATTTGGGCTAGTTCTTTAAGATATATTTTCATCTAGTATTTGAATAACTACTGAATGTGTGAGCTTGTGATATGGTAGTTTTGTTTTCTGTGTTACTTCAATAGTTGATTTTCTTCTTGTCAGATGCTGACATCAGAGAAATCGGCCTTGAGGGGGCATTATTGATCTTACTAGACAAAGAGACAGATGAGAGATTATGCCATGATATCAAAGAGACTTTAAATTATATGCTTACATCTATGGCAGTGGAAAAACTCTCCCTGTGGTTAAAACTTTGTAAAGATGTACTTGCTGCATCAGCTGGTAAGTATTGGTCATTAACAGTTAAAATAATAAAATTGAAATTTAAAACTTTACCTAAAATTGTTTACCACTGAGAATTCATCAGTCTTGTCTAACTAGCTGGATTCTGATTGTCTGATTATTGCTTTTCTTCAAATGAAGATTATATTTCTAGTGTTTTAGAATTCTCTTTAATTTGAACAATATAAATCCAATACTTAAACCTGCTTTTTCCCTTTGGCTGTCTTAGATGACTTTCCTATATAAAGCAAACTAAAAAGTAGAGTTATTTCTGCTCTAAAAGATGTGACTTGATTTATATTGTCCCCATCATTTCTTTTCATACATGCAATATATATTTGAGACCAGGTGCAGTGGCTTACCCCTGTAATCCCAGCACTTTGGGAGGCTGAGGCAGACAGATTGCTCAAGTCCACGAGTTTGAGACCACCCTGGGCAACGTGGAAAAACACCATCTCTACAAAAAAAAATTTTTTTTAATTAGCTGGGCCTGATGGCTCACACCTGTAGTCCCAGCTACGCAGGAGGCTAAGATGGGAGGATTGCTTGAGCCCAAGAGGCAGAAGTTGCAGTGAGCCAAGATCATACCACTGCACTCCAGCCTGGGCAATAAAGTGAAACCATGTCTCTACATACATACATACATTCATACATACCCACCCCACCCCTCGCACCATATGAAATTACTTAGTCACCATAAGAGAAAATTACACAAAGTTATGACATTTTGAGCAAGCCAGTTTCACTATATACAATAATGTTAATTTCAAGTAGTATTAGAAAACAGTGTTATTACCCTAATGTCTTTAGTAATACAAGATAATTGTTTATGAGAAAGTATATTTGAATATTTAAAATTCGTATCCTTGGGATAAGAGAGAAAATAAATGAGAGGAAGAAAAAAGAAAAAAAAAAACAGTTCTTTTCTAAGAACTGTACATAATTTATCTGATTTAAGCCTTTAACCCATCCTATGCATAGGCAATTTTATTCTATTTTATAGAAGAGAAAATAGGCCTGGAGAGGTAACCTGCCTGAGGACATAAGACAGATTCAGTCCTACACCTACATAACTTTTAAAATCCTCAACCTTTCCACTATACTTCAGTCCTCCCAACTCAGTTGCCCAAGCCTTAGAATTTAATGTAGCTCTCATGTCTGAATTGTGTGGTAGGAGAAAAGTTAACATCAAATTCCTGGAATGTTTTGTATTCTCTCCTCTGTCTATCTTCATTCTTATTGGTCCCTCTTCCAATAATTTACACTGGCTGTTTCAACTATTACGCTATACATATTTTATTTTTCTAATTTTCTCTTCTGTTCCCCACTACTCAAGAAATTGCAAGGACTTCTTTAAAAGAAAATGTCGCCTGAGCCCAGGTGTTCGAGGGTGCAGTGAGCCATGATTGTGTAACAGAGCAAGATCTTGTCTCAAAAAAAAAAGAGAAAGAAAATATGTGTGTGCATAGATAGACTGGTTACGTTTTTCTGGTATCTCACTTACCTTTTTTAAATTTTGCATTCATGCTCCCTGAGCTCGCTCAATTTTATCTTGCCATTAATTCTTCATCTTCTGTGGTTTGGCTCCATACCTTCTCAGGAAAACACCTTCCAGTCTCTGTTAACTTGACCATAACTTTATTTGTGACATCTGTGGTATTCTAACATGTAAAAAAATATTGACATACAGGATAATACAAGAAAACCAGTTTGCTTTGTTTCATAGCATTAGTTCCATTTTCAGTTGTTAAACAGTTTGTAAATTTAACAGTTAATAAGTAGAGGAGATAATTCACTACTCGGTGACTCCAGCTATCGGTACAATTTTGATACTGTAATGATAGCAATGAGTCTATCCTAAGAAAAATATTTTCAGACAATTTCAGTGGATTCAGGAACCTCCTGAAATCCATACAAGGCTCCAGTGTTAAAACAGCCTTCCCAGTGTATCCCACCCACATGTCCTACTAGAGAATTTTGAGTCTCCTTAAGTACATCCATCTACCTGCAGGGGATTGATAATTATGTCAGTATCTACTATTGTGTTTGTTTTTTACTTTGAGTATAATTTGACAGCTTTGTCATTTTGACCTGTAACAGTTGTTAGAGTGTCTCCTTTAGACAACTGTAGTTGTCTGTAGTTATTAGACCTAATTATTTGATGTTAATAAAAAGATGATTGATCAGTAGCAATTGATAATTGAGCAATTCTAGTCTGAATTTGGAGTCGTTTTTGTGTTCCTTTTGATATATATATCTTTCAGTTGATTATAATTACGTATGTTCTCCTTTTATAAAAGATTGTACAGCTATAACTTGTGTGGATACAATGCAAGAAGAAGAAGGAGATAAAGGGGATGATGCCTCAGTCCTGACCACCAGACATGACGAAAAATCCCATCCTTTTACCAATCCTCGATGGGCTACTAGAGTCTTTGCTGCTGAGTGTGTCTGTAGGATAATTAACCAATGTGAGAATGCTACCAGTGCACATTTTGACATTGCTTTAGCACAAGAAATGAAAAAAAAAGATTCAAGAAGTAAGTGACATAGTGATGAAAACACCAAATGATATATGTAAAAGTGCTGTCTGCTTACGGTTTTATTATTTTAAAAATGAAACTAGCCAGACACAGTGGCTCATACCTACAATCCCAACACTTTGGGAGGCTGAGGCAGGAGGATCACTTGAGCCCAGGAGTTTGAAACCAGCCTGGGCAATAATGAAATGTTGTCTCTATTAGAAATTTTTTTTAATTAGTGGGGCATGGTGGCATGCGCTGATAGTTCCAGCTACTTGGGAGGCTGAGGCAGGAGGATCACTTGAGCTCAGGAGTTCGAGCTTGTAGTGAGCTGTGATCACATCACTTCATGTTTAAATATGTTTGTAATGGTTAAGCTTCTTATATTGGTATTCACTTTAATGAGCATGTGCAATGCATTAAGTTTATAGAAAATAATTGGTTCTTGGGAATTAGTATGAACATTTACTAGTTCTCAAAAATTATTTCCTGGTTTGTAACTTGGGCCAGTTTTTGCTTATAGATTATTTTAATATCGTAGATATTATAATCTGTTATAACTAGAAAACATTTGAACTTTTCTCAATGTTAAGTAAACCTGATTGTAAGACCATTTTGATCACCTCTTACTGTTCAGCTGTATTATTTTTACCTATTTATGTTTGTCTTTATGGTTTGATGTCTGATTTTTTAAATTCACTTAAGCTGATATGTTCAAAGATACAATATATATTTGTTCTTTTTTTTTTTTTTTTTTTTTTTTTGAGACAGCATCTCGCTCTGTCACCCAGGCTGGAGTGCAATGGCATGATCACAGCTCACTGTAACCTCAATCTTCCAGGCTCAAGCAATCCTCCCACCCCAGCCTCCCGAGTAACTGGGACAACAGGCATATACCACCATCCCCATCTAATTTTTTAATTTTTCTGTAGAAATGAGATCTTATTATGTTTCCTGGGCTGGTCTCAAACTTCTGGGCTTAAGTGACTCTCCTACCTCAGCCTCCCAAAGTGCTGGGATTATAGGCATTAGCCACCACACCTGTCCACAGTTCATATTTCTAAATTCCTTAGAAGTGTTCTTTACCAGACAAAAGAATTACAAAGCAAAATGTTGCTGTTGCCAGTCTGAGTATGAATTAGGTATCTCTGGTTTAATTATTTTTTTAAGTATGCATTTATTGAGTCTCTTGTGAAGAGCACTGTGCTAGATACTTACAGTTGCAAAACATACATGCTATAGATACTTACTGATTCCTGTGCTCTCAGTTAAAGTTGTAGTTGGCATTTACTAAGATATGTTGATTTCTTCTGTTAAATGATTTTCTTATATCTCTCCACAGGAGGTATATTATACCAAACAATGTGTTGTAGGAATTAAAGGAATTCCCATTTATCATTTCTGCAGCTAGAAATGTTTTTTATACTCCCATCATTTGTATATTTGGCAATATATGTAAAAATAAGATATTGTAGTTCATATAAAGAGCCACATACAACTTTTTTTTAAAGGAACATTACATCTTAGCTTCAACTTGACATAAAGAGGATAAATTTCTGCTTAATTAATCAAAGCCCAAAGTCTCCTCTGTACCAACTAATGTACTTTTATCATAAAATCTGAACAAAATTTTATTGAAGATACTATTAGGACTCTTAAAAAATGCTAATTCTGCCCTGAGTAGCTATAAATACTTACTAGCTTTGGGACAGTTTTTTTGTGTGTATTTACAGTGTACATTAAATCCAGCTTTAAAGTCTCTATTTAACAAACAGTAAAAACAGTATTTCAAGTCAGAGGTACTTAAAGTCTAGGTTATAAAATTAAAGGAGGAAAAATTATCACTTAATGTAAGTCTTAGTTCCAGCACATTTTTTTGATGTTTTCTAATCTTTTTTTCTCCCAATATGTTTTTTAATCTTATAGATGACTTTTTGGTGCTTCATCTTGCTGACTTAATTCGCATGGCTTTTATGGCTGCCACAGATCACAGTGACCAGCTCCGTCTTTCTGGCCTTGAAATGCTGTTAGTTGTTATTCGGCGATTTGCAACTGTTCCAGAACCAGAGTTTCCAGGTCATGTGATTCTGGAACAGTATCAAGCCAATGTAAGCACTTTCTGTTAGAGAATTTTATTATTAAACACACAGATAAAAAGTCTATGAGGCCAGGCACGGTGGCTCACGCCTGTAATCCCAGCACTTCAGGAGGCCAAGGCGGGTAGGTAGCTTTGAGCTCAGGAGTTCAAGACCCGGCAGCATGACGAAACCCCATCTCTACCAAAAATACAAAACTAGCTGGCATGGTGGTGTGTACCAGTAGTCTCAGGCTGAGGTGGGAGAATCACTTGAGCCTGGGAGACGGAGGTTGCAGTGAGCTGAGATTGTGCCACTGCACTCCAGCCTGGGTGACACAGATCCAGACACTGTCTCAAAAAAAAAAGTCTGAAACTGTCTGAGGATGGGAAAGTTAAAAAATAGAAGAAGAAGAAGAAAGGGGGAAAGAAAAAGAAAGAGAGGGAGGGAGGGAAGAAAGAAAGGAGGAAGGATCTGTCTATGAACCAAATTGGGATATCACTTCATAAATGAGTATGTATCTCTGCTAACGTATCACCAGTATAATCCATATATAGAAAGTACATGTCTATGAAGAAGAAATCTTTCGGTTAATATTTTATAAAGCTTCAAGTAAAAGCAAAGTACATAAAACATGTCTTTTGGGCGCAGTAGTATGCCTGTAGTCCCAGCTCCTTAGAAGGCTGAGGCAGGAAGATCACTTGAGCCCAGAAGTTCAAGTCTAGTCTGGGCATCATAGGGAGACCCCCATCTCCACGGAGGGGGAAAAAAAGGCCCTATTAAGGAAAACAAAAACAAAAAAAATGAGTGTTTTATAACTTTAAAGGTTAATTTTTGGGGTAGAAGAAGCTGAGCACTGAGACCAAGGGCTAAAGATGGGAGACTGAAAAAATGCAGACCACCGGGGTACTACTCATTTCTCCAGCTCTGATCTGCTGTTGTACCAGGGGTCTAATCAGGCCTGTGTCTACCTCGTTCTTGAATAGCCCAGAAAATTCATCTAAACAGCCTTCCTACAGCAACTCCCCGTTCCAGGTGGCCAGACAGGAGTTCCAGGCCAGTGTTGTCTCCCAGGACATTGACACAGCAGCCAAGTTTATTGGTGCTGGGTCAGCTGCAGTTGGTGTGGCTGGTTCAGGGGCTGGCATTGGAGCGGTGTTTGGCATCTTGATTATTGGCTATGCCAGGAACCTGTCTCTCAAGCAGCAACTCTTCTCCTATGCCATTCTGGGCTTTGCCCTGTCTGAGGCCATGGGGCTCTTCTCTTCTGTTTTATGGTCTCCTTCATCCTCTTCACCATGTTAGGCTCCTTGGGGGTCACCTGTCTGTGCCTGCAGCTGCAACTTCATGCCATTCCTGGTGCTGGGGTGTGCTAAGCTTTACCATTAAACACAACATTTCTCTAAATAAATAAATAAATAAAGGTTAATTTTCATGATATATAAAAACTCCTTCATTTATTTTCTAGACCTAGGAAATCATTCAGATGTCTGTGAGGTTTTTGTTGTTGTTTTTGAGACAAGGTTTTACCCTGTTGCCCAGGCTGGAGTGCAGTGGCATGATTTTGGCTCACTGAAACCTCAAGTAGCTGTAACTACAGCCACACGCCACCATGCTTGGCTAACTTTTGTATTTTTTTTGTAAAGACAGAGTTTTACCATGTTGCCCAAGCTGGTCTCAAACTCTTGGACCGAAGTGATCTGTCTGCTTCCACCTCCAGTGTGCTGGGACTACAGGCATGAGCCACCAGGCCCAGCCCAAGGATTCAGGTTTCTATTACTGGTTTTGTAATATTTTTAACTGATTATTTGACTGGTCCATTGAACAATTTAAGAAGAACAAGGAAGATAACAAAATCATCAGCTGTCTTGTAATCCTTTAACAGCATTCATCCAAGGAGATCTCTCTTTATTATTCAGAAGCAACTTCTGATGGCTAGCAGTTAGGGAGTCCAGAGCAGTTCATCAGTTGATTAGTGGTCTTTTTCACTTTGTTCAGCTAATACCAACATATGCTTAGGGACAAAGCAAAATGAAGGGATTAAAGTTACTTGGAACTATCATGTTAGAGGCTGGGCGCAATGGCTTACGCCTGTAATCCCAGCACCTTGGGAGGCCAAGGCGGGCGGATCACCTGAGATCAGGAGTTTGAGACCAGCCTGGCCAACGTGGTGAAACCCCATCTCTACTAAAAATACAAAAATGAGCTAGGTGTGGTGGCAGGCTCGTGTAATCCCAGCTACTCCGGAGGCTGAGGCAGGAGAATCACTTGAACCCAGAAGGCAGAGATTGCAGTGAGCTGAGATCGTGCCATTGCACTCCAGCCTGAGGGACAAGAGCGAGACTTTGTCTCAAAAAAAAAGAAGAAAAAAGAAAAACTATATTAGAATAAAATATTATAATTCAACTTAATTAAGAGGAGCTCTGTTATATTTTTAGCCCTCTCACAATTGCAAGTGCTAGAAATACAATTAGAACTCAAGCAGAAAAGGAAAATTATTATAGGACTCTCTTAGTTGTCTCTGCTTTCTTTCACAGTGGCCTTATTTTCAGGTTTATTCTCTCCAAGTGAAATCAAGATGGCTGTCTTAGCCTACCCGGGGCCTCAGAAAGATACAGTGCTTCTTTCCCAGTACTCCCAGTGAAAATCTTGAGAGCCTTCAGTATCCCAGCATGAGTCTCTGGAGCCAGGCAACGCTGTTAGCTCCAAACCAACAATGTGGATTAAGAGTTGGGGAGAGGCCGGGCACGGTGGCGCACACCTGTAATCCCAGCACTTTGGGAGGAGGCAGGTGGATCACTTGAGGTCAGGAGTTGGAGACCAACCAGCCTTGCCAACATAGTGAAACCCCGTCTCCACTAAAAATACAAAATTAGCTGGTTGTGGTGGCTTGCATCTGTAATCCCAGCTACTTGGGAAACTGAGGCAGGAGAATCACTTGAACCTGGGAGGCGGAGGTTGTAGTGAGCTGAGATTGCGCCACTGCACTCCAGCCTGCCTGGGCGACAGGGCAAGACTCTGTCTCAAAACAAAAAAAAAGAGTTGGGGAGAGAAGATCATTCCCCAAAGGAAAAATTGGGATGTTGTTACCTAAAAACAGGGGAAGATATGCTGGGTAGACAAAACAACAGCTGTCCGTAATACCTGTTATAAATAAATAATTTTAAAATAACATTAAAAACAGGGAGAACTTGTGCTGTCTTACTTATTGATGTTTGATATGTCATGTAATTTCTTTCCAGGTAGGAGCAGCACTTAGACCAGCCTTCACGTCAGAGACACCACCTGATGTCACTGCTAAAGCGTGTCAGGTAAATGGTTAAAAGATGAAGCTTAAGAAATAATCTTGGGACGCAATCCTCCAGTTAATATTTTTTACCAATGTTTTTTCTTTATAGATGTCTTACCATCAATCACAGCTTACACTTTTCTTCTTAAATGTAGAGAACTTACTCTTCCTTTTTGATAACTGCATGATAGTCCACTATATAGATATGTTATAATTTTTTTAACCAGTTCCATATTGACGGACACTGGGTTTTTTGTCTTTTGCTATTAGAATAGTGCTGTATGAGTGACCTTGTGCATAGGTCATTTCACTGGGTGTAAGCATGTCTGTGAGATAAATCCCCCAAAATTGAATTGATGGATTCCCCCAAAATTGAATGGATGAATAATTAATAGTTGATGGATATTAGAGATGTTTACCATTTAAATTTCCACCAACAATGTTATACAAGTACCTGTTTTACCACAGTCCCAGCAACATTGTGAGTCATCAAACTTTCAGATTTTTGTCTGTACGAGACTTTAATAAAAGACTATCTCGAGATAGTTTAGATTTGTATTTCAAGTGAGATTGAGCACTTTTTCATATACCTAAGAGCCATATAATATACAATTTTAAACCATTGCTTTTCTGAGACTGCATTGTCAAACACTTAATATCCAGCCCTAGGCCAGGTACAGTGACTCACACCTGTAATCCCAGCACTTTGGGAGGCCAAGGCAGGTGGATCACTTGAGGTCAGGAGTTAGAGGCCAGCCTGGCCAACATGGTGAAACCCTGTCTACTAAAAGTACAAAAAAATGAGCCAGGCGTGGTGGCAAGTACCTATTGTCCCAGCTGCTCAGGAGGCTAAGGTGGGAGGATCACCTGAACCTGGGAGGCGGAGGCTGCAGTGAGCTGAGATCATGCCACTGCACTCCAGCCTGGGCGACAGAGGGAGACTCCATCTCAAAAAAAAAAAAAAATCTAGCCCGGAATGACCTGAGCTAATTGCAAGCAGGACTGATATGAATAAATTAATTATAAACATAGTGGGAAAAACTAATTTTAGTCAGTCCTTTCAATTTTTATTTAATTGTACTTGGGAAATAGTTGAGTGCTTTTACTATTCAGAGAACTATGTTAAATGTTGTATGAATCTCTAATTTATTATAACTTTATTATGTGTGTTCCTGCTCTAAGCCACTTGAAATAGTTTGTGAGATGAGATAATAACTAAATAAATACACAGAAGAGGAAAAATAAATTGTCCTTAGAAAAAGAGAAATATCAGCTGGACACAGTGACTCATTCCTATAATCCCAGCCCTTTGGGAGGCCAAGGCAAGTGGCTCACTTGAGCTCAGGAGTTTGAGACCAGCCTGGGCAACATAGGAAGAACCTTTCTCTATAAAAAATAAAAAATTAGCCAGGCGTGGTGGTATGTGCCTGTGGTCCTGGCTACTCAGGAGGCTGAGGTGGGAGGATCCCCTGGGCCGTGGAGGTCAAGGTTGTAGGAGCTGTGATGGCACCCCTGCATTCCAGCCTGGGCTACAGAGCAAGATTCTATCCCAAAAAAAGAGAGAGAAATATCATGGCACCTGGACCAAGTGTTTTGCATTGTAGAATTAATGATGTTTTGTTTTTAAGATTAAAAAGATACTGTCTTCAAAACAATCAAAAATTTTGTTGGGGTTTTATGATTTCATAGCTTCATTTCTCCATATTAATATGTCTAGAACTGTTCAATTTATATGCTCATTAGCACTGATTTCCTTGCTTCAACCTTAGACTTCGTTCCCTTTGGAAATGCTGGCTTTTGACTATCATTATCAGCCTCCTTCCACAGGATTTCTTGAAAGCAATAGCAATATAGTCTCAGTGACTAGATTCTTGAGATGTGAGTGAGCTCTGCTGAACTCACAAGGGAGATTTTTTTTTTAAGAGATGGGTTTTTTTGGGTTTTTTTTGTTTTAAGAGATGGGGTCTCACTCTGCCAGCGAGTCTAGAGATCTGGAGTGTAGTGGCTCAATCCTCTCGCTCACTGTGTCCTCAAACTCATGGGCTCATGCAGTCCTCCTGCCCTAGCCTTCTGAGTAGCTAGTACTACAGGTGCACATTACCATGCCCAGCTGATTTTTGTATTTTCCTTTAGGCAGAGTTTTGCCATGTTGCCCAGGCTTGTCTCAAACTCCTGAGCTCAAGCAGTCTGCCTGCCTCAGCTCCCAAAGTGCTGGGATTACAGGTATGAGCCACCATGCCCAGCCAAGGGAGATACTTATAATTTTAAAATATAACTTTTAATTTCTTGAAAACTAGGTTTGCAGTGCCTGGATCGCAAGTGGAGTTGTAAGTGACCTTAATGATCTCCGAAGAGTTCATCAGTTGCTTGTTTCATCTTTAACTAAAATACAGGCTGGAAAAGAAGCTCTAAGTCACTTATATAATGAAAGTGCTTCTACCATGGAGATCTTAGCTGTGCTTAAAGCCTGGGCAGAGGTTGGTATTTCTTAATTTATAACTGGAATTTTGGAAGTTGTTAATAAACACCTTAGGCCATAAACTGAAATTTACTATTTAAAATGAACTACAAATAAGTTCATTTTTAAGTTTAAAAATAATTCCAACATGTGATATATTTATGTGTTAATATGTTGGTCAAGCATTTTAAAGAGTCTTCCGTAGTCTATTATCTCCTACTTTAAGCAGTGCCACTTATAAGCCAGAGGGACTTTACAGTAGCCAATGGAAGTCAGCTTTTATTGAATCCTGAATTCTTGGAAATTTGGGTCTTCTCTCAACTCTGTAGCATGTAATGCTTTCTAATGCTCTTTCATAGAATGATTTTTGAATACTAAGTAGTAGTTATTTTATTTTCCAAGGATAAAGAAATCTTACAGTAAAATGCTTATTTACTTTCCTAATAAAGAAGAAAACAATATTTTTTAATTTACTATGCAATGTTTAAACATTTGCAAAAGTAGACGTAGTAGTATTTATAATGAATCTACATATACCCATCACCCAGCTTCGGCAGTGACCAAACATGACCAATCTTGGTTCACATATCATTTTTTTGGAGACAGAGTCTTGTTCTGTTGACGAGGCTGGGGTGCACTGGAGCAATCTTGGCTCACTGCAACCTCCACCTCCCAGGTTCAAGCGATTCTCGTGTCTCAACCTCCCAAGTAGCTGGGACTGCAGGTATTCACTACCACACCCAGCTAATTTTTGTATTTTTAGTAGAGATGGGGTTTCACCGTGTTGGCCAGGTTGGTCCTGAACTCCTGACCTCAAATGGTCCACTCTCCTCTGCCTCTTAAAGTGTTGAGATTACAAGTATGAGCCACCATGCCTGGCCCAGTTCACATACCATTTTAATGAAGGTATGTAATCTCAGATTTCATCTAAGAGATTAACCAACATGTACAAAAGGGTTTCCTCCAGTAGAGGTATTTTAAACCTGAAAGTTGTAGAATCTTTATTTTTGTCATTATTTATCACAACCTTCATTAGGAAGTAGTTGTGCCTAGATTCAATAAACTGGGTCTGGCCAGGTGCAGTGGCTCATGCTTGTAATCCCAACACTTTAGGAGCCCAAGGCAAGAGGATTACTTGAGGCCAGGAGTTCGAGATCAGCCTGGACAACATACTGAGACCCCATCTCTATATAAAATTTTAATAATAAATAAAATAGGCTGGGCACGGTGGTGCACACCTGTAATCCTAGCACTTTGGGAGGCCAAGGTGGGCAGATCACCTGAGATCAGAAGTTCGAGACCAGCCTGGCTAACATGGTGAAACCCCATTTCTACTGAAAATACAAAAAATTAGCTGGGCATGGTGGCGCACGCTGGTAATCCCAGCTACTCGGGAGGCCGAGGCAGGAGAATTGCTTGAACCCGGGAGGCAGAGGTTGCAGTGAGCTGAGATCGCACCATTGCACCCCAGCTTGGGGAACAAGAGCGAAACTCCGTCTCAAAAATAAGAAAACAAATAAATAAAATAGCCTGGGCGTGGTGGCTCACACCTGTAATCCCAGCACTTTGGGAGACTGAGGCAGGCAGATTACATGAGGTCAGGAGTTCAAGACCAGCCTGGTCAACATGGTGAAACCCAATCTCTACTAAAAAATACAAAAGCCAGCCAGGCATGGTGGTGCATGCCTGTAATCTCAGCTACTTGGGAGGCTGAGGCAGGAGAATTGCTTGAACCGGGGAGGTGGAGGTTGTAGTGAGCTGAGATGGCACCACTGCACTCCAGCTTGGGTGACAGAATGAGACTTCTTCTCAAAAAAATAAAAATAAAATAAAATAGACTGGATCTAAATCCTGTGCTTTTGCTTAAGCCTGTTACCTCCTCATGTTACTTCTTCAATAAAGATACCATAGAATCTATAATCAGACACATTCATGTTTGAATATTCATACTGTTTTGTGTGTATAGATATAAATGGCCTCACAAAGTTCTTCAGTTTTGCCACCAGATTAGTTTGCCCAAAACTTAGGTTTTTTCAGAGCTTTTTGGATTTTAGAGTTGTAGATAAAGGAATAGTGCATGTTATACACTGTGTTGCATACTTTAACATTCTATAATCCACGTTAAATCTATTTGTGTACACTTTTTAGAGATTTAGTGATACGTTTGAATGAAAATATTTTCAGTCTTTCAGTTAAGAGATGGCTACCTGTAGCCGTATGTTAAGATGGATTATTAGGCCATACCAGGCTTAGTGAGAAAGAGTGCCGTGATATAGTATTATGATTGTAAATGTGAGAAGTGGCATCATATTTAGCAGATATTTGTTATCCCTAATGCATCTCATTGAAGATAGTATTTTTGACTCTTTCTACCCCAGTTTTCTGTGTGTAGTTACACAGACAGGCCTTCTTGATATCACAGTGCATTTCAAGTCCAGTATGCTCAAAGGTAAGTCTGCCTCTTCAGGAAAATATAAACATTTTATAGTACCTTTTCAGCAGATAAAAGATTTCCTGTTTTTCAATTAACCTTTAACAGGTCTACATAATTGCTGTGCAAAGACATAAAAACCACAGACAACCTCTGAAGACTACCAGCTGTTTAGAGGACAGTATCAGAAATGGATCATGTTCATCAGATGGACTTCTTGACTTAGTCTATGCAGATCTTGGCACACTAAGCAGACTCTGGCTTGCTGCACTTCAGGATTTTGCTCTTTTAACTTTGCCTTCAGAATTTGCCTCCCAACTTCCTGCTGAAGGTAAGGAGGTAAAATACTTAGATAATCCCTAGAGTGACAGTAACACATTTTCTTTTTTTTTTTTTGAGACAGGGTCTTACTTTGTTTCCCAGGCTGGAGTGCATTGGTGCAATTTTGGCTCACTGCAATCTCTGCCTCCTGGGCTCAGGCAATCCTCCTACCTCAGCCTCCCAAGTAGCAAGGACTACAGGCATACACCACCACGACCAGCTAATTTTTATGTATTTCGCAGAGATGGGGTTTTGCCTTGTTGCCAGGCTATTCTCAAACTTATGTAATCCCAGCAATTCGGGAAGCTGAGGTGGGCGGATCACTTGAAGTCAGGAGTTCGAGACCAGCACCGCCAACATGGTGAAACCCCGTCTCTACTAAAAACACAAAAGTTAGCCAAGTGTGGTGGCGAGTGCCCATAATCCCTGCAACTCGGGAAGCTGAGGCAGGAGGATTGCCTGAACCTGGGAGGCAGAGGTTGCAATGAGCTGAGATCGTGCCTCTGCACTCCAGCCTAGGTGAAAAGAGTGAGACTCTGTCTCAAAAAAAAAGAAAGGCTACACCCACCAGCAACTTGTTTTCATTTCTCCACACTGTATTATCATACTTAATAATTTTTGCCAATCTGATGGCTATGAAATATTTCATTGTTTTATTTTCTTATTTCCTTGATTAAGAGTCTTTAAGTTGCTTCTTCCATAAATAATTTAGTCATAATCTTTGCCCATCTGCTATTTGGTATTTATTTTGTTATAAGATACAATGAATCTTTCTGAGTTTTTCTTCAAAAGGTTTAGCCTGTTAACTTCCTTACCCTTTGTTCTCAAACTCAACTTTCTTGTTTCTCCTTGCCTCCAGTTACTGTAAACACCCTACCCCCTTCCCGTCAGTTTTAATTGATAACTCACATCTGTTCCTTTGGTTACCTGTACCCATTGTTCCGAAACTGCACGTCCCAGTTGCTCCACCACTGGACCTCATGTCCCCCTCCCTTCCATATTTAGAAAAATATTTACAAGTAGCCAGTCGGGTCAGCTCAGATTGTGCAGTCCAACCCCAGCCCATGGGGGAAGAACACAGAGATACAGATCGCTTTAAGGATATAAAAACCCCCTTGTCTCCTTTGTTCCATGTGCACTTGCAATCTTAATTGGCGCAAGTGACACCCTTTTGCAAAAGTAAATTGCCTTGCTGAGGAAACTTAAATTATATCTGAGTGCTGTTTCTTTTGCAGCATCAGAAATTCATTTATAACAATTGTTTTCGGCCGGGCGCGGTGGCTCAAGCCTGTAATCCTAGCACTTTGGAAGGCTGAGGCGGGTGGATCACGAGGTCAGGAGATCGAGACCATCCTGGCTAACATGGTGAAACCCCGTCTCTACTGAAAAATACAAAAAACTAGCCGGGCGAGGTGGCGGGCACCTGTAGTCCCAGCTACTCGGGAGGCTGAGGCAGGAAAATGGCATAAACCCAGGAGGCAGAGCTTGCAGTGAGCTGAGATCTGGCCACTGCACTCCAGCCTGGGTGACAGAGCGAGACTCCGTCTCAAAAAAAAAAAAAAGACAATTGTTTTCTTCCTGATTGTGTAATCCTTTATATATATACACAACACTATTCCTTTGTGATTTCATGTCTTATAAGTATTTTCTCTCAGTCTGTAACTTGTCCTTTTCTTTTACCTTTTTTAAACTAATGGAAGTTCGGTGTGATGTAGTACACCTGTAGTCCCAGCTACTCAGAAGGCTGATGTGGGAAGATCCCATGAGCCCAGGAGTTGGAGGCTGCAGGCAGCTATGATTGTGCCACTGCACTCCAGTCTGGGTGACAGAGCAAGTCCCTCTCTTTAAAAAAAAAAAAAAAAAAAAAAAAATTAGGGAATGTAATCAGTCATTTATGGTTTGTGTTTTTGTATGTTACCACATACATTTTTAAATTTAAGATCATAAAGATATATAAGCTTTACAGTTTTGCCTTTTACATTTGAACTTTGGTAGAACTGGAATTTATTTTGTGTGTGTGGAATAGGGATAGGGTTCTTATTTTTAGTCAGTTACTAATACTGCATTTTATGGGTTGGTTACTTTGTAGCCACTCTTAATCTTCTTCATGTTATTCCAAAATGTCTTAGCTATCATTGTATTTTTACTTTTTGAAATGAATTTTAGGAAGAGTCTGTAAAGTTCTACTAGTTTTGTATGTGTGTATTTGGTTTGTTTGTGTGTTTTTAGAGACAGGGTCCTGCTGGGTTGCCCAGGCTGGAGTACAATGACTGTTCACAGGAGCAATCATAGTGCACTACAGCTGGGCTCAAGTGATCCTCCCACCTCACCCTCCTAAGCAGCTGGGACTATAGTGTACACTATGGTGCGCACCCTAGTCCTATTAGAATTTTCGTTGGAATTATATACAAAAAGATATGTGGAGTGATTGTTGTACTTTTCAGTAGCATTAAAATTGAAACAAAGTGAAAATAAGCTGATTTACTTACACAACAGAAAAATGAATGACAGACATATAGCAACTGTAAGTAAATCTTAAAAACATAATGTTAAGTGAAAAAATATTTATTTATTTATTTATTTATTTATTTATTTTTGAGACAGAGTCTTGCTCTGTGACGCAGTCTGGAGGGCAGTGGCTTGATCTCGGCTCACTGCAACCTCCACCTCCTGGGTTCAACCGATTCTCTTGCCTCAGCCTCCCAAGTAGCTAGGACTATAGGTGTGCACTACCACGCCCAGCTAATTTTTGTATTTTTAGTAGAGACAGGGTTTCTACATGTTAGCCAGGCTGGTCTCGAGCTCCTGACCTCAGGTGATCTGCCTGCCTCAGCCTCCCACAGTGCTGGGATTACAGGCATGAGCCACCGTGCCTGGACAGAAAAAATAAAGGATGCATGTAAGCCAGGCATGGTAGTACATGCTGGTAGTCTCAGCTACTCAGGAGGCTGAAGTGGAAGGGTCACTTGAGCTCAGGAGTTCAGGGCCAACCTGGACAACATAGTGAAACCCCATCTCCAAAAAAAAAAGGATACATACGGTGTGATGCCTTTTAAGTAAACTTTTAAACACACAAAAAAATAGCATATGTTATTAATGAATGCATAGATTATTGTGAAAGTATAAGACCATATCTAGGAGTCATTCTTACTGGCTTGAGGAAAGTAGTCATGGAAGGAGGGGCAAGAATTAGTGGTATAACAGTTTTAGGTTTTTCAAGGAAAAAATTGGCCAGGCGCGGTGGCTCACACCTGTAATCCCAACCCTTTAGGAGGCCGAGGTGGGCGGATTGCCTGAGCCCAGGAGTTCAAGACCAACCTGGGCAACATGGTGAAACCCCATCTCTACTAAAATACAAAAAATTAGCCAGGCGTGGTGGTACACACCTGTGGTCCCAGCTACTCAGGAGGCTGAGGCGGGAGAATCGCTTGAACCCAGAAGTTGGAGGTTGCAGTGAGCTGAGATCTCACCACTGCATTCCAGCCTGGGCGACAGAGTGAGATTCCATCTGAAAAAAAAGAGAAAAAAATTAAGAGAGATTTAAAAAGAAAATCAGGGAAAATGTTAATGTTCCATCTTGGAAGTGGGTAAATGGGTATTGGTATTTATTTTAATCACACATATACACATATTTTGTTTTTAAATGTTTATGATTAAATTATAAAAAGTTACAAATTAGGCTGAAAACTTTTTATGAAGTTAAAAGTAGATGAGCCCTATGACCTATCAGTTGTACTTCCAGTAAAAATAAGAACGTTGATAACAGAATACTGATAACATAGCAGCATGAATGAATCTCTAAAAATGTTGTTAGGTTATTTTGTTAACAAAATATTAGTCGCAAATAAGTACATGTGAATATGTGATTCTATTTATATGAAGTTGAAGAGTAGGCAAAACTAATCTGTGCTGATAAAAACTAGAAAGTAGTTGCCTTAGGGTATAGGGAACTGACTGAAAAAGGGTACAAGGGAACTTTCAGAGTGATGGAAATGGTCTATATCTTGTAACAGAAAAAGGAGAAAATACATTGGCAGCTAACCTCTTATTTCTCCTGAAACTGTTTGCTTTAGGCGGTGCTTTCTACACAGCAGAGACTAGTGAAAATGCAAAATTGCAGTATTACAACTCCTGGGCACTTATCCTCCATGCTACGGCATTGTGGCTTACAAGCACGGGCTTTGTTGTTGCTGACCCAGATGAAGGAGCATCTGATCTCTCCAGGCCTGTAACACCAACTTCCATGTGTCAGGGTTCATCTTCTGGGGCTACCATAAAGTCCCCTGAGGATGTCTATACTGATAGATTCCATCTGATTTTAGGTCAGTTAAATCACTTATAGAAGTTTACAACCCTCGGGTTTTTTGTTGTTGTTGTTGTTGTTGTTTTTGTTTTTTTGATATGGAGTTTCACTCTTTTGCCCAGGCTGGAGTGCATTGGCACGATTTCAACTCAAGCTCACAATTATTGTCAATTAAAAATATAAATATAAATAAATTACTTGAGCTCTCTGCTCATTTATCTCAGAATTAGTGTCAATAATAGTGCCTACTTTGTCAACTGTTACGATAATTTAATAAAAAGATGTATGTCAAAGCACAATGACTGATACGTGATGATCACCCAATAAATTTTAGCCAAAGTAAAGTTGTAAAACTCCATATGTTTTCTGGTGCAATTTTATTGTAATTTTTGCAGCTTTGAACTGTTTCATAGCAACTAAGCAACTAGTGCACAGGCCTAGTTTAGTTTTTTGGTTTTTTTTTTTTTTTTTTTTTTTTTATTGAGACGAGAGTTTTGCTCTTGTTGCCCAGGCCAGAGTGCAATGGAGCAGTCTCAGCTCACCACAACCTCTGCCTCCTGGGTTCAAGCGATTCTCCTGCCTCAGCCTCCCGAATAGCTGGGATTACAGGCATGTGCCACCATGCCCAGCTAATTTTATATTTTTAGTCGAGACGGGATTTCTCCATGTTAGGCTGGTCTGAAACTCCCAACCTCGGGTGATCTACCACGCCCAGCATAGATTATTCTTCTTGTACATGTAGATAGAAACAAACTATTAAGTGACTTGTCTTGTCATTTAGTTGTTTAGTCTTAAATTCATTGTGATTTATTTGTATTACCTTTTTACTGTTTGTTTATATATCTTACCAAAATATGATTAATTACTTAATTTCATAAACTAATAATTTGAAAGAAGCCTCCTCCTCTTTTTTTGCTTTCCACAGGAATCAGCGTGGAATTTCTATGTTCCTTGCGTTCAGATGCAACCATGGAAAGCATAACTGCTTGTTTACATGCATTGCAAGCCCTTCTAGATGTACCTTGGCCCAGATCAAAAATTGGCAGTGATCAGGTGATTTATCTGGGGTTTTTTTTTGTAAGGCTTCTGTAGACTTTAAGGAAGAGAAACATGTTCAGGTTTCTATAGTTAACAGAGAGTAAACACAGAGAAATTTTTTTTTAAAACCATACGGCCACACAGCTAGGCCTTGGAACCAGAATGCCATAAGCGTATGTGTTGACCCAGAAACAATCATGCCTCTGACTCTGCCACTTTTCTGTCTCTGCTGCTTTCTGCAATGATGGGAGAGTTCTATATTGCATTCTCCAGGGCAGTAGCCACTAATTACATGTGGCATTTATTCTTTGTGTCTTTTTGCTTCTGCATACCCTGCTCTTTGTGTATATACCTGTATCTTATATTCCATTCCCCAAGAGAGAATCTAATGGGTTCATGTAGTTACTGTCCATTACAAAGTATTCCTGTTGGCTGAGTTCTCCCTCTAGGTCTTTTTAAGAGATTGCCGGCTAATCTTTAGATGGAGTCAGGCACTAATATCTGACTTGGGTGTGGCCATGGGAAAAGGGTTCCTGTACAAAGTATGGTACTTCCCTTTGACTGCTTTTCTCAAGGGCAAGTATGCATTGGGCAGATACTTTTGATACCATGTTTTATCTAGTATATTTCTTTTGTTATTGACTCTTGGATGTTGAGATAAGTGAGTAGTATAATTTCTTCTGCATAGACTGTCTATTATTTAAGTGTTTAATGCTATTATTAGGTTTAAAGCATTAATCAGGTTGAGACAGGGTTTCACCATGTTGGCCAGGCTTGATCTCGAACTCCTGGCCTCAAGTAATCCACCCACCTCGGCCTCCCAAAGTGCTGGAATTGCAAGCATGAGCCACTGTGCCTGGCCTCTGACATTGATTTAAAATGGAGCAAATGTTACTTAACTTTATTGCACTAAAGCAATTTGTTACATTCTCTTTTTCTGAATTTTGTCATGGCATTTAGCATTGGTATTTTTTACAAAAAAAAAATGTATAATTTCTAATACAGTGTCCTCTGCATGATTTCTATGATAGGACTTGGGTATAGAATTACTGAACGTTCTACATCGAGTAATTTTAACCAGAGAATCACCTTCCATTCAGTTGGCTTCACTTGAAGTGGTAAGGCAGATTATCTGTGCTGCTCAAGAACATGTGAAGGAAAAAAGACGAAGCGCAGAAGGTAAATGTTAACCTTTAGTGCCGAGTTGATCAAATAGCATCATTCTTTTGTAAAGTATTGTTTAATATATCTTTATAGTTTTGATCATCTTTTGTGTGTAGTACAAATAAAACATGTCTAGGCATGGCCTTGTTTTACTTTTTGTGCTCTGCACATTCAGAGAAACTTCCCTAGTAATAAACTATAGAAATGATCCCTGAGGCCGGGTGCGGTGGCTCAAGCCTGTAATCCCAGCACTTTGGGAGGCCGAGACGGGCGGATCACGAGGTCAGGAGATCAAGACCATCCTGGCTAACACCGTGAAACCCCGTCTCTACTAAAAATACAAAAAACTAGCCGGGCGAGGTGGCGGGCGCCTGTAGTCCCAGCTACTCCGGAGGCTGAGGCAGGAGAATGGCGTAAACCCGGGAGGCGGAGCTTGCAGTGAGCTGAGATCCGGCCACTGCACTCCAGCCCCGGGCTACAGAGCAAGACTCCGTCTCAAAAGAAAAAAAAAAAGAAATGATCCCTGAAAGTAGAGTCTTTAAGCATGGCTTTATTTATTTGTTTATTTATTTAGTGAGACAAGGTCTCACTCCAGTTGCCCAAACTGGAGTGCAGTGGCATGATCTCGGCTCACTGCAGCCTCGACCCCCCAAGCTCAGGTGATTCTCCCACCTTAACCTCCTGAGTAGCTGGGACTACAGGCACATGCCACCATGCCTGGCTAATTTTTTTGTATTTTTTAGTAGATACAGGATGTGGCCTTGTTGCCCAGCCTTGTCTCTCGAACTCCTAGACTCAGGCAATCCACTCACCTTGGCCTTCCAGAGTGCTGGGATTACTGGCATGAGCCATCATGCCCAGCCTGGCATGGTTTTAAATCCTCTCATTCACCTCTGCATGTTAGTCTAGATATCGTCAGTAGTTAAACTACTATTCTCTGGGTGAAATGAGAATTTTAACAAAACCTGGAAGAAATAAATCCCTTCACTACTAGAGTACTTGCTTTAGCTATGTTTACCAGTGTGCATGGAAAGAACTTATGTTTGCAGATTGCTCATTTACAAGTCTAATATGGTATTAGAGAGTTTACCACTTAAGATTATAGTTGGCTACATATTATAGAAAACCCAATATAACAGTGGATTTAAACCCCAAAGATTTATTTGCTCATCTAAATAGGTGGCCAGAGATAGAGAGTCTAGGGCTGATATGGCACCTTCTTAAAGACATTAAGGACGTGACTTTCTTCCTGTCCAGCCACCATCGATACCTAAGATCACATGGTAATTTCTGGAGCTCTAGCTATCAGGTTTACAGTCTTAACAGCAAGAAGGAGTTAACCAGGCAATATTATAAGACTGACAGGATTAAAAAGACTTCTTTTGACCAATTGCAATAGGAAGTCATAATAAAGATGATTACTTTTCCCTTCATAACTTCTTTCTCTCTTAGTCTTTCACACCCAAAATTTAGTCATTAAATATACTTCCGAGCCGGGCGCGGTGGCTCACACCTGTAATCCTGGCACTTTGGGAGGCCGAGGCGGGCAGATAGCTTGAGGTCAGGAGTTCGAGACCAGCCTGACCAACATGGTGAAACCTCTTCTCTACTGAAAATACAAAAATTAGCCAGGCATGGTGGTGCATGCCTGTAATCCCAGCTATTCGGGAGGCTTAGGCAGGAGAATTGCTTGAAACTGGAAGGCAGAGGTTGCAGTGAGCCGAGATCATGCCATTGCACTCCAGACTGGGTGACAGAGTTAGACTCAGTCTCAAAAAAATTAAATAAATGTATTTCCTGTAACAGGATTTAACTAAATTGCCATCTACCAGAAGCAAAGCAAGCACAAAGTATTTATTAAACACTGTTCTTTCTGTCTTTTAGTTGATGATGGGGCTGCTGAAAAGGAAACTCTGCCAGAGTTCGGAGAGGGAAAGGACACCGGAGGACTTGTACCTGGGAAGTCTTTGGTCTTTGCAACACTAGAATTGTGTGTATGCATTCTAGTTAGACAGCTCCCAGAATTAAATCCTAAATTGACAGGTAGCCCAGGAGTAAAAGCTAGGAAGCCACAGATGCTATCAGAAGATGGAAGTAGATTGGTTTCAGCTGCGTTGGTTATCCTTTCCGAACTTCCTGCAGTGTGCTCTCCTGAAGGTATGCTGTGGTATGTGATTGCTTGACTTGACCTAGAAGAGAAATGGTTTTAATAGGTAATGGAGTCTAGTTGCTAATCTTTTTCTTTTTAAATGAATGCTGACCCAAACATTTGGGTATTGTCTTTAATCCTCTAAGATTAGGATTACATTTTAATAAATTGTTTTACTAAAAGTAAAAATATAGAGAGCCAGGCGCAGTGGCTCACGTCTGTAATCCCAGCACTTTGGAAGGCCAAGGTGAGTGGGTCGCCTGAGGTCAGGAGTTCGAGACCAGCCTGACCAACATGGTGAAACTCCGTCTCTACGAAAAATACAAAATTAGCCAGACATTTTGGCACATGCCTATAATCCCAGCTACTCAAGAGGCTAAGGCAGGAGAATCGCTTGAACCTGGGAGTTGGAGGTTGCAGTGAGCCAGGATCATGCCATTGCACTCCAGCCTGGGCAACAAGAGTAAAATTACGTCTGAAAAAAAAAAAAAAAAAAGAGAGAAAGTGAAAATATAGAAATAGCAAGTATTATAAATAGATATGCTCTTCTATGATTGACAGTACTTCAGTCAGTGGCAATTATTAGTGCTTGGGCATGTTTTGGTATACAGTTTCTAACAGACTTTTCCTGCCTCAGTGACGGCAAAAGTTTGTCATTGTATCTGGTTCTGTTTAGAATTGGCTCCATACTCTTTGTTGTTGTTGTTTGCTTGACACAGGTACTTTCTCTGTCACCCAGGCCAGAGTGCAGTGGAACAATCATAGCTCACTGTAACCTTAAACTCCTGGGCTTAAGCAATCCTCCTGCCTTCGCCTCCTGAGTAGTTAGGACTCAGGCCTGTGCCACCATACCTGGCTAACTTTTTTTTTTTTAATTTTTTGTAGAGATGGGGTCTTGCTGGGTTGCCAAGGCTGGTCTTGACCTCCTGGCCTCAAGTGATCCTCCCTCCTTGGCATCCCAAAGTGCTGGGACTACAGGTGTGAGCCACCATGCCCAGCAAGTTCATACTCTTTAACATGGCATTTAAGGCTCTCTGTGTAGCTCTGCTAAGTCGTTACCTTTTTTCAGTTCCTTCTTTGCAAATCCTAAACCCAAGAGGCTTCATGTTCATCCTTGTTCTGTACTACCATGTCATTACTTGATCGAAATGACCCTTATCTGCTTTTAAAAATTTTTCTTTCTTCGTGGTTCAACTGCAGGCCTACTTCAGGTATAAAGGCTTCTCTAAAAACTCTAGCTCATCTGAGTTTTGTTTTTTCATGTATATGCATGTGTTATTTCCATATGTAGGTCTGAAGCTTTTTTTTTTTTTTTTTTTTTTTTTGAGACGGAGTCTGGCTCTGTCGCCCAGGCTGGAGTGCAGTGGCTGGATCTCAGCTCACTGCAAGCTCCGCCTCCCGGGTTCACGCCAGTCTCCTGCCTTAGCCTCCTGAGTAGCTGGGACTACAGGCGCCCGCCACCTCGCCCGGCTAGTTTTTTGTATTTTTTTAGTAGAGACGGGGTTTCACCATGTTAGCCAGGATGGTCTCGATCTCCTGACCTCGTGATCCACCCGTCTCGGCCTCCCAAAGTCTGGGATTACAGGCTTGAGCCACCGCGCCCGGCCGGTCTGTAGCTTTTATCTGTCCTACAAAGGCATTATATGTAATTGAGTATTACATATAAAAGAGAAATGTCGGCCAGGTGCGGTGGCTCATGCCTGTAATCCCAGGCTGAGGTGAGTGGATCACAAGGTCAGGAGATCGAGACCATCTTGGCTAACATGGTGAAACCCCATCTCTATTAAAAATACAAAAATTTAGCCGGGCGTGGTGGTGGGCGCCTGTAGTCCCAGCTACTCAGGAGGCTGAGGCAGGAGAGTGACGTGAACCCTGGAGGCGGAGCTTGTAGTGAGCCGAGATCGCGCCACTACACTCCAGCCTGGGCAATACAGTGAGACTCCGTCTCAAAAAAAAAAAAAAGAGAAATGTTTTGTTTCCAATTAAAATTGTATATTCTGTGAAATCTAGCAGATTATAGGTATTTAGTACTTAGTAGATACTTCTTAATTGGTAAACATATTTCTGCTAAGGGTGTTTTTTCGTTTTTTGTTTTTTGAAATGGAGTCTGGCTGTGTCACTCAGGTTGGAGTGCAGTGGCACGATCTGGGCTCACTGCAACCTCTGCCTCCCAGGTTCAAGCAGTTCTTCTGCTTCAGCCTCCCAAGTGTCTGGGACTACAGGCGCGCACCACCACGCCTGGCTAATTTTTGTATTTTTAGTAGAGACAGGTTTCACCATATTGGCCAGGCTGGTCTTGATCTCCTGACCTCATGATCCACCTGCCTTGGCCTCCCAAAGTGCTGGGATTACAGGCGTGAGCCACCGCACTCAGCCGCTAAAGATGTTATTTTTTTGTTGGTTGGTTTTTTTTTTAGACAGGGTCTCACTCTATGCCCAGGCTGGAGTTCAGTGGTACAATCTCAGCTCACTGCAGCCTCAACCCCCTGGACTCAAGCAGTCCTCCCACCTCAGCCTCCTAAGGCGCACACCACCGTCCCAGCTTTTTTTTCTTTTTTTTTTTTCGTAGAGATGAAGTCTCACTGTGTTGCCCAGGCAACATTGTGAATGTACTTAATGCCACTGGATTATACACTAAAAATGGTTAACATGGTAAACTTTATGTTGTATATATTTTACCACAATAAAAGATAAATAAAAATAAGTTCATTTATCAACTGCCAAATAAAACAAAAACAGCAAAAGCATGATACTCATACAATTTAAACATCATCTCCAGTTATAACCATCAAGATTTAATCCATCCTTAAAAATTTTAATAAAACTACTTACATTATCTTAACAGTTACAGTTCTTTATTAGAAATCATCTTTTAAAAACTAAAAATCTGACATTGTCTTACTCCTTGATGATTTGTTTTTAGGAACCATATATACATAGGTTGAAATGCAGTATGTTTTTAAAAAATTTATCTTACAGGAAGCATCTCAATTCTCCCTACTATACTGTACCTCACAATTGGGGTCCTTAGAGAGACTGCTGTGAAGTTACCGGGGGGCCAGTTATCTTCGACGGTTGCAGCTTCCCTACAGGCTCTGAAAGGAATCTTATCTTCTCCCATGGCGCGGGCAGAAAAGAGCCACACTGCTTGGACTGACCTTCTCCGAAGTGCTTTAACAACAGTTCTTGACTGTTGGGATCCAGGTAATTGAGGCTATTTGGAAGCAGTTCAGTTTGTTTTAAAAAGTGAGAAAAAGAGTTTTTTGAGGATATTTTACTTGATTGTATTTGGCCATATCACCTAGAAGAGACCATATTCAATACTATGTGTTTAGAGGATACGTATAAGTAGATAGAAAATTGGCCGGGTGCAATGGCTCACACCTGTAATCTCAGCACTTTGGGAGGCCAAGGCAGGTGTATCACCTGAGGTCAGGAGTTCAGGACTAGCTGGGCAACATGGTGAAACCCCATCTCTACTAAAAATACAAAAACCAGCTGGGTCTGGTGGCACACGCCTATAATCCCAGCTACCCAATGCTGTCTCAACTACTCGGCTGAGACAGAAGAATTGCTTGAACCCTGGAGCTGGAGGTTGCAGGGAGCCAAGATCACGCCACTGCACTCCAGCCTGGGCAACAGAGTGAGACTCCGTCTCAAAAAAAGAAAAAGAAAAAGAAAGAAAGCTGTGTTCTGGGGCCGGGTGCGGTGGCTCATGTCTGTAATCCCAGCACTTTGGGAGGCCGAGGCTGGTGGATCACTTGAGGTCAGGAGTTCAAGGCCAGCCTGGCCAACATGAAGAAACCCCATCTCTACTGAAAATACAAAAATTAGCCAGGTGTGGTAGTGCACGCCTGTGATCCCAGCTCTCGGAAGGCTGAGGCAGGAGGCAGGAGAATTGCTTAAACCCAGGAGGCAGAGCTTGTAGTGAGCCAAGATCGTGCCACTGCACTCCATCCTGGGTGACAGAACAAGACTCTTGTCTCAAAAAAATAAAATTAAAAAGCTGTGTTCCGATTTTAGCGTCTTTAACCCTTAATGCTGTTAAATGACAGGCAACCTACACGTTGACAGTGAAAGACCTTCAGATATAATAGTGTGTTTAGTAAAAAAATAATGGAGTATAATCCATGTCTAGCCAATGGAAGTTTTTAATACACACAGTATACTGAAAAGTACATAAGCCATCTGTAGTCCCAGCTACTCGGGAGGCTGAGGCAGGAGAATGACGTAAACCCAGGAGGCGGAGCTTGCAGTGAGCTGAGATCCGGCACTGTACTCCAGCCTGGGCGACAGAGTGAGACTCCGTCTCAAAAAAAAACAAAACAAAACAAAACAAAAAAAAAAGACCAATCTGGTTCACCATGCCAGCATTTACTAAGTGACTAGTCAAGTTATTCAGTTTTTCTGCACCTTAGTTTTCTTATTAATAAATAGGGATATTATGTTGCAAGAAATTGTTAGAGCAGTAACTTAATATGTGAAAAGCATCTCACTTATTACCTGGCATATATCAATAAATGATAGCCAGTATTATTTTCAACATCTGTTAAAACTTGTTTATCGCTGGGTGTGGTAGCTCACACCTGTAATACTAGCTACCCCGGAGGCTGAGGCAGGAGAATCGCTTGAACCCGGGAGGCAGAGGTTGCAGTGAGCCAAGGTCGTACCACTGCACTCCAGCCTGGGGGACAAAGCAAGACTCTGTCTCAAAAAAAAAAAAAAAAAATTTCTCTTTCTTCTTATTTTTGTGAGGCTTTTATTTTCAATAGTATGTTGTAGTGATTATAAAAAGTCTTTATACACATTATACATTTTCCCTGCCTTCCCAGTTTTGTTTATAAATGTCACAATTTGCCATATTTCATTTTACATATAAAATTTTTCAATTGAAATCAGCATTTATTGACCACCCACTTTGCCCAAAGTTGGGAATATAGTGGAGTCTGGCTCCTATAAATTGCTGTTGGGTGTGATTATTACCTTAAGAATTTCCCAAAGGCAATAGTCATGTCTTAATTATCACTGCATTTCTAGTACATTAAAAAAATATATATATAACTTTTTTTTTTTTTTAAATGGGAGTACTTGGTACTGATTAAGTGAAATCAGGCAGAGTGTCACAAGTAGGATTCTCTAAAAGTACTCACTGAGTGGGAGTTTGGGGAGCAAGAAGTTTATTAAGAAACAACATCTGTGAGGGAAAAGGGGAAGACAATATTGGGCAAAAGAAGTCAAACTGTGACAGTTTCCCAACAAATCTCAGTAAATCCGTCTGAGGAACTCTGGAGCCAGATTGCCCATCAGAGTGTCTGAACATATGACAGAAATGGCCTGGCCTTCAAATGTGGGCTGTTCCAGGAAGGATTTGATCTCAGGTAAGATAGCTATCTCTAGCTGAGGCTGACCCAGAAGGAGCTGACCCTTGATCACGCTTCCCACAGCTGGGCAGCACATTTTCCCTTGAAGGGGATGTCAGTGGTGCATCTCTGGATCCACCATTAAGGCTTCTCAGAAGAGTCAACATCTTAAAGGATTAGAAAGTTTTCTCCACATGGACATCGTAGAAATGGATTCTAGGAATCGCTTGAACCTGGGAGGTGGAGATTGCAGTGTGAGCCAAGATCGCACCTCTGCACTCCAGCCTGGGCGACAGAGCAAGACTCTGTCTCAAAAAAAAGAAAAAAAAAAAAAGAAAGAAATGGATTCTAGGTACAACAGTTTGACCAAAAACTTGGAGAATTAAATAGCTAAGGAAGGCAAGTAGAACAATGAGGGGGTATGGATTTGGGTGGAAGATTATGTAAGAGTGGTAAATGGCAATTAGTAGGGAAATAAGTTGGATGGTACATGGGGCCAGATTATGGAGTGTTTGGCACGATTTGGACTGCCTTTAATAGGCATGTGGAATCATGAAATGGTTTTTTGTTGTTGTTGTTGTTGAGATGGAGTCTCGCCCTGTTGCCCAGGCTGGAGAGCAATGGTGCAATCTCAGCTCACTGCAACTTTCGCCTCCCGGGTTCAAGCGATTCTCCTGCCTCAGCCTCCTGAGTAGCTGAGATTACAGGTGTGCAACACCAGGCCTGGCTAATTTTTGTTTTTTGTATTTGTAGTAGAGACAGGGTTTCACCATGTTGGTCAGGCTGGTCTCAAACTCCTGACCTCGTGATCCGCCCACCTCAGCCTCCCAAAGTGCTGGGATTACAGGCATGAGCCATTGTGTCCGGCTGAAAGGGTTTTAAGAAGGAAAGTAATGTGCTTGGATTTGCGTTTCTAAAGGTTCACTCTTGGCAGCAGTGTAAAGAAGAAAGCCAAACTGTAGGAGATAAGATAATGTTAGTACGGACAAACAGGAGTAGAATGATGAAAAGTAAAATGTTAAGCAGTTTTCCACAGAACTTACTGATAGTTTGATTTAGGAGTTGAAAGGGTAGGATGACTTGAACACTCAAATGTGATTAACAGAAATAACCAAGTGAGGGTTTTTAGGACAAGATAGTGAGTTGATTTTGAAATGCCTAGAGGATGGTCAAATGGAACAGATGGGTGGAGGTATGGAATTCAAGAAAGTAGTCTGGGCTAGAGATACTTTCTGGACTATATATGTATTTGGGAGTTGTCAATGTAACCTATGGGACAATTGAAATCACCCAGCTTGAGTTTCTGGAGCAAGAAGAGGACCAAAAGCAAGGTGAGAGGAGATTCAGAAGATAATGTAGTTACAGAAGCCAGTTTTTAATAAAAAGGGAGTGGTCAGCACTATAAAATACTGTAGAGAGGCCAAACAGTGTGAGGGATAGAGCTCACAGTGTTGAGGCACAAATGAGAGGTGTAAGGAATGGGAAGGATCAGGTATAGGCTTCTCTTCACAGGAAGAAGAGAAATAGCTAAACGGAAAGTGTAAGGTCAAGGGATAACTTTTTTTAAAGATGACATTCAAGCATGAGTTCATACTTACAGGGCAAAAAAAGGAGGTGGACATGTGGTTGGAGTTAGAAGTATTAGAAAGGAAAGCAGCATCCCTGTCTAGGCAGAAGGAATAAAATTTACAGTACATTTAAAAGGATTGACCTCTGCCAATATGAGGAAAGAACAGGAGGTGAGGATAGAAAATAGTATTATAGCTACAAGTTTTTAGGTTGAGGGCTGGCCATTGTGGCTCACGCCTGTAATCCCAGCACTTTGGGAGGCCATGGCCAAAGGACCGCTTGAGGCCAGGAGTTCAAACCAGTGTGGGCAACATAGCAAGATACTGTCTCGGCCGGGCGCGGTGGCTCAAGCCTGTAATCCCAGCACTTTGGGAGGCCGAGACGGGCGGATCACAAGGTCAGGAGATCGATACCATCCTGGCTAACACGGTGAAACCCCGTCTCTACTAAAAAATACAAAAAACTAGCCAGGCGCGGTGGCGGGCGCCTGTAGTCCCAGCTACTCGGGAGGCTGAGGCAGGAGAATGGCGTGAACCCGGGAGGCGGAGCTTGCAGTGAGCTGAGATCCAGCCACTGCACTCCAGCCTGGGCGACAGAGCCAGACTCCGTCTCAAAAAAAAAAAAAAAACCAAAAAAAAAAAAAAGATACTGTCTCTACAAATAATAATAATAATTCATGTTGAGGGTTATGATGAGCTTGCCTCTTTCATCTCACACACAAAAAAAATGGGTTGTGTATTTTTTATTGTTTTTTTTTTGTTTTTGGATGTGTATCAGGGAATTAGGCTAGGACAAGATTTAGAGTAGCTACTGAGAGAAATTAAGGAGTTGATCATGACAGGTTAAATGTTTGCTGCCTAACAAATTGCCTCAAAACTTAGTGGCTTAAAAGAGCAAACATTTATTATCTGACAGTTTCTATGGGTCCAGGATTAGGAGTAGTTTAGCTATGTGGTTCTAGCTTAGGTTCTCTCATGAAATTACTGTTAAGGTGTTGGCCAGGGCTGCAGCTAGAGGATTCATTTCCAAGATGACTCATTCATATGGCTGTTGGCAAGAGGCCTCAGTTCTTAACACACAGGCTTTTCACAGGCTAATGCTAAGCAAATTATGCATCTACCATAGGTAAAAGTAGGAATAAAGAGATTTTAGAAGAAAAGGTAAAAAGAACCCAGGAGAACTTTATCCTACTGAGAATAAAGACATTTTTACTAAACAAATTAGCTGACTCTGTTGCAGTTTCAAGTTGCTATAGGTGGTTAAAAATAACTTTGCTGTAAGGGAAGCAGTATAGCATTATAGTTAACAGTACACTCTCTGTAATCAAACTTTCTGCCTTACTAATTGTGTGACTCGGACAAATGACTACATTTCTGTTTCTCGTCCATAAAATAAGGGATATGAGTACCTACCTCATGTTGCTGTTATGTTGATTAAATATTTAATGTGTATAAAGTGCTTATAGCAGTGCTACATGTTAACGTTAAATATTAACTGTGTACTTGTTTTACCTTAAAATCGTTCAGATGTCTTTTATAAAATAAATCCTATTCATCCATAAAATTTTGCTTTCACTGCTACTGTGCCTCTTGAGTATCGTCAACTCTGATATTATCTCCTCAAGGCTTTCTCAGTATAGACTGTCCTGGGCTACTTTGAATATTGTTTGTTTGTCTGTTTGTTTGTTTAAAGGGACAGGGACTTGCTGTGTTGCCCAGGCTGGAGTGCAGTGTCTATTCACAGGCACAATCATTGTGTACTGCAGCCTCGAACTCCTGGTGGACTCAACCAGTTCTCCCACCTCAGTGTCTCAAGTAGCTGCGAGTACAGACACACACCACTGCTCCTCGTGTGGTGTTTTTTTGTTTTTGTTTTGTTTTGTTTTGTTTTATTTTCTCTTGAGACGGAGTCTCCCTTTGCAGCCCAGGCTGGAGTGCAGTGGTGCAATCTCGCCTCACTGCAACCTCCGCCTCCCAGTGTCAAGTGATTCTCCTGCCTCAGCCTCCCGAGTAGCTGGGATTACAGTCATGCACCACCACATCTGGCCAATTTTTGTATTTTTAGTAGAGACTGGGCGTCACCATGTTCACCAGGCTGGTCTCGAATTCCTGACCTCACCACCCGCCTCAGCCTCCCAGAGTGCTGGGATTACAGGCGTGAACCACCGCACCCAGCCAGCTTTTTAATATATTTTTATATGCTTAGACCTCATCACTAGCTGAAAGTCTTTGCTTCTCAGTTTATAGTGTATCTTCTCTATAAGATGTATTCTCAGTGCCTAAAAGAGGGCTGGCATACAATGTTTCTTAAATACTTGTTGAACGAATGTGACCAAAACTACTACATATGTGTGTCATTTCTTCATAAGTAACAACCCATTCTTAAACAATTTAAATATTTGAATTTGCTACACCTTTCGTTTTTGAATAACAGTGATTTTTTTTCCACAGCAGGTTCATTAAAATTATTTAATGAGAATATGACTAGAAAATAAAGGTAGATTACTTCTAATAGAAAATTCCTTCAAATGATTGTGGTACACAGCTGTTTTCAGGTTTTTCTCTACTCTTGAGAAATCATATGTGTAAAGTGCTAAGGTATTTTCACTTGATACATGTATTATCAAAATACTTTAACAAAGAGAAAATAATTGTCCAAGCATTTCTGTATTGCTTCACAGTAAAAGTAATTAACATGATAAGTAGCATATACTGAGCGTTATGTGTAGCACATTATTCTAAATGCTTCACATGGATTAACTCATTTAGTCTTCCTAACCCTATCAATGTGAGTACTGTTGTTATTCCCATTTTTACAGATGAGGAAACTGAAGATGCAGTTAGATGTCCAAAGTCACACAACTAATAAATATATATTCCTAGTAAATGTATATATTTATTTACTGATGCCTTAACCTCTAAAGATTATAATTACTTTGGTAGTTCTTAGCTCTAGAATTACTTATAATGCACATCTTAAAATGTACATTTGCCAGGGTTCTTAATCAGCGTTCATTGTCTGTATCTGTTGGGTACACCAAACTGCAGACAGCTTCACACAGGTATATAAAACAGTAAATATGATCTGTTTCTAACAGAGCATTTCTCTTTAGTTGATGAAACACACGAAGAACTTGATGAAGTCAGTCTACTTACCGCTATCACAGTGTTTATTTTGTCTACCAGTCCAGAAGTAACTACCATCCCATGCCTTCAGAAGCGCTGTATTGATAAATTTAAAGCTACTCTTGAGATAAAAGATCCTATGGTAAGTGTCTTTTAACGGAAAGATGTATGTAATAGGACTATGGCTAGGCTTTTACAAAATTTTCTTTGTGATTTTGTTGGCTCCAATAGGAAATATTAGACTACAAATTTTTAATTTTCAGATTTCAGATTAATTTCTATTTCAGGAATGACAAAGCCAAATAAGTCTTGTTCTTCAGCTCTAAGGGTAGAGGATAGTGGCAGAAGAGGAAATGTTAAGAAACTAAATTTGAGATAGAGGAATCTTAAGATTGATGTAGCACTAGAACTTTATAAGGGACTTTTATAAGATACTTTGTAGCATATTGTAGTGGATTTTATTTTTTTAAAAAAAAGAGAGAAAGGGAGGCCAGGCACTGTGGCTCATGCCTGTAATTCCATCCAGCACTTGGGAGGACGCGGTGGGCAGATTGCTTGAGGCCAGAAGTGCGAGAGCAGCCTGGGCAGCATGGTGAGAAAGCATCTCTACAAAAAAACACAAAAATTAGCCTGGTGTGGGGGCACAGGCCTGTAGTCCCAGCTGCTCTGGGGGACTGAGGCAGGAGGATCACTAGAGCCTGGGACCTTGAGGCTCCACGATCATGCCACTGCACCCCAGCCTGGATGACATAGCCAGACGCTGTCTCAAAAAAAAAGACTCGAGCACATACCTTCAGTAATATGAATGTGAAATAATAGGACCCATTCCAAAAGCAATACACACAAATTTATCCCGTTCCTTTATGTCCCCTTCATTTGCTTGAGTAATCTCCTATTTTTTATGTGCCTCTAGGTGAGTTCATAGCCAGTGATCACACATATATCTACTCCTGAAGATATAGGAACCAGATTTTCTCTCAGAAAAAATAATTATTAAAACACCATTACAGTTAACTCAATAAAAGTTGATTTATATATTTGATGTATAGTCATTTCCTTTTATCCTCTGTCCTGTTGCCTGCTGCCTGCAGCAGCTTTGTATAGCAGTCTCCAAGTCGGGACTCTGATGCCTGATGACACATAATTAATATGGTCCAGACGTGGTTCCTTGAAACACTCAGACCATGACATTTGAACATCAAATACATCATTTTTGTCTAAAACATTTTCTGAAATCAACAAACTATCTTTCAAGGTTGTATGTGTTTTGTTGTTTTGGGTGTTTTTTTGTTTTGTTTTGCTTTTTACCCATAAAAATGTTAAAGGAGGAGGCTGGGTGTGGCAGCTCATGTCTGTAATCCCAGCACTTTGGGAGGCCAAGGCAGGTGGATCAGTTGAGGTCAGGAGTTCGAAACCAGCCTGACCAACAAGGTGAAACCCCTTCTCTACAAAAAATAGAAAAAATTAGCTGGGTGTGGTGGCGAACGCCTGTAGTCCCAGCTACTCGGGAGGCTGAGACAGGAAAATTGCTTGAACTCAGGAGGCAGAGGCTGCAGTGAGCCGAGATCACACCACTGCACTCCAGCCTGGGCAATGGATCAAGAGTCCGTCTCAAAAAAAAAAAAGTTAAAGGAGGGGTTTTGGTGGTGTTTTTGTTTTACATTATAAAGACATGAGGGGGGAAAGGAGAATTAGAGAAAAGAAGAAAAATTAACCACTCAGTTTTGCTTCCCTGTTTACCTATAGGCTTCTTTCCCATTCCAAACTGTCACAACCACTGTTAGCATAGAAGTTTGATTACCTGGCCAGGCGCGGTGGCTCAAGCCTGTAATCCCAGCACTTTGGGAGGCCAAGACGGGCGGATCACGAGGTCAGGAGATCGAGACCATCCTGGCTAACCCGGTGAAACCCCGTCTCTACTAAAAAATACAAAAAACTAGCCAGGCAAGGTGGCGGGCGCCTGTAGTCCCAGCTACTCGGGAGGCTGAGGCAGGAGAATGGTGTGAACCCAGGAGGCGGAGCTTGCAGTGAGCCGAGATCCGGCCACTGCACTCCAGCCTGGGCGACAGAGCGAGACTCCATCTCAAAAAAAAAAAAAAAAAAAAAAAGAAGTTTGACTACCTGTTGGCTCTTGGACTTTCAAAATTAAAGATAAATTAGAAATAAATTTAAATACCTTTGCTACTTTAAAAAGCAAAGAGTCGTCAGGAACTTTTTAAAATTTTATTTATAGTATTTGCTGTTCTTTTCTCTTACCCGATTAGGTGCAAATCAAGACCTACCAGCTCCTACATTCCATCTTTCAGTATCCAAATCCAGCTGTTTCCTACCCATACATTTACTCTTTAGCATCCTGTATCATGGAAAAACTACAGGAAATAGACAAGAGAAAACCTGAAAACACTGCTGAGCTTCAGATCTTCCAAGAAGGCATAAAGGTCTTAGAAACACTGGTTACTGTTGCTGAAGAACACCATCGTAAGTATCAGCACTAAATTCATACTAACTCAGTCTCTACAAAAGTCAGAACTTTACTGTTATTTAAATTGCAAAACATTCAGTCACATCATATCTGTATTTCACATTCATTGAAAGGTGTCATGTTAATCCCAAGTATTGATATAATTATGAATTTAGAAGATATTGGATGAATTGTTTTCTTTAGTGGGGAAAAATGTATACAGATCAGGGGCATTTGCAGCCTTATGTTAGGAACATTTAAGTCCCTGAACTTATATCATTTGTTTACTTTCTAGGCTCTCAGCTGGTGGCCTGTCTTTTGCCCATCCTCATTTCCTTCCTTTTGGATGAAAATGCTCTGGGATCAGCAACTTCCATAATGAGAAATTTACATGACTTTGCTCTACAAAATCTCATGCAGATTGGACCTCAGTATTCATCTGTTTTTAAAAGTTTAGTGGCTTCTTCTCCAGCCCTAAAAGCCCGCCTTGAGGCCGCTATAAAGGGCAATCAGGAAAGTGTCAAAGTCAAGATACCAACATCTAAATATACTAAGAGTCCTGGAAAAAACTCAAGCATCCAATTAAAGACCAGTTTCCTCTGATATTATTATTATTATTATTATTTGGAATAGTAAGCACCTTAATATAATACTTGATCATTTCCTTTGGGGACAAAAGGGACATTTTAGACACAAGTGCCCTTGGAGGTCTAGTTGATTGTTTTACCTTAAACAGCTGTGACTCTTCAAAGTAACAGCATACTTACCATTTTTTTGTGTGTGCGTGGGTTTTGTGGGTTGGTTGGTTGGTTGGTTTTTTCTATTTAAAAAGACAACGGAGCTAACTTACCAGGAATTTTAAGAAAGTGCTAAAGAACTAAACTTACTAAACAATCTACTGCTTTAAAAATGAAATGGATTTCTTCTAACAGTCCGTACACATGCGGTATACTTAATACTGTGACAGATATAAATATGACTCTAGTGTAAATTATCTGCACTAATATTATATCCCAGTTGCTGATTTAAAATCTGCCTTGGCCAGGTATGGTGGCTCACCCCTGTAATTCCAGCACTTTGGGAGGCCAAGGCAGTTGGATCACGAGGTCAGGAGTTCGAGACCAGCCTGACCAACATGGTGAAACCAACATGTACTACTAAAAGTACAAAAATTAGCTGGGTGTGGTGGCACGCACCTGTAATCCCAGCTACTCAGGAGGCTGAAGCAGAAGAATCGCTTGGACCTGGGAGACAGAGGTTGCAGTGAGCCGAGATTGTGCCACTGCATTCCACCCTGGGCAACAGAGTGAGACTCCATCTCAAAAAAAAAAAAAAAATCTGCCTTATTCAGTAATTGTATTAAACTTTCTCTGATTTCTCCAAGAAGATAAAATGATTGGAGGACTATTTAGGAAACCTGGTCTAGGATTATCCAGTATGCAATAATACAGATTACTTACAGCCTTACAGTGTGACATAAGATTTGGTATCTATATCATGGTTTTTCACCATCTTTTGGTTTAGTTTATATTGGGTTCAGAAAATGGAAGTTTTACTCATTTTAAATAGAATAAGGCATCTCCACTATTTTTCAAATGGATTTTTCCGTTTACCTTTGTTCTTACTAATTGTGTTCATTTTCATTTGTGGCAAACATTTGTATCAATGAGTTTTAATATAGGTTCATATCTATATTGTATTTAGATCAACTATGGGTTTATATAAATGCCAAATTTAGTACAGCAAATTTAGGTCATCAGGTGAATACAAGTATTTTTTTTAACATGAAACATATTTTATTATAGAAAAAAGATTAATGATAAAGTCATATTGGTTGAAAAATATTTTTTAACTCTGTTCATGATTGTTGATTCTCCTTCTACTTCAGTGTTATACTGTGTGAATCAAGCACTATGTCAAAACAGAGCATTTCCCTGTTAAAAATTACAAACCGAAGTGATAGAGGCATGTCAGAATTGAGAAAACATTTTGAAGCAAGAGCAATGTGATGTACCTATTTTATTATGTTTGTATATAAATACTATTGTAAACTGTTCAGAGTGAAAACATTTGACAAACTCTAACACTACAATCATTTTTTCTAAGTTACATAAATAAAGCTAATTTTCATTATCATTCTTGTATTTTTAAATTATTTTACCAACAAAAGATGGCAGGTTGGTTTCTCTCACACAGAGTCCAGAAAACCAGCCTTTTTTCTCAGAAGAGCCCTTTCTTTGGAGCATTATTTGTGATGGTTTAGATTTTCTGTCTCTTCCTGAGTGTCTCTAGGCATCGAGTGTATTTCTTATTGTTCCCTTTACCTAAAATGTGCTTTTCTCTCCTCTCTTCTGTCTGGTGATTGCCCATTCCTTATAGGCCTGGCTTAAATGTCACCTTTCCTTGGTAACTCTCCTTAACACTTCTTAACTTCTACTCTTACACCAATTTAACTGCTTCCTCATCTGTGTTTCCATAGTGCTTAATACATTCTTGTATGCATAAAAAATCACATTGCAATTTGTGTTTTGTTTGTTTGTTTTAAGCCAAGGTCTTGTTCTGTTGCCCAGGCTGGAATGCAATGGTGTGAACACAGCTCAGTGCAGCCTTGACCTACTAGGCTCAAGTGATCCTCTTTGCCTCAGCCCCCCCAAGTAGCAGGAACTGCAGATGTACGCCTCCAAGCCTAATTTAAAAATTTTTTTGTAGATATGAGGTCTCACTATGTTGCCCAGTCTGGTCTCAAACTCCTTAGCTCAAGCTGTCCTCCCACCTTGGCCTCCCAAAGTGCTAGGATTACAGGTGTGAGCCACCACACCAAGCCCACATTGCATTTTAATATTATCTTGTCTCCTTCTTAGACTGTACCTCTTCAAAGGGAGAAATTATGTCTTTTATAACTTGCTCACTTAATAGCTATTGAATTGCACTGGTACAGGATGGATCAGGACTTGTAACTTCTTTGCCAAGGTAAATGCTGAACTAGGTTGTTCTCAGGATGTAACTAATTAATTTGACTTAGGGACTTCTAAAAAGTGTTTTGTCTGTTTTCGCTGTTTCATTTAGTTTGCTCTTACACGTTAAGATTTCTACTCCTTTAGTAGCCTAGTATCCTGAATTACTTGGATTAAAGGTGCTTATATGAATGTCAGTAATTAGTAAAAAAAACTCTTATGTCCAGTGTAATGGAATTAGGAAATCTGAGCTATTCTTAAATGTATTGCCTTAAATCGCCTTATTTAATACAACACTGAACTATTAAACGTATCCTTACCGATAATGAAATTAAGGCTTAACAGCTGGGATTTGAACCCATCTTTCTGATCCCAAGCATTCATGCTGGAGACAGAAAAACTGGCAATCCCGATTCCATCAAGGTATAGCTTTTCTCCTCTTTCAGCACTCCGGGCTCCCTCAGGAGCCTTCCTCAGTCTTTGTTAAAGATATTTTCAATTACATTTCTCCAAATTACAACTAAAAAATTTCTAGCTAATACAGTAGGAAAAAGTATTTTTAAAATTATCTTCTACAGTTTCTTTTTTTCTTTTTTTTTTTTTTGGAGATGGAGTTTTGCTCTTGTTGCCGAGGCTGGAGTGCAGTGGCACGGTCTTGGCTCACTGCAACCTCCATCTCCCAGGTTCAAGTGATTCTCCTGCCTCAGCCTTCCCAAGTAGCTGGGATTACAGGCATGTGCCACCACATCTGGCTAATCTTGTATTTTTAGTAGAGGCAGGGTTTGTCCATGTTGGTCAGGCTGGTTTCGAACTCCTGACCTCAGGTGATCTGCCCGCCTCAGCCTCCCAAAGTGCTGGGATTACAGGCATGAGCCACTGCACCTGGCCCATCTTCTACAGTTTCTATGGGGATAGATTATATGCTTAGATTACTAATGAGTCTCGTTGTAATAAAGCAGTTGCATATTAACTAGCTTGGTAACTTTACAAATTAAAAATGTTGATTAGTAACTTGGATGAAACCATCAAAATGGTATAATATTTGTCTTGAGCTTTATTTTTTTCTAAGAGGAGAAATACAGACAAAGCTACTAGTTAAGTTGTTCTATTTAGCCCGTTGCTTAAAAGCTTATGTAAAATAACACTGGATATAACAGATTTCTGTTAATAAAATATTGAGTCTAAATTTTACTTCTATAAAACAAACTTCACTGTCAACTTAAGGGAACATGAAAGCCCTTGAAAAGATATAAGTAACTACTATAAAAGAGGTATGATGGTGAGGTTTGGGCTTAAAGTTTATTAAAAAAAAGTTGGCCAGGCACGGTGGCTCATGCCGGTAATCCCAGCACTTTGGGAGGCTGAGGTGGGCTCCCAAGGAGATCACGAGGTCAGGAGAGCAAGACCATCCTGGCTAACACGGTGAAACCCCATCTTTACTAAAAATTAGCTGGGCATGGTGGCAGGTGCCTGTGATCCCAGCTACTTGGGAGGCTGAGGTAGGAGAATTGCTTGAACCCGGAGGTGGAGGTTGCATTGAGCCAAGATCGCGCCATTGCACTCCAGCCTGGGTGACAGAGCGAGACTGTCTCAAAAAAAAAAAAAAAAAAAAGTTATGGCCCGGCGCGGTGGCTCAAGCCTGTAATCCCAGCACTTTGGGAGGCCGAGACGGGCGGATCACGAGGTTCAGGAGATCGAGACCAGCCCGGCTAACACGGTGAAACCCCGTCTCTACTTAAAAATACAAAAAACTAGCCGGGGGAGGTGGCGGACGCCTGTAGTCCCAGCTACTCGGGAGGCTGAGGCAGGAGAATGGCGGTAAACCCGGGAGGCGGAGCTTGCAGTGAGCTGAGATCCGGCCACTGCACTCCAGCCCGGGAGACAGAGCAAGACTCCGTCTCAAAAAAAAAAAAAAAAAAAAAAAAAGTTATGAATATAGCGCTATGGGAGCCCAGAGAAGAAAACTGGAGCTTCCAAGATCAACTTTATGGAAAGCATCTTACAATACAGGTCTAGAGAATAGCACTTGATGGAATAGATACATAACCCAAGAGTCCTTTTTTTAACCAATATTTAAAACTGTTTAATTATATATATCATATATAATCCCCAAATTATGACCTATTAGATAAAGTGCTGAAATGTATTCACAACTACAGAAGTATGTACCACATATTTCCCCAAAACTTTTGTTTTGTTTTTTGTTTGTTTTCTGAGATGGAGTCTTGCTCTGTCGCCCAGGCTGGAGTGCAATGGCATGATCTCTGCTCACTTCAACCTCCGCCTCTCAGGTTCAAGCAATTCTCCTTCTACAGCCTCCCAAGTGGCTAGGATTACAGGCATGCCCCACCTTGCCTGGCCAATTTGTGTAATTTTTCTTTTAAATAGAGATGGTGTTTCACCACGTTGGCCAGGCTGGTCTCACACCCCTGACCTTAAGTGATCTGCTGGCCATGGCCTCCCAAAGTGCTAAAATTACAGGGTTGAGCCACCACACCCAGCCTGGGCTACTTTGTATGGTATTAGGAATGAAAAAGAACAGAAACAGTTTTACCCCAGTGGAACAAGAAAGGGAAGATGCTGGCTTTTTGTATTTGGGGGTTTTTTGTTTTTGTTCAAAGAGGCAGCCTGTTTCTTTCATGAACCATATTCTGTTTCTTTCGTGCTTCAGAAGTAATCAGTTATGGCCTGCAGCACTGGACAAATCAATGGTATAAGCATACATCTCAGATGTGATAACTTCAGAATCCAAGAGAAGAATCATCCCAAGGGCTGGACATAGTGGCTCACACTTGTAATCCCAGCAACTTGGGAGGCCAAGGCAAGAGGTTCTCTTGAGCTGAGGAGTTTGAAGTTACAGTAGGCTATAATTGTGCCATTGCACTGCAGCCTGAGCTACCAACTGAGATCCTACCTTAAAAACATACATAATTTTTTAAAAGAATCATTCTAAGCCCAAGTCATATCCTCCATGTTGACATATACCATATTTTCTCTTATCTGTATTCCAGTAATAGGGAGTAGGGTCAATCCCTTCCTTTTTATAACCTGCAGGCATTTCTTCATTATCCCAGATATGGAGTGAGCCTCCCACAATCTCAC
Organism: Macaca fascicularis; assembly: GCF_037993035.2. Lineage (NCBI taxonomy): Eukaryota > Metazoa > Chordata > Mammalia > Primates > Cercopithecidae > Macaca > Macaca fascicularis. The sequence goes on along the minus strand of NC_088381.1, from coordinate 99,108,737 downwards.
CAACATTCAGCATCAGCACACTGACAGATTCAGTAAGACAGGAATGCTCAGGATGTCACTGCATATAGAAGGACTTGATCACAGGAAATCAACACAGCAAGATTGGTTCATTAATGGTGTTGTCATCAGCCTCAGGAGCTTTGGGGATGTTTTTCTCCAAATTCCTAGGAAGTTCCATATCTTTTCTTTATATTGCATTTTAGCCACACCATAGCATCTGTTTAAAAGGCCGTTTGGTGGGCTTAAAGTATGGGTTCAGGTTATATACTTATCGCCAGTGACTTCAAGACTACTACATTACAAACCAAGCCCTCCAATCAGTTCAGGAGGTCCTCAAAAGTCAGGAAAGGGCACCCAGCTTCCACATGAGTGTATTCAGCCAAGTGCCTTCAAATTCTGGATGCTCTGCCCTGTATGACTGTGCGACACAAAAAAACATCTGGGGCTGGAATGCCTGTCTCCTGGTACAACTAAGAGAACTTAGTCAAAAATGCCTCTTCCTTGGGCTGGGCACTGTGGCTCACTCCTGTAATCCAAGTACTTTGGGAGGCCAAAGCAGGTGGATTGCTTGAGCCCAGGAGTTTGAGACTGGTAACAACAGGAGGCAGAGAAACTCTAGGCAGACAATAGCAGGTCCCTGATGAAGCCGCACCTCAAGCTGAAAAGCCTGAGACTGCAGCCCAAAGAAAGAACTTCTATCCCGTTTTCCCACTCAAATGTTGCCTTTTCCTAAACCACCCATGGCCCACCCCACATCCTATGCCTATAAATACCCCAGACTCAGTTAGCAGAGAGGAGAAGCAGCTGGACGTAGGAGACTACAGCTGGGCATCAGAGAGAAGTGGCTTAACTTCGCAGTAACAGCTTGGTGGCGTAACTTTGGAAAAGAATCCAGCCAAAGACAGCCGGACTTCAGGGGAAAATTACCTACCTCCATCCCTTTTTATCTCCCCTTCCCACTGAGAGCCACTTCATCAGCAATAAAATCCCCCGAACTTACCATCCTTCAATTTGTACGACCTCATTTTTCCTGGATGCTGGACAAGAGCTCGGGAGCCATAAGTGCAAAAACAAAAGGGCCCACTGAGCTGTTAACACCTGAGCTGTCCACGGACAGCAGAGCTAAAAGAGCACTGTAACTTGCCCTCTGGGGCTTCAGGGGTTGTGGGCACCACCTCCCCAGTCACTGCCATGGGGCCTCAAAAGCACTCACCTCAGCTCCTGCACCTGCTTACCTGCGCACACCCACATGGGGTGGAACGCAGCAGGTCCAAGTGAGTCGAGTTTGCCCCTGCTGGCACCAAAGTGGACAGCTGGTTCCAGCACTCGTGCACTGCAGTTCCCACCTTGTTCACTCACATGCTCCCTTCCACAAGGAGTCGAGAGCTACAGGCTGAGTAAATGAGGCACCCCTGTTTCGAGTCCCACGAAGGAGTCAGGAAAATATCCTGCTTTAAGACCAGCCTGGGAAACATGGCAAAACCCCGTCACTACTAAAAACACAAAAATGAGCCAGGAGTAGTGGTATATGCCTGTAATCCCCATTACTCTTGAACCTGGGAGGCTGAGATTGTGCCACGGCACTACAGCCTGGGTGACAGAGCAAGACACTCTCTCTCTCTCAAAAAAAAAAAAAAAAAAAAAAAAGAAGCCTCTTCCCCAAATAATCAAGTTTGAAGAGTGTAACACCAGCCTGGGCAACATAGTGAGACCTGGTCTCTACTGAAAAAAGAAAATCTGCCAGGCATGGTGGTGCAAGCCTGTAGACCAAGCTACTTGGGAAGCTGAGGCAGGAAAATTGCTTGAACCTGGGAGATGGAGGCTGTAGTCAGACATGATTGCACCAGTGCATGCCAGCCTGGGTGACACAGTGAGACCCTGTCTCAAAAATAAAACAAACCAAAAAAGTATAGCACCACCTTCTGCTGGTATTTGCACTATTTTTGGAGGAGTAAAGTCACGGTACCTCCATCAAAGAAGTGATCTCTAAAGCACCTGGTGGCCATGGATCATGCTTTTCGGAGTTTGAACATGTTTTCTCCAAAGATCATCACGTGTCTGTTGATCTGGATGTCAACAGCAACCAAGAGTCTTGTAACATTAATTTTAAGAGAAGAATTACCTTTTTTGCAGTATCTTAAAGAATTCTCTTTATCTTTATTATAATACAAGATTTTCATTACGAGGGAAGAAATTCAGCCCTCAAACTACTGAACTATTAAACAATCCACTAAACTATGATAATGTTAATGCAAAAACTGAAAATATTTGAAATAACTGTATACTCTAAAAAAAGTACAACACTAAAATGTCATTTTGACCAGGCACGGTGGCTCACGCCTATAATGCCAGCACCTTGGGAGGCCGAGGCAGGCCGATCACTTGAGGCCATAAGTTTGAGACCAGCCTGGCCAACATGGTGAAACCCCGTTTCTACTAAAAAAATAAAAATTAGCCAGGAAGGCCAGGCGTGGTGGCTCATGCCTGTAATTCCAGCACTTTGGGAGACCGAGGCGGATGGATCATGAGGTCCGGAAATCGAGACCATTCTGGCTAACACAGTGAAACCCCATCTCTACTAAAATACAAAAAATTAGCCGGGCATGGTGGTGGGTGCCTGTAGTCCCAGCTACTCAGGAGGCTGAGGCAGGAGAACGGTGTGAACCTGGGAGGCAGAGCTTGCAGTGAGCTGAGATTGCACCACTGCACTCCAGTCTGGGCAACAGAGTGAGACTCTGTCTCAAAAAAAAAAAAAAATTAGCCAGGTGTGGTGGCGGGCACCTGTAATCCCAGCTACTTGGGAGGCTGAGGCAGGAGAATTGCTTGAAGCCGAGAGGCGGAGGCGGAAGTTGCAGTGAGCCAAGATTGCGCCACTGCACTCCAGCCTGGGCAACAGAGTGAGACTCGGTCTCAAAAAAAAAAAAAAAAAAAACTGTGTCATTTCTGGTGGTTTAATGATTGTCTACATGTATCTTTCCAGAGCCCATTACTATTTATAAAGTCAAGGTAATTATATATATTGCATCTTCTCCATCAATTGAATATACTTTCCTCTTTACAAATAATTTATTAGCTCTTTTTTTTCTCTTTTTCTTTTTTTTTGAGATGGAGTCTCACACTGTCACCCAGGCTGGAGTGCAGTGGTGTAATCTTGGCTCAATGCAAACTCAACCTCCTGGGTTCAAGCGATTCTCCTGCCTCAGGCTCTCAAGTAGCTGGGTTTACAGGTGCCCATCACCATGCCCCACTAATTTTTGTATTTTTAGTAGAGATGAGGTTTCACCATGTAGGCCAGGCTGGTCTCGAACTGCTGATCTCAAGTGATCCACCCGCCTAGGCCTCCCAAAGGGCTGGGATCACAGGCATGAGCCACCACACCCGGCCTAATTTGTTAACTCTTGCAAGACCTCAATTATTCAGGAGAAATTATCTCTGTTTGCTAGAAATATAGTTATCTATATTTCTATTTCTGGCTGGTAGTGATCAATTAATGAATTATACCCATGTTGGCCTCTCTGTTTACCAGCCTATTTGATTGATGTCTGGGCTTGTTAGCTTTGAGGAAATTTTGTATTGTGATATAGAACTGGAACATATCCAGTATAGACCACAAATACAATCCAGGTTGCATAAATCAAAAAGTGTAGCTTCCTTTAAATGCTTTTCTCTTTTGTTAGGACTCCTGCATTATCAACTGGGGCATTATAAAATTATGATTCCGGCCGGGCGCGGTGGCTCAAGCCTGTAATCCCAGCACTTTGGGAGGCCAAGGTGGGTGGATCACGAGGTCAGGAGATCGAGACCATCCTGGCTAACACGGTGAAACCTCATCTCTACTAAAAAATACAAAAAAATTAGCCGGGCGTGGTGGCAGTCGCCTGTAGTCCCAGCTACTCAGGAGGCTGAGGCAGGAGAATGGCGTGAACCTGGGAGGCAGAGCTTGCAGTGAGCCGAGATCGCGCCACTGCACTCCAGCCTGGGCAGCGACAGAGCGAGACTCCGCCTCAAAAAAAAAAAAAAAAAAAATTATGATTCCACAGTCTACTTGAGGAAAATTCCTATATCCACATATCATCCTTTAAGTAGAGAGTGTATTTCAAAAAATTAACATGTTTTAAATGATTCTTACTATTCCAAGTATTCTGTATTTTTTGAGATAATAAGTCATAGGATGGGCATGGTGGCTCACACCTGTAATCCCAACACTTTGGGAGGCCGAGGTGAGTGTATTACTTGAGGCCAAGAGTTTAAGACCAGCCTGGCCAACATGGTGAAACCTCGTCTCTACAAAAAAACACAAAAATTAGCCAGGTGAGGTTGTGCATGCTTGTAGTCCCAGCTACTCAGGAGGCTGAGCCGGGAGCATCGTTTGAACCTGGGAGGCGGAGGTTGCAGTGAGCTGAGATTGCACCACTGGGAGACAGAGCAAGACTCTGTGTCAAAAAAATGAATACATAAAAATAAAAAATAAAAAAAGAGGTCATTGCTGCCAATGAAAAAGTGGTGTTGACACTGTTTTTGCTTAATTGGATCAAAATGTAATCTTTTTCCTGGAAAAATACCTAGAGGCAAAAAAACGTTATAAGCAGAAAAATAGATACAGACACAGAAACACACACACACATCAGAAATAGCAGACTGCTTTATAAAATATTCCAAGAAAGAATAAAACAAATGAGATGTTTTAACAGCAAAGTATGCCGATGACACAGCCAAAGCAACTTTGCTAGTGCTATTACTTGAGGAAGTACAAGTGGCCCCAGAAAGAAAACGTGCATGTGCAACCAAAACTGATGGTTTCTGCTGAACAATGAAGTTTATAAATCCCACTGTTTCTCTATTAATTACTTCTTTCTTAGGAAAGTTTTGGGCCTTCTATTTTGTATTCAAATGCTGGAGGAGTGCTCACCGCTCTCTGGATTGCCAGGGTAACCGGGCTTCCCACATCCTTTCCCTCTCTAGTGGTGTCAAGTACTAGAAACACATCATCTAGATCTTTGTTTAAACACAAAAGCTCCTTAAAAATAGATTTTCTAAATTATGGAAATGCTTTTGTTTCACTGCTCAACAGATCAACTGTGAGTCAACATCAAATGAGAAGTGGTTCCTAATCTCCACTTCCTGTTCTACAGTCAGCTGTAGTTACTATCATTTGCTACAGTTTTCATTGCAGATGCTTTCTCTTTTCAATAATGTGATCATTCTGATTCTCAATGATGTATAAAAAATTTGTAGAATTTTCTACAATGAATATGTTCCCTTAGTTGATTGATTTATATTCTTAACAGAAATCACCCTAGATCCTGTCTCTAGGCAAGCACATGCCTAAACCATTTATAATAATCCTTTTTTTTTTTAGACAGGGTCTCACTCTATTGCCCAGGCTGGAGTGCAGTGGCGTGATGATGGCTCACTGCAGACTTGACCTCCCCAGGCTCAAGTGATCCTTTCACCTCAGCCTCCTGAGTAGCTGGGACTACAGGCGTGCATCACCACGTCTAGCTAATTTTTTGTAGAGACAGGCACATATCACCCTTTAAGCACACAGCATATTTCAAAAAATTAACATTTTAAAAATGATTCTTACTATTTCAAGTATTCTGTATTTTTTGAGCAAATAAGAAGTCATAGGCTGGGCATGGTGACTCACGCCTGTAATGCCAGCACTTTGGGAGGCTGAGCAGGGTGGATTGCTTGAGACCAGGAGTTGAGACCACCCTGGCCAACATGGCAAAACACTGTCTCTACTAAAAGTACTAAAATTAGCCAGGCATGGTGGCTAATGTTCCCCATGTTACCCAGGCTGGTCTCAAACTCCTGGGCTCAAGCCATCTGCAGGCCTCAGCCTCCCAAAGTGCTAGGATTACAGGTATAAGCCACCACACCCAGCCCATTCTATTCTAAAAGATTGGAAGTTTTCATTGTTTTTCCTTGATAACCGGTTTAGCATATCTCATTGTGGGAAGATTGGCATTATGAATTCTTTTTTTTTTTTTTTTTTGAGACAGAGTCTCACTCTGTTGCCCAGGCTGGAGTGCAGTGGCACGATCTCAGCTCACTGCAACCTCCGCCTCCTGGGTTCAAGCAATTCTCCTGCCTCAGCCTCCCAAGTAGCTGGGATTATAGGCATGCACCACTACACCCGCCTAATTTTTGTATTTTTAGTAGAGACAGGGTTTCACCATGTTGGCCAGGCTTGTCTCAAACTCCTGACCTCAGGTGATTCACCCGCCTCAGCCTCCCAAAGTGCTGGGATTACAAGTGTGAGTCACTGCGTCCGGTCAAAACAATTTCTTCTGAGGTATGATGGAGAATGTGATGACTTCAGGAATGGCTGGATTTGTTTTTGGGCAGTGGGGGGACCAAGTCTCGCTCCATTGCCCAGGCTGGAGTGCAGTGACACCATCTTGGCTCACTGCAACCTCTGCCTCCTGAGTTCAAGTGATTCGCTGGCCTCAGCCTCCTGAGTAGCTGGGACTACAGGCATGCGCTACCACACCCATCTAATTTTTATATTTTTAGTAGAGAGGGGTTTCACCATGTTGGCAGGCTGATCTCAAACTCCTGACCTCAAGTGATCCAGCCGCCTCGGCCTCCCAGAGTGCTGGGATTACAGGCATGAGCTACTGCGCCTGGCCCATAATCATCTTTTCTATAAGCATTTAAAAGTGTCTATTTTAGTTTCCTAGGACTGCTGTAACAAACTACCATAAATCCGATGGCTTCGTGCAATGAAAATTTTGTTTTCTCCCCGTTCTGGAGGCCGGAAGTCTGAAATCAAGGCCTAGGCTCACTTCAAAGGCCCTAGGGAAGAATTCTTTCTTGCCTCTTCTAGCTTCTAGTGTCCCAGGTATTCCTTGGCTTCTAGTGCCATAAGTTCAAGTCTCTGCCTCCATCATCACAAGGTTTTCTCCATCTGTCTCTCTTCTATGTGTCTCTTATAAGGACACTTTTAATAGGATTTAGGGCACATCTGAATAGTTCAGGATGATCTCCTCTCTAGTTCCTTAATTATTATACCTACAAAGGCCTACTTTTCCAAATTAAATCACATTCACAGGTTCTGGAACATGGACATATCACTTTGGGGGCCATCATTCTACCCATTGCAGTGCCCCAAATTCCTGAATTCCAAACTCAGCATTGCAGTGAATACAGCAGTAGCTCTTATTCATCAAATACATTATTTATTTTCATTTGCTCAAGCAGATTTCAACCAAGCTATTTAAGAAGTTAGTTATGGCCGGGCGCGGTGGCTCAAGCCTGTAATCCCAGCACTTTGGGAGGCCGAGACGGGCGGATCACGAGGTCAGGAGATCGAGACCATCCTGGCTAACACGGTGAAACCCCGTCTCTACTAAAAATACAAAAACTTAGCCGGGCGAGGTGGCAGGCGCCTGTAGTCCCAGCTACTCGGGAGGCTGAGGCAGGAGAATGGCGTAAACCCGGGAGGCGGAGCTTGCATGAGCTGAGATCTGGCCACTGCACTCCAGCCTGGGTGACAGAGCGAGACTCCGTCTCAAAAAAAAAAAAAAAAAATTAAAAAAAAAAAAAGAAGTTAGTTATACACCGAGACAACTGGATAGCCACATGCAAAAAAAAATGAAATTGGACTTTTACCTCACACATATACTAAAGTTACATGAAAATGAATCAAAGACCTAAATATAACCTAAAACTGTAAACCTCTTAGAAGAAAATATAGATGTAAATTTCTATGACTTTGGATTTGGCAATGGTTTCTTAGATATAACACATAAAGCACAAGTGACCAGAGAAAAAGGAGATAAATTGGACTTCAAAGTTAAAAACTTTTGCACTTCAAAAGACACCATCAAAAAAGTGAAAAGACAACACAGAGAATGGGAGGGAGAACTTGGCAAATCATATGTCTAATAAGAGTCTAATATCCAGAATATATCAAGAACTCTTAAAACTCAACACTGAAGGCCGGGGTGGTGACTCATGCCTGTAATCCCAGAACTCCAAGAGGCTGAGGTGGAAGGATCACTTGAGCCCCAAGAATTCATCACCAGCCTGGGCAACATGGTGAGACTTTGTCTCTATTTTTTTAAAAAAAGAAAAGAAAACTCAATACTGAAAAGACAACCCAATTTAAAAAATGGGCAAAGGACTTAAATAGACATTTCTTCAAGGAATATATATAGATGCTCAATAAACAGATGAAAAGATGCTCAACATCATTAATCATTAGGGAAATGCAAAACCACAATGAGACGCCACTCCACATCCACTAGGATGGCTATGTGAACCCCAGTATCTGAGACAGGCCTCAGTTAATTTAGAAAGTTTATTTTGCTAAGGTTGAGGATGCACACTGGTGACACCGCCTCAGGAGGTCCTGACAACATGTTCCCAAGGTATCAGAGCACAGTTTGGTTTTATACATTTTAGGGAGACATGAGACATCAATCAACATATGTAAGATGAATATTGGTTCAGAAAGGCAGGATAACTCAAAGCGTGGAGGGGGATTCCAGGTCATAGGTAGATAAGAGACTAATGGCTGCATTCTTTTGAGTTATCCGATTAGCCTCTCCAAAGGAGGCATTTATCTGATTAGCCTCTCCAAAGGAGGCAATCAGATACACATTTATCTCAGTGAACAGAGGGGTGACTTTGAACAGAATGGGAGGCAGGTTTGCCCTAAACAGTCACCAGCTTGACTTTTCACTTTAGTTTAGTGATTGTGGGGCCCCAAGATTTATTTTCCTTTCACATTTCCCCCTTCTTTGTTTAAAAATCTTTTGCAGAAAGCATTTTAGAAGAAAATGAGTCTCTGGTCTCAGGTTACATCTGATTCCTAGACAGGTAGGTCCAGAGGTATTAAGAAACTCATTTTTAGCAGGTTGTGAAGTTTCAGTTTCATGTCCTATGAAGAGAAAATAAGAGGAGGAAGGAATTTAAAAAAAAGAGAATAATCTGGAAAATCAATATAAGCCTCATTACTCTGAAGTCCATACATCAGCAGGCAAGTGTGAAAGTAGCTTATGTATGTAAATAGGTTGCTGTTATTTTCTTCTGAAGTTTAAGTTGTCTAGCTTCAGTTTGCAGGGCTTTGAAAAAACACAGCTTACTTTTTGGTGACTCCAAATTAGGAAAAATGAGGGAAAAAAGAAGGAAGAAAATTGAAAACATTATTTTGAAGACTTGTAGCCAAAAAAAATTCAGTCCAAACTGTAGAAAATAATAAAAATTGAAAAACATTAGGCAAGACTAGAATCTAACAACAGGTGAACTATTGTTTTTGAAACATAAATTTTCTCTCTCCAGTTTTCCATTTTTACTAAAGACAAATCATAGTGGAATTGATTTGCTTTATTATACTTGGCCTGATTATTTGTATACAGTGCAGCAAGAATAATTTTTTTTAAGATGGAATTTCACTCTTGTTGCCCAGGCTAGAGTGCAATGGCTCAAACTTGGCTGACCGCAACCTCTGCCTCTCAGGTTCAAGTAATTCTCCTGCCTCAGCCTCCTGAGCAGCTGGGATTACAGGCATGCACCACCACACCCGGCTAATTTTGTATTTTTAGTAGAGATGGGGTTTCTCCATGTTGGTCAGGCTGGTCTCGAACTCCTGACCTCAAGTGATCCACCTGCCTTGGCCCCCGAAACTGTTGGGATTACAGGTGTGAGCCACCGTGCCCAGCCATAATTTTTTTACATAGTCTTTTAAATTGGCTTTGATGGAACATTGTTCCACTGGTCAGGAACCTGGTACATGCACTGTGTAGACAAAGGTATGAGGCCAGTTTTCCCAAGGGGTTTTTATTGGCTCTGTAAGTCATTTAATTCCTTAAAGGAAAGTACACCATTTCAGCCAAAGCCTTGATAAAAATAACCAGTTTCTCCAATTGTGTCCTACTACAAATGAACACAGATTCTTATTGCACTTATGCAAATAACCGTATTGCCATAAGTTGAGAATACTCATAAATAGTTTCCAAATTCTGAAGAAATCAGGTAGAGAGAAATAAATATGCTCCAAATTTTGTTCATAGGAGTATACTTACTTGTTAAAAGTTGACAATAGCTCAAAAGAAATGTTTCCTTGACTCTGAAAAAACTAAACAAAGGATCAGCAATGTTTTAATAAAAATGTCAAAAAGACTACTTCAGTCCTCTATCAGTTCAGTCCATGCAGTTAATTCCCGGTCTACTTCATTTTCATGAATATTTCAGCTCTCCCTGAGTGCTGAAAGTTTTCCCTCTATTCTGATGTCACCAAAGTTATCAGAACCTGCATTCAAGAGCACATTTTAGGCTGGGTATAGTGGCTCACACCTGTAATCCCAGAACTTTGGGAGGCCAAGGTTGCTGGATCACCTGAGGTCAGGAGTTTGAGACCAGCCTGGCCAACATGGTGAAACCCTGTCTCTACTAAAAATACAAAAATTAGCCAGGTGTGGTGGTGGGCACTTGTAATCCCAGCTACTCAGGAGGCTGAGGCAGGAGAATTGCTTGAACCTGGGAGATGGAGGTTGCAGTGAGCTAAGATCATACCACTGCACTCCACCCTGTCTCAAAAAAAAAAAAAAAAAAAAAAAAAGAGTACCTGTTAGAGTTTACCTGATTATAAAGCCACCTTCTAAAGAGGACCAACCCAAGAAAACAATTGTCTGTGGATGACAAAACGTTTTAGGGCAGACATAGTCAAAAATACAACTGACAAGGAAATGTTTTATCTCTGTGGCAGACAATAATTTAACATAACAATTACAATTATTACTGATAATGAATACTAAGTTCTATCAGAATTATAGGAGTTTCCCATAATTTTGGAACACATACTAATAACATATTTATACAAATACAGCCCAAAGAAAACCAAACACCATTTCATATTTGACAGTGCTTCCTGTATAATTTTTATACCAAATAAGACAAATTATGTCATTTTTCGACTTTAGGGAACCTAATATCTTAAAGGATTAATTGGATCAGAAAAAGACATAACAGATATAGATAGATAGATAGATAGATAGATAGATAGATAGATAGATATTTTTTTTTTTGGTGGGGGGAGGACAAAGTCTCCCTCTGTCACCCAGGCTGGAGTGCAGTAGTATGACTATGGCTAACTGCCTCCCACCTCTGCCTCCTGGGTTCAAGCAATTCTCCTGCCTCAGCCTCCCAAGTACTCCCAAGTATCTGGAACTACAGGCATGTGCCAACACACCCAGTTAATTTTTGTATTTTTAGTAAAGATGGGGTTTCACCATGTTGGCTAGGCTGGTTTTGAACTCTTGACCTCAGGTGATTCACCATCTTGGCCTCTCAAAGTGCTACGCTTACAGGCATGAGCCATTGCACCTGGCCAAGACATAATTTATAATTTGATTCTGGGTTGTCAAATATCAAAGGTTTAAAACAATTGGTATCACAATCATTGTAAAATAACTCATTTATTTGACCAAAGTGATAACTCAAGAATTAAAAAAAAAGTGAAAACCTTCATTCATTGAGAGGAGACTTAATTTTTATAAACAATCTATAAAATTTTAATCTTGACCATAAGATATAACTTCCATAAGCCTTTTATAAATGTTGTAACCATTATTAAGGAGTCACTTAATGCTTCAAGAAAACCTTGTTGATCTGACAAGATCTGACAAGATCCCATATGCTAGTCTTGCATCAGTGTGCCTTTCATATTAATGATTAATTTATAGAGAAACTGAACTTATTGTATTCCTCAAAATTGGCCCTTACAGTGTCACACATCCACTGCTTCAATAATAGTCCCTGGGCCTTGAGGAGTTGAATAGCTTTTTTTTTTTTTTTTTTTTTTTTTTTTTTTTTTTTTTTGAGACGGAGTCTCGCTCTGTCGCCCAGAGTGCAGTGGCGTGATCTCGGCTCACTGAAAGCTCCGCCTCCCGGGTTCACGCCATTCTCCTGCCTCAGCCTCCCCAGTAGCTGGGACTACAGGCGCCCACAACCGCACCCGGCTAATTTTTTGTATTTTTAGTAGAGACGGGGTTTCACCGTGGTCTCGATCTCCTGACCTTGTGATCCGCCCGCCTCGGCCTCCCAAAGTGCTGGGATTACAGGCGTGAGCCACCGCGCCCGGCTTGAATAGCTTTAAATTCTGACCCTGTGTCATAGGAAATGCAGTTTATTTTGATTAGCGTCTTCTAGCAGGCCTGAAGATGAGGCTTTAATTGTTGTCAGTGTTTAAGATTTCGCAGGACTTGGTGTCCTTTTTAGACCCAGGAGTCAAAGCCCTGTAACTTACTGTCACAAGGACTTTAAAAACACATATGAGGGCCGGGCACAGTGGCTCACACCCATAATCCCAGCACTTTGGGAGGCCAAAGCAGACAGATCACCTGAGGTCAGGAGTTTGAGACCAGCCTCGTCAACATGGTGAAACCCCATCTCTACTAAAAATACGAAAATTAACTGGGCATGGTGGCACATGCCTGTAGTCCCAGCCACTTGGTAGGCTGAGGCAGGAGAATCACTTGAACCCGGGAGGTGGATGTTGCAGTGAGCTGACATTGCACCATTGCACTCCATCCTGGGCTACAAGAACAAAACTCTGTCTCAAAAAAAAAAAAAAGAAAGAAAGAAAGAAAACATTGTTAACATCAGGCCACAACAAACACAACTCAAGGAAATAAACTTATATGAGCTGAAAATGAGTTGAAGGAGAGTGCTACTATTTTGCTCCCTTTAAAAGGGTTAAAAGGGGACAGAAAACTGAAAACAGTGAGATGCAATAAAGGTGAACTTTGAGTTAAAAAAAAGTTAAAATCTCTTGGCCAGGCATGGTAGCTCACACCTGTAATGCCAGCACTTTGGGAGACCAAGGCAGGCAGATCACGAGGTCAGGAGATTGAGACCATCCTGGCTAACATGGTGAAACCCCATCTCTACTAATAATACAAAAAATTAGCTGGGCATGGTGGCGGGTGCCTGTAGTCCCAGCTACTTGGGAGGCTGAGGCAGGAGAACGGTGTGAACCCAGGAGGCATAGCTTGCAATGAGCCGAGATCGCGACACTGCACTCCAGCCTGGGCGACAGTGCGAGACGTCATCTCAAAAAAAAAAGAAAAAAGAAAATATCTCATAATTTATTAAGAGTAAATCAGTCCCTTAAGAAAATTTCATTGTTGTAACCAATTATATAGTGTATAAGATTTTTTATACATCAAGCCCAATCTCTAAAAAGACCATTATAATTTCACTTTAATTATAGACAACTTGATCATATAAAAGTTTTTGTTTGTTTGTTTTTAATAAATCTTATTGTAACTTACATAGACTGTTCATGACATGCTTCGACTTTCTGGTTTGTCCTGAACATCCTTCTTTCTTAAACAACCAGTCATTTTATTCTAGGACTAAATTTACCACACAAGATTCTATCTCACATAAAATTATTGTCTTTAAGCTTTCTTACCAAAAGAATCCCAAAAAAACTTTTTATTTTTATAACTTTTTAATTTTTTTCCTTTTTTTCAAGAGGGAGTCTTGCTCTGTCATCCAGGCTGGAGTGCAGTGGTGCAATCTCAACTCACTGCAGCCTCCACCTCCTGGGTTCAAGTGATTCTCCTGCATCAGCCTCCAAAGTAGTTGGGATTACAGGCTTCCACCACCACACCTGGCTAATTTTTGTATTTTTGGTAGAGATGGGGTTTCACCATGTTGGCCAGGCTGGTCTCAAACTCCTGACCTCAGGTGATCTGCCTGCCTCAGTCTCCCAAAGTTCTGGGATTACAGGTGTGAGCCACTATGCCTGGCCTATTTTTATAACTTTCTTTACATCTCTCTTATTTCATGATTCTTTTTACCTTTTTTTTTTTTTTTCTTGAGATGGAGTCTTGCTCTTGTTGCCCAGGCTAGAGTGAAATGGCGTGATCTCATCTCACCACAACCTCTGCCTCCTGGGTTCAAGTGATTCTCCTGCCCCAGCCTCCTGAGCAGCTGAAATTACAGGGATGTACCACCGTACACGTCTAATTTTGTATTTTTAATAGAGACAGGATTTCTCCATGTTAGTCAGGCTGGTCTTGAACTCCCAACCTCAGGTGATCTTCCCACCTCAGCCTCCCAAAGTGCTGGGATTATAGGCGTGAGCCACCGTGCCCAGCCCCTTTTTACCTTGTTTTATATATAACCTTTAAATAAGCTTTGAATTAGATGAAACTTTTTCACCTTTTTAAAAATGACACACATTTTTTTCAGAAAGAATGTTTTTCTACAATATAATTTCATTGGAAAATACCCAAATAATAAAATACCTATTATTTATTATTATTATTATTTTGAGACAGAGTCTCCCTCTGTCACCCAGGCTGGAGTGCAGTGGTGCAATCTTGGCTCACTGCAACTGCTGCCTCCCAGGTTCAAGTAATTCTCCTGCCTCAGCCTCCCAAGTACGAAGTAGCTGGGACTACTTCGTAGTGAAGGTGCCCACCATCACGCCTGGCTAATTTTTGTGTTTTTTTGGATTTTTAATAGAGACAAGGTTTCACTATGTTGGCCAGACTGGTCTTGAACCCATGACCTCATGATCCGCCCACCTTGGCCTCCCAAAGTGCTGGAATTACTGGCATGAGCCACCATGTCCAGCCATATTATTTAATTTAATATAACTTTAGATTCTAAGTTATGACAAGTTTGTCTACAACTATTTATCCCGTTGTATTTACCTAATTATTTTAATTTAATTACTTACCTAGATTACTTATGAAAACTGTGATAGTCATCATTTAAAATTATGGAACCGCCACTGCAAAATTGTAACTCAGACAGTGAAAAAGATCTGACCTAATTGACTTCATCTTGCTTCTAACCTCCAAGCTGTCTTTGTTGATTCCTGGGCATGGGCCAAACTAACTTTGGGAGGAACCTAGTTTACAGTTTAGCTTTGAAACAATGACGTTAACAGTCCTTTACCAACAGATTTTAGAGCTCTTTTTCCTTAATGTACATATGCACAAAGACCATATTACTTCTATTTTACATAAACTCTGGCAAGTAGAGGTGCCATGAAACCTATGGATTACTTGAAAGGGAGCCATTCTCCTTGTTTTCTCCTTATTCTTAGATTATTTGTTTCCTACCTGTTTTCTTAAAAGGAGGAAATGAGCTGTAGCCTAAGGTTTTTGATTGGTAGATTGATGTGTACTGTTTGTGGGCAGGACTCCTCCACAGTGTGTCACCACTGAGTCGTTTCCACCCTCTTATGTATCTCAGTTTCTCTCTCCAGAGTTCTATGACCTCTGAGAGGGCTCAAAACGCTGGGTGGTCAGCCCTCATCTGCATTTCCTGGACAAGCCTTTTCCTTTTTTTTTGTTTTTTCTTTTGGAGGCAGAGTCTTGCTCTGTCACCCACGCTGGAGTGCAGTGGCAAGATCTGGGCTCACTGCAACCTCCACCTCCCAGATTGAAGTGATTCTCCTGCCTCAGCCTCCTGAGTAGCTGGGATTATAGGCACCTGCCACCACCCCAGCTAACTTTTATATTTTTAGTAGAGACAGGGTTTCACAATGTTGGCCAGGTTGGTCTCAAACTCCTGACCTCAGGTGATCCACCCACCTCGGCCTCCCAAGTGCTGGGATTACAGGTGTGAGCCACCGCACCCGGCTGCCTTTTTCAAAATTAATTTTTGTTGGGGAATTCCCTGTAGGGCTGCTGCACATCATCTGGGGGGTCAATCCCCCAGACACTCCCATGAGCCCCTGGTCACCCAGGGGCACCTTTTGTCTGGGAGGAGCAAAATGCCCTTTCTCTTTCAAACTGAGAAAACTCAGTTTCTCATTTACCTATGAAAATAACAGTTTAGTTCCTCATCAAAGGTTCACAGACAAGCCAAATCGAAATTAGTTTTGGGGTAGAGAAGATCCTTTAGAATGCATCTCCAAACTAGAATTAGGATCCTTAAACAATGACTTCCTAGGAGAAAAAAAGAAAAAAACAGAAAAAAACAGACAGGCGTGGTGGCTCACGCCTGTAATCCCAGCACTTTGGGAAGCTGAGGTGGGAGGATCACCTGAGGTCAGGAGTTCAAGACCAGACTGACCAACATGGAGAAACCGTCTCTACTAAAAATACAAAATTAGCCGGGCATGGTGGCACATGCCTGTAATCCCAGCTTCTCAGGAGGCTGAGGCAGGAAATTGCTTGAATCTGGGAGGCGGAGGTTGCAGTGAGCTGAGATCACACCATTGTACTCCAGCCTGGGCAACAAGAATGAAACTGTCTCAAAAAACAACAACAACAACAGCCAAGACCACTTCATGTAAACCGTGCTCAGCCACCCCTACCTTTCTAGCTCTCGTCCACCATTTCACATGCCGGGGTCAAATCCTCTCACAGTACAAGGTCATCTCTGTTTACCCGCAAAGCCAAAGAGGTCAGCTCATGTAATACAGAAAAGCAGAGCTTTAGACCTAAGAAGAATCTGCCCATGACTCTTGAAACACCACAAGGAAAACAAAACACCCCCAAAGTGGTGGCTTGTTCTGAATTATTTAAAGGGGTTCAAGTTATTAGAAGCCTTCTCTAGATTTTCTGATACTGCAGATGGCAAAAAGGGAAGAAGGTATAGGGCAGAAGAAAAGTAAATGAAAGAACATTTGTTTTTTTAAGGAGGAAGCAAACAGAAACCAAACACATTTTTTTTCCCTCTTTTGTAGCTGCAAGGAATTTTAGCCAAATTAGAGAAGCTTTGGGATTCCCTCTCGGATTTGACAAAGTCTGGTAGACTTGGTTACTGAGTGCTCTAATGGTAAGGAGAAATTAAGACCACCTGGTTGTTAAACTTTAGCCAAGACAATTCAGCTACTTACCTAGGGATGAGTCTCAGGCTGAAGACTACTCTGTACCATCCTTGAAGTAAGAAAAACTTGGACTCCTCTTCCCTGCTGGGAGCAAGCTCAAACTTCATAAAGGAGTTACCTGCCTTCCATCATGAGCAAGAAATCTTGCATTCCCATTGGAAGCAAGTAAAACCAAAAAAAAAAAAAAAGGTATGGGGCGAGTTGTGCAGCAAAGTAAACTTTAGATCTCAACAAAATTTTGGGAGATCAAGGGTCCTCTGGAGGGTGTGCTCCCAAACCTCAGCAAATTGTCCTATTGGTTTGAGCCATAAGGTTAGATTATGCTGGTACCAAGCACTGATAGGAAATGCGTCAAAGGTCAGGTGCATCTCCACTCAGAATCCCTTCGTGGTTACCAAAATGTGAACCCGGAATATGTGAGACCCGTCTCAGTTAATTTAGAAAGTTTATTTTGCCAAGGTTGAGGGCACACACCCATGACACAGCCTCAGGAGGTCGTGACGACATGTGCCCAAGGTGGTCGGAACACAGTTTGGTTTTATCATTTTAGGGAGACATGAGACATCAATCAGCATATGTAAGATGAACATTGGTTCAGCCTGGAAAAGGGGACAACTCAAAGCAAAGGCGGGGCAACACGAAGCAGGGAGGGGGCTTCTAGGTCATAGGTAGATAAGAGAAAAATGGTTGCATTCTTTTGAGTTTCTGATTGGCCTCTCCAAACGAGGCAAGCAAATATACATTTATCTCAGTGAGCAGGTGACTTTGAATAGAATGGGAGGCAGGTTTGCCCTAAGCAGTTCCCAGCTTGACTTTACCCTCTAACTTAGTGATTTTGAGGCCCCAATATTTATTTTCCTTTCATAGCTATGATAAAAAAAAAAAAATACAGACAATAGCAAGCATTGGGGAGGATGTAGAAAAATTACAACCTCTATACATTGCTGATTTTTTTTAATTAACGAGAAAATTTTATGTATCGTGTAGAACACGATGTTTTGAAGTATATATACACTGTGAAATAGTTAAATCTAGCTAATTACAAATGCATTACCTCACATAATTATCAGTTTTGTGGTGAGAACACTTATCATCCTCTCTATTTACCTTTTTTCTTTCTTCAGAGAAGGTCTTGCTCTGTTGCTGAGGCTGTAGTGCACTGGTATGATTATAGCTCACTGCAGCCTCAACCTCCCTGGGCTGAAGCAATTCTTCCACCTCAGCCTCCTGAGTAGCAGGGACTACAGGTGTGCACCATGACATCTGACCACTCTATTTGCATTTTTTTAAAGTATACTATATTGTCATCAACTATAGTCACCCTGCTGTATAATAGGTCACTAACTGGTAAGAAATTAAACATAATCATGACATGATCCAGCAATTCTATTCCTAGGTATGAAAAAATTGAAATGTTCACACACAAACTTGTACATGAACATTTATAGCAGCATTATTCATAATAGCCAAAAAGTAGAAACAACCCAAGTGTCCATCAATTGATGAGTGTATTAACAAAATGTGTTATATCCAAACAGTGGAATATTACTCAGCCATAAAAAGGAATGAAGCATTGATACATGCTACTGATGCAGGATTTTTCTTGGCCCCTTTGCCAGGTTTGAAGCAGGGGACATCCCGTCTGCTTGGCCCACTGGGCCATGTCTGGCTTGCACTCCAGCCCATGGCTCCTGCTGCTGCTACTGTGACTACCTGCTCAGTCCCTGGCAGGAGGGGATGTGTGAGTGAGTGAGTATAGGATCTGACCATCCACTTCAAACTTCAGCACAGGGGTCGGCTCCATGCAGGGCTTGCAGCTGGACAAAGTGTGTCCTGCCACATCCCAAGGGGATGCAGTGGTGCCCAGGCAGAGGTGCCCAGAACCCTGAAGCCCCAGAAGGGGTGTTACAATGTGCTAATTAGCTCTTTTAGTCCCACCATCTGCAGCCTGATGGATGGCAGGGTGTTAACAGATCAGACAGGCCCTTGCCCAGCTCTGGCCCTTAGCTCCATGGCTGGCTTGGCCCTGCCATTGCTTCCTGTGGCATTGGGAGGCTGCCCTCTGCTGGTGGAGGGAAGAGGGCCACAATGATTACAGCCTTCCGAGTACCTGCGCTTGGTGGGTCCCGAATTCTTGTTCCATATCCAAGAAGAATGAGGTCATGCTGACAATTGAAGGGTGATGAGGGCAGAGAATTTTATTGAGCAACAAAACAGCTCTCAGCAGAGAGGGGACAGGAAGGTTGGATTGTCTCCCCAGTGTGGCTGAATCTGGGGGTTTTTATAGGCACAGTATGGGGAAGGAGAGGGTTACAGGTAGTATTGGAAAAGGTAATATTTGATTGGTTAAAAAGCATTATTCAGAAAGAACCAATCAGGAAAGGGTGGGCAAACAGGAACAGAAGTTCTCACTCAGGGTCACAAGTTTCATCTAGAACCGGCAGTCCAATCTTTTAGCCTTTAGACTATGTTTGACTTGAAGGTGGAGTTTCACTGAGGACCCGCCCCTAACTGCCTAGGCATTTGTCTGCCTCCTACTGCTATCACTACAGTGTAGATGAACCTTGAAAACGGAAGAAGCCAAACAGAAAAGACTTCTTATTATATGATTCTATTTACATGAAATGTCTGTTTTTAGGAAAAGCCTATGAATATGCAAATCCATACAAGAGAGGAAGTAGATTTGTGGTTGCTAGGGGTTGGAAAAGGGGGGCTTGGGAGGTGTTTGCTAATGGATATGGGGAGTCAGACATAAATAGTTAAGATTAAATCATATTGGAGTAGAGTGGGCCCTTAATAGAATCTGACTCGAGTTCTTGTAAAAAAAGTAGCCCCCAATGTGAAGGTACAGAAACACAACACAGAGAGAAGACAGCTGTATGAAGAAGAAGCAGAGATTGCAGTTATGTTGCCATAAGCAGAGGAATGCCTGGGGCCATCAGAAGCTAGAAGCAGCAAGGAAAGATCCTCCCTTAGAGGTTTGGGGGGGAGCATGGTCTTGCCAACACCTTGATTTTGGAATTTTAGCTTTCAGCACAGTGAGAGAATAAATTTCTGTTGCCTAAAGCAAGTTAGTTTGTGGTACTTGGTTATGGCAGCTGTGGGAAACTCACAGAGATTTATATCTCAATTTTTTTTTTTTTTTTTTAGAGACAGTCTTGCTTTGTCATCCAGGCTGGAGTGCAGTGGTGCTATCTTGGCTCACTGCAACCTCTGCCTCCCGGGTTCAAGTGATTCTCCTGCCCAGCCAATTGAGTAGCTGGGATGACAAGCATGTGCCACTATGCCCAGCTAATTTTTGTAAAGACGGGGTCTCACCATGTTGGCAGGCTTGTCCTGAACTCCCTACCTTAAGTGATCCATCCACCTTGGCCTTCAAAAGTGCTGGGATTACAGGCATGAGCCACCATGCCTGGCTTATGTCTAAATTTTTGCAAAAGGAACCAGTTAAAAATAAGTTAGGAGAGCAGGCTATACTTGGCACATAGTTGTCACTCAGAAAACGTGAACATGGTACACTTTGATGGAAGGAAAGGTACTGGAAACAGTGGCTTGCTTAGGTAGATCAATTTTACTATTAGATTATAAATCTTTATTGCTAAAACATCAGTCCTATCAGCAGACTGACATCTATCTTTTTAGTCATCTTACTTAGTAATGCTATTCCAAATCCCAAAACACAAGAGATTTTGTGTTACTTTTTGTCTCTGCCTATTGACCATGGTGTGGCGGTGCATTCCACTGTGTGATCTTAGGAAACCCACCTTCTTATCTGGGGTTTCAATCTCCTCACCTACAAAATGCTCTTCCTACTTCATATTTGAATAATGAGGATTAAATGAAATAGTGCATTTGAAAACACTTGGAATTCCAACTAGAGACTTACCCTTCCAATACTACGGATTGTGGTTATCTATCTAAATTAAGCTTTACACAGAAGTCTTAATTAAAATGACCTTAAGTCCCTGTTTACCAAACATTCCTGATTGTAAGAACCATCTGGAGATACTTATTATAAATTCCAGACCCTTAGGGCTCACTCCAGAACGACTAAATCAGAATCTTCAGAGAAGAGGCATGAAACTCTGATTTTTAACAAGGGCCCCATGTGACTCTTATGATCTCAAAAATAGGGAGCTCTTCCCTGTCAATACCTGTTTAAATGTAGTGTGGGAGAAACATCTGAAAAGCTTGTCGAAAAAAAGAAGTGGCAGGAAATTAAAAACAAGTGCCTGGAAGAAAAAATTAAATGCCAGAAAGTAATGAAGTGTTAAAACAAACAAACAATGGGGTTGTGTCAAGTGGACACCAGGGCCACCAGAAAAAGCACCCAAAAGGCCAAAACTGGAAAATGTGAGTATTGGATTATAACTCAAAGTGTAAAATAAATGCCTGTAAGTCTCTCCTGATATAAATAAATAAATGAATAAATGATGGAAAATGGACAAATCTCTCATGCAGAATTCCAAATAATTTATGTAAATATTCTACCCTCAAAGAGGTGAAACTGAACTCCCCACCCCTTATGTGTGGGTTGCATGTGGTGACTTCCTGTGAAAGAATACATATGGAAAGGGGAGAGGAAAAAGAATACTGTGGGGAAATGACAAAACTACCTCAGCATACACTTGTCACGTGGTAAGAGTGGCACTTTGTGCTCTTTTTCCCAAAAACCCATAACCCCAATCTAATCATGAGAAGAACATCAGACAAACCCAAGTTGAAGGGCATTCTATAAAAAATACCTGACCAGGCTGGGCGCAGCGGCTCACACCTGTAATCCCAGCACTTTGGGAGGCCGAGGCAGGCGCATCACCTGAGGTCGGGAGTTCAAGACCAGTCTGACCAACATGGAGAAACCCCGTCTCTACTAAAAAAAAAAAAATACAAAATTAGCCAGGTGTGGTGGCACATGCCTCTAATCCCAGCTACTCAGGAAGCTGAGGCAGGAGAATAGCCTGAACCTGGGAGGCAGAGGTTGCAGTGAGCTGAGATCGCGCCTTTGCACTCCAGCTTGGGCAATAAGAGTGAAACTCCGTCTCAAAAACAAAAACAAAAAACCAGTGCTTTTCAAAACTGTTAAGGTCATAAAAACAAGGAAAGTCTGGGACCAGACATGGTGGCTCATGCCTGTAATTCCAACACTTTGGGAGGCCAAGAAAGGAGGGTCGCTTGAGGCCAAAAGTTCAAGACTAGCCTGGGCAATATAACAAGATCTCACCTCTACAATCAAAAGATTCTCGTGGGCTGGTCTGGGTGGCTCATTCCTGTAATCCCAACATTTTGGGAGGCTGAGGCAGGCAGATCACTTGAAGTCAGAGTTCAAGACCAGCCTGGCCAACATGGCAAAACCCAGTCTCTACTAAAAATAAAAAATTAGCCAGGCATGGTGGCAGGCACCTGTAGTCCCAGCTACTCTGCAGTCCCAGCTACTCTGGAGGCTGAAGCAGGAGAATCTCTTGTATCTGGGAGGCAGAGGTTGCAGTGATCTGAGATCTGGGCAATGCACTCCAGCCTGGGAGACAGAGCAAGACTCCATCTCAAAAAAGAAAAAAAAAAAAAAAAAGATTCTCCTGACATGGTGGCACATGCTTGTAGTCCCAGCTACTCCAGAGGCTGAGGTGAAAGGATTGCTTGGGCCCAGGAGTTTGAGGTTACAGTGAGCCATGATTATATCACTGCACTTCAGACTGGGCAACAGAAGGAGACCATGTTTCAAAAAACAATAACAAAAGACTTATGATAAAAACAAGGAAAATCTAAAAAACTGTCATAACCAAGAGAAGCCTAAGAAGGCATGATGACTAAACATAGCATGGTATCCTAGATGGGATCCTGGAACAGAAAAAGGAGATTAGGTAAGAACTAAGAAAATTTGAATAAAATATGAACTTTAGTTAACAAGAAAGCATCAATATTGGTTCAATAGTTGTGACAAATGTACCATATTAGTGTAAGATGTTAATAATGGGAAACTGGATGTGTGTTATATGGAAACTCTGTACTATCTTCACAATTTTTCTGTAAATCTGAAACTATTCTAAATGTTAATGTTTATTAAAAACAAAAAGAAATTCTGAATCACGACACTAAGGTAGGGTCCAATAATTTGCATTTTCTTTTTCTAGAGACGGAAGCTCACTATGTTGCTCAGGCTGGAGTGCAGTGGCTATTCAGAGGTGTGATCTGTGATTGTGCACTAGAGCCTCGAACTTCTGAGCTCAAGCAATCTTCCTGCCTAGCTTTCTGAGTAGCATCAGCACCAGACCCAGTCAATAATTTACATTTCTAATCAGCACTTGTTTCTCAACTCCCTTGCTTCTGATGGGTGGTCACAAGCCCATTCCAAAGTCAGCTCCCTACCTGGCCTTCAGTCTAAAGTAGAACAACTGTGAGGACCCCTGACCCCAAAGTTCGCTGATTAACACTGTAACAGGTATTTGCAAAGTAGGTCATCTCAGCCTCTGTTCACCTGCGATTTTAGGGATTAGTCAGAGGAACAGGTAACCCTGTTTCAGATCCCCAGCAGGAAAAGGCGTGGTCGAATAGGAAAGTAGATACCTGGTTTCCATTTGGGGAGTAACACCCATCTTAATGGGTGTCAAAACAGCTTAGTCACTTCTATTTTGTTTATGCTGCTCCCTTCCAAGTACCACTTCCTTGGGCTCCATCCCAGATAAAAGAAATCAAGTGCCAAAGCACTACTGCACAAAATGAGTTGCTGAAGACTTCCACGATAAATAAGGTTGTTCCTGAGCCCCTGTTTCCAATAGTCATTTCTCCAGTCTTTTTAATTTTTTCTTGAGACAGTGTCTCACTCTGTCCCCCAGGCTGGAGTGCAGAGGCGCAATCTCAGCTCACTGCAACCTCCACCTCCCAGGTTCAAGAGATTCTCCTGCCTCAGCTTCCCAGTAGCTGGGACTAAACGCGCGCGCCACCACGCCCAGCTAATTTTTGCATTTTTAATAGAGATGGGTTTCACCATGTTGGCTAGGCTGGTTTCAATCTCTTCACCTCATGATCTGCCCTCCTTGGCCTCCCAAAGTGCTGGGATTAGAGATGTGAGCCACGGCACCTGGCCCATTTCTCCAGTCTTAATCCTTAGCAAGTCACATCCCTAATGCTTTGTCTGTTGTCTTATACATACAACATTGGTATCTCTTGTAGGTGAGAAGACTGTGGCATTGAAGAGGACACAACACTGTTTAGTTAAGTGATCATAAAGATCTATGCAGCACAGACTAAAGATCCCTGGTTATTTGTGCAAGTTTATAAAAAAACTCAGGATCAGCCGGGCACAGTGGCTCGCACCTGTAATCTCATCACTTTAGGAGGCCAAGGCGGGCAGATCACGAGGTCAGGAGATCGAGACTGTCCTGGCTAACATGGTGAAACCCCATCTGTACTAAAAATACAAAAAAAATTAGCCGGGTGAGGTGGCGCGCATCTGTAGTCCTCGGGAGGCTGAGACAGGAGAATGGCATGAACCCGGGAGGCGGAGCTTGCAGTGAGCTGAGATCTGGCCACTGCATTCCAGCTGGGGTGACAGAGCGAGACTCCGTCTCAAACAAAAAACAAAAACAAAACAAAAAACTCAGGATTCAGGAGAGAAAACTGGCAGGGAAAACAGGGTAGATCTCAGATCTGGAAGGACAACGAATACTGCCGGGAGTTAGGTTCTTTTGAAGACCCTGAAAAACATACAACCACAACTGTCAGGTGATACTATTTTTCATCATGTGGTCATTACCACATGGGGCGTGTGTGTGTATCTCCATGGTTACCTTCCCTTGCCAGAACTATAATGCTTTTTTTTCTACCAGACTCTTTCTCTAAGGACAGGAAAAGACTTCCTACTCTTTGGTGTTTACAACTATACCATATTTCTTTGTGTTCTCTGCTACTGTGTTGCTCGGTCAACCTATACACAAGGATCTCTTCATCTTTGCACAGTGCTGTTTGCTTAACCACTTATATTGCTACTCACAAAGCTTCCCTCCCCTTCATTCTCACTGTTCTGTTCAGAATCCAAAAGTAGAGAACTGATTTCACCATTGGTTCACAATGACCTTGAGTGAGATCCATTGCTAATTAGGAACAATCATATCTGTTAAAAGCATATCTTTTGAACTCAAAAAACAACCACAACAGAAATTTCAGCACCTATTGTGTGCAATGCACTGTGGGAATACAAGAAAGTTCCAGCTTCGAAAGAGCACTAAACTTTAGCACCATTATCTGGATTCTAATCCTAGATCTGCCACTAACAGATTTTGTTAGCTTGGGCAAGTCGGCCTCCTTGGCCTAAGTTTCTTCTCTGAAGAGTAGCTGGGCACATTGCAACCACGTGCTTCAGCTGGCACAGGATCCACAGTTTTATCAGTGAGAGTTCTGTGCCATGCGAAACTTCTCAGTACCAGGTAAGCCACATGGTCAGACCCTCCATTGGACAGGCTATCTGAGATCCTTTCTGGCTCTGATTCTTTTGGGTCTAAGCTTCAGGTTCCTCTCAAGGCATGCTGTGTATGCTCTCAGAGAGTGTGGACTGAGTCACGGGGAGGGAGTGGAGTGGCTGTATGCAAAGAAGCTGGAGGCATCCTGCCTCCTGACCTGTGACTCACATGGGATGCTGCAGGACATCATTCCTAACATCTCACAGGAAGAGATCAGCTGAGAATGGTACATTCAGGCAAGAGACATTCTTGGGTTTCCCAATGGAAAAGAAATTTAAAAACAATTGACTAATGAGAGGAATGTGTAGCAAATGTTGAAGCTGCAGCATTCTTGCAAGTGAGCCAATGACCTTTTAAGCTACATCTACAACTGACTAGTTTCTTGGCCATCATCCCAATGAAGGCTCCTTTCCCAGTTTAGACTGTATCGAGATCTGGCTTGGCAGTAAGACTTTTAGCATCCTCAGATACAGATTTATTTCAGCATGAAATCACATTAAATCAGCTTTCTAATAACGGCCTTAAAAACAAAAAAGATGGCTGGGCATGGTGGGTGGCTCATGCCTGTAATCCCAGCACTTTGGGAGGCTGAAGCAGGTGGATCACCTGAGGTCAGGAGTTCCAGACCAGCCTAAAACACCACCTCTACTAAAAAAAAAAAACAACCCACAAAAATTAGCTGGACATGGTGGCACGCACCTGTAATCTCAGCTACTCGGGAGGCTAAGGCAGGAGAATCGCTTGAACCTGGGAGGTGGATGTTGCAGTGAGCTGAGACCGCACCATTGCACTCCAGCTTGGGTGACAGAGCAAGACTCCATCTCAAAAAAAAAAAAAAAAAAGACGCTGGTGTTGACAATAAATCTGTTGTCCTATTTTTATGACTTTCAAGAAAAGGATACTTGGATGACTTGGATCAAGTGGGAGACAGCTTGACACAAGGTCTTGAGCAGATCTGCAAGGGAGGACAGTTGCTGCCAGCTGACCCAGAACTGACTCTGCAAGAGACGCAGCTTGTCACAGATTTCTGTTTCATTTAGAGGCAAACTTCAAAATCACCTTGTACCTTTTCTGTGTGACTGGTTTCCTTCTGGCTTTGTGCTTAAGTCAACTCATTTCAATCTCACCTCCTAGAATAAATTTGGCCCAATTGACTTTTTCTCAGTCATTCCTTCTTAAGCAGCTGGATCCAAAACACAGCCCAAATAATCGTTGAGAGGAGACAGAGTTTTCATGGACAGAGTCAAAAGAGCTGGATGAACACAAGCTATTTAAGCAACTGAGGTACAAATCAAGGAACTTCTCCAATTCAGCAAATTAAGAAGACAGCAGTTATTCAAGTGCTACAGTAAAAATCAAGTTAAACTGGTTTAAGAAGTATTGTGTCAAATACTAACAATTCCCCCAACCAAATTTACTCCTAACCCTTTTCTGCAAGCTCAACTTTAGTACAACCTGAGAATATTAACAAAGGAAACTTAGCCAAAAGCTCATAAGTTAATTATCTGGAGACTAATTATGACTCAAATGAAAATTCCTGTTTACATATAACCAAGATCTAGTCACATGAATATCTACAGAAGATATTTTTGGTGATGCATGGTCACCATGGGAGAGACACCCTAAATAAAAAGGCTCCAGGCATGTGACTTGAAATTCTTTCAGCTGAAGGGTATTATATGTTACTTAATGGACTGTGAAGAAATTTTAAAATGTCGTTTGCTTTGTGCACCCAGGCAGGCAGCCAAGATTCTCATAATGGGCAAGATTGAGCCACCTGCCCTGTCCCCTGGCCTTTGAATTTGTTAAGTCCTCATTTATGGGGCAGGGGGAGGGGCGGGGGCAGATTTTGACTTCTTTAAATCCTACCTGAGACAATTTCTGACAAAAGGTCAGATGACACCAAAGAGGTCCAATCAAAGCTGCCAATCAGAATCACCAAACTCGCGGTTGGGCTTGCCCTGTGCGAGCCAGATAGCAACGCTGTCCACACCAGAGCCATTCTCTGGGCACCCACCGTGTGCTGGGGACTGTCGGCTCTGACCCTGTACAAACCCCTCCCCACTGTTTTTTCCTGTAAGACAAGATGGAGAGTTTGTAGATGTGGTGAGTTCATGAGAAAGGCTCGCTTTTGTCAGGGATTGTCTGTGTTTGGTGTTTTATTTTACTCTTCCTCTCATCTCCCCACCACTCCCGCTTTTTTGATGTTAATTAGTTGTGGGTTTTGTTTTTGTTTTTGAGACAGGGCCTTGCTCTGTCGCCTAGGCTGGAGTGCAGTGGCATGATCATAGCTCACTGCAGCTTGAACTCCTGGGCTCAAGCGATCCTCCTGCCTCAGCTTCCTGAGTAGCTGGTACTACAGGCACAAGCCCCCGTGCCTGGCTAATTTGTTGTGTGTTTTGTAGATACAGGGTCTCACTGTGTTGCTCCAGTTGGTCTCAGCCTCCTGGGCTCAAGCTGTGTTTTTAATGGTAAAGTTATGTATATTAAACCGATCCTGGTCCTCAGGGGTTCTCTTTGCTATCTCATTCTAGTTCTCTGAAAGCAGGAATTTTTGTTTCCTTAAGTCATTCATCCTGATATTAATTTGCACCCCCTACTTTGTTCCACTCTAAATCTAATGAAAATCTAAGGCACCATTTTGTAGAGGGAGAGAAAAAAATAAGGGTCAAGGTTATGCCGACTAGGGACAAGGAAGTCGGGATCTATCCAGACTAGAAAAATGGCATTTGCACAGAGTATATTGGACCCACACATTCTAGGACATGTCATGTGGAATTTCTGTTGCCACCAAAAACCTTAGAGTGCCAGTTCAAGAAGAGGAAAGATGTCCCCACTTAAGCTTCCATTGTGGGAAGCATAGCATTGCATCTCATCTACATGACAAACAATAAAACGTTTCTCCTCTATAGGGAGAAGAATTGGAAATTACACAACCAAAAAAATGACAGGCCATGCAAGGTAGCTCATGCCTGTAATTCCAGCACTTTGGGAGGCTGAGGCAGGAAGACTGCTTGAGGCCAGACTGAGCAACATAGTGAGACCCCATCTCTACAAAAAAAAATTTTTTTAATTAGCTGGATATGGTTGGTGGTAATCCTAACTACTTGGGAGGCTGAGGTTGGAAGTTACTTGAGCTTGGGAGGTAAAGGCTGCAGTGAGCCATGACTGTGCCACTGCACTCCAGCCTGGGGTGACAGAGCTAGACCCTATTTCAAAACAAAAACCAAATTCACACACACACACACACACACACAATGACAAAAGCTTGCAATAATTATTTCCCTTTGTATGCTTTTTATCACTTTACCCATCATCTTCAAAGACTTTTTTTTTTTGTCTTTTTTTTTTCTGTCACATGGGAAGGAGACAGGGTCTCATTTTGTTGCCCAGGCTGGAGTGCAGTGGTGCTATCTCAGCTCACTGCAACTGCCACCTCCTGGGCTCAAGCTATCCTCTCACCTCATCCTCCTGAGTAGTGGGGACTATAGGCATGTGCCCCCATGCCTGGCTAATTTTTCTATTTTTCTTTAGTAGAGATGGGGTTTCAGCCAGGTGCGGTGGCTCATGCGTGTAATCCCAGCACTTTGGGGGGCCAAGGTAGGCGGATTACGAGATCAGGAGTTTGAGATCAGCTTGACCAACAAGGTGAAACCCCATCTCTACTAAAAATACAAAAATTAGCCGGGTGTGGTGGCACATGCCTGTAATCCCAGCTACTCAGGAGGCTGAGACAGGAGAATCTCTTGAACCTGGGAGTCAGAGGTTGCAGTGAGCCAAGATTGTGCCACTGCACTCCAGCCTGGGCGACAGAGCGAGATTCTGTCTCAAAAAACAAAAAAGAAAAAAAAAGAGACGAGGTTTCACCATGTTGGCCAAGCTAGTCTTGAACTCCCAACCTCAGGTGATCTGCCTGCCTCGGCCTCCCAAAGTGCTGGGATTACAGGCTTGAGCCACTGCACCAGCCTCTGAATTTCTTTAATACTTAGCTTTAATTCATTAATTTTTTTGAAAACCTGCAGCAAAAAGTTGTGATTTTATTTTATTTTATTAATTAATTTGTTTTTTTGAGACAAGGTCTGGTTTTATTGTCCAAGTTGCAGTAGAGTGGCATGATCTCAGCTTACTGCAACCTCTACCTCCCAGGCTGAGGCCATCCTCCTAAGCTGAGGCCATCTTCCACTACTCCTAGTCTCTTGTAGTAGCTGGGACCACAAACACATGCCACCATGCCTGGCTAATTTTTGTATTTTTTTGTAGAGACGGGGTTTCGCCATGTTACCCAGGCTGGTCTCTAACTCATGAGTTCAAGCAATCCACTGACCTCGGCCTCCCAAAGTGCTAGGATTACAGGTGTGAGCCACCACACCCGGCCCAAAAGTTGTGATTTCAAATTTTAAAAACAGCTAATAGGCTGGTCCTAATGCAGTGGTGTTTACAACTAATTGATCACAACTAGTTACAGATTTCTTTGTTTCTTCTGGACTCCCACTGCTTCACTTGACTAGCCTTTAAAATAAGTTATGGCTTCTCTACAAAAAAAATTAAAAATTAGCCAAAAAATGAAATAAAATAAAATAAATGAGTAAATTAATGGAAAACCAAACACACAGAAAAACAGTTAATACTGTTTTAATACTGTTAAACAGTTAAAACAGAAAGTCTTAAGGTAAAAATTTGTGGAAAACAATAACCATTGTACAAAAATGAAGTGTCTCTGGGTTCATTGAATGCTGTTTCTCAGTGCCAGAAACATACTGTTGCACACATAGGGATGAGAGTATACACTGTGTTTTGTGCACCCAAGCATCCTGAATGCTGAAGTGGACTGTGTTTACTTGTGCTAAAGCAAACTAAATATGCCCTGGAAAGGACTCCATACTTCTGTATTTGAGTCCTTGTGGATGACTGTAACCTAGCTTAATAATTAGACAAGATTGAAAACCTAATTTAGGAGTATGCACCTGTAACAATACCTAAGTCTTGGCCAATCCCCGCGGCGGTACTTCCACCATTCATACACTGCTAAGTGTTCAAATATGGCAAACGCCAAGCTGTAACCAATCCAGCTGTTCTGTACCTCACTTCCAATTTCTGGAGTCATTTCCCCTTTTTTGTCTATAAATCTTCCACCACGTGGCTGTGCCAGAGTCTCTGTGAATCTGCTGTGATTCTGGGGGCTGACCAATTAGGGAATGTGTTCATTGCTCAATTAAATTCCTTTAGCCGGGCACAGTGGCTCACAGCTGTAATCCCAACACTTTGGGAAAAGGAGGTGGGTGGATAACTTGAGGTCAAGAGTTCGAGACCAGCCTGGCCAACACAGTGAAACACCGTCTCTACTAAAAATACAAAAATTAGCCGGGCATGGTGGTGCATACCTATCATCTCAGCTACTTGGGAGGCTGAGGCACAAGAATCGCTTGAACCCGTGAGGCAGAGGTTGTAGCGAGCCGAGATCACACCATTGCACTCCAGCCTGGGTGATGGAGTGAAACTGTGTCAAAAACAAAACAAAGCAAACAAAAACAAAACAAAACAAAAAACCTTTAAATTTAATTCAGCTGAAGTTTTTCTTTTCCCACTTGTCACTTCCTTCTGAGAACACAGAACATCATAAGGGTCTGGTGAGATATAACCAATGAAGTTATGCAGGTATTTCTTGTGAAAGATGGCAGAGCTATTTCCAGTATATAGATTATATGGTTTCCTTCCCTCCACATGGGACAAAGCTCTTTGCTTCCTCACTCAAGAAATCTGAAGAAATTGCTGGTTGATAGGAAGTATATCAATTAACTGGAAAAATGCCTTGCCTTTGGCATTCCAGTTGATGGCTGAGAGAAGACACTGGAGACCTCACAAGCTGGAGTTTTTCAGATCAATCTCACAAGTCTGGTATGCCCTGCCAGGATCACATTTTGAGTCTGTTCATGGGGCTCCACCCTCTCTTTGCTTCCCATAAGGGAACTGAAACCCTCTGCCTTTCCTCCACAGCCAAAGGGGACTTTTATCCCCTCTCTCTCACTGCTCTTTCCCCTCCTCCCAGTGAGTAGTCTCTGCTTCTAAGCTTGCCTTTTATTCACTCAAGGGCAATGTGTAAAGTAGAGTGACCTCCTGCCAAGATCCAAGACTTTGGCAAAGACTGGTCTCCAACGTGCGGAAGGTCGGAGAGCTGAGATGGTAGGTGCACCCCGGAGCACTGCAGTAGAGAGGAGACATGTTTCTGGCCTCCCAAGTTGGATGTGTCAATGTCTTTTCCCAGAAAATACGCTTACTCACAATGATCAGTGTCAAACTATCAGTACAGCCTTATACTCTGGGGATGTTAAGTGCAAGTATTAATATACCGGAAGCTGGAAGCATATGCCTAACATAGTCTATAGTGCAGCATTGCAGTCCAGCTTGTGAACCCACTTAAAACCCAATTGCCACTTGGAAGACTGTGTAAGAAAATGCTTTCCAAGCCCTAAATCTTAGAAAAGTAAAGCAGAAAATCACAAATAAATGACTCCCTAGTACTTTTACTCGTTCTTTTCTTTTTTGGAGACAGGGTCTCACTCTGTCTCCCAGGCTGGAGCACAGTGCCACAATCATGGCTCGCTGCAGCCTTGCAAGGAGATCCTCCTGGCTCAGCTTCCCTGTAGCTGGGACTACAGGCATGCACCACGACACCCAGCTAAGTTTAATTTGTTGTTGTTGTGGTGACAGGGTCTTGCTATGTCGCCCTGGCTGCTCTCAGACTCCTGGCTTCAAGTGATCCGCCTGCCTCAGCCTCCCAAAGTGCTGTGATTACATGCGTGAAGCACCACACCCAATCTGGCCCCTACCTTTACTTTTAAACTGACCTGGGAATCTACAGTTTGTTTGCTGAGGTAAATGTGCTCAGTTTATGCATTGTCCACTGTATATACATTTCTATTTCAAAGGATTAACTTACATAAATTTCAAAATTTATTTAGAAAAGTTTTGATAGGCTGGGTGTGGTGGCTCACGCCTGTAATCCCAGCACTTTGAGAAGCCAAGGCAGGTGGATCACGAAGTCAGGAGTTTGAGACCAGCCTGACCAATATGGTGAAATCTCGTCTCTACTAAAAATACAAAAATTAGCTGGACATGGTGGCACGCGCCTGTAATCCCAGTTACTCAGGAGGCTGAGGCAGGAGAATCATCTGAACCCAGGAGGCGGAGGTTGCAGTGAGCTGAGATCATGCCACTGCACTCCAGCCTGGGCAACAGAGTGAGACTCCGTCTCAAAAAAAAAAAAAAAAAAAAAAAAAGAAAGAAAAGAAAAGTTTTGATAATCTTCAGTGACAGTAAAGGTGTTCAGAAACTGGCACTCACATATGCCACTGGTGAGAGTGTAAACTGCTATAACATATTGGAAGCCAATTAAGTAATACCAAAAAAAAAAAAAGGCCTATAAGCAAGCTAAATATACATTGTTATGGCTCTGGTTAAATCAGTAATCCAGGGCTGGGCACAGTGGCTCATGCCTGTAATCCCAGCACTTTGGGAAGCTGGAGCAGGCAGATCACTTAAGCTCGCAAATTTGAGACCAGCCTGGGCATCATGGCAAGACCTCATCTCTACCAAAAATACAAAAATTATCTGGGCATGGTGGTGCACACCTGTGGTCCCAACTACTTGGGAGGCTAAGATGCGAGGATTGCTTGAGCCCAGGAGGTGGAGGCTGCAGTGAGCCCAGATCATGCTACTGCACCCCAGCCTGGGTGACAAAGCAAGACTCTGTCTCAAAAAAAAAAAAAAAAAAAGTAATGCAAACATTGGAATAATATGCAATTCTTTTTTAAAAGGTAGCAGATTGTACGGATATGTGAAAATGCCCAACATACACTTAATTATATTTTTATTTTATTTTATTTATTTATTTTTGAGATGGAATCTCACTCTCTCCCAGGCTGGAGTACAGTGGTGCAATCTCAGCTCACTGCAATCTCTGCCTCCTGAGTTCAAGTGATTCTCTTGTCTCAGCTTCCCGAGCAGCTGGGATAACAGGTGCAAGCCACCATGCCTGGCTAATGTTTGCATTTCTAGTAGAGACAGGGTTTTGCCATGCTGGCCAGGCTAGTCTCAAACTCCTGACCTCAAGTGATCTGCCTGCCTCGGCCTCCCAAAGTGCTGGGATTACAGGAGTGAGCCACCGCGCCTGGCCCTTTTTTTTTTTTTTTTAATTTTTTTTTTTTTTTTTTTTTTTGAGATGGAGTCTCACGCTGTTGCCCAGGCTGGAGTGCAGTGGCGCGATCTCGGCTCACTGCAAGCTCCGCCTCCTGGGTTCACGCCATTCTCCTGCCTCAGCCTCCTGAGTAGCTAGGACTACAGGCGCCCGCCACCGCGCCCGGCTAATTTTTTGTATTTTTAGTAGAGACGGGGTTTCACTGTGGTCTCGATCTCCTGACCTTGTGATCCGCCCGCCTCGGCCTCCCAAAGTGCTGGGATTACAGGCTTGAGCCACCGCGCCCGGCTTTTTTAATTTTTTGAAACAGATTCTTACTCTGCTGTCCAGGCTGGAGTGCAGTGGCACAATCTCAGCTCACTGCAACCTACTCCCGGCTAATTTTTGTATTTTTAGTAGAGATGGGTTTCACCATGTTGGCCAGGCTGGTCTCAAACTCCTAACCTCAAGTGATCCACCCACCTTGGCCTCCCAAAGTGCTAGGATTATAGGCATGAGCCACCACACCCGGCCTTAATTGTATTTTTTAAAGTTGCAGAATACAATGCATATTATACTCTTATTTATGATTTTAAAAAATAGATTATACATATATATTTATTTGTATGTTTGTTGAAGAATATGCTTTTATAAACAGGAATTTTCTAAAAGAATATATATTAAATTATTAGTGGTGGTTAAGAACAGGGACCAAGAAATCACCTTATTATTGAATTTCCTTACATAAGCAGAAATTTCATCACTTAATATACCAATTAGGCTGGGC
The DNA here is from genome assembly GCF_037993035.2 of Macaca fascicularis. NCBI lineage: Eukaryota > Metazoa > Chordata > Mammalia > Primates > Cercopithecidae > Macaca > Macaca fascicularis. The sequence goes on along the minus strand of NC_088381.1, from coordinate 99,074,511 downwards.
GAGGTGGCTCATGCCTGTAATCCCAGCACTTTGAGGAGCCAAGGTAGGCAAATCACTTGAGCCCAGGAGTTCGAGACCATCCTGGGTGACACAGTAAGACTTTGTCTCTACTAAAAATAAAATTTAAAAAAATTAGCTGGGCATGGTGGCATGTGCCTGTGGTCCCAGCTAACTGGGAGGCTGAGGAGGGAGGATGGCTTGAGCCCAAAAGGTCAAGGCTGCAGTGAGCCGTGATCATGCCACTGCACTCCAGCTTGGGTGACAGAGTGAGACCCTATCTCAGAAAAATAAAATAAAATACTAACCAAAAACAATTTATGTGCTTAAGAATCTATATTATCCATTAGTTCAGTCTGGAAACATAATCAGTCTTCCTAATATTGAAAATCAAGAATTCCAGAGCTGGATGTATTTAATAAAACTTTCAGGCCAGGTGCAATGGTACACGCCTGTAATCCCAGCACTCTGGAAGACCAAGGCAGGTGGATCACCTGAGGTCAAGAGTTCGTGACCAGCCTGACTAACATGGTGAAACCCTGCCTCTACTAAATACAAAACAATTAGCCAGGCATGGTGGCGCATGCCTGTAATCCGAGCTACTTGGGAGGCTGAGACAGGAGAATCGCTTGTACCTGCGAGGCAGAGGTTGCAGTGAGCAAAGATCGTGCCATTGCACTTCAGCCTGGGCAACAGGAGCAAAACACCATCTCAAAACAAAACAAAACAAACCTCTGCCTTATGACGGCAACTTTTGAATCTCGATTAGTCTTTCAGGCTACTGAACCCCCAACAAGAAGCATTAGTGTATTAAGCCTTTCTACTAGCTTCTGTATTTGAGTAAATCAGTGTAATCCTCATGTCTGGAAATAAGAATGTGTCTGTGGTGCTGTATAAACCACCATATACATACCCAATACTATAGTTTAGATGTTTTCAAGGCCATGGGGTAATCAAGTGAGAAGATCTTTCTGGGTCACTGTTTCTTAGAGGAAAGAGGGCAGTTAGGTCCCAAGGTGACTCTAGCATCTTCTTTTCTTTTCTTTTTTTGAGATGAAGTCTTGCTCTGTCACCCAGGCTAGAGTGCAGTGGCATGATCTCAGCTCACTGCAACCTCCGCCTCCCTGGTTCAAGTAATTCTCCTTCCTCAGCCTCCCAAATAGCTGGGATTACAGGTGCCCACCACCACGCCCGGCTAATGTTTGTATTTTTAGTAGAGACGGGGTTTCACCATCTTGGCCAGACTGGTCTCAAACTCCTGACCTCGTGATCCACCCGTCTCAGCCTCCCAAAGTGCTGGGATTACAGGTGTGAGCCACCGTGCCCAGCCAGCTCTAGCGTTTTCTAATTACCCCATTTGTTTTCCGCTAACTACTGAGAGACTGAATCAGAAGAACTGGGGACTACTGGGGAAGTTTTTCCACTTTGTTGAATCCTTCTAAATATATCTTCTTATTTCTAAGGCATCAATTTCTTCTGTCCTAGAATTATGTTTTCATCATTGGTTATTTATATAATGATAACAGTTATTTGCATTATGTTAGTGTGTTCACTGGGCCCTGGGAACCCTACTGATTTAAGTGCCACCATCGGGGGAGAGACTCAAGCTCTGTCCTCCAGCTGCCAGCGAACACAAGCTCAGAGCCAGGCTCATGTTTGCAGAGAGTAGGGACTGGCATCCAGAAAGCCAAGGAGCACAAACATAACTCAGAGAAGTTTGGGTGAGGGAGGAAAGCTCAGCACAGACAGCTAGCTCTGTCCCCACCTTGGATCCTGGAGGCTACTGGGCAAAGCCACCCAATAGGATATAACAAAACCACACACCTGTCCATGGAGCCACTGAGCTGTGCTCATGAACTAAGCCCCTCTGCTCCAGGCTCAAAGCTGGCACCAGGCCACTGTCCACCCATCAAACTGGCTTTTTAAAAGGATACCAGAGAATCCCAACCCAGACCTTATTTTTGAACAGAGTTGTTATTTGGGGTAACAAGAAAAGTAACTGGGACCCCCATCTGGAGGTCTCACAGTGCTACCTCTATTATTTAAGTCAGGATATCCTGTTCTTCTAAGCATATGTAAGGGGCTGAGTCTTATGCACACACTAAAGAGTCAGAAGGAGGGAATGCCCCCAAAGGGTTTCTCTCTCTTTGGCATTCCCACTGGCTTTAGACACAACATCCCCCAAATCTGTTGGATTTTGACTATGAAATTTAGAACTTTTTTTCTTTCCCAAAGAACAACTTTCTCACCACCATTATTATACATACTTTTCCAAAAATAAATGTAACAACAAACAGACAAATACAGGACAGTTCAGGAAACCAGTGAGTTTGAAAAATATATATATATTTTTTCCCACTAAAGAATGTGTGTGGCCAGGAGCGGTGGCTCACGCCTGTAATCCCAACACCTTGGGAGGCCGATGGGGACGGATTGTCTGAGGTCAAGAGTTTGAGACCCAGCCTGGCCATGTGGTGAAACCCTGTCTCTACTAAAAATGCAAAAATTAGCCAAGCGTGGTGGCCGGTGCCTGTAATCCCAGCTACTTGGCAGGCTAAGGTAGGAGAATTGCTGGAACATGGGAGCCAGAGGTTGCAGTGAGCCTAGATCACGCCACTGAACTCCAGCCTGGGCGACAGAGCAAGACTCCGTCTCAGAAAAAAAAAAAAAAAAAAGAATGTGTGTGTAGGGGTGCGTGTGTGTGTGTAGGAGTGTGTGTGTGTAGGAGTGTGTATGTGCTTTGTATTTCTTAAATTGTAAGAAGATCATATTATGCATTCTATTTGGCTACTTTGTCTTGTCTCTGGTTTTGTAATTCTTCTTTCTTCTTTCATCTCTTGCCTTGTCTTTGCCTACCTCTACTCCTATTTCTCTCTTTTTTTTTTTTTGAGACAAGATCGCACTTTGTTGCTCAAGCTGGAGTGCGGTGGTGCGATCATAGCTCACAGTAGCCTCAACCTTCTGGGCTCAAGAAACCCTCCTGCCTCAGTCCCCGAGTAGCTGGACAATAGACGTGCATCACTACGCCCAGCTAATTTTTGTATTTTTGTAGAGACAGAGTTTCCTCATATTGCCATGTTGCTCCTGTTTCCATCCTCATTCTTTTTGAAAGAACAAATATACCTTTATGTTCAAAGGGACAGCCTCAAACACACTGCATATGACAAGAAAAAACATTGTTGAGTTGTGAAGAGCACAGATTCTAGAGCCAGCCTGCCTGGGGTAGATTCCCAGTACCATCTCCATGCCAGCCAATGACTTAACCTCTCTCTCTCTGAGATTCCCTAGCTGCCAAATGGGGTGCCAATAATAACAGTACCTACACAATAGGGATGCTAAGTAGATTAAATTAGATCATATTTAAAGCAGTTAGAACAATGCCTGGCACATGGAACATCCTCAATATGTTTTAGCTCTTATTTATTAAGAGCTTCTCTTTCAATAGCTACATGTTTAAAGTACAGCAAGCCTCTTTCTGGCTATCTCCTGTTGATGTCATAGCCCTGTCTTCTCATTCTTCACTTCTTTCTCCTATAGGCTTCCTTTTCCTCTTTTCCTTCCTCTTCCTGTTGTTATAAATTCTCCTGCATCTCTTCCTTCTCTTAAGTATCTATTCTTTTTCCATTTCCTGCAGCAGTCACTATCAACATAACAAGGCATGAGCCTCACCCTTACCCAAAGCCACTGCCACACCCTGGGCCTGCTGCCATTTCAACTAGCCCAGCTCGGGCTCCCAGTCAAATCACCTCCTTGGCTGGAGAAGCCCTGTCATGGTGGCACATGGCTCAGCAGTCCCAGAAATGACTTACACTAGAGTGTGGGAGACTTACTCCTAAGCTCCTGAGTAATTGCCAGTCTGGGGACACTACAGGGACTGAAGCACTATTATACCTTGATGGCAGTTTGTGTTTGTTTTTTAGTACTTAACTCCATCCTCAAGCCTCGGAACAAAATCACTGGCATTAGGGAAAGGAAGAGAAATATGATAGGATTGTCAAGGTACAGAGAAGATGCTATATAAATGTTTATTAAGTTAATGAATGGGTCCAGGCATGGTGGTTCATGCCTACAATCCTAACACTTTGCGGGGTGGAGGTGGGAGGCTCACTTGAGCTCAGGAGCTCTAGACAAGCCTGGGCAACATAGCAAGACCTTGTCTCTACTAAAAAGTTTAAAAATTAGCCGGGTGTGGTGGCACGTACCTTGTAGTCCCAGCTACTCAGGAGGCTGAGGGGGAGGATCACTTGAGCCCCAGAGGTCAAGGCTGCAGTGAGCCATGATCACGCCACTGCACTACAGACTGGGTGACAGAGTGAGACCCTATCTCAAAAAAAAAAAAAAAAAAAAAAAATGCCCTTCATGAAGCAGTAAAAAGTATGTTTTAATAAATCTTTATTTTTATTTTATTTATTTGTTTGTTTATTTTTGAGACAGAGTCTTGCTTTGTTGCCCAGGCTGGAGTGCAGTGGCGCCATCTCGGCTCACGGCAACCTCCGCCTCCCGGATTCACGCAATTCTCCTGCCTCAGCCTCCCAAGCAGCTGGGATTACAGGCGCCCACCACCACACTTGGCTAATTTTTGTATTTTTTGTAGAGATGCAGTTTTACTCTGTTGGCCAGGCTGGTCTTGAACTCCTGACAGGTGATCTGCCTGTCTCAGCCTCCCAAAGTGCTGGGATTACAGGTATAAGCCACTGCACCTGGCCTGTTTTAATAAATCTTGATCCCTGTGTACATATCTTTTAAGTATTCTGTGTGGTGAAATGGGAAATGTAGTATAAAGCACTTGAGCTACTGAATTGTGAGCTGAACTAGCTGCTTTTTTTCAAGGAACACCACTTAAATTATCTATCCATCCATCCATCCATCCATCCATCCATCCATCCATTTTTAGAGACAAGGTCTTGTTCTATTGCTCAGGCTGGAGTGTAATAGTGCAATCATAGCTCACTGCAGCCTCAACCTCCCAGGATCAAGTGATCCTCCACCTCAGCTTCCTGAGTAGCTGGGGCTACAGGCACACACCACCATACCCATCTAATAACAAGACCAAAATAGCTATCGTACAAGTTAAAGACTTGAAACAAACTTTGGCAATTAAGACAGAATACCAAGATGCAAATGCCTGGTTGAAACAGATCAAATATTCCATCCACACCTTAAACAAAAGCAATTGTTATGCTTGTGCGCATGGCAGGCCAGAGACCCAGATTGTCCCCTTTCCATTAGGGTGGTCCTCCAGTCGACTGGGTGTGGGCTGTAAGGTAGCTTTTTTCCAGGATTCTACAGCCTGGAGTAAGAAGTCATGCCAAGCTCTCTCTGCGCTATATCCCGAAGTCTGGTACCCTGTGGTCAGGGCCATCCAGCTTCCGTCTCCCAACATTAAGTTCAATTCCTGTCTCTCATGACAGCGAGGAAACTTAGTGTTCCTTTGAGACCTGAAGGGATGCAGTGAGCTTAAAACTTTTCAAAAGCTTACCAATCGGTCAGCCCTTTTTCATCCCTGAGTGGATGTGTATTATGGTGGACCTTTACTGGACAGTCTGCTGAGTAACTAAAGTAGCACTTATGCTTTAGTCCAATTGGCTATCCCTTTCACCCTGGCATTTCATCAGCCAGGAAAAAAAAAAAAAAAAAGACATGGTAAAGCAAAAGAAATCACTTGGCTGGACAAGGGGGCTTGTGCCTATAATCCCAGCACTTTGGGAGGCTGAGGTGGGCAGATTACCTGAGGTCGGGAGTTTGAGACTAGCCCGTCCAACATGGAGAAACCCCATCTCTACTAAAAATACAAAATAAGCCAGGCGCGGTGGCACATGCTTATAATCCCAGCTACTCAGGAGGCTGAGTCAGGAGAATCACTTGAACCCAAGAGGCGGAGGTTGCAGTGAGCCGAGATTGCACCATTGCTCTCCAGCTGGGGCAACAAGAGTGAAACTCTATCTGGAAATGAAAGAAAGAAAGAAAAGGAAGGAAGGAAGGAAGGAAGGAAGGAAGGAAGGAAGGAAGGAAGGAAGGAGGGAAGGAGGGAAGGAGGGAAGGAGGGAAGGAGGGAAGGAGGGAAGGAGGGAAGGAGGGAAGGAGGGAAGGAGGGAAGGAGGGAAGGAGGGAAGGAGGGAGGGAGGGAGGGAGGGAAGGGAAGGGAGAAGCCTCTCATGGGTCTTTTGGCTCTCACGTCTATTTAGACATAATTAGAGTCCCACAGAGAATACCAGATCATTTTAAAGCCCCATCAAATAGCTGCAGGATTTGAGTCAATATTTTGGTGGGTGACAATTAATAAAAATGTAGATTGGATAAACTACATCTATTACAATCAACAGTGATGTATTAACTACACTAGAGATGCTGTTAAAGGAACAGCTGAGCAATTAGGGGCTACTAGCCAGATGGCTTGGGAAAATAGGATAGCCTTAGACATGATATCAGCAAAAAGAGGAGGAGTTTGCAGCACGATTAAAACTTAATGTTGCACCTTCATCCCAAACAACACTGCCCCTGATGGAAGTATAAAGGCATTGCAAGGTCTGACTGTTCTGTCCAGTGAGTTAGCCAACAACTCAGGGGTAAATGACCCCTTTACAGAATGGCTAGAAAAGTGGTTCAGTAAATGGAAAAGAATAATAGCCTCAATTCTTACTTTTCTCACAGCCATAATGGGTGTATTTATTCTTGTTGTGTGCTGTGTCACACGTTGCATCCGTGGGTTGGTGCAGAGCGTCATAAAAACAGCACTTATGGCCGGGCGCGGTGGCTCAAGCCTGTAATCCCAGCACTTTGGGAGGCCGAGATGGGCAGATCACGAGGTCAGGAGATCGAGACTATCCTGGCTAACACGGCGAAACCCCGTCTCTACTAAAAAATACAAAAAACTAGGCGGGCGCCTGTAGTCCCAGCTACTCCAGAGGCTGAGGCAGCATAAACCCGGGAGGCAGAGCTTGCAGTGAGCTGAGATCCGGCCACTGCACTCCAGCCCAGGCGACAGAGCGAGTCTCCGTCTCAAAAATAAATAAATAAATAAATATAAATAAAAACGGCACTTACTAAAACCTCTCTTAACTATCCTCCACCTTATCCAGAGAAGCTTCTTCTTTTGAAAATTCAAGCAGCACAACTAAGCCAACCCATGTTAACCAAAGTTTGAAAAGAAAGAGCTGTAAGGAAATGCAAGAGGAGGGTTTGTTAGATATGAGTTCTAAATTTCTTCTCAAAGAATCAATGTCAGTATGTTCAATTCTTTGCCTTCTACTTTTAAACCTAACTTCCTCATAAAGCAACCTTTTTCGATTACCTGCTCCACTCTGACTCATTTCAATCACCTGCTCCACCCTGACTCTTTCCAATTACCTGCTACCTGCTCCACCCTGACGCATCCTCCACCCTGAATAACCATTTTTTCCTGCCAAACCACTCACCCCGTCACTCTCTTTAAATTAGCCAATCGGAATTAGTTTAGCCTGTGCAGTCTAACCCTAGCCCATAGGGGAACGACACAGCAGTGGGGGCCATGTGCCTCAGGGATAAAAACCCCTTTCCCTCCCTTGTCTAGGTGTGTGCTCACCATTGCTCCATCTGTAGGGGTGCACCCTTTTATAGAAGTACCTTGCCTTGCTGAGAATTAAAAAGGAAATTTTATACTCGAGCGCTGTTTCTTTGGCGGCACTGAAACTGTTTATAACAGCACCATTGCACTCCAGCCTAGGCAACAAGAGCGAAACTCCATCTCAAAAAGATGAAGAAGAAGAAAAAGAGTCCAGGAACAGTGGCTTATGTGTATAATTTCAGCTCTTTGGGAGGCCAAGGCAGGCAGATCACCTGAAATCAGGAGTTCAACACTAGGCTGGCCAACATAGTGAAACCAGTATCTACTAAAAACACAAAAAATCAGTCGGGCATGGTGGCGTGTGCTTGTGATCCCAGCTACTCAGGATGCTGAGGCAGAAGAATTGCTTGAACCTAGGAGGTAGACGTTGTAGTGAGCCAAGATCACGCCACTGCACTGCAGCCTGGGTGACAGAGTGAAACTCTGTATTAAAAAAAAAAAAATTGGCTGGGCACGGTGGCTAACGCCTGTTATCCCAGCACTTTGGGAGGCCGAGGTGGGCAGATCACGAGGTCAGGAGATCGAGACCATCCTGGCTAACATGGTGAAACCCTGTCTCTACTAAAAAAAATACAAAAAATTAGCCAGGTGTGGTGGTGGGTGCCTGTAGTCCTAGCTACTGGGGAGGCTGAGGCATGAGAATGGTGTGAACCCAGGAGGTGGAGCTTGCAGTGAGCCAAGATAGGGCCACTGCACCTCCAGCCTGGGCGGCTGAGCGAGACTCCGTCTCAAAAAAAAAAAATTATCTTAAGTGGATTAATGCAGGAACAGAAAACCAAATACTGCATGTTCTCACTTATAAGTGGGAGCTAAACATTGGGTACTCAGGGACATAAAAATGGCGACAATAGAAAGTGGGGACTACCAGAGGGGGAAGGTAGAGGGAAGGCAAGGGTTGAAAAACTAACTATTAGATGCTATGCTCAGACATGGGTGGTTGGATCATTTGTATCCCAAACCTCAGCATCACGCTATATGCCCAGGTAACAAGCCTGCTCATGTACCCCCTGAATCTAAAATAAAGTTGAGGGCCAGGCGTGCTGGCTCATGCCTGTATCCCAACACTTTGGGAGGCCAAGGCAGGTGGATCACCTCAGGTCAGGAGTTCAAGACCAGCCTGGCCAACACAGTGAAACCCCATCTCTGCTAAAAATACAAAATAAAATTAGCTGGGTATGGTGGTGCATGCCTGTGATCCCAGCTACTGGGGAGGCTGAGGCAGGAGAATCACTTGAACCTGGGAGGCAGAGGTTGCAGTGAGCCAAGATAATAAATAAATAAATAAATAAATAAATAAATAAATATAAATAAAATAAAGTTGAAAAATAAAATAAAATTCTAAGCACCCAACTGACTGAACGGACTTCCTCTTGGCCAAGGGGACCTCAGAGAAACCTTGGAAGTGAGTGCCGGCCAAAACAGATGGGAGGTAGTGTCAGAGGCGTGTGAAGCAGAGCAACTCCATCTTAAATAGGGGCTGGGTAAAATGAGGCTGAAACCTACTGGGCTGCATTCATAGATGGCTAAAGCATTCTAAGTCACAGGATGAGATACGAGGTCAGCACAAACTACAGATCATAAAGACCTTGCTGATAAAACAAGTGGCAGTAAAGGAGCCTGCCCAAACCCACCGAAACCAAAATGACCACGAGAGTGACTTCTGGTCATCCTCACTACAACACTCCCACAGCTCCATGACAGTTTACAAATGCCATAGCAACACCAGGAAGTTGCCTTATATGGTCTAAAAAGGGGAGGCATGAATAATCCACCCCTTGTTTAGCATATCATCATGAAATAACCACTAAAAAGGGCAGCCCTTGGGGCTTCTCTGCCTATGGAGTAGACATTCTTTTATTCTTTTACTTCCTTATTAAACTTGCTTTCACTTTGCACTGCAGACTCACTCTGAATTCTTTCTTGTATGAGATCCAAGAACCCTCTCTTGGGATCTGGATCTGGATCCCTGTCCTATAACAGTAGGGCCTGCCTGGTTATAACTGCCCCCCAACCCCTTGCTAATTACCATTAGGCTTTCTCTCCTAAGGGCTAAACAGAAATTAGCCCTTTCAAAAGACTCAACTCCTGATCTCAATCAACCACACGATTGCTGTCCCTCGTTTTTGGGGATTGACACAACACACATTAGACCAGCATTCCTTCCCGAAAAGAGACCAGACCATACAGTGGTTCTCGCCACTCTACAGAGGATGCACAGAGAGGGTTTTTCCTGTCCTCTGCTTCACCTTTTGAGGGCAGAGGGATGAAAACTCTGCCCTCAAGTTATGCTAATACTGCCCTTTTTTGTACATGAGGCCCAGTTGCATATGCACATGTTTCTCCTTTTATAAATATTCATGACTCTTCTTGTAGCTTATTGAATATGTATATTTGGCCACCCTGCTCCGTGTAAATTTCTGTTCCCTCTGCCCCTCCCTTGAAGTGCCTGTTTCTGGCTTCTGCCCAGAGGCTACAGTTCTCAGCCAGTCAAAATGGCCCCTCTGCAGGCTGAAACACTTTATAAGAAATAAAGCTCTCCTCTCCAAATATATGAACCTCATCATTCTTCAGTTGGCAAGTAGAAAGCTAAATCAAACCTGGAGACAGACCAGTGTGAAGTTTGCAATTGTTCAAGCTGACTTGAAAGGATCTGAACTAGGAAATGAGAGAACGAATGAATGGGAGAGACACTGGGGAGGTGGAATGGATTGAATTAAAGATGGAAAGTGGAAAAGAAGAGGGAGCTGAGTTTCAGGTTTAGAGTCTTGTTTGAGAAAGGTCTGGAGAAAGAACCAGTTGGATATATGATAATAAGTTTGAAGAACCAGCAGAACACAAACTTCTACTGCCCAACCATTTATGCTAGGAGGTCCTTAACAGGTCCTAGATATAATCAAAATGAGTCCTGTGCTGCCTTGACTATGTGCTAGAAATGCAAATTTGTATCTTAGTTCTTTAATTTGTAGGATAAGAAAGGCAATAGTCACCTAGCTCCTAGAAATTTGAATGCCATGTAGAGATGGAGGGACTCTTGAGATCTTGACAAGAAGCCCCTAAGATTTCTAGTGGGTCGTGAATCCTTTTTGGATTTTGCCAGTGTGTTGGCCCCTAAAGATTCACTGAAAAATCACTGACATGAGGCAGACTGATTAATAGGAGAAAAGGTATGTACATGTAATCAATGTGTATACATGGAAGCTTTCAGAATGCAGACACTACCCCCTTGATGAGGAGTTTATATACCATCTTAAGGTTACAAAAAGAAAGGGGGATTGGGTCGGGCACAGTGGCTCACACCTGTAATCCCAACACTTTGGGAGGCCAAGGCGGGTGGATCACCTGAGGTCAGGAGTTTGAGACAAGCCTGCTCAACATGGTGAAACCCCGTCTCTACTAAAAATAAAAAATTCGCTGGGTGTGGTGGCACGAGCCTGTAGTCCCAGCTACGCAGGAGGCTGAGGCAGGAGAATCGCTTGAACCCGGGAGATGGAGGTTTCAGTGAGCTGATATCGTGCCACTGCACTCCAGCCTGGGCGACAGAGTGAGACTCTGTCTCAAAAAAAAAAAAAAAAAAAAAAAAAGGAATGGGGCTTGGGTCCTGGCCAAACAGTTTATGAGATGGGGAGTGGATTCTATTGAGGGGATTAATAGGGAGAATCAATGGATCTGGAAATAGAGATTTACTTGTAAATAGTTCTCTTTGACAGTAAAAGGGTCTGTTCAGGTATGGTTAAATTCTTGGTCTTACAGGGAGAGGAAGTAAAAACAATTGTTCTCTTTGGTGCATCCGGATCTTAAGCAGATAAAGAAACTTCAGCTTCCTTGGGAGAGATGGTGGGGAGGGGCAAGGAGGTCAGAGACACCTTGAGGCTTCTTCAGTTCAGCATGTCACAATGCCATGTTTTGGGGTTCTTGGTTTCTAAGCCCCAACACCTGTATAGATTGATGCATTAGTGTTACAGTAGGTAGCTAGTTAGACATAAGTAGGGCAGGAGAGAGGCCCCCTCAACCCCCACCAGGTGACCATCAGGTGATGGTCAGGCAGTTGTTAAACCGTCTCTCTAAAATGATAATTGGTTGCAGGCAGCACCAAGGAAAGGCAGTCTCCCAATAGACAAACTTAAAACTGGTGATCAGCAGCTTGCTGATAAGATCTCAAGAGCTGGGCAAGTGGGTTCAAGCATGCACACTAAGAGGCAAAATGGCAGAGTTTAAACACTCTATTGGTAAAGGAAAAATGCCTAAAATGAGCATGTGCACAACTTCAGTAAACACACTGCGCATGCAGCCCCTCCCAAGTGCCGGCAGGCCCCTGCACATGTGGACAGCCCACCCCACAGGAAGAATCAGGGAGAAGAGACCAGAAGCAACCAGAGGCATGCCAATGTATAAGAACCCCAAGTCAAAAGCCAAACAGGGTACTTATCTCTCAAGTCACTCACTTGGCCCTCTTTCAAGTATACTTCCTTTCCTTTCTGCTTAACGCTTTTTCATAAACTTTCACTTCTGATCTAAAACCTGCCTCAGTCTTTTCCTCTGCCTTATGCCCCTTGGTCGAATTCTTCCTTCCAAGTAGGCAAGGACTGAGGTTGCTGCAGTCCCCCTAGGGATCCTCTGCCACTAACATTAGTATTAATTGAATCATCTGGAATTGATGATTCCTACCATTTTGACGTATTAAAAAGGGCAATTTCTCTTTTTTTTTTTTTTTTTGAGACGGAGTCTCGCTCTGTCGCCCAGGCTGGAGTGCAGTGGCCGGATCTCAGCTCACTGCAAGCTCCGCCTCCCGGGTTCACGCCATTCTCCTGCCTCAGCCTCCCGAGTAGCTGGGACTACAGGCGCCCGCCACCTCGCCCGGCTAGTTTTTTGTATTTTTTAGTAGAGACGGGGTTTCACCGTGTTAGCCAGGATAGTCTCGATCTCCTGACCTCGTGATCCACCCGTCTCGGCCTCCCAAAGTGCTGGGATTACAGGCTTGAGCCACCGCGCCCGGCCGGCAATTTCTCAAGGTTTGCTTGAATGTGTGTGATGCAGAATACTTTAAAAGACAATTTTCTGCATATGATTACATTATTTTCCAAATTGGTTGAGGTGGTCATTAGTCCCAGAAGGTTATTAACTAATTTTTTTTATTTAAAAAAAATTTTTTTGAGACAGAGTCTCACTCTGTCACTCAGGCTGGAGAGAAGTGGCACGATCTCAGCTCACTGCAACCTCTGCCTCCAGGGTTCAAGCAATTCTCCTGCCTCAGCTTCCTGAGTAGCTGGGATTATAGGTGTGCACCACCAAGCCTGACTAATTTTTTTGTATTTTTAGTATAGACGGGGTTTCACTATGTTGGTCAGGCTGGTCTCAAACTCCTGACCTCGTGATCTTCCCGCATCAGCCTCCCAAAGTGCTGGGATTAGAGGCGTGAGACAACACGCCCGGCCAGTTATTACCTAATTTTAACCACGAAGCTCAAAGAGGTAGAGATAGTTTAAGACTTCATTTGCATTTTAATAAGTATAATGATTATAAACAATGATTTAATAGTTTTTGTCTACACTTTTAATGATAACACATTCATATTGCATTTTACAATTTACAGATAGTTTCTATCTATACTTTCTCATCTTACATTTACAACTACCCTGTGAGATAAATTACATCAATCTAATTACTCCTGCTCTATAGATAAGGAAATAGGCTCAGATAAATTAATTGATTTGCCAAAGATCACACAGATTTTAAGTGGCAGGGTCAGTACTTGAAGCCAGGGCTAGAAATCTACATAAAAATCTACATAGACAAATTAGAAATGATGATAAACATATATGTAAGAATTTTTTATGAGACACTAACTATTTAATACTGATCTGGGGCAGGTGAGGTGGCTCACACCTGTAATCCCTGCACTTTGGGAGGTCGAGGTGGGTGGATCACAAGGTCAGGACATCGAGACCATCCTGGCTAACACGGTGAAACCCCGTCTCTACTAAAAACACAAAATTAGCCAGGCATGGTGGCACATGGCTGTAATCCCAGCTACTCAGGAGGCTGAGGCAGGAGAATCGTTTGAACCCAGGAGGCGGAGGTTGTAGTGAGCCGAGATCATGCCATTGCACTCCAGCCTAGGCGACAGAGCAAGACTCCATCTAAAAAAATAAAAAAGAAAAATTGGAGGTGGTAGGATAAAACAGGGTTGCCAATTTTTAATTTTGACAAATAAGAACTTTAAAAATTAGACATACACTTATTATCACCATTATTTCATAAGAGACATAGTAACACCAAAAAAAAAAAAAAAAAAAGAAAAAAGACAGTTGTGAAGCTTACTCAGACATTTTCCCTAAACACCAGAGAAAACTCGGTTATAGACTGGCATCTACATATCCAATGAACATATATTACAATATATTTAATCACAGTGAAACTCAAGACACCAAAAGCCCTCCTATATTTCTTCTATTTCTTTATTACTGAATCTGTCAAAAGACAAAATTTCAATAAATTTAAAATTATCTAACTGACTTTTATTCATGAATCAGACAGCATTTCATCTAAAAATAGAGGAGTGCTATGCTGGCCATGTCAGGATAGTCGGTTTTTATAAAGTAGCTTGAACAGTAACAAAGAAACAGTATAATATAAAAAGTGGATTGGTTAACATGAGGTTTACTTCAGGTTACTTTCTTTGTAGGGGTTAAAACAGAGGGGACTTCCTAACCATGCAGGCTGAAACTGGCCTGTTTGGGGATTTCGCTATTATCTCGCTCCTTCCTGATTTCTAAGGAAGTCATATCAACAAGATCATTTCAGTTTGGTGATGTGGAACTTTAGTATGAGTAACTCCATTTTGGTTTTCTCTGTTGGATCTAGTGCAGGAGCTCAGTCCAAGTCAATGGCCTCCCATAAATCTTATTTACTAAGTCTAATGCATCCTGGTCACATTGTCAAAGGTGTTTGAACCAGAGCAACTCCATCTTGAATAGAAGCTGGGTAAAATGAGGCTGCAACCTACTGGACTGCATTCCCAGATGGTTAAGGCATTCTAAATCACAGGATGAGATAGGATGTTGGCACAAAATACAGGTCATAAAGACCTTGCTGATAAAACAGGTTGCAGTAAAGAAGCCATCTAAAACTCGCAATAATTGTGGCCGCAAGAGTGACCTCCAGTCGTCCTCACTGATACACTCCCGCCAGCTCCATGACAGTTTACAAATGCCATGGCAACATCAGGAAGTCACCCTGTATGGAGGTCTAAAAAGGGGAGGCATGAATAATCCGCCGCTTGTTTATCATATCATCAAGAAATAATCATAAAAATGGGCAACCAGCAGCCCTTGGGGCTGCTCTGCCTATGGAGTAGCCATTCTTTTATTCCTGTCTTTCTTTTTTTTTTTTTTTTGAGATGAAGTCTCACTCTTGTCCCCCAGGTTGGAGTACAGTGGAGCGATCTCGGCTCACTGCAACCTCAGCCTCCTGGGTTCAAGCAATTCTCTCTTGCCTCAGCCTCCCAAGTAGCTGGGACTACAGGCGCGCACTACCATGCCCAACTAATTTTTGTATTTTTACTAGAGACAGGGTTTCACCATACTGGCCAGGTTGGTCTCGAACTCCTGACCTCAGGTGATCCACCCACCTCAGCCTCCCAAAGTGCTGGGATTACAGTTGTGAGCCACCTCACCTGGCCTAACTTAAAATTTTTTGCTTATGATCCAAAAAGTTATATATGTTGGCCGGGCACGGTGGCTCATGCCTATAATCCCAGCACTTTGGGAGGCCAAGGCGGGTGGATCACGAGGTCAGGAGTTTGAGACCAGCCTGGCCAACATGGTGAAAGCCTGTCTCTACTAAAGATACAAAAAATTAGCGGAGCGTGGTGGCGGGTGTCTGTAATCCTAGCCAGGAGGCTGAGGCAGGAGAACAGGAGGCTGAGGCAGGAAAACAGCTTGAAACCGGGAGGCAGAGGTTGCAGTGAGCTGAGATCGTGCCATTGCACTCCAGTCTGGGTGACAGGGCAAGACTCTGTCTCAGAAAAAAGAAAAAAAAAAAGTTATATGTGTTTATTGTAGGAAATTTAGAAAAACATAAAATAAAAATAACCCATAATTTCACCACCTCAAGAAAACACTAACATTTTAGTGTATATTCTTCCAAATTTTTTCTATGGATATCTAAATACTTTTCAAAATTTAGATTTACTTACTATTTTAATGTGCTTTTCCTACTTTTATTTATATTTATTATTATTATTTGAGACAGGGTCTCCCTCTGTCACCAGGCTGGAGTGCAGTGGCACGCTGCAACCTCTGCCTCCCTGGGTTCAAGAAATGCTTCCACCTCAGCCTTCCAAGTAGCTGGAACTACAGGCATGAGCCACTATGCCAGGCTAGTTTTTGCATTTTTTGTAGAGATGGGGTTTTGCAATGTTGCCTAGGCTGGTCTCAAACTCCTGGCCTCAAGCAATCCTCCCACCTTGGCCTCCCAAAGTGCTGGGATTGCAGGTGTGAGTCAATGTACCCAGCTGTTTACCCACTTTTAACATTTTGTAAGCAAACCATGATTTTTGACAGTTATTCAGTATACTACCCTATGAATATACATACTATATTTAATCATCATCTTAATTTTGGTTATTTCAGTTTTTCAGTATTGTATGAAAAGCTGTCATGAGCACTCCTGTATACCTTTGTTCATGTCCCCAATTTTTCATTACAATAAGTGTCAGTAGATAGATGATTAAATCAAAGGTATGTATATTAGTATTTTGATACAAGTTGCTAACCAAAGAGTGCATTCCCATAAATAATATGCAAAAGTTTCCATTTCATTGTAGTCATACAATGCTGATGTAATTTTCTTTTTTCTTTCTTTCTTTTTCTTTTCTTTCTTTTTTTGTTTTTTGAGACAGGATCTGTCTTGCTCTGTCACTTAGGCTGGAGTGCAGTGGCACCATTATGGCTCACTAGCAGCCTTGACCCCCCCAGGCTCAAAGAGTCTTTCTGTCTCAGGCTCCCAAGTAGCTGGAACCACAGAAGCATGCCACCAAGCCTGGCTAACTTTTTTTTTTTTTTTTTTTGTAAAGACAGGGTTTCACCATGTTGCCTGGGCTGGTCCTGGTCTTGAACTCCCGGCCTCTAGGGATCCTTCTGCTTTGGCCTCCCAAAGTGCTGGGATTACAGATGTGAGTCACTGTATCCAGCCTAAAAATATATCTTGAATATGCAATTTTGATTTAAAATGTTATTTCACAGCCTCCATAAAATGCCAAGATACAGATTGTTTATTCCTCCTTATTCATACGGTTCTTCCTCCTTATTCATATGGTTACTATTCTTCTTTTTTTTTTTTTTAATTTTTTTGAGACGGAGTTTTGCTCTTGTTGCCCAGGCTGGAGTGCAGTGGCGCGATCTCGGCTCACCGTAACCTCCGCTTCCAGGGTTCAAGCTATTCTCCTGCCTCAGCCTCCTAAGTAGCTGGGATTACAGGCACGTACCACCACACACAGCTAATTTTGCATTTTTAGTAGAGACAGTGTTTCTCCATGTTGGTTAGGCTGGTCTTGAACTCCCAATCTCAGGTGATCTGCCCACCTCAGCCTCCCAAAGTGTTGGGATTACAGGTGTGAGCCACCATGCCTGACCCTCACTATTATTCTTATTGCTACATTGAATGATTGAACGTTCAATTGTACTTGCAATCCTAGTTCAATTGTATTTGCAACTATTTTGACATTTTGCCAATTACCTCATCCTCACTTCATTTTCTCTGGGTTAAATATTATGTTCAAATTGTAAGAGGATATAAACATTAATTATTGAAATGTATAATATTTTAAATTGTCACTGCTTGGTTCTTAAACATTGCACATTTCAGGCCGGGCGCGGTGGCTCAAGCCTGTAATCCCAGCACTTTGGGAGGCCGAGGCGGGTGGATCACGAGGTCAGGAGATCGAGACCATCCTGGCTAACATGGTGAAACCCCGTCTCTACTAAAAATACAAAAAACTAGCCGGGCGTGGTGGCGGGCGCCTGTAGTCCCAGCTACTCGGAGGCTGAGGCAGGAGAATGGCGTGAACCTGGGAGGCGGAGCTTGCAGTGAGCCGAGATCGCGCCACTGCACTCCAGCCTGGGTGACACAGTGCGAGACTCTGTCTCAAAAAAAAAAAAAAAAAAAAAAAAAAAAAAAAAAAAAGAAATGTATAATATTTTAAATTGTCACTGCTTGGTTCTTAAACATTGCACATTTCAGGCCGGGCGCGGTGGCTCAAGCCTGTAATCCCAGCACTTTGGGAGGCCAAGACGGGCGGATCACGAGGTCAGGAGATCGAGACCATCCTGGCTAACACTGTGAAACCCCATCTCTACTAAGAAATACAAAAAACTAGCCGGGTGAGGTGGCGGGTGCCTGTAGTCCCAGCTACTCCGGAGGCTGAGGCAGGAGAACGGCGTAAACCCGGGAGGCGGAGCTTGCAGTGAGCTGAGATCCGGCCACTGCACTCCAGCCTGGACGACAGAGCCAGACTCCGCCTCAAAAAAAAACATTGCACATTTCTGACAGCTGGGTAGAAAAAGGAGATGAGAGAAGTCAGAAAAACTCTGTCAAATATCATGTAGCCTCAGCAATACTACTTTTTTTTTTTTTTTTGAGAGGGAGTCTTGCCCTGTCACTCTAGCTGGAGTGTAGTGGTACTATCTCGGCTCACTGCAACCTCCATCTCCTGGGTTCAAGCGATTCTCCTGCCTCAGCCTCCCGAGTAGCTGGGATACAGGCGCCTGCCATTACGCCCGGCTAATTGTTTGTATTTTTAGTACAGATGGGGTTTCACCATGTTGGTCAGGCTGGTCTCGAACTCCTGACGATGTCAGGTGATCCACCCACCTCGGCCTCCCAAAGGGTTGGGATTACAGGCGTGAGCCACCGCGCCTGGACAGCAATACTATTTTAGTAACGATTGTTTTCACAGAGCAATTGATTTCACCTAGAGGGAATTCCTTCACTCTTCCAGACAGCAGGCGCACAGCAATCAGGATCTCAGGTTCATTTTCAGAAGAGTTGTTTTGCTTAGCAATCTCCCAAGTGACATTAATCGAGGGTGAATTTGAATAAGGGCAGTATCTCCCAGACTACTCGGGCTATATCTTTTGTGACTCCACTTGGCTTTCTATTTCTACCTTTTTATTGTTTCTCCAATCCTCATCTTTCAGCTTTTCTTTTCAACCAATCATTGCTCCCTATTTTATTCTTTATGAATACCTCTAGGCTTGGTGAGATTGCTGCTTCAAAGATAATTATTGTAAAGTCTGTGCTATGCAGGCCAATGGTTGCATGCAAAACAATTTTGAGTATGAAGGTCACAGACAAGGGCACTACTCAAAACTGAGAAGAAAACAGTCTATGCTTTTGGCACAAACCATAACCGAACCCTAGTGCGCTTCAGGCAAAATGCCTTGACCTGCACCCATTACATATCTCATTTTCGCTTTTAGTCAATAGTCAGTGAAAATTTACTGCTAATTTAATACAGACAATTGAGGTGGTCCCTAGACCCCACTTGAAGTGTGACTTCTTCCTCAAGTATTACCATTTTAAAGTAGTAGTGAAGTAAAGAACTTGGTCTTTCCATTGTCTTCCAGCAATACACATCACAGTGGGTCCCATACATAGGATCAGGAAGTGGATGTCCGCCCCACACTTCAAAGCTACCTAAATACAAACACACTAGAGAACACAGGAATATTTGCTGAATCACTTCTCTTAGGTTGCTGTTCCTGATTTAGCACAATGCTTCCCAAGTTTAGGATACTGAAGACTTATCTGGGCTGCTTATTAAACTGCATATTCCTGGGCCTCACATCAAGAGGATTTGATTTGGTAGATCTCAAGTGGGGTCCAGGAATCTCTGAGTTTTGGAAACATCAGAACTGATTCTGATGCAGGTGGTCAGAAACCCTAGTGAGGTGGTTTTACTAGTGACCTGAAAGCCAATCATCCTTACTGGTTCTATTATTGGCCAATTATTTTTAAACTGTTTTAGTTTCTCCATTTTCAAAACCAAACAAATCAATCTGGTCAATCTGATTCCTTGGGGTTAGGTAAAGATGAAAACGATTATGTTGACATTTGTTCCAGAGAGAGACATCAATTTGCTCAGTAAAGAGAATTGCCCATTTTTATTTTAATTTTATACACACACACACACACATACACACACACATATATATATATATATATATATATATATATATATATATTTTTTTTTTTTTTTTTTTTGGAGACAGAGTCTCATTCTGTCACCCAGGCTGGAGTGCAGTGGCACGATCTCGGCTCACTGCAACCTCCGCTTCCTGGGTTCAACCAATTATCTTGTCTCTGCCTCGAGAGTAGCTGGGATTACAGGTGCATGCCACCAGGCCCAGCTAATTTTTGTATTTTCAGTAGAGATGGGGTTTCATCATATTGGTCAGGCTGGTATTGAATTACTGAGCTCAGGTGATCCACCCGCCTTGGCCTCCCAAAGTGCTGGGATTACAGGCGTGATCCACCACACCCGGCCAGTTGCCCATTTTTAAATGAGCAAGTGATTAAAACAACAAGAACATAAAAACAACAAACCGAAAACCAAATAACTGGGGAGAAGGAGGGAGGACTACAAAATGGGAAAGTAACCCTTACATAGGTAAACTAGAGTCATCCCTCTTCAGGGTAAAGATTCTCTTGCCTAACCTCTAATACCATCATGCTGCAGAAAGCCATCAGAGTACACCTCCTCACTAAGCAAATGTTTCTCTGGTCGGTGGGCCAGTCCTGCCCAGTTGGGTGTGTCAAGCCTGATAATTTCTGGAGTAGAAACATAAGCTGAACATCAGAAACTAGCCTTGATAAACCCACAACTCACCTTAATTATTAAATTTTCCCAGAAAGGGCCAGGTGTAGCGGCTCCTGGCCACTTTGGGAGGCCGAGGTGGGAGGACGGCTTGAGCCCAGGATTTCAAGACCAGCCTGGGCAACATAGCAAGACTCCATTTCTACAAAATAATCAAAAAATTATTCAGGCATAGTGGTTCATGTCTATGGTCCCAGCTACTTAAGACAGTGAGGTGGGAGGATTGCTTGTACCTGGGAGGCTGCTATGAGACATGATCGCACCACTGCACTCCAGCCTGGGCGACAAAGTGAGACCTTGTCTCAAAAGAAAAATGTTTTTTTTCCTAGGAAGAATCTATCCTTAGAAAAAATTTAAAACACGGAAAAATGCAATAAACAAAATATTTAGGCTAGTGATTATTTCTGTGAGGGAAGAGAGCTGGCTGCAACCAAAGAGAAGCACATGGGGGATTTCTAAATTACAAGCAATGTGTTGTATTTCAAGTTGGAAGTGGGTACTCAGCTGTTCATTTTATTTATCTATTTCTTATTTTTTCTCCTTGTGATTTTATTTATTTATTTATTTATTTTGTTGAGACAGTCTTGCTCTGTCACCCAAGAGTGCAGTGCAGTCACTGCTGGAGTGCAGTGGCATTGATCACAGCTCACTGCAGCCTCGACTTCCCAGGCTCAAGTAATACTCCCACGTCAGCCTCCTGAGTAGCTGGGACTATAGGTGCATGCCACCATACTCAGCTAATTTTTAAAATTTTTTGTAGAGATGAGGTCTCACTATTTTGCCCAGGCCGGTCTTGAACTCCTAGGCTCCAGCAATCCTGTCTCAGCCTCCCGAAGTGCTGGGATTACAGGCATGAGCCACTGCACCTGGACCATTTTATTATTTTTCTTTCTTTCTTCTTTCTTCTTTTTTTTTCTTTTTTTTTTTTTGAGATGGAGACTCACTCTGTTGCCCAGGCTGGAGTGCAGTGGCGCAACCTCAGCTCACTGCAACCTCCGCCTCCCAGGTTCAAGCCATTGTCGTGCTTCAGCATTCCTAGTAGCTGGGACTACAAGTGTGTGCCACAATGCCTGGCTAATTTCTGTATTTATAGTAGAGATGGGTTTCACCATTTTATTATTTTTCTTTAAACTTTTCTTATATGCTTTATGCAAGCTTTATACTTAATATAAATCACCTTAAATTAAAAAAATTTTTCTTAAGCTGTATTTCAAGTTTTGTGTATGTCAGTGTTATTTATAAAAACAACATAAAATGGAAATAGCCTATTTGTTGGAATAAAGTGAGTGTTAGTTCAACCATATGATGAATGGAATATTATTCAGTTATTTAAAATATTGTTAGGTAGCATTATAGAAAGAAAGAAACTTACAAGTTACCAAAAATGATCACATGACAAAAATAACCATGTGATTACAACCATGGAAAATAGTTCAAATAATAAGAACGTACGCCATTGTGATATAGCTGGGTTTTAGCAAAAGGGATTATGAGTGTTTTTCTCCTTGCCTTGTGTTTCTAATTTCCTATAGTGTGTTTATGTTGTTTTTAATAACTTTTGTATTTAATAACTTTAATAACTTTTGAGCCAGACATGGTTGTTCATGCCTGTATTCCCAGCACTTTGAGAGGCCAAGGTGGGTAGACCACTTGAGGTCAGGAGTTCGAGACCAGCCTGCCAACATGGTGAAACCCCGTCTCTACTAAAAATACAAAAACTTAGCGGGGTGTGGTGGCATGAGCCTGTAATCCCAGCTACTCAGGAGGCTGAGACAGTAGAATTGCTAGAACCCAGGAGGTGGAGGTTGCAGTGAGCTGAGATT
Organism: Macaca fascicularis; assembly: GCF_037993035.2. Classification (NCBI taxonomy): domain Eukaryota; kingdom Metazoa; phylum Chordata; class Mammalia; order Primates; family Cercopithecidae; genus Macaca; species Macaca fascicularis. The sequence goes on along the minus strand of NC_088381.1, from coordinate 99,052,214 downwards.
GTGCCACTGCACTCCAGCCTGGGTGACTCTGTCTTAAAAATAACAATAATAATAATTAATAATAATTACAACTTTTATTACAAAAAGAAAAAAAGATTTCCCCAGAAACATGTTTTGGTTTCACTATAAATTTAAATGGCCAGAAATCATAACAGTTTATAAAGTTTTGTATAGGAGGGGAAGTTTTCACACAAAACATCCTTTCCTTGGATGTTTCTCAGTAACCTCTCAGCCTCTGCACCTCAGAGAACAAAGGTCTTTTGCTAAGATTCAAATTGTTTGCCAAAAATTGAGCTCCCCTCCTTTTGGTTTTTGCCATTGGCCAGTGTGCCTTTCTATCACCAGAGACCTCCAATATCTTGCTCACATACATCTCACAGCAAGGAGCTGACTAATCCTAAGGCTGGGGCGGCTTGTTAGGCAACCTTTCACACACTGCCCATTGCTACCCCATTGCACAATATATTTGACTGGGAATGATAAACCCGTGGTTTACATTTGACTCCAGTCACCTTGTTAGTGCCAGCAGCTTACGTGTGTAAATATCACCTACCGCCTTTAGAAAGACGTTGACAGTTGACATTGTGTTCCTGGCTCCGTAGTGTTGTGTAACACTGGGGAGGAGCAGAGGGGTGGGGAGACAGAACCTATAAGGAAGCGTCAACGAAGATATGAACTTATAATCACTTCCAGCTTTATTTATGAAAGAAATGAAAAGCTGGACACTTATGGGTTGTAGCTTCAAATAAACTTAATATTAGAATTAAAGAACTAGAACAACAAATTAATCAACATTCAATACATTTCTATTAATCCATTGGTAATATATAAGTAAATCTTTGACAGAGGCAGCACATTTTTTTAGTGACTAAAATAGGTCAAATGGAAAACAGCCATTGCTCTATTATTACAAATTCTGTTGTAATTTCATCAATGTGACAATATAGAATGTATATGATAGAAGAAATCACTATGCAAAGAAGGTTCTGTGCTTTGTTTCTTGAGACTACAAGCCATTTCTTAAACACACACACACATACACACACACACAAAACCCTGTAGCTATGCCCAGATTAGGGGGAAAGAGGAAGTGGGGAACCCTAAAAGAGAAGAGAATAAAGATTTCAATTATCATTTGTTCTAGGAATGAATACTATCTTACTCAGGCTTTAAGCCTGTAAGAATATTCAGTCCATATAGTTCAGTACATTTACTGAGGTTAGATTAGTTATTTTTAGAGTCTTCCATGTCCCCTCTGTACACAGTGTGATAGTAACAGTAACATAAAAGCCACCTGCAAATTTTGTTTGCTAATAAGATTCCAGACCATTAATGAAAGGACATAGGTTGCTTTTGCTAAACAAAACAAAAACTCCAAGAATATCAAAAGCTTCTTTTGAGGGCGAAAGAAGAATAAAACAGATTTCATTTTTATTTGGCTACAAATAATGTATTTTTATTTTTATTTTTTATTTTTTATTTTTTTTTTTTGAGACGGAGTCTCGCTGTGTCGCCCAGGCTGGAGTGCAGTGGCCGGATCTCAGCTCACTGCAAGCTCCGCCTCCCGGGTTTGCGCCATTCTCCTGCCTCAGCCTCCCGAGTAGCTGGGACTACAGGCGCCCGCCACCTCGCCCGGCTAGTTTTTTTTTTGTATTTTTAGTAGAGACGGGGTTTCACCATGTTAGCCAGGATGGTCTCGATCTCCTGACCTTGTGATCCGCCCGTCTCGGCCTCCCAAAGTGCTGGGATTACAGGCTTGAGCCACCGCGCCCGGCACAAATAATGTATTTTTAAAAAGCTGGAAGAGAGTAAGGCAAAGGCTAACCACCCATTGATAAAGTAGGATATTGTATGGAAAATTATGCAATGGTTAGTGAGATTGCAGAACATTCAATATAGCGAACTTTCCTCAAGACTGAGAAGGACAAAGTAAGTTCCTTAGAATGAGTATCTTTGTATAGTAAGTTTGAATGATACCAGTACATATTAACCAGGTCATTTACTACTTTGACTTTCTCTTTCATTAATATTCAGGAATTACTGTGGTCAAAACCTTATCAACCAACAAAACCTGAGCGTGGAAGGTGTTTCCAACTTGGACAGGAGCAAAAGGCCAAAACTCACCTATAATGAATCACCAACAACTACCTTAGTGTTCTAAGTGTAACTGATATCCCTGCTAATATTCAATCCTTAAATGTTTATCACGAAGAATTTCACCTTTGGCCCCTAGGTATACAGAAATCTTTTTCAACCTCATTTTACCAGGTGGTGGTTGTTTTTTTTTTTTTTTAAATGGGACCAGGGAAAATGGCTAAAATAGACTGTATATGTCATTGAGTTACATGCTATTGATTGATTGATTGAGATGGAGTCTCGCTCTGTCACCCAGGCTGGAGTGCAGTGGCACCATCTTGGCTCACTGCAACCTCCGCCTCCCAGGTTTAAGTGATTCTCCTGCCTTAGCCTCCCGAGTAGCTGGGACTACAGGCTTGTGCTACCACACCCATCTAATTTTTGTATTTTTAGTAGAGGTGGGGATTCACCATGTTGGCCAGGCTGGTCTTGAACTCCTGAACTCAAGTGATCTGCCCACCTCGGCCTCCTAAAGTGCTGGGATTACAGGTGTGAGCCACTGTGCCCAGCTGAGTTACATACTTTAAATGATGGTGGTCCTGTCTCTTAAAAATGTATATCCAGGGCTGGGTGTGGTGGCTTAAGCCTGTAACCCCAGCACTTTGAGAGGTCGAGGCGGGCGGACTAAATAAATGGGAACACATTCTATGTTTATAAATTAGAAAATCTGAGGCACGTGCCACTATGCCCGACTAATTTTTCTATTTTTAGTAGAGATGGGGTTTTGCCATGTTGGCCAGGCTGGTCTCAAACTCCTGGCCTCAGGTGATCTACCTGCCTCAGACTCCCAAAGTGCTAGGATTACAGGTGTGAGCCACCACACTTGGCAGAAAACACAGATGTAAATTTCCATGCTCTTGGATGAGGCAGTGGCTCCTTAGATTCCAAAAACACATGTGACAAAATAAAAAATAAAACTTTAATAAAGCTTCAATTTAATAAAAAATTAAACTTCTAAGTTAAAAACTTTTGTGCTTCAAAGGACACTATGAAGAAATTAAAAGGGCAGCCAGGCACGGTGGCTCACGCCTGTAATCCCAGCACTTTGGGAGGCTAAGGTGGGTGGATCACCTGAGGTTGGGAGTTCAAGATCAGCCTGAACAACATGGAGAAACCTGGTCTCTACTAAAAATACAAAATTAGCTGGGTGTGGTGGCGCTTGCCTGTAATCCCAGCTACTCGGGAGGCTGAGGCAGGAGAATCACTTGAACCTGGGAGGCTGAGGTTGCGGAGAGCTGAGATCACACCATTTCACTCCAGCCTGGGCAACAAGAGCGAAACTGTGTCTCAAAAAAAAAAAAAAGAAAAGAAAAAAGAAATTAAAAGGGCAACTCACAAAATGGAGAAAATCCATTTTTTCATTTGCAAATTGTTTATCTCACAAGAGACATGTATCCAGGATACAATATATAAAGAATAATTACAACTCAACAATGAAAAGACAAATATTAGCTGAGCATGGTGGTGCATGCCTATAGTCCCAGCTACTCAGGGGACTGAGGAGGGAAGATTGCTTGGGCCAGGAGTTAGAGGCTGCAGTGAGCTATGATTGTACCACTGCACTCCAACCTGGGTGACAGAGTGAGACCCTGCTTAAAAAAAAGAAAAGAAACCCAACAAGTTAATTTAAAAATAAAGGGTTTGAAGTTTGAACAGACATTTCTCTAAAGATGATATATGAATAGCCAAATAAGCACATAAAAGATGCTCAACAATGATTAGTCCTTAGAGAAATGCAAATTAAAATCACAAAAAGATGCTACTTCATACATACTAGGATGGCTATAATTAAAAAGTCGGATAATAACAAGTGTTGGTGAGTATATGGAGAAATTAGAACACTTATAAACTGCTGGTGGGAATGTAAAATGGTACAGCTACTTTGGAAAACATTTGATAATTCCTCAAAAAGCTAAATATAGAATTACTATATGGCTCAGTAATTTCCCTCCTATGTATGTATCAAAAATAATTGAAAACATAAATATCTACCCAGAAACTTATACTTGAATGTTTTTACCAGTATTATTCAAAATAACAAAAAAATGGAAACACCCAAATGTCCACTAATAAATACACAAAGAAAATGTAGTATATAAATGCAATGGACTATTCAGCTATAAAAAGGAAGGAAGCTCTGATCTAAACTACAATATGGATGAACCTTGAATACATGCTAAATGAAAGAAGCCAGATATGAAAGGTCATGTTGTATCATCCCATTTATATGAAATATCCTAAGTAGACAAATCTACAAAGACAGAAAATATATTAGTGGTTTATAGGAACTGAGGGTTGAGGAGAATGTGGGGTGACTGCTAATGAGCATGAATTTTTAATTTTTTTTTTCTTTTTTGAGATTAAGTTTCCCTCTTGTCGCCCAGGCTGCAATGGTGTGATCTTGGCTCACTGCAACCTTCGCATCCTGGGTTCAAGCAATCCTCCTGCCTCAGCCTCCTGAGTATCTGGGATTACAGGCATGTGCCACCATGCCCGGCTAATTTTTGTATGTTTAGTAGAGATGGGGTTTCACCATATTAGCCAGGCTTGTCTCGAACTCCTGACCTCAGGTTATCCACCTGCCTCGGCCTCCCAAAGTGCTGCTCTTACAGGCGTGAGCCACTGCGCCCATTCTAGTTTTTATATTTTTTTGGTAGGGTGATGAAAATATCCTAGAATTCGATAGTGGTTACTGATGCACAAGTTTGCTAATATACTAAAAACTCCTGGACTGTATACTTTCAAAGTATAAACTTCATGTAATGTGAGTTATATTTCAATAAAGCACTTATTAAAAGTGTATTTATCTATATATCATGTACCTATTAGAAAATTGAATATAAACTTAAAGAAATTTCAGGACAATTTTCAAAGAAAAATTAGTTTAGATAGTTCCTTGAAAGTTTGGTGGCTAATTTCCTTGGTCGTGAAGCACCCTGCCTTAATCTCTAGAATTTTCACCTCAGCACGTCCACGTGCCCATAATACGTATATATAGACTTCAGGTGTTATCAAGGCATTGATATTTACCTAGTAAATATACTACTATTCCCTGGGCTCTGAGTTTATATTAAATTCTAATTTATCCAGCTTGGTTTTATAGACAAGTGTTCAGATAAAGTATGGCAAATGACCTCCAGGGAAGTAAAAGATAATTTGGGTTTTGAATGACCTAGATGGATTTTTTTTTTCCTAAGCAGCTTTGCTGGATAACTGCTCACCACTTTAACTCTGCTACTGCAGACAGGGGGATCTCTGAGCATAGAAGTGTAATCCTCATGGCTTGAAATAAAGCAGCTACTTTTCCTGGCTCAGCTAAAAAAGCCCAGCTCTCAGGCTTCTTTTGTTAGCTGATAAAAGGGATAAAACAACTCGTTAAATAACAAATAAGTTTGGATAGTTATGGGTAGATGAATTTTGGACTTTGTTGATATTAAAATGTCCAAGAAAAAGGCTTAAGACTTGTTTAACTTTATATTGTTTAACAATATGATCAGTCTGTTATACATATGATTTTATATGTTCATATATATGCCTAGAAAAAAGATAATAGACATGTTATCAAAATGTTAACAACAATAATCTTAAAATGGTAGGTGATTATTGTTTTTTTCTTTTTTCTTTTGTGAATGTTCTAATTTTTCCACTCTATACGCATTACACTATTTTTTTTTTCTAGCAATAGGGTCTCACTCTGTTGTCCAGGCTTGAGTGCATAGCATGATCATAGCTCACTGTAACCTTAAACTCTTGGGCTGAAGTGATCCTCCTGCCTCAGCCTCTAGAATAGCTGGAACTACAATCATGTGCCACCACACCTGGCTTCATTAAATTTGTTTTTATTGCAAAAATGATTGTAAAAGAATTCAAACACTAAAGAGGAATATTAAAAAAAAAAGTCCTCTACCTTTCTTCCAATCTGCCTTTCAGAGATAATCTCTTAATAGTTTGATGCATGTTCTTTTTTTTCTTCTTTTTGAGACAAAGTCTCGCTCTGTCACCCAGGCTGGAGTGCAGTGACACCATTTCAGCTTGCTGCAACCTCCACCTCCCAGGTTCAAGTGATTCTCCTGCCTCAGTCTCCTGAGTAACTGGGATTACAGGCACCTGCCACCACACCCAGCTAATTTTGTACTTTTGGTAGAGACGGTGTTTCACCATGTTGACCAAGCTGGTCTCAAACTCCTGACCTCAAGTGATCCATCTGCCTTGCCCCCTCAAAGTGCTGGGATTACAGGCTTGAACCATGTGCTTGGCCTAACTTTTTGTATAAAATAAGATCTTAATGTGTTCATGATTCTGCAACTTTCAATTCCAGTTAAAAATATTTGTCATTTCTCTAAGTCAGTCTTTTTTTTCCGAGACAGTCTTGCTCGGTAGCCCAGGCTGGAGTGCAGTGGCGCTATCTTGGCTCACTGCAACCTCTGCCTCCCAGGCTCAAGCAATACTCCTGCCTCAGCCTCCCAAGTAGCTAGGATTACAGGTGCATGCCACTACATGGACTAATTTTTTTCTTTTTTGAGATGGAGTCTCACTCGGTCACCCAGGCTCGAGTGCAATGGTGAGATCTCGGCTCACTGCAACCTCCACCTCCTGGGTTCAAGTGATTCTCCTGCTTTAGCCTCCTGAGTAGCTGGGATTATAGGTGCACACCACCATGCCTGGCTAATTTTTGTATTTTTAGTAGAGACAGGGTTTCACCATGTTGGTCAGGCTGGTCTCGAACTCCTGACCTTGTGATCTGCCTGCCTCAGCCTCCCAAAGTGCTGGGATTACAGGCGTGAGCCACCGTGCCCGGCCCACGTCAACTAATTTTTGTATTTTTAGTAGAGGCAGGGTTTCACCACGTTGGCCAGGCTGGTCTTGAACTGGCTGGTCTCGAACTCCTGACCTCATGATCCACCCCCCCCCCACCCCCCACCCCCACCCACCCCCCGCCTCCCAAAGTGCTGGGATTACAGGCGTGATCCACCGTGCCTGGCCAGTCATTCTTTTTTTTAACATCTTCACAAATTAGATGAATGTCTCATATTTTATTTATTCACTCTGCCATTGACATGACATATAGGCTGATTTCAATATTTAATAAATACTAAAATTCTGTAGTAAACATCCTGGTGTATTTCTTTCTGCAATCACTATAATTTCTTGATTATAGGCTTGATTCCTCAAGGTGTATTACTTCTTGTCATCAGGGAAAAAAAATCATTTAACCTGGAGAGACAGCTAGGAGCTTCTGCACCCAGGCTTTCTTAATTCAAAATCTGCCCTGTCATTTACCGGATGTGTAACCTTACACAAATTAATCTCTGCAGGTCTTGGTTTCCCTATCTGTAAAATGGACATAGTAACATTATCTCCTTTTAAGGTTTGTTAGGATTAAATAAGTTAGTACAAGTACTTGAGGCTGGGTACGGTGGTTCATGCCTATAATCCCAGTACCTTTGGGATGCCAAGGCAGGTGGATCACCTGAGGTTAGGAGATCAAGACCAGGCTAACCAATATGGTGAAACCCTGTCTCTACTAAAAATACAAAAATTAGCCAGGAATGGTAGCAGGTGCCTGTAGTCCCAACTACTTGGGAGGCTGAGACAGGAGAATTGCTTGAACTTGGGAGGCAGAGGTTGCAGTTGAGACAAGATGGTGACACTGGGCAACAAAATGAGTCTCCATCTCCAAAAAAAAAAAAAAAAAAAGTACTTGAAGTGGTGCCTGGGTACATAATAAGCCCTGTACAAGTATTTTTAAAGTTAATTTAAAAAATAGTCATTCCGGCCGGGCGCGGTGGCTCAAGCCTGTAATCCCAGCACTTTGGGAGGCCGAGGTGGCTGGATCACGAGGTCAGGAGATTGAGACCATCCTGGCTAACACGGTGAAACCCCATCTCTACTAAAAATACAAAAAAATTAGCCGGGCGTGGTGGCAGGCACCTGTAGTCCCAGCTACTCGGGAGGCTGAGGCAGGAGAATGGCGTAAACCTGGGAGGCGGAGCTTGCAGTGAGCCGAGACCGTGCCACTGCACTCCAGCCTGGGCGACAGAGCGAGACTCCACCTCAAAAAAAAAAAAAAAAAAAGTCATTCCTTTTGTTTTTTCCTAGAATAATAGTACCTGTTTAATTTTTTATGTAACAAAGTAAATATAGGAACACATTTACTTAAACTATTTTAAGTTTTAAAAAGCTTCAGTAAGCTGGATGCAGTAGCTCATGCCTGTAATCCTAGCACTTTAAGAGGCTGAGGTGGACTGACTGCTTGAGCCCAGGTGTTTGAGACCAGATTGGGCAACACAGCAAGACCCTGTCTCTTATTTAAAAGTAATTTAAGGCCGGGCGCGGTGGCTCAAGCCTGTAATCCCAGCACTTTGGGAGGCCGAGACGGGCGGATCACAAGGTCAGGAGATCAAGACCAGCCTGGCTAAATACGGTGAAACCCCGTCTCTACTAAAAAATACAAAAAACTAGCCGGGTGAGGTGGCGGGCACCTGTAGTCCCAGCTACTCGGGAGGCTGAGGCAGGAGAATGGCATAGACCCGGGAGGCGGAGCTTGCAGTGAGCTGAGATGCGGCCACTGCACTCCAGCCTGGGCGACAGAGCGAGACTCCGTCTCAAAAAAAAAAAATACATAAAAGTAATTTAAAATTTTTAGTTATAAAAAAATTAAAAAGATTAAGTATATAAGTATAGCTGTCTCCCTTTCCATAGATACTAATTTGGTTAAATGATACTGTCATTAAATTAAGAAATACTTCTCTCAGATTGTCTAGAAATACTGTATGTCAGTATTGCTTCCTTTATCCTCCTAGTCCTCCCATATTTAAAAAAAAATTACAAAATTTCATTATATACAAAAAGTGTAGACACTAGCATAATTATGAACTATAATATACCCATTACAAGTATTCAGTGGATCTACTCAGTATATGACCAATTGTGTTCATCTGTACTTTACCCACTGTCCCCTCAAATGACCTTGAAGTAAATCCTAATTACCATATCATTTTACCTATAAATATTTTTGCATGAATTTCTAAGCAATTAGGACAATTTTTTTTTTTTTTTGAGATGGAGTCTCGCTCTGTCGCCCAGGCTGGAGTGCAGTGGCACAATCTCGGCTCACTGCAACCTCCACTTCCCTGGTTCAAACGATTCTCCTGCCTCAGCCTCCCGAGTAGCTGGGATTACAGGCATGTGCCACCATGGCCGGGTAATTTTGTATTTTTAGTAGAGATGGGGTTTCACCATCTTGGTTACACTGGTCTTGAACTCCTGACCTCAGGTGATCCACCCGCCTTGGCGGCCTCCCACAGTGCTGGGATTATAGGCATGAGCCACCCCTGGCCCCAGTTTTCAAAATCATACAACAATTATATAACTTTTCCCCTAACGTGCACTTTTTGCAATCTATAATAAGAAAATATAATTCTCTACAGAATTTAGGTTCTTGAAAGTCTTCTTTTTAAAAAAAATAACTTTAGATTAAAAATAAAAATACATTTTTCTTAAAGAGATTGGGTCTTGCGACCTTGCCCAGGCTGGTCTCTAACTCCTGGGTTCAAGTGATCCTCCCTTCTGCCTCAGCCTCCCAAAGTGCTAGGATTACAGGAGTGAGCCATCTTGCCTGGCCCTGGGTTCTTGAAAGTTTTCTATTGAATACATTTTTACAAATTAGATCCCAATTTTTCATTTAACTGGGCTTATAAAGTAATTATTATGTATCCAAGTATGTTTATGCAGAGTAATATTATGTATCCAAGTAAAGTTTATGCAGAGTAATACACTTTTTATCTGTTGGCAAGAATAATTTTCCTTAAGATAAAAGGGACAGGATATTTACAAAGAGCATATTATAGAAAGTTTTTTTTAGCCTTGGAACAACTAACTAGAAACATAAAGCACACAAATTTGACAACTACTATTTTTTTTTCTTCACTACCATGGGACATGGTAAGATACAGTGAATCATGTAATAAACTGTCCAAATTCCAAAATTATTTTTAAACCATCATTTTTGAAATCTTTAGAAAATAAGCAGTGATTCTTAGAAGACAGCATTACTAAGAATTAGTTATCTCAAGCTAAATTTACTGTCTTATTTAACTTTTTATTTTGAAATAAGTTTGGGGTTATAAAAGTTGCAAAAGTAATTGTAAATTTTATTTATTTTTTTACTTTTTGAGATGGAGTCTTGCTCTGTTGTCCAGGCTGGAGTGCAGTGGGGCGATCTTGGCTCACTGCAACCTCCACCTCCCGGGTTCAAGCAATTGTCCTGCCTTAGCCTCCCGAGTAGCTGGGACTACAGGAGAACACCACCATGCTCAGCTAATTTCTATATTTTTAGTAGAGATGGGGTTTCATCATATTGGTCAGGCTGGTCTTGAACTCCTGACCTCAAGTGATCCAGCCGCCTCGGCCTCCCCAAGTGCTGGGATTACAGGCATGAGCCAGTACGCCGGGGCTAAAATTTTCTATATGCCCTTAACCCAGCTTCCCCGAATGTTACTGGGATGATATAAATGATGTAACTGAATTTCGAGAAGGCATTGGCAAGATTTTCTTTAAAGTTTTATTAGAGATAAGCTGGGTGCAGTGGCTCACACTCATAATCTCAGTACTTTGGGAGGCCGAGGCAGGCAGATCATTTGAGGCCAATATGTTGTTATTATTCTTATATTGACCTACGTCAGTGGTTCTCAGCCTTGGCTATACATTGGTGACCTAGAGCTCTTTAAGAAATACTGATGCCTTTTGTCTAGAGACTGATGATAACCAGTAAGCCTGAGACAATGGGCATATATCATTAAGGAATTACAAATTAAAACAACAATGAGATATCACTAAACACCTATTACAACGGCAAAAATCCAAAACACTGACAATACCAAATGCTGGCAAGAATACGGAACAAGAACTCTCGTTGCTTGATGGTGAGAATGTGAAGTGGTAGAGCCACTTGGGAGACAGTTTGGCGGTTTTTTATAAAACTACAAATACTCCAGGAGGCTGAAGCAGGAGAATTGCTTGAACCTGGGAGGCAGAGGTTGCAGTGAACCGATATCATGCCACTGCACTCCAGCTGGGGGGACAGTGCAAGATGCCATCTCAAAAAAAAAAAAAAAATAATACTCCTACTTTACAATCCAGCAGTCATACTGCTTAGTATTTACTCAAAAGAGCTGAAGACTAATGTTCACACAAAAACCTGCATATATATGCTTATAGCTGCTTTATTCATAATTGCCAAAACCTGGAAGCAAAAAAAGATGTCCTTCAGCAGGTGAATAGATAAACTGTGGTACATCTATACAGTGGAATATTATTCAGCACTAAAAATATATGAGCAGCAGGGAAAGGTGGCTTGTGATTGTAGTTGCAGCTATGTGGGAGGCTCAAGTGAGAAGATCACTGGAGTCCAGGAGTTTGAGCCCTGGCCTGGAACTTGGGTTGGTTTCGGGCCAGCCTGGTCTCAGTATTGAGACCTTGTCTGAAAAAAAAAAAAAAAGCCAGGTGCAGTGGTTCACATTTGTAATCCCAGCACTTTGGGAGGCCAAGGCAGGTGGATCACGAAGTCAAGAGATGGAGACCATCCTGGTCAACATGGTGAAACCCTGTCTCTACTAAAACTATAAAAATTAGCTGGGGTGGTGGCATTTGCCTGTAGTCCCAGCTACTCTGGAGGCTGAATCAGGGAGGCAGAGGTTGCAGTGTGCTGAGATCGTGCCACTGCACTCCAGCCTGGCGACAGAGCAAGACTCTGTGTCAAAAAAAAAAAAGAAAGAAAGAAAGAAAGAAAGAAAGAAAGAAAGAAAGAAAGAAAGAAAGAAAAGAAGAAAAGGAAGGCTTGGCGTGGGGGCTCACGCCTGTAATCCCAGCACTTTGGGAGGCCAAGGCAGGTGGATTACAAGGTCAGGAGATCAAGACCATCCTGGCTAACACGGTGAAACCCCCGTCTCTATTAAAAATACAAAAACTTAGCTGGGTGTGGTGGTGGGCGCCTGTAGTCCCAGCTACTTGGGAGGCTTAGGCAGGAGAATGGTGTGAACCCGGGAGGCAGACGTGGCAGTGAGCTGAGATCGTGCCACTGCACTCCAGCCTGGGCGACAGAGACTCCATCTCAAAAAAAAAAAAGAAAAAAGAAAGAAAAGAAAAAAGGAAGAAGATCTATTTTAAAACCTAGAAGCAATTATATTTCAGGTATTCCAGGTCTCAATATGGAGACCCCGTCAAGAAAAAAAAAAAAAAAAAAGGAAGAAGACATGAAAGGAAGAAAAGTCTATTTTTTAAAAAGTTCCCCAGGTGACTCTAATGTGCAATTAAAGTTGAGAACTATTGACCTTCTTTGAACACATAATCTCCTTCAACTTTTATAATATCCATCAAATTATGTAGCTGTTGTTATCCCATTTGATATATTAGGAAACTAAGGTTTTTTGGTTTTTTTTTTTGAGACAGAGTCTCGCCGTGTCACCCAAACTGGAGTGCAATGGCACAGTCTCTGCTCACTGCAACCTCCACCTCCTAGGTTCAAGCAATTCTTGTGCCTCAGCCTTCCCAGTAGCTGAGACTACAGTCGCACAACACCATGCCCGGCTAATTTTTGTATTTTTCTTTGAGACAGGGTTTTACTATGTTGCCCAGGCTGGTCTTGAACTCCTGACTTCATATGATCCACCCGCCTCGGTCTTCCAAAGTGCTGGGATGATAGGAGTGAGCCACTGCTCTTGGCCAGGTATTACCTTTATTTTACATAAGAGGAAAAACTCAGAGGTTAGACGACTTCCTTGGAGTCTCACAACTAGTAAGAGACAGGTTTCATTCTCAAATCCACGTCTTCAACTCTATGGTTCTTAGAATGTAAGGAACATTAAAGATAATCTACTCCACTTTCCCTCATGCTAAAGTACTGTGCACCCGAGTAGTACTGTGCACCATCCCTGACTAGTGTGTGTGTGTGTGTGTGTGTGTGTGTGTGAGAGAGAGAGAGAGAGAGAGAGAGAGAGAGAGAGAGAGAGAGAGAGACAGAGACAGAGACACAGAAAGAAGGGGAAGGGAGATAGGATCTCACTCTGTCATCCAGGCTGGAGTGGAGTGGCATGATCTTGGTTTACTGTAATCTGAGTCTTCTAGGATGAAGTGATCCTCCTACCTCAGCCTCTGGACTAGCTGGGACTGCAGGCTAAGTTTTAAAAACTTTTTACGGTGATGAGGTCTCACTGTGTTGCCCAGGCTGGTCTTGAACTCCTGGGCTCAGGCGAGCCTCCCACCTCAGCCTCCCAAAATGCAAGGATTACAGGTGTATGCCACAGCCCCTGACCCATTCCTGACTTGTTTTCCAGTCTCTTCTGTCACATTTCCAGTGTTGGCAAATTATTACTTCATGAAGCAATGCATTTTACTTTGATCTACTAGCTCCAATGATTACAAAATGGTACGACCAAGTATACATATGAGAGTTGGCAGATTGATGTTTGAAACCCAGTTCCCCATTTTATTAGGTAGGTGAATTTGGGAAAGTTATTTAACATCTCAAAACCAGTTTCCTGGCTAGGTGCAGTGGTTCATGCCTGTAATCCCTGCACTTTGGGAGGCTGAAGGGGGCAGATCACTTGAGGCCAGGAGTTCCAGACCAGTCTGGCCAACATGGAGAAGCACCGTCTCTCCTAAAAACACAAAAATTAGCCGGGTGTGATGGTGTGCACCTGTACTCCGAGCTATTCGTGAGGCACAAGAATTGCTTGAACCCAGGAGGTGGAAGTTGCAGTGAGCTGAGATCATGCCACTGCACTCCAGCTGGGTGACAGAGTAAGACTCTGTCTCAAATAAATAAATGAATAAATAAATAAATAAAAACACAGAAAATACCTATTTTAAGTGTTAATCATTGTATATATAATAAACTAATGTATAAGGACTAAATAATAACATATATTAAAGTATCTTTCTAACTGTAGCCAGGCACTGTGGCTCATCCCTGTAATCTCAGCACTTTGGGAGGCTGAGGTGTATAGATCCCTTGAGCCCAGGAGTTGGAGATTGACTTGGGCAACATGGTAAAACCCTGTGCCTACTAAAAATTCAAAAATTAGCCAGGCATGGTGGCGCAGGCCTTTAATCCCAGCTACTCAGGAGGCTGAGGTAGGAGAATCGCTTGAACCTGGGAGGCAGAGGTCGCAGTGTGCTGAGATTGTGCCACTGCACCCCAGCCTGGATGACAGAGCGAGTCTCTGTCTTAAAAACAAAAAACAAAAACAAAAAAAAACATATCTTGCTAACTGTAAAGCTTAATGGAAACAGATTTTAACTTTAAAGTGGTTAATGGACTGGGCACGGTGGCTCAAGCCTGTAATCCCAGCACTTTGGGAGGCCGAGACGGGCGGATCACAAGGTCAGGAGATCGAGACTATCCTGGCTAACCCGGTGAAACCTCGTCTCTACTAAAAAATACAAAAATTAGCCGGGCGAGATGGCGGGCACCTGTAGTCCCAGCTACTCGGGAGGCTGAGGCAGGAGAATGGCGGGAACCCGGGAGGCGGAGATTGCAGTGAGCTGAGATCCGGCCACTGCCCTCCAGCCTGGGCCACAGAGCAAGACTCCGTCTCAAAAAAAAAAAAAAAAAAAAAGTGGTTAATGATCCTAAAACCTACACGGCATCTCCGTACTTTCTTGTTTTAAATATCCAAAAGCTCCCCTTGCCCAAAGAGCAAAGTTCAAACTCATTATGGTGCTCAAGACCCTTAAGAAATTGTCTTCAATTAACCTCAATGATCTCTTCCAGCCACTAACACCACTCTAGGTACCAACCAAACTTAGTTTCCCACTGTTCCCAATTGCAGACCACATTCTTTCTTTCTTTTTTTTTTTTTTTTTTTGAGATGGAGTCTCGCTCTGTCACCCAGGCTGGAGTGCAGTGGCCGGATCTCAGCTCACTGCAAGCTCCGCCTCCCGGGTTCACGCCATTCTCCTGCCTCAGCCTCCCGAGTAGCTGGGACTACAGGCGCCTGCCACCTCGCCCGGCTAAGTTTTTGTATTTTTAGTAGAGACAGGGTTTCACTGTGTTAGCCAGGATGGTCTCGATCTCCTGACCTCGTGATCCGCCCGTCTCGGCCTCCCAAAGTGCTGGGATTACAGGCTTGAGCCACCGCGCCCAGCCCACATTCTTTCATACCCAGAACTTCACAGAAGTTGAGGAAAGCCAGGGACACTTACATTTGTAGTTCAAACTTGAAGACATGTCCAAACAGACATTTTCTGTAGCATATTTTATAGGTTTACATCTACCAATTATGCCTCTGATACACAAAAAACATAATGCTATATCGTTGTGCTATTCATAACTATAAGATTAACTTTAGAAAATTAATTCATAGTACATACCAGTTGATGAAATGAGTTTAGATTTGTATGACGAATATCTTCCTTTTAATTAATAGTCGTGTGACTTGATCCCAGCGACTGTGTACACATCGAAGTTCCTTCGTCAAAGTGGAGTCTCGCCAAAAGGCAGCCTGTTGCTTCATTCTGCCAAGAGGGACACTCTTTGTACCTCTGTGCCTGTCCAGATGCTTTTCCTAATTATCTGGCCAGCTCTGACTCAACATCTGAGATTTAATTCACATTTCATTCCCAAAGCTTTCCAAGATGCCATCTCCTACCTCCTTAATGTTGCCAGCATGTACCTGACAACATCACCTAATAAGCGCCATGATAGAGGAGACACAGAGGAGTGTGTTTACATCTACCTTTTTTGAGAAAGGGGTCTGTGACTTACTGAGCCTTACGCTGTGCGTGGCACAGAGCAGTTCTCAATGGTCTATGATTCTTGGATTTCGTAAGCAATGGGAAATCAGCATGTAAACAGTTTCTGGTTTCTTGGGATAAGTATTCAAGTCTGGTCAGTTGCCTTTACCTGGATATTTGGTTGTCTTCACAACTTCATTTCTTCCCTTTAATGCTCTTGTTCTGGGATCTCATGCTTGAATTCTTCTTTTCTGTTTGAGTTTAAAATAACAACATGGGCCGGGCATGTGGCTCATGCCTATAATCCCAGCACTTTGGGTGGCCAAGGCTGGAGCACTGCTTGAGCCCAAGAGTTGGAGACCAGACTGGGAAACATAGTTAGATCCTGTCTCTACAAAAAAATAAAAATAGCTGGGTGTAGTGGCGTGGGCCTGTAGTCCCAGCTACTCCGGAGGCTGAGCAGGAGAATTGCCTTAAGCCCAGGAGTTGGAAGCCGCAGTCAGCTAGGATCACACTGCTGCACTCCAGCCTGAGCCACAGAGCAAGACCCAGCCTCTAAATAAAAACCAAAATAAATACGATAATAAAATCTTTAAAAAGTGCAATAAGCATCACAGCATTCTTTTGATAAGGTTTCTTTAAAGCACACTAGTCATTAACCTTGCAGGCAGGAAGTGGGTGGTACATGTAGAGATAGTGCAGGATAAAAAAAAATATATCTTAAAAAGTTGGTAAAGGTAGCCGGGTGCAGTGGCTCACGCCTGTAATCCCAGCACTTTGGGAGGCCGAGGCGAGAGGATCACAAGGTCAGGAGATCGAGACCATCCAGGCTAACACAGTGAAACCCCGTCTCTACTAAAAAATACAAAAAATTAGCCAGGTGTGGTGGCGGGTGCCTGTACCTGTAGTCCTGGAGGCTGAGGCAGGAGAATGACTTGAACCCGGGAGGCGGAGCTTGCAGTGAGCCGAGATCGTGCCCCTGCACTCCAGCCTGGGCAACAGAATGAGACTCCATCTCAAAAAAAAAAAAAAAAAAAAAAAAAAAAAAAAAAAAAAAAAAAAAAACCTTGGTAAAGGTATAATCCCTTTTACTAACTTTTCTATTTTTTGTTAATTGCATCACCATTTTCCTAGCTTCCAAGTCCTCTTTTCAGGTAAGGTTTTTTTTTGTTGTTGTTGTTTGTTTTGGCAGGATCTTGCTGTATTGCCCAGGCTGTAGTGTAGTGGCATGATAATGGCTCACTGCAGCTTCAACCTCGAGGGCTGAGGTGATCCTCCTGCCTTTGACTCCTCAGTAGCTGGGACTACAGGTGTGCACCACCACACCCAGCTAATTTAAAA
The DNA here is from genome assembly GCF_037993035.2 of Macaca fascicularis. Classification (NCBI taxonomy): domain Eukaryota; kingdom Metazoa; phylum Chordata; class Mammalia; order Primates; family Cercopithecidae; genus Macaca; species Macaca fascicularis. Next base: position 99,035,003 of record NC_088381.1, on the reverse strand, counting down.
AATTATGTTTAGAGACAGGGTCTCCCTATGCTGCCTAGGCTGGTCTCCTATTTCTGGGCTCAAGTAATCCCCCTGCCTCTGCCTCCCAAAGTGCTGGGATTACGGGTGTAAGCCATGGAGCCCGGACAGAAATTTTTAAGTTAATCATTTAAATTCTGCTATATCTTCTTTCAAAAATTATTTTTAGATTTCTTCCCCATTCATATTGCCAATAATTAGACTTTTTTTTCCCCTCCATTATTGGAGCATTTCAGCAACCTCCAGCTAATCTTGTCTAGATAGATCCTTTTAATCGTTCTGGACACTTCCCATAAGTAGTCTTCTTAAGACTAATTTTTCCAGCGTTGTAGTCCAGAACTTGCTACTTAGCTCAGCCTAATTTCTGCATTCCTTATTCAAGGCCTTCCCCACTTGAGCTCCAAATTTCTCTCTGTTGCTTACCATTGGTTCTTTGCTGGGGGCACAGGTGACCTTTCCTATGTCTAGGAATATATCAGGCTTTGCTTACGTTCTTCCTCTCCTTTTAGTGTCCACATTGTACCCATTCTTCAAGGTCCAGAGGGAATGCCACTTCCTTCTTGAAGTTTCCTGGGAGCTCCAACTCACACTCATGACATCTAAATAATTATCCTCATGGGTTGGAGTTGTGACAAAATAGTTGAATCCTCTTTTTCTCTTGTTTCGTTAATAAGATACCTTAAGGGACCATTACCTGCGACAATGGGACATGCGCAGATAGCTATCTGAAGTACACATTTGTCATTTCCAAAATACTGATTCTTTTTCTGAGGGACCAGTAAAAAAGAAAAAAAAAAAACCCAGTATTTTGGAAATGACAAATTTGCTTAGTCGCCTAGGCTGAAGTGAGGTGGCATTATCAAAGCTCACTGCAGCCTCAATTTCCTGGGCTCGAGGGATCATCCCATCTCAACCTCTCCAGTAGCTGGGACCACAGGTGTGCGTCACCACGTCTGGGTAATTATTTTTTTAATTTAAATTTTTTTTCAGAGATCAGAGTTCTCTGTTGCTCAGGCTGGTCTCGAACTCCGGGTCTCAAGAGGGTAAAATCATAAAGTGCTGGTATTACAGGCACCGCAGCAGCCCTAAATGCTGTTCTTGACTCATACCTAGCAGCTCCTCTGGTTGCTTGAGGGACCATATCTCAAATACTACCATGTATTGATTTTTCTTTTTGTTTAAAGGATAAAAGTGAGAGTACAGTAGGACGTCTCCGGGCTCCAAGTACGTCCTATAACCATTCATCTTTTATTCTTAATGCGTGTGTGAAATAAAGTTTGAAAAGAATAACCACAGACATACTTGTGACCACAAGCCACAAGAAACGTAGTCAAAAGTGCACTCTCAGTGCTGCTGCCGACCGGGCACGGCGCTAGGCCTGCATCTGCGCTTTCCTGAAGCCTCAGTGTCTCATCTGTACAACGTTGATAATCCTCGGCAGCATCTCTTTCCCAGGGTTGCTCTGAAGGGCTTTCTTTGGGGTGAATCGCCGGGCGGTCGGCCTCCCAGGAGCTGGGGGAGGCGCCTTCCTTAAGCGACGCACTTCCGTGCGCGAGGAGGGAAGATCTTGGCGGAGTGCGGGTGGCCTGGGCAGAAGGCTCAGCTGGGACAGGTTGGGCCGCAGCTTTGCTGCGCTGTGCGGTGCGACGCCCTCCGCAGTAGTGCGCAAAGTGTTAGCCACCGCGCCGAGCAAACTGGACGTGCGTGCACGAGCGCGCTCGGACTGACAGGGAAGCGAGAAGGGCGCCAGGGCGCACCATAGAAAAGTCGCGGCATAAACGTACGACTCAGCCCGAGGCGGCGGGGACAAGAGCGCCGGGGCAGGGGCGGCGACGCGGCGGCGACGCGGCGTCCCCAGTTGGCGCCCCTGTGCGGCGGTCGGCCGTCTCCGCAGCGCCCCAGGTGGCCGCCGGCGGGGTCGCCGCCGGGGGAGCGGATTTGCTCCGCCTCCGCAGGGCTCGGCTGCCCTCGGCAGCTTCCCCGCCTGGCTCTCGCTCGACCCTCCTCCCCTCCCCCTCCCGGTTCGCGATGGACTGGGCCTCCCCCCCCTCGCCGCCGCCGCCGCCCGCAGCACCGCGCGGGCCTCTGAGCTGCAGGGCCTGAGGAGCCGCGTGCTGGGAACGGGACGTGCGCTGGCTGCTGCCGCACGGGAGAACCTCTCGCTTCCCTGTCACCAGGTCCCCGCGGAGGAAGGGGAGGGACGAGGCGCGGCTTTTCCTGTGCCGCCTGCCCGGTTCGACCTGCGCGGCCTGCGGCTTCTTGGGAACTCTAGGGCCGCGGCCGGGCCTGGCTCTGCCCGCGGCCTGCTGGGAGCTGGATCCGAGCGGTTTGGAACGACAAGCCCGAGTAAGAGCCTGCGGGAAGGGGAGGCGGGAGCGCCTCGGACCGTCGGAAGGGCCCTGCGTGGGGGCCAGGATCCCGGACGCCCGGCGACTGGCGGAAAGCGAGACCCCGGCGCCAAGTGAGGTCGGCCAGGCTGCTGCCGACTTCCCCGCTGGCCCCTTTGTTCCCCTCCCGGGGCCCTGCCGGCGGTGGGGCCCGGCTTGCCCGCGCCAGAGCCCCAGGCCGGCTCCTTTTGCCCTTGAGAAGGGTTCGCTGCCAGGCCTTCGAGTTCCGGGCGCAGCTCCCGGGAGACCCGGCGCCCTGCCTGGCCCGGCGGCCTCCTCTCGGGCACGAAGGCTTGCTGCTGCTTCCCCAGAACTTCCCCTCCTCCTAGACACAGGTAGTTAACTTAGTGGGGTTTGGTGCTGGGAAACCGGAGCGTGGGGACCAGCGCCTCTCAGCTCCCGGCTCAGCCGGGCCCCGGGTGTGGGGTCAACCCCGCTGGTCGCCACCGTTGGGTGCCTACCGCGCCCCGCCGCCGGCTTCCCACACCTGCGGCTGCGTTACGTAGGACCCAGAGCTGTCCTCCAGTCAGGGCGCTTACGGGGCGTTTTTGTAATGACTTGCCTGTTAGGGCTGCTTCTCGGTTTTTTGTTTTTTTAACCAACTGCCCTATCTTGTGAAGATGGGAAAGAGGGCTCTAGGTTGGCCTATATTCGGATCCGTAACCTGCTAGTCCATTGCATTTACTTTTAGTCTTTCTTTTTTTTTTTTTTTTTTAACTTTTAAGAATAGTTGTCACGACTGCCAAAATTCCTAACCAACTATTTATTCATAGATAAATCTTATATATAATTGTCGTTTGTATTTGGACATCTTTAAAATAGAAGTAAATTGAGAAGTCAGCAGAATTTGTGAAGTTGGTGGTAATTTTGAAGGAGAAACAATTTGAAGGGGGATTGGATCAAGGTGTTTAGAGTTTCCTCAAAATACTGAATCTAACCCTTATCTGAAGATCAGTTTTGGGTGGAGAAGGAGGGGGATGAAGTTTGCCGGAAAAAACAGAACCTTTAGTTAGGTGTTCTTTGCTTTTTGGCATAGACTTTAGTGATAGCAGTAGTGGGATCTGAAGCTTGACTGTCTTTGACACAGACAGCTCTGGTTTCTAGTTAAGCAGCAACCTAATCAGCTTATATACTCTGCGAAACCGGTTTTCATTTGGTGTGATATCTGTACGTTAAACCTGGCGGATGAGGAAAGTTGAAAAACTGCATTAAGCACTCTTATGTCCAAACGTACTTAGCAGTCTTTTTTAATTGCTAGGAGGACACTATGAAAATTTGGTTCTAGCAGATGTAAAGGAAAAATTTAAGCCCAAGCTGATCAGTCCTGGACATTTAAAGGACTTTTTCCCCTTTACTTTTCAAATTTAAGCAAAGAGGCTTTTAAAAAACCATGGCAGATGTGGACCCAGATACATTGCTGGAATGGCTACAGATGGGACAGGGAGATGAAAGGGACATGCAACTAATAGCCCTTGAACAGCTATGCATGCTGCTTTTGATGTCTGACAACGTGGATCGTTGTTTTGAAACGTAAGTACATTCCTTCATCATCTTCCTTTGGGTTACTGTAGTGACATCTGTTTTCAACCATTCGCTGACTTCAGTTTGTGTAGAAATTTCTCTAGTGAATTTTAACACGTATCTTTAAAAAAATTCCTGAAGAGTTTTGTATTTACACTTTTCCAAGAAATAAAAATTGGTAGGTGAGGTAACTCTAGGACTGATAATTACGATGACACAAATACATATTTGTTGAATGAATGGGGATTAGTAGGAATACTAATTTTAACCCATAGCTTGGTTGATTCATTTTCAAAATATGTCATGAACTGGGGAAAATACAAATATTTATATTCTTAAAGGTATGTATTTCTGTACCATGAAATTGACTTATGGAATAAGAGATGATAATAAACATATGTTTTGAACTGCTCATTTCTTCATTGATGTTATCATATGACAATACTTTTGTTAAAGCAGATCATTGGTTTGTAAATTTCAGTTTGGGACGATATAAATTGAATCTTAAGCATATATCGGAAGAGTAGAAAATTTGGAGTAGTAGAAATATTTTGAAGTTTGGGGAGTTTAAACAATTTTATTGAGAGGTTATAACTTAGTATTTATGCGAAAATATAAAAGATAACTCATACTAGATAGGCCTTAAAGCCATTTTTTTCCTCTTATATAAGTCATAACTTGTCCAGTCAGAATAACCATTCTTCTGAGTGTTGAACATGTGTTTAATTTTTACTGTTTATTTTATATTTGTATTTACAGTTTTGAACTCCAATCATAAGTAATTGAAAACTCTGATGTTTCTTTATTCATTTTAATGCCATTTTAAGGTAATTAGTAGAAAATGTTTGAGATGTTGACCTAAAATTTGATATAATTATCTTAATGTGTTTCAGGTGGGAATAAAGTCTATATTACTCAATTGGCAAAATTTTTAAAGTACCTTCATTTTTGATTATTGAGTAACTTTCAGTTGTAACTCTTGTTAAAACAGTACTAAGATAAAAATCCTTATTAATAAAATTTCCAAATTACAGTTAGTTAGTGGTCCATTTATTTCCACCGGTTTTTGTCATTGGCAGAGTTTTGAGTATGTAAGAATAACTTAGCCGTTAGTTGACACTTGTTTTAGCAGGATTTATAGTAAAGTAGATTTTTTAAAAATTTATTTTTTTAAAATTGTTTTCCTCATCCTGACTCTCAAGATTAAAAATTGTGTTCATAGATTTCATTAGGGGTAACCTGGAAGTTACTTTTGGTATTTTAAAACTTATACTTGTCAATCAAGTCAGTTGTCATTTCGTAGCTTCTGTTTAGTACTAATATGTAGTAGAGGTATTTGTTATGACATTTAAAAAAGTGTTGCCATGTTAAAACAGTTTAAAGGAAATTTTTAAAATGTAAAATTTATCTCTGTAAAATCCTTCCGTCCTAACATAACAACTGTTATTTTTTCCATTTTCCCTTCTAGGCTTTATTCACATATAGTATGATGTAATTTTTTTTTTTTTTTTTTTTTTTAAGAAACTGGGGCCTCACTATGTTGCCCAGGCTGGCCTCGAACTCCTGGGTTCAAGTGATTCTCCTGCCTCGTCCTCTTCACTAGCTGGGACTACAGGCTGTGACACCATACCTGGCTTTATAATGTAATTTTAAGGAAACGAACCTGAAGTTAAGTCAGATGTGATTTACTATGTGAAGGTACAAGAGTATTTCAAGTTGAAGGGGTTAGCCATGTTTGGTGTACCATACCAGTAACCTCCAAACACTAGACATTTGATTTAATATTGTGATTGTTTTGTTTTTAAACATTAGTTTGCTTTCTTCATTATATAGCCAGATATTCTTTTGTCCTGGTTCCTTCTTGAAGCTAGTGAGGCAGGCATAGGGAGATGGAAAGAATGGGCTGTGGCCTCAGAGACTTGGGTTCAGATTCTTAGTCTGCTGTGTTCATTAGCCCCTGAGAGTCTTACTTTCTTCCCCTGTAAAATGGAGTCTCATACGGAGTCTTGCTCTGTCGCCCAGGCTGGAGTGCAGTGGTGCAATCTTGGCTCACTGCAACCTCCGCCTCCCAGGTTCAAGTGATTCTCCTGCTTCAGCCTCCCGAGTGGCTGGGACTACAGATGCGCACCACCACACCTGGCTAATTTTTGTATTTTTAGTAGAGATGGGATTTCACCATGTTGGCCAGGATAGTCTCCATCTCTTGACCTCGTGATCCGCCTGCCTCAGCCTCCCAAAGTGCTGGGATTACAGTTGTGAGTCACCGTGCCCAGCCAGTAGTCTTTTTTCCAGTGGGCTTGGGAGGATTAAAGGAGAGAATGTATGTTAAGTGTTTTGAGTAAAGTGGGCTACCCACTGATACCGTCATTAATAAATATCTAATTTTTAATTTTATTTTAGCACTTTATTGCATGAATAAAGTGATTGTTTTGGGAAGGTCTTTTAAAATTCTTTTAAACAACTCAAGGCAGGCAAAAAAAGCAAGATGATGTGCATATTTTGAATATTGGTAAAAATCTTTCATACTACCTTGATTTCTTTTTTTTTTTTTTTTTTTTTGAGACGGAGTCTCGCTGTGTCACCCAGGCTGGAGTGCAGTGGCGCGATCTCGGCTCACTGCAAGCTCCGCCTCCCGGGTTTACGCCATTCTCCTGCCTCAGCCTCCGAGTAGCTGGGACTACAGGCGCCCGCCACCACACCCGGCTAGTTTTTTTGTATTTTTAGTAGAGACGGGGTTTCACCATGTTAGCCAGGATGGTCTCGATCTCCTGACTTCGTGATCCACCCGCCTCGGCCTCCCAAAGTACTGGGATTACAGGCTTGAGCCACCGCGCCCGGCCTCCTTGATTTCATAAAGTAGTAGCAAATAGGATTTAGTTCTGTCTAATAAAGCAAAACATGCCTGTATGTCATGATAATATGTTTACCTAGTTAGCTTGTCTTGATAGTTACACGTCTGTTTAGTCAAGAAAGGCAGGTGGTGTGGTAGAAACAATGGCCTCTGCAATGGGATAGACTTGGGTTCAGATACCTGCCTTTTCCAGTGAATAGTTGTATGATAGCCTTTGGAGTCTGTTTCCTCATCCTTGCAGGATTTTTCTGAAAATAAATGGGATAATAGTCAAGGATTTCTTTTTTCTTTAACTTAGTATTGTACATGGCTCTCCACTTTTTTTTTTTTTTTTTTTGAGACAGAGTCTCGCTTTGTCACTCAGGCTGGAGTGCAGTGGCGCGATCTCGGCTCACTCAACCTCCGCCTCCCGCATTCAAGTGACTCTCCTACTTCAGCCTCCTGAGTAGCTGAGACTACAAGCATGCGCCACCATGCCCCGGCTAATTTTTGTATTTTTAGTAGAGACGAGGTTTCACCATGTTGGCCAGGATGGTCTGAATCTCCTGACCTCGTGATCCGCCTGCCTCAGCCTCCCAAAGTACTGGAATTACAGGCGTGAGCCACTGTGCCCAGCCGGCCCTCCACTGTTTGTACCCATTTTGACAGTGTCTTTTTAAAGTTAAAGGAATATAACTTTTTCTATGATGTGTCAGTGCTTCTTATTAATGCCTGAACTTATCAAGGTAATGCTCCAGAAAGTAAAACATGTTCAAGATTGGTTTTTGCTTTTACTTGTTGTATGATTGAGCTCTAAAATGTAATATGGCTAGGTGTGGTGGCTCACACCTGTAATCCCAGCACTTGAGGTCAGGAGTTCGAGACCAGCCTGGCCAACATGGCGACACCCATCTCTACTAAAAATACAAAAATTAACTGGGCATTGTGGCATGTGCCTGTAATCCCAGCTACTTGTGAGGCTGAGGCAGGAGAATCTCTTGAACCTGGGAGATGGAGGTTGCAGTGAACCAAGATTGTACCATTGCACTCCAGCCTCAGCGACAGAGTGAGACCCTGCCTCCAAAAAAAAAAAGTAATATGAGTTGTTAGCTAATGAGTACTTTTGTATTCACATCAAAATAGGTGATCATTATATGTATTAATGTTATAAATGTGTATCATGGACATTTATAGATCTTGCTACTAAATCTTAATTTGAAAGTTATGTCCTCTGGAAATTGAACATCTCAGAAGATGCTTTTAGGTACCAGAAGGCTCTATTTAAAAAATAATGATGTCACTTAATTTTGAGGGCACAAAAGCATATACAGTAAAAAGTCTGTTGTCTTCCCTTTCCTGTCTCCTGGTTACTTGGTTCCTCTTCCCAGCGGAAGCCACCGTTAATCATTTTCTAGTGTATCCTTCAAGAGATATCCAAGGAACATTTTGAATCTGGATTCCAAAGCTGTTGAACACAGTGGTAAAAAAATCTTTTTTGGTATGTTTACACTAAAAGGTAAAAAAATACCTGTACAGAAACAAGTTTTTTAACCTTTAAATTGTCTACTTTATGTCAGGTCTTGGAAAGGTATGATGACCAAAGCAAATACAGGCTCTGCCCTTATGGTGCCTAATAGTCTAATAGGGAAGACATAATTGTGGGAAAAAATTGTGGTTGCAAACTGTGTTAAGTGTCATGAAGGAAAAGCTCAGGGTACTATGACAGCATGAAGCAGGGACAAGACCTGGAGAGGTGGGGATGGGCAGAGTGGTCTTTGGGGAAGTGGTTTTTCTTTTTTTTTTTTTCGAGATAGGAGTCTTGCTGTCTCACCCAGGTTGGAGTGTAAGGCACGATCTGAACTCACTGCAACCTCCACCCCCCCAGGTTCAAGTGATTATCCTACCTCAGCCTCCCCAGTAACTGGAATTATAGGCACATGCCACCATGCCCGGCTACTTTTTGTATTTTTAGTAGAGACGGGGTTTCACCATGTTGGCTAGGCTGGTCTTGAACTCCTGACCTCAAGTGATCTGCCTGCTTTGGCCTCCCAAAGTGCTGGGATTACAGGCATGATCATTTTTTCTTTTTTTAAAAAATTAGATGGAGACAAGGTCTTACTAGGTTCCCCAGGCTGATCTAGAACTCCTGAGCTTAAGTGATCCTCCCGCCTTGGCCTTCCAAAGTGCTGGGATTACAGGCACGAGCCACCGTGCCTGGCCAAGAAAGGGGAAGTGGTTTTTCCTAGAGCTAGGAAGGATGAGTAAGGAGAGATAGGAAGTGGGGACAAAACAAACAAATGCTTGTAGACTTGATCGGAGGCTGTGATCCAGAGAGACAGAGGGTTTTGTGGTAAAAGTAGAAAGTTGAATAGATTTGAGAGAGATTTGGAAGGCAAGATAATCAGGACTTATCAAATGATTAAATATGAGAGAGTGAGAAGGAAGTGTCATGGATGACTGAGGTTACAATGGATGATGATGCCTCTCACTGAGAGAGAACACTGGAAGAGGACCATGTTTTGAGGTATTGAGGTCATGAGTTTGGATTTGGATATGTTGAGTATGCGGTACTTTTGGGACAACTCGGGAGATATTAAGGAAGCAGTTGTATAAAGGACTCTGGAAATTGGAGGTGAAGCCTGGATTAGAGAAAAATGTTAGAGTCAAGCGCCTGTAGAGGTTAATTGTGGCTATGGGATGTGATTTTGAGGTCTAGGGCAGTGATACTTAAACTCTATGGTCTCAGGAATTCCTTAAGCTCTTAAAAATTATTGTGGATCCTGAAGAACTTTTGTTTATGTTAATATGCTTACTGCTATTTGCCATATTCAGAATGAAACTAGGAAGTTTTTTTTTTTGAGATGGAGTTTTGCTCTGTCACCCAGGCCAGAGTGCAGTGGCACGATCTTGGCTCACTGCAACCTCTGCCTTCTGGGTTCAAGTGATTCTCCAGCATCAGCTTCCCTAGTAGCTGGGATTACAGGTGCGCACCACCGCGTCTGGCTAATTTTTGTATTTTTAGTAGAGACGGGGTTTCACCATGTTGGCCAGGCTGATTTTGAACTCCTGACCTCAGGTCAGAACCCAGGAGGCGGAGCTTGCACTGAGCCGAGGTTGCGCCACTGCACTATGACCTGGGCGACAGAGCAAGACTCCATCCCCCAAAAAAATTATTATTATAATAATAAACCCCTTATGCGTTAAAATTTTTTTTTTGAAAAATAACTTTTTTGAAAGAAAATATTTTGGGAGGATAGTGGCATTAATTTACATTTTTGCAAGTCCCCTTAAAGTCTGCCTTAATGGAAGATAGCTGGATTCTCATGTCTGCTTCTGCATTCAGTTTGTTGCATTATATTGTTTTGATTGAAATATATGAAAAAATCATCCACAGATGTATTTGGGGAAGGGAAGAATATTATATTTTTTTAACATAATCATGGATATGCTTCTTTAATAACATATCAAAATTCAACAAGTGATAGTTTCTTAAGGATTAGTTATAATGTGGATTCTGTTTTGTTTTTTTTTTTTTTCCTGCGAGACAGGGTTTCGCACTCAGGCTGGAGTGTAGTGGTACAATTTTGGCTCACTGCAACCTCCACTTCCTAGATTCAAGCAGTTCTCCCACCTTAGCCTCCTGAGTAACTGGGACTACAGGCACACACAACCAAACCAGGATAATTTTTTTATTTTTAGTATTTTATGTTGGACAGGCTGGCCTCGAACTCCTGACCTCAAGTGATGCACCTGCCTTGGCCTCCCAAAGTGCTGGATTACAGGCATGAGCCACTGCACCCTGCCAGGATTAGTTATACAGTTATATTAGTTATAGTAATGTGGATTCTGATATCATGTCAGTGAACTTATACTCCATTACATTAAAATCTGATGGTCTGTCTTATACTTTGAGTGACTATTTTACCCATATTTACTTTTGCAAAAATCATGCATTGGTCATGTGGAAAATATCAGTCCACTGAGTTACATATATTTTCCAAATGTGGACATATCTCATTCCACAGTGCCAAAAAGTCGTATTTGTTAATATGACTACCACTCTCATCAGACAAGTTTTTAAATATTCAGAAGCTGGCAAGCTTATGGTATGAAATACAAGTTTTCCAAAATTGTCATTTTTGCTTGTTAAGTTGAGTGTTATGATTGGCATCAAATACTGTTGTTTTCCTTGAAATGAAAGGCATACGTGATTAAATTTTGAGAAAATGTTTGCCAGATATCTAAGTCTGAATAATCAGTTTGTCTCATAGTCCTTCAAGTAAAAATGGTGTTGCAAGAAAAAAGTGGCTAGTTCAGTTCTCAAGTTATGTACTTTGCCATGATTCTTCAGTATGCAGTGCTTTATAATTAATTCCCATTTCCTTTAAGTAGAATATTGAAAAGATATATCTTCAAGGGTTGAGATTTAGTAGATTTAATACTTTTGTTGCATCATGTAGTTTATTCTTTGGTGAAATTGGCTTTTTTCTTAATACTAGTGCTTGGCAGTGAAGAATACAGTTAACTAGTAGTACAGCTTAGTGCTAGTGCCTTGATTCATGTTAAAGCACGTGCAGTTTTATCCACCATTGCTTTTGCATCATTAGCGCACGTGTAACACAGGAAAGAAAATGATTCAAGAAGAGAAAGGGCAATTGTTTTGAATACTAGTGAGAGGTCAAGTAGGGTTAAGATGAAAAGATGTCCTTTAGATTTAGCAACATTCTCAAGGTCATTGATCTTAATGAGAGCTGAGTGGAGTAGTGGTAAGGGGCAGATTTAAATGGGTTGAGGAGTGAGTGGGAAATGAAATTGAGGACATTTGAAAACTTTTTTGAAGAATTGAATTGGAAAAGGAGTGTGAGTTTTTTTTCTCTTAAAGGTCAAAGAGCTAAGAGAGCGAGTGAATAATCCCCAGGGTAAGGATTCTGAAAAACTGGGAGAGAATTGGCTTTTGTATAGAAGCAGTGCTTCTTAAATTTTAATGTGCATAATGAGAATCACCTGGGGATCATGTTAAGCTGCATATTCTGATTCAGTTGGTCTTGTATGAAGCTTGATACTCTAAATTTCTAGTATGGTCCTAGATTATGCAGAAGCTGTTGGTCAGAAAATCCCACCTTGAGTAGCAAAACCCTGATCTACTGGTGGAGGGATTGGTTTTAGGCCAGTCTACTAAGAAAGAAGTTGTATACTACCGTTATAACAGAGAAGATGGAGACGTTAGATGCCCATGTTTTGGGTTTGATGGTAAAAAGTTGAAGCGCTGGGGCTGGGCGTGGTGGCTCATGCCTTTCTGTAATCCCAGCACTTTGGGAGGCCTGGGCGGGTGGATCAGTTTTGAGGTCAAGAGTTCGAGACCAGCCTGGCCAACATGGCGAAACCCCATCTCTACTAAAAATACAAAAAATTAGCCAGGTGTGGTGGCACACCCCTGTAATCACAGCTTCTCAGGAGGCTGAGGTATGAGAATAATTTGAGCCCAGAAGGTGGAGGTTGCAGTGATCTGAGATCACAACACTGCACTCCAGCCTGGGTGACAGAGTAAGACTCTGTCTCTTAAAAAAAAAAAGTTGAAGGGCTGGGGGTGGTGGCTCATGCCTATAATTTCAGCACTTGGGGAGGCAGAGGTGGGAGGATAGCTTGAATCCTGGATTTTGAGACCAGCCTGAACAACATAGTGAGACCCTGTCTCTAAAAATAATAAAAAATTAGTTGGGTATGGTTGCATTAGTTGGTTATGGTTGCACCCGTAGTCACAGCTACTCAGGAGGCTGAGGTGGGAAGGATCACTTGAGCCTCGGAGGTGGAGGCTGCAGTGAGCCTGGGATTGTGCCGCTGCACTAAGCCTGGGCTACAGAGTGAGACCCTGTCTTGAATAAGTAAATAAAATTGAAGAGATTTGCATCTGATGATTATTTTCTTCTTGAAGTATGAGATTAAAAAGAGTGGTAGTATCTGGGATTGGTATGGAAAAGTGAATATGCTCAGATAGTGCTAGTAGCTTCGTAACAGACATCCTTTCATCAAAGCTAACTATAACCAGAGTTATAGTCTTTTTTTTTTTTTTTTTGAGCTGGAGTCTTGCTCTGTTATCCTGGCTGGAGTGCAGTGATGTGATTTCGGCTCACTTAAACCTCTGCTCCTGGGTTCAAGTGATTCTTGTGGCTCAGTCCCCCAGGTAACTGAGACTACAGGTGTGTGCCAGCAAGCCAGGCTTATTTTTGTATTTTTTGTAGAGACTGGATTTCACCATGATGGCCAGACTGGTCTTGAACTCCTGACCTCAGGTGATCTGCTCGCCTTGGCCTCCCGGAATGCCGGGATTACAGGTGTGAGCCACAGTGCGTGGTCCTGAGTTATACTCTTAAAAATTGGTTTGCCTGTACTACTGCCTTTTACAGAATCTGTTGGGTTCTTTACCTACTGGGTTAAATTTAAATGTCTTCAAAGACCCCTCCTGCATATTCTCACATGTATACACTACTACCACTTTACTATATTTTGAGTTCTTCACTGGACTACGAGCTCATCTTTGTTTTCCCATTGCTGAGCATGGTGCCTGGCACACAAATAGCTAATATCCAGATGGTGAAGGAGTGAATTGAAGAAATTCCTTATATTGGACCTGTTTTCCACCTAATGCCTAAAATGCCCTGGAAGGTGTTTGTGGAGTTGAGAAACTGGTTGTTAGTGTGCAGGTGGAAGAGTATTGTATTCTTTTTTTGTAGCAGAAATAGTAACAGTATCAGTAAGTACTTTCCTTACTTTCTATGATAAATGTACCTGCCTTTTTTTTTTTTTTTTTTTTTGAGATGGAGTCACGCTCTGTCGTCTAAGCTGGAGTGCAGTGGTGCGATCTCGGCTCACTGCAACCTCTACCTCCCGGGTTCAAGCAATTCTTCTGCCTCTGCCTTCTGAGTAGCTGAGATTACAGGCGTGTGTCACCACACCCAGCTAATTTTTGTATTTTTTAGTAGAGACAGGGTTTCACCATATAGGCCAGGCTGGTCTCAAACTCCTGACCTCGTGATCCGCCTGCCTTGGCCTCCGAAAGTGCTGGGATTACAGGTGTGAGCCACTATGCCTGACCTGTACCTGCCTTTTCTATATTGACCTGTTTTCTTCTTCTACCCAGTGACAGAGTAATAGGGAAGTGAATTACTTTTGTTGATCAGCCCTGACCCTTCTCTGGAGAAGGAATGTTCATTGATATATTAAATACGTATAATCCTCAAGAGTTAAATAAATGAACCAAACACGGTGGCTCATGCTTGTAATCCCAGCACTTTGGGAGGCTGAGGCAGGTGATGACTTAAACTCAGAAGTTCAAGTCCAGCCTGGCCAACATGGCAAAATCCCGTCCCTACTAAAAATACAAAAATTAGCAGGGCGTGGTGGCACATTCCTGTAATTCCAGCTTCTCGGGAAGCTGAGGCATGAGAATCGCTTGAACCTGGGAGGTGGATGTTGTGTTGAGCCCAGATTGCACTACTGCATTCTAGCCTGGGAGACAGAGTGAGACTCTGTCTCAAAAAAAAGAAAAAAAATTAAATGAATTTCTGTAAACAGACAGCAACTGTGTATGTGCTTCTTTTCAGTGGACAGCAGAGAGAAGTGCTGGAATGAGAAACATTGTCTGTGAGGGTTTCTAACCTGGTACTCCAGGGGTCCATAGGTGATTAAATTCAGGGAACTTTTGTGATGATTACCAAAGTTTCTGTCAGCTAAAAAAATATAGAGGCCTTTGCCCACTTTTTGATGGGGTTGTTTGTTTTTTTCTTGTAAATTTGTTTGAGTTCTTTGTAGGTTCTGGATATTAGCCCTTTGTCAGATGAGTAGATTGCAAAAATTTTCTCCCATTCTGTAGGTTGCCTGTTCACTCTGATGGTAGTTTCTTTTGCTGTGCAGAAGCTCTTTAGTTTAATTAGATCCCATTTGTCAATTTTGGCTTTTGCTGCTGTTGCTTTTGGTGTTTTAGACATGGCAAAGGATATGAACAGACATTTCTCAAAAGAAGACATTCATACAGCCAACAGACACATGAAAAAATGCTCATCATCACTGGCCATCAGAGAAATGCAAATCAAAACCACAATGAGATACCATCTCACACCAGTTAGAATGGCGATCTTTAAAAAGTCAGGAAACAACAGGTGCTGGAGAGGATGTGGAGAAATAGGAACACTTTTACACTGTTGGTGGGATTGTAAATAGTTCAACCATTATGGAAAACAGTATGGCGATTCCTCAAGGATCTAGAACTAGATGTACCATATGACCCAGCCATCCCATTACTGGGTATATACCCAAAGGATTATAAATTATGCTGCTATAAAGACACATGCACACGTATGTTTATTGCGGCACTATTCACAATAGCAAAGACTTGGAATCAACCCAAATGTCCATCAGTGACAGATTGGATTAAGAAAATGTGGCACATATACACCATGGAATACTATGCAGCCATAAAAAAGGATGAGTTTGTGTCCTTTGTAGGGACATGGATGCAGCTGGAAACCATCATTCTTAGCAAACTATCACAAGAACAGAAAACCAAACACCGCATGTTCTCACTCATAGGTGGGAACTGAACAATGAGATCACTTGGACTCAGGAAGGGGAACATCACACACCGGGGCCTATCATGGGGAGGGGGGAGGGGGGAGGGGGGAGGGATTGCATTGGGAGTTATACCTGATGTAAATGACGAGTTGATGGGTGCAGCACACCAACAAGGCACAAGTATACATATGTAACAAACCTGCATGTTATGCACATGTACCCTACAACTTAAAGTATAATAATAATAAATAAATTTATAAAAAAAAAAAAAAGTAGAGGCCAGGCACCACTGGTGGCTCACACCTGTAATCCCAGCACTATGGGAGGCCGGGGCGGGTGGATCGCCTGAGGTTGGGAGTTCGAGACCAGTCTGGCCAATATGGTGAAACGCCGTCTCTACTAAAAATACAAAAATTAGCAGAGCTCTGGTGGCATGCACCTGTAATTTCAGCTACTTGGGAGTCTGAGGCAGGAGCATCGCTTGACCCTGGGAGGCAGAGGTTGGGGTGAGCCGAAATCGCACCACTGCACTGCAGCCTGGGCTGCAGAGTGAGACCCTGTCTCAAAAACAAAACAAAAAAATGTTAAAAACCACTGTTAATAGTTTTAACAGCAAAAATACAAGGAAAATTTATCAGAGATAGATTTTTGTCATTTTTATGTATAGGTGTGATATTGTGTTTTATAATACTTTGTAAGTGTGCTTTGCATAGTTCTTGACTGTATCATTAGATTGAATTCCTCAGAGTCAGTGAAGTCTTTCTTACTCACCTTTGTATCCTACCCCCAACACTTAGCATAGCACTTGGCATAGAAAGGCATTCAATAGATGTGTTGAATGAATTGCAGTCAAATTTGTATGTGTGTTTCAATTGGAGAAAAGCAAACTCATATCTTATAATTGGACTTTACCCCCTTTTTCTTTGCAAGGGAAAACCATAATTTTCAGCTACTATACCAGGAGTTATTTTCAGCTCAGCAATACCAAGAAAGTTAAGGCTGGGAGCAGAGGCAAAAATGGAATATGAAATGGATCAAAGTATGTTGTGTTATTTATTGTCTTTAAGAAACCAGATGTGTTCAGGTTTTTCAGTTAAAATATTTCATTTTTTAAAAAATGAAGTGCCTGATTTACCAACTATTTTATAAAATATCTCTTCTACAGATAATGCCCTTTAAAAAAAAAAAAAAGTTAAATTCTTTCATGTCATTGCCAGTCTTCTGAAATCTTGGCCCAAGTCCAAGTGAGATAGCCTGAAAAAAGCATATGGTAGTTATAGTACAGAAAATATTACAATTCCCAGGGAAATTCTTTCTCTTTGGAACCTCATGTAACCTTTTTTATTGTTTTCAGATACTTATCTCTGCTTCCATCAGGGAAAGATTCTGATGTCTTTACAGGTAGCATTTTGGAAACCAGTGCCTAATTTGGAGTCATCTGAAGATTCTTCTTAATCTCACTTGTGTGGTTGACTACTCTGACAGAAGTTCTGTGTAGACTGATTGATCCTAAAGTTTCCTAAATAGGTCTCCTAATCTATTGGTGTTATATTAATAATATAGTACTCGTTTTAAGATAATGAGAAAGAATTTCTACCTATAATGTAAGAGGTAAATACTTGGCAAGCTTAAAATTTTGAGTAACTGTCATTATATATAAAATTTTGTGCCATAGAAGTATCATTTTAGCATTATTCAGGGAGGGCTGTGATTATTCTATGAATGATAGTTAACTTTTTCTTAAATTTGTTTAAATTACATATGGTGAAGTTAACTTTTTATTATTGTACATTGCTATGAGTCATGTAACCGCCACTACAATTGAAATGCAGAACGTTTCCATCACTTTGAAACATCATCTAGTGCTGTCCCTTTGAACTCAAACCCTTTTCCCACCCTAGTGCCTGGCACTTGGTGGCCTGTTTTCTGTTGATATAGTTTTGACTTTTCATATATATAATATGTAGTTTTTTGAGTCTGATTTCTTTCACTTAGCATATTGCATTTGAGATTCATATATGTTGCTATTGTATCAATAGTTCCTTCTCTTTAATTGCTAAGTAATATTCCTTTTCATGGATGTTTTGGTGATTATGACCTAAACTGCCATAAACAGTAGTGTATAGATTTTGTGTGTGTGTAAGAACATAAGTTTTTAAAAAATATTTGTTTGTTTATTTTTTGAGATGGAGTTTCTCTCTTATTGCCCAGACTGGAGTGCAGTGGCTCGATCTTGGCTCACTGCAACCTCCGCCTCCCAAGTTCAAGCGATTCTCCTACTTCAACCTCCCAAGTAGCTGGGATTACAAGTGCCTGCCACCATGCCTGGCTAATTTTTGTATTTTTAGTAAGAACGAGATTTCACCATGTTGGCCAGGCTGGTCTCAAACTCCTGACCTCAGGTGATCTGCCCGCCTCAGCCTCCCAAAGTGCTGAGATTACAGGCATGAGCCACCGCGTCCAGCCGTAAGTTTTTATTTCTTCTGAAATTCTTGGAGATAAATTCAGCAAGATGTAGACATTGAAAAACTTATTTCAAAATTTATATGGAAATGCAAAGGACAGGCTTGCCAAAACAACTTTTATGAAGAACAAAGTTGGGAAATAATGCTACTTTATCTTTCAATATTTTTTATACAGCTGCAGTAATGAAGACAATGTAGTATTGATGTAAACATAGACAAACAGAACAGTGGAACAGAATACAGAGTTTATAGACTCCCACATATATGGAAAACTTACTTTGACAAAGGTACAAAGGCAGTTCAGTGGAAAAAGGATAGTTTTTTTTTTGTGATGCTGAAACAATTGGATATCCATATGCAATAAGTTTAACTTTGATACATATCTCACACTATATATATTTTTAAAAACCCAAATGAATCATAGACCTAGTTGTAAAACCTAAAACTATAAAACTTCTAGAAGAAAACATAGGAAAAATTCTTTGTAACCTTGAGTTACGCAAATATTTCTTTAGATAAGCACCAAAAGCACAATTCATAAGAGTAAATTTTTATGTTTGAAGGTTTTTACTGCTAATTTAGTTTCTGTGATAGATAAAGGATTATCCAGGTTATCTAATGTTTCTTGCGTGAGTTTTAGTAGAATGTCTTACTTTATTTTTTTTGAGATGGAGTCATTCCGTCGCCAGGCTGGAGTACAGTGGTGCGATCATTGCTCATTGCAACCTCCGCCTCCTGGGTTCAAGTGATTCTCCTGCCTCAGTCTCCCTAGTAGCTGGGATTACAGGCGCGTGCCACCACGCCTGGCTAATTTTTTGCATTTTTAGTAGAAACGGAGTTTCACCATGTTAGCCAGGCTGATCTTAAACTCCTGACCTCAGGTGATCTGCCTGTCTCTGCCGCCCAAAGTGCTGAGATTACAGGCGTGAACCACCACGCCCGGCCAGTAGAATGTCTTGTAAGGAATTTGTCTGTTTAATCTGAATTTAAATTTATGGGCATAGAGTTGTTTGTGATATTCCCTTTTATCCTTTTGATATCTGTAGGGTCATTAGTGATAAACCCCCTTTTCATCCTGATATTGGTTATTTTTATCCTTTTTATTTTGGTTAATCTGGCTAGAGATTTATCCATTGTCCAAGAATCTTTTCCAAGAACCAGCTTTTGGCTTCATTCATTTTCCCTATTTTTTCTGTTTAAAGTTTTATTGATTTCTGTTCTTTATTATTGCCTTCTGCTTTGGTTTTGTGTTTAATTTGCTCTTTTTTTCCTCTGTTTTCTTTTTTTTTTGAGGAGTCTCCCTCTGTCGCCCAGGCTAGAGTGCAGTGGCGCGATCTTGGCTCAATGCAAGCTCCGCCTCCTGGGTTCACGCCATTCTCCTGCCTCAGCCTCCCCAGCAGCTGGGACTATAGGCTCACGCCGCCATGCCCGGCTAATTTTTTGTATTTTTAGTAGAGACGGAATTTCACCATGTTAGCCAGGATAGTCTCGGTCTCCTGACCTTGTGATCCGCCCACCTTGGCCTCCCAAAGTGCTGGAATTACGGGCGTGAGCCCCCGCGCCCGGCCTTCTTTTTCTTTCTTTCTTTCTTTTTTTTTTTTGAGACAGTCTTACTCTGTCACCCAGGCTGGAGTGCAGTGACAGGGATCTTGGCTCACTGCAACCTCCAGCTCCCGGGTTCAAGCGATTCTCCTCCTCCTTCAGCAGATTACAGGCGCTCAAGACCATACCCGGCTAATTTTTGTATTTTTTAGTAGAGATGGGGTTTCACCAAATTGTCAAGGCTGATCTCGAACTCCTGACCTCAGATGATCCACCTGCCTCAGCCTCCCAAAGTGCTGGGATTACAGGCGTGAGCTACTGTGCCCGACCTTTTTCTCTGTATTCTTTCTTTCTGTCCTTTTTTTTTTTGAGATGGAGTTTCGCTTTTGTTGCCCAGGCTAGAGTGCAGTGGTGTGATCTTGGCTGACTGCAACCTCCGCCTCCCGGGTTCAATCCATTCTCCTACCTCAGCTTCCCGAGTAGCTGGTATTACAGGCATGCACCACCACACCTGGCTAATATTTTTTTTTGTTTGTATTTTTGTATTTTTAGTAGAGATGGGGTTTCTCCATATTGGTCAGGCTGGTCTCTGACTCGCAACCTCAGGTGACCTGCCTGCCTCGACCTCCCAAAGTGCTGGGATTACAGGCGTGAGCCACCACGCCCGCCCTTCTCTGTTTTCTTCTTCTTCTTTTTTTTTTTTTTTTTTGAGACGGAGTCTCGCTCTGTAGCCCAGGCTGGAGTGTAGTGGCGCAATCTCGCTCACTGCAAGCTGCGCCTCCCGGGTTCACGCCATTCTCCTGCCTCAGCCTCCCAAGTAGCTGGGACTACAGGTGCCTGCCACCACGCCCGGCTAATTTTTTGTATCTGTAGTAGAGAGATGGTTTCACCGTGTTAGTCAAGATGGTCTGGATCTCCTGACCTCGTGATCCGCCCACCTCGGCCTCCCAAAGTGCTGAGATTACAGGCGTGAGCCACCGAGCCCGGCCCTCTGTTTTCTTAAGTGAAAGCTGGGGTTTGATTTTTGAAAGCTGGCGTTTGAGGCCTTAAGCATTTAATGCCATAAATTTCTCTTTATATACTACTTTAGTTGTATCCTACAAAGTTTGATGTTATATATTTATTTCATTCAGTTAGTAATTTTTTTTTTTTTTTTTTTTTTTTTTCTGAGACAGGGTCTGGTCCAGACGGAGAAACCCCGTCTCCAGCCCAGGCTGGAGTGCAGTGGTGTCATCTTGGCTCGCTGCAGCCTCCATCTCCCAGGCTCAAGCCATCTTTCCCACCTCAACCTCCTGACTAGCTGGGATTGCAGGCATGTGCCACCATGCCCAGCTTATTTTTGTATTTATTGTACAGACAGAGTTATGTTGCCCAGGCTGGACTGGAACTCCTGAACTAAAGCCACCTGCCTGCCTCCGCTTCCCAAAGTGTTAGGATTACAGGCGTGAGCCACTGCATCTGGCCAGTCACAACATATTAACTAAGGAAATAAGCTAATTATGGGATAGTATTTATAGTATGGTTCTACTTATGAATAATGAAAACACATGGAAAAATGAGGCCAGGCGCAGTGACTCAGGTCTGTAACCCCAGTGTTTTGGGAGGCTGAGGCAGGAGGATTGCTTGAGCCCAGGAGTTTGGAGCTCCTGAAACATCCAGGTAGTAGTGAGTTATGATTGTGCAACTGTACTCCAGCCTGAGTGACAGTGAGATGCTGTCTTTTTAAAAAACAAAACCAAAAAAGGTGGGGTGCTGTGGGGCATGCCTGTTATCTTAGCACTTTGGGAGGCTGAGGTGGGAGGATCATTTGAGGCCAGGAGTCAGAGACCACTCTGAGCAACAGAGAGAGAACTTACCTTTTAAAAAATCAATATATAAAAAATAGGGCCCAGCGCAGCAACTCCCCACACGTGGGAGGCCAAGGTGGGAGGATTGCTTGAGCCCAGGAGTTTGAAACCAGCCTGGGCAACATAGCGAGACCCCCATCTCTGCAAAAAATAAAAAAAAATTAGCCAAGCATAGTGGTGTTTAAGGCTGCAGTGAGCTGTAATTGTGCCATTGTACTCCAGCCTAGCCTACAGAGCAAGACTGTCTCTCTTAGAATTAAAAACAAAACAAAAAAACAAGAAAAGGACTAATACTCATCAGTCTTCAGATACAGTATTACCTCTTGTTTGGAATTATGGGGACTTTCACTGTGTACATTATGTGTTTCTGTAGTATTTTCATTTTATTGCTTTGTACTCAGATAAAAGCTAAGATACAATCTGGACTCAACGAGTTCATCCTGATCTTTTGCTCTTTGGCTCTGATTTCCAACTGCACCATGATACTTGCAGATCATTTATATCAGTTACTTACTGCTGTGTGACAAATCACCCCAAAGTTAGTAGTATACAACAAGAATTATGCTAACAGATTATCTGGAGTTTGAAAACTGGAAAGGGTAGAGTGGAGATGGCTTGTCTCTGTTCTGCGATATCTGGGACCTCAGCTAGGAAATCTCAAAGATGGGAAGTGACTTGACACTTAGGCACTAGAATCACCAGATGATTTGTTCTGTTGCATGTGGTTGAGCCTGGCTTCTAGCTGGGACCTTGCCTAGATTTGTTAGTTGGAACACCTACATGTGGACTCTCAATGTGGCTGCTTAGGCTTCCTCACAGGATGGTGACTGGGTTCTAAGAGCATGAGTCCCAAAAGAATGTGGTAGAAGCTGTATCATCTTTTGTTTATTGAGTTAGCATTTGAAGTCACACAGTGGTCACTTTCACTATAATCGTAAGCCTGCATGGATTCAAGTGGAAAGAACACGGGCCCTCTCTTAGGGAAGACTATCAAAGTCACATTGTAAAAAAGAATATGTGGGGTGGGAGATAGATAATGTTGTGGACATCACTGGAAAATACTAGCTGCCTCATCATGTAATTCCTCAAACATCTTTTCTAAGACAGGGTCTCACTCTCATCCAGGCTAGAATGCAGGTCACTGCAGCCTCTACCTCCTGGGCTCAAGTGATCCTCCTACCTCAGCCCTCTACCCCCCATCCGGTAGCTGGGACTATAGGTGTGCACCACCATGCCCAGCTAATTATTTAAATTTTTGTGGAGATGGAATGTCGCTGTGTTGCCCAGGCTGGTCTTGAACTCCTGGGCTCAAGCAATCCCATCTTGGCCTCCCAAAGTGCTGGGATTAATGGTGGGAGCCACTGTGCCCGGCTGATGCATTTGGATTTTATCCTCAGGGTACTGAAGGATATGAAATTAACAGATTTGTGTTTTAAGAAAATATATTTGGTAATAGAATGGTGAATGGACTGGAGAGTCTAGTGAGAGATTCTGGTTAGGAAGCTGTGGTAGTAATACAGAAAAGAAGTGAGGAGGGTTGGAATTCTAAGGACAGATACTAAACCGAGTTAGGAGGTAGAACCAAGAAGATTAAGTCTTAAATTTTGTATTTTAGAAACGAGTTCTGGAGAACTTTTATGAATTTTGCTTGAGTGACTAAGCATATGGTAGATTAGAGGATATGAGTAATATGGCTTTTGGTAAAGAAGCTTCTTTTAGTCTTGGGCATTATGTTTGACAGCTCCTGAAACACATCCAGGTAGCAGTAGATGAGTAGGGGAGGCAGTTATGTCTGCAGTTCCGTTATTTAGGAGAGCAGTTTGGACTAGAGGCTGGAGTTGGCATTTTGCTTTACTATGGGAAATGAGAGAGATGGAAGTGGATTCAGTTGTTTGTGTTGGGAAAGTTGGGGGCAGATGGGTATACCTCAGTCCAGTAGCTGGGACGATAGGCGTGCACCACCACGCCCAACTAATTATTTAAATTTTTGTAGAGATGGGAGGTGGGTGACCCTGTGGGAGTTGGGCCAGGATGAAGTAGTGTGTGGAGGGATGGGGGTGTATTTGTGAGGGATTGGGCATGTGTGGTGGAGGTCGGTAAGGGAGCTGAAGGAATTCTTTTCATTTGGCTTCTCATTCTAGATGCAAAAAAAAGTTATTCAGCATGTAAAACACTAGTGTCACTTCCATGCAGGAAACTCTGCTCCTTGCTGTATGAAATAAATCCCTAGTCCTGAGGAGTTTTTAGGAGAGAGTTACAATGGATAAGAAGAAATAAAATACAAATTGTAAAGGTAAGAGAAAAAACAGGCCTGTTTGGGGTGTTTAGGGAAGGTAGTCTAAAAGTCTAGGAGGTGACATTTAGGCTGAGATAGGAAGAATAACAAGGCCAGGAGCAGTGGCTCACGCCTGTAATCTCAGTACCTTGGAAGGCCAAGGCGAGTGTATCACAAGGTCAGGAGTTCGAGACCAGCCTGGCCAATATGGTGAAACCTCATCTCTACTAAAAATACAAAAATTAGCCAGGTGTGGTGGTGGTTGCCTGTAATCCCAGCTACTGGGGAGGCTAAGGCAAGAGAATTGCTTGAACCCAGGAGGCGGAGGTTGAAGTGAGCTGAGATCGTGCCACTGCACTCCAGCCTGGGCGACAGAGCGAGACTCCATCTCAAAGAAAAAAGGAAGAATAACAAAGAGCCAGCTGTGAAAAGAGTTGGGGGAAAAGGATTTTAGACAGATGGAACAGCACACACATTTTCTTTCTTTCTTTCTTTCTTTCTTTCTTTCTTTCTTTCTTTCTTTCTTTCTTTCTTTCTTTCTTTCTTTTTTCTTTCTGTCTGTCTGTCTGTCTGTCTGTCTGTCTGTCTATAACTATCTCTGTATTTTGAAAACCATGTGTTCAGGCCAGGTGTGGTGACTCACGCCTGTAATACCAGCACTTTAGGTGGCCAAGGTGGGCAGATCACCTGAGGTCTGGAGTTTGAGACCAGCCTGGCCAGTGTGCTGAAACCCAATCTCTACTAAAAAATACAAAAATAAATCTAGCCAGGGCCAGTGGCTTGTGCCTGTAGTCCCATCTCCTGGGGAGGCTGAGGCAGGAGAATTGCTTGAACCCAGGAGTCAGTGAGCTGAGATTGTGCCACTGCACTTCAGTGATGGAGCAAGACTCCATTTCAAAAAGAAAAACAAAAAACCATGAGTTCGTACAACTATTTCTAGTTCTAATCTAACACCACAGGGCTCATGCTAGTTTTCTCTTTCTATATTTTCAATTCTCTTTTCCTTCAGTGAGAAACATGGCTCCCACTATCCTTAATATATTTATTTGATCAGTTCTCCTGTATGTATCAATTGCCCATCACTGGGACATTCCATTGCACAAGTGTCCTGTTCATTTTGCTCATGCTGTAATATCCTATACCAGAATGATCTCTTCTTTCCAGATACGCTGCTCCTCAGTGCCAGTGCTGGACATAACTCTTACGTAGATGTGTGAGGGGTTATTCCAGTAGTCCAAACCAGACTTTGAAGTTGGCTTAGATTAGAGGTTTTTTATTTGATTTTAATTTAATTTAATTTAATTTTTGAGAAAGTCTCACTGTGTCGCCCGGGCTGAAGTACAGCGGCGTGATCTCGGCTCACTGCCCCCTCCGCCTCCAGGGTTCAAGCAGTTCTCCTACCTCAGCCTCCCAAGGAGCTGGGACTATAGGCACAAGCCACTGCCCCTGGATAATTTGATTTTTTTGTGTTTTTTAGTAGAGACAAGGTTTCGCCACATTGGCCAGGCTGGTCTTGAACTCTGTAAGTCAAGTGATCAGCCCATCTTGGCCTCCCAAAGTGCTGGGATTACAGGCATGAGCCACTGCGCCCGGCCTGTTTTCGCCCAGGCTGAAGTGCAGTGGTGTGATCTTGGCTCACTGCAACCTCCACCTCCCAGGTTCAAGTTATTATCCTGCCTCGGCCTCCCAAGTAGCTGGGATTACAGGCATGTGCTACCACGTCTGGTTGATTTTTGTATTTTTAATAGAGATGGGGTTTCGCATGTTGGCCAGGCTGGTCTCGAACTTGCCTCTAGTGATCCGCCCACCTTGGCCTCCCAAAGTGCTAGGATTATAGACATGAGCCACTGTGCCTGGCCCGTAGGATATATTTTGGAGGGCTTAATTGGTGGGATTTTTTTTTTTTTTTTTGAGATGAAGTTTCACTCTTGTTGCCCAGGCTGGAGTGCAGTGGCGTGATGTTGGCTCACTGCAACCTCCGCCTCCTGGGTTCAGGCAATTCTCATGCCTCAGCCTCCTGAGTAGCTAGGATAATGGACACGTGCCACCACGCCCGGCTAATTTTTGTATTTTTAGTGGAGATGGGGTTTCACCATGTTGGTCAGGCTAGTCACCTACTCCTGACCTCAGGTGATCCACCTGGCTCGGCCTCCCAAAGTGCTGGGATTACAAGTGTGAACCACCATGCCCGGCCTAATTGGTGGGATTTAACTGATGGGTTGGGTGTGTAATGTGAGGAAAATGGGAGGAAGTCAATAATGATTCTCAGCTTTTTGGCTTTCTGGATGGTTGATATTTACTATGATGGAGGTTTGGGAATAGAGGCACACATCAGGAATTTTGTTTTGAATATACTCATTTTAAGATGCCTGTGATATTTCTAAATGGAGATAGTGGTATTGAGTCAGTCTGGGGTGGAGAATATACTTAGGGAGTTTTTGTGCTATGTAGATGAGATTTATATTTGTGGTGTATGAACTAAGAGAATGGATGAAATCCGTTAAAGAGGTAATTAAAGAGATAACAAAGATGACGAGGGAATCTAGGAAGGAGGCTGGAGTGGAAAACCAGGGGAGTCATAAATCGAGGGAAAATTGAAGAAAATACTCATTCTAGACCGTGAAAGAAATGTAGCAGAATTATCAGGTATTGTGCTCATCTAAGGTTGGTGATCGTAAGTTTATAGTGAGGTCAAATTTCCTGATAATGTGAATATTTTTTCTTTGTCAATCCCTGTTGACATAGATTCAGACCTAGGGAATGTGGGTGGTCGTTCATTTAGCCAGAAATGGGGCAAGGGATTTGAGAGTTTTGCTCATAGAAGGTAGTCAAGTGCTTGTCCAATAACCACAAAGGTCAAGTTGAATTATCTTTTTTTTTAAACAGGGTCTCACTTTGTTGCCCAGGCTGGAGTGCACTGTATGATTATGGCTCACTGTAGTGTGGACCTCCCTGGTCTCATGTGATCCTCCTATCTCAGCCTCCTGGGTAGCTGGGACCTCAGGCGCGTGCCCCCACACCTGCTAAATTTTGTGTTTTTTGTAGAGACGAGGTTTTACTATGTTGGCCAGCATGGTCTTGAACTCCTGGGCTCAAGTGAGCTGCCCACCTCAGCCTCCCAAAGTGCTGGGATTACAGGCATCAGCTACCATGCCTGGCCTCAAGTTGAATTATCTGTCAACACAGGGTTTCTCTGAAATGATGCTATGAAATTCCCTAACAGTGGAAGCACTAATTTTTTTTGTTTTGTTTTTTGTTTTTTGTTTTTTTTGAGACAGAGTCTCTCTTGCTCTGTCGCCCAGGCTGGAGTGCAGTGGCGCGATCTTGGCTCACTGCAAGCTCTGCCTCCCAAGTCTTGACTCAGTCTCCCGCGTAGCTAGGACTATAGGTGCCCGCCACCACGCCCAGCTAATTTTTTGTATTTTTAGTGGAGACGGGGTTTCACCGTGTTAGCCAGGATAGTCTCGATCTCCTGACCTCAAGATCCGTCTGCCTTGGCCTCCCAATATGCTGGTATTACAGGCCTGAGCCTCTGTGCCTGGCCAGAAGCATCAGTTTTTATATCTTACGTGTTTAAATTACAATGGCTATATTAAAGCAGAATATCCAGCCATATATCTATTAGGAAATGACACTAGTTATTTGTTGTAGTTTCAATGTGAACTTTCGGGTAATACAATTCTCTCAACTATCTGTATTTTTTAGAATTAAGTAATTAATGTTGGCATTTTCTTCCTGTGTGTTTGCTTGATTTATAGTTAGATTTTTGAGATTTTGTAATTGGCTTTTCAGTTGTGAATAAATACTGTTAACCTATATGCATATGTGTGTATGTGTATATATATGTATATTTACACGTACATTTTTTAGGAGAATCTTACTCTGTTGCCCAGGCTGAAGTGCGTTGCGTGTGATCATGGCTCACTGCAGCCTTGAACTCCTGGGCTCAAGTGATCCTCTTGCCTCAGCCTCCCAAATAGCTGGTACTGCAGACATGTGCCACTATGCTGGCTAATTTTTTTTTGAGACAGGGTGTGTGGCTCACCCAGGCTAGAGTGCAGTGGCGTGATCTTGGCTCACTGCAACCTCTGCCTCTTAGACTCGAGTCATCCTCCCACCTAAGCTTTTCAAGTAGCTGGGACCGCAGGTGCACGCCTCCCTGCCCGGCTAATTTTTGTATTTTTTGTAGTGATGGGGTCTTACTTTGTTGTCCATCCTGGTCTTGAATTCTTAGGAGCTCAAGAGGTCCACCTGCCTTAGCCTCCTAAAGTGCTGGGATTACAGGTGTGAGCCACTGCACCCAGCTGCCTTATTTTTTAATCATTTTTTAGAGACAGGGATCTCACTATCTTGCCTAGGCTGGCCTAGAAATCCTGGGCTCAAGTGATCATCCTGCCTCAGCCTTCTGAGTAGCTGGGATTACAGGAGTGAGTTACTGTGCACGACTTAACCTGTACTTTAATTGAGTACTTTTGTTAGGAATCTTCTAATAGTGTTTTAAAGTTTTCTTAAAGAAAAGTTTTTAGAATTATGTGTAAGATAATGATTACATCTATTTTCACTTGAATGATATGTCTTTATAACTACTTACAATTTTATTATTTTGGGCGAGGTGTGGTGTCTCACACCTGTAATCCCAGCACTTTAGGAGTCCGAGACGGGAAGATCGCTGGAGCCCAGGAGTTCAAGACTAGCCTGGGCAACATAGCAAGACCTTGTCTCTACAAAAAATAAAAACAATTAATTACTGGGTGTGGTGGTGCATGCCTGTGGTCCCAGCTACTTGGGAGGCTGATTTGGGAGGATTGCTTGAGTCTGGGAGGTCAAGGATACAGTGAGCCGAGATCGTGCCACTGCACTTTAGCTTGGGTGACAGAGTGGGACCCTGTCTTTAAAAAAAAAAAAAAAAAAAAAGAAAATTTACTATTTCAAGAATTCTTATAAGTTTTCAGTTGAGTTGTGATGACAAAAAATTATTGGAATAGCTTTTGACTTAAAAGGCCCTCCACTGAGTTCAGCAGAATTTCTCTCCTCTGAAGACTGAATTATCTGAATTTGAGTTAACATTGTTTACTTCAGATAATTTTGACTAATCTTGAATTTCATATGCTAAAATTTCTTATGTGTTGGAAATTTTATTTGCTGTGGTAGTCTATTATAAATTAATAGATAAACAAAGGGGAAATAATATACCCTTGAATTCATTACGAAAAAAAACTGTGTTGTTTATTTTTAAAACCTCATTTATGAGCAACTGAATTTATAACAGAATAAACTTTAGAGCAAATTTACCTGTTCCATTATGTAAGTATTGTTAGCATGAGAGATATCCAAGTACATTAACTTTGAGTTAACTTTCAAAAATTTGTTACTCATGTATACCTTTTTGCTAATACAGTTCACGTAAATACAGTGTAATTATATTTATGTATATTTTAAATAAAATATAACAAATTGTGTATATACATTTTTAATGTATATGTTTTCACATACTGATTGCTAGAGGGTTACTGAGTTTTACATCAAATTTCTTGCTTTATTTTTAGGAATCTGATTTGGGATTTTTTTTACCTTTCTTGTGTATAAAGTAAATTTTAGTTAAGTTTTCATATTAAAGAGATAATTTTCAAGGATTTGGCTGTATTTGCCATAAATTAGTGGCCCTATTACAGGAAGTATCACGTAAATGCAAGGAGTCTGCCTAATCCAGCTGATTTCCTTTTGCATTGGCAATTAATGTATTCATAATAGTAACTTATAGTAATGTGAGTTTTTGTTTGTTTGTTTGATTTAATTATTATTTTTTGAGACAGAGTCTCACTCTGTTGCCCAGGCTGGAGTGCAGTGGCGTGATCTCGGCTCACTGCAAGCTCCATCTCCCAGGTTCATGCCATGACCTCCTGCCTCAACCTCCCGAGTAACTGGGACTACAGGCACCTGCCACCACACCTGGCTAATTTTTTTGTGTTTTTAGTAGAGACGGGGTTTCACTGTGTTAGCCAGGATGGTCTTGATCTCCTGACCTCGTGATAGGCCCACCTCTGCCTCCCAGAGTACTGGGATTATAGGCATGAGCCACCGTGCCCGGCCAGTAATGTGAGTTTTTATTAGCAAAACTCACAGAAAGAAAAACTCATTATCATATAACTAGTTTAATAGGAATGTTGGCTGGGCACAGTGGCTCATGCCTGTAATCCCAACACTTTGGGAGGCTGAGGTGGGCAGATTGCTTGAGCTCAGGAATTCGAGACCAACCTGGGCAACATGGCAAAACCGCATCTCTACAAAAAATTTTTTAAAAACTAGCTGGGCATGTTGGCATACACCTGTGGTCCCAGCTACTTGGGAGGCTGAGGTAGGAGGAAGGTTGAGCCCAGAAGGTTGAGGCTACAGGAGCCTGATTACACCACTGCACTCCAGCCAGGGCGACAGAGCAACACCCTCTCTGAAAAAAAAAAAGAAAAAGAGGCCGGGCGCAGTGGCTCACGTTTGTAACCCCAGCACTTTGGGAGGCCTAGATGGGTAGATCATTTGAGGTCAGAAGTTCTAGATCAGCCTGGCCAACATGGTGAAACCCCATTCTCTACTAAAAGTAGAAAAATTAGCTGGGCATGTGGTAGGCGCCTGTAGTCCCAGCTACTCAGGAGGTTGAGGCAGGAGAATTACTTTACCCCAGGAGGTGGAGGTTGCAGTGAGCCGAAATGGTGTCACTGCACTCCAGCCTGGGTAACAGAGCGAGACTGTCTCAAAAAAAAAAAAAAAAAAAAGGAAAAAAGCCACCTTTGATTTTCCTTGAGACCTTGATATAAAAAAAACAGTGCATTTTACATATGAAGGAATATGCCCCAAATACCTTCTTACTGTTGAAAAAGTAACTCAACAGCTGAAAAAATGATTGTTTTGGCCAATAGCCAAAGGCACAACAGATATTTCTTAGGAACACGGTTGATCACAATTAAAATCTGAGACCCTATGAGGTTAGAGCTTTCTGGGTTTTTACCTTTTTTAAACTGGCACTGTGTTTTTTTTGTTTTTGTTTTTGTTTTTTGAGACAGAGTCTTGCTCGGTTGCCCAGGCTGGAGCGCATAGGTGTGATCATGGCTCACTGTAGCCTTGATCTCCTGGGTTCAAGTGAGCCTCCTGCCTCAGCCTCCCGAGTAGCCAGGACCACAGGTGCGCACTACCAGCCTGGCTAGCTTTTTGGTTTTTTGTAGAGATGAGGTCTACTTGGGATGCCCAGGCTGTTCTCGAACTCCTGGACTCAAGCACTCCTCCCATCTTGGCTTCCCAAAGTGTTGGGATTACAGAGTGATCCACTGTGCCCAGCCTAAACTGGCTCTTTAACTACACTTGTTCAGGAAATTCATCACATTTTAGGGAACACAACAGGAACTATTATTCCCCAAATTAACAAATACTGCATTCCCCCATGAAATGTATTAAGTTTATACTAAGCATTGCTCTTAAATTTTATTTTATTTTTTGATGTGCGGTTTTTACCCTGGGTAAGAAAAATGGATGAATAATTGTATTAATATAAAGCGTATGGTAAATCTGTTCTTGTCATTTGATACTTGGACTATCAACTTCATCGTTTTATTCTTTATTCACAAACTAGTATTTTCTAAAGAAAACACATTACTCTTTTAGACCGTGTTTTTTCTTTAGTATTAACACTGTAACAGTCTCTTCTCATTT
Organism: Macaca fascicularis; assembly: GCF_037993035.2. Classification (NCBI taxonomy): domain Eukaryota; kingdom Metazoa; phylum Chordata; class Mammalia; order Primates; family Cercopithecidae; genus Macaca; species Macaca fascicularis. The sequence goes on along the minus strand of NC_088381.1, from coordinate 99,003,852 downwards.
CTTCCGTCTACTACATATGCATATGTAGAGCATATGTATTATGCTCTAACAAGGCTTAAGATTCTGATATGCTAGGCCGTTTTGTGACCTTACCTGAGAACTATGGGACTAGCTCTTACAACCTAGCCTCAAGGCATTTAATTCCTGACTTAGAAATATTACAAATGACTACATATCATAGGTTGCCAGTGTTGCTGGCTAATAAAAAACACCTCTGGCTGGGTGGAGTGGCTCATGTCTGTAATCCCAGCACTTTGGGAGGTTGAGGCAGGCAGATCACTCGAGGCCAGGAGTTCAATACCAGCCTGGCCACCATGGTGAAACCCCATCTCTAGTAAAAATACAAAAATTAGCTGGGTGTGGTGGCGTGCGCCTGTAATTGTAGCTGTGCTGGAGGCTGAGGCACAAGAATTGCTTGAACGTGGGAGATGGAGGCTGCAGTGAGCCAAGATCATGCCATTGCACTCCAGTCTGGACAACAGAGCGAGACTGTCAAAAAAACAAACAAAAACCTGTGTTTAATCAATGATTACTTAGTCATTGCATGAAAGATGTCTTCTATAAATGTTTTATTTTTATGTATTTTTTTTAATAGTCTTGCCATGTTGCCAGGCTGATCTTGAACTACCTCAGCCTCCCAGAGTGCTGAGACTGCAAGTGTGAGCCATCATACTGGCCCTAAAATTTTTTTGACAGTATTCTTTCCTCTGAACCCTTTAAGTTAAGAGTCATCTAAGCCGATATTGAACCATAGAGTTAGATGTACTTTCACATTCATACAGAGTTTTTTTTTTTTTTTTAAGATGCAGTTTTGCTCTTGTTGCCCAGGCTGAAGTGCAGTGGTGTGATCTCAGCTCACTGCAACCTCTGCCTCCCGGGTTCAAGCAATTCTCCTGCCTCAGCCTCCTGAATAGCTGGGATTACAGGTGCCCGCCACTATACCCAGCTAATTATTTTGTATTTTTAGTAGAGACGGGGTTTCATCATGTTAGCCAGGCTGGTCTTGCTGACCTCAGGTGATTCACCTGCCTCGGCCTCCCAAAGTGCAAAGATTACAGGCGTGAGCCACCAGGCCCGGCCTCATACAGATATTTCTTAAAGGCTACTAAAGGTATGGGAAATATTCATTTGCATACACTAAAAATGGGAGGATAAATTATTCCATTAAAATGTTGAAGATATTACCCTTTGTGTTATCTGTAGCTATAGTTTAGTCTGTCTAGAGAAATTAGAATAATGCATTTGATGTCACATAGCTGAGATTTCTACTAAATGTAAATTATGATCTTTTCATATTTTAAGTGTTGATAAAATATAGGGAGTATTACTGATATCTCAGAAATTCTGTTTTTGATGGAACTGTCTTGTACAGGTTTGTGTAATAAGTATTAGACTGTTAGAGAGGATGGGGACTAAAGTTTAGTTTAATATGCTAGACACTGAGCTGTTTTTAATGGGTATTATTTCATTTAATCTTCATAACCATATAAAAGTATTATTTTATTTATTTATTTATTTATTTAGAGACGTAGTCTCTCTCTGTCACCCAGATTGGAGTGCAGTGGCACAATATCAGCTCACTTCAAACTCCCTGTCCCGGGCTCAAGTGATTTTCCTGCCTCAGCCTCCCAAGTAGCTGGGACTACAGGCATGTGCCACCACGCCCAGCTAATTTTTGTATTTTTAGTAGAGATGGGGTTTTACCATGTTGGCCAGGCTGGTCTTGAACTCCTGACCTCAAGTGATCCACCCGCCTTGGCCTCCCAAAGTACAAGGATTACAGGCATGAGCCACTATGCCTGGCCTAAAGTAGGTGTTGTTTAGCTATTACTTGTGCTTTACAAGAAAGGAAACAGGCGCAGAAGTCACACAGTTGCTGTTCTTTTTTTTACCCCAGTCTTTTAGACCCCAAATCAGTGCTTCTTTCTGAAAAATATGAATTGAGCAGTGTTCTGGCCTTCTGGGACTTTTAAGTGAATAAGAAATAAAGGGATGTATTAAACAGTATATGTGCTGCTTTTATGAAGTTTAAGGAACATGAAAGTACCACTTAAGTATTTGGGAGGTTAAGGAAGGTCTTATAGAGCAGTTCATGTTTGAGGTGAGTATGGAATTTTTTGTGTGTTTTTTTTTGAAATGGAGTTTGTTTTGCTCTTGTTGCCCAGACTGGAATACAGTGGCGCAGTCTCGGCTCACTGCAACCTCCATCTCCCAGGTTCAAGCGATTCTCCTGCCTCAGCCACCCGAGTAGCTGGGATTACAGGTGCCTGCCACCACACCCGGCTAATTTTTTGCATTTTTAGTAGAGATGGGGTTTCACCATGTTGGGCAGGCTGGTCTCCAACTCCTGACCTCAGGTGATCTGCCTGCCTCGGCCTCCCAAGGTGCTGGGATTATAGGCATGAGCCACCATGCCTGGCCGATTTTTTTTTTTTTTTTTTTTAAACATGGTTTCAAGTTAATGCTGCTATTTTAAACCATTTACACCTTGGTATTTTCAACAGTGATGAAATTAGCATGTATTACTATGGAAGCAGAAACAATGTGAGAAATATTACCTAATAAACATTCAGACGTGGTATTGAGCACAGTATGTTACATTATAACTTTTTATTTTCTGTTATTTTCTTAATATTTTGCTGTTAAGAATTTAATAACCCTAGATGTAATATGATTTCTTTCACTACAGATGTCCTCCTCGCACTTTCTTACCAGCCCTTTGCAAAATTTTTCTTGATGAAAGTGCTCCAGACAATGTATTAGAGGTGACAGCCCGTGCCATAACATACTACTTGGATGTATCTGCAGAATGTACCCGAAGGATTGTTGGGGTTGATGGAGCTATAAAAGCACTTTGTAATCGTTTGGTTGTAGTTGAACTTAACAACAGGACTAGCAGAGACTTAGCTGAACAATGTGTAAAGGTAAGTGTTATTTATTGGCTCATTACTTATTTTTCTCAGACCTCTCAGGGATGAGTATTGGCTCATTTAAACATCACTTAGAGACTGAAAAATATATTTACTAAAAAATAAAATTCTTCCTATTTTCAGTCTTACTTTGTTGAGAGTAGTTGAGAACAGTGGAAATCAGAACCCTTGTGGTACCAAAGGAGGTCCCATAGGCTTGGGAAAAGAAATCTTATCTTAGAAGGAAAACTGTAGGTCATTGCTATGTTCTGTGCTGCTTCAGTGCACTTCAGTTCCTGGTAGTCTCTTAGAGATAGGTTATCCCTGTTCTTACCCCAAATAATTTTGTATTATAGTAGTAACAATCACCACAACAGCCACCACCACCCACCAGTGCTAGGCATTATTCTGAGCACTTTAAGGTATTAACTCATTTAATCTTCACAGCGACTCTATACAGGATAGGTTGGTGCCAGGAATATTATCTTTTTTTTGTTTTTTTGAGACAGTCCCTATGTTGCCTAGGCTGGGATGCAGTGGCACAATGTCGGCTCACTGCAACCTCCGCCTCCCAGTTCTAGTGATTTTCCTGCCTCAGCTTCCCAAGTAGCTGGGACTACAGGTGCCCACCACCATGCCTAGCTAATTTGTTTTGTATTTTTGGTAGAGACGGGGTTTCACTATGTTGGCCAGGCTGATCTTGAACTCTTGACCTTGTGATACCCCTGCCTTGGCCTCCCAAAGTGCTGGGATTATAGGCGTGAGCTACCACCCCCTGCTGAATATTATCATTTCTATGTTACAGATGAAAAAAATTCAAGTATACTGAGGTTAAGGAACGTACTTGGGAGTAGTGAGCAGCAGAGCCAAGACTTAAAGTTTAGGAATTTGAAGATTAGGAAGTCTGGTTCTAGGGCCCAGGGATTTAACTATTTTGCTGTATTCCCTGTAGCGTAAGCTGTTGTCTTTATGTAACTCTAAAACTTTGTGTAGTTCTAAAAGCATTAGTACTATATTTTACATTTAGTACTAAATTAATACATTTAGATTTTACATGATTTTATTTTATTTTATTTGAGGCAGTCTTGCTCTGTCTCCCAGGGTGAAGTGCAGTGGTGCAATCTCAGCTCACTGCAACCTCTGCTTCCTGGGTTCAAGCGATTCTCCTGCCTTAGCCTCCTGAGTAGGTGGGACTACAGGTGTGTGCCACCATGTCTGGCTAATTTTTTGTATTTTCAGTAGAGATAGGGTTTCACCATGTTGGCCAGGCTGGTCTCGAACTCCTGACCTCAGGTGATCTATCTGCCTTGGCCTCTAAAGTGTTGCTGGGATTACAGGCTTGAGTCACTGTGGCCAGCCCCTGATTATTATTATTATTATTATTTTATGATTTCTGCTTCATTCTTTTTATGATTCTTGCCGCTTTAGGTTAGCAGTTCTCAAATTTTTTGTCTCAGGATCCCTTTACAAGTCTTAAATAATTGAGGATACCCAAAGAGCTTTTGTTTATATAGGTTTTGTCTATTTATTTAGCATATTAGATACTGAAACTGATAAATTTAAAATATTTATCTTAAAGTAATTACATGTTATACATAATAGCTTTAATGAAAAATAACTTTTTTTCGTTTTGTTTTGAGACAGAGTCTCGCTCTGTTGCCCAGGCTGGAGCGCAGTGGCACGATCTCGGCTCACTGCAAGCTCCGCCTCCTGGGTTCACACCATTCTCCTGCCTCAGCCTCCCGAGTAGCTGGGACTACAGGCGCCCGCCACCACGCCTGGCTAATTTTTTGTATTTTTAGTAGAAGCAGGGTTTCACCGTGTTAGCCAGGATGGTCTTGATCTCCTGACCTCGTGATCCACCCGTCTCGGCCTCCCAAAGTGCTGGGATTACAGGCGTGAGCCACCGTGCCCGGCCAAAAAATAACTTTTTAAAATAAACAAAGTTAGTGACAAGACTGGAATTGTTAGGCATTTTTGCAAGTCTCTTAAGAACACTCTGTCTTTACAGTAGACAGCTGGATCTCCTATCTGCATTCAGTATAGTACAATATCACACCATGCTTAGCTTCTGGAAAATGTTACCCTAGACTCATGAGAATGAGAATGAAAAAGACAAATAGTGTTAGAGTATTATTACAAGCTTTTGCTAAATTACTTGTAGTTCTTTAGCTTGCGATACAGATTTCACTTTCTAAACCTGCACTGTCCAGTATGGTAGCCAAGTGAGTCTACCGAGCACTTCAAATGTGGCCACTCCAAATAGAGATGTGTTATAAGTATAAAGTATACTTGCAGTTTTAAAGACTATACATAAAAGACTATAATATATATCAGTAATTTTCTATATTGATTTCATGTTGAAATGATGATGCCTGGATATATTGGGTTAAATAAAATATTATTATTATTATTATTATTTTTGAGATGGAGTTTCATTCTTGTTGCCCAGGCTGGAGTGCAGTAGCACGATCTCGGCTCACCACAACCTCCGCCTCCCAGATTCAAGTGATTCTCCTGCCTCAGCCTCCTGAGTAGCTGGGATTAGAGGCATGTGCCACCATGCCTGGCTAACTTTATATTTTTTAGTAGAGATGGGATTTTTTTCATGTTGGTCAGGCTGGTCTCAAACTCCCAACCTCAAGTGATCCGCCCGCCTGGGCCTCCCACAGTGCTGGGATTATAGGCGTGAGCCGCTGCGCCTGGCTATTACTATTATTTTTTGAGACAGAGTCTCACTCTCTTGCTCAGGATGGGAGTGCAATGGTGTGATCATGGCTTACTGCAGCCTCGACCTCCTAGGCTCAAGTGATCCTCTAGCTTCAACCTCCTGAGTAGCTGGGACTATAGCACATGCCACTACTATGCCTGGCTAATTTTTGTATGTTTTGTAGACATCAGATTTTGCCATGTTGCCCAGGTTAGTCTTGAACTTCTGGGCTCAAGCGAACTGCCCACCTTGGCCTCCCGAAGTGCTGGGATCACAGATGTGAGCTACCACACCCATCTAAAATATATTATTAACATTAATTTCATTTGCTTCACTGTTCTGTTTTTAATGTGTCACTAATAAATTTGGAGAGTGCATTATTTATGTGATTCTTGAAAATCAGGCTTGCATTCTTTCGTTACGTTTGTTTTACTATTATAGGTATTAGAACTGATATGTACTCGGGAGTCAGGAGCAGTCTTTGAGGCTGGTGGTTTGAATTGTGTGCTTACCTTCATTCGTGACAGTGGACATCTAGTTCATAAAGACACCTTGCACTCTGCCATGGCTGTGGTATCAAGACTCTGTGGCAAAATGGAGCCTCAGGATTCTTCTTTAGAAATTTGTGTAGAATCTCTGTCTAGTTTATTAAAACATGAAGATCATCAGGTAAATAAGTTGCTGTTATATACTTTCCATTTTCAGAAAGTGATTTTTGTAGTGTCCCCTATTTATAATTATGATTAATTTGTACTTTTCACTTGATGAAATAGAGGTAATTCCATCTTCTTTCTCTCATCTCTCCACGTGGTAATCTCCATTTTGGGAATGAAACTTTTCAGATTATAGATGTGATATATGTTTATTCTTAAAATTTAAATACCATAAAAATATTTTTACAGCTGTACTTGTACTGGGTATAATTTTGTTGACTTGGTGCAGTTTTGTTGACCTGATTTTGTTGACTTAAGATAGATCTCATTTAAAGTAAATAAGACAGTATTTTTTATTTTTATTATTTTTTGTGAGACAGAGTCTTGCTCTGTCGCCCAGGGTGGAGTGCAGTGGCATGATCTTCACTCACTGCAACCTCTGCCTCCCGGGTTCAAGAGATTCTCTTGCCTCAGCCTTCTGAGTAGCTGGGATGACAGGCACCCACCACCATGCCTGACCAATTTTTGTATTTTTAGTAGGGACAGGGTTTCACCATATTGGCCAGGCTGGTCTTGAACTCCTGACCTTGTGGTCCGTCGGCCTCGGCCTCCCAAAGTGCTGAGATTACAGGCTTGAGCCACTGCGCCAGGCCTAAGACAGTATTTATAATCTTATCTGTAAACCCTTACTGAATTAGCATACTTTGGAAAATAAAACTTGACTTTTAATGCCTTTTTATTGTTCAGATGTTATTTTCAGTTGATATAGATTATCATGACAAAAGTACACATAATAATAGTTAATATTTTTGAGCTTTTACTCTCCATCTAGATTCTTTATATGTGTTACCTCATTTAAGCTAACACAATGAAATATAGGTACCATTAATATCCCCATTTTACAAATGAGGGAACTGAGGCCTTAAGCAGTTTAAGTAACTTCCTTGGATTATACAGTTAGCAGTATATGGAGTTATGATTCAAATCTAGGCAGATCACATGCTTAATCACTTTGCTACAGTTGCCTTTCTTGTAGTGTCAGTATTGAAATGATCATTACTAACCCTTTGTGGGTGAATTTTATCTGTGGGCATTTTCTTCCCATTGTTAGGTTTCAGATGGAGCTCTGCGATGCTTTGCATCACTGGCTGACCGATTTACCCGTCGTGGTGTTGACCCAGCTCCATTAGCCAAGCATGGATTAACTGAGGAGCTGTTATCGCGAATGGCTGCTGCTGGTGGTACTGTATCAGGACCATCATCAGCATGTAAACCAGGTCGCAGCACCACAGGAGCTCCTTCCACCACTGCAGATTCCAAATTGAGTAATCAGGTGTCAACAATTGTAAGTCTGCTCTCAACACTTTGCAGAGGCTCTCCGGTAGTAACACATGTAAGAATGTTTTTGAATCTTTGCTTTTTTATCTTCAGAAAAAGTGTTTTTATATAATGCTAATATATTAAACTTCTTTCTTCCCATTCTCTTTCTAGGATCTTTTGAGGTCGGAGCTTCCAGATTCAATTGAAAGTGCATTGCAGGGTGATGAAAGATGTGTGCTTGATACTATGCGTTTGGTTGACCTTCTCTTGGTGCTATTATTTGAAGGACGAAAAGCTTTGCCAAAGTCTAGTGCTGGATCTACAGGCAGAATCCCAGGACTCCGGAGATTAGATAGTTCTGGGGAGCGCTCACATCGGCAGCTGATAGATTGTATTCGAAGTAAAGATACCGATGCACTTATAGATGCAATTGACACAGGAGGTCAGAAAATATTTTTTTTGAATACAAAAAGAAAGTTGTGAGATAAGCATATAGGCAGTTCCTAGATTTTGGACAGTACTCTTAGAAATCCAGATAACAAAGTGGCACCCCTTCAATATTATTCTCCACTCTCCTTGTGTATAATTGTGTAATTATCAGCTTGGTTCATGGTGAAACCTGAATAAATGATTGTTGAATGAGTAAAACTTTTATAAAGTTTGAAATTTCTGTTTTATTACCTGAAGGAGATTTTGTAAATTCTAAGATTTTCTCAAGATTGATGGAAACTGATGTGAATGAATTATAATAATGCAGATTTTTTTGACTGCTGCATGAGGTGATCAGCAAATACAAATTCCTGAAAGATGCTTCTGGGTCATCAGATTTGTTCTTCTGTGTTCTTTGGATTATAGATGTGGATTAGCCGCTTTTAGCAACTACTGCCTTATTGTGTATTTAGTGTTTTCCTTTCTTATTTCATGTTTGTTTTTAAGACTTAAAGCCTTGTGAATCCCCAGTGGCTTAAAAATTTTCAAATATTTTTTCTTCTTGTTTTTGCAGTGGGGACAGAGTCTTGCTCTGTTGCACAGGCAGGAGTGTAGTGGTACAGTCTTGGCTCACTGATTCTCTGCCTCCTGGGCTTGAGTGATTCTCCTGTCTCAGCCTTCCGAGTAGCTGGGATTACAGGCATGTGCCACCACACCCGGCTTATTTTTGTATTTTCAGTAGGAACGGAGTTTCACCATGTTGGCCATGCTGGTCTTGAACTCCTGACCTCAAGTGATCCTCCCACCTCGGCCTCTCAGAATGCTGGGATAACAGGTGTGAGCCACCGTGCCTGGCCTTAAATACTTTTTCTTAGCTGACCTCAGGTTTCTGATTATGTACTACTTTATAGTTGAACTAAATATTTAAAACACTCTCGGCCGGGCGCGGTGGCTCAAGCCTGTAATCCCAGCACTTTGGGAGGCCGAGGCGGGTGGATCACGAGGTCAGGAGATCGAGACTATCCTGGCTAACATGGTGAAACCCCGTCTCTACTAAAAATACAAAAAACTAGCCGGGCGTGGTGGCGGGCACCTGTAGTCTCAGCTACTTGGGAGGCTGAGGCGGGAGAATGGCGTGAACCCGGGAGGCGGAGCTTGCAGTGAGCCGAGATCACGCCACTGCACTCCAGCCTGGGAGACACAGCGAGACTCCGTCTCAAAAAAAATAAAAAATAAAAAAAATAAAACACTCTCTTGGCTCTTTATTTAGATGATGACTAATGACAATCTTAAAATGGTTCAGTCTTTAGAAAAGTTTTATATTATTTTATTGACTTTAAAAATACATTTTCTTTTTTTCTTCAAAATTTCAGCCTTTGAAGTAAATTTTATGGATGATGTAGGTCAGACTCTATTAAACTGGGCCTCTGCTTTTGGAACTCAGGAAATGGTAAGCTAATAAATAAAAGCTAGTATTTAAATTAAAGATAGATATATTAATAAAAAGCAGCTTTATGATTCGTTATCATTTTACAGGTAGAATTTCTTTGTGAGAGAGGTGCAGATGTTAATAGAGGTCAAAGGTCATCATCATTACATTATGCTGCATGTTTTGGAAGACCTCAAGTAGCAAAGGTAAAGTCTAGGTTTTAAAATTACTAATTTTTAACATTTACATGGTTTAAAAATTAGAATGATATAAAACCTTTTATTTCCATGCCATCCCCATCCACTTCATTCCCCCTTACTCACTATAAGTGTTTCTTTTTAGTGTTTCCTAATGCAGATTCAATAATAACATATATATATATGTGTGTGTTTCCTCCTTTTCTTATACACTCACCTGTACTTTGTTTTTTTACTTAATAATATAAATTAGAAAAAAAGTTCTCATGTAGAGAAAGTTCTCATGCATATCCTATACTACAAGTTTATTCAACTAGTCACCTAGTGTTGAACATGTGATTGTTTCTAATTTATTACTCTTGGCAATGAATAACTTTGCCTATATTTTCTGCTGTTTGTATTAATCAATAAAATGTCCCTTTTTTAAAAAATTTTTTTTAGACAGGGTTTTGCTCTGTCACCCAGGCTGGACTGCAGTGGCACAGTAGCAACTCACTGCAGCCTTGAATTCCTGGGTTCAAACGATCTGGTGCCTCAGCCTCCTGAGTGGCTGGGATTATAGGCGTGTGCCATCATGCCTGGCTAATTTTTGTACTTTTAGTAGAGACAGGGTTTTGCCGTGTTGACCAGCCTGGTCTCAAACTCCTAGCCTCAGGTGATCTGCCTGCCTTGGCCTTCCAAAGTGCTGGGATTATAGGGTTGAGCCACTGCACCCAGCCAGATACTCTGTTTGTACAAGAATCACTTGACTCAGACTAGCAAAGGATTTTTGAGAGTTATTTTTATAGTTAGAGAAATTGAGGTTCAAAGAGGTTAAATGAAAAGGTTTACATCAAATATATGAACTAGATGTCTATAATCTGCCAATTGTGAAGTTATTTGGCATAGTACGAGGTTAGTCCACTCTGAAGTTGGGCATACCTGGATTTAAGTCTCAGCTTATGCACAAAAAAGGCTGTGTGACCTTGGACAATTTATTAAGTTTATCTGTAAAATAAGTATATATTCTTAGCAAGATTATTGTGAGAATTAGAAACAATATTGTATAGATTTACTGTAGTTACCAGCATATTGTAGGTGCTCAAATGGTAGCTGCTATTATTGTCATCTTTACACTACAACAAAATTTTCAATAACAGGTTAGTAGCTTTCTAGCCTGAGAACGGTGGCCTCTTCAAGCCTGAATTCTGTTTGTTTGAATTGGTTAGTTTTTAGAGAGAATGTTGCTTCTGAGGGTGACTAATACTAAGTAAACAAAGAGGTTTTAGAATTTCCCTTTCAAGTGCTTTTAAAGTCAACCGTTAACAAAAAAGTTTTTATTGAGCCATTGTGATTAAGTAGTTGGGGTATGAAATTATGAAAGGTTTAAGGTGTTAGTGGGTATAGATGGATATATTGATGACTTTTATTTTTGAAACAGGGTCTTGCTCTGTCTCGCAGGCTGGAATGCAGTGGCACAATCATAGCTCATGTAACCTTGAATTCCTGGGCTCAAGTGATCCTCCTGCCTCAGCCTCCAGAGTCCCTAGAACTACAGGCGTGTGCCACCATACTGGCTAATTTTTATTTTTATTTTATGATTTATTTATTTACTTATTCGTAGAGATGAGATCTCACCATGTTGCCTAGGCTGATCTTGAACTCCTGGCCTCCAGTGATCCTCCGATGTAGCCTCTCAAAGTGCTGGGATTACAGGTGTGAGCCACCACACCTGGTTGACTTTTTGGTCTAAAATTTAATTGGACTTAACTTGGTAATTGGCAGTATATAGGAGGCGATGTCGTTGATTGTCAGGTCATAAACTATAACAGTACCTGTCTTAAAGAAATTGGGAGGTGGGGTTTGATGGAGAAAGTGACATGTTAAGATGGAACATACTTAATTTGGGAAGATGATAAATAACCAAGTACAATTAATTTGTAAGTTTTTCAAGATATGAATAGGCTGCTTTTTTGTTTTTTGAGATGGAATTTCGTTCTTGTTGCTCAGGCTGGAGTGCAATGGTGCGATCTCGGCTCACCTTAACATCTGCCTCCCGGGTTCAGGCGATTCTCCTGCCTCAGCCTCCCAAATAGCTGGGATTACAGGCATGCGCCACCATGCCTGGCTAATTTTGTAGTTTTAGTAGAGACGAGGTTTCTCCATGTTGGTCAGGCTGGTCTTGAACTTCAGTCCTCAGGTGACCCACCCGCATTGGCCTCCCAAAGTGCTGGGATTATAGAATAGGCTGCTTTTAAGGTACTAAGTGCAAAGGCAGAGATTTGGATTGCCACCTACTTGATTAAGTAATTCTGGAAAATCTTTCGTTTACATAGTTGGATGTCAAAAAAATAAAGTATTGTTATATTCAAATTAAATGCTTTTCTTCTCTAGACTCTGTTACGACATGGTGCAAATCCAGATCTGAGAGATGAAGATGGGAAAACTCCATTAGATAAAGCTCGAGAAAGGGGTCATAGTGAAGTAGTAGCTATTCTTCAGTCTCCAGGTGAGTGCTACATTCTTTTCCTTTTAAGCCATCTGCTGTTATTTTTCATCTTTCACTTCCATAGCTTTCTGTAGACGCATTAACATTATATAAATGAACTATTCCTATGAAGTCAAATAATTATATATGTATATCCTTACATTTGATAAACCTTTAACAGCTTAATCTTCTATGTTCTTTGAGACCATGACTGCCTGATTCCAGAATGACCAAAATCTGAAATTCAAGAAATATGAGAATGTCAGATAAAGAATACTTTGGTGGTGTTTAGATAGGGTAGTTTGACAAAAGTTTTAAGTTTTCAGAGAGTTGAATCCAGAAGCTCTGTGAAATAATTTTTGGAACCAAGTGGAATATCCAAAATTACCTCCTTAATTTGTTATTGAGCTCATTGAAGTTACTGATGCTCTTCAATATTGCAAGCATAATTGAAACCGTGTTCTAATTTCAGTTTATTTGTTAATTAAAGATAATTATTGTTCGAAGTTGGATATATCTTAAGGTTTTTTCCTTGAAAGCAAAAATTTCCAAAAAAGTATTTCTTTAAAAAATATTTGTCCGCAGGTGATTGGATGTGTCCAGTTAATAAAGGAGATGATAAGAAAAAGAAAGATACAAACAAAGATGAAGAAGAATGTAATGAGCCCAAAGGAGATCCGGAAATGGCACCCATATACTTGAAAAGGTTATTGCCAGTGTTTGCACAAACATTTCAGCAAACTATGCTGCCTTCAATAAGGTAGTTATTCATACTATTTGTATGTGTTAGTCAAATTACACCAATTATATGGTTTTATTTATCTCCCTTTTCCAGAAGGATTTGAGGTTTATTTTAATGTTAAAAAGGTATGGTAAGAATAAAAATTAGATCAGAAGTGGGAAGTCCTATCTTTTCTTCTGACGATCTAAATGAAGAGGAGGGAGGTTTAGAAAAGATTCCTAGATTCTTAACAAATTTTTGGTAGGTCTCTGAATATTAAATCTCTATTTGATAAGTATTGCAAACACTTACTGAGATTTTTGGAAGCCTGTTGGTAGGGGCAGTATGAGATGGCCACTGGAGGAGTTATACAGATAGATGAGACTTGGCTCTTGCTTACTCTTCCCCTTGTGGGCTAGTAAGGCTGTATGTGGGTAAAACACAGAGTGATAAGTGGTAGATTAAGCACATATTCAAGGTTCTCTGGGAATATAGATGATTTAACAACTAATTGGGCTGGACAGATTGGAGACAGTTTTATGCAGAGGTGAGATTTAAATTGTGGTTTAAAGCACACTTAGGATTTTTCTAGGTAGACAGATTTGGAAGCATGGGTGAAGAAGAGTATGTGCAAATGCATGAAGGTATAAATCCATCCATCAGGAACTCCTTGTGGCTCTCCCTCTACAGTGCATCCATAGCTTGCTATTTCTTTTCATCTTTTGCTAGTCAGTACTCTGATCCAAACCTCAAAGACAGTGGTTTGATCACTGTAGTGGCCTCTTAATTAGTCATTCTGCTTTTTCTCTCTTGCTCTTTTACAATGTTTGTACATATTAGGCTGAATTATATCTGTAGATGTGTGTGTGTATATATATTTTTAATTACTTAATTTTTTGAGACAGGATATCGCTGTCACCCGGGCTGGAGTGCAGTGGCTGGATCATGGCTCACTGCAGCCTTGACTTCCTGGGCTCCAGTGATTCTCCCACCTTAGCCTCCCGAATAGCTGGGACTACAAGTGTGCCACCGTACCCAGCTAATTTTTTGTACTTTTAGTATAGATGGGGATTCACCGTGTTGCCCAGGCTCGTCTCAAATGCCTGGGTTCAAGTGATTGCCCACCTCAGCCTCCCAGGTGCTGGGATTACAGACATGGGCCACTACACCTGACCATATATATTTTTAGAGACAAGTCTTGCTCTGTCACCCAAGCTGGAGTGCAGTGGCACAATTATAGCTTACTGTAACCTTGAACTCCTGTGCTCCAGCAGTTCCCTACCCCAGCCTCTCAAGTAGCTAGGACTACAGATGTATACCGCCTTGCCTGACTAATTCTTAAATTTTTTGTAGAGACGTGGTGTTGCTCTTTTGCCCAGGGTGGTCTTGAACTCCTAGCCTCAATTGATTTTTCTGCCTTGGCCTCCCAAAGTGTTGGGATTCTAAGTGTGAGCTTCTGCATTGCACCTGGCCCTGGCCTGAGAATTATGTACTTTTTTTTTTTTTTCTTAATTTTTTTAGAGACAAAGTCTTGCTGTCTTGTCTAGGCTGGAGTGCAGTGGCACAGTCACAGCTTACTGCATATTTGAACTCCTGGGCTCAAGGAATCCTCCCACCTTAGCTTACTGAGTATCTAGGACTACAGGTGTGCACCACCACACCAGCTAATGTTTTTATTTTTTTGTGGAGATGAGGTCTGGCCATCTTGCCCAGGCTGGTCTTAACTCCAGGGCTCAAGCAATCCTCTGGCCTCAGCTTCCTGAAGTGCTGGAATTACAGGCATGAGCTACCGCACTTGGCTTGAGAATTATATATTTAAATCATATCACACTACTATTATATATTTAAATTATATCACACTACTTTCTAGTTTGAATCCTTCATAGCTTCCAGTTGGCTTTAACTAAAACTCAGCTTCTTAACCCTTAGGCTTGCAAGTTCTTAGATAATCCCAACCCAGCTCTCCACCTGAGTATTACCTAATATTTGGCCCATTACACTTATGCTAGCCTTCTTTCTATTTGTGGAACCCTCCAAGCACATCCTTGCCTTAGGGCTTTTGTACTTATTTGTCATCTGCTTGAGACTTTCTGTCCCCAGATCTTCTGAATGGGTGTTTGCTTCTTATCATTCAGATCTCAGTTCAAATGTTACATCAATTGAAGTCTGTCTCCCTGATTTAAATTTACCCTGTTTCACTTTTTTTTTTTTTTTTTTTAATTTGAGACGGAGTCTCACTCTGTCACCCAGGCTGGAGTGCAGTGGCTGAATCTCAGCTCACTGCAAGCTCCGCCTCCCGGGTTTACGCCATTCTCCTGCCTCAGTCTCCCAAGTAGGTGGGACTACAGGCGCCCGCCACCACGCCTGGCTAGTTTTTTGTGTTTTTTAGTAGAGACGGGGTTTCACCGTGTTCGCCAGGACGGTCTTGATCTCCTGACCTCGTGATCCGCCTGTTTCGGCCTCCCAAAGTGCTGGGATTACAGGCTTGAGCCACCGCGCCCGGCCGACACTTTTTTTTATCAATAATGTTTTACTGACTTTACAAAGCTTACGCTATCTTGGCTGGGTGCGGTGGCTAACGCCTGTTATCCCAGCACTTTGGGAGGCTGAGGCAGGTGGATCACTTGAGGCCAGGAGTTTGAAATCAGCCTGGCTAACATGGCAAAACCCATCTCCATGAAAAATTAAAAAATTAACTGGATGTGGTAGCGCTTTTCCATATTCCCAGCTACTCAGGAGGCTGAGGCAGGAGAATTGCTTGAACCCAGGAGGCGGAGGTTGCAGTGAGCTGAGATGGCGCCACTGCATTCCAACCTAGGCACCAGAGCAAGACTCCATCTCAAAAAAAAAAAAAAAAAAAAAAAAAGGTTACACTATCTGAAATACTGCTTTTTGGGGGCTTTTGTTTGTTTTATTGTCTCTTTAAGGTAAGCACCCTGAGAACTGGTGAGATTCAAGTACCTTATGTACTGCTGCATTCCTACAAAGGCAAGGAGGTATAGAATAGGGCCTGATCCTTAGGTCCTCAGTAGATACTTACTGAATGATTGAATGAGTGTGTTTTGTTAGCAGTTGCAAATATTTCAGTATTAATGGAGTACAGGATACATTTGGAAAGCTCAGAGAGTAACGTTAAGAAAGTAGAGAGGAGCTTTTTATAACCTGTGAAGGCTTTTGTAGGCCATGTGAAATGATCTTGGCTTACTGCAGCCTCTGCCTCCTGGGTTCAAGTGATTCTCCTGCCTCAGCCTCCCAAGGGTTTAACAGGGATTACAGGCATGCACCACCATGCCCAGCTAATTTTTGTAGTTTTAGTAGAGATGGCATTTTGCCATGTTGGCCAGCGTGGTCTTGAACTCCTGACCTCAAGTGATCTGCCTGCCTCAGCCTCCTAAAGTACTGGGATGACAGGGGGTGAGCCACCGCGCCCGGCCCTTTAGACATTTTTAAACAATGTTTTAGCTGCAGGGTCTCACTGTCGCACAGGCTAGAGTATAGTGGAGTGCTCATAGCTTACTGCAATATCAAACTCCTGGGCTCAAGGGATTTTCCCACCTCAGCCTCCCAAGCACCTGCGACCGCAGTTGTGCACCACTGCGCCAGCTAATTTTTTGGGGGAGGACAGGGTGGCTCACTCCGTCACCTAGGCTAGAAGGCTCACAATCTTGGCTCACTGCAGGCTCTGCCTCCCAGGCTCAAGCGATCCTGTCACCTCAGTCTCCCAAGTAGCTGAGACTACAGATGCAAGCCACCATGCCTGGCTAAACACCTGGCTAATTAAAAAAAGTTTTGTTTGTAGAGATGAAGTCTTGCTGTGTTGCCCAGACTGGTCTCAAACTCCTAGGCTCAAGCAATCTTCCCATGTCAGCCTCCCAAAATGTTGGGTTTACAGGCATGAGCCACCGTGTGTGGTCTGGTTTTCTTTTCTTTCTTTCCTTCTTTTTATTTTTTATTTTTTATTTTTTTTGTGACAGGATCTTACCCTGCTGCTCAGCCTGGAGTGCGGTGGTATGATCTTAGCTCACTGCAGCCTCAGCCTCCTGGGCTCAAGCAATTCTCCAGCCTCCCAAGGAGCTGACACTACAGGCGAGCACCACCACACCCAGCTGATTTTTTTTTTTTATGTAAACAGGGTCTCACTATGTTGCCCAGACTGTTGCCCAGATCCTCAAGAGGATCACTCTTGAGCTCTAGTGATCCTCCCAAAGTGCTAAGATTAACAGGTGCGAGCCACTGCGACTGGCCCAGTATTTTTTTTTAAACAGTTTGAGAGAAAAAAGTAGACTTGGTGGGATATAGTGGGAAGTTGTTCTTGGGTGAAAACATTAAATAATCTAAAGACATAAATTCTTCTAAAATTAATTTGTAGGTTATGCAGTTCTAAAGGAAATAACTACAGAATTTGTTTTAGAACTTGACAGATCCCAAAGTTCATCTGGAAGAATAAATAGGTGAGATTATTAAAGAAAAATCTGAAAAGTTAGTGTAACCCTTTAGCAATGAAACCTTTATGATAACTAGCAGAATAGTGTGTAAATCAATGGAATAAAATAGTCCCCCCAATATAGCCAGTTATATATAGGTATTGAATGTATTATAATGAATGTTTCTCAGATCATTCACGGGAGGGAGTACTATTTACTAAGTGGTACTGGAATATCTGCTTTGTAGTTTGATTTTAAAAATCACCCTAATCTTTTATCTTATATTTTAAATCTAAAAAAATTCTAAGACTTAAAAACTAAAGTATTAGGAAAAGAAAAAGGATAAGATACTTTTTTTCCCCTGTCCTCCAAAACTTTTTTTTTTGAGACAATCTTGCTCTGTCACTTAGGCTGCAGTGCAGTGGCATGATCTTGGCTCACTGCACCCTCCGACTCCCAGGTTCAAGCAATTCTCGTGCCTCAGCCTTCCTAGGAGCTTGGAATTAAGGACATGCACCACCATGCCCAGCTAATTTTTGTATTTTTTTAGTAGAGATGGGGTTTCACCATGTTGGCCAGGCTGGCCTTGAACTCCTGGCCTCATGTGATCTACCCTCCTCGGCCTCCCAAAGTGTTGGAATTACAGGCGTGAGCCCCTCCGAACCTCTGAGCAAAGGAAAATATACTTGAATGTTTATCAGACCTTGATAGGAAGAACGGCTTTTTGTTTGTTTGTTTTTTTGAGACAGAGTCCTGCTCTGTTGCCCAGGCTGGAGTGCAGTGCCACCATCTCGGCTCACGGCAACCTCCTGAGTAGCTGGGATCACAGGCACACACCACCATGCCTGGCTAATTTTTTTGTGTTTTTAGTAGAGATGGGGTTTTACCATGTCGGCCAGTCTGGTCTTGAACTCCTGATCTCGTGATCTGCCCACTTTGGCCTCCCAAAATGCTGGGTTTACAGGTGTGAGCCACCACAGCCAGCCTGGCTTTTTCTTTTTTCTTTTTTTTTTTTTGAGACAGGGTGTTGCTGTCACCCAGACTGGAGTGCAATAATGTGATCATGGCTCACTGCAACCTTGAATTCCATGGCACAGTGTATCCTCTTGCCTCAGCCTCTTGAGTAGCTAGAACTGCAGGCACACACCACCAGGTCCAACTAATTTTTATTTTTAGAGACAGCCTTGCTTTGCTGCCCAGGCTGGTCTTGAACTCCCAGGCTTAAGCAGTTCCCCTGCCTTGACCTCCCAAACTGTGGGATTATAGGCGTGAGCCACTATGCCTGGCTTACTTTAGAAACTTATTTGCATTAGCCAAATATGTCCTTTTAAATTTATTTTATGTAAAAAGCATAAAACTACTACATACCAGAAACAGTATTAACTGCAGCCACAGATGTCCCAGAATAGAAACTTTTAATCTAAATAAATTTGCCAGCAGGTGGGTATTTGTTAGCAAATATGACAAAGGGATACTGTCTTTATTATATAAAGGGCATATACAAATTGATCATAAAAATTTCAGAGCCATTTGAGTAAAGTAGCCAATGAAATTAAGGCACAGTGTTCAAGAAGAAACAGCAAAAAATTAATATAGAAAAATATATTTCCTAGCTGGGCATGTTAGCTCATGCATGTAATCCCAGCACTTTGGGAGGCTGAGGTGGGAGGATTGCTTGAATCCAGGAGTTTGAGACCAGCGTGGGCAACATAGTGAAACCCTGTCTCTATAAAACGCACAAAAATTAGCTGAGTATGGTGGTGCATGCCTGTAGTCCTAGCTACTTGGGAGGCTGAGGTGGGAGGATTGCTTGAGTCTGGGCAGTCAAGGCTGCAGTGAGCCAAGATTGTGCTGCTGCACTCCAGTCTAGGTGACAAAGTGAGATGCTGTCTCAAAAAAAAAAAAAAAAATTTCCTTACTAGTAAAAAGCAAAACATTTTAGAGATAAGTAAAATTTGGTATCATTTTTACCTATTCGACAATTGAGAAACTTAAAAAATTAGAAATTTTTTTAAGTAAAGAGGAGTATTGTAGATACTCATATTTAGTGATAATTTAAGGTGTTAACAGCCTTTTTTGAATCAGTTTGCCAATACGAATGCAGTACTCATACACATTCAATACTTAATGAAAGTGTTTAGGCTCTTAGATCTGAGAATCCCTCTGTATTGAAGGAATGTGAAGAAACTATTTCCACAAAAATAAATAGTGCTATTTTTAATGGAAAAGACTGTAAACTACATGTTCAAAATTTATATAATAGTGTTAAACAGAAAAATTTTATGTTGTAAGTATTATGTATCATCTGCTGATTAAGAGATAGAATTTG
The DNA here is from genome assembly GCF_037993035.2 of Macaca fascicularis. NCBI lineage: Eukaryota > Metazoa > Chordata > Mammalia > Primates > Cercopithecidae > Macaca > Macaca fascicularis. Next base: position 98,984,264 of record NC_088381.1, on the reverse strand, counting down.
AATATAGGCTCTGTAATGTATTAGCTTGGTGATCTTAGTAGACTGATCTATCTCTCAATATCTTCACTTGTAAATTCGAGATAGTAAAACCCACCTCATAGATTTTGTTGTGTGGATTAAATTAATTATGTTTTTAAAGTGCATAAAAAGATTCCTACTCATAATGCCTCAGTATGTGAGAGAGATAGATAAATAATATATAAACATTCTAATGCATTGTTAATTGAAATAAGTAATGATATAAAACTAATACTTAAATTCTGGTATTTACAATGGAATATAAATAAAAACTGGGGCCAGTAATAAAAACTGGGGCCAGGCACAGTGACTCATGCCTATAATCCCAGCACTTTGGGAGGCCAAAGAGGGTGGATCTCCTGAGCACAGGATTTTGACACCAGCCTGGGCAATGTGGTAAAACCCTTTCTCTACAAAAATAGAAAAGTTAGCTGGGCATGGTGGCAGGTGCCTGTAGTCCCAGCTACTTGGAAAGTTGAGACACAAGAATCACTTGAACCTGGGAGTCGGAGGTTGCAGTGAGCCAAAATCCTGCCACTGCACTCCAGCCTTGGGGACAAAGCGAGATGCTGTCTCAAAAAAAAAAAAAAAAAAAAAAAAAAAAGAAATTATGGCTGGGTGTGGTGGCTCACACCTGTAATCCCAGTACTTTGAGAGGCTGAGGCAGGTGGATCACCTGAGGTCAGGAGTTTGAGATCAGCCTGGCCAACATGATGAAACTCCGTCTCTATTAAAACTACAAAAATTAGCTGGATGTGGTGGTGCACACCTGTAATCCCAGCTACTCCAGAGGTTGAGACGGGAGAATCGCTTGAACCCAGGAGGTAGAGGTTGCAGTGAGCCGAGATCACGCCACTGCACTTCAGCCTGGGTGACAGAGCGAGACTGTGTTCCAAAAAAATAAATAAATAAAACTAAATTAAAAACAACAAAACAAAAACTGGAAAGAATCAATCCTGTTAGAACAGTTTGTCCTCTGTCCACCTATCATTTTCTGTAATGTACTTGAATTTGTAATAAAGCATATTCCTTCATTAAAGAAATATAATGTTATAACTTCAGCTAGAGAGAGTTATAAAATATGTAGAGACCCCATGCTGTAGAAATACAGTTGTGTCACATGCTTCTCTGGGACATCAGTTGAGAATTTTGCCTCTTTATTCTTCTATCAGTCACCTCAAGGGTAATGATATCTGCAGCTTAGTGCCTAGAACATTGTTAGATACTTAGAAAATATTTGTTAAATGAATTGGTTATTGGCTCTTACATAATAGACAAACCTCTGTTTTTTTGGTTTATTTGTTTTTAAGACAGAGTCTTGCTCTGTCGCCCAGACTGGAGTGCAGTGGCACGATCTTGGCCTGCTACAACCTCCACCTCTAGGATTCAAGCAGTTCTCCTGTCTCAGCCTCCCGAGTAGCTGGGACTACAGGTGCCCACCCTGCCCGACTAATTTTTATGTTTTTGATAGAGATGAGGTTTCACCATATTGGTTAGGCTGATCTCGAACTCCTGACCTCAGGTGATCCACCTGCCTCAGCCTCCCGAAGTGCTAGGATTACAGGCGTGAACCACCTCTCCCAGCCAAGCCCCTTTTTATTAATAGTTTATTATCATTTAAGTGTATGTGGATATGTGTTTTTTATTTTAAAAGATGAGGTTACATGTTATAAAATTGAGGTTAATTTGGCCGGGTGCGGTGGCTCATGCCTGTAGTCCCAGCACTTTGGGAGGCAAAGGTGGGCAGATCACGGGGTCAGGAGATCGAGATTATCCTGGCTAACATGGTGAAACCCCATCTTTACTAAAAATACAAAAAATTAGCCGGGCGTGGTGGCGTGTGCCTGTAGTCCCAGCTACTTGGGAGTCTGAGGCAGGAGAATGGTATGAACCTGGGAGGCGGAGGTTGCAGTGAGCTGAGATTGTGCCACTGTACTCCAGCCTGGGCGACAGAGCGAGACTCTTATCTCAAAAAAAAAAAAAAAAAAAAGTGAGATTAATTTGTGTGACTTTATTGAGTGTATTTTATGGTCTAAGCAAAGCAGTACGTAAATAAAAGGGAAAGAAGGCATGTGAATTTGTTAATGGTGGGAATATTTTTGGGGCGTGGGATTATTAGGATCTCTTATTTTCATTTATATGAGTCCATAGTTGTAGTGAACATGGATTTTAAACTTGATGAAAGACAAATTAATTTAAAATTTTGTTTTTCATATAAATTACATGGTATCTTAAGTTCTTAGAGCATTGTATTTTGGATTATAGGAAATTTTAGATTAGTTATAATTTGTATCATTTCTTTTCTTTTCTTTTTTTTTGAGATGGAATCTCCTTCAGTCTCCCAGAATGGAGTACAGTGGCACGATCTCCTGGGTTCAAGTGATTATTCTGTCTCAGGCTCCTGAGTAGCTGAGATTACAGGTGCCTGCCACCATGTCTAGCTAATTTTTGTATTTTTGGTAGAGGCGGGATTTCTCCAAGTTGGCCAGGCTAGTCTTGAACTCCTGAGCTCAAGTAATCCGCCTGCCTCAGCCTCCCAAAATGCAGGGATTACAGGCATGAGCCACCGTGCTGGGCCCCATTTATTTTCTTGGTAGTTGTAGTACTTTTTACTTAATTTTCTAAAATTATCATGGCATGTTAATGTTCATGCTGGTAAAGTGTAGAATATAGAATAGAAGAGTGCATTTAAGAAAATTATAAGTCATTTTTGGTGAGCTCAATATATTTATAATAGAAAACAAATGGAATTATCTCAAAAATGAACATGTGCTGAGTCCCAATTTTTTTGTATTTTTTTATTAAGTGTATTCTTTTAGAGTGTATAAAATGTAACATTGGCTATTTTACTGTTCATTAATGCATGCATTTTGGTTTAACTTCATTTGGCTTCATATAATTCTATTTTTACTTTTCAAGGAAAGCAAGTCTTGCTCTAATTCGAAAAATGATTCATTTTTGCTCTGAAGCACTGTTAAAAGAAGTTTGCGATTCTGATGTTGGTCACAATTTGCCTACAATACTAGTGGAAATCACTGCAACTGTCCTGGATCAAGAGGTCAGTTTCTTTTTCAAAACTCTTCTAGCATTAATTTCCTTTAGGTAGTAGTCTGAAATAAAAATTTTGTTTTAATTTCAGTAAATCATTTTGTGCAAATTACTGCATTTCTCTGCTCCTGGCAACTAAACTTATTTTTACTGCTTTTCTTTCACTTCCTTGCTATCATGTACTTCCCCCCTCCTTTTTTTTTTTTCCTCAGGATGATGATGATGGCCACTTGCTGGCTTTGCAGATCATAAGGGATTTAGTAGATAAAGGCGGTGATATATTTTTGGATCAGCTAGCCAGACTTGGTGTAATTAGCAAAGTGTCAACGTTGGCAGGTCCTTCCTCTGATGATGAGAATGAAGAGGAATCAAAACCAGAAAAAGTGAGTGGTCTTAATTGTAGAGGTATCAGGAAGAGTTACTTTTGAGGAAAATCTAGTTCGATTTTTGATGGGTTTTGACAAGATGACAATTATCTTGACAAATAATTGACAATGAAATAGTTTTGTATAATTTTTAAATTGGTCAATTTTCTTTTAAAACATTTTATGGATCAACAATTTTAAACATACAGAAATGTTGCAAATATAATTAAAGAATATCAGAATACTCTCTATCCACATCGACTAGTTACTGACATTTTGCCCCATTTCCTTTCATATTTTTTCAGACACGTGTCTCTGTGTGTGTGTGTGTGTGTACATTTTTTTTTTTTTTTTTTTTGAGATGCAGTTTTGCTCTTGTTGCCCAGGCTGGAGTGCAATGGCACGATCTCAGCTCACTGTCGCCTCCGCCTCCCGGGTTCAAGTGGTTCTTCTGCCTCAGCCTTCCGAGTAGCTGGGATTACAGGCATGCGCCACCATGCCTGGCTAATTTTGTATTTTTAGTGGAGACGGGGTTTCTCCATGTTGGTCAGGCTGGTCTCAAACTCCTGACCTTGATCCACCCGCCTTGACCTCCCAAAATGCAGGCGTGAGCCACTGCCCCAGCCAATGTGTGTACATTTATTTTATTTTATTTTTATTAATTTTTTGAGACGGAGTTACACTCTTGTTGCCCAGACTGGAGTGCGATCTCAGCTCACTGCAACCTCCACCTTCCTGGGTTCAAGCGATTCTCCTGCCTCAGCCTCCTGAGTAGTTGGGATTACAGGCATGCGCCACCACACTCAGCTAATTTTGTATTTTTAGTAGAAACGGGCTTTCTCCATGTTGGTCAGGCTGGTCTCAAACTCCCGACCTCAGGTGATCCGCCTGTCTCAGCCTCCCAAAGTGCTGGGATTACAAGTGTAAGCCACAGTGCCTGTCCATGTGTACTTTTAAAAAATATTTGATGGTGGCCGGCTATGATGGCTGACGCCTGTCATTCCAGCACTTTGGTAGGCCAAGGCGGGTGGATCACGAGGTCAGGAGTTCAAGACCAGCTTGACCAATATGTTGAAACCCCGTCTCCACTAAAAATACAGAAAAAATTAGCCCGGCGTGGTGGCATGTGCCTGTAGTCCCAGCTACTCGGGAGGCTGAGGCAGGAGAATTGCTTGAACCTGGGAGGCGGAGGTTGCAGTGAGCTGAGATCGTACCACTGTACCCCCGCCTAGGCGACAGAGTGAGACTCCATCTTTTTTTTTTTTTTCCCCAGACGGAGTCTCGCACTGTCGCCCAGGCTGAGTGCAGTGGCGTGAGTTTGGCTCACTGCAAGCTCCGCCTTCTGGGTTTACGCCATTCTCCTGTCTCAGCCTCCCGAGTAGCTGGGACTACAGGCGCCTGCCACCACACCCGGCTAATTTTTTGTATTTTTAGTAGACACAGGGTTTCGCTGTGCTAGCCAGGATGGTCTTGATCTCCTGACCTTGTGATCTGCCCATCTCAGCCTCCCAAAGTGCTGGGATTACAGGCGTGAGCCACCGTGCCCGGCCTGAGACTCCATCTTAAAAAAAAAAGATGGTAAGCTGAATACAAAGTTTTCCCTTTTAACCTAAATAATTCACCAAAAAACCAGGACATAGTTGTAGTATCATTATCAAAATTGTACTAATCAGAAAATTTAATATTTATGTAACACTAATATTTTCTCTGGAGACCATATTCAGATTTTGCCATTGTCTTTAATGGCCTTTGTAGTAATTTTTTTTTATGGTCCACAATGAAATCCAGGAGCACACATTACGTTGCTTATCATATTCCTGAGGACCTGCGACAGTTTGTCCTGAGAACCTATAACAGTCTGTCCCCCTTTCTTTTATTTTCATAGCTTTGGTGTTTATGAAGAGAATAGAACAGTTAATTTGAACAAAGAATCTAACTTTATGTCATGTTTCTTTGTGATTTAATTCAGCTTATGTGTTTTAGCAGAAGTCCTATAGAGGAGATACTATGCTGTTCTAGGTGCATAATGTTCCTTCTTGGAGGCACATTCGTGTCTGTTTGCCCTGTTGGTTATGATAACTTGGATCACTTGCTTAAGTTTTTTCTCTTCCAGGTTTCTCTACTATAAAGTTGCTCTTTTTCCTTTTTTTTTTTGTTGGGATCTTGCTGTGTTGCCCAGGCTGGAGTGCAATGGCATGATCTCGGCTCACTGCAACCTCCACCTTATGGGTTAAAGTGATTCTCATGCCTCAGCCTCCAGAGTAGCTGGGATTACAGGCACGTACCACCACGCCCAGCTAATTTTTGTATTTTTAGTAGAGGCAGGGTTTCACCATATTAGCCAGGCCAGTCTCAAACTTCTGACCTAGGTGATCCCCCCGCCTTGGCCTCCCAAACTGTTGGTATTACAGGCATGAGCCACTGCACTTGGCCTCTTTTTCCTTGTAGTAAGTAATTTGTAGGGACATAATTCCAGACTCTGTAAATATGCTGTTTCTCGGTAAACTTAACCGACCCATTTCTGTATTCATTGGTAACTCTTGCCTTAGACTGCAAATTTAAATATACCTTTTCCATCTCTAGTGATTCCCAGCAAGATTTATTTCTAATATTTAGTGAATTCTTATTGTATATTAGTAACAAGGTAGTAATATTTTTGAAAAAAATGGTGGCGTATGAGTTAAAATAGTAGAATTCCGAGGGTGGTGAAAAGAGAATGTGTATGTGTTACCCAGATCTGGTTAATTGTCATTACTGGGGGATTTAAGGAAAAACAAAAATATCATCTGAGTTTATTCTCTGGAGCTCTTCCTCTCAAGAAATAGGTTACAGAAATCCCAACCAAGATCCCAGCAGTCTTTTTGTAGAAATTAACAAGGAGATTCTAGGCTGAGTACAGTGGCTCACGAGTGTAATCCCAGCACTTGTGGGAGGCCGAGGCAGGGAGATCACCTGACGTCAGAAGTTCGAAACCAACCTGGCCAACATGGTGAAACCCTGTCTCTACAAAAAATACAAAAATTAGCCAGGCGGCCGGGCGCGGTGGCTCAAGCCTGTAATCCCAGCACTTTGGGAGGCCGAGACGGGCGGATCACGAGGTCAGGAGATCGAGACCATCTTGGCTAACACAGTGAAACCCCGTCTCTACTAAAAAATACAAAAAAATAGCCGGCGAGGTGGCGGGCGCCTGTAGTCCCAGCTACTCGGGAGGCTGAGGCAGGAGAATGGCGCAAACCCGGGAGGCGGAGCTTGCAGTGAGCTGAGATCCGGCCACTGCACTCCAGCCTGGGTGACAGCGTGAGACTCCCTCTCAAAAAAAATAAAAAAAAAAAAATAATTAGCCAGGCATGGTGGCACTTGCCTGTAGTCCCAGCTACTCGGGAAGTTGAGGCAGGAGAATCACTTGAACTGGGAGGTGGAGGTTGCACTGAGCTGAGATCGCACCACTGCACTCCAGCCTGGGCAACAGAGCAAGACTCTATCTTAAAAAAAAAAAAAAATTAGCTGGGCGTGGTGGCACGCACCTGTAATCCCAGCTACTTTGGAGGCTGAGGCAGGAGAACTGCTTGAACCTGGGAGACAGAGGTTGCAGTGAGCTGAGATCGTGCCATTGCATTCCAGTCTGGTTGACAGAACGAAACTCCATCTCAAAAAAAAAAGAAAACAAGGAGGGTCTAACATTTATATATAAATGCAAATATTCTAACATTTACATATAAATGCAATAGCCAAAGCAACCTGGAAAAGGAGCAGCATGGAAGGATATACATCAACAGATTTCAAGTCTTTTATAAAACTTCAGTAATCAAGGAAGTGTGACAATAGTGTAAAGATAGATTAATGACCCAGTACACATATGGTCAATCAGTTTTCAACAAAAGTGCTAAGACAATCAAGAAAGGATGATCTTTTCAGAAAATGAACAGGTCAATAGCATATGCAAAACAAATTGAACTTCAACCCTTACTGTATATATATAAAATATATATATAGTATCATTTTTCTTTTTCTTTTGTTTTTTGAGATTGAATCTGCCTCAGTCTCAACCCTTACCATGTGTATATATAGCATTATATATATACATTGTGTATATACATGGTAAGGGTCCCATATACAAAAATTAACAAAATGAACCATAGACTAAAATGTATACACTAAAATTATGAAACTTCTAGAGAAAAAGAGAAATCTTAGTGACCTTGGGCTTGGGAAAGATTTCAAAAATGAAACTTTAAACGGTTATACTGTAAAAGAACACATAATTGCTAAGTTGTACTTCATCATCACACACTTTTGCTCTTCAAAATACATTGAAATGGTCGGCTGGACACGATGGCTCATGCCTGTAATCCCAGGACTTTGGGGAGGCTCAGGTGGGAGAATTGCTTGAGCCCAGGAGTTTGAGACCAGTCTGGGCAAAATTGTGAGACTCTGTGTCTGTTTTTTTTTTTTTTTTTTTGAGACCGAGTCTTGGCTCACTGCAAGCTCCGCCTCCCGGGTTCATGCCATTCTTCTTCCTCAGCCTCCCGAGTAGCTGGGACTGCCACAATGCCTGGCTGATTTTTTGTATTTTTAGTAGAGACAGGGTTTTACCATATTAGCCAGGATGGTCTCCGTCTCCTGACCTCGTGATCTGCCCACTTTGGCCTCCCAAAGTGCTGGGATTACAGGCCCGAGCCACATGCCCGGCCAACCCCATCTCTATTTTTATTAAAAAAAAAAAAGAAAATTAAAAGGGAAGCCAGATAATTCTCTCAGATTGTATTTATCTGAAAATGTCTTTATTTGGCCTTCTTTTTAAATTTTTTTTTTTTGAGACAGAGTCTTGCTCTGTCACCCAGGCGGGAGTGCAGTGGCGCGATCTTGGCTCATTGCAACCTCCGCCTCCTGTGTTCAAGCAATTCTCCTGCCTCAGCCTCCCAAGTGGCCGGAATTATAGGTGCACACCACCATGCTCAACTAATTTTTGTATTTTTCGTAGAGACAAGGTTTCACTATTGTTAGCCAGGCTGGTCTTCAACTCTTGACCTCAAAGTGATCCACAGCACCTCGCCTCTTTTTTTTTTTTTAATTAAAAAAATATTTATTTTATTTTTGTAGAGATGAGGGTCTCACTATGTTGCCAAGGCTAGGTTGGTTTTTGGCCTCAAGTTATCCTCCCGCTTTGGCCTTCCAAACACTGTGATTCTTTGTCTAGTAATTTTTGATTTGCTACTGGATATTGTAAATGTTATGATACTGAGCTTTGGGCTTTGTGGTCTTTCGTAAGGAATATTGGGCTTTGGCCAGGTACCTTGGCTCACGCCTGTAATTCCAGCACTTTGGGAGGCTGAGGTGGACAGGTTGCTCGAGCCCACGAGTTCAAGGTTAGCCTAGGTAACATGGCAAAACCCTGTCTCTACAAAGAATACAAAATTGTCATTGCATGGTGGCAGAATAGCTTTTACTCTAGGGAAGTTCACCCCTGTGATCCTGAATTTGTGATTTCTCTGAATTCACTGAATATCCTGGTGATCCATGAGGATTTTCTACTCTGGCTGTTTGGAATGCAAATGTCTGGCCGCTTGTATGATCTCTTACAACTTTCCAGTTGTTCTTTGCCCAATCTTATGGAGTATCACCCTGTATATGACTGTAGTGCTCAGTGGAAACTACTTTGCAGATTTCTGGAAAGGCTTTTTCTCTTTAGTTCCCTAATAGTGAACTCAGCCTCCACATATTCCAGTTGCCTTAAACTCCTCAAACTCTGATCTGTGTTTTCTTAACTTGTACTGCTAGGATCTGTGTTCCCCTTCCTCATGAGCTCAGCCAGCAAATGGTCTCTACTTTGTTTGCTTTCATTTTCTTAAGGATCATAGTCTTGCATTGACTGTTGTTTAGTGTTTGAAAACACATTTTTCATGTATCTTATCTATATTTTAGTTGGTTGTAATGGATGTATTTAGAGAATTTAATAATTTTTTTATGTGAATATTTTCAATTTTTAAATATGTCCAAAGAAAGTTTTAGGAACACAGGCTGAGCTACAAAATGTTTATAGATTGTTTTTTTAAAAAAACATGCTCAGTTGGGCGCGGTGACTCATGCCTAATCCCAGCATTTTGGGAGGCTGAGGCGGCCGGATCATGAGGTCAGGAGATCGAGACCATCCTGGCTAATACCGTGAAACCCTGTCTCTACTAAAAATACAAACAATTAGCCAGGTGTGGTTGTGGGCGCCTGTAGTCCCAGCTACTTGGGAGGCTGAGGCAGGAGAATGGCGTGAACCAGGGAGGCGGAGCTTGCATTGAGTGGAGATTGCGCCACTGTATTCCAGCCTGGGTGACAGAGTGGGGGAAAAAAAAAGGCTGTAGCTAAAATACTTGTATGATCATGGGAACGAGTATATTTGATTCACTTGGCTAAAGGTGGGGCCTTGGAATGAATGAATGAATTTTATTTACTTATAATAGATAATATATATTATAACATATAAATTATAAATATATGTAATATATTTATAGAGAGAGACACTGTCTCTATTATCTATATAGAGATAATAGACAGTGTCTCTATTAGCTAGCTAGCTAGCTAGCTAGATAGATATAGATAATAGAGACAGAGCCCCAGTCTGTCACCCAGGCTGGAGTTCTGTGGCACAATCCTTCACTATAACCTCACATTCCAGGGCCCAAGCAGTCTTCCTGCTTCCACTTCTCTAGTATCTAGAGCTACAGGTGCGCACTGCCACCCTCAGCTAATGTTAAAATTTTTTTTGTGGAGACAGACTCAGTACGTTGCCCAGGCTGATCTTGAACTCCTGGCCTAAGCAGTCCTCCTGCCTTGGCCTCCAAAAGTGTTGAGGTAACAGGCTTGAGCCATCACTCTCAGCCAAAATTTATCTTTAAAAAGCTTCTTTGGTGATTCTGTTATACACTTCAGTTTGGATACCATTGAGCCTCTCTAAATCATCATTTTTTACAAATAGACCCAGAGATGTAGTGAGTTCAGCAAGGTTTTAGGTTATTATCTTGTTTGTAGTGCTCTAATCCATTAGTCTTTACCCCACTACACCTGGACACGATATAATGTAGGTCATTAATTACATGAATTTCTTGATATTTTTAACACTTATTTGTAAGATTTAGTTATAGGTAATTAATTAGAATTGAGAGCCAGGTGCTGTGGCTTGGACCTGTAATCCCAGCTACTTTGGAGGTTGAGGTGGGAAGATTGCCTGAGGCCAGGAGTTAGAGGCTTCTGTAAGCTATGATGACACTACTGCACTCCAGCCTGGGTGACAGAGTGAGACCATGTTTCTAAAAGGAAAAAAAAAAAATTAAACTACACGCAATTGAGTATTATGTTCAGAACATTTAAATTTGAAATTAGATTCTTGTTTTTAAAATACGTATAAATATTTGAAATTGAAATTATTTCCCATGTTTAATTGAATAATTCTACACATTTAGGAAGATGAACCACAGGAAGATGCTAAAGAATTGCAGCAAGGTAAACCATATCATTGGAGAGACTGGTCAATCATTAGGGGAAGAGACTGCTTGTATATTTGGAGTGATGCAGCAGCCTTGGAATTATCTAATGGCAGTAATGGATGGTTCAGATTTATCTTGGATGGAAAACTTGCCACCATGTATTCAAGTGGTAGTCCTGAAGGTGGATCTGACAGTTCAGGTAATATTTTGTTTCAATTAAAATATTTTCCCAGTTTCTACAGTTTTTTTTCCTCATATTTTTGCTACCATTGTCATGGTATTTTATTTAATTTTTTGAGATTGAGTCTCACTCCGTCACCCAGGCTGGAGTACAGTGGTGCGATCTCGGCTCACTGAAACCTCCACCTCCCGGGTTCAGGCAATTCTCCTGTCTGATCTTCCCAAGTAGCTGGGACTACAGGCACCTGCCACCACGCCTGGCTAATTTTTGTATTATTAGTAGAGATGGGATTTCACCTTGTTGGTCAGGCTAGTCTCGAACTCCTGACCTCAGGTAATCCACCTGCCTCAGCCTCCCGAAGTGCTGGAGTTACAGGTGTGAGCCACTGCGCCCAGCCCGTCATGGTATTTAAAAAAAATATTTGTTTCTTTATTTTTTAATATCCATTTTTTTGTATCAGTAGAAAAAATTATTATACCATGAAAATGTTTCATAAATGTCTTTTTACTGCATGGGACAAGGAACAACACTATATCTACTTTTTAAAAAATATCTTTACAAATATAGCTCCTTTTTTGGGGGGGGGGCGGAGACAGTGTCTTACTCTGTTTCCCAGGCTAGAGAGTGGTGGTGTGATCATAGCTCATCGCAACCTCAAACTCATGAGTTCAAGTGATCATCTCGCCTTAGCTTCCCAAGTAGCTGGGACTACAGATGTGTACCACCATGCCTGGCTAATATTTCCAGTTTCTAATTTAGTTTTATTGTTTAAAATTTATGTTTTAATAGGTCTTTTTTTTTAAGAGAAAATACATGTTATATTTGAAAGAAATAAGATTTTTAAAACAAGTATTTTGTCTTCATAGAAAGCCGAAGTGAATTCTTAGAGAAGTTACAAAGAGCTCGAGGCCAAGTAAAGCCATCTACTTCAAGTCAACCTATACTGTCAGCACCAGGACCCACTAAACTTACTGTAGGAAATTGGTCACTGACATGTTTGAAAGAAGGAGAAATTGCTATTCATAATTCAGATGGTCAGCAAGCTACAATATTGAAAGAAGATTTACCTGGTTTTGTATTTGAATCTAATAGAGGAACCAAACATTCATTTACTGCAGAAACTTCCCTGGGTAAGTATGTAGATATGTAAGGTTAGTAGGTAAAAATAAATGAATATGTTAAATTGTAATAAAGTATGCTCTATGAATGTTCTTTTTTTCCCCCCAAGGTTCAGAATTTGTGACTGGCTGGACTGGCAAAAGAGGCAGAAAACTGAAATCTAAGTTAGAAAAAACAAAGCAAAAGGTATATCTGTTGGATGTGCTTTATTCTTGTCTTTTATACTGATGTTGTAAATTTTCAGTGGTTAAGTATAAGCATTGAAAACAATTGAGCCATAGAACATAAGCAACCCTAATATAACGTATTTTAGTTTTCCTGTTTTCAGTGTTCATTTTCTTAAATATTTATTTACATATTATTTTTATACCTGTACTAAATACCAACATTAAAACAGAATCAAAATGGATATTAGTATGAAACAAAATGTAAATTACTTATTAATTGCATACAGAATTTAACTCATTGAAATTTTTTCTTTTCTTTTCTTTCCTTTTTTTTTTTTTTTTTGAGGCTGAGTCTCGCTGTATTGCCCAGGCTGGAGTGCAGTGGCGTGATCTTGGCTCACTGCACCCTCCGTCTCCCAGATTCATGCCATTCTCCTGTCTCAGCCTCCTGAGTAGCTGGGACTACAGACACCCGCCGCCACACCGGCTAATTTTTTGTAAAGACAGATTTTCACTATGTTAGCCAGGATGGTCTCAATCTCCTGACCTCGTGATCCGCCTGCCTCGGCCTCCCAAAGTGCTGGGATTACAGGCGTGAGCCACCACGTCCGGCCTGAAATTATTAATGATATTAATATTTTTAGTGTTATAGTGGGATTGAAAATGACTATTGTATTTTACAGTCTGGGTTAATACCTTGTGATACAGCAACTTAACTGCCTGGTTCTAAATTCAGATTATTTTGATGCTTAATTTAATGGCTATGGCAGCTGAAATTATTACTTCAAGAAGATACTGTAGCAGATGCGTAATTGACTAATCTTTTAATGCTTTCATCGGGTTTGCATTGTTATTTTCAAATATGGCCAGTATATTTCCATGTTAATCTCATAGTTAGATTCAACATTTTCTGGTGACTAGCATGTTTATTTTACCTGTAATGGTAATATAAAATAGGATTTGTTTTTTATTTGTTTTGTTTTGAAACAGAGTCTCTCTGTGTTGCCTAGGCTGGTCTAAAACACCTGAGTGCAAGTCATCCTCCTGCCTCAGCCTCTCAAGTAGCTGGGACTACAGGCCCTATGCCTGGTTCTAAGATAGTTTTTAAATACAGTATGCAAAGAATGCTTGTACGTGATTGGGATTAGGGGAGAGTTCTTGTGTTTTTTATGGCTTTGACCAGAGAAATTGTAATAATGGTGTTTCTTTTTCTTTTTCTTTTTTTTTTTTTAAAGAAACTTAGCGAAACCCTTGTAATAATGTTTTTTTTTGAGACTTGGTTTCGCTCTTGATGCCCAGGCTGTGGTGCAATGGTGCAATCTCGGCTCAGTGCAACCTCTGCTTCCCGGGTTCGAGCTATTCTCCTGCCTTAACCTCCTGAGTAGCTGGGATTACAGGTGCCCACCACCATGCCCAGCTAATTTTTTGTATTTTTAGTAGAGATGGAGTTTCACCATGTTGACCAGTCTGGTCTCAAACTCCTGACCTCAGGTGATCTACCTGCCTCAGCCTCCCAAGGTGCTGGGATTACAGGCATGAGCCACTGAACCTGTCCTGTAATAGTGGTTTTTATTTGAAGCAGATGTTTTATATAAAGATGTTCATGTCTTTATTTCCTGTTTGAATACGCTAGGTTATCCCAAAGATATTTCAGGTGCCACACTTTGGAAAGAACATAGCTTTTTTGTTTATTTTTATTTTTTTTTTGAGATGGATTCTCACTCTGTCACCCCGGCTGGAGTGCAGTGGTGCGATCTCGGCTCACTACAACCTCCGCCTCCCCAGGTTCAAACGATTCTCCTGCCTTAGCCTCCCGAGTAGCTGGGACTACAAGCACATGCCACCATACCCGGCTAATTTTTTATATTTTTAGTAGAGACAGGGTTTCACTGTGTTAGCCAGGATGGTCTCCATCTCCTGACCTCAAGTGATCCACCCGCCTCAGACTCCCAAAGTACTGGGATTACAGGCATGAGCCGCCATGTCCAGCCAACAGTAGTTACATTTTATAAAGTTGTTGTGAATATTGAACCATTGCTTGTAGGAGAAATACTGGGTTAGATTTCTTCTAGGCCTAGAGCCTGTTGTGACAACATTTTTGTCACCTTTTTTTTAATGTTTTCGATTAAAGACACCTTATTTGCTACGTATTGTTTTTTGTTTTTTGAGACAGAGTCTCACTCTGTTTCCTATGTTGGAGTACAGTGGCACAGTCTTGACTCACTGCAACCTCCACCTTCCAGGTTCAACCAATTCTCCTGCCTCAGCCTCCCAAATACCTGGGACTACAGGTGCGCGCCACCATGCCCGGCTCATTTTTGCATTTTTAGTAGAGACGGGGTTTCACCATGTTGGCCAGGCTGGTCTCGAACTCCTACCTCAAGTGATCTGCCCGCCTCGGTCTCCCAAAGTGCTGGGATTACAAGCCTGAGCCACTGCACCCAGCCTGATACGTATTGTTGATTTGTTAGTATTGAACTGGCCAACAGCACTGTTATGCTTGAACAAAGCGTATGTTAGCACACACTTTTTTTCTCTTTTCCCCTTGTAAGGTACATCACAGTCTTCTTGTGCTTAGAAACACTGGATAGCACTTAAGTACTGTGTTTGGGGGCCATTTTAAACAATGAAATCAGGAAGAAAAAGCCCCAAAATTCGATAAGTGTGACGCTAAGTAGATTGGGAGTAGGGCACTTGTTTATAGTATGAGACCCGAAGCAAGAAAGATTGTCACCTTTTTGAATTCTGCTGGGAACGTGCATATCAGGCACTGTAAATTTATTGCTGCACTGTGCATGTCCGTGAATGAATGTGAAAGCTCTGAAATGATTGATTTTGAGGTTACAAATTTTAATGAATACTCATATTTGCAAGCATGGAATCATTGAATAATCTGACTATAAATTACCTATCTCAAGAGCTTTTTGGTATACCTAATATGTCATTATTAACCAACCAAATCTAGACTACAGGGGACTGAAATTTTGTAACACAAACTAAAAAAATTCAATGAGAACATTGTCTCAATCTTGTATTCTCATTAAAAAAATAAAAATTATGGAGGGTGTGGAGTGAGGGTGGCAAGAGTTCCAAAACTTGGGTACTATGCTCACTACCTGGGTGTTGAGATCATTTGTATTGCAAACCTTAACATCACAATATACCCATGTAACCTGCACATGTACCCCCGAATCTAAAAGTTGAAATTATAAGATAAAAATTTTAAAAATTGGCCGGGCGCGGTGGCTCAAGCCTGTAATCCCAGCACTTTGGGAGGCCGAAATGGGTGGATCACGAGGTCAGGAGATCGAGACCATCCTGGCTAACACGGTGAAACCCTGTCTCTACTAAAAAATACAAAAAACTAGCCGGGCGAGTTGGCGGGCACCTGTAGTCCCAGCTACTCGGGAGGCTGAGGCAGGAGAATGGCCTGAACCTGGGAGGCAGAGCTTGCAGTGAGCTGAGATCTGGCCACTGCACTCCAGCCTGGGCCACAGAGCGAGACTCCGTCTCAAAAAAAAAAAAAAAAAAAAAAAAATTAAAAATTATTGCTTCACTTTCTTGATTTAAAATCAGTAGCAACTCAGTGAGTAGGTGGCTGTCCTTTTGCATATATAAACAAGTATGCATCAAAATATTTTAGGCAAAAATAATTTTAACTAATTTTTATTTTTTATTTATTTTTTATTTTTTGAAGCAAAGTCTTGCTCTGTCACCCAGGCTGCAGTGGCACAATCTTGGCTCACTGCAGCCTCCACCTCCCGGGTTCAAGTGATTGTCCCACCTCAGCCTCCTGAGTAGCTGGGACTATAGGCATGCACAACCATGCCCAGCTAATTTTATTTTTAATTTTTAGTAGAGACGAGGTTTTACCATGTTGGCCAGGCTGGTCTTGAACTCCTGACTGACCTCAAGTGATCTGCCTGCCTCCGCCTCTCAAAGTGCTAGGATTACAAGCATGAGCCACCACACCAGTATTAATTATTAATACTGTTTTATAAAGAGATAGTTTCTTCAAAGTCGTCTGATATCCATGATTGCCATCTTTTAATTCTGAAGGGCATACCAAAATAGAATAGAAAGTATTATTAAGTAGTTTACAGCAATAGGTTTTTTCTGTTGCATTAGAGTTATGCTGGTTTGTTTGGGATTAAAATGGCATTAGGTGAATCCTAAATTTACATTACTTAAGCATATGATTTGTGAATAATATCATGTACTAAATTTCATCAGACCCAGAACATAGGTTGTTTTCTTAAATAACTGTTACTTCAAGAGCTCATTTGCCCAAATGACAGTACATACCTTTTTATGGTGAAATAAGTAAATATGAGTGTCTATAAAAGTGAAGATTTGGTAAAATTATTAATTGTAGTAAAAATTCACATTTGTTATGCTTATTTTGGTAGGTACGAACTATGGCTCGAGATTTATACGATGACCACTTTAAAGCTGTTGAAAGCATGCCTCGTGGAGTAGTGGTAACACTCAGAAACATAGCAACTCAGTTAGAGTCATCTTGGGAGCTTCATACAAATAGACAAGTATGTCAACCTCTAGATTTTGATGATGTGTAGTGAGTTTTAGTTTGATGTCTTCCCCTCTATCCTTTATGTCATGGGTATTGAGTAGGGGGTCAGCAAATTATGGCCCAGGAGCCAAATCTGGCCTGCTCCCCATTTGCGTATGACTGCATGAGGTAAGAATGGTTTTTATACTTTTAAATGATTGAAAACAAACCAGAAGGAGAATTTCAAGACACATGAAAATCAGATTTCAGTATCCATATAATTTATCACACGTAGCCATGCTTATTCATTTACATATTGTCTACAACTACTTTGGTGCTACAAGGGCATGGTTGAATAGTTGTGACGTAGACTATATGGCCTGCAAAGCCTAAAATATTTGCACTGGGCCCTTTACAAAAATGTTTGCTGACCTCTGGTAGACATAATTTGTGTTAATCATTTTAACTTTTAATTTTGCTTAATTTCTAAATTATTGTCATGATAATTGGTATTCTGATAAGTTATTTTAAGAGCTATGTTTATGTTTTTGGTTGTCTTCATGAATTTTTTTTTTATTTTAGTGTATTGAGAGTGAGAACACTTGGAGAGATTTAATGAAGACAGCTTTAGAAAACCTAATTGTACTTTTGAAGGATGAAAACACAATTTCACCATATGAAATGTGTAGCAGTGGCTTGGTACAGGCACTTCTTACTGTGTTAAACAATGTAAGTTTATCAAGTAGTAAAGAAAAATATAGTTTTAAAAATTATTTGTAGTTACTCCTTTGGTAGAGTAGTTTTTAGTTTGTTTTGTCAAGAAATATTTAAAAGCTGAATGATGTTAATATTTCTAATTTCTTCAACCTTTAAGTTTTATCGTTAGTTTGAGCCAAATGAATTAGATAATGGTTTATTTTGATTTCTAAGTTGCCAGTTATAATTTGCTAAAGGTTTTGTTGACTAAAAACACTGAAGCCTAAGATTTATTACTCACTGCTCTGATTTTTACCTAAGTTATATAAAATAGAATATGTCTGTAGACCTTAAGTACTCAAGTTATATACATAATGTATGAACAGTGAAAGTTTAGGAAGTTTATGATGGAAGGAACTCTCCACAGGGCCTGTTTTCCAAAGAAAAGTATTGTTTGGAGGAGCAAAGTTGTAAGCCTACCTAAGCATATCATAAAGCTATTCAAAAATAACTCAGACCCAGTCTTGTAGATGGAAATGTAGTGCTGGAGTCACATTCTGCTTAAAGTTGTAACAAATACAGATGAGTTAAAAGGAAAAAAAAAAAAAAAAGACAGTGTAGGAAGTTTATGTGAAAATTTGATAAATATTTGCTAATAACCTTATATATTTTTTTGATTTAAGAATGCCTCTTTATTGTGGTAAAACTTTTTTCCTTTGTTTATATATTTACTTATTTTTGAGACAGAGTCTCGCTTTGTCACCCAGGCTGGAGTGCAGTGGTGCAGTCCTGACTCACTGCAGCCTCTGTTTCCTGGGCTCAAGTGATTCTCCTGCCTTAGCCTCCTGAGTAACTGGGATTATAGGCGCCTGCCACCTTGCCCGGCTAACTTTTGTATTTTTAGTAGAGACGAGGTTTTGTCATGTTGGCCAGGCTGATTTCGCACTCCTGACCTCAAGTGACCCGCCTGCCTTTGCCTCCCAAGTGCTGGGATTACAGAAGTGAGCCATTACACCTGGCTCTTTTTTCCTTTATTTTAATGAAAGAATTATTTTCATTTCAGTTCTACTTAGTTCTATTTAATTAATTATTTATATTTTTAAAAATTTGGAATGCTTCACGAATTTGTGTGTCATCCTTGTGCAGGGGCCATACTAATCTCTGTATCATTTCAGTTTTGGTACACGTACTGCTTGCTGAAACGCAGACTACTCAGTTTTAATTGTTTTTAGTGTGTGTGCCTGTGTGTGTGTGCACTTGCCTGTGCTTGTGCATCTGTGTGTTCACCATGTTGCCCAGGCTGGGCTCAAGCTATCTGCCTGCCTTGGCCTCCCAACGTGCTGGGATTACAGGTATGAGCCACTGTGCCTGGCCAGAGTTGATTTCTTGATCTTAATCATTGTATGTGCTGATGCACTTTTAAGATTTACTTTAGGCTGGGCACGGTGGCTCATGCCTGTATTCCTAGTACTCTGGGAGGCCGCAGTGGGCAGAACGCTTGAGGTCAGGAGTGCGAGACCAGCCTGGCCAACATGGTGAAACCCTGTTTCTATTAAAAATACGAAAAAAATTTAGCCAGGCATGTTGGCATGCACCTGTAGTCCCATCTACTCTTCTGTAATTCTGAGGCAGGAGAATTGCTTGAACCTGGGAGGTGAGGTTGCAGTGAGCCGAGATAGCACGACTGTACTCCAGCCTGGGTGACAGAGCGAGACTGTGTCTCCAAAAAAAAAAAAAAAAATTGCACTTGAACTTCAATGAGTCCCATAGTCCCTTCATAAACTTTACTATTTGCATTTATTCCCATTTATTACAGTGATATATCACATTATATCACTTAGTAATCTATGAAATAGTTTTGATGTACCAGTTTTTTTCTACTACTTATTAAAGTAAATAGTACTGTTAAAATGGAAAATGTTCATTCCTATATTAATATAATCTGAAACCATCTTGTATACTTGGGGAAACACTGATTTTGCAGCATAATTGCTGAGTACATTATAACATTGAAGAAGGAAAAAATTTTGTATGTTAGCCATGGCCTACTAGTCACATAGTAAAAATAATTTTAATTGAAAGATGAAATGATTAATGATTTTATTCAGATTGTAGTGATCATTGTATAACAATATGTTAACATTTGTCTCTTAGTTTTTGATAAATTTCAGTAAGATCCTTAAATTATTTTTTTTTGAGACTTTATACTTTTTGTTTTCTTTAGAGCATGGATTTGGATATGAAACAAGATTGTAGTCAACTGGTAGAGAGAATAAATGTTTTTAAAACTGCCTTTAGTGAAAATGAAGATGATGAAAGGTAAAACCCCAAATTTCTTTGAATTTGATGTTAGTAATGTTTACACAGTTGGTATACTTCCTTTAAAATAAGTCTAGTATAACATTTATGCACACAAAAGAAACTCTTATTTAACAAGAAAGTAACATATTATACATGTATAATAGGAAAATTTTTGAAGTTTTTAATCTAATGGAATAAAAAGAAACATTGAAATTACATGTCTGGTATGCATGCCACTGATCACTTAGTTTACTTATTCATGATAATTATTATTTTGTAAATTCAGACAAGGTTTTGCTCTGTTGCCCAGGCTGGAGTGCAGTGATGTCATCTTAGCTTACTGCAGCCTCAACCTCCTGGGCTCAAGCATTTCTCCTGTCTTGGCTGCCCAAAGTGTTGGGATTATAGGCATGAACCACCGTTCCTGGCCTGATCACTTAGTTTAAATTACATGACTGTTTAAGATAGTTGAAAATTTGAACACTGATGAAATGTTTGATAAATTAAGTGATAATTTCTCTTTTTTAAAGTGTAATACTTTAAAAAAAAAATAATTTGTTAGATTTATGTACAAAGACTATCTCTGGATGAAATGATAAGCCCTTTAGTATTTTTTCAAAATATGTAAGAAGGAGAGGCCAGGCACGGTGTCTTACACCCGTAATTCCAGGACTGTGGGAGGCTGAGGTGGGTGGATCACTTGAGGTCAGGAGTTCGAGACCAGCCTGGCCAACATGATAAAAAACGATCTCTACTAAAAATAAAAAGTTAGCTGGGCCTGGTGGTGGGCATCTTTAATCCCAGCTACTCGGGAGGCTGAGGCAGGAGAATCCCTTGAACCCTGGAGGCAGAGGTTGCAGTGAGCTGAGATCACGTCACTGCACTCCAGCCTAGGTGACAGATTGGCCATTAGTAGCTAATTGCTAAAGCTGGGTTGATGAAGGTTCATTATATTATTCTGTGTACATTTGAATGGGATTGCACTTTTAAAATAAGTTATACAATTTATTCAGATAATTGTGTTAATTTCAAATTTCATTTTTAATGAATGCATATTATATCTTTATGGATGTATAATAATGTATTGAAGTATTGCTATGTTAAACATTTTAGCTCTTTGAAAACTATTACTAATACTCAAATATACTAGTCTCAATGGAAACATCTTTTTACGTAAATTCCATAAGTGGTAATACTGTGTTAAAGGTTATAGATTTTTTTTTTTTTTTTAAAGAGATGGAGTCTTGCTGTGTTGCTGAGGCTGGAGTCCACTGGCTATTTACAGGTGCCATAATTTTGCACTACAGCCTCAAACTCCTGGGCTCAAGTGATTCTCTTTTCTCAGTTTTCCTTGTAGCTGGGACTCCAGCATATACCACCTTGCCCAGCTCTGCAAGATGATTTTTAAAAGTTCTTGATTCAAATTTTCACATTGTTTTCTGGAAGTGTCAACGCAATTTACAGTCTAACAATGAGAAAGGATGTGTTGTAATATCCTTGCCATCAAATATTTTTTCAAAACTTTGTTGCTTTATATTCTTTTTTATTTATCAAATATGAAATAAAATTATTTAAACTTTAAAAATAAATCATACGTCTGCTTTAAATATAATTAAGTTTTTATTCGAAAAATGAAACGTTTTATTCTTAAGTGAAGGAAATTGAGTTGTGAGAGTATCTCTACTCAGACATAATCTAATACAAAAATTAAACTTTGTAGTCATGAAAAAGTAGGGGTATATAGTGAAGTTGATTACTATATTTTCTGCATGAACATTTACATGTAGTTATACAAAAGCTCTTAATAATAATTATTTCTTCACAGTCGACCAGCAGTTGCATTAATTCGAAAGTTAATAGCTGTACTAGAATCTATTGAACGCCTACCTCTCCATTTGTATGATACACCAGGATCCACATATAACCTCCAGGTAACCATAAAAAATGTAGTAGCTAGTATTGCTGAATGCATCTAGGAACAGTGTGACACTTTTCTTTAAAAAAATTATTTTCTTTCACGTCGGATTAAAATAAAAATGATTCACTTAATCTTTAAAGATTTTAGCTTATATGCCATTCGATTGATCTTAATGACTTGAAATCTGTTTTGTTTGATCAAATCACTGGGAAATGATGCATTTATTCATTTAATATTTGTTAAAAGAATTATATTTCATAGATCATAAGTGGCAAAAGATATATCAGTGGAAAAAGCTGAGAAAAGGGTTCCTCTTATTCTACAATTATGAGTCAGTTCTGTCTTAGTCCATTTGGGCTGCTGTAACAAAATTCCTGCGAACTTAATAAACAGAAATTAATTGCTCACAATTCTGGCAGCAGGGAAGTCCAAGATCAAGGTGCCAGCAGATTTGGTGTCTGGTGAGGGCCTATTCCTCTTAGATGGAACCTTCTAGCTGTGTCCTCACGTGGTAGAAGGGATGAACAAGATCTCTCAGGCTTCTTTTAAAAGGACACTAATCCCATTCATGAGGGCAGAGCCCTCCCAAAAGTTCCGCCGTCCAACATCACTGCACTGGGGATTAAGTTTTAACACGTGAATTTTGCGGGGACACAGACATTCAGACCATGGCAAGTCCCTTCCTTATCTCTATATTGTAAACATAAGAAAAAACGTCAAGATGTTTTAAGCACAATTTTTTTCAGGTCTTTCTTGATGTCAGTGGTTAGAGTCAGATTGCCCAAGTCTTCACTAGTCCTGCCCGCCACATGGTTTCATAGCCTGTTTCTTTTCCTTCCCTCCTCCTCCCCATATATGTATATCTGTATATAATATGTAACTTCCTATTTATATTCTCATTCATTCAATTATTCTTTTCTTTAGTAGCTGGGATCTAGAGGCAAACAAACAATACATTTTACTAATATCCTAGCCCAGAACTTTTATCACTTTTT
Source organism: Macaca fascicularis (assembly GCF_037993035.2). NCBI lineage: Eukaryota > Metazoa > Chordata > Mammalia > Primates > Cercopithecidae > Macaca > Macaca fascicularis. Next base: position 98,961,471 of record NC_088381.1, on the reverse strand, counting down.
TTTGTGGGTTTCTTAAGGGTTTCCTAGCAAGGCCTTCTGCTTTGAATTTTGTTCTGCATTCTACTGAATGGAATAGTTTCTTTTAAATAATAGCCTTCAATGAGTGACTGAGGATCTATATATGCCAAAGCAATGAAAAGCTAACAAAACTTGCCATACCTCTGAGAACCCAGTACTGTTACCAGTGCCAGTAGACTCCCAAACTGGAGTGCTTATCTAGGGAGTTTTACAGTGCAGTAGTTGCACCTGATATTCTATATGTAAAAGATGTAGAGGGCTACTTTGTGTTTTGTTTCAGACAGAATAACCGGGGTAAGGGGGACTGTTTGGTCCATCGTTTTTAAGCTTTGTTTCTGGTAAGTGGATGAGTTGGAGATAAGTCTCAAAGACAGTGCACCAATGCCTTTTATTATGCATTTTTCACTTCAGGAGATTGTGCAAGATCCAAAGAGAGGAAGGCCAGGAATGTGCTCTCTGGTGATTTTGCTGTCTAAAACTACCAAAATGCACATACAAATCTTTAATTGTTTTTATAGGAATTAGTTAAGATTTGTACAGAAATGAAACTACCTAAAATTGCTAGTCCTGTGCTTGTTGCTTACTAAAATGTATTGGATTAAAAACTATTTTGCATCTCTTAAAGTTTATTAGCCTTTGATCATACAGGTTGAGTATTCTTTATCCAAAATGCTTGGAACGAGAAGCGTTTTGGATTTTGTAATATTTGTATTATACTTACCGATTCAGCATTCCTAGTCCAAAATCTGAAATGCTCCAGTGAACATTCCTTTGAGCATCATGTCAGTGCTCAGAAAGTTTCAGATTTTGGAGCTTTTCAAGATTCCAGATTTTTAGATTAGGGATACTTATCCTGTAGAATATATTCTAGCGGAGTAAGCCAATTAGCTACTTTTCAAAAACTTACCTGGAAAATTGTGAGTTATAAGTCACTTTGGTTAAAAAGTTTTATAAGTTTGTTTAAATTGTTGTGTATTTGAAGTTGTTTAGAAATTCTAGGAAGTTAACTATCTTTTTCTTGATAGCCACTGTAACTTACTCAGTGGCCTTTTTATAAAAGTATCTTTTCCTGTAGCGTTGTTTTTTGGAGTGCAGTGTCATGATCTTGGCTCGCTGCACCCTCTGTGTCCCAGGCTCAGTTGATCCTCCCACCTTAGCCTCCCCAATACTTGGAACTACAGGCATGCATGCCCGGCTAATTTTTTGTTTGTTTGTTTTAATATGTAGAGATGAGGTCTCACTGTGTTGCCCAGGCTGGTCTTGAACTCCTAGGCACAAGCAATTGATCCTCTTGCCTCAGACTCCCAAAGTGCTAGGATTACAGGTCTGAACCACCTTGCCTGGCCTAAAGAATGTTAAATAGGCTGGGCGTGGTGTCTCACGCCTGTAAACCCAGCAGTTTGGGAGGCCAGGGTGGGCGGATCACCTGAGGTCAGGAGTTTGAGACCAGCCTGGCCAACATAGTGAAACCTGTCTCTGCTAAGAATGCAAAAATTAGCCAGGGTGGTGGCATGTGCCTGTAATCCCAGCTACTTGGGTGGCTGAGGTAGGAGAATCGCTTGAAGCTGGGAGGCAGAGGTTGCAGTAAGCCAAGATCAATCCACTGCACTCTAGCCTGGGCAACAGGAGCGAGACTCCATCTCAAAAAAAAAAAAAAAAAAAAAAAAGAATCTTTAATAGAAAACAGACATTTGTTCATACTTCCATTATGTTTATACTTCATACATCGCAGTTGTTTTAGGGTATATCATTTTTTACAACTCTGAGACAAAAACCAAGACGTTTTCCAAAGTATTTTGATCGTTTTTGTGTAGATACTTACAAGGAGATTACGATTTCGGTTGGAACGTGCACCTGGTGAAACTGCATTGATTGACAGGACTGGCAGAATGTTGAAGATGGAACCTTTGGCTACAGTTGAATCTCTGGAACAGTACCTTTTGAAAATGGTGAGTTTCTGGCAAGGGCATGGTGAAATAGGCATTCTGAGCAGTGGTTTAGCCTTTTAGAACAGTAATTTGGGAAGTATATATCCAGAGTTATGGTAATACACTTTGGCCCAGTAATTCCATTTTAGAACTGATTTCTACATGAAGATGTTTATTATAATTTTGTAATATTGAAATACTAAACAAAAACCTTAATTCAAATCAATGAATTAATGTTAAATAGATAATTCATATTAAAAATTTAAATTTAATTGACAATTGTGTATAAAATTATTTCTGTTAATTTGAATATCATATAGCCATAAAAATGTATAAAGACTAATGGTAACAGAAAAATGTTTTTGTACAGTATGATCAAGAATTTGTTCTATCCATTGGAATAATAAACTAAAGAAATACTCTGTGATTATTAATAGCAAGGTGCTTTGGTTGTGGGACTTTTTATTTTTCTTTATATTTTTTGCATATTTTTAAATGAACATTTGTGTTTTTTTGTTTGTTTTTTGTTGTTGTTGTTGTTGTTTTGTTTTGAGACAGAGTCTCACTCTGTTGCCAGGCTGGAGTGCAGTGGCACAATCTCGGCTCACTGCAACCTCTGCCTCCCAGGTTCAAGTGATTCTCCTGCCTCAGCCTCCCGAGTAGCTGGGACTACAGGTGCCCGCCACCATGCTTGGCTAATTTTTGTGTTTTTAGTAGAGACGGGGTTTCACCATTTTGGCCAGGATGGTCTCCATCTCTTGACCTCATGATCCACCCGCCTCGGCCTCCCAAAGTGCTGGGATTATAGGTGTGAGCCATCGCGCCCAGCCTAAATGAGCATTTGTGATAATAAAAGAAAACAATTCACATGCTTGAAAACAGCATTATTAAGGTGACTGTCTTTCATATTTTCTTTGGTTTAGGTAGCAAAACAGTGGTATGATTTTGACCGATCTTCATTTGTTTTTGTTCGAAAATTAAGAGAAGGACAAAATTTTATATTTCGGCACCAGCATGATTTTGATGAAAATGGAATCATTTACTGGATTGGAACAAATGCAAAGTAAGTCAGTCATTCTACTTTAAGCTGGAGTGACCATATTCGCTTGGTAAAAGAATTGTAGGAAGTAGAATAAAATTGTTAACACTCTGGATATTCTGTGGTTTAAGGAAGTTTGCCTTGTAGGTAGAAGTTAAGATTATCCAAATTACTTTTTATGAGGAAAAAAATGTCTAAATTGCTAATTCTAGAATTGTACTTAATATACTTTTATATTTAAAACCTTCTGCAAATGCAATTATCTTAACATTGTTATTTGCTAATTTTTCTTTATTTTTGTATAGAACTGCTTATGAATGGGTAAATCCAGCTGCCTATGGACTTGTAGTAGTAACGTCATCAGAAGGAAGAAATCTACCTTATGGCCGCTTAGAAGACATACTAAGTCGTGATAATTCAGCTTTAAATTGTCATAGCAATGATGATAAGAATGCCTGGTTTGCCATAGATCTGGGTCTCTGGGTGATACCATCAGCATATACACTTCGTCATGCTCGTGGTTATGGAAGGTCTGCACTGAGAAATTGGGTTTTCCAGGTATCCAAAGATGGACAGAACTGGACTTCTTTGTATACCCATGTTGATGACTGCAGTCTCAATGAACCAGGGTTAGTTGAGGAGTCTTTGCAAATTGGAAAACTCACTAAAGAGCTTTGTTTATTTTTATAATTTTATACTCTAGAGCTCTCTTCTTTGTGAAATATTGAAGCAAAATTTTCCTTCTAAAAACAAATCACTTGATACTTCAGGCATTAAAAGTTTGAAACTTTACTAAAACTTTGTCAAAAGGTTTAGATTAAATAGTAGAAAACTGAGCTGAATATTTTACACTGGATCTTAGCCAAAAGGCTGAGAAGCTATGAATATTTTAAAAATTGGTATATAGCTATATATACATACACACACACACACACACACACACAGAGCACACTAATGGACACAAGTGAAATAAGCTTTCCATCAACTCTCCATATAATCACGTAATACTTTGGAATGTTCAACATATTAGCAGTGGCTATTGCTGGTTGTAGAATTAAGGCTGACTTAAAATGTTTTTATTTTTATCTATCCTTAAATTTTATGTATTGAATTAGTTTTTAAAAGACAAGTCAGTAACTTCTAAAATATTAGTTATACTAAATTTTATTTATACATTTTGGCACATATCAAGGAGTAGATTATGTACTTAAATTGCTTTTGGCATTTGATATGGTATGAGAGGAGCTTCTTAACATTAGGATTAATAGGTGATGTTTTTACCCCTTTTTCATGCTTTAAAGACAAAACATTAATACGTTGTTTAAAACTTTGCAAAAAACGTTTTTAAGTCCTTTTTTCCATCATAAGAGAATTTCTCCTACTCTTTGTAAACTTTTTTTTTTCTTTTTTATTTTTTGTGTGTGAAGAGAATGGGGTCTTGTTATGTTGGCTGCTTTCTAACTCTTGGCCTCAAGTGATTCCCCTCACCTCAGCCACCCAAGTAGCTGAGACAACAGGGGCACACCACTGCACCCATCGTTTTGTCTTTTATCTTTGAATTATATTAATCATAAATCATTAATGTTATGAGTCAAATCAATAGCGTACATTTAAGTGTTTCATTTTTAACTTGTTTTCTTGACTACTTTTTTTCCCTTGATTTCTTGATTCTTGTAATGAACTGTTGAGTGAATATGAAAGTTAGTGTATTTTTTCTACAGGTCTCTGTTATATAAAAAATCTTCCCCAGCTTGAATTTCTTTTTCATCTGTTTTAAAATATTACATAATTTTTTCTCTAACATATTAACAGGTCAACTGCAACTTGGCCTCTTGATCCACCAAAGGATGAGAAACAAGGGTGGAGACATGTGAGAATTAAACAGATGGGGAAAAATGCCAGTGGACAGACACACTACCTCTCACTATCTGGATTTGAACTTTATGGCACTGTAAATGGAGTATGTGAAGATCAGCTAGGTAAAGAGATGATAGGAGACTTTTCTAACTTACTGAAACAATTACTTTTGTAAAAAGTGTTTTGGTTTTTATTTCTCCAATTTCTGCCTAACAGGGAAAGCAGCTAAAGAAGCAGAAGCTAATCTTAGACGGCAGAGACGTCTAGTACGCTCCCAGGTTCTGAAATACATGGTTCCAGGAGCTCGTGTTATCAGAGGCTTGGATTGGAAATGGCGAGATCAGGATGGCAGCCCACAGGGAGAAGGCACTGTCACAGGAGAACTGCACAATGGTGAGTAGGTGCTCAGCACATTTGTGTAGAAAATGGGTAGTTAAGTTTTTTCTTATGTCTTTCAAGATAATTTATAGATTGCATAAATGTATGAGCACTGTTTAGAAGAACTGTTGATATCACATTGTAAATGGAAAAAATGTAAAGAAAATAAGGGAAAATTTTAAGTTCTTGGGTTTTGACTAGAAACTTGTAATATTTTGGAAGTGATCAAGCCTAGTGTAAGTTGAGTATCTTCAAGATACACTTCTGGTTTTTTTCCCTCTAGTTTATTTTCAAGCTTACTGTGAGTTTTATTTTAACTTCTTATGCTTTTCTTTATCTTGTTAGTGTCACAGGAATCACGCAATAATTTTTATGGTATCATAAATCATGTAGAAGAAAAAGGATTAGCATTTTTACTTAACTATTTTTTAATAAAGCATGGAACAAAACGCATCGTCTCTTTATCTGTTAGTAGATTATTGTTTCAAAATGTTTCTCAGCCTACCTGCTTTTTTGGGAGGAGTTTATCATGTTTTGTAAATATTGCTGTGTGAATCGAGTTTCTTTGATGCTGCAAAGTTTAGCAAAGTCATCCACTTATTACTATTAACTTCAAAGCAATTATAGTGGCAAATTGTTTTCTTCAAACTATAAGGTTGATTTATTAGCAGATAATTTGCCTAAACATCAGTAGGTTTGTTTTCATCAATTTTGTATCAGTTTTTAGCATTAAAAAAAGTAAAATGTTTATATTCTCAACTTACAGCACATTTGTTTTTTGTTTTGCTTTGTTTTGTTTTGTTTTGTTTTGTTTTTTTTGAGAGAGAGTCTTGCTTTTGTTCCCTGGAGTGCAATGGTGTGATATCGGCTCACTGCAACCTCTGCCTCCCGGGTTCAAGCGATTCTCTTGCCTCAGTCTCCCAACTAGCTAGGATTACAAGCATGCGCCACCATGCCCGGCTAATTTTGTATTTTTAGTAGAGACGGGGTTTCTCCCTGTTGGTCAGGCTGGTCTCGATCTCCTGACCTCAGGTGATCCACCCGCCTCGGCCTCCCAAAAGTGCTGGGATTACAGGCATGAGCCACCACGCCCGGCAACTTACACCACATATTTAAAGAGCTAGAATAAATGTGAAAGTACTTAGGAGAATGACTGACATTTAATTTCATGTGTTATGTGGTAAAGACATTTATTTATTCAAATAAACCCTTTGATTATATTGCTTTTAAGTACTTAGGAGAATGACTGACATTTAATTTCATGTGTTATGTGGTAAAGACATTTATTTATTCAAATAAACCCTTTGATTATATTGCTTTTAAGATTCTATTTCTTGGATTATTTTACTGCCAGATGTTTTTATGTAGTATCAGGCCCTAATTGCAAATCATTTTAATCATACAGGTTTACAGTGACCTAAAATTCATAAATACCAGTAATAGTTGAGACATCAGTAGTACCATTCAACTCAGAAATTTCAAATTTTCTTGTTTTTTGGGCATCTTGATGATACTTATTAAAAAGTTGTTATTCTATTTCCTGTAATTGTTTTGGCCTTGATGTATGTGACTTGAGAAGAAGAGGCTAGTTAGAGGCGTGTGAATGCAGTTCTTTTTTCTCGGGATGGAGTCAACTGAAGCAATTGCATAGGGAAATTAGAATATTGTTTTTTCCCCCGAGATACAATGGCACAACAGTTTTAATACAACCACCAATCTTCACAAAATAATTTTAATACTTTGTGCCTGGACTAGCAGCATCTTGCACTGTGATATTCCTATACATACATAAGCATTTTATTGAAGTACAAATGTTAAAAGCAGAGTAACTTAAGCAATTGCCTATACAAAGGTAAATAGACACTGTAGGTTATTTTTCTTCTTGATTCATTTTTGCTGCATAGTAAGTTGCAATTACATTTCAGTATAATGTTACTGATCTATAAAATACATTTGAACTGTGAGGTATGGCATCTCCTTATGACAGAGTGCTCACATGTAAATCTGAATATTTTGAGTGTTTTTTTTTGTTTTATTTTGTTTTATCTGCCACAGATGGGAAAAACAGAAATCATGTAGCCTAGAAATTTCAGGGTTTAGCATTCAAGAAAGGCCTATTTTTGCTGATCTGACAAATGTAGAAATTTAGTTTTGGCTAATCAACATGGCCATTCCCATCAAGTTATGCCTTTAAGTCTCTATGTCAGAGAGGGTTCTTAGCTTTCAAATACTTAAGCCAACCATTTCTAATGATGGCTAGTCGTTACTGACTCTATTTTTTTTGTCTATCTTTTGGGCATAGAAGGAGTTGAGAGAGTATGTTTTTTGGGCCAATTAATACAATACAAAAGTTACTTTTATTTGAGATTGGGCTGTGTTTTTGAACCTTCTTCTTTTCTCACACATTTCTGTGTAGCAGAAGAGATAGTTAAATGTTGGTTCTTCAGAGATTATTTCAGCATACAGAAAACAATAGAGGCAATTGAAAAATCTCATCTAAGCTACTTATGTAGATTTGGGGCAGTCACTTTTCCTTTCAAAGAACACATATGCAGATAATCCCCACAGGTAATTCAATATTATTTCCCTCTGAGTGCCAGCATAAACATATGAACTTGGTGTATGTGTGGGTGGGCATCTGGGTGTGTGGATGGGTGTGTATGTGAACTTGGGCCCCTTTTATGTGTGGGTAAGAACTTTATAAAGGCTTGTTATAGTTTTAAAAAAATGTTTTTTGTGTCTTATGTTTTTCCCTGAAATAGTTAGCTTATAACACTAAAATAAGATTGTAAAATTTATATTAATTTTCTTTTAATAGACATTTTTTTTTTTTTGCTTTTGGAGATTCATTACCTTTTTAAAAAAAGAATATTATTTTTCAACTACAAGTAAATATATAAATTGAATATCATTATGCTCATTAGTTCTGTACATGTTAGTAGCTTTAGCAGATAGTTTCTAATAAAAGAGCTCAGTATGCTCTTTAAATTTTTTTTTAGAATTTTCTGTGCTTATTCAAATTTATTGAACTTAATTATTTAACATAAGAGAACCAAGGAACCACTGAACTTTGAGAACACAACCGAAATGCTAACTTTAGTATTTTATTTGAGCTAGTGACCTAAAATTTCTGTGGTAATATATGAATATTTTGAGAGGTTAGCCAAAATTAATGGTAAGAAATTAATGGTAAGCTAGCACGTTTTTCTAGACAGAAAATTTGACTACACATAATTATACTTATTAATTTAAAAACTTTTACCTAGATTGTGTTTACTTGCAGAAGTGGCAGTATTTTACCACGTATATCAATCTTTTAAAATTTCTTAAACAGTTCTTCCATTTAAGAAGTAACCAAGCCAGGTGCAGTGGCTCACATCTGTAATCCCAGCTACTCAAGAGGCTGAGGTGGGAGGATCATTTAAGCCCAGGAGTTCAAGATTAGCATGGGCAACGCAAGACCTCATCTCTAAAAATCAAATAATTTTAAAAATGAAAAACAACCCAGTAGATTTAAACATGACCTTTACATTGCTTTTAAATGTCATAGACTGAATAGTTCAGAAATAAGGGAAATAAAAGGAAGAATTTTAAACATTTCCTGGAAACCCTTGTATACAGTACATATTTCTTGTCCTTAAAATATTTTTATCATGAGAGTTAAATATTATAGACTTTCAGATAACTAGTCATATAGTCAAATAATTGAGTCCAAAAATTTACATATATTTTAGTTGGCAGACCTTGATTGACTAGAAATTCAGAAAAGGACAGCACTGATGAAAAGCTGATCCCATATTGTGGAGCTACTGTCTGACACGCTCCTATCTGCTTTCTGCTGGGTCTCACAAACTCCTGTCCCTTTCCAGGCTGGATTGATGTCACCTGGGATGCTGGTGGCTCAAACTCTTACCGTATGGGCGCAGAAGGAAAATTTGACCTCAAGCTTGCACCAGGGTACGACCCTGATACAGTGGCATCACCCAAACCTGTTTCATCCACTGTTTCAGGCACAACGCAATCATGGAGCAGCTTGGTGAAAAACAACTGTCCAGACAAGACATCTGCTGCTGCAGGCTCCTCAAGTAGAAAAGGAAGCAGCAGTTCTGTGTGTAGCGTGGCCAGTAGCAGCGACATCAGCTTGGGTTCGACCAAAACGGAACGGAGATCAGAAATTGTAATGGAACACAGTATAGTTTCAGGAGCTGATGTCCATGAACCAATTGTTGTTCTTTCATCTGCTGAAAACGTCCCTCAAACAGAAGTAGGGTCGTCTTCCAGTGCAAGCACCAGCACCTTAACAGCGGAGACGGGAAGTGAAAATGCTGAAAGGAAGTTAGGCCCCGATAGTTCTGTTCGTACTCCTGGGGAGTCTAGTGCAATATCCATGGGAATTGTCAGTGTTAGTTCTCCTGATGTTAGTTCAGTATCTGAATTAACTAATAAAGAAGCAGCTTCACAACGACCTCTTAGCTCTTCAGCAAGTAACAGACTGTCAGTGAGTTCTTTGTTGGCTGCTGGGGCCCCTATGAGCTCTAGTGCAAGTGTACCTAACCTGTCCTCAAGAGAAACATCTAGCTTGGAGAGTTTTGTAAGGAGAGTGGCAAACATAGCACGGACTAATGCCACGAACAACATGAATCTAAGCCGAAGCAGCAGTGATAACAACACTAATACTTTGGGGAGGAATGTGATGAGCACAGCAAGTAAGTGAGCTTTTCCTTCTGGAACCAATGCTTTTTCCACTTGGAGGGATGCAAAGTAGGGTCTCTTGTTCTGGCTGCAGTTTTTAACTAGGTCATTAACCATATTAGATAAAGCTACATCAAATTTAGCACTTCAGGAATATGAAGTTAAGTTCTCTAGAATCATAATATTTTCAGAATTCAGATTAGGTGTGATAAAGAACCTCTTATTCTAGAAGGATAAAACAATACTTCTGATTTTCACTCCTTTATGATACATCATTAAGCAAAGTTGCATGAGGAAATAGATGACTATTAAATGTTATCATAGTGCAGTGAAACCAAAGCATCATGTAAGTATAGCTTTTATTTAGACTCTACATTGATCTTAGCTTCTGAAAGTTAAATTCCAATTTAAGCTGCTTACAGGTCAAAATAATTCCCTTGGAAAATACATTGGGAATTATTTCATTGCTTGTTTCATTTCTTTAAAAAAGTTAGGCATAATATTTAAAAATGTAATAGTGCTATAAAAAGAATTTTTAGTTGGATTTCAGTTGGGTTCCCAAAGTTGTTGCTTTTCAGGAACCATTTTATTATTAGTGTGTTTTATGACCTCACTCTTTAAAAAATATAAAACTTGGTTTTTGTAAGGTTTCTACAGTCTCACCTATTTGTACTGATTTGCTTCATTTTTTGTCTTTAGCTTCTCCTCTTATGGGTGCTCAGAGTTTCCCTAATTTGACCACACCTGGTACTACATCAACAGTGACTATGTCAACGTCCAGTGTTACTAGCAGCAGCAATGTAGCTACAGCAACAACAGTTTTATCAGTTGGTCAATCATTAAGTAATACTTTAACCACCAGCCTCACATCAACTTCCAGTGAGAGTGACACAGGTCAGGAAGCAGAATATTCCTTATATGGTAAGTTATAATTTAAAATTGAAGTATTTAGATACTTAAATAACGATACTTTTATTATGTTTTCTCCTGATATTTTAAACTTTTGTTTAAAGAGAATTATTCTCTCTTCTTATAAATATGTAATCTTTGGGCCAGGCGCAGTAGCTCACGCTTGTAATCCCAGCACTTTGGGAGGTTGAGGCAGGTGGATGATGAGGTCAGGAGTTCGAAACCAGCCTGGCCAACATGGTGAAACCCTGTCTCTACTAAAAATACAAAAAAAATAGCTGGGCGTGGTGGTGGTTGCCTGTAATCCCAGCTACTCGGGAGGCTGAGGCAGGAGAATTGCTTGAACCCGGGAGGTGGGGGTTGCAGTGAGCCGAGATCGCGCCACTGCACTCAGCCTGGGCGACAGAGCAAGACTCTGTCTCAAAAAAAAATTACCTGGTCAGATGTGGTGGCTCGCACCTATAATCCCAGCACTTTGGGACACCAAGGTGGGAGGATCACTTGAGGCTCAGGAACTCAAAACCAGTCTGGGCAACATAGACCCCCCATCTTTACCACCCCTACACCCCCAAAATTAGCCAGGTGTGATGTCGTGCTACTCAGAAGGCTGACGTGTGAGGATTACTTGAGCTCTGAAGTTCAGGACCACACTGAGCTGTGATCATGCCACTGTACTCCAACCTCAGTGACAGGGCTAGACCCTGTCTCTGAAAAAATATTTTTAAAAAAATTGCAGTTATCTGATTATACATGAAGTAGATCTAGGGACTTTATGTGTCATTTTTTTTTTTTTTTTGCCTTTTGTCACAAAAGAAGTTTTAATGGAAGAACCATAAAGTGATTTGACACTCTTATTACTGAGAGAAGAACTGTAATAGATTCATAAGGTTTGTAAAATGATATTCCTTGTATGCTGTTATCAAAGACTTTTGGAAATAATTCCTTAGTTAGGTAACGCATGATTCTTGCAAATTAAATTTTATTCAGAAAGTTCAGTAACAGCCTTATGGCTTCCATGTTGTAATCAAAGGGATGTATTTGATTCAGTTAAGATACAGTCTGTGTTTCTATTTCTCTTATTTTATCTTATTAGAAAAATAATGCTCTGAATAGAAACTAGAAGAAAATTAAAATCGTCTAGTCCCCACCTACCAGAGACAACCACTGTTAATCATTTGATGTATATCATTTGATGTATGATTTTGCTTTTTTAACAAAAAAGGATCATATCCTTTTCTGCCAGCTGTTTTCACTCAATACATTGTGAAAACATTTTCACATATGTTGGATGGGTTTCTGTAACATTTGAAATGACTGTCAAATATTTCACTGTATGATCATTTAATAAATTATCAATTTTTTATATTTAAGTTATAACTTTTTCGTTACCATAAACATCATTATGAATGAACTTTCTTGTACTGTATTTTAGTATATTTCCTTAGGATAAATGCCTAAAATAATAATTACTGAATTGCTTTCCAAAACATTGCACTCCATCCCTATTGTTTTGGAATACCCTCTACCATATATCCTTGATCATATTGCCTGTTTTTCTTTAAAAAAAAATTGGGAGTAATTTTAAAGACAAAGTTTATATGAAGATACATTTTTAAAGTGCTATTTTGTGTATACCCCCTTTTTAATGTTTTCTTCATTTTTGTGAGAATATAGCCTCTCCTAATTCATAGCAAGAATTTGATATGATGTTCCAAAGTTTTAAGAAAGTCGTTATATTTCTGTTTCCGCTTTTCTTATCAAACAAATGTGTAGCAAAATGGTGATTATTACACCAAAGTGTTATAAATTGATTGCATAAACTGTTTTCTGATTTATTATTTCTCATGGTGGCCCTGTGCCCCTCTCTACTCATTTGTTATTATGTTCACTTCAAGCATTAGTTCTTGGTCATGGGAAGTTAAAGATGATCGTGGGGAGGGAAGAGTAAACTGGCGGGGCGCTGTGGCTTACGCCTGTAATCCTAGCTCTTTGAGAGGCTGAAGTGGGCATATTGCCTGAGGTCAGGAGTGTGAGGCCAGCCTGGGCAACATGGCGAAACCCTCTTTACTAAAGTACAAAAAATTAGCCAGGTGTGGTGGCCCACGCCTACAGTCCTAACTGCATAGGAGGCTAAGGCACCAGAATCATTTGAACCTGGGAGGCAGAGGTTGCATTGAGCCAAGATTGTGCCATTTGCATTCCAGCCTGGGTGACAGAGCAAGACTCTGTCTCCAAAAAAAATGAAGTTAGAACTACTGATTGACTTTTAAATTTTGTTGTTAGGTTTGACCAGCCTTAAAAAAAATTATTGTTGGCCGTGTGCAGTGGCTCATGCCTATAATCCCAGCACTTTGGGAGGCCGAGGTGGGCAGATCATAGCCTGGCCAATATGGTGAAACCCCGTCTCTACTAAAAATATAAAAACTAGCCGGGTATGGTGGCGGGCGCCTGTAGACCCAGCTACTTGGGAGGCTGAGGCAGGAGAATCTCTTGAACACGGAAGGCGGAGGTTGCAGTGAGCCAAGATTGTGCCATTGCACTCCAGCCTGGGGGACAGTGTGAGACTCTGTCTCAAAAAAAAATTTATTGTGAGGTGATGAAAAAAAATTTAATGTAATTTTTATTTTAGATTCAGGGAATACATGTGCAGGTTTGTTATAGGGATATATTGCGTGATGCTGAGGTTTGGACTTATATTGATCTTGTCACTCAAATAGTGAACATAGTACCCAATAGGAAGTTTTTCAGTCCTTGCCCACTCCTGATTCCTTTTGGAGTCACTAGTGTCTACTGTTCCTATCTTGATGTCCATGTGTACCCAAGGTTTAGCTTCTACTTATAAGTGAGAACATATGATAGAAGATTTCTTTTTTATATTGTTAAAGCTGGTAGACACTTTAAGACTGCTGGGGTGAAGGATCAGAGTAACATCAGTTTATACCATCTGTATATGCCGGGTAAACTTTTACTGTGTTTTGTGGTTTTTCTCTTACCACAGGCACGAATATCATAACATGTTGTGTTTTGAGAGACATTTCATTCTATGATGTGGTCACATGTGTCAAATATAGAGCTTTTTAATGCTGGTGAAAAAGGGAAGATGAGAAAGAAAAAATGGACATCAGTCAGTTGTAACACATCAGAGATAGAATTTCAATATATGAAGTTAGATTATGTTTCTTAAAAGATAAATAGAGTGGAATAGATTTATTTTGTGTATCACCACATCATACCAGTTCCTAAATTGCAGGTGGCTCCTTACAAGTGTTAAAGGGTAACATATTTTATCAAATTTAAGATGCCTTTGATTGTAAGACACACCAATTTTTTTATATTGCTAAGGTTAAAAATGTTGCAATTTAATTCTGACTTGCCATTGTTTGTAAGATACATTCTGATTTCAAAGCATTACAATGTTTTAAAAATGTAGACCTTTCAACCTGAGAAAGTTGATTACAAAAAAAAAAAATGTGTACCCTTAGAAACTAATTAAATATAATGGCAGACTTCTTCTACTGGCCATCCAGTAAAAGGCACTGAATGTTTAGTCCTGTGTAATTATTGGACTAAAAACTAATTGGTTCAGTGGTCTGTAATTTTCTGAGTAACTATAAATTGTCTTCTGGATGTTCTTTAGCAATATAAAGTATTTTGTTTTTTATCCTTTGTGCCGTTCTGATATTATATTTGACTATTTTTTCCAGATCCAGTAAAAACTTCTGTTTTAATCCGTTTAGTCCTCTTTTTTGCAGTTTTTATGAAGAACAGTTTGTCAGCATCTTCATTTATGCAGGACAATGTAATTTGACCCAGTCTCCATTGAAGGCAAGAGATTCTAAGAAGGAAGGAGATTAAAGTGATTCAAGTTATTTTGAACTTCCTTATGTGCTAGATAATATGGATAATATGAAAGATGCCACATACATTATTCCATAGTAAATAGGCATTATCTTAAGTAGCCATTGTTTTTGAGTAACCTACCAGATCAGTGTCTCTCCCTGTGAGCTTCATGGGGACTCAGACCGTGTCTTCTTTGTTTGCAACTTTATATACCTCGTGCCTAACACTGTGCTTGGCACATAGTATTTGTTCGAGGAATGAGTAACTCCAAAGTGTTCTCTTTTCTAACATGTTCTGCTTCCTGGGACTTATTCAGAGAATGATGATAGGGGTTTCTTTGGGTTTTGTTTTTGTTTTTTGTTTTGAGACAGAGCCTCGCACTGTCGCCTGGGCTGGTGTAAAGGTTTATTTTTTGGTGGTTGTTTTTTAAATAGTCCAAATGGTTATCCTTTTATATTATGATTTTGTAATTCAGGTTTAGTTTATGGTTGTCCTTTATCCCTTTTTTTTTCATGGTTGTGTCTGTACTCATCTTGTATGTGGTGGCAGAACTTGTCCCTTTTGAACTTCCGTTTTGTAAAAACTTAAAATGCAAAGTTCCTTCGTTACACTTTCTTAATTGTATTGACACAAGGTTGTGGATTTTGTTTTCAAGATTTCCTTGATAGCTGCCGTGCCAGTACGCTGTTGGCTGAGCTCGATGATGATGAGGACTTACCTGAGCCAGATGAAGAAGATGATGAGAATGAAGATGACAATCAGGAGGACCAAGAATACGAGGAGGTTATGGTAGAGAGAGTACCCCATTGTCTTCACAAAGATAGGTTGTTAATAGTTGAAATGAAGAAAGGAAAAGCTAAGTCATAATCAGACTTCGAAGCAAGGAAATGTGGCAGCAGTATAAAAAATGTGGTTAAGAAAGGCAGTTTTAATCTGAGCATTTATGATTCTCCACTTAAAGAAAATAAATTGGTTATATTTGAAAAACTATAGAATGTCACATGATGTTTTAACAGGCTTAAAAGTGTGTGAAATTAGGCTGGGTATAGGACTCATGCCTGTCGTCCCACACTTTGACACTTGTAGTGCTGGCTACTTGGGAGGCTGAGGGAGAAAATCACTTGGGTCCAGGAGTTCCAGGCTGCAGTGAGCTGTAGTTGTGTCACTGCACTCCAGCCTGAGTCACAGAATCTCACACATACACGCACACGTGCTCATGCGTGCGCGCACACACACGCAGTGTATGAACTTTGCCAGTGCAGTGACTCGTGCTGCAGTGAGCTATAATTGGGTCACTGCACTCCAGCCTGAGCCACAGAATGACACACACACACACACACACACACACACACACACACACACACGTGTATGAACTTAGCCAGTGCAGTGGCTCGTGCTGCAGTGAGCTATAATTGCGTCACTGTACTCCTGCCTGAGCCACAGAATCTCTCACACACACACACACGCACACACGTGCATGAACTTCGCCAGTGCAGTGGCTGGTGGTGCAGTGAGCTATAATTGGGTCACTGTGCTCCAGCCTGAGCCACAGAATGACACACACACACACGCACGCACACATGTGTATGAACTTAGCCAGTACAGTTGGCTTGTGCTGCAGTGAGCTATAATTGCATCACTGCACTCCAACCTGAGCCACAGAATCTCTCACACTGACACACACACGCACACGCACACACGTGTATGAACTTAGTGCAGTGGCTCGTCCTGCAGTGAGCTATAATTGGGTCACTGCACTCCAGCCTGAGCCACAGAATGAGACCCTGATGCACACACACACACACAGAGAGAGAGAATGAACTTAACCAGTGCAGTGGCTCGTGCTTGTAATCCCAGCTACTCAAGAGGCTGACGTGGCCCAGGAGTTTGTTTTTTAGTACCTATGGTTTTGCAAGCAGGGTCCATCTGTTTTCTCATTAGTTGTCATATGAAGGAATGAAGTAGAGGCGTAAAAAAAATAATTTGCCCTTATCATCAGAGTTAAGTGGAAGAGTGAGGACCCAAGCCTAGGCAATGTGATCCAGAACTCTCAATACTTAACCACTAGGATTGTATTCTAATTGAAAGTTGTGCCTAAAAAATACCCTTTATTGTAACTAACTGTATATTTAAAATTTCTCTTTATAAAATGTTACTAGATTTCAAAAAAATTGATAAGTTGAGTTTTAATGGGGTAAAGAAGTTTTAAAAATGCTTTTAGTATATGGTTGCTAAGAAAACGCAATACTTCTTATGAAGGAGGTTATTATAAAATGCATGATGAATTTAAAACATCAAACTCATAACTTTTCTGAAGTTGGCTAATGAAAAAGTTTTCAGTGACACTTTCGTTAATAGGGGTTAATATATTCAGGTCATGGCTGAAAGGGGGCATATATGGGTCAAATAATTAGACATATATCTCTTGGGATTGTTTTATTTTAGATTCTGAGACGCCCATCCCTGCAGCGTCGAGCTGGCTCCCGTTCTGATGTAACGCATCATGCTGTTACCTCGCAACTACCACAGGTTCCTGCTGGAGCAGGGAGCCGACCTATTGGGGAGCAGGTAATACCTTCGTGTTTATCTCCCTGCCGTATGTGTATTTTTCCCTTTCATAGAAAGGCACCAACCTAAATGCCTACAAAAATGTGCAGTGTGGAAAGGGTAAGAAGAGGGAGCTATCAAACAGTTACACAAAGAAACTTCCCCTACTGGTTGGGTTTCATATTCCATATAGAATCCATGATTGCTGTGACATAATGCATGCAGGAGCTTAATGCTTGAAACCCCTTTACCTTGCTTTGGGTAATAGTAAACATATATTAAAATGGTTAATATGCAGTATCTAAGATTTGTAGTTATAGTAGCAGTAGTAGAGGTAGTAGTAGATGTAGTAGTAGTAGTTTATTAATAGCTAACACTTAATGATCACTAATTAAGTGCTAGAGTTGTTTCTGTTTTTGAGACAGGATTTTGCTTCATTGCCCAGGCTGTTCTTGAACTCTTGGACTCAAGCTTGCCTGCCTTGGCATGAGCCATTGCCTGGCTGGCATAGTTCTTAATACTTTATGCATATTAGCTAATTCTTTCCAACAGCCTTTTTAGGGTTATTATTAGCTCTAATTTTCAGATGAAGTAATTGCTAAAAGTCATACATATAATAGTAGTTTTGGTTCCAGGATGCAAACCCAAACATTCTGGAACCAGAGCTGTCAGATGTCAGTTTGTTTCAGTTAAGTGTTTAAACCAAACTGTGGATGTGCACATGTGTGCTTACATGCTATCTGTCTCATAGTAATTTAAAGCAACTCCCCAGCATTTTATTTGGTATGTAAGTAATTCAGTACAAAATGTAATTTACATTTTAAAAGCCAACTTATTTTAAAATAATTATAAGTTCATAGGAGGTTGCAAAAATCCTTGAGAGGTCTTATGTACTCTTTACCTAATTTTTCCCATTGGCTAGTTTCATATTACCTAATTTTAGTACAGTAACAAAACCAGGAAGTTGACGATGTTTGTGAATGGTTATCCTTTTTTTTTTTTTTTGAGACAGAGTCTCACTGTGTCTCCTAGGATGGAGTGCAGAGTGCAGTGGCACGATCTTGGCTCACTGCAACCTCTGCCTCCTGGGTTCAAGTGATCCTCCTGCCTCAGCCTCCCGAGTAGCTGGGATTACAGGTGCCTGCCACTATGCCCAGCTAATTT
Source organism: Macaca fascicularis (assembly GCF_037993035.2). Lineage (NCBI taxonomy): Eukaryota > Metazoa > Chordata > Mammalia > Primates > Cercopithecidae > Macaca > Macaca fascicularis. Next base: position 98,943,099 of record NC_088381.1, on the reverse strand, counting down.
TTTATATTTTTGGTAGAGATGGGTTTCACCATGGTGGCCAGGCTGGTCTTGAACTCCTGACCTCATGATTCGCCTGCCTCGGCCTCCCAAAGTGCTGGGATTGCAGGCTTGAGCCACTGCACCCGTCCGTGAATGGTTATCATTTGGTGAAATGTGTAGATTTGTATAACCATCAGGGATGCAACTTACTTTGGGTAAACTGAAATGATTGAGAAATGTGTGTATCTATACATGTTTAGGTTAGCTCATTTTGGGTTTAAGAAATACGGCTAAGGAAATGCAGTAGTTCTAAAGAACTAACACATTGCTTTTGCAAGAATGAAATTTTGCATCTTATGATGTTTGTGTGTGAAATTTTATTTTGATAGGAAGAAGAAGAGTACGAAACTAAAGGAGGACGCCGGAGAACATGGGATGATGATTATGTGCTAAAGAGACAATTTTCTGCATTGGTTCCTGCTTTTGATCCTAGACCTGGTCGTACTAATGTCCAACAGACAACTGATCTAGAAATACCACCCCCAGGTACAGGATGTTTTGGTTTTATGATTTATATAGTTTTAAAAGTAAGGTGCTGCTTGTATATGCACGTTATTAAACATTTTTTTTTAGTTTTGTGTATACAGGTTATAAAAAAATTTTAGTCAGCCACACATTCTTTAAAAAGTACAGGTTTTTTTAAAGGAGCAAATTACAAATTATTTCAAATTTTAAAAACCAACATGTGTTTTGTATTTGTTCAATTTTTAAGGCAAAGTCCCACTGAAAGGTGGGAAATTCTTACTGTATTTTCTACTGGATCAAAATTCTTAAGGATTTATTCGTCTCAATTTTGACAGGCTCTCCAGTGGTTACAGTTATGCCCTCTAGAGTCAGTTGGTCTGGGTGACAACCTTGTCCCTTAGAAGTCGTATTTTAGAGTGTGGTAGGCATACTAATTGCTCCCCAAAAACATTCAGGTTCTAACCTGTGGAACTTATGATATATTATCAAAGCAGACAAAAGAGACTTTGCAGATGTAATTAGGGATCTTGAGAAGGGGAGATTATCCTGGATCATCCAAGTGGACACAGTGTAATCACAAGAGGCAGGAGTCAGAGAAGAACACGTGACTAAGGAAACAGGAGTCAGTGACGACGAGCAATGAGCCAAGGAATGTGGGCAGCCCCTAGATGCTAGAAAAGGCAAGGAAACATTCTTCTGTAGAGACTCTAGAAAGAATGAAGCCCTGCAAATCCATTTTAGACATTTGACCTCTAGAACTATGAGATAATAAATTTGTGGTAGTTTTTTTGTTTTTTTTTGAGATGGAGTCTTGTTTTGTCACCCAGGCTGGAGTGCAGTGGCACAGCCTTGGCTCACTGCACCCTCCACCTCCCAGGTTCAAACGATTCGCCTGCCTCAGCCTCCTGAGTAGCTGGGATTACAGGCACGCACCACCATGCCCAGCTAATTTTTGTATTTTTGGTAGAGATGGGGTTTCACCACGTTGGCCAGGCTGGTCTCGAACTCCTGACCTCAAGTGATCCACCCACCTCAGCCTCCCAAAGTACTGGGATTATAGGCATCAGCCACTGTGCCTGGCAAGTTTGTGTTGTTTTAAACCACCCAATTTGTGGTAATATTTTATAGCAGCAGTAGGAAACGGATACATTGGGTAAGTCACCAAAACTATCTAAGCTTGAATTTCTTCATCTCTTACATGAGAGAATAAAGGTCCCTGTTGGACAAGATAGTTAAAAAGCTTAAATGAAGTAAGGTATGTAAAGTGCTTAGTGTGCTGCCTGATGTGTGCCTCAATAAATGTCAGCTATTATAATCAGTAAATTATCCTTAACAAAGATTTAAATTGACGATTAAGCGAGGAGGGTTGACCACAGTGGCTCACGCCTGTAATCCCAGCAGTTTGGGAGGCTGAGGTGGCGAGGTCAGGAGTTCAAGACCAACCTGACCAACATGATGAAACGCCATCTATACTTAAAAATACAAACATTAGCTGGGCTTGGTGGCGCACGCCTGTAATCCCAGCTACTCAGGAGGCTGAGGCAGGAGGAATTGCTTGAACCCGGGAGTCAGAGGTTGCAGTGAGCCGAGATCATGCCACTGCACTCTAGCCTGGGTGGTGACAGAGTGAGACTCTGTCTCAAAAAAAAAAAAAAGATACCTGTATTAAATATGAAAGTAAGTATACTCTGTAGTATAAATGTTCTTTGAGGAGGATAGATAGACTGAATTAAGGTGTTTGTTCTAAGAGTCCTTCAAAAAGGAGAATCTTGTTTCTTTGGATCTCAGAGAAAAAAATTAATTATAAAAAAGGAAAACATATTTTAGAGAGTATAAATAGGCACAAACTTTTTGTAGAGCTCTCTACCAGTATATTTTGTATCTTTTGAGAATGTGTTTTTGCCTATGGTAATTTTAAATACTAGCTCTGTATCCCGTTTTGTACACATAGGTGACTGCAGAAGTATTTATATTTTCAAAAAATTGGAAATGACCTTAATTATGTCCAGTAACAGGGATATGCCTCTGTTTAGGTACAGTGGGATACTGTGCAGTGAAAGAAATAATATTTTAGAGGACGATCATGATAATGAAGAAAACATTCATGAGCTAATAAAATATGAGAGCATTCTTCAAATATATGATGAAACTAATTATATTTGTGTGTGTATATGTGTTTACCTCATGATGCAGTTATTCAGTGTGATAAAAGGTTGACACGTCATTGGCCCCAGAATGTGTGGTTTTCTCTGAGTATGGATAGTTTTCTCATTTATATAAAAAAAATTTTTTTTGAGACGGAGTCTCGTTCTGTCACCCAGGCTGGAGTGCAGGGGTGTGATCTCAGCTCACTGTAACCTCCACTTCCAGGTTCAAGTGATTCTCCTGCCTCAACCTCCTGAGTAGCTGGGACTACAGGCGGGCACCACCATGTCCAGCTAATTTTTGCATTTTTGGTAGAGACGGGGTTCACTATGTTGCCCAGGCTTGTCTCAAACTCCTGACCTCAAGTGACCTACCCACGTCGATCTCCCAAAGTGTTGGGATTACAGGCATGAGCCACCGCTCTTGGCCTCTTTATAAAATTAAAATGTTTCCTAAGTATTCATACAGTTAGTATTATTTTCATATAAAAACGAGAGAGCTCTCTATCATACACATGTATTCTCCTCTAGCACTCTTTCAGTAACATAGGTGTAATTATTCCCATTAAAAAGAAACGGAAAACAGGCTGGGCACAGTGGCTAATGCCTGTAGTAATCCCAGCACTTTAGGAGGCTGAGGAGGGTGGATCACTTGAGATCAGGAGTTCGAGACCAGCCTGGACAACATGGTGAAATCCCGCCATCTTTACTAAAAATACAAAAATTAGCCAGATGTGGTGGTGAGCACCTATAATCCCAGCTACTTGGGAGGCTGACGCAGGAGAATTGCTTAAACCTAGGAGGCGGAGGTTGCAGTGAGCTGAGATTGTGCCACTGCATGCCAGCCTGGGCAACAGAGCAAGACTCCATCTCAAAAGAAAAAAAAAAAGAAACAGAAAACAAAAATGTCAAGGCCTAGAGTCTTAAGTAGCTGACATCCTTTAGCTAATGTATGGCAGAGGGGTTTGGATTTCATGTAGCCTTGTCGCCTAGTATAGTGACCTTTCTTGGACTGCTTGTTTTAGTATAATTGTTTTTCACATATCTTCCAAATTTTTAGGGACACCTCATTCAGAGCTCTTGGAAGAAGTCGAATGTACTCCGTCACCTCGATTAGCCCTCACTTTGAAAGTAACAGGTCTTGGAACGACTCGTGAAGTTGAATTACCACTCACCAATTTCAGATCAACCATCTTTTACTATGTACAAAAATTGCTTCAATTGTCCTGTAATGGCAATGTGAAATCAGATAAACTTAGGCGTATTTGGGAGCCCACATACACGTAAGAAATTTTAACTTAATGTTTTGATAGATAATGCCCTAGTGTATGAGCCAAGAAGCATTGTGTTTATTTTGGATTATAGGAACAGAAAAGATTTGGTTTTTGTTCTGTGGCTTACAGGAACAGATAATAGTGTTTGGGACTCTTGGTGTAGAATGATTAAGTTTTAGAAGCAGAAGGACATTTACAATCTACACTAGCTTCTTAACGTAATTGTTGAGAAGAGTGTCATTTGAATTCTTCGACTAATATGAGTACTAAATATTTTATTTCTGTTCTTTATTTTGGGGGTGTGTGGGTTAACACCTGCCTTTCTTTGTACAAATAATTATCAATGACTTAGGGTAAATTTATTTTAACATTTTTGTGCCTCACATTCCTAATCTATAAAATGAGAGTGGTTGTAAGGAATTAATGAATTAATATGTATAAAGTGTTTTCTTTACTTTTCTTTTTTTCTGAGACAAGCTCTCTCTCTGTTGCCCAGCTGGAGTGCAGTGGAGTGCAGTGGTGCGATCATGGTTCACTGCAGCCTCAAACTCCACGGGCTCAGTTGATTTTCCCACTTCAGCCGCCTGAATAGCTGGGACTACAGGTGTGCACCACCAGGCCTAGCTAATTTTTGTATTTTTTGTAGGGATAGAGTTTTCGCCATGTTGCCCATCCTGTTGTCAAATTTCTGAGCTCAAGTGATCCCTCCACCTCAGCCTCCCAAAGTGCTGGGATTACAGGTGTTGAGCCTCTGTGCTTGACCTGCAAAGTGTTTTCAGTACTCCCTAGGATATATTAAGTGCTCAGTAAATGTTATCTATACTATATATATATATATATATATATATTTTTTTTTTTTTTTTTTTTTTGAGACGGAGTCTCGCTCTGCCGCCCAGGCTGGAGTGCAGTGGCCGGATCTCAGCTCACTGCAAGCTCCGCCTCCCGGGTTCACGCCATTCTCCTGCCTCAGCCTCCCGAGTAGCTGGGACTACAGGCGCCCGCCACCTCGCCCGGCTAGTTTTTTGTATTTTTTAGTAGAGACGGGGTTTCACCGTGTCAGCCAGGATGGTCTCGATCTCCTGACTTCGTGATCCACCTGTCTCGGCCTCCCACAGTGCTGGGATTACAGGCTTGAGCCACCGCGCCCGACCAATATTTGTTATTTAATAATAATAAATTATATCGTCATTCTTACTGTAACTTCACTTCCATTAGTATATTTTCTGATGTTCTCTTAACATCACTGATAATCTTATATAATGGTCAATAAAAGTAATGTAGGTCCTTTTGAGATAGAACAGAAAATCATGATGGTATTCTCCTGCCCTTCTATTTTTTTCTCTAAGTTCCCAAGAGCTAGAAAAACCTCCCTTCAATTTTTATTGCAGTTTCAAAATTGATCTCAACTGCCTTATTTAAACATAAGCACTCCTGATCATTGTTATTTCTATCCTTCATTCCATCTAGACACAGAGAACCTCTTTCTTATCCCATTGTATTTTTACAACAGTTATAGCCATGTGCTATATAACAACTTTTCAGTCAGTGATGGACCATGTATGACAGGGGTCCCATAAGATTATAAAGCCATATTTTTACTGTACCTTTTTTATGTTTATTTACACAAATACTATTGTGTTACAGTTGCCTGTAGTACTCAGTACACTGATATATGCTGTTAAGGTTCGTGGCCTAGGAACAATAGGCTATAAGACACAGCCTAGATAGATAGTAGGCTATACCATTTTGTTTTGTGTAATGCACTCTATGATGTTTCACAACAACCAAATCACGTAATGCTGTGTAACACTTGATACAGTCATATCTTTAAAAGTTCTAGATTTGATATATGCTTTCTTTGTAATGATGCTAAATTTATAAATCGTAATTCAGGAATATGGTTTCTGCTACTTTGCCCTTACGTTTAACGAATTAACATTTTTTCTTAAAAATCCTCCTTGAGGCTGGGTGTCGTGACACACCTTAATCCCAGCACTTTGGGAGGCCAAGACAGGAGCATTGCTTGAAACCCGGAGTTTGAAACCAGCCTGGCAACATAGCAAAACCTTATCTCTACAAAATATACAGAAAAAAAGAATTCTTGAGTTCAGTGTTCAGTGCAGACATATGTCTAGTAAATGATGTTCATTTTTTTTAAAAGAATTGAAGCGTTATTGAAAATAATCACGAATTATATGTGAATTAACTTGAATATCTTCATGTTTAGAATCATGTACAGAGAAATGAAGGATTCTGATAAAGAAAAGGAAAATGGAAAAATGGTAAGTTATTTTTGGAAAATTGGTCTTACTCTTGGCTATTTAGTAAAAAGAAGAAAGATAGTAAAACTAACACAGTATTGCAGTTGAATATTGAAGGGAATAATGACTAACATGGAATTCTTTAGATTAGGCTAAGTGCATGATCTTAAAGCTACCTCATGTAATGCATGTGAAATATCATAGACTTTGTAATTGGGAAAGGCCAACATTTGGTTTTTCCTGTTGTAGGGTTGCTGGTCTATAGAGCATGTGGAGCAGTACCTTGGCACTGATGAATTACCAAAGAATGACTTGATAACCTACCTGCAGAAGAATGCAGACGCTGCTTTCCTGCGTCACTGGAAATTAACCGGCACTAATAAAAGTATTAGGAAAAACAGAAATTGTTCTCAGCTCATAGCTGCATATAAGGTATATATTGGCATCAAAACACTATTTTGATTGCAAGTGGCTTTATGCTTTGTTTTGCAGCTTTGGAAGCTTCTTAAGGAACAGCAGTTCATTGAGACATAATTTTTAAAATGAGGTTGAATTAACACTGTTAATGCACAAATTCTAAAATTTCAAATATGGCTTGTAGCATTGAATCTGAATACAGACTTTGACCATGGCTTGAGTGGTTATATTTTATTCGGGAATTTTAATGGTTTAGAATGCCTTGATTTATGTCTTGTGTTATGTTTTTATTTAAAAAGAAGGCACTTTAAAAAATTCCAACCCTTTCATAGTAGTATTGATAGAATGATACACTGTTTTTCTTGAAAATGTGATTAATGGCCAGGTTTTCTAATTGTTTCTATAGGATTTTTGTGAGCATGGAACAAAGTCTGGGTTAAACCAGGGGGCCATTTCTACTCTTCAAAGTAGTGATATTCTTAATTTAACAAAAGAACAACCTCAGGCCAAAGCAGGCAATGGACAGAACTCTTGTGGAGTAGAAGACGTCCTTCAGCTTCTGCGTATTCTGTATATAGTTGCAAGTGACCCTTATTCAAGAATATCCCAGGAAGGTCTGTAAGAAGCCTTGTTTCATTTCTATAGCAGTTTTAAAGCAAGTCAGTTTATATTTTTATTAATTTTATTAATTAATTTTATAGATGGTGATGAACAGCCTCAGTTTACTTTTCCACCAGATGAATTCACTAGCAAAAAAATTACAACAAAAATACTACAGCAGATTGAGGTAATAAAATCAGATAGCTGAACTCTTCATTCTATTACTGTTGGACTTTTCCTAATATTCCCTTTACTTTCTTTTCTACCTCTCACCATCTTTCCCTTCCCTCTGATTGGTAATTTGAGCTATATGGTCCTTTGCATTTATTTCCTAATTACAGGTTTAGAATTGACTCTTCTTTTCTTTTGGTCATTTTTAATAATTGCCTTATAGGGCCAGGTGTGGTGGCTCACGCCTGTAATTCCAGCACTGTGGGGGCCAAGGCGGGTGTATTGTTAGAGGCTAGGAGTTTGAGACCAGCCTGGCCAATATGGCGAAACCCTGGCTTTACTGAAAATACAAAGATTAGCTGGGCATGGTGGCACACGCCTGTAATCCCAGCTACTTGGGTGGCTAGGGCAGGAGGATCGCTTGAACCCAGGAAGCAGAGGCTGCAGTGAGCCGAGATCGCACCATTGCACACCAGGCTGGGCAACAGAGTGAGACTCTGTCTCAAAAATGAATGAATGAATGAATGCATGCATGAATGCCTTATAGCACTAAGACATTGTTATTTGTTAATTCACAGGAACCATTGGCATTGGCAAGTGGGGCTCTGCCAGACTGGTGTGAACAGTTAACCAGCAAATGTCCTTTTCTAATACCATTTGAAACTAGACAGCTTTATTTCACATGTACAGCATTTGGTGCCTCAAGGTAAGATGATGATGTTTCACAACAACCAAATCACCTAATGCTGCATAACACTTGATACAGTCATATCTTTAAAAGTTCTGGATTTGATATATGGTTTCTTTGTAATAATGCTAAATTTATAAATCATAATATAGACCCAGTACTTTCTCAGTTTCCTGTTAGGTGAGATGATTGTTTACCTTAAGTACATCTTTTTATGTTTTTAAAATAAGTATGTTTTTATGTTATATAAGTTGAAAATAATACAACTATACTGTCAGGACTGATAGAGGGGATATATTATCTTGTATTCCTATGAAGAATAGTCAGCATTGCCTTTTGGTCTAAACCACCAATCTTCTAGTAATTCACCAAAATGACTAATCCAAAGGAAAGGAGGAGAGATACCCGATAGATGTTCTCTAGGTCTTTTAGAAAACATGGAATTGTTCCTTTGGCCACATATATGCAGATCTAAAAGAGAGGTGACATTGTAGACATTAAGGGAATGGGTACTGTTCAAAAAGGAATGCCCCGGCCGGGCACGGTGGCTGAAGCCTGTAATCCCAGCACTTTGGGAGGCCGAGACGGGCGGATCACAAGGTCAGGAGATCGAGACCAGCCTGGCTAATACGGTGAAACCCCGTCTCTACTAAAAAATACAAAAAACTAGCCGGGTGAGGTGGCGGGCGCCTGTAGTCCCAGCTACTCGGGAGGCTGAGGCAGGAGAATGGCGTAGACCCGGGAGGCGGAGCTTGCAGTGAGCTGAGATGCGGCCACTGCACTCCAGCCTGGGCGACAGAGCGAGACTCCGTCTCAAAAAAAAAAAAAAAAAAAAAGGAATGCCCCACAAGTGTTACTGTCGCTAAATGGGAAGAGTCTACAGTGTTACCCAGTATGCTGTTGGCATTGTTTTTTTGTTTTTGTTTTTTGTCTCGCTTTGTTGCCCAGGCTGGGGTGCATTGGCATGATCTTGGCTCACTGCAGCCTCCGCCTCCCGGGTTCAAGTAATTCTCCTGCTGCAGCCCCCCTGAGTGGCTGGGATTACAGTTGCATTCATTGTTGTAAACAAACAAGGGCAAGATTCTTACCAAGAGAATTAATGTGCATATTAAGCACATTAAGCACTCTAAGAGCCGAGATAGCTTCCTGAAATGCATGAAGGAAAATGATCAGAAAAAAAAGGAAGCCAAAGAGAAAGGTACCTGCATTTACCTGAAGTGCCAGCCTGTTTCACCCCGAGAAGCACACTGTGTGAAAACCAAGGGAAAGGAGCCTGAGCTGCTGGAACCTCTTCTCTGTGAATTCATGCATAATGTTTAAAAAAAAATAGCTAGGTGCGGTGGCTCACGCTTGTAATCCCAGCACTTTGGGAGGCTGAGGAAGGCAGATCACGAGGTCAGGCGATTGAGACCATCCTGGCTAACGCAGTGAAACCCTGTCTCCACTAAAAATAAAAATTAGTCAGGCGTGGTGGCGGGCGCCTGTAGTCCCAGCTTCTTGGGAGGCTGAGGCAGGAGAATGGTGTGAACCTGGGAGGCGGAGCTTGCAGTGAGCCGAGATCACGCCACTGCACTCCAGCCTGGGCAATGTAGCAAGACTCCGTCTCAAAAAAATAAAAAATAAAAGACCTCTGGACTGTAAAAATGTTTCTCTTCATTGAGTAGAAGTGTGGTGTCCTCTCCCCCAAAGAAATATTTAAGGCAAACTATAATTGTGTCCTAAGCCTAATTGTGTAGTGTCTTTACTATTCAAATTTAATGTATTTCTTGCTGAAAGATGTGCGATGGCTTATTGTGCAACAAATTACTCAATTGGTTAGAAAATGGTCTGATATTATTTACGAAATATTTGTACTGGTTTGAAGATAGTCCCTCTGAATAATCATGGAAGAAATGATTTACCAAAAAAAAAGAAAACATTTAAAAAGTTTCTGTTTCCAGGCTGGGCACAGTGGCCCATGCCTATAATCCCAGCACTTTGGTAAGCCAAGGCAGACACATCACTGGAGGCCAGGATTTCGAGACCAGCCTGGACAACATGGCGAAACCCCATCTCTACAAAAAAACCCACAAAAATTAGCTGGGCATAATTCCAGCTTTTTAGGAGGCTGAGGCATAAGAACTGCTTGAACCCGGGAGGGAGAGGTTGTAGTTAGCCAAGATTGCACCACTGCACTCCAGCCTGGGCGACAGAGCAAGACTCACTCACTGTAGGTGCTCAATAAATATTTTGTTGAATGATTGTTTAAGTACTCTTTCAAAATAATTGTTAAAAAAGTTATAATTTAAACTGTGTTTCTTCCTTGATAGTTACATTTTTGTACCATTTAATGCCATTTACAAAGCATTTATATACATAGAACTATAGGCATGTTGTGATAACTGGCATTGATAATAATTTCTGTTTTATAAATGAGGAAATTGATTCTGCACGTACTTAGTTAATTTGCCTAAGATCATGAAAAAATAGTAGCACACATGAGAATAGAACCTTCAGCTTCTTATTCCTAATTATTGGTTCTTCCTCCCACCATAAATGGATTGTTATTAAAACAAAGAAAATGTGGCCGGGTGTGGCGGCTCATGCCTGTAATTCCAGCACTTTGGGAGGCCGAGGCGGGTGGATCAGTTGAGGCCAGGAGTTCAAGACCAGCCTGGGCAACATGGCAGAACCCGTCTCTACTAAAAATACAAAAATTAGCCAGGCATGGTGGCACGTACCTGTAATCCCAGCTACTGGGGAGGCTGAGGCAGGAGAATCACTTGAACCTGGGATAGGGAGGTTGCAGTGAGCTGAGATCATGCCACTGTACTCCAGCCTGGGTGACAGAGCAAGACTCCATCTCAAAAAAACAGAAAAGAAAAATTGTTTTAAAATTATAATTGATGGTGGCCTTTGTCTCATGTGTCCATGTGAAGAGACCATCAAACAGACTTTGTGTGAGCAGCATGGCTGTTCATTTCACCTGAGTGCAGGCAGGCTGAGTCCGAAAAGAGTCAGCAAAGGGTGGTGGGATTATCATTGGTTCTTACAGGTTTGGGGACAGGCGGTGGAGTTCAGAGCAATGTTTTGGGGGCATGGGGCGGATCTCACAAAGTACATTCTCGAGGGTGGGGAGAATTACAAAGAACCTTCTTCAGGGTGGGGGAGATTATAAAGAACCTTCCTAAGGGTGGGGTAGATTACAAAGTACGCTGATCAGTTAGGGTGGGGTAGAAACAAATCACAATGGTGGAATGTCATCAGTTAAGGTTATTTTCACTTTTTTTGTGGATCTTCAGTTGATTCAGGCCATCTGGATGTATATGTACAGGTCACTGGGGATATGATGGCTTAGCTTGGGCTCAGAGGCCTGACAGCTTTCAGTCTGAAAGATAGCTTAATCATTTTTAAATTTCTCCGATAGGAAACATTTGTCCTTTTTTTGAATGATGTTGGGGGCTGGACAACAGATTTTTATTTTTATTGAACTGCTAAAATAAGGAGGGAAAACACAGACCCAGTACTTTCTCAGTTTGCTTAAGGCAGATTATAATAAAAGGAGTTTCATATATTTTTACTTGTGAAAGGAAGCAATTTATGTAACAAAAAAGATTACTGTGTTTTAAAAATCACCTGATAAAATACTATTTTTTAATTTCTTAAATCTTTGAATTCTGTTGCTGGTTTAGTAGTACATTCAGCTGTTAATATATGCTGCAGCTCATAGATATTTTTCTATTTCAGAGCAATAGTGTGGTTACAAAACCGACGTGAAGCCACTGTGGAACGAACGAGAACCACAAGCAGTGTTAGGCGAGATGACCCTGGAGAGTTTAGAGTTGGTCGTCTCAAGCATGAAAGAGTAAAGGTTCCACGTGGCGAATCACTGATGGAATGGGCTGAGAATGTCATGCAAATACATGCAGATCGGAAATCAGTTCTTGAGGTAATCTCATAAAATTAGATTTAGGGAACAGGAATGACACTTAGGGAACCAGCCCAATGTGTCTTCACTGCATTAAAAACTGTGGTAGGTAAACATGAAGAGGGATTTTCCTATTCTGTCAGCAGAAGCCTTCTCTGGCAGAGCATCTTTTTCATAAGAGGATGTCAGTCCACCTCCTTAGGGGTTAGGTCTTGCGCCATTAATGAGCAACAAAGAAGATCTCCACTCTTGAGGCGGCAAAGTGCTTGTTCTGCCTCAGGGCTTCTACGTATTTCATAACAAAGTTGGACTAAAATAATAGTACTCACAAGGGATTCTTTTTGACCCTTATATTAAACTGCACTGTTGGATATTTTGGGAGCACTTGGTTTTGTAATATTGTTTCACTTAAATTGTGCTTGGTATTATATCACTGGTCTGTGTTGAGAGATGTTATAGCAAATGGCAGTATGAAATTTAATATATTTAGTTTAGAAATGTTACTGTGGACATTGTTGGTTATATTTCGTATACACAGTATTCCCCATATGAGGAAGAGTGGAAATACCTCTCCTGTCACAGGGGTGAAACCAATTGGTTTGTTTTTAACTTTTGGATCATAAACTAATTGCAAGAAATATGATACATCTCTAGAAGATGTCCAAAGCTTTACGTCTTTCACTTTATATACAGACTTTCATTGTGTTATTCCTCCTACCCTTACATTCTTCTTCTTCTTCTTCTTCCTTTTTTTTTTTTTAATAGAGACAAGTTCTCACTGTGTTGCCCAGGCTGGTCTCAAACTCCTGGGCTCAAGTGATCCACCTGCTTCGGCCTCCCAAAGTGCTGGGATTACAGGCGTGAGCCACCATGCCCAGCTGCTTACATTCTTCTAATTTAGATAATCTTTTTTTTTAACCATATGCTATAGTTTTTATGATACTTTATGCAATCACTTTAAAGGTTTTTGTCCATGCTTTTCCTGTTGCAAAAATGATTTAAAGCGTCTTTAACTCAGAAATAAGCAGAAGAGGCCAGGCGCAGTGGCTCATGCCTGTAATCCCAGCACTTTGGGAGGCCGAGGTGGGTGTATCACCTGAGGTCAAGAGTTTGAAACCAGTCGGACCAACACAGTAAAACTGTCTCTACTGAAAATACAAAATTAGCCAGGCATGGTGGTGCATGCCGTAATCCCAGCTACTTGGGAGGCTGAGGTAGGAAAATTGCCTGAACCTGGGAGGCAGAGGTTGCAGTGAGCTGAGATTGTGTCATTGTACTCCATTCTGGGCAATAAGAGTGAAACTGTGTCTCAAGAAAAGTAAAAAAGTGGAAGAGTTTAGGCTTTGGTGTCACACAGACACACACAAAAATCTGTACACCATCATTTCTTCAAGCAAATTATTTCACCTCCTTATGTGAGATTTGGTTTCCTTTGGTGTAAAAAGGAGATAATTATTTTGCAGGGTTGTCGTGAGAAGTAAATGTGTGAATGATGCTTGGCACAGTGCTTAAGCATGTAATAGTGTACAGGTGGACTCTTCAGAAAAATTACAATAACACTCCTATGCTGTTTATAATATATACACTGCTATTTTGAAAAAAGGTATATTACTGGATCAGATATGATAAATTTTGGCAAGAATTAGATTATTTTAAAAATACCCCAAACTTTATTTTAACCCACAATTTATTTGTTCATATTTTAGGTTGAGTTTTTAGGAGAAGAAGGAACTGGCTTGGGACCCACATTAGAGTTTTATGCTCTGGTGGCAGCGGAATTCCAGAGAACTGACTTGGGAGCTTGGCTTTGTGATGATAATTTTCCAGATGATGAATCTCGTCACGTAAGAATATTTCTTATTTTGTGACTTGAGTTGTGACTCTGTTTTCAAAAGTGTTAAAAATAGGTTATGTGTTCAGAACATAAGCCAGGTTTCTGACTCTACTTTTATTATTGAATAATCTTGATACAACTAAAATATTTCTAAAGCGATAAAATTTAGTCACCAAAAGCTATTTAATAAAATTACATACTTTTAGATAGCCAAATTCATGAAGATGTTTAGTTTATGGATTTTTTTCTTAGATGATGATAGGCTTAGTTTCTATTACCTTTTGTTTAATTTTATTTGCATTTCACCCTCTAAAAAATTAGGTTGATCTTGGAGGTGGATTGAAACCTCCTGGATATTATGTGCAGAGGTCATGTGGACTGTTCACGGCACCATTTCCACAGGATAGTGATGAGCTTGAAAGGATCACGAAACTGTTTCATTTCCTTGGAATTTTCTTGGCCAAATGCATTCAAGACAATAGACTTGTGGACTTACCTATTTCTAAACCTTTTTTTAAACTTATGTGTATGGGTGACATTAAAAGCAATATGAGTAAACTGATTTATGAGTCACGAGGTGATAGAGACTTACACTGTACTGAAAGTCAGTCTGAAGCTTCTACAGAAGAAGGTCATGATTCACTCTCAGTAGGAAGCTTTGAAGAGGATTCAAAATCAGAATTTATTCTTGATCCCCCTAAACCAAAACCCCCGGCTTGGTTTAATGGAATTTTGACTTGGGAAGACTTTGAATTAGTAAACCCACACAGAGCCAGATTTTTAAAAGAAATTAAAGACCTTGCTATCAAGAGGCGCCAAATTTTAAGCAACAAAGGTCTTTCTGAAGATGAGAAGAACACAAAATTACAGGAACTAGTGCTGAAGAATCCATCAGGTTCTGGGCCTCCACTTAGCATAGAGGATTTAGGGTAAGCATTATATGTACATTCTTCAATCCAATGGATGAATAAGTTCTAAAGCTTTTGTTTCTTTGTCCTCACTGATTTGCAATATATGAGAAAACAGTCTGTCAAAAACAGTAATATGCTGTAGGAAATACTGATGATCGACTTGAACCTTGATTTAATATTATAAAGACAACACTCAGAATACTAGAATATTAGTTTATTAATCATCAGACCTTTAGAAGATTACTTGACTTAGCCAATGTGAATTTATATGCCTGTGTAAAATGTCTAGAGTCAACAATATTTTGACAAATTCATCTGCTAATATATGGCCCACTTTGCAAAGCTCAAAAATTGGTTGGTATGTCAGCTTTATCACCAATGGCTGTAGTAGCTGAGATGCTGCAGATCTTTTGATAAAACTCTGTTACTTTATGTACAGGTAATTATCATATCTTCAGCTGTGGTTTTAGGTTAACTGCAAGGCCTTTTTTTTTTTTTTTTTTTTTTTTTTTAATGTTCGCTGATAATGTTGGTAAGCTGTGTTTGATAAATGGTTATATAGTCAAGGTTTTTTTTTTAATGCATATTTTTGTACATAGCATGATTGACTTCAGTGAAGCAACAGTTTCTTCCTAAAAGACTTATAAACGTTGTCATCATAATTAATTGCAAAATTTTTAGTTAATTAATTTTGTGCCATAAGTTAGAAGTAAAATATAGAAAGGTGGTTTCATGCAATCTTCGCAAAGCCAGACAGATATGGTAACAGCTGGCCTAGTAGATTTTGTCCATAGAATATTGCATTTAAAAAGGCCTCGACTTCTTCTAAGCTGGTGTACTGATTTTGTTGGAGGAGGAGGGGCTGGGAATTATGGTTTTGATAGCCATGTTATTATATTTATTTAATTTTTTCTCTTGTACCCACTGATGGCAGATGATAGTCATGTTATAAAAATTAAACACCCTTAGTAGTAGCTGCATGTCAGTTAATTTAATCTTTTTTGTCCTCCCAGTTTAAATTTCCAGTTTTGCCCTTCCTCAAGAATATATGGTTTCACAGCTGTGGATCTCAAGCCAAGTGGTGAAGATGAGGTAAAAAAAAGTTCTGAAATATCCTCTTAGCAAAGCCAGTTGTACTAGACACTCCTGAAATATTTCTAGATACTGACAGATTTTCTTTTGCAGATGATAACAATGGATAATGCAGAAGAATATGTGGATTTGATGTTTGACTTTTGTATGCATACAGGTATTCAGAAACAAATGGAAGCCTTTAGAGGTAATTTTAAAGGATTTTTAGCATAATTGCTCTCCTTTGACTTTGAGACAGTTGAAATTATGGTCAAGAATTGCTGGTGGTTGGCTGGGCATAGTGGCTAACGCCTGTAATCCCAGCACTTTGGGAGGCCGAGGTGGGCAGATCATCTGAGGTTGAGAGTTCAAGATCAGCCTGACCAACATGGAGAAACCCCATCTCCACTAAAAATACAAAATTAGCTGGGCATGGTGGCGCATGCCCGTAATCCCAGCTACTCGGGAGACTGAGGCAGGAGAATCGCTTGAACCCAGGAGGCGAGGTTGCGGTGAGCCGAGATCATGCCATTGCACTCCAGCCTGGGTGATGAGCAAAACTCTGTCGCAAAAAAAAAAAAAAAAAAGAATTGCTGGTTGTCGGGTGTGGTGGTGCTCACGCCTATAATCTCAGCACTTTGGGAGGCTGAAGCAGGAGGATCGTTTGAACCCAGGAGTTCAAGACCAGCCTGGGCAACACGGCAAGACCCCATCTCTACAAAACATTTTTTAAAAAATTAGCCAGATGTGGTGGCATGTGCCTGTGGTCCCAGCTACCTGTGAGGCTGAAGTGAGAGAATAGTCTGAGCGTGGGAGGCTGAGGCTGCAGTGAGCCATGTTTGTGCCACTGCACTCCAGCCTGGGCAACAGAGGGAGACCTTGCCTCAACAAAGAAAGAAAGAAAGTGGACATGGGTTGCATACATTCTCGATTACTTGATCAGGATGAATTAAACCATGAAAGAATCATGATGGGAACGAGTATATTATATGGTAAATCACTTCTGAAAATGAGAACACAGTTTTGCCTGACTTGTATGACAGAAACTGCTGGCGAACTCCAGACTGAGTAGTAACAAGAATTTGCATACTGACCATAGCAACTGAATGTTCTCTCTCTCTTCACATTTGTAATAAGCAGGGATTTCTTTTTTTTTTTTTTTTTTTTTTTTGAGACGGAGTCTCGCTCTGCCGCCCAGGCTGGAGTGCAATGGCCAGATATCGGCTCACTGCAAGCTCCGCCTCCCGGGTTTACGCCATTCTCCTGCCTCAGCCGCTGGAGTAGCTGGGACTACAGGCGCCCGCCACCTCGCCCGGCTAGTTTTTTGTATTTTTTAGTAGAGACGGGGTTTCACCATGTTAGCCAGGATGCTCTCAATCTCCTGACCTTGTGATCCGCCCATCTCGGCCTCCCAGAGTGCTGGGATTACAGGCTTGAGCCACCGCGCCCGGCTAAGCAGGGATTTCTTTTTTTTCTTTTTTCTTTTTTTTTTGAGGCAGAATCTCACTCTGTTGCTCAGGCTGGAGTGCAGTGGTGCGATCTCGGCTCACTGCAAGCTCTGCATCCTGGGTTCACGCCATTCTCCTGCCTCAGCCTCCGGAGTAGCTGGGACTACAGGCGCCCGCGCCCACGACCACGCCAGGCTAATTTTTTGTATTTTTAGTAGAGAAGGGGTTTCACCGTGTTAGCCAGGATGGTCTCGATCTCCTGCGCTCGCGATCTGCCCGCCTCGGCCTCCCAAACAGTTTTAATTTCAAGCTGTCTTAATTAGCCGGGCGCGGTGGCTCAAGCCTGTAATCCCAGCACTTTGGGAGGCTGAGACGGGCGCATTACGAGGTCAGAAGATCGAGACCATCCTAGCTAATATGGTGAAACCCCGTCTCTACTAAAAAATACAAAAAACTAGCCGGGCGAGGTGGCGGGCGCCTGTAGTCCCAGCTACTCGGGAGGCTGAGGCAGGAGAATGGCGTGAACCCGGGAGGCGGAGCTTGCAGTGAGCTGAGATCCGGCCACTGCACTCCAGCCCGGGCAACAGAGCGAGACTCCGTCTCAAAAAAAAAAAAAACAAGCTGTCTTAATTTATGCTTGTTTATTCAAACATTTATGAATGTTGAATATTCATCTTCTGTCCATTTCATTGGTAATGAGTATTTTTTAATTGTTACATAATATATGTACATGTTTATGGGGCATTTTGATACATAAATTGTGTAATGATAAAAATCGGTATTTAGGATATCCATCATCTTGGACATTTATCATTTCTCTGTGTTGGGAACATTAAAATTATTCTCTTCTAGCTTCTTTGAAATATACAATATATGACTGTTAACTATAGTCACCCTACTATGTTAGAAAACCTTAGAACTTACTCCTTTTATTTAATTGTAAGTTTGTACTCATTAAACTACCTCTCTTCATCCATCTCCACATGCAACACTCCCAGCCTCTGATACCATCCTTTTCTTTACCTTTATGAAATCAACTTTGTTGTTGTTTGTTTGTTTAAGACGGAGTTTTTGCTCTTGTTGCCCAGGCTAAGAGTGCAATGGCACGATCTCGGCTCCCTGCAACCTCCACCTCCCAGGTTCAAGCAATTCTCCTGCCTTAGTCTCCTGAGTAGCTGGGATTACAGGCATGTGCCACAACACCCGGCTAATTCTGTATTTTTAGTGGAGATGGGGTTTCTCCATGTTGGTCAGGCTGGTCTCAAACTCCCAACCTCAGGTGATCTGCCTGCCTCGGCCTCCGAAAGTGCTGGGATTACAGGTGTGAGACACCTTGCCTGGCCAAGATCAACTTTTTAAGTTCCCACATATGAGTGGGAATATGTGATGCTTGTCTTTCTGTGCCTGGCTGTTTTCACTTAATATAATGACCTCCAGTTCCACCCATGTTCCTACAAATGAAAAGATTTCATTCTTTTTCATGGTTGCATAGTATTCCATTGTGTATATATACCACATTTTCTTTACACATTCATTCCTTGATAGATACTTAGATTGATTTTGATAATGGGTATTTTGGTTTGAAATTTGGTATTTTGGAATCATAACTTGGAAACTGAGTTGTATGTTTTTTGTGTTTCTGTACATGTATGATGTAGATGGGTTTAATAAAGTTTTTCCAATGGAGAAGTTAAGTTCCTTCAGCCATGAAGAAGTCCAAATGATTCTTTGTGGAAACCAGTCACCATCCTGGGCAGCAGAAGATATTATCAATTACACTGAACCTAAGCTGGGTTATACACGTGACAGGTATGTGATACCATTTTCTAAGATCAACAAAATTATTTATATTCCCCAAATCAAGTGACAGGTTCTCTAAAGTAAACTATAACTCAATGAATTACATTCATAAAGTAAGTGAGAAAGCAGTGGTGTCTCACAGTGACCAGAATGCATATCCATTGATAAGGCTGGGAGGATACAAAAAGACAACTGATATCAGGCCGGGCGCAGTGGCTCACACCTGTAATCCCAGCACTTTGGGAGGCTAAGGCGGGCGAATCACTTGAGGTCAGGAGTTTGAGACCAGCCTGGCCAACATGGTGAAACCTTGTTTCTACTAAAAATACCAAAAATTAGCTGGGCGTGGTGGCAGACGCCTATAATTCCAGCTATTCGGGAGGCTGAGGCAGGAGAATCACTTGAACCCAGGAAGTGGAGGTTGCAGTGAGACAAGATCGTGCTATTGCACTCCAGCCTGGGCAACAAGAGTGAAACTCCATCTCAAAAAAAAAAAAAGACAACTGACATCATGGTTGATGTTGATTCCTTTTCTCATTGTGTTTTAATTGTTCATTTTTAAAATTTGGTAAATTGTAAGCTGTTAGGCTATACTACATTTATATTAAACTTTTTATTGAATATAACAGATAAGTACACACGTCATATATACAGTTTAGAGGATTTTCTCAAAATGAACACACCTATATAATTGGTATCCAGAATATGAAGCAACTTCAAAAATCCCCCTTCCCACGATATTCTTTTCTGTTAATTTAATCACCATATGTTGATCAGTTTTGCTTGCTTTTGAACTTTTAATGTAAAATCATGTAGTCTGTTTTCTTTGTGGTCTGGTTTCTTTTGAGTAACATGATCATGAGATTTATCCATGTTCTGGCATATAGTTCATTTACTATTACACAAATTTATCACAAGATAATTATTTTGCTGGAACAAAAATCGATTATTTCAGATCCCCTTTGGTATATTTATCCATATTTGGAATGATTTTGCAAATGCATCCTATGTTTTTATGATTTACTGACTTTGTTGCATAATAGATGGACCCCATACACCATCAGTATTTTTTAGTTCTTACAATTTATAAGTGCAAGACAGGCTTTGAGGGATTTTTTTTTTTTTTTTTTTTTTTTTTTTGAGATGTAGTTTCACTCTTGTTGTCCAGGCTGGAGTGCAATGGCATAATCCCGGCTCACTGAAACCTCTGCCTCCCAGTTTCAAGCGATTCTCCTGCCTTAGCCTCCCAAGTAGCTGGGATTACAGGCATGCGCCACCATGCCCAGCTAATTTTGTATTTTTAGTAGAGATGGGGTTTCACCATGTTCATCAGGCTGGTCTCAAACTCCTGACCTCAGGTGATCCATCCGCCTCATCCTCCCAAGGTGCTGGAATTACAGGTATGAGCCACCACACCTGGCCAGGGATATTTTTAAAGTAGCTTGTCTTAGCCCATTTCATACTTACCCAAGAGTCTCTAGATGTGTTGTTCTTCTGGTGTGAGGATATTGTTTTTTAGGGGGCTTGTTGCTGGCTGACAAAGTAGTGGTAGTGATTTTCATTTAAATCTGCAGTCAACTCAGTATAACTATATTTTTGTTCTTTTAGCCCTGGTTTCCTGAGGTTTGTGAGGGTTTTATGTGGCATGTCTTCTGATGAAAGGAAAGCATTCTTGCAGTTTACCACTGGTTGTTCAACTCTACCCCCAGGCGGACTGGCTAACCTGCATCCCAGGCTCACGGTTGTACGCAAGGTACAAGCTCTGTGGCTAATTGGGAATCCAAATGAAATTTAGTTACTTTACTTTTGAAAGAAAGAAGTATTTAAACTCATGGTCTTCTGTTGTGTTTGCTTTCTTGCTGTAGGTTGACGCTACTGATGCAAGCTATCCATCAGTCAATACATGTGTGCATTACCTTAAGTTGCCTGAATATTCTTCCGAGGAGATCATGAGAGAGCGCCTGCTAGCTGCTACAATGGAGAAAGGCTTTCATCTCAATTGAGCTTTGAAGTGCAATGGGAGACATCAGAGACTTTAAAAATACTAGTGAAGCCTCTTGTGTTTATGTGCAGAGAAGTATATGATCCTCCACGCTAATGACACTTGCCTTTTTTTCCACCATTAAGGCTTTAAGAACATGTGGAATAAGTTTGTTAGCTGCTAATGACAAAACAAATCCTGTAACTACCCAGCCAGCAAGTATATAGCACAGAACACTGTGTTACTTTACAAGGGCTTATGTGACTGGAATAAGGTGGTCCTACTTGACTGTTCCAAAGAGCAGCTTCTCAGATCTTCAGTGTTCACTGGTAAATTTCTAACAGTGTATTTGTGTAAAGTTTGTCATTTCATACTCCATACACTACAGTTGCCGTCACTGATCCCTGTTTTGCTGGCTTTTAAGCTACTTGGTCAAAAATCCTGCTTCCTTAAAACATAGAGAATTAATGAGCATCTCAAGCTTTTTCTTTTCCTTTTTAATGATGCCTGCACTATCAAGAGTATTCTAGTGTTCTCTCTTTGTTTGGCATATAATCATGCACCAACCTTTTATTTCTTTAAGGTGGGAGTATATTTTTATTTGCTAAATGCCGTACTATGAAGATCAAAGTCTTAAGTGTGTTTGTGCAGCTCAAAAATAAAGATGTATTAAGGGGGGAAAACACTGGTCTAAGTGCAAGGCACACTTAAAGCAAGTTTTACTTTTGGTTGTATTTTCTTTGTATATTATAAACATTTATTTAACTTGTTGCCGTTTGAAGTAAAAAATTTCCAAAATGTATGCTCAACAATAATGATTAAAATGTTTGCAGCGTACAAAACTGTGTCGTTTGACTATTTCAGTGCAATCATCAGACTTCAGAGCTTTACCATGTACTTGTCATTTTGAATCATCCACAGTTTTCTGAAATTACTACATAAAGAAATGTGTTTTTCTATAGTAAATACGGTTATTAAAATTGAAAGACTAGAAGAAATATATATTCACACACTTGTGATCCAACGGTTGGGTTCAGTTTTAAAGTATGCCTCAGCTAGAACTGACCAGTTACTTGTGTTAATTGTTTTAAAAAACACCAGATCCACAACTATTATATCTGCAGGGATATGTAAAGTGAGGATGTAAGAAAGATCCAAGAATGATTTTTAAATGTTGTGTTAGTGTCAAAAGAAAACACAAAGATACTGCTGTTTTGTGGTTTTGAAGAAGGGACTGTATTTCCAAATTCCAAAGTGGATTTTCCAAATTCCAGTTATTACCATATCTGTGCTTATAGGTGAAAGGAATGACACTAGGCCTGATTTAGCCAAATAGCTTCTTCTTTTTTTTTTTTTTCCTTAAAGATAGGGTCTTGCTGTATTACCCAGGCTGGTCTCAAACTCCTAGGTTCAAGCAATCCTCCCACCACAGCTTCTGGAGTAGCTGGGATTACAGATGTGTACCACCACACCTGGCTCACATGTTTTTTAAGGAACCAAAAGCATGTTTGAAATTGCCGAATACTGACTGTTTAAAAGGCAAATTCTCTTCCTATAAGAGATACCTTCTGCTATAATTACTAGTCTCTAAGATATCTATCAGTAGTCAGCTTTTACCAAGACTAGCCTGGCACCAGGGTTAGCAAACTATGGCCTGCTGCATGTTTTTGAATGGCCTATGGCTAAGCATGACTTTAAAATTTTAAAATTGTTGGGGAAAAAAATCAAAAGAATAATATTTTATGTGAAAATTATGAAATTTAAATTTCAGTGTCACAAACACAGCCACGTTCATTCATTTACATGGTTGTTTTTGCACTACAATGGCAGAATTGAGTAGTTGGCAGAGACCATATGGCCCACAAAGCCTAAAATATTTACTATTTGGCCCTTTACAGAAAAAGCTTGCTGAACCCTGGTCTAGCAAGTGGCTACAGCAGATAAGTTGATAGCTTTACATAAAATCGGGCAGGGCACGGTGGCTCACATCTGTAATCCCAGCACTTTGAGAGGCCAAGCAGGGTGGATCAACTGAGGTCAGGAGTTTGAGACCAGCCCGACCAACATGGTGAAACCCTGTCTCTACTAAAAATACAAAAATTAGCTGGGCGTGATGGCACATACCTGTAATCCCAGCTACTCTGGAGGCTGAAGCAGGAGAATCACTTGAACCCAGGACGCAGAGGTTGCAGTGAGCCGAGATCGTGCCATTGCACTCCAGCCTGGGCAACAAGAGTGAAACTCAAATAAAAACAAAAAGTTTACATACAATTGTAGCTGTTTTTGAAATATTAGGAGTCTTCCTCAGAAAAAATCTAAGAACAAGGTAAGGCTGACCAAATGTAAGTATGAAAAGTCACTTAAAGCATCTTAGTGAAGTTAGATGGAGACACAGCCTGTAAGTACAGATACGCATGAGTCAAGTGTTCTGAGACATCTACTGGGGTCTCCACCTCAACTGTAAGTTCTTAAATATTGTTTCCTATGATACCTACCAACTATTTTTTTTCAACTGTTATTCTCTCAAGGTTCTAAAATCTGTGCCAAGATGTAATTCAACTACTATTTTGGTGTGACCCCAAAATTAATTTTGTTCACTCCCTAGCTACTCTGGTGTACCAGTTTCAGCAGTTACCTGAATGTGCTACTGATTAAGTACCTACCAACTAGGACAGTGTTGCCCAACTACTGTGTCTCAGAAAGGCCTTCATAGCACTTTGGTCTAGACTGGGCTTTCCCCAGACCTTGGCTACTTGATACAAAGGTGTATCTGTACACACAAACCACTAATTGTTCCCACAGGTTGAAGCCTTCCTTTTGCCTTCCTGAACGAGTCCAAAAACAACTTGGGTTTGGAGTCCTCTATTGACTTTCTGCGTTTTTACAGATATAAACCTTGATACTGCAAGTGGATTTTTAGAAGAGGGTAAAAAAAAGGCTCCTCTGCCTACTGCCCACAATACACAGACAAACCAAACAGAACAGTGCTGAATGGTATCTCTGAAATGTGCATTTGGCCAGGCGCGGTGGCTCACACCTGTAATCCCAGCACTTTGGGAAGCCAAAGGCGGGCGAATCACTTGAGGTCAGGGTTTTGAGACTAGCCTGGCCAACATGATGAAACCCCATCTCTACTAAAAATACAAAAATTAGTCCAGTGTGGTGGCACACGCCTGTAATCCCAGTTGCTCAGGAGGCTGAGGCAGGAGAATTGCTTGAATCCGGGAGGCGGAGGTGGCAGTGAGCTGAGATCATGCCACTGCATTTCAGCCTGGACAACTGAGCAAGACTCTTGTCTCAAAAAAGAAAAAAAAATGCATTTATGCATTTATGTCCTATTTTAGAGGCTGGAGTGTCACAGAAGAATGAACTATTGGATCATT
Source organism: Macaca fascicularis (assembly GCF_037993035.2). NCBI lineage: Eukaryota > Metazoa > Chordata > Mammalia > Primates > Cercopithecidae > Macaca > Macaca fascicularis. The sequence continues at coordinate 98,918,705 of NC_088381.1, read as the reverse complement.
CCATAGGCTGGGACTGTATCTTAATATACCAAAAATAGATTTTGGCTGGGCAGGGTAGCTCATGCCTATAATCCTTGCACTTTGGGAGGCTGAGGTGGGAGGATTGTTTGAGCCCAGGAGTTTGAGATCAGCCTGGGGAACATAGTGAGACCCTGTCTATAGTTAAAGAAAAAAGATTTCTACTTTCTTCACTGTACCTGACCTCCCACCCCTACATACATGTATATAGACCTCCCTATTCTTGGGGGATAAGTTCTAAGACCCCCAGTGGATATCTGAAACTGAGGATAGTACCAAATCATATATATATAGAGAGAGAGAGAGAGAGAGAGAATGTTTTTTTGTATACATACATACCTATGATAAAGTTTATAAATTAGGCACACTAAGATTAACAATAATGGAACAATTATTACAATATACTGTAAGAAAGTTATGTGGAAGCTGGGCATGGTGGTGTGCACCTATAGCTCCAGCTACTTGGAAGGCTGAGCAGGAGGATGGCTTGAGCCCAGGAGTTCAAATCCAGCCTAACAGTGACCCCATCTCTTAAAAAACAAAAGATGGCCAGGTGTGGTAGCTCATGCCTATAATCCCAGCACTTTCAGAGGCTGAGGTAAGGAGGAGCGCTTGAGCCCAGGAATTCAAGACCAGCCTGGGCAACATATGGAGACCTCGTCTCTACAAAATATAAGAAAAATTAGCTCAGTAGGGTGGCACACAAGCTGAGATGGGAGGATCGCTTGAGCCCAGGGGGTTGAGGCTGCAGTGAGCCGTAATCATGCCACTGCACTGCAGCCTGGGCAACAGAGCGAGGCCCTGTCTTAAAAAAAAAAAAAAAAGAAAAAGAAAAATTATATATAGATGAATATATATGAATGTAGTCTCTCTCAAGACCTTATTGTACTGTACTCACCCTTCTCTTGATCTGTCCATCTGGTAACCAAGACAGTTACTAAATGTCAAGTGGGGAGTGTATACAGCATGCATATGCTGGACAACGGGACGATTCACCTCCCAGGCACGATGGAGCAGGACCGAGCAGGACAAAGCTGGACGGTGCAAGATTTCATCACATTACTCAGAATGGCATGCAGTTTAAAACTTATACGTTGTTTATTTCTGGAATTTTCTATTTAATATTTTGGGACCTCAGTTGACCATGAGTAACACAAACCACAGAATGCGAAACAGTGGATAAGAGAGGGATTATTGTCCATACTTTCGCCTAAGACAGTTGTGTATATTCTGTTAACTGGGTAGCAAAAGCATATAGAAAGGTTTTGGGGGGATGCAGTGCATTGCTCTTCTGTAATGACAGTAATTTACAAGACATTGCAGGAGGAGGGGTTAGAGGAGTGAAGGGAGGAAGAGAAGGATTCATGCCTATCTGTACAGATACATTTTCTTGCATTCCACTTTTTTTTTTTTTTTTTTTTGAGACGGAGTCTCACTCTGTTGCCCAGTCTGGAGTGCAGTGGCACAATCTCGATCTCAGCTCACTGCAACCTCTGCCTCCTGGTTTCAAGTGATCCTCCTACCGCAGCCTCCCAAGTAGCTGGGATTATAGGCATGTGCCACCATGCCCGGATAATTTTTTGTATTTTTAATAGAGACAGGGTCTCACCATGTTGGTCACGCTGGTCTTGAACTCCTGACCTCAAATGATCTACCCACCTTGGCCTCCCAAAGTGCTGGGATTATAGGCATGAGCCACCGTGTCTGACTGCATTCTACTTTTAAACTTTGAACTACATTTCATTAACAGTAAGCTTATTAATAAGCAAACCCTTTAAAATGTGGCATAAAAAGACTGGGCACAGTGGCTCAGGCCTGTAATCCCAACACTTTGGGAGGCAAAGGCAGATGGATCATGTGACCGCAGGAATTTGAGACCAGTCTGGGCAACATGGCGAAACCCTATCTCTACAACAAAATACAAAAATTAGCTGGGTGGAGCAGGTGTGCGCCTGTGGTCCCAGTTACTTGGGAGGCTGAGGTGGGAGGATCACCTGCGCCCAGGAGGTAGAGGCTGCAGTGAGGTGTGATCACACCACTGCACTCCAGCCTGGGAGACAGAGGGAGATGCTGTCTCCAAAAAACAAACAAAAAAAGGGGCATAAAAGATAGCTGTAGCGACTCTCAATGTCTGACCATCCATTATTTGAAAGTAATGTTCTCTATAGAATTAATTACATAATAGCATTGTAATTACTAAGTGCCATTAAAATGAGTATCAAAGGCTTTTACAAACTGGCAAATAAAATTTAACTCTGCAACCTTTGTTAGGTACATGTTATAAAAGTTTTTTTGTTTTGATTTGGTTTTTTTGAGGCAGGGCCTCACTCCATTACCCAGGTTGGAGTGCAGCATTGTGATCATAGTTCACTGCAGCCTCAAACTCCTGGGCTTGATCAATCCTCCCACCTCAGCCTCATGAGTACTTAGGAGTACAGGTGCTCACCACCACAGCTGGCTAACTTTTTAATTAATTATTTATTTATTTTTAGAGACAGTCTCACTCTTGCCCAGGCTGGAGTGCAGTGGCATGATCTCGGCCTACTGCAACCTCTGCGTCCCAGGTTCAAGCAATTCTACTGCCTCAGCCTCCCGAGTAGCTGGGATTAGAGGTGCCTGCCACCATGCCTGGCTAATTTTTTGTATGTTTAGTAGAGACAAGGTTTTACCATGTTGGCCAGGCTGGTTTCAAACTCCTGACCTCAAGTGATCCACCTGCCTCAGCCTCCCAAAGTGCTAGGATTACAGGCATGAGCCACCACACCTGGCTAATTATTTATTTTTTGTAGAGATGTGGTCTTGCTGTGTTGCCCAGGCTGGTCTTGAACTAATGGGCTCAAGGAATCCTCCTACCTTGGCCCCCCAAAGTGTTGGGATTACAGACCTGAGCCACTGCACTCAGACTTCTTTATTTTCGAGACAGGATGGAGTGCAGTGACACAATCATAGTTCATTGCAGACTCGAACTCCTGGGCTCAAGCAATCCTTCTGCCTCAGACTCCCAAGTAGTTGAGACTACAGGTATGTGCCACCACGCCTGGCTAATTTTTGTATTTTTTGTAGAGACGAGGTCTGTGTTGCCCAGGCTGGTCTTGAATTTCTGGCCTCAAGTGATCCTCCTTCCTCAGCCTCCCAAAGTGCAGGGGTTACAGGTGTGAGCCACTGCACCAGCCCCACATTATAAAGATTTTAAAGTTAGGCCAGGAAAGTTCAAGGTTGTAGTACAACATGATCATGCCTGTGAATAGCCACTGCAGTCCAGCCTGGACAACACAGCAAGACCCGCTTCTCTTAAAAAACAAAACAACAACAACAACAACAAAAAACACGTCTTGGCTGGGCATGGTGGCTCATGCTTGTAATTCCAGCAATTTGGGAGGCCGAGGTGGGTGGATCACTTGAGGTCAGGAGTTCAAGAACAGCCTGGCCAACATGGTGAAACACCGTCTCTACTAAAAATACAAAAATTAGCCAGGCATGGTGGCACATACGTACAGTCGCAGCTACTCAGGAGGCTGAGGCAGGAGAATTGCTTGAACCCAGAGGTGGAGGTTGCAGTGAGCTGAGATCACGCCATTGCACTCCGGCCTGGGTGACAGAGTGAGACTCCATCTAAAAACACACACACACACACACACACACACACATCTCTTAAAAAGTAAAGTTTACTAAGTCTTTTAAAGGAATAAGACAGCCTTCAGAAGTTGGGCACTGTGGCTCATGTCTGTAATCCCAGCACTTTGGGAGGCTGAGGCAGGCAGATCACCTGAGGTCAGGAGTTTGAGACCAGCCTGGCCAACATGGTGAAACTCCATCTTTACTAAAAATACAAAAATTTTTTGTATTTTTGTATTTTTTGTGGTGGCGCATGCCTGTAGTCCCAGCTCAGAAGCTGAGGCAGGAGAATCGCTTGATTCCGGGAAGTGGAAGTTGCAGTGAGCCGAGAATGCGCTGAGCGACAGAGCTAGACCAGACTCCCTCTCAAAAAAAGAAAAAAAAAAAGACAGCCTTCAGAAAACAGCATTACTCAAAATGCCTTGTGTTTAAATTTTAAAACTTTATTGGCTGACAGAAAACTGCCATACTTTCTTCCCACTACCATCCTGCTATTCCTGAATTTGATTTGCAAAAAGAAGCATAGACCAATAAGGGTCAACAGAATTTAAAGAAGTGGGAAAGATATGTTTACAATTAGAATATAAAACTTCTCTCTCAGTTTAAAAAAAATTTTTTTCTTTTACATATTTTAAAGTACAGCTTTGTTTGCTTTTTAGGAACCGTGGGAAACGCCGATTTATAATGTCTTTGGAAGGATACCCCATTTTGTAATTGTGGTCTTCCAGATTCTTCTTGGTTACAGATGTTGAGATGTATTCCACGGTACTCGCATTTCTGATAAATCCATGTTGTCTGGAAGAGGCTTCCTTTCAGCTTTCTGACATCTTATCAAGAATTAGTAGAGGGGCAAGAATTCTTGCCCTGTTAGTTTCCACAATGCAGCCATTTAACACCATCTCATCCAAAATGATGTGTACTTTATCCAAATTAAACATTATCTAGGGTTATATTAAGGAAATTAGTTTAAAGTTATAAAAATGTTAACATTCAGTAAAAATTTGTGGCTTAACCTGGAGTTTTCCCAGTGTAAATTAGTCTAAGCATGAGGTTTTTTTGTACAGAATTTCTGAAATTAAATTTAAAACTGGCATCCATATTAGAAATTGTTACCTTCACATATACATACCTAGTTTCACCTTGGTTAAGCTAACAGGTTAAGTAGGGATAAAAACGAAACAGCTACATTTTTTAACCAAAGGGATAGGGAGTCTACTAAGTGCTAGAGAACACAGCAAGTGTCATGTGGCAAGAGAATGACCTGAACTCAAAAATAATGGTGTCCTCCCAGACAATAATAATAACAGTAACAACCATTTGTTGAATGCTCCTGTTCCAGATATTGTGTTGAGTTTCAGCCCTCTGTAAATCTCTGATGTATGTTGTTACATATTATCCTTAGTTTACCCAGGATCAAACAGGTTCAAAGCATAGTCCAAAGCCACATGGCTAGCAAATGCCAGGATGGAATTTAAATCCAAAGCTTGGCCTTGACTGCTCTGCTTCCAGGCTCCTCAGGAGCGGCTAGACACCTCCCTCCTCAGCCCCCAAACCTCCACCCCAAAATAAATGCCTTGTTCCTTCAGTTATCTTCTCTGTCAGACAGACTGACGTAAAAATAATTATGAGGAGAAAACGAATGAAGAAGGCAGGGCGTAATAAAAATTTCTGGATTTCAAGACAGTATCTCTTACAAATGGGTAGTTCTAAGAAGTCATTTGAGAATGATGGAGCCACTTTGGCTTACAGGTGTTCTTTTTTTTTTTTTTTTGAGATGGAGTCTTGCTCTGTCGCCCAGGCTGGAGTGCAGTGGCGTGATCTCGGCTCACTGCAAGCTCCGCCTCCCGGGTTTATGCCATTCTCCTGCCTCAGCCTCCCCAGTAGCTGGGACTACAGGCGCCCGCCACCACGCCCGGCTAATTTTTTTGTATTTTTTTTTTTAGTAGAGATGGGGTTTCACCGTGTTAGTCAGGATGGTCTCGATCTCCTGACCTTGTGATCCGCCCGTCTCGGCCTCCCAAAGTGCTGGGATTACAGGCGTGAGCCACCGTGCCCGGCCAGCTTACAGGTGTTCTTACTGGAAAGTTAGCATGGGGCATCAGGAAAGAAGAAAATATTGTTAGACTATGATGTCTAGCAAACTAGAAAGAACTAAATACTTCCCTCAAGAATCCCTTCAACTGAATACCTAACTTTTCTTTTGTGAAAGAAGGGGAACTGGAATGAGATGATGACAATGAATGTTTCTCAATTCTACACCTTAATATCTGAAGTTCTGTATCTACTTATAAAGAGCAGGATCACGGTCTGTTACAAAAACAAAAACAGTTGACAGATTGTTTCAAACAAACTTCATTCAACAAATAGGTAATTCAATGCGCTAGGGGAGTTCAAAATTAAATCTTTGTAAAGTGAATTGTTCCCACTTGATTTTTTTCAACCAGACCAGATGTTCAAAGTCTACACTGTATTTGCTTAGTGAAGTGCAACTACACAGAATAGGACAAACGGTGAATGACTTTAAAGTTTTTATTAGGCTCTGTGTGAATATCTCATTAAGCTCTGTGCAAATAGTCCTCCAGCAGAATAAACTGTTTTCCAGGGGCCCATGGGAACTGTCCTTAAGTGACCCAGAAAAAAAAAAAAAAAAAAAAGCATCACTCTGATATACCTATTAATAATGTCTTCCAATTATACAGATGACTGCTTTGTCCCATGGCCAAACTGGGACTGGAATGTTAGGCCCTTGACTCCAACCTGTTCACTAGACCCAGAAGCCAGAACTTAGGTGAGACAAAGTAGGAATGGCAGCCAGGTATATACAGAAAGGCAGAGCTGAGAAGCACAGGTGGCTACGTGAAAAATGGCCTACAGAACCTTCCTGTTGTACTCACTAAGGGCAATGAAAGCCTTAGTGCCTTTGAAAATGTCACCTTCTCCAAGATAACTTCCTTTGAGATACAAGGAAATCTAATTTTAACCCATGAATTGGTTTGGGGATCAAGCTGCTCTGTGGCCTGCCCCATCTCCGGCAAGCAGGGGATCCGCTGTTCAGATGTCGCCTTGAGCAACTGCCCAACTATTTTGAAATTCAGATCAGAATTTACTGCTAAATCATATAAACCACTGACATCCCCACATTACAAGGACAAGGTCCTCCAGCAAGTCAATTTCCCAACATCCTGGAAACATGAGTTGCTCAGTGAGGTCACTGTATACTGTGGACGTGTGACTGCCTGTGTATCTGCGTATCTGACTCAAACTAACAATCATGCAGCTTTCTGGCACTATATGGGGAAACTACAGACCAAATCCACTGTGAGGCAAAGGGCTGAAAGCTGATTTCCCCCTGGAATCATGTGACTCTTTTAAAATAAGAATCCAGCTGTTGTTTACATCTTGATTTGGTTTATGAGCAACTTGTACACCCTGGTGAGGCCAAGAGTAATGGCATTTCGGCCATATGCCAGGTAAGCAGGGACCAAAAAATACCCTATATGCTAAGCCCATGGAATAAACACACTGCAATGGTGACATTTGAAATAGGAGGAAGTAAGAAGGGCCCAGACTGTTGGTATACTAATGTAGTGAGCTGAGAATGGCTATTGAAAGATGGTCTTACCTTCAGGCTATAATGAACTTGATTGACTCTAAAGATCCTAAGGAAACTTGTTTTCTTTCATGGGCCCCAGAGGTTGAGCTGACATGAACTAGAAACAATCTCCCAAAGAAGGGAGTTACTGAAGTCCATTTTCTCCCAACCTAGAAAGCTAAGAACCTTTCTGAATTTTCACATAATGTGGATTGGAATTGAACATTGCAGGGCTCATAGAATATTAGTGCCACTTGAAATCAACTTTTTAATTACAGTGATTGAAATGAGGCTGGGTGCAGTGGCTCATGCCTGTAATCCCAGCACTTTGGGAGGCCGAGGCGGATGGATTACCAGAGGTCAGGAGTTCAAGACCAGCCTGGCCAATAAACCCTGTCTCTACTAAAAATACAAAAATTAGCTGGGCATGGTGGCATGCGCCCATAATCCCAGCTACTCGGGAGGCTCAGGCAGGAGAATCACTTGAACCTGGGAGGAGGAGGTTGCAGTGAGCCGAAATGGGGCCACTGCACTCCAGCCTGGGCAACAGAGTAAGACTCTGTCTCAAAATAAATAAATAAATAAAAATGAAAATAAATAAATAAAGTGATTGAATTGTTTATGGTCCCATCATTGGAATTTTATTTTTTTTTTTAGATGCAGCTTCTCTCTACTGCTCAGGCTAGAGTGGAGTGGCGTGATCTCGGCTCACTGTAACCTCCATCTCCTGGGTTCAAGGGATTCTTGTGCCTCAGGCTCCTGAGTACCTGGGAGTACAGGCATGCGCCACCACACCCAGCTAATTTTTTTGTATTTTTAGTAGAGATGACGTTTTGCCACGTTGGCCAGGTTGGTCTCTATAACTCCTGAGCTCAAGTGATCTGCTTGCCTCAGCCTCCCAAAGTGCTGGGATTACAGATGTGAGCCACCGCGCCTGGCCCCAACACTGGAATTTTGATCTCTGGATAATAAAACACTTTTCCGTCATGAGTATTTTAACACCACAGTGGCAATCAAATTATCCTTTAATAAGTGAGAAACTGAGCAGCACAGACTCAAATGGAACCTCAAAAGGAATTCCAGGGCAGAGACCAACCTAGAAACTACAATTTCTAACTCTAGGCTTGGGTCTCAGATCCCTTGGTTTCTCATTTTATTTCTTTTTTAAAAACATATTCTAGCTAAGTGTTCTTTAATAAAATATGTAGGGTGGGAAAACTTGCTTTCTTACTATTCATACTTTAATTTCCCACCAAATTGGATAAGCGGCCAAGGGCCACTGTGTTCACATTTCCCCCAGAAAATACTACCATATCGAAGGCTACCATTATGAAGATTCTGCATAGTCCTGGAGACATTCTTCTTGGAGTACAGTATAGTCTTCTGTTCACTTTTTTTTTTTTGGTGAAGAAAAGGTCTTGCTCTGTTGCCCAGACTGGAGTGCACTGGCACAATCTTGGCTCACTGTAGCCTCGACCTCCTGTGCTCAAGTGATCCTCTCACCTCAGCCTCCCAATTAACTGTGACCGTAGGTGCACCACCACGCCCATCTAATTTCTTTATTTTTTGGAGGGATGGGGTTTCACTATCTTGCCCAGACTGGTCTTGAACCCCTGTGCTAAAGTGAGGCACTTTGCCTTACTCGGCCTCACAAAGTGCTGGAATTACAAGAGTGAGCCACTGTGCCTGGCCCTGTTCACATTTTGTCTCTTGCTAATTAGGCCACTGAAAGGGACTCTTTTTTTTTTTTTTTTTTTTTTGAGACGGAGTCTTACTCTGTTGCCCAGGCTGGGGAGCAGTGGTACGATCTTGGCTCACAGTAACCTCCGCCTCCCAGGTTCAAGCAATCCTCCCGCCTCAGTCTCCTAAGTAGCTGGGATTATAGGTGTGTGCCACCACGCCCAGCTAATTTTTGTATTTTTAGTAGAAATGAGGTTTCACCATGTTGGCCAGGTGGTCTCGAACTCCTGACCTAAGGTGATCCGCCGGCCTCAGCCTCCCAAAGTGCTGGGACTATAGGCGTGAGCCACCGCGCCTGGCTGTTATCTTTTTTAAAGTCGGTTTTCATTAAAGGCCCACTCGTATTCTGAGAACAACAGGATACCCAGCTGTGGTTTTGCTTAAAGTTTATGTAGGCTTAGTTATGTAGGCTAAAACATAAAGTTTCTGTTTGCTTAAAGTTATTTAGGCTAATGTAAAATTAAATATGAAAGTCAGAGGTGGGTCAATGAGCCTGTTATTATTCTCATTTTTCCCCCTAAATCTCTCTTGCTTCTCATAACTTGCTGTCACTATTCCTGACTAAAATGGAACCCAAAAAAATGGAACAAAAGGAATAGGGTTAAAGCTGAGGGACCTGGTGGTGAGGAATGCTGGTGGATGAATATAGCACCTACAGGGCTCCTTAAAGGAAAGAGGAAAGTGGTCAGGGCTAGTGGGAGCCAGAAAAAACCTGGAGGCAGAACTGTTGGGTCTGTAACATTCACATCTCCTTCTGGGGTACTGGCTGACTCCTGGGGACTGTTCCTATCCAAGACTCTCATCACCCACCACGGCCCTGGCTAGAGCTCCCATGCTGGAGAAGGCCCTGGGTCCCTCGTCCCTCAGTGCCTGCCCTTCCCATGGAGGAACGGCTGCACGTGTTCCCTCGGACCCACAGGCCAGTCCTCACTGTCTGCCAACGAGGCTTTCCATTTCATATTTTCAAAAGGAAAAAAGATGTTTCGAAATCTGAACGTGAACTCCACTTTTGGAGAGCATGTTTTCAACAAGACATTCACAGATACTCTCAAATGTTTTCATCCTTTCTGACTCCTCCAACCAAAGGCATTTCTCTAAAACATCTCCCCTTATTCACAAAAAAGCTTCGACAACACCAAGGCACCATGGTGACAGGCATTTTATAAATGTTTTGTTAGAGACTAAATTGCCACAGTCTACTCCAGATGATTAATTTTTTAAAAATACGTCAAATTTAGGCTGGTTGCAGTGGCTCACATCTGTAATCCCAACACTTTGGGAGGCCAAGGTGGACATATCACTTGAGGTCAGGGGATCGAGTCCAGCCTGGCCAAAATGGAGAAACCCTGTGTCTATTAAAAATACAAAAATTAGCCAGGGATGGTGGCAGGCACCTGTAATTCCAGCTACTCAGGAGGCTGAGGCAGGAGGATCACCTGAACCTGGGAGACGGAGGTTGCAGTGAGTTGAGATTGCACCACTGTACTCCAGCATGGATGACAGAGCAAGGCTCTGTCTCAGAAAAAAAAAGAAAAGAAAAAAAATGTCAAATTTAACCTGCCCAATTTATAATCCTAGAGTCAAGGGCCCTAGAAACCCAGAAACTAGTATCAGCTCTGCCCTAAAGTAGCTCTACGGATTGGGACATGTCACAGAACCTCTTTGGGCCTCAGCCTTTTTACCTAAAAAGTGAGGTTTTACACCAGCCAACGGTGACTCACCCAGCCCTATGGGAGGCCAAGGTGGGAGGATTGCTTGAGCCCAAGAGTTCAAGACCAGCCTAGGCATCATATTGAAATGCTGTTCTTATTAAACAAAATTTTTTAATTAGCCAGCTGGGTGTGGTGGTGTGTGTCTGTATTCCTTGATGTATTTTTTTTTCCTTGATATTTTTGTTTTCCTACTCTGGAGGCTGAGGTGGAAGGATTGCTTGAGCCCAGGAGTTTGAGGCTGCAGTGAGCTATGATCACAACACTGCACTCAAGCCTGGGCAACAGAGCAAGACCCTGACTGTAAAAATTTTTTTTACATTAATTTTTAAAAGTGAGGTTTTAACCTGGTGATTGTGTAGGTATCTTCTAGCTCCAAAGTATCTGGCTCCTACGACTCTAAATATAACCTTCAGGGAAAGCGGAGCTATTCTTTTCTGATAATATCAAGCCATTCCTGGCTGGGTGTCGTGGCTCACACCTATAATCCCAACACTTTGGGATGCCAAGGGGGGTGGATCACCGGAAGTTGGAAGTTGGAGACCAGCCTGGCCAACATGGCAAAACCCTGTCTCTACTAAAAATACAAACTAGCCAGGTGTGGTGGTGCACGCCTGTAGTCCCAGCTACCTAGAAGGCTGAGGCAGGAGAATCACTTGAACCTGGGAGGCAGAGGTTGCAGTGAGCCAAGATGACACCACTGCACTCCAGCCTGGACAAGAGAGTGAGACTCTGTCTCAAAAAAAAAAAAAAATCAAGCCATTCCTGCAGTCATCACATGCTCCATCATACCTCAGAAGAAATGCTTAAATAATGATTTTATTGGCCAGGCGCGGTGGCTCAAGCCTGTAATCCCACCACTTTGGGAGGCCGAGACGGGCGGATCACGAGGTCAGGAGATCGAGACCATCCTGGCTGACACGGTGAAACCCCATCTCTACTAAAAAATAAAAAATAAAAAAAACTAGCCAGGCAAGGTGGCGGGCGCCTGTAGTCCCAGCTACTGGGGAGGCTGAGGCAGGAGAATGGCATGAACCCGGGAGGCGGAGCTTGCAGTGAGCCGAGATGGCGCCACTGCACTCCAGTTCATTTAGAAGCTGCCGCTTCAGTGTTGGATGCTTCCCTGAAGAATTTGTTTGTTCTTCTGGCTGGTATTCCTATAGCCTCAGTTTGAACAAGTATTTTTGCAATTCCGCATTAAATCAGGCTGACATTATCTCCTACTTGGAGAAGCCCTATTCTGGTTTCCGGATCTCTAAAAGTATTTCAGATTTTAGGAAGCTGATGGAACTAGAGGTAGATGCCCCACAGTGGGCCTGATGGAGGCCTGCCTGCAAACCATGGTGGTGCTGATCTCTGCTGCCTGCACACCATCATTCTTCCAGGAAGCACCATGACAGATGCTAGCGGAGTCACAGAGAGGGCACACAGCACTGAGGCCCTTCCTATGCCCCGCCCTCAACTGCAATAAAAGGAGCGTGAATCAGGGTTCTTTCACACAACCCACCAGAGCTTTACGGCTCTAGAATCAACTGCTCAGGCTTTGAGATTTTAAGAGTTTATAAAATACAAACAGGAATGTTGTAAAGATGTTTTTGTTTTTATTTTTAAAGACAAGGTCTTGCTCTGTTGCCAGATTGGAGTGCAGTGGCACAATCACGGCTCACTGCAGCCTCAGTCTCCCAGGCTCAAGCGATCCTCCCACCTCAGCCTCCCTAGTAGTTGGGACTACAGGCACACACGACCAATGCTTGGCCTTTTAAATTTTTTGTAGAGACTGGGTCTCCCTATGTTGCCCAGGCTGGTCTCAAACTCCTGGCCTCAAGCAATCCTCCTGCTTCAGCCCTCCAAAGTGCTGGGATTACTGGCATGAGCCATGGTGCCAGGCCTGAAGGTGTTTTTAAATCAAGAAAACATTCTGGATTCTAGCGTATGTTTGTGGGACCTGGATGCTAGCCTCTATCTGTGCCTCACAAGAGTATAAAGCAGAGACCCCAGCCTGCTCTCGCTTGTCTCCCCAGGCACGTAGGTGGGACATCCCCACTACCAGCCCAGCCTTCCTATCATTCCTGCCCCTAGTCTTGGGGTGAAGGTTGAGGAGAGGCTTGCAGAGGCCGTGGTGGCAGGCTCTGGGATATCTAGGGACCTTATAAATTCTAGGAAGTCAGAGGATGGTCAAGCAGTGGACAGGGAGGGCTGGTGGCCAACTGCCCCATGATGGGGAAGGGGTGCTGGCGAAGCAGAGACAGAGTGGGCCCTCTAGAGCACAGGGCCCGAGGAGCCCCTGACTGTCCAGGCCTGAAGGCTGTACTGCTGCATTCCATTCTAGCCAAAATAAACTAAGTCTTTAGGCCTCTTTAAAGGCACCAAATACTGAAAAGGCTGTGGAGGTTTTCTGTACCTTCACGCGCAGAGCAGGTGTGCACCGATTTGAAGAGTAGTTGGTGTGTATCCCATACTGTGCTGTTCATCGGTGCCATCCCCTGGCTATTCAGTAGATGGGGGTGGTGGAGGCAGCTCCTTTGAATTATGAACTGTCTGGAGAAAAGCAAGCCTGCTGGGGCTCCAGGGCTGAGCATATTTTGTGAAGTTCATCAATTGGTTCCTAAAAAAACCACCTTAATTCATAAAATTGAAGTCTTTTTTTTTTTTTTTGAGACGGAGTCTGGCTCTGTCGCCCAGGCTGGAGTGCAGTGGCCGGATCTCAGCTCATTGCAAGCTCCGCCTCCCGGGTTTACGCCATTCTCCTGCCTCAGCCTCCCGAGTAGCTGGGACTACAGGCGCCCGCCACCTCGCCCGGCTAGTTTTTTTGTATTTTTTAGTAGAGACGGGGTTTCACCGTGTTAGCCAGGATGGTCTCGAACTCCTGACCTCGTGATCCGCCCATCTCGGCCTCCCAAAGTGCTGGGATTACAGGCTTGAGCCACTGCGCCCGGCCGAAATTTGAAGTCTTAAATAAATCTACCAAGGTATGTGATGGGGCAAACTCTCCCTATAGAAACAGGCTTCACGAATCTTCAGGCCTCACTGCAGCCGGGTGGGTGAAGTGGAACTGAAGAGTGCACAGGAGTGTATTCATAGCACGTGAATGATTTAGGTCACTGATGGGCTTGGTCCCGAGGGGGCAGCCCGCCCCACCTGACACCACTGCACCAGAGGGTTTCCACTAACTGGAAGACTTTCAGCAAGCCGGAGTTGCTGTCCTGATTTCTTATGCTTAGGTCATTTCTTTTTAAAATCCAATCTGTCTTGCTCTGTGATGTCAGCCTTACTAGAAGTAGAACAAGTCCATACTAGGGAGAAATGTAAATGGTGCACTGTATTTCTCTAAGTCTAACTGTACAGGTTCTCGGAAACTGCCCTAGCCTTAAAAAATCAGGGGGAAAAGCCTCTGGAGAAAAAGACGGGGCTTCCTGCGAATTTATGAGGTTTTGATTTCCTTCTCCTGTGCCAAAACCAAGCTTTAACTCACATCTGTCCCATGTGGGCTGACAAGGAGGGCTTTCTTAAGCCTGAGCAAATACAAACAAGATTATGTACCGTTAGCAGTCGAAGGACCAAATCTAGGTAGCCATTATAGCAGTTTGCTTGTTTTTAACCTTTTAAGGCCTAAGGGAGCTTTCCTGGCAGAGTGGATATAAGCACTGCTGGCTGCTCCAGGAGGTGCCTGGCTACATGCTACCACACAGTGATGCAGAATGCCTACACCCTCCCCAGATGGAGCAGGAACCGCAGCCGAGCCTTGATAAGGTCCCCTTGTCTTTCTGCTGTGTAACCAGTCTGCAGAGGTCCTCCTTGGACATGTGATGGTTAAAAAGGACTACGTATGAAGCAGAGAAGAGTCATGGGTTTTTAATTAGATATTTTTCAGATGGCTAAGGGTGGTAATCTTTTAAGAACGTCAACACTTTGGGAGGCCAAGGCAGGAGGCTTGCTCCAGCCCAGAAGTTTGAGACCAGCCTGTGCAACAGAGTGAGACCCCATCTCCACAAAAAAAAAAAAATTAAAAAAATTAGCCAGGCATGGTGTTGGGTACCCATAGTCCCAGCTACTTGGGAGGCTCAGGTGGGAGGATCACTTGAGCCCAGGAGATCCAGGGTGTAGTGAGCCATGATCACACCTCTGCACTCCAGCCTGGGTGACAGAGCAAGAGCCTATCTCAAAAAAAAAAAAGTGTCAACAGAAAAGAGGGGGCGCATGCCCTTCTCTGCTGCCTGCTCCACTTTTAGACCACTGGAAGTACAAGTGAGATCAAATCTGGAGCAAAGACGTAAACTTCCAGGTCTAGAGAGACTTAGTTCCCTTCTCTAAATGATGTAAAATTCCTAATTTGCCAGATGGATATGCCTAAGTAATTCCTAAGGACAGTAAATATATATAACTTGGTTAGAGGGGAAGAGAGGGTGAAAATGAAACCAGGTAAAATGAAGGGAAAATTGTATATCTTGGCGTAAAATTGTAATTCAAACAAGAATGCTGGAGCTCATCACATAGACCTATACTACACACCAGAAGGCTACAAAGACAAGTATCCCCATCTTTATTTCTAGTAAACATCTAGTAAATATCCAACACATCAACACGACTCATCCAACTAGAACACATATCCCTTCACCTCTGAGTCACGTTAACTCTCTCAATATCTAGTCTTGTAAAACTCTCTTCCTGTTTCAGATGTAAGGTAACTCAGCTCAGTTACCTAAAGTCATGGCAACATCAACTATTAAGGCTGAGCAGGTGTTAAAGCTCTTCCAGTCTTCATTCTCTCATTTTAAGACGAGGGGGTTATGTGCCTTGTCCAATACACACAGCTAGTCAGTGGCAACACCAAAAGTGCAAACTGAGTTCTCTACTCCCAGTGAAGTGTCTTTTAGCCCTTGCTATCTTCCTGATGACTGTCTAAATCAAAAAGCTTTTTGTCTACTTGTACTTTGTTCAAGTAGGAAGAGATTTATTTTGAATTGCTTTGGATGGCTTAATTCAGATAGAATATTACATGTTGAATAAAAACAAACTGTAATATACAGACCATGCTGAATGAAAATACACCATAATATACAACATGGTCTGTATATCACGGCACTTTTTATTCAGCATGCTAAAACCTACGAAGGGATCTATAATCTCTTCTAGGTCACAGTGATCATAGATTTGGGTCACTCACCACTAGAGGGCACTCAGATTTTCCCAGTTAGTTCACAGAGGCTTCCAATTACAGTGTACAAAACGAATTTTATCAACACGGCGACATTTCCTATCAGTAATAACAAGTAAACAGCCATTTCCCCAGAAATATTAAGTGGATGCAAACATACTGGTTCTGGGCATTTATATAAGTGTATCTATAAGTTTATAAATTAGGCTGGGCACGGTGGCTCACACCTGTAATCCTAGCACTTTGGGAGGCTGAGGTGGGTGGATCATCTGAGGTCAGGAGTTCAAAACCAACCTGGCCAACATGGTGAAACCCCATCTCTATTAAAAAAAAAAAAAAAAAAATTACCTGGGCATGATAGCGGGTGCCTGTAATCCCAGCTACTCAGGAGGCTGAGGCAGGAGAATCGCTTGAACCCAGAAGGCCGAAGGCTGCAGTGAGCCACAATCACGCCACTGCACTCCAGTCTGGGTGACAGAGCGAGACTCTGTCTCCAACAAACAAACAAACAAACAAAATATATAAATTAGACACCTACACACACACACACACACACACACACACACACACTCTGTCTTAAAAAAAAACTTTTTTTGGCTGGGTGAGGTGGCTCACACCTGTAATCCCAGGACTTGGGGAGGCCGAGGCAGGTGGATCACCTGAGGTTGGGAGTTTGAGACCAGTCTGACCAACATGGAGAAATCCTGTCTCTACTAAAAATACAAAATTAGCCAGGCATGGTGGCGCATGCCTGTAATCCCAGCTACTCGGGAGGCTGAGGCAGGATAATGGCTTGAACCTGGGAGGCAGAGGTTGCGGCGAGCCGAGATCGCACCACTATATTCCAGCCTGGGCGACAAGAGCGAGACTTCGTCTCAAAAAACATTTGCCATATATATATGGTCAGGCACAGTGGCTCATATATATATTATATATATATTTCATATATATATGATATATGATATCATATGATAATCCCAGCACTTTGGGAGGCCGAGGTGGGTGGATCACCTAGGGTCAGGAGTTCAAGACCAGCATGGCCAACATGGTGAAACCCCGTGTCTACTAAAAATACAAATATCTCATTTATATATGATATATATATGAGAAATATATATATACACACATATGATACATATCAGACACTATGCCCAGAACCAGTAGTTTTGCATCCACTTAATATTTCTGGCAAAATGTGGGAAAATGGCTGTATGTTTGTGCACGTACTCACACATACACACACATACAAATAAGTGTATGTATATATACACATAAACATATTGTTATAATTTGTATATAGTTGTTATATTCTAATATATATAAATATTTATATATAACATTTGTTATAGTTAATTTACTATTTTAGATTGAAACTTGATGTGTTCTTCAAGGACTCAAGTGGTAGGTAGATTTTTGAAGTAAAAAATAAACTTGAAAATTAGCTGGCCTCCCAAACACTGGCACAAAGCCTAAGGGCTCCTGCCAAAATCTGGGGGCCTGCAGTACTCTAAGCAAATCATGCTTGTTTTGAGGGTACTTGGATATTGTGATTTAAAAGAGACAGAAGAAAACGAGAAAAGGAGAACTTTCTCTGCTATCAAGGAAATGAATACATTTGATAGCAATGATTACAAGCCAGGCAATTTCTTTAACCTTCCGGTTTATCAACACTGAAGGCCTTATCTGGTCCCGTAGGGCATTTCTAGATATTTATACCTGGAACCCTGGAAATCCAGTTTCTGTAGGAGGACTAAACACTTTTTTGGCTGTGTTATTTAAATTTTGAAAATGCCTATTCCATATGCTTAAAGGAAATTAAATTAACAAATAGTAGCTATTAACTACTATGATAGCGCTGTCCTGCCTGAAAAAAAATAAAAAAATCTTAAGAGTCATCTTGCCAAGTACAGTGGTTCACGCCTGTAATCCCAGCACTTTGGGAGGCCAAGGTGGGTGGATCACCTGAGGTCAGGAGTTGGAGACCAGCCTGGCCAACGTGGTGAAACCCCATCTCTACTAAAAATACAAAAATTAGCTGGGCGTGGTGGTGGGCGCCTGTAATGCCTCAGGAGGCTAAGGCAGGCGAATCACTTGAACCCAAGAGGCAAAGGTTGAAGTGAGGTGGAAGTTGCAGTGGGCAGAGATTGCGCCATTGCACTCCAGCCTGGGGAAGAAGAGCGAAACTCCATCTCAAAAAGAAAAAACAAAGAATTGTCTTGTTGAAGAAGGGGGACGAGGTGGGGGAGCAGTTCTGCAGAACACCCACACCTCCGGCTGTCTTGTCATGGCTGTTGGTGATGAACACTCTGGACTGCTGAATAGTTTTCCTGCTCCGTGGCACTTACCTGATAAGGACTAGAGTGCGCTTGCCAAGTACCGTGGAAAACAGTATTGAAAAAGGATACGTCTAATTCACTCTGGAAGAGAGAAAAAGAGTGCAAGGGTGAGAACAAAGACATTGGGACCCGTTGCTCTTAGCAGAGTCAGACTGAAGTGGCTTCTGCATCCATAGCAGTGGCCTCTCCTACCTGCTTCTGGGCTTGGAGGCCACAGCAGTCTGACTCTGCCAAGGCCCTGAGTTTGGGACTGTAATTTTTTTTAAAATAGGCTGTAGTTCAAAGGAATTTTACAGGCCAGTACCATTTATCTTTAGAAAGCAGAGGGAAAAAGAAACTAACTCAACCTTTACAGATGTAGGTAATTTGATGTTTGTATCAGAGATGTAACAATGTGCCACACCTTTGAATCCACTAATGTTACTTCTAGGAGTTTATCCCAAGGAAAAAATTAGACAATGGCACAATGATATATGACAGGATATTCAGGGTAATGGTGCTTGTAATAGCAAATTATTGATAATAACCTAAATATCTATCAAGGAGGGGAACTAAGTAAACCGTAGCATATCCACAAATGACAATGTAGAAATATAAGCACTCACATATTGTTATAAAAAGTTACAAAATGCATACATAGTATTATCCTATGTATGCATGTATACAGATCAAGATATATATGGTTATATAGCTACAGACAGACATAGAAAGTCTAAAAGGAAATGTACCTAACAGCAGTTATCAGTAACTGATGGGCTTACTGATGATCTTCTTCTCACTTAAAAAAATCTATTTTATTTATTTATTTCGAGAAAGTCTTTATTTATTTATTTTGAGTCAGTGTGTCACCCAGGCTGGAGTGCAGTGGCATGATCTTGGTTCATTGCAACTTCCGCTTCCTGGGTTCAAGTGATCCTCCCACCTCTGCCTCCCAAGTAGCTGGGACTAGAGGTGTGCGCCACCACACCTGGCTAATTTTTGTATTTTTTTGTAGAGACGGGGTTTTGCCATGTTGCCCAGGCTGGCCTTGAACTCCTGAGCTCAAGCGATCCACCTGCCTCAGTCTCCCAAAGTGCTGGGATTATAGGTGTGAGCCATCACGCCTGGCCAAAAAATACATTACTTTTTAAAGAGCAAGTTTTAGGTTCAGAGCAAAACTGAGGGGGAGGTACACAGACATCCCATCCCCCGTGTTCCTCCGAATGTGCAGCCTCCTCCTATGATCAGCATTCCCCACCACAGTGGTACATTTGTTAAAACTGACAAACCTACACCATTCTCACCCAAAGTCCACAGTTTACATTAGGGTTCACTCTGGTGGTGTACGTTCTATGGGTTTAGACAAATGTATAATTACATGTATTCGCTTTCCTCTTTCTCTTTGCTTATATGTTTAAAAATTTTTAAAATAAAATAAAATAGATATTTATATAGTGAAAAAAGTATGGAGGAAGAAAAAAGTAAAGAGAATTAAGTTCAAATATGAAAGGACTTAAGGTTTGTCAAATGCAGCACTGAAAATTCCCTGATATCACTTCTTCAACAGCAACCACCCTCACCTCTGGCCAAGTCGCGTCCTTTGAAGCTAACTGGGTTGGCTTTTTGTTTTAGAAATGTGATGCTGAGATGCTTCTCTCAGCCCCAGACAGCATGAGACTGATCTCCAAATTTAAGATTTGGAAATTCTCAAAGATTAAAAATAGCCACAGAAAGAATGTTTAAAATTCACAAACCTAAAAATAAATCTTACATGACAAGGCTGTCTCTGTGAGGGGGACAGATCCCGTTTTCTTTCCCATAGTGCTCTTTTCCCTCTTCCTCTTCTTCTTTTTGCTATGGTTTGATCCTAAGCCAAGTCGTCCTTTAGTATCTACCGTCCAAGTCCTGCAGAATCACCTAACTGAAATTAAATTCTAATCTTTACTTTTGTGGTTTATGTGGTCACTGACTCTCCCTAAAATTGTACCTATAATTCCGTAATATGCTATTTATTCTTAGTTACTGAATATAATAATAATAATTTTAAAAACTTTAGCAATGATAGTACTTGTACCCACTTTTTATTCTCCTAGGCTTAGAACATTATTATTTTGGGAAATTATATTCTTCTTGGCGGGTGTCACCTTGAAATGGCTAATCATAGTCAGCTCTGATCATAGACCCTGACTTGCAACTAGTCCATCTAAACAAGAAAGTGGTCATCACAAGGTAAAGAGAAGCTAGAGCTATGCTGTCCAATATGGTAAACACCAGCCTCATGTGGAGATTTAAATTAAGTAAAATTAAAACTTCATTTCCTCAGTTATACTAACTGCACTGCAAGTGCTCAAGAGCCACATCTGGCTAATGCCTACTGTATTGGATGGCACAGGTACAGAACATTCCTATCTCTGCAGAAAGTTTTACTGAATAGTGCTGGCCTATGTCTTGCCAAGCAATCAACACAGAGATAGATTTTAAAGCCAGTCTCCATGTCCTCTGTCCTCTAAGGCCAGTCTCTGGAATGACCACCTCTTGGTCTCTTTCGGCTTTGGAAGGCACCAGCCCCTTCCTGGCCAGAGGCATCACCACATCACAGACCACTAGGCATGTTCCCAACACCAACTCTTGAATCAAGAAAAGGCTGACAGCGGCCAGGCGCGGTGGCTTACGCCTGTAATCCCAGCACTTTAGGAGGCCGAGGCAGGCGGATCAAGAGGTAAGGAAATCAAGACCATCCTGGTCAACATGGTGAAACCCCGACTCTACTAAAAATACAAAAATTAGCTGGGTGTGGTGGCATGTGCCTGTAATCCCAGCTACTCGGGAGGCTGAGGCGGGAGAATTGCTTGAACCAGGCAGTCGGAGGTTGCAGTGAGCCAAGACTGACAGAGCGAAACTCCATCTCAAAAATAAAAGAAAAAAACCAAAAACGCTGACAGCAAGCCTCATGCACTAAGGCAGTGATTACCAAAATTAAGCATATATCAGAATCACCTGGAAGCCTTCTTAAACCAGATTTCTGGGCCTCAACCTAGAGCTTCAGATGCAATGGTCTGGGGTAGGGCCCAGAATTTGAATTTCTAACAAGTTCACAACTTATGCTAATGGTCCAGGAATCAGACTTTGAGAACGGTTGCACTAAGACGATGAAGACAGGCTAGCTGACTGTCCCATGAAGAAGGAGTTTGCCAAACCTCACTTCTGGCATTAGGAGGTGGGCTGAAGACATAACTTCCTAATCTACGTTTTGCCCTTTCCGGGTTTTAGTGCACACAGTATTACTAATTAGGGAGCACATTCTGCTCACTGCCTCAGGAAGAAGCTTGGAAACAATTCCTTAATTGTTTTTATTTAAATACGAAATTAAATGAAACAACTTTAAAAAATAAGCTTGCGCTAGCCGGGTGTGGTGGCTCACGCCTGTAATCCCAGCACTTTGGGAGGCTGAGGTGGGTGGATCGCCCGAGGTTGGCAGTTCGAGACCAGCCTGACCAACATGGAAAAAGGAGAAACCTTGTCTCTGCTAATAATACAAAACTTAGCCAGGTGTGGTGGCACATGCCTGTAATCCCAGCTACTTGGGAGGCTGAGGCATGAGAATTGCTTAAACTTGGGAAGCGGAGGTTGTGGTGAGCCGAGATCACGCTATTGCACTCCAACCTGGGCAACAAGAGCAAAACTCCATCTCAAAAAAAAAAAAAAAAAAAAAGCTTGTACCACTGCTACTTCTCAAGAATATCTAACTAAAGCTCAGGAAGGCCTACGGCAGCAAAGTAAAACACCTTTGCTGATTCTTTTTTAAAAGACTGGTGAGTTTCAAACTTACTATAAAGCTACAGAAATCGAGAGTGTGCTACTGATGTAAGCTAGACATAGAGATCAATGGAACAAAAGTGAGAGGCCAGAAATAAACACTTGCATTTATGGCCAATTGATTTACTGATAAGGGTGCCAAGACAATTCATTGGGGGAAAAAAACAGTCTTTTGAACAAATGATGTTGGAATAATTGAATCTTTACATATGAATGGGAGAAAATATTTTCAAATCATGTATCTGATAAGGGACTTGTATTCAGAATATATAAAGAACTCCTGCAACTCAACAATAAGATAACAAATAATGCAATTTAAAAATGGGCAAAGGATTTGAGCAGACATTTCTCCCAAGAAAATAGACAAATGGCTAATACACATATAAAAGATGCTCAACATCCTTATCCATTAGTGAAACACAAATGACACCTACAATTCATTGGCCTCTGTACCACTTTACATCTACCGGGATGGCTATCATATAAAAGACAGATAATAACAAGTTTTGGTGAGGATGTGGAGAAATTGAAACCCTCATGTACTCCTGATGGGACTTTGAATCACACCAACACTTTGGAAAACAGTTTGGCAGTTCATCAAAATGCTAAACATGGGGTTACCACATCGCACTCCTAGGTAGTCCAAGAGAACCGAAAGCATGGTTCTATGCAAAAATGTGTCCACGAATGTTCATATAAGCATTATTTACAATAGCCAAAAACTGGAAATAACTCAAATGTCTACCAACTGATGAATGGATAAAAAAAATTTGGTATATCCATCCATACAATGGAATATCATCTGGCAAGAAAAAGGAAAGAAGTATTGATATATGCTACAACATGGATGGCTCTTGAAAACACTACACTCAATGCAAGAAGCCAGTCACACCAAAATCACATGTTGTACAATTATATTTATATGAAATATCTAGAACAGACAAATCTATAGAGACAGAAAGTAGATTAGGTATATATCCAAAAGAAAGGAAATCAATGCATTGAAGAGATGTCTGCAGTCCAATGTTGATTGTAGCACTGTTCACAATAGCCAAAATATGGAATCAACCAAAGCACCCATCAATGAATGAATGGATAAAGAAAATATGGTATATTTACATAATGGAATACTATTCAGCCATAAAAAGGAATAAAACCCTATCATTTGCAGAAACACATATGGAACTGAAGGTCATTATGTTAAGTGAAATAAGCCAGGCACAGAAAGACAAATATCACATGTTCTCATTCATGTGGGAAGTAAAAAAGTACATATCATGAAGACAGACAGTAAATTGGTGGTTACCAAAAGCTGGGAAAGGAAGAGGAAAGAGGAAATGAAGAGAGGTAGATTAATGGGTGCAAATACGCAATTAGATAGAAGAAATAAGACCTGGCCGGGCGCGGTGGCTCAAGCCTGTAATCCCAGCACTTTGGGAGGCCGAGACGGGAGAATCACGAGGTCAGGAGTTCGAGACCATCCTGGCTAACACGGTGAAACCCCTTCTCTACTAAAAAATACAAAAAACTAGTGGGGCAAGGTGGCAGGCGCCTGTAGTCCCAGCTACTCGGGAGGCTGAGGCAGGAGAATGGCGTAAACCCAGGAGGCGGAGCTTGCAGTGAGCTGAGATCTGGCCACTGCACTCCAGCCTGGGCGACAGAGCGAGACTCCGTCTCCAAAAAAAAAAAAAAAAGAAGAAATAAGACCTAGTGTTTGATAAATCAGTAGGGTGACTATGGTTAACAATAATCTATTGTATATTTCAAAAGAGCTAAGAGAATAATTCGAATGTTCCTAACATAAAGAAAATATAAATATTTAAGGTGATGGAGATCCTAATTACTCTGATTTGGTTTTTATACATTATATGAATGAATCAAATTATCACAAGTATCATGAAAATATCTACATCTCTTATGTATCAATATAAAAAATAAAAATAAAAAACTTACCAAGAAAAAAAGATAGATCACTAGTTACCTGGTGTGGGTGGAGGGGGATAATGAGGGGAAATGCTAATGGGTATGTTTCCTTGTCAAGTGATGAAATTTCCTAAAATCCTCCCACCTCATCCTCCTGAGTATCTGTCCCCACAGGTGCTTGCCACTACACCCAGCTTAATTATATACTTTTATTTATTTATTTATTTTGAGACGGAGTCTCCCTCCCGGGTTCACGTCATTCTCCTGCCTCAGCCTCCCGAGTAGCTAGGACTATACGCGTTGGCCACCACGCCCGGCTACTTTTTGTATTTTAGTAGAGAGGGGGTTTCACCATGTTAGCCAGGATGGTCTCCATCTCCTGACCTCGTGATCCACCCTCCTCAGCCTCCCAAAGTGCTGGAATTACAGGCGTGAGCCACACGCCCGGCCAATTATACACTTTAAATGGGTGAACTGTATTATACATAAAATATATTTCAATATAGCTATTAAAATGGCTTCAAAAAGATTTTTGGAAAGGAGCTCACATATTCCTTAAGGAGAACTGACTTTTGACCCTCAAAACAAGGGTTTGGATGGGAATGATTCTTGAAGTGAAAAGTATCCTGGTGTCTTAGGAAAGAAGGCAGCCGGGGCCAGGCGCGGTGGCTCACGCCTGTAATCCCAGCACTTTGGGAGGCGGAGGCGGGCGGATCACTTGAGGTCGGGAGTTTGAGACCCACCTGACCAACACGGAGAAACCCCGGGTCTACTAAAAATACAAAATCAGCTGGGCGTGGTGGCGCATGCCTATAATCCCAGCTACTCGGGAGGCCGAGGCGGGAGAATCACTTGAACCCAGGAGGTGGAGGTTGCGGTGAGCCGAGATCGCGCCACTGCACTCCAGCCTGGGCAACAAGAGCGAAACTCTGTCCTTCATCTCAAAAAAAAAAAAAAAAAAAAAAAAAAAAAAAAGAAGAAGAAAAAGAAAAAAAAAAAGAAAAGAAAGCAGAGGAAGAAGAAAAGAGGGGGCAAGTCAGATCACAAAAGCTCATAATTGGGTGAAAACAAATAAGAGGGTTTTTTTTGTTTTGTTTTGTTTTTTGTTTTTTTTTTGGGATGAGTCTCGCTCTGTCGCCCAGGCTGGAGTGCGGTGGCGCGATCTCGGCTCACTGCAAGCTCCGCCTCCCGGGTTCACGCCATTCTCCTGCCTCAGCCTTCCAAGTAGCTGGGACTACAGGCGCCCTCCACCTCGCCCGGCTAGTTTTTTGTATTTTCAGTAGAGACGGGGTTTCACTGTGTTAGTCAGGATGGTCTCGATCTCCTGACCTCAGATCCGCCCGACTCGCCTCCCAAAGTGCTGGGATTACAGGCGTGAGCCACCGCGCCGGCTGTAAGAGGGTTTTTTTTTTTTTTTTTCCAGTTCTTTATAAAGATCTCAGGCATATATAGGCTTGTAATACTTTGGATAAACCAGCAGGAAAGATAAAGAAAATTTGGCATCACTTAAGTTTTAATTTTTACTTATTAAAACTCTGTATTAACACATGTTCTTGATATAGGTCCAAAGAGACTCAATTTCTGGGAAACTGGGTTGAGGAAGTAAACCATTTTTTAGCCATTAGACTTACCACTCGGCTGAAATACTCATCTAAAACTTCCACAAAGTTATGAATGAATTCATAAATAGCCATCTCGTTCTAAAATAAAAGAAGAAAGGTAGAATCAATTTTAGTGTGGCCCTCATGCAAATCAGAACATCCCAGTCAGCTTCCAGCTTTTAGTGAACTGATAATTTGAGGAAAGTAGCCTCCCACTGACAAATACTTGGAACAGTTCTGTATTCACTTGTTTAAAAGATGCTTATCAATAGGGGAAATGTAGATAAACCTTAACCTCTAGGATTTTTTTTTTGGCCAGGTTTGGTGGTTCGTATCTGTAATCCTAGCAAGTTGGGAGGCCAAGGTGAGAGGATGGCTTGGGGCCAGGAGTTCAAGACCAGCCTAGGCAACATAGTGAGACTCCGTCTCCACAAAAAATTTAAAAAACTAGCCAGGTGTGGTGTTGCATGCCTGTAGTCTCAGCTACTCATGAGGCTGAGGCAGGAGGATGGCTTGACCCCAGGAGTTCAAGGCTGCAGTAAGCTATGATGGTACCACTGTACTCCAGCCTGGGAAACAGAGCGAGGTCCTGTCTTAAAAAACAAAAAGGTCATGCGTGGTGGCTCACACCTGTAATCCCCACCACTTTGGGAGGATGAGGTGGGAGGATCACTTGAGCTCAGAAGTTCAAGACCAGCCTGGGCAACATAATGAGATCTCTTCTTTACAAAAAATTAAAAAATAGTCTGGGCGTAATGGCTCATGCCTGTAATCCTAGCACTTTGGGAGGCTGAGATGGGCAGATCACTTGAGGTCAGGAGCTCAAGACCAGCCTTGCCAACACAGTGAAACTTCGTCTCTACTAAAAATACAAAAATTAGCTGGGCATGGTGTCACACGCTTGTAATCCCAGCTACATGGGAGGCTGAGGCAGGAGAATTGCTTGAACCCAGGAGGAACACTTGAACCTGGGAGGCTGAGATTGAAGTGAGCCAAGATCGTGTCACTGTACTCCAACCTGAGTGACATAGCGAGACTCCGTCTCAAAAAATAAATAAACAAAAATAAATAAATAAATAAATAAAGTAAAAATATCCAGATATCTTGGTATGAGCCTGTAGTCTTAGGTACTCGGGATCGTGACACTGAGGTGGAAGGATCACTTCAGGCCAAGAGGTCAAGGCTGCAGTGAGAGGTGAAGGTGCCACTGCATTCTAGCCTGGGTGACAGAGAGAGACCCTGTCTTAAAAAATTTAGGCCGGGTGCGGTGGCTCACGCCTGTAATCCCAGCACTATGGGGGGCTGAGGCAGGTGGATCACGGGGTCAGGAGATCGAGATCATCCTGGCCAAAAGGTGAAACCCCGTCTCTACTAAGAATACAAAAATTAGCTGGGCGTGGTGGTGGGCACCTGTAGTCCCAGCTACTCGGGAGGCTGAGGCAGGAGAATCGCTTGAACCCAGGAGGCGGGGGTTGTAGTGAGCCGAGATGGCACCACTGCACTCTAGCCTGGTGACAACGTGAGACTCTGTCTCCAAAAGAATCTTTTTTTTGAAGTCTATGATAAATCTAGCCAGATTAAAATCTTAGTGTCTAGTATTTAGAGTTCTTAGCTCCATTTCCTGACTTTACCACAAATTGGCTTAAGTAATTGTTCAGGTTCTTCATGCCATCATTTTTCTATCTGTGGAGATGGGAAAACCACTTCAAAGTTTGGTTCATGGATAAAAAACAACGAATCAATATTTCAGCTAGATGTAAAACATCCTTTCAGGGATTCCATGTCCATAAGTGCTGTTGATCTGGGAGTGGCATTTGTGAAGGGGTGAACTAAATAAATTTGAGGGGATGTAATCACAATACAATCATCTTTATAGTTTTCACTGGCTTTTGATATATCAGCCCATGTTTAATGCCAAAATCAGTTGGTCTCTATACTTATCTGAGCTGCTTCATTGTTCAAGAGAACAAGGGCAGGGCACTGGTATTGCTTACAACAGAAAAAGGCATTCTGTGGTTTGGGGCTTCTCTACTTTGCAAGCTCCTCATCTAATCCAAGAAACATCCTAGATATTTCTCTTCCACACAACTTTCCTCATCCTTGCTAGAAACCAAGATCCTAGCCAGGCACAGTGGCTTGTGTCTGTATTCCCAGCTACTTGGGAGGCTAAGCCAGGAAGATCGCTTGAAGTCAGGAGTTCTAGACCAACCTGGGCAACACAGTGAGACCCCATCTCTAAAAAAAATAAAAGCAAAAAAATTAGCTGGGCTTGGGAGTGTGGGCCTGTAGTCCCAGCTAGTCAGGTGGCTGAGATGGGAAGATGCTTGAAACCAGGCATTCAAGGCTGCAGTGAGCTATGACTGTGCCATTGCACGCTAGTCTGTCTCTTAAAAAAATAAAAATAAAAATAAATTGGGAGTCTGAGGCAGGCAGATCATGAGGTCAGGAGATCAAGACCATCTTGGCCAACATGGTGAAACCCCATCTCTACTAAATACAAAAAATTAGCCGGGTGTGGTGGCACGTGCCTGTAATCCCAGCTACTTGGGAGGCTGAAGCCGGGGAATCGCTTGAACCTGGGAGGTTAAGGTTGCAGTGAGCTGAGATCGTGCCACTGTACTACAGCCTGGCAACAGGGCAAGACTCCGTCAAAAAAAAAAAAAAAAAAAAAATCAAGAGACGCATAATTCTTAGGGAGGCAAGTAGAAAGAAATTATTGCATTTTCCAAGGGCTCTTCTATTATCTTACCTCAGTGTCATTAACTCCAACCACAATGAAGAGAGCTGCATACTGCCGATATATCAGCTTAAAATCCTTATATTCAATGAAAGAGCACTAGACAAAACACAATGAGATATTAACTCCTGTTGTTGAGAGAGAGTTATTTAAAATGA
This sequence comes from Macaca fascicularis, assembly GCF_037993035.2. Taxonomy (NCBI): domain Eukaryota; kingdom Metazoa; phylum Chordata; class Mammalia; order Primates; family Cercopithecidae; genus Macaca; species Macaca fascicularis. The sequence goes on along the minus strand of NC_088381.1, from coordinate 98,890,326 downwards.
CATGCATAAGTTCTAGGATCTGATTCATCTGACAAACATTCCTAGAAATATAAAATATTAAGATGTTACACAACCACTGGTGGCCTTCTCACAATATTCAGGGGACCACTTGGAAGCATCTCTAGTGGAAATTGGAGAAGTCTTGGAAAAAAGTCTGAGTGTTCACATGGGTTCCCACTTACACTACTTCTCATTCCTTTGCTTGGCTCTGTGTGGAACTCAGCAGGCAAAGATAATGAATAATCAGCAAAGTGCCTCTGAAGTGGAAATAAGCAAACATGATAAAGAAGACTTTCTTCTCCTCACCTCCCCAAGACTTTTTTTTTTTTTTTTTTTTTTTTGAGACAGAGTGTCGCTCTGTCGCCCAGGCTGGAGTGCAGTGGCCGGATCTCAGCTCACGGCAAGCTCCGCCTCCCGGGTTCACGCCATTCTCCTGCCTCAGCCTCCGGAGTAGCTGGGACTACAGGCGGCCGCCACCTCGCCCGGCTAGTTTTTTTTTTTGTTTTTGTTTTTGTTTTTTTTTAGTAGAGACGGGGTTTCACCGTGTTAGCAGGATGGTCTCGATCTCCTGATCTCGTGATCCTCCCGTCTCAGCCTCCCAAAGTGCTGGGATTACAGGCTTGAGCCACCACGCCCGGCCCCCCGCCCAAGACTTTTTTGGAAGCAATTAGATATTCTCGGTTTTGTACTATTTAATAGTCATTGAGGAGCCAAATACATGGTACAAACAAACAAAAATTGGTTGCTTTTTCCTAGACTCATGAAAAGAATCCATGTAGATTATTTTATAAATCATTTAAAGATGGCCTTTTTGTGGCAGATGCTAGACAAAATCTCGCATTGTAAACATTGCTTCGTATGAATTAATAACGAGCCTGCCACCACTGACACATGGATAAAACTTCTGTCTCATTTATCCCTTTCCTATCGCCTTTGTACAAAGAATTATGGGAAGGCGCTGAGTGGATGGGAGGTGGAGAGTGGGCAGAAGCACAGGGTTACTCTTCTTCTGGATTTTAGGGTGTGCTGGATGTGTTGCTCTTGGGTGCTCGGATGTACCTGGGAATGAAGCTGCAAGTTTTGACCATGGAAATGCCTCTATGGGAAAGCCATCTGACAGTCTATAAAATGGAGGAATTTAGGTTTTTATTTAAAATTAGGATAAAGGTAATGAGTACAGAAGCATTCTGCAGCTTTTGGCTCACTGTAGAGCCAGTGTGATCTCTGCTCAGCTGGATCTTTCAAGGAAACACAACCTTTTTGAAAGAACTGAGGAACATTTTTCAAAGCCTCTCAGGAGTTTCTGACATTAAAAAAAAAGTATCAAAGCACCTCTATGGATAAAAACTAAGCTGCTATTATGCTACGTTGGTGCCTGATTATGCCAAAAGCCCAGTGGACTCCTTTTAAAATCTAAAATAATTTAGAATGCATCAAAAGTATCTAACAGTATATTCATTCCAAAGCTTTCGTTTCAAAGGGTAACCTATCAGTGAAAATGATGTTTGAAATTGAGTGCCTGCATTCTGCAGAAAGGTTCAAACAGGAATGCTTCTAAGACTATTTACTTTTACTTAAAGTATGTGGCTATTAACACAGCCCTTTAAAAGTTTCTGTTTCCATCTGACAACATGAAACAGTGTGTGCCATGGCAGGCCAAAGTAGTAATTCAAAGAGGAACTCTGAGATGTCCCAACTGAAAAATCAGTTTAGATGCCAGTTTGTGCCATGTTACTTTTGAGCACTGATGTAGCTTAATATTTTATGATTTAGCAGTGGTGCTCACAGGCAGCCCACTATGCAGTGAAATGGAGAACTGACAAGATTAAAATGCATGAGTTAAACAAGTTTTCTGATTTTCCCTCAGTTGTTGAGTAATTTCCAATAGATCTGGCAAGTTTAGGACCTGGATTAAGTAATTCTCTAAATAAAATTCTTCATAAAAATTTTGTTCAAGGGGCTGGGCGTGGTGGCTCACGCCTGTAATCCCAGCATTTTAGGAGGCTGAGGCGGGTGGATCACTTGAGGTCGGGATTTCAAGACCAGCCTGACCAACATGGAGAAACCTCGTCTCTACTAAAAATACAAAATTAGCCGGTTGTGGTGGCACATGCCTGTAATCTCAGCTACCTGGGAGGCTGAGGCAGAAGAATCACTTGAACCCGGGAGGCAGAGGTTGCAGTGAGCCGAGATCATGCCGTTGCACTCCAGCCTGGGCAAGAGCAAAACTCTGTCTCAAAAAAAAAAAAAAAAAAAAAAATTTTGTTCAAGGTATGAGCTAGGGAAAAAATTATTTACAAAATGGACTCGGTTTTTGGCCAGGCGCAGTGGCTCATGCGTGTAATCCCAGCACTTTAGGAGTGGCTCATCCCTGTAATCCCAGCACCAAGGCAGGCAGATCACTTGAGGTCAGGAGTTCGAGACCAGCATGACCAACATGGTGAAAACCCATCTCTACTAAAAATACAAAAATTAGCCAGGTGTGGTGGCACGCACCTGGAATCCCAGCTACTCAGGAGGCTGAGGCAGGAGGATCGCTTGAACCTCGGAGGCGGAGATTGCAGTGAGCCACGATGGCGCCACTGCACTCCAGCCTGGGCGACAAAGGAAGACTCCATCTCAAAAAACAAAACAAAAAAAAAATGGACTCAGTTTTAAAATTCCTATTTAACCTCTTTTTTTTTTTTTTGAGACAGAGTTTTGCTCTTGTCGTTCAGGCTGGAGTGTAATGAAGCAGTCTTGGCTGACTGCAACCTCCACCTCCCATGTTCAAACAATTTTCCTGACTCGGCCTCCCCAGTAGCTGGGACTACAGTTGTGCATAATTACGCCCAGCTAATTTTTCACCATATTGGCCAGGCTGGTCTCGAACTCCTTATCTCTGGTGATCCACCCGCTTCTGCCTCCCACAGTGCTGGGATTACAGGCGTGAGCCATTGCACCCAGCCTTAATCTCCATTTTGGAAGATGGATAAATGTGTTGTTTCATATGAATTTTTAATTTCCATTTTCCCCACCTAGATAATGAAATCAAACTTGTTTTGTTTTTAAATCACTGGTTTCAGCATTATATTGGTGGTATATTTACAAAAATAATAAGCAGAATAAAACCACTCCATTTGAGAATAATATTATCCTCTGGCACAAAATGGGTCTTCAGTATTTACCTCTATACCAATCATCTGATCTTCATTTTTTGGCTTATAGAAAGCTACCTGCTACAGGCACTCATGAGAGTTTCAGGGGCTGAATTCATAAGAACAAAAAAAGAAGAGGTGTCTATTAGCAGAAGGAAATTTTATTGTCGTTTCCAAGGTGCATTGAGACAAATATGCTGACTTAAATAAGAACCCAAGATTCTTTTTTTTTTTTTTTTTTTTTTTTGAGACGGAGTCTTGCTCTGTCGCCCAGGCTGGAGTGCAGTGGCCGGATCTCAGCTCATTGCAAGCTCCGCCTCCCGGGTTCACGCCATTCTCCTGCCTCAGCCTCCCGAGTAGCTGGGACTACAGGCGCCCGCCACCTTGCCCGGCTAGTTTTTTTGTATTTTTTAGTAGAGACGGGGTTTCACCATCTTAGCCAGGATGGTCTCGATCTCCTGCCCTCGTGATCCGCCCGTCTCGGCCTCCCAAAGTGCTGGGATTACAGGCTTGAGCCACCGCGCCCGGCCAAGAATCCAAGATTCTTCCAGGTTTTCCTTGGTTTAATTTTCTTTTTTTTTTTTTTTTTGAGACGGAGTCTCGCTCTGTCGCCCTGGCTGGAGTGCAGTGGCGCGATCTCGGCTCACTGCAAGCTCCACCTCCCGGGTTCACGCCATTCTCCCGCCTCAGCCTCCAAGTAGCTGGGACTACAGGCGCCCGCCACCACGCCCGGCTAGTTTTTTGTATTTTTAGTAGAGACGGGGTTTCACCATGTTAGCCAGGATGGTCTCGATCTCCTGACCTCGTGATCCACCCGCCTCGGCCTCCCAAAGTGCTGAGATTACAGGCTTGAGCCACCGCGCCCGGCCTGGTTTAATTTTCTTAAAGGGATGTAAAGAGAGCTATGCTTCTTTCAGTTTTTCATTTCACATCACTTCTTATTTTCCTTAGTAGCTGTTGAAGGAATATAGATCAAAGAAAATGATGGCCCCTGAGACTCAGTAATAACAAATCTACCAAGGCCGAGTTGAATGCAGAGATAAAGGAGAGGACCAGAGACTTACTTGTTCATTGGACCGAGAGAGACAGCTCTTTACAACTTCTGTTTCCAGAAGTGTACGCTTATTAATATCCACATGTTCATAGTACTTAGAAAGTCGAGTCTGCCCTTGTTTATTCACCATGAGGAAAAATTTTATCATTTTTCTTTCCTGGCCAGTAGTTTTCCAAATATAGTTCAAAAATTTTGACAAGAGATGGCTGTAACTGGAACCTTGAAGACAAAAACAAACAAACAAACAAACACCCAGAAAGGCAAGATCAAATTTCTCAAAGAATTATATTAAATGTTTTATAGATAAACAGTAAATAAAGTAGTAGTAAGTATCATCTGATAATATCAGTCTTCATTCCTATGAACTAATTGAGGTTTTAATAAATAAAAACCAACGATAAATTTTCATCAGTTATTCTCCAAAACAATTCTGAGCAACTGCAGTACTTCTGTTTATATTCATTCAATTTATTCATCCATTTTGCTGGGTAACAACGACGTGTCAAGCACCAGAAGAATGGGGAGATGAAGTAGTAAGGACTTCTGATCTTCTGATTTTTATACCTAGCAAAGGTGCGAGGTAGGTAAACAACAGCAGTACAAGGTGATGAGTTATAACTGGGAGAGCTCTGCTTCCATGGGTGTACAGAAGGGAGGGACAAGGAACGTCACAGGAGAGTGAAGAACTGCTTCCCAGAGAAGGGGCACTGATGTGAGGTCATGAAGAATGAGCTACAGGGACGACTGAGGCAGAGAAAATGGGTATGAAAGCTCTGGGAAGTTCACTGGGGCTGCAGTTCAGGGCGTGGGAAGAATAGTTGCTGGAAATTAAGCTACTCACATATGATATAATTGGCTTTAGACGTCATGCTAAGGAATTTCGGCTTTATTTTATGGGCAATGGAGACAAGATCTATAGTAAAGCTTTTCTTTCCTTAGTGGTGGAAATAGTAGTGATATCAATTTATCAAATTCGTCTAGGCCCTATAACAAGCTCTGTAAGGTCCTATCCTGAGCAATTCTCACAACTGTTTGAGGCAGGTACTTCTGTTATCCTTTATTTTTGAGATAGGGCCTCACTCTGCACCCAGGCTGGAGTGCAGTGGTGCAATCTCAGCTTACTGCAGCATCTTCCTCTGTACTCAAGTGATCCCACCTCAGCCTCCTGAATAGCTAGGATTATAGGCATGCACTATCATGCCCAGCTAATTTTTTAACTTTTTGCAAAGATGAGGTTTCACTATATTGCCGGCTGGTCTTGAACACTTAGGCTGAAGTGATCATCCTGCCTTGGCCTCCCAAAGTGTTGGGATTACGGGCATGAGCCACCGTATCAAGCGTGTTATCCTTATTTTAAGGTCAAGCAGGTTAAAGTTTAGAAGGGCGCGGTGGCTCGTGCTTGTAATCCCAGCACTTTGGGAGGCCAGGCAGGTGGATCATTTGAGGTTAGGAGATCAAGACCAGCCTGGCCAATATGGTGAATCCTTGGCTCTACTAAAAATACAAAAATTAACTGGGCATGGTGGTGCACACCTATAATCCCAGCTACTCAGAAGGCTGAGGCAGGAGAATTGCTTGAACCCGGGAGGTGGAGGTCGCAGTGAGCTGTGATGGCGTCACTATACTCCAACTAAGGGAAGAGAATCTCTTGAGCCCGGGAGGCGGAGGTTATAGTAAGCCAAGATTGTGCCACTGCACTCCAGCCTGGGTGACAGAGCAAGACTCTGTCCCAAAAAAAAAAAAAAAGAAAAAAGAAAAGATGATACCCAAAGTCACTGCATGGCTTTGTGTCAGAGGTGGGCTGCGGTTCAAAGGCCAAGCATATGCATGGATCCATGACACCCCTAACTCATCCTCCTCATTCAGGGGTTCATGCTTGTGCTATTATGTCTAACTCAGTTGTATTGAATCTCGTGTTTGTTTCTCTTACACTCAACATAGGTTTTGGCCATTGATGAATGGCCAGTCCTTCTTTCATCATGACCACCAGAGCTGGCTGGTCTGGCTCAGCTGACAAAATCGTATTCACATTGTATAATATCTGTGAGAATCAGTGCAAAAAACTAAGATGAATAATAGTTCTTAAATGAAATTTTAACGTTTGAAATTTTAGATTTATAGTAAAGTTGCAAAGATGGCCAATGTTAGCATCTCACATTACCATGGTACATTTGCCAAAACTAAGAAACCAATATTGGTACATTATTATTAACTCCAGACTTTATTTGGAGTTCATCGATTTTTCCACTAATGTCCTCTTTTTGTTCCTGCATCCCATCCAGGATACTATAGTGCATTTAACTGTCATGTTCCGAGACAGGTGGATCACGAGGTCAGGAGATCGAGACCATCCTGGCTAACACAGTGAAACCCCGTCTCTACTAAAAAATACAAAAAAACTAGCCGGGCGAGGTGGCGGGCGCCTGTAGTCCCAGCTACTCGGGAGGCTGAGGCAGGAGAATGGCCTGAACCCGGGAGGCGGAGCTTGCAGTGAGCTGAGATCTGGCCACTGCACTCCAGCCAGGGGGACAGAGTGAGACTCCGTCTCAAACAAAACAAAACAAAACAAAACAAAACAAAACAAAAAAACTGTCGTGTTGCTTTAGTCTGTTCTGGTCTGGAACAGTTTCTCAGTCTTCCTTGTTCTTCATGTCCTTAATAGTCCTGAGGATACTGGCCCAGGCTGGAGTATAGTAGTACTATCATGGCTCACTACAGCCTTGAACTCTTAGGCTCAAGTGATCCTCTAGCCTCTGTTTCTCAAGTAGCTGGGAGTAGCTGGGACTACAGATACATGTCACTATGCCCAGTTAATTTTTATTTATTTTTATTTTTATTTTTGAGACAGAGTCTCACTCTGTTGCCCAGGCTAGAGTGCAATGGTGCAATCAATCTCAGCTCACTGCAACCTCTGCCTCCTGGGTTCAAGTGATTCTCCTGCCTCAACCTCCTGAGTAGCTAAGACTACAGGTGCCTGCCACCATGCCTGGTTGATTTTTGTATTTTTAGTAGAGACAGGGTTTCACCATGTTGGCCAGGCTGGTCTCGAACTCCTGACCTAAAGTAAGCCGCCCGCCTCGGCCTCCCAAAGTGCTGGGATTACAGGCATGAGCCACTGCGCTTGGCCTTTATTTTTATTTTTGTAGAGATGGGGGGGGGTCTCACTATTTTGCTCAGGCTGGTCTTGAACTCCTGGCCTTAAGGGGTCCTCCTGCCTTAGCCATCCAAGTGCTGGGATTATAGGCATGAGCCACTGCCTCCAGCCAATATTTGCTTATAACATAAATTCCTAGTGAATTTTTTTTTTTTGAAACAGTCTCACACTCTGTCCCCCAGGCTGGAGTGCAGTGGTGTAATCTCAGCTCACTGTAAGCTCCGCCTCCCAGGTTCTCCTGCCTCAACTGGGACTACAGGCGCTCCCCACCACACCCAGCTAATTTTTTGTATTTTCAGTAGAGACGGGGTTTCACTGTATTAGCCAGGATGGTCTGGATCTCCTGACCTCGTGATCCGCCCACCTCGGCCTCCCACAGTGCTGGGATTACAGGTATGAGCCACCATGCCCGGCCAATTCCTAGTGAATTCTTACTGTGTGCTATCAGAGAATCCATTTGATTTCATTAACTTTAGCATCCTCATCTGGTAATGTAAGTATATTAAACTAGAACACAGACCCCTCTGAGAATACAAAGAAAGCTAATGAATCTTTTACAGAAAAATGTGCAAGGAGATACGTACTTAAATGCTGTAAAAGAACCTCAGGACATCCACAGACTTTGCTGACACCTATTCTGGGCTCCAGGTTGAGAACCCTGAGCAGGGTGATTCCTAAGGTCCTTTAAAAATAAATAGACCTGGCCGGGTGCAGTGGCTCATGCCTGTAATCCCAGTGCTTTGGGAGGCCGAGGAGGGCGGATTGCCTGAGGTCAGGAGTTCAAGAACAGCCTGGTTAACATGGTGAAACCCTTTCTCTACTAAAAATACAAAAAGTAGCTGGACGTGGTGGCAGGCGCCTGTAATCCCAGCTACTCAGGAGCCTGAGGCAAGAGAATCACTTGAACCCAGGAGGCGGAGTTTGCAGTGAGCCGAGATTGTGCCACTGTACTCCAGCCTGGGCGACAAGAGCTAAACTCTGTCTCAATAAATAAATAAACCTCCAGGATTTAAAAAGTTTTCCCATTCACTTTATCACTATTTGCTATGCACAAAACACTAGATTTGTGTCTAGAATAAATGAGAAATGATGTGGAATAAACGTGGCATACAGATCAATCTGAAATCTTGGTTAAAAATTTGATTTTACAGCCAGGTGCAGTGGCTCACGCCTGTAATCCCAGCACCAAATTTGGGAGGCTGAGGCAGGCAGATGACGAGGTCAGGAGATCGAGACCATCCTGGCCAACATGGTGAAACCCTGTCTCTACTAAAAATACAAAAATTAGCTGGGTGTGGTGGCGCATGCACCTGTAGTCCCAGCTACTCAGGAGGTTGAGACAGAAGAATCACTTGAACCTGCAAGGCAGAGATTGCAGTGAGCCGACATCGCACCACTGCACTCCAGCCTGACAACAGAGCGAGACTCCATCTCAAAAAAAAAAAAAAAAAAAGAAAACAAAGTTGGATTTTAATGTATAGTTACAACTTGTTCACAAATATTAGGTGTCACTTTTAGCAGCTGCAATTTCAGGGACCAGTTTCCCAATCTGCTGCTTAGGAGACTGAAAGTGGGGGAGATTATTACAGGGCTAGGTCATCCCAGGTAAGCATTTGCAGCTGGTGATCTTAGCAACAGTTCATCAGAAGGTGTCTGTTAAGAGTCAGTTTGCTAAAAGCTTGGCTGTCAGAATACCAGTCAGAGGCTGATTTACAGGGCTTGATCTACTTCACAGCCTCTTTGAGCACAAAACATTAATTGTCTGTTTGATGAGGCATCCATGCTTGTTGAAGAGTGGAGTTGACTGCCCAGGCAAGCAGCGACTCACACCTGTAATCCCAGCACTTTGGAAGGCTGAGGTGGGCGGATCACTTGAGGTCAGGGGTTTGAGACAAGCCTGGCCAACATGGTAAAACCCCACTATCTACTAAAAAATACCAAAATTAGGCCAGGCACAGTGGCTTATGGCCGTAATCCCAGCACTTTGGGAGCCTGAGGCAGTGGATCATTTGAGGTCAGGAGTTCGAGACCTCATGGTGAAACTCGGTCTCTACTAAAATACAAAAATATTATCTGGGTGTGGTGGCATGAGCCTGTAGTCCCAGCTACTCAGGAGGCTGAGGCAGGAGGATTGTTTGAACCCGGGAGGCGGAGGCTGAAGTGCGCCGAGATCGTGCCACTGCACTGCAGTCTGGGCGACACAGGGAGACTCCGACTCAAAAAAAAAAGAAGAAAAGTAGAGTCGAGACTCTCCTTTATGATTCTCCCTATTTCACTAGATGCCTGAATGTCCTTTTTCATGTGTCATCCCATGCATCTAGTGAAATAAGCAGATTGCATGGAAGAACAGGACCTTTGGTGAATGAGTAGTTCTTGGACTAATCAGAATCCCAGCAAATACAGAGGCTGGGGAACACCACGATAGAGGATGGGTCCCACTAAGCACTGGGCTAAACAGCTAAGTCAAGCTGGAAACCAGCAAGTATTTTTTTCTTTGGGGGTTTTGCCTGCTTGAGGAGATAGGAGAATGCATTGCTTAAAAGCTCAGACCTGAGTAAGACAGACCTGGCTAAGTTTTGGCTTTGCCACATACCTGCCATGTGATGCTTAAGTTGCTTGGGTTTTTTGAACCCCAGGGGATGGTTAACTCTGAGGTGTGAGAGTGAGATGGGTAACACAAATAGCACTTAGCAAAGGGGCTGGTCTACAGTAAATATTCACTTTACAACTGAGCTGTTTTCATTACAGTCAACCCTTGGTATGCAGGTTATTAGTTCCGGGACTGCCTTGAGTATAACCAAATCTGTGCATACTCAAGTCCTGCAGTAGGCCCTGTGGAAACTACGTACACAAAAAGTCAGCCCCATATAACTGGGGTTTTGCATGCCACAAACACTGTATTTTCCATCTGTGTTTGGTTGGAAAAAAAGCTGCATATAAATGGATCTGTGCAGTTCAAGCCTGTATTGTTCAAGGATCAACTGTATTATTTCCTTGCTGCAACTAGAAACATTATGATATAATACTTGGACTAAGTTTTATATGTATATATACATTTCGTCCTCCCAGCTCACTTCTTGTTTCCTAAGCCCTATTAGACAGGTGATTATGTTTTTTTTGTTTTTTTTTTTTGAGACGGAGTCTCGGAGTCTCGCTCTGTCGCCCAGGCTGGTGTGCAGTGGCTGGATCTCAGCTCACTGCGAGCTCCGCCTCCCGGGTTCACGCCATTCTCCTGCCTCAGCCTCCCGAGTAGCTGGGACTACAGGTGCCCGCCACCTCGCCCGGCTAGTTTTTTGTATTTTTCTTTAGTAGAGATGGGGTTTCACCGTGTTAGCCAGGATGGTCTCGATCTCCTGACCTCATTTCGGCCTCCCAAAGTGCTAGGATTACAGGCTTGAGCCACTACGTCCGGTCACAAGTGGTTATCTTACAGCAATTCTAAACGCTAAGGTGTAAAGAGCCAGGCCCAGTGTGGCCAAGCCTAGGGTTGTTGCCTTCACTCCCTGTGTAGAACAGGATGTTATCTAGACCAGCTCAGCTGGGGATATAACAGCTGTGCCATGGGGGAGGCCTGTGGCCATTCACTCCCTTTTCCAGGAAGATAAGCTCATGGCTGTGGGTGGGGTTGCAACATACTCTGTGGTGTTTAATCATTTGCTATTAAATGCTGCTTTTACTTGTCTCACAAATTACTGTCAGTAAATTATGGCAGGTTACCAGGAAGTTAAGATCACCATCCTTTCTTTTACTCCCTTTCAGCAAAGTTATTTAAAAACCATCTAAATGGCCGGGCGCGGTGGCTCAAGCCTGTAATCCCAGCACTTTGGGAGGCCGAGATGGGCGGATCATGAGGTCAGGAGATCGAGAGACGATCCCGGCTAACACAGTGAAACCCCGTCTCTACTAAAAAATACAAAAAAACTAGCCGGGCGAGGTGGCGGCGCCTGTAGTCCCAGCTACTCGGGAGGCTGAGGCAGGAGAATGGCGTAAACCCGGGAGGCGGAGCTTGCAGTGAGCTGAGATCCGGCCACTGCACTCCAGCCTGGGTGACAGAGCGAGACTCCGTCTCAAAAAAAAAAAAAAAAAAAAAAAAAAAAAAAAAAAAAAAAAAAACCATCTAAATAAAAACCATCTTTATGATAGTTAGAAATTATAATTCTATACCTTGGATTTCAACTGCCGGGTAAAAGGAAAATGTCTCAAAGGTACTCATGGCCAAACCTTTGCCTTTAAATGTCCTGCTTGCATTAAGTGGTAAAATGGATGTAAAAAGATCTCGTTGAGGTGTTACATCAAGGGATCAAATTGGTTTCTACCTTACAAGCACAGCATTCCTTCCCACTGACTTCAAGAGCAAGGATGACAAATAAGGACATGTTGAATTGATATTCATTAGGATGTAAGTTTTGAAAAGAGTAAATGAAGGTTTCCAAAGACTTGGATATATCTTTCTTTTCTTGCACACTCTTAAACATTAGACAATTTTAACTGTAGCAGGATGCAGTGGTAAAAAACTAGAGAAACACAACTTTAAACTATTTATACTATAAAATATACAATGCCAAAATAAACATTGTGGAGACTCGAGAGACAAGTACACATCTGAGAACTGAAGATGAATGCTGTAAGCACCTATCATGGTTATTAATCATCGAGGAGGAGGGAAATGAAATAATTATGAAACTGAGGTAAGACAGTAAGAAGGGAATATGCTTAGACAAGTGTTGGGAGTGGTGAGGGAGAGGTATGAACTTCCTTTTTTAAACTATTTGCATTCAATGACACACAATGACATTCAATGACGCCTGGGCCAGAGGGGCCAGGCGTGGTGGCTCACACCTATAATTCTAGCACTTTGAGAGGCCATGGTGGCAGGACAGCTTGAGACCAGAATTTGGGGACCAGCCTGGGAAACACAGTGAGACGCCATCTTTACCAAAAAAAAAGGAAAAAAAAAAAAAAAAAAGCCAGGCATCGTGGTGTGTACCTATAGTCCCAGCTACTTAGGAAGCTAAGGTGGGAGCACTGCTTGTGCCCAGGAATTGGAGGCAGCAGTGAGCTATGATCACACCACTACACTCCCACTCTGGCCTGGGCAACAGAGCAAGATCCTATCTCTAAACACACACACACACACACACACACACACACACATACACACACACACGCAGAGAGAGAGAGAGAGACACACACACACACACACACAGAGCTGGGAAGATGTTTAGATGACCAGGAAGGAAGTCAGTAGATGCTACACCGAAAAGCTTGTGTGTGAATGTGTGTACATAAATCAAAGAAGAAGAAAGAAGGTAAAGGCAACTTCACTGGGGAAAGCATTACACAAATGGTGCTAGGATGCCCCAGCAAGAGAATCTAGAAAAGAGGAAAAGAAGGGTTAAGGTTACTTACAGCAGGAATCAAACAAGCATTTTCCTTGGATTAGCATTGTCAGGCCTCTGAGCCCAAGCCAAGCCATCGCATCCCCTGTGACTTGCATGTATAGGCCCAGATGGTCTGAAGTAACTGAAGAATCACAAAAGAAGTGCAAATGCCCTGTCCCGCCTTAACTGATGACATTCCACCACAAAAGAAGTGAAAATGGCGGGTCCTTGCCTTAAGCGATGACATTATCTTGTGAAATTCCTTTTCCTGGCTCATCCTGGCTCAAAAGACTCCCCCACTGAGCACCTTGTAACCCCCACTCCTGCCCACCAGAGAACAACCCCCCTTTGACTGTAATTTTCCCTTACCTACCCAAATCCTATAAAACGGCCCCACCCTTATCTTGCTGACTCTCTTTTCGGACTCAGCCCGCCTGCACCCAGGTGAAATAAACAGCCATGTTGCTCACACAAAGCCTGTTTGGTGGTCTCTTCACACGGACGCGCTTGACAAGCATGAACATGCTTTCAAGACTAGTGAGGTTGGTAGATTCACAGTAGAATACAGGGCCAGGCGAGGTGGTTCCCGCCTGTAATCCCAGCACTTTGGGAGGCTGAGGTGGGTGGATCACCAGAGGCCAGGAGTTGGAGACCAGCCTAGGCAATATAGGAGACCATGCCTCTACAACAAAAAACAAATGAAAAAACAAGAGCTGGGTGTGGTGGTGCATGTCTGTAATCCCAGCTACTTGGGAGAGTAAGGCTAAGATCAGGAATTCTAGGCTACAGTAAGCTATGATCACTCCACTGCACTCCAGCCTGGGTGACAGATGGAGACCCTATCTCTAAAAAAAAAAAAGCAACTAGCTGGGTGCAGTGGCTCATGCCTGTAATCCCAACACTTTGGGAGGCCAAGGCGGGTAGATCACATGAGACCAGCCTGGCTCACATTGTGAAACCCTTTCTCTACTAAAAATACAAAAAAATGAACCAGGCGTGGTGTCGGGTGCCTGCAATTGTAGCTACTTGGGAGGCTGAGGCAGGAGAACCACTTGAACCCAGGAGGTGGAGGTTGCAGTGAGCTGAGATTGCACCACTGCACTCCAGCCTGGGCGACAGGGCGAGACTTCGTCTCCAAAAAATAAATAAATAAAATAAAATAAAATAAAATAAAAATAAAATAAACCAAAACAACAAAAAAAGTAGAATATGCTCAGATCTGTGTCCCAGCAACCATATGATGTAAACTTAATGCCCAGAGAAAAGAGAGATTGAAGAGGCTGAATGAAGTACACATTGATTTGAGAAGGTATCGTATTTCTGATGGCGTACTTCTGGGAGTTAGACCTAGGACAGTCTTTACAGTTTGTCATATCCAAAGATGGCAAATGGGTTTCAACTTGGGTGTCAACTGTGACTAACTGTAACAGCTGCTTTGGGAAGGATTCTGGAGCTGCTTCCAGGTTCAAAACAAAAGGATGGCATGCGTGATTACTCGTCAGTTGTAGGTTACGTCAGCTGTAGGTTAGGAAGCAGGGAGTGGCAACATATGCACCTTATATTTGTCATCCCTGAGGTGTACTCCCTTCATTTTGTAGATGAGAAAACTGATCAGAGATGTAGCGTGAAGTACTGAATTCTGCTCCCCTGACTCATACTATAATGCTGTCTTTAATCTATCACATTGCCTCACTCTACATATCAGTGTCATTAAATGTTCACTTAACCTTTTTGTTTGTTCTGTTGAGACAGGGTCTTACTCCAACCCAGGTTGGAGTGTAGTGGCACAATCACAGTTCACTGCAACCTTGACCTCCCAGGCTCAAGCAATCCTCCCACCTCAGCCCCCCAAGTAGCTGGGACTACAGGTGCACACCACCACGCCCAGCTAATTTTTGTATATTTTGTAAAGGCGGGGTTTCCAGTTGCGCAGTCTAGTCTTGAACTCCTGGACTCAAGTGATCCACTCGCCTCAGCTTCACTAAGTGCTAGGATTATACGTCTGAGACATTGTGCCCAGCCAAATGTTCATTTGAGCTTAATGAGCATTAACTTCAGGTAGCTTTGGAAGTGATCCAGTCATTATTCTCTTTTCTAATGCTGCTGCACAATTAATCTGGAAAATGCCAAACAAACCACTACATGAAAAAGTACAGTATGGGCTGGGCTGGGCACGGTGGCTCATGCCTGTAATCCCAACACTTTGGGAGGCCAAGGCGCACAGATAACCTGAGGTCCGGAGTTCGAGACCAGCATGGCCAACATGGCGAAACCCCGTCTCTACTAAAAGTACAAAGATTAGCCAGGCATGGAGGCAGACACCTGTAATCCCAGCTACTCAGGAGGCTGAGGCAGGAGAATCGCCTGAACTTGGGAGGTGGAGGCTGCAGTGAGCCAAGATCGCTGCACTCCAGCCTGGGTGAGAGCCTGACTGACAGCCTGACTGCTTGGCTCTACTACTTAGTTGCTTTGTGACTCTGGACAAGATACTGTCTTTTAGAGCTCAGTCTTCTGTACAATGGCCACAGTAACAGTACTCACTTCCTAGGTTGTTGTGACAATTAAAGGAGTTAGGATATGTAACATTCCTAGAACAGGCTAGGCAGTTGGCACACAGCGAGTGCTACATAAGGGTTAGCCAGTGTCCTCATGATAACATGTTGTTTTTTCCCTGGTGAAGCTTTTCCTGCCTATTCCAATCCTCTCTTCCCAACTACAAAGAGCTGATGATCCTGTCTATAGTCTATATAATAACGATTTTATTGCATGTTGAGGTCTCCTACCAGAAAAGTAATTTAGACTTTTAAAGCTGTGACTGTAAGAGAAAGATTGTACATTGTGGCCCAGCATACAAGCATATATAATGTAAATGTAAAATTCAATATATATATTACATTATTTACATGATATACAGAGATACACCTTGACAGTTTTGAAGAGTATTGGTCAGATATTTTAAAGAATGTCCCTTTATTGGGATTTGTCTGATGTTATCAGTAGATAGAAGTTATGTCTTTTTGGGAGAAAGAACACAGAGGTAAAGTACCATTTTCATCACATCATGTCAAAGGCACATACTATCAATACGACCTGTCACGGTTTTTTGTTTTTTGTTTTTTTTGAGACAGTCTTGCTCTATTGCCCAGATTATAGTGCAGTGGTGCAATGATGGCTCACTGCAGCTTTGAGCTCTCAGCCTCCAGTGATCCTCCCACATCAGCCTCCCGAGTAGCTGGGACTGGAGGTACGTACCTCTGTGTCCTGCTAATTTTATTTTATTTTATTTTATTTTATTTATTTATTTATTTTTTTTGAGACGGAGTCTTGCTCTGTCAGCCAGGCCGGAGTGCAGTGGCGCAATCTTGGCTCACTGCAACCTCTGCCTAAACCCTCCAGGGTTCAAGTGATTCTCCTGCCTCAGCCTCCCAAGTAGCTGGGACTACAGGTGCCTGACACCATGCCTGGCTAATTTTTGTATTTTTAGTAGAGACAGGGTTTCACCATATTGACCAGGCTGGTCTTGAACTCCTGACCTTGTGATCCACTCGCTTCGGCTCACAGGCGTGAGCCACTGGGCCTGGCCTATGCCCTGCTAATTAAAAAAAATCTTTTTGCAGACATGGGGTCTTGCTATGTTGCCCAGGCCATTTGTTTATTTACTCAATTATTAATGTATATAAGTATGGCAGATATTTTATTTTATACTATGGGTTATAATATAATATGACCACTGATTTTTAATTTCAGAACTTGCTAACAGACTGAGTCAAAGTTTGAAAAACACTATACCAGAACATGAACTTCTTCTAGTGGGTAGAATCTATGCCTTACTTCAGATCCTTGCACTGTGCCTAGTATACAGTGAGCATACAATAAATGTTTACTGAATAGATGAAAGAATGAATGAAAGCTTTTTCTAGCAATAACTTTTCCTTTAAAAAAGTCACATAAGTATTCCAACAAAGCAGACATATAAAATACCCTCATACCCTATTCCTGCCCCGAATCCTATTCATTTCCCCAAAGATATAGCCAATGTTTTTAAGTTTAGTGCCTATCCTTTTAGATCTCCTCTGTATATCATGTAAATATGTATGCAGATGTAGCAACTTTTTTTTTTTTTACATAAATGTGATAAATTGATGAACTCTAAAATGTCTTAGTAACTATTCTCTTCCGGTATCTTTAAATGAACCTATTCCACCCACAAAGCCCTGGCTGGATCCCATAAAAGGTTACTAAAGGCCAGACATGGTAGCTCATGCCTTCAATACCAGCACTTGAGAGGTTGAAGCAGGATGATCACTTGAGGCCAGAAGTTCAAGACCAGCCTGGGCAACATAATGAGACCGTCTCCACAAAAGAAAGAAAGAAAGAAAGAAAGAAAGTCACTAAAAAGATGTGTTTTAGAATTTAGAATTCATCCAAAGGACCTCCCATTTCCCAACCTAGCTCAGGCTGTGCCTTCCCTTCATTTGACTTGGCCCCCATTCCTTCTCTGGCCTCTGTTCTTCGTGACTTGCTTTGGATTTCTTCTTCCAGCTCTGCTTTGGGCAATATTCCAGGACTTGACCTTTGGTATCTGCCCTCTGGCCATCATCCCAGGGGCCTATGGCACCCAGCCCTTGCACTGTCAACTGGGAGTATATCTACTTGACTGACTGATGGAGAAAGTTAAATGAGGCAAATGACATAATTGTTGTAAAAACATTTAGCATAAGTCTGGAGGCGGTGGCTCATGCCTATAATCCCAACACTTTGGGAGGCCGAAGCGGGTGGATTACCTGGGGTTTGGTGTTCGAGATCAGCTTGGTCAACATAGTGAAAACCTGTTCTCTAATAAAAGCAGAAAAATTAGCCGAGCATGGTGGCAGGTGCCTGTAATCCCAGCTACTCGGGAGGCTAAGGCAGGAGAATCGCTTGAACCCAGGAGGCAGAGGTTGCAGTGAGCTGAGACCATGCCATTGCACCCCAGCCTGGGCAACAAAAGCGAAACTCCATCTCAAATAAAAAAGAAAAAATTTAGCACACTTTCTTTCCTTTCCTCGTTTCTTGTATTAAATTAGGGAAAAAGTACTGATAAGTCTACAGGGAAATAGATATGTATATTTATACATTTTTATTGGTCTTTTAAATTGCTATACATTTTCTGCCACGTAAGCAAGTAGAATGCAAAAACAAATCATGAAAATGATTCTGTCTTTTAAATTTTTATTTATTTATTTATTTATTTTGAAATGGAGTCTCGCTCTGTCACCCAGGCTGGAATGCAGTGGCGCGATCTCGGCTCACTGCAAGCTCCGCCTCCTGGGTTCACGCCATTCTCCTGCCTCAGCCTCCGGAGTTGCTGGGACTACAGGCGCCCTCCATCACGTCCAGCTAATTTTTTGTATTTTTAGTAGAGACAGGGTTTCACCGTGTTAGCCAGGATGGTCTCGACCTCCTGATCTCGTGATCTACCCGCCTGGGCCTCCCAAAGTGCTGGGATTACAGGTGCGAGCCACCGCGCCCGGCCCTTTTTTTTTTTTTTTTTTGAGAGGGAGTCTCGCTCTTGTCTCCCAGGCTGGAGTGCAGGTGGCATTATTGTAGCTCAGTGTAACCTCCGTCTCCCAGGTTCAAGTGATTCTCCTACCTCAGCCTCCCAAATAGCTGGGATTACAGGCACCCACCACCATGCCTGCCTAATTTTTTTGTATTTTTAGTAGAAAAGGGGTTTCACCATGTTGACCAGGCTGGTCTCGAACTCCTGACCTCAGGTGATCTGCCCGCCTCAGCCTTCCAAAGTGCTGAGATTACAAGCGTGAGACACTGGTGCCCGGCCAGTGATTTCACCTTTTAACTCAAGCATCCCAGTCTTAGGAATTTATCCTAAGGTATAATTAAAATCTATATGCATAAAAATGTTTACAACATTAAAAATAGTGAAACATGAAGCAAGCGCAGATACTACAAACTGAGAATTGTTAACACCAACTTCATGTCTTTTTTTTTTTTTTTTTTTCCCTGAGACGGTCTTACTCTATCACCAAAGCTGGAGTGCAGTGGCACAATCATGGCTCACTGCAGCCTCAATGTCCCGTGGCTCAGGTGATACTCTCACTTTAGCCTCCCTGGTGGTTGTGACTCCAGGTACACGTCATCACACCAAGCTAATTTTTGTACTTTTTGTAGAGATGAGGTTTTGCCATCTTACCCAGGCTGGTCTTGAACTCCTGCCTCGGCCTCCCCAAGTGCTGGCATTATAGGAGTGAGTCACCTCACCCAGC
The DNA here is from genome assembly GCF_037993035.2 of Macaca fascicularis. Classification (NCBI taxonomy): domain Eukaryota; kingdom Metazoa; phylum Chordata; class Mammalia; order Primates; family Cercopithecidae; genus Macaca; species Macaca fascicularis. The sequence goes on along the minus strand of NC_088381.1, from coordinate 98,871,334 downwards.
CATGTCTTTTAATTATTAAAATGAATATGGATGGTGCATCGTGGCTCATGCCTGTAATCCCAGCACTTTGGGAGGCTGAGGTGGGTAAATCACTTGAGCTTGGGACTTAGAAACCAGCCTGGCCAACATATATATATATACACACACCCTATATATATACACACACACACACACACCACACACACACGCGTAAATTACCCTCAAACCTAAACATCTGCATTATACTGGTAAAAATTTAAATATTTAAACAGTATCACCATAAAGGTACATGTAGACTTATATACTCAGACACACACACAAGCCCTCTTCACTTTATTTTTAAAAATTTTTGTTTATTTATTTTGAAACAAGGTCTTTCTCTGTCACCCAGGCTGGAGTGTAGTGGCATAATCTCAGCTCACTGTAACCTCTGCGTGGGCCCCCACACCCGGCTAATTTTTGTACTTTTAGTAGAGACAAGGTTTTACCATGTTAGCCAGGCTGGTCTCGAACGAACTCCTGACCTCAGGTGATCGGCCTGCCTCGGTCTCCCAAAATGCTGGGATTATAGGCATGAGCCACCGTGCCCAGCATATTTGTTTATTTTTTTTACTTGGAGTAGTCTTCAGTGTTACCCCATCTTCACTTTAATATGAATACTTATGTCTCTCTGATCTCTGCTTTAAAAAACACTAACTTTGTACGTGGAATTATTTTATTTATTTTATTGTTTAGAGACAGGGTCTTGCTGTGAGTCTGGTCTCAAACTCCTGTCCTCAAGCAGTTCTCCCACCTCAGCCTCCCAAGTATCTGGGATTACAGGTTTGAGTATTTGGAATAATTTTAGATTTACAAAGGTTATGAAGATAGTACAGAGAATTTTCGTATACCCTTGCCCATCTCCCCTAATATTATCCTCTCACATTACCATGGTACATGTATAAAATCTAACAAATTAACATGGATAGAATTATTATAACTAAACTCAGATTTTGTTCACATTTCACCAGTTTTTCCATTTGTTCGATTTCTATTCCGGGCTCCCCTCCATGATACCATGTTGCATTTAGTCATCTTATTTCCTTAATCTTCTCTGGACCGTGATGGTTTTTTAGTCTTTTCTTGTTTTTCATGACTGTGACAGTTTTGGGGAATACTGGTCAGAATATCCCTCAATTTGGGTTTGTCTAATGTATTTTCTCATGATTGGCCGGGCTTGGTGGCTCATGCCTGTATTCCAGTACTTTAAGAGGCTGAAGTGGGAGGATCGCTTGAGCCCGGAGTTCAAAACCGGCCTACGCAACAAAGCAAGACCCCATCTCCACAAGAAAATAAAAAAGTTAGCTAGGTGTGGTCTCAGCTACACAGGAGGCTGAGGCAGGAAGATCCCTTGAGCCCAGGGAGTCAAGGCTGTAGTGAGCCGTGTTTGCACCACTGCACTCCAGCCTAGGTGACAGAGTAATACCCTGCCTCAAAAAAAAAAAAGAAAAAAGAAAAAATACAATGTAGATATGCTGGACAAAGGGGATATTCACATCCCAGACACAGCAGAGCAGGATGGCACAAAACTTCATCATGCTACTCAGAACAGTGTGCAATTTAAAACTTAAGAATTGTTGCAAGCACTGTGGCTCACGCCTGTAATCCCAGCTCTTTGGGAGGCCGAGGCGGGCGGATCACCTCAGGTTGAGAGTTCGAGACCAGCCTGACCAACGTGGAGGAAACACTGTCTCTACTAAAAATACAAAAATTAGCCGGCGTGGTGGTGCATGCCTGTAATCCCAGCAGTTCGGGAGTCTGAGGCAGGAGAATCGCTTAAACCTGGCAGGTGGAGGTTGCGGTGAGCTGAGATCACACCATTGCACTCTAGCCTGGGCAACAAGAGCAAAACTCCGCCTCAAAAAAAAAAAAAAGAATTTTTTATTTCTGGAATTTTCTATCTAATATTTTCAGACCACTGTTGACTGTGGGTAACTGAAACAGTGGAAAGCAAAACTGTGGGTAAGTAGGGACTGCAGTATGTACTCATGTATGTTTATTTTATACTTTGGGCTATATCCAACGCTATACTGTTCAATTTATTCCATCTTTGGCCACTAGGAACTCTTACAGGTTGTCCGATCTGCTTGTCTGTATCTCTTTTTAACAGCTTTATTGAAATATAATTAACATGCCATACAATTCACTCACTTAAAGTGTACAATTCAATGGCTTTTATCATCCCCTAAATTCCTATCCCCTGGCAACCCTGAATTTACTTTCTGTCTTTTTATATTTGCCTATTTGGGATACTTCATATAAATGGAATTATACAACATGGTGTCCTTTGTGACTGGCTTCTTTCACTTAGCAAAATGTTTTCAAGATCCCTCTGTTTTTGTTTTTTCTTTTGTTTGTTTGTTTGTTTTTTGAGATGGAGTCTTACTTTGTCGCCCAGGCTGGAGTGCAGTAGCACAATCTCGGCTTACTGCAACCTCCACGTCCCAGGTTCAAGCAATTCTTCTGCCTCAGCCTCCCGAGTAGCTGGGATCATAGGTGTGCGCCACCATACCCAGCTTGTGTTTTTTTTGTATTTTTAGTAGAGACAGGGTTTCACCATGTTGGCCAGGCTGGTCTTGAATTCCTGACCTCAGGTGATCCACCCACCTTGGTATGCCAGAGTACTGGGATTACAGGCGTGAGCCACTGCACCTGGCCTATCTGTTCTATTTTGAATGTTTATCTATTTAGATGTTCACTTTATATAGTTGTAATCCATGTGACTGTAGAATTTGGCATTTTGATTTTGTGACTTAACATTATTTATGTACATTTTCCCATTCTTTTACAGAGTTTGCATATTCAATTTATTTATTTATTTATGAGACGGAGTCTTGCTGTATCACCAAGGCTGGAGTGCAGTGGTGTGATCTCAGCACACTGTAACTTCCCCCTCCCAGGTTCAGGCAATTCTCTTGCCTCAGCCTCCGGAGTAGCTGGGATCACAGGCATACATCACCACACCTGGCTGATTTTTGTATTTTTAGTAGAGATGGGGTTTCACCATGTTGGCCAGGCTGGTCTCGAACTCCTGACTTTAAGGGAACCACCTGCTTTGGCCTCTCAAAGTGCTGGGACTACAGGCATGAGCCACCACGCCTGGCTCAGATAACATCTTTTTTGTTTGTTTGTCTTGAGATGGAGTTTTGCTCTTGTTGCCCAGGCTAGAGGGCAATGGCATGATCTCGGCTCACTGCAACCTCCACCTCTTGGGTTCAAGCGCTTCTCCTGTCTCAGCCTCCCGAGTAGCTGGGATTACAGGCGCCCATCACCACACCCAGCTAAATTTTGTATTTTTAGTAGAGACGGGGTTTCTCCATGTTGGTCAGGCTGGTCTTGAACTCCTGACCTCAGATGATCCACCTGCCTCGGCCTCCCAAAGTGTGTGAGCCACCGTACCTGGCCTTTTTTTTTTTTTTTTTTTTTTGAGATGGAGTTTCGCTCTTGTTGCCCAGGCTAGAGTGCAATGGCTCAATCTCGGCTCACTGCAACCTTGGCCTCCCAGGTTCAAGTGATTCTCCTGCCTCAGCATCCCAAGTAGCTGGGATTACAGGCATGTGCCACTACACCCGGCTAATTTTGTATTTTTAGTAGAGGTGGGCTTTCACCCTGTTGGTCAGGCTGGTCTTGAACTCCTGACCTCAAGTGATTCACCTGCCTTGGCCTCCCAAAGTGCTGGGATTACAGGCATGAGCCACCGTACCTGGCCTGTCCTTATCAAATGAACAGACAAATGATTTGGGGGAGTGCTACGGTCTGAATGCTTGTGTCTTCCGCATATTACGTTGAAACCTTACACTCCATGTGCTAGTATGGGAAGATGGGTCTCTGGGAGGTGATTAGATCATAAGCACTCTGCCCTCATGAATAGGATGAGTGCCTTATAAAGGAGACCCCAGAGCTAGTTGGGGTGCAGTGAGAAAGCATAGTCTATGAGGAAGCTGGCCCTCACCAGACACTGATGAGATCTTGATCTTGGACTTCCCAGCCTCTAGACTGTGACAAATCTCTGCTCCTTTTTCTTTAGAGACAGGGTCTTGCTCTGTTGCCCAGGCTGGAGTGCAGTGGCATGATCATAACTCACTGCAGCTTCAAACTTCTGGGCTCAAGCCATCCTCCCACCTCAGCCTCTTGAGTAGCTGGGACTACAGGCAGACACCATTGTGCCCAGTTAATTGTTTTAATTTTTTTGTAGAGACAGGATCTCACTTTGTTGCCCAGGCTGTTTGTTCTTTTTTTTTTTTTTTTTTAGACAGAGTCTCGCTCTGTCGCCAGGCTGCAGAGTGCAGCGGTGCAAACTCGGCTCATTGCAACCTCCTCCTCCAGGGTTCAAGTGATTCTCCTGCCTCAGCCTCCCGAGTAACTGGGACTACAGGCGCCCGCCACCACGCCTGGCTAACTTTTGTATCTTTATTTTTTGTATTTTTAGTAGAGACAGGGTTTCACCACGTTGGCCAGGATAGTCTCGATCTCTTGACCTCGTGATCCACCCGCCTCGGCCTCCTAAAGTGCTGAGATTACAGGCGTGACCCACTGCACCTGGCCTGTTCTTAAAACCCTTAGTTTTAAGCGATCCTCCTGCATTAGTCCCCAGAAGTACTTAGATTACAGGTATGAGTCACAGGGCCCAGCCCAAATTTCTGTCATTTGTAAGTTATTTAGCCTAAGGTATTTTGTTGTAGCATCCTGTATTAGTCAGGCTTCTCTAGAAGGACAGGACTAATAGGAGAGATGTATATATAAAGGGGAGTTTACCAAGTAGTATTAACTCACACGATCACAAGATCTCACAATACGCTGCCTGCAAGCTGAGGAGCAAGGAAGCCAGTCTGAGTCCCAAAGCTGAAGAACTTGGAGCCTGATGTTTGAGGGCAGGAAGCATCCAGCAGGGGAGAAAGATGTAGGTTGGAAGGCTAAGGCAGTCTCACCTTTTCACATTTTTCTGCCTGCTTTATATTCACTGGCAGCTGATTAGATGGTACCCAAACAGATTAAGGGTGGGTCTGCCTTTCCCAGCCCACTGACTCAAAAGTTAATCTCCTTTGGCAACACCCTCACAGACACACACAGGATCAATACGTTTCATCCTTCAATCCAATCAAGTTGACACTCAGTATTAACCACCACACAGCCCAAACAGAATAAGACAGGGAGCTTGTTAAAACAGAGTCTGATTCCAGGAGTTCGAGGCTGCAGTGAGCTATGATCACACCATTGTACTCCAGCCTGGGAGACAGAATGAGACCCCGTTTCTAAAATAAATACATAAATAAATAATAGAGTCTGGTTCCGTAGATCTGGGGCAGGGTCTGGCATTCTGTACTTCTAACAAGCTCTCAGTTGTTGCCAATACTGCTGGTGCAGGGACCATGCTCAGAGTAGCAAAGACTGATCAAGGTTCACACCTATAAAAACATAAGGTTCACTTCACTGAATCCCAAATCAAATTCAGTTAACACTGATTGAGAGTTTACTTGGTATAAGACCACAAGGGAACAGCCTCTTGAGTAGCCGGGACTACAGGGAAACACCATTGTGCCGTTTTTTTTGTTTGTTTGTTTGTTTTTGTAGAGACAGGGTCTCACTTTGTTGCCCAGGCTGTTTGTTCTTAAACTCCTAAATTTAAGCAACCCTCCTGCCTTGGTAGGTTGTACCCAGAAGTACTTAGATTACCGGTATGAGCCACAGTGCCCAGCTCAAATTTCTGTCATTCTTAAGTTACTTAGTCTAAGGTATTTTGTTGTAGCAGCCTGTATTAGTCAGGGTTCTCTTTTTATAAAATTAATTAACTAATTAATTTTTTTTTTTTTGAGACAGAGTCTCGTTCAGTCTCCCAGACAGGAGTATAATGGTGTGATCTCTGGTCACTGCAACCTCTGCCTCCCGGGTTCAAGCAATTCTCCCACCTCAGCCTCCTGAGTAGCTGGGATTACAGGCACCCGCCATTATGCCTGGCTAATTTTTGTAGAAATTTTTTTTTTTTTTTTTGTAGAGATGGGGTTTCACCACGTTGGCCAGGCTGGTCTTGAACTCCTGACCTAAGGTGATCTGCCCTGCCTCCCAAAGTGCTGGTATTACAGGCATGAGCCACTGTGCCTGGACATTAGTCAGGGTTCTCTAGAGGGACAGAACTAATAGGATAGTCCTACACAAATATGTAAGTATTATGAATAATTTTTCATTTGGTCATGGATCTGGCTGGTTGGGTGGCTGCCTCCTCCCTCAAAGCCACAAGGTGTCTCTCCCAAAGTTGAAAATATTTTCAGCAGACATGGAAGAACCATTATTTTGTCAAGCATTTACCAGCACCTGGCTAGATTTTTTTTTTTTTTTTTTTTTTTTTGAGACAGAGTCTCACTGTCACCCAGGCTGCAGTGCAATGACACAATCTCGGCTCACTGTAAACACTGCTTCTCGAGGTTACGTGATTCTCCTCCCTCAGCCTCCCAAGTAGCTGGGATTACGGGCATGTGCCACCATGCCTGGCTAATTTTTGTATTTTTGGCAGAGATGAGGTTTCGCCACCTTGTCCAGGCAGGTCTCAAACTTCTGACTTCGTGATCCGCCTGCTTCAACCTCCCAAAGTGTAGGATTATAGGTGTGAGCCGCCGTGCCCGTTCCTGGCTACAATTTTTATTTCACCTCAAGAAATTGCAGAAATAGGCCAGGTATGGTGACTCATGCCTGTAATCCCTGTAATTCCAGCACTTTGGGAGGCGGAGGCGGGTGGATCACCTGACGTCAGAAGTTCAAGACCAGCCTGGCCAACATGGTAGAACCCTGTTTCTACTAAAAATACAAAATACAAAAAATTAGCCAGGTGTGGTGGTGGGTGCCTGTAATCCCAGCTACTTGGGAGGCTGAGGCAAGAGAATCGGTTGAACCTGGGAGGCGGAGGTTGCAGTGAGCTGAGATCATGCCACTGCAGTCCAGCTTGGGCAACAAGAGCAAAACTCCATCTCAAAAAAAAAAAAAAAAAGAAATATATTTCGACTTTTATGTCACACCATATACAAAAATAACTCAAAACAGATCACAGACCTAAATGTAAGCACTAAAGTTATATAAAGCTTTTAGAAAAAATAAATTTAAGGCTGGGTGTGGTAGCTAACACCAGTAATCGCAGCACTTTGAGAGCCTGAGGCGAGGGAATCACTTGAGGCTAGGAGTTCAAGAACAGTCTGGCCAACAGGGCAAAACCCGCATCTCTACTAAAATTAACCGGGTGTAGCAGTCACGTCTGTAATCCCAACTACTCGGGAGGCTGAGGCATGACACTTGCTTGAGCCTGGGAGGAGGTTGCAGTGAGCCAAGATTGCACCACTGCAATCCAGCCTGGTAACACAGCAAGATTGTGTCTCAAAAAATAAAAAGAAACAAACAAACAAATAACACCCCCCTCCCTGCAAGAAAACCCACATAAGACACCATTAAGAAAATGAAATGTCACAGACTAGAAAAAATGATTTGCAAACCATGTATCTGATGAAGGGCTTGGATTTAGAATATATAAAGAATTCTTAATAGGAAGACAAGCAACATAATTAAAAAACAGACAATGAATAAGGAAATAAATTTGAAGAGGATATATGAATGGCAAATAAGCATGTGAAAAAATGTTCAATACCCTTAATCAATGGGAAAATACAAACATGGTTTTAAACCCCAGTAAGATACAATTTCACACCCACTTGAATGGTCATAATAAAAAAGGCAGACAGTAACAAATGCTAGGATGTGGAGACCCTGGAATGTTCATACATTGCTGGTGGGAATGTAAATGCTACAGCCACTTTAGAAAACAAATTGGCAGTTTCCAAAAAAGTTAAACACAATTTACCATATTACCCAGCAATTCTACTTCTAAGTATATACTCAAGAGAAATGAAAATATTTCTATCAGTTAATGAATAGATGAACAAAACATGGTATATCCATACAGTAGAAAACTATTCAACAATGAAGGGGAACAAAATGAATGAATCTTAAAAACAGTTAGTGAAAGAAGCCAGATGCAGAATACTACCTATTATATGATCCTGATAGAAAGTAGATTAGTGGCTACCAGGACCAGCAGAAGAAAGGTTGGGGCTTTGTTTTGGGGATTTAAAAAAATCTTCTGGCTCGGTGTGGTGGCTCACACCTGCAATCCCAGCACTTCGGGAGGCTGAGGCCGGCGGATCACCTGAGGTCAGGAATTCGAGATCAGCCTGACCAACATGGAGAAACCCCATCTCTACTAAAAACACAAAATTAGCCGGACATGGTGACGCATACCTGTAATCCCAGCTACTCAGGAGGCTGAGGCAGGAGAATTGCTTGAACCTGGGAGGCGGAGGTTGCGGTAAGCCAAGATCATGCCATTGCACTCCAGCCCGGGCAACAAGAGTGAAACTCCATCTCAAAAAAAAAAAAAAAAAAAAAAAAAAAAAAAAAATTCTAGCTCCTCTCCCTTTCCTGAAGGCTGGAGGGTGGGACTGAAATTCCCAGCTCTCTAATCCTCTCATCACTTGGTCTTTCCTTGACTGGCCCCACCCTGAGGCTAGCTACAGACTCACTCTAGGTCACTTTATTAGTATAAACTCAGGGGTTATGAAAGGGGCTCAGTGTGAGTAACAAAAGATACTCCTATCACTCAAGAAACTTCAAGAGTTTTAGGGGCTTTGTCACAGGAATCAGGGACAAAGGCCAAATATATTTCATATTATACCACAGAACTATATATTTTGAATGGTGTATTAGTCCGCTTTGACACTGATATAAAGAACTGCCCAAGACTAGGTAATTTATAATGGAAAGAGGTTTAATTGGCTCACAGTTTAGCATGGCTTGGGGGGGCCTCATGAATTTACTATCATGGCATAAGGTGACGGGGAAGCAAGGCACCTTCTTCACAAGGTGGCAGGACGGCCAAGTGCCAAGTGAAGGGGGAAGGACCCCCTTACAAAATCATCAGATGTCACTCACTATCACACTCACTATCACAAGAATAGCATGGAGGAAACGGCCCCCATGATTCAATTACCTCAACCTGGTCTCTCCCTTGACATGTGGGGATTATGGGGATTACCATTCAAGATGAGATTTGGGTGGGGACACAAAGCCTAACCATATCGAATGGTATGTGGTCAATGGTTCATAAAAATTTTTATGGAATATACATTATACCTAAAGTTGTTTTAAAAAATTATAGAAAACAGGCCAGGAGTGGTGGCTCACGCCTATAATCCCAGCACTTTGGGAGGCCAAAGCGGGCGGATCACTTGAGGCCAGGAGTTTGAGACCAACCTGGCCAACATGGTGAAACCCCGTCTCCACTAAAAATACAAAAATTAGCTGGGTGTAGTGGCGGACTCCTGTAATCCCAGCTACTCAGGGTGCTGAGGCACTAGACTTGCTTGAACCTGGGAGGTGGGGGTTGCAATGAGCCGAGATCGCACCACTGCACTGCAGCCTGGTGACAGAGCAAGACTCTATCTCAATAACAACAGCAGCAACAACAACAAATAACAGAAAATATATCTTGCAAAATAAAGAATATACTGTCATGTCTGCCCCCAAACCTGACACTCTTCACAAGGTTCATCTTATGAAATGTGAAGGATTACCCTTGGAATGCATTAGGCAACAGGACCATGGAATTAAATGCATAGTGCCTGGGTCATTAAAAATAAACATATATACTTGAGGCCAGGAGTTCAAGACCAGCCTGAGAAACATAGCAAGACCCCATTTCTACAAAACATATTTTTTAAAAACTAGCAGGGCCAGCCAGGTTCATGGTTCAGGCCTGTAATCCCAGCACTTTGGGAAGCTGAGGTGGGCAGATCGCTTGAGCCCGGGAGTTTGAAACCAGCCTAGGCAACATAGCAAGACCCTGTCTCTATTAAAAAAAAAAAAAAAAAAAAAAAAAAAAATTAGCTTGGCATGGTGGCATGTGCCTGTAGTTCCAGCTACTTGGGAGGCTGAGGCAGGAGGATGGCTTGAGCCTAGGACATTGAGGCTGCAGTAATCTATGATTATGCCATAATACTCTAGTTTGGGCAACAGAGTGAGACTCTGTCTTTAAAAAAAAAATTACTAGACATATATTGTGTTCCTCCTACTCCTTGCAATACTTGTTAGCTACTATGTAGAAACTCTATCTCTGGAAGGTCCAGCACTACTATGACATGGTAAGTAGAAAAGGAAGGGTTATAGTAAAGTGCATTGTGCTTAACTCTAGATAGTAGGATTAGGGGCAATATTTATTCTATATTGTTACTTAGTTTTAAACTATTGTTACTTAGTTTTTTAAACTTCCCAAATTTTAAGAGATATATTACTTTTTGTGTCACATACATACATATATCACATACATACATATATACAGTTTGTTTTTAAAATGTTGAGTTAAATTATATAATTTTACAAAGTTATCTAGCTGTAAAATAAATGTTTACCCTAAATAATTAAGCTACTGTTTCATTTATTGTGACATTTCTAAATGCCATAAGTCTTTAAAATATGTGCTGTTTTTCAAAATGGATGTGGTAAGAGCATCCAATCAGCATGTCTTAAACTCAGGAAATATGGAAATGGCAACTGCGAGATTCTTTTTGCCATGCCATATTGATTCATTCCATCAGCTTCCAAATATTAATAATTTAGCTGTTTCTGAATTTCTCCATCCATAAATGGGAGGAAAAAATACTGGTCAGTAGCAGATTTTTATCTAATTTGGATAACCTCCCTCAGAGTTTGTTATATTATGTTTGTACACAACAAAAACATTGTTTCTTTGCCTCGGAATTTACTTGACTTCTACAATGATTCAGTTTCCTCACCTGTCAACTGGGAATAATGCTAACTCTGTTGCCGAGTTATTGTGAGGGCTAAATGAGATAAGGAAAATGTGAAACCCTCCAGAGCCTCCTTTCTCTCATCCTATTCTCCAGTGTAGGTAAGATTCTCTTCCCAACAGATTCTCCCTACTACAGTCCTAGGATTACTGAAATCTGATTTCAAGAAACCTGTCACTCATTCTACCTTTTTTCCCATCCACTACCCCCTCTCAGTCTCTCTCTCAAAATCGCTCCTTTATGATTCAAAGTATATTTGAAGTAGCTTTAGATGAAACTTTTTCTTTTTTCTATTAAAGTCTTGAGTCACTCAACAAATATTTCAGCCATATTTGATTAATTTGGCATTACACACATATGTATGTGTGTTGCTTTTTTTTTTCTTTCTTTTTTGAAACAGAGTGCCACACTGTCACCCAGGCTGGAGTGCAATGGTGCAATCTCGGCTCACTGCAACTTCCGCCTCCCGAGTTCAAGCGATTCTCCTGCCTCAGTTTCCCAAGTAGCTGGGACTACAGGCGTGCACCACCACGCCCAGCTAATTTTTGCATTTTTAGTAAAGACAGGGTTTCACCATGTTGGCCAGGCTGATCTCGAGCTTCTGGCCTCAGGTGATCCACCTGCCTGGGCTTCCCAAAGTGCTGGGATTACAGGTTACAGGCATGAGCCACGGCGCCCGGTTACATCTGAAAAATTTCTAAAGTTTCACACGGCTCTCAGATCTTGATCTAAAGCCATTTTGGTAAAAGACATTTTGGTAAATTGACCGAAGAGTCTCATCAAATTCTGGTCCGAGATACAATTTAAGTCCAAATAAGTGTAGTTATTTGCAACTTTAAAGTAAACATTAATAAAGCAGAGGGAAGTCAAATGTTTTACTGAAAAGGATACTGTATTTTCAAAGAAGTTCAAGTCAGACTTTCTATCCTAAATTAGGGAGTTGAACTAAAGAATTTTAAATATTTTTACAGGAATATGATGCAGGCTGGGGAGAAAAACTGAGGATGAGGAATCTATATACTATAAATAGATCATCACATTGATTGATTGAAAGTACTTGTTTTATTTTTACTCCTTAATCATCTCTGTGCCTGTGGAGTGGGGGATGGAGAGATTGAGAGTAGACTGTCAAGCATTTGCCAGAGAGAAACTGACTAGCAGAATCTCCTGATGGTAGAGGAGGTAAGAACAGTTTAAAAAGATATAAAGTGGTAATGGCCAGAGTGTGTTATGTACCTGTGTGTGCATGTTTGTGTTTGCCATTGTTGCTATCTATTCCCTACATTTAAAGTTAAAAGTAACTTGGATCATCATATTCTATCTTCCATTCTTTGGACAGAAAAGCTAGTTCAAACAGACCCAAGCTTCCCATTACTGTATATAATGAAGACAACAATATCTTTCAAAATGGAAATAAAATTTCTTCTTCTAAAATTATCTTTCTTCTATTTGGTTTCAGTGCCAAGGGTAATTTATTCAGAAATTTAAAGTAATGTTGGCCGGGTGCGGTGGCTCATGCCTGTAATCCCAGCACTTTGGGAAGTTGAGGCATGTGGATCACCTGAGGTCAGAAGTTCGAGACCAGCCTGGCCAACATGACAAAACCCTGTGTCTACTAAAAATACAAAAAAATTAGCCGGGTATGGTAGTGTGCTTCTGTAATCCCAGCTACTAGGGAGGCTGAAGCAGGAGAGTTGCTTGAACCTGGGAGGTGGAGGCTGCAGTGAGCAGAGATGCAGCCTGGGCAACAGAGTGAGACCCCTCGTATCAAAAAATAAAATAAAATAATGTTAAAATAGGGAATTAAATACTCACTTTGACAAACTGTGGGTATAGGTTAGAAATGGAAAAGAAAAAGCCCTGCAAGGGGAATCTTATTCTCAATTGTTCTAAATTAGCCACTCAATATTTGTGCTTAGTGGTGAAAACTCTTCATCAAACTTGTGGATTCACAAGAATATCCAGTATCTTAATTTTAGAGAAAGGCAGTGGGGACCAAAAATTGTTGTGTTTGGGATGCTCCCAGGAGGTGCTATAGTGATGCTGCAATGAGTCGTGATGCATGTCATGTTACAAAGGAGGAACTGCAGAGGAGAACTAGGATTACTACAGATTACTTCCCATTCCTAATAAATGGTGAATCCAGTTTTCCCCTCAAATTAAAAATATTTCAAACCTGTCAGGCATGGTGGCTCATGCCTATAATCCCAGCACTTTGGGAGGTTGAGGCAGGTGGACACCTGAGGTCAGGAGATCGAGACCAGCCTGGCTAACATGGTGAAACCCCATCGCTATTAAAAATACAAAAATTAGCTGGGTGTGGTGGCAGATGCCTGTAATCCCAGCTACTAGGGAGGCTGTGGCAGGAGAAATGCTTGAACTCAGGAGGTGGAAGTTGCAGTGAGCTGAGATTATGCCATTGTACTCCAGCCTGGGTGACACAGTGAGACTCCGTCTCAAAAACAAAAAAATAAACAAGCAAGCAAAATATTTCAAACTAGATATTCTGGATTCTGAAATATTTGTGTACTTTTTTTTTTTTTTTTTTGAGATGGAGTCTCGCTTTGTCAACCAGGCTGGAGTTCAGTGGTGCGATCTCAGCTCACTGCTAGTTCTGCCTCCCCAGTTCACACCATTCTCCTACCTCAGCCTCTCGAGTAGCTGGGACTACAGGTGCCCGCCACCATGCCCGGCTATTTTGTATTTTTAGTAGAGACGGGGTTTCACCACGTTGTGTACTTCTTATCTAAATTTGTTAATTTTTATTAGATATCTGATTCCCAATGAAAACTGTGAAAGAAAACTGGTCTACCATTTCTCTAGTAGTATATCTGAAAAATTTATAAAGCTTCACGTGGCTCACAGATCTTGACCTAAAGCCATTTTGGTAAACTGACCAAAAAGTCTCATCAAATTCTGGTCCAAGACACAATTTAAATCCAAATTGTTTTATGACAGTCTTGAAAATTAAGAAATACAATAAAATGAAAAAAAAACTGTGAAAGACATACAAAGGCAAATAGATTTTTCTCATATAGTACATTTTTCTCTTCATTTAATGGGCAGTGATCACCTAACAGCACTGCATTAGGATTCAAATGACAAGTCTGTGAGTATTCTTTTTTTTTTTTTTTTTTGGAGACAGAGTCTCGCTCTGTCACCCAGGCTGGAGTGCAGTGGCACAATCTTGGCTCACTACAACCTCTGCCTCCCGAGTTCAAGCAATTCTCCTGCCTTGGCCTCCCGAGTAGCTGGGATTACAAGCGCCCAACACCACACCGAGCTAATTTTTGTATTTTTAGTAGAGAAGGGGTTTCACCATCTTGGCCAGGCTGGTCTTGAACTCCTGACCTCATGATCCACCCCCCTCGGCCTCCCAAAGTGCTTGGATTACAGGCGGGAGCCATCGCACCTGGCTCTGTGAGTGTTCTTAAGGTCAAGTGCAATGTTATAGATTTTAAGTTCAAATCAAACCAAAGGACTTTAGAATTAAAATTTAATTTACCAGTGTTTCCTATAGCTTTGTGTTAAGGAAGAAACAAATAAATGAAAGCTTACTAAGATGTGGAGGGACTAGCCTGAGCAATATGGCGAAACCCCATCTCAACAAAAAATACAAAAATTAGCCAGGCATGGTGGCACCTGCCTACAGTCCCAGCTACTTGGGAGGCTGAGAGGGGAGGATCACCTGAGCCTTGGGAGGTTGAGGCTGCAGCCAGCTGTGACTAGGTCACTGCACTCAGGTCTGGGGGAGACAGTGAGACCGTGTCTCAGGGAAAAAAAAAAAAAAAGATGCAGAGGAATTTGATTTTACAAAAACTGTATCTCTGACAAGTTGACTGGTAGACTGTAAGTGAATTTAAGTGCAGTACAGGGATTATGGAGACTGTTTCTGTAAAACAATTGCTCCATAATTTATATGCAATTAATTTGTTTCAACATTACAAAGTCTTTTACTCTAATGTTCATATTACCTAGGGATAAATTAATTACCATGTGAATTTTCCCCTAAAAATATACAAGAAAATAAGACTATAAAACTACACCTCGCCGGGCGCGGTGGCTCAAGCCTGTAATCCCAGCACTTTGGGAGGCCGAGACGGGCGAATCACGAGGTCAGGAGATCGAGACCATCCTGGCTAACATGGTGAAACCCCGTATCTACTAAAAAAAATACAAAAAACTAGCCGGGCGAGGTGGTGGGCGCCTGTAGTCCCAGCTACTCGGGAGGCTGAGGCAGGAGAATGGGGTGAACCAGGGTGGCAGAGCTTGCAGTGAGCTGAGATCCGGCCACTGTACTCCAGCCTGGGCAATAGAGCGAGACTCCGTCTCAAAAAAAAAAAAACCAAAACTACACCTATTGTATAAGACCTTCCTAATTAAATAAAGTGTTTCCTGAGTTAAAATTAAGTGTTTTTAAAAGCCACATTAGGGCCAGGCACAGTGGCTCACGCCTGTGATCTCAGCTCTTTGGGAGGCTGAGGTGGGCAGATCACCTGAGACCAGGAGTTTGAGACCAGCCTGGCCAACATGGCAGAACCTGTCTTTACTGAAAATGCAAAAATTAGCTGGGCATGGTGGCTCACACCTGTAATCCCAGGTACTTGAGAGGCTGAGACAGGAGAATTGCATGAACTTCGGAGGCGGAGGTTGCGTGAGCTGAGAGCACGCCACTGCACTCCAGCCTAGGAGACAGAGCGAGACTCCATCTCAAAAAAAGTAAAAAAAAAGTAAAAGCTACATTAAGGCTAGGCTCCACGGCTGTCATCTGTAATACTAGTGCTTTGGGAGGCTGAGGTGGGAGGATGACTTGAGCCCAGGATGTCAAGGCTGCAGTGAGCTGAGATCATACCACTGCACTCCAGGCTAGGCAACAGAGCAAGACTGTCTCAAAAAACCAAATAAGCAAACGATAAAAGAAGAAAGCCTCTACATTTTAAAAAACAAAAACAAGTGAGTCATTAATGCTCCCAATGTTTGATGGTGGTCGTGAAAGACTTCCATTGCTATAATTTGGAAGGCAGTATTACTAACTCTTGGTAATACAATGTTCCAATGAGAGGTGACAGCAAGCTGGCAGCCCTTGCTCGCTCTCGGCATAGTGGACATGGACGAGGGGGCAGCTTGTCTCTCATTGGACAGTCTTATTTTAAAGTGTCCTTGTAAACCACACTGATAACAAGCTCTACCAGCTGATTGGCCTGCTCCATTTTCGGTCCTCTCTGAACCACCAAGGTTTGTTTGTCTGAGGGCCATGAGTAAGGCTGCGGCCTTTCTCTGATCTCGCTTTTCCTTTTGGGCCTGTTCTTCTTGGTCCCTATTATAGAACACCGAGGTTGCCAGGTTTAATAATGCCTCCATATTTTGTTCAGGGCCCAGGGCTTGCTTTTGGAGTCTTATTCTGATATCTGCAGCTGATTGGGTAATAAACTTATCCTTTAGAATCAACTGACCCTCGAGTGATTCAGGTGACAGGGAAGTATATTTTCTTAAGGCCTCCTATAGCTGCTGAAGGAAGGCAGAAGGATTTTCTTGCTTTCCCTGAGTTATGGTGGACATCACTGAATAATTCATGGGCTTTTTCTTAATTCTCCTTAGTCCTTCTAGAACACCGGTCAACTGATGTTTACAACTCCAGTCCCCATGATCTGAGTCGAGGTCCCAGTGGGGATCCGTACTGGGTATGGCCTGCTGACCGGTAGGGAATGTGTCCTTTTCTTTGGCTGTCATTCTATCATTTACTTGACTAAGAAACCCGGTATCTCCAAACTCTCAGGCTACAGCTAAAGCCGCATTCTTTTCATTAAAGGCCAAGGTTTGATCTAACAATAGCATGACATCTCTCCAAGCGAGATCGAAGGTTTGCCCTAGACCCTGTAGGACATCTGTGTACCTATCAGGATCATCTGAAAACTTCCCCAGGTCTGCCTTGATCTGTTTTACATCAGAGAGGGAGAAGGGGACATGTACCCAGGTTGGGTCAAATTCTCCTCTCCCTAGAGCTTGAAGGGGACATAACCAATAGCCCAGGGGGTTTGTGGGCGTTTGGAGATTTCTTTGCTTATTTCCTTATGAGCAGGGGAGATAGAGGATTATCATTAATAGGAAGGGGAGCTATAGGGAGGCTAGGCTATGGGGGTAAGCTGAGAGGTCCTCCTGTGGGATGTAAATTGTAAGCTTTCCATAGTTGTGTATTCTCCTTCAACAAAAAGAAAGCTTGGACATAAGGTGTTTCACTCCATTTGCCTTCCCTCTTACAGAAAAGGTCAAGCTGCAGGATAGTATTGTAATTTTTACTTCCCTCAGGTGGCCCTTTTTCCCCATCAGAGAGAGAATATTGGGGCCAGGCCGTAGTGCAGAAAAAATGAGCCACCTCTTTTTCAGGGTTTGTGGGTCAAATTGGTCCCAATGGCTTAGGATGCATTTCAAGGGTAAGCCTGTTGATGCCTGAGTGTTTCCCATCTGAAAGACAAAACTGCCCACAGTTTTGGTTTGTTTTGTTTCTCCTCCTGCCCAAGAACCCACAACGGTCCCTGGACCCTGCTGATTGGAATAGTTGCGCTCACCAACGCAGCAGCAGAAACAATCCCTGCCCAAGAACCCGCAACGGTCCTTGGACCCTGCTGATCGGAATAGTTGAGTGTTGCTCTCAAAGGCGGCGTGTCTGGAGTTGTTCGTTCCTCCTGGTGGGTTCGTGGTCTCGCTGGCTTTAGGAGCGAAGCTGCAGACCTTCGCAGTGAGTGTTACAGCTCTCAAAGATGGTGCATCCAGAGTTGTAACACTCACAGTGAAGGTCTGCAGCTTCACTCCTGAAGCCAGCGAGACCACGAACCCACCAGAAGGAAGAAACTCCAAACACGTCCGAACAGCAGAAGGAACAAACTCTGGACACACCATCTTTAAGAACTGTAACACTCACTTCGAGGGTCTGCGGCTTCATTCTTGAAGTCAGTGAGACCAAGAACCCACCAATTCCAGACACACTAATACCACCCAACTCACCAACTCAGGAGCAGAGGATAATAACAATAGGAAGTGCTTACAGTGCTTATTAGGTGCCAGACATTGTTTTGAATGCTTTAACTATACCCATTTAATCCCCCTCATAGCTCTGTGAGTCAGAGACTTTTGATCTCCACTTTACAGATGTGAAAATTTAATTACTTGCCAAAGGTCACTCAGTGAAATGGTTGAGGAAGATCCAGTTTCATTTAGTGCATGGCTTTCAAGTCCGTGCTCACCCAAAGCTCATTACCTCTGGGTTTGCTTCAAGACTAGTTAAAGTTAATTCAGTAATGGCTGTAACAAGACCATGGATGTACAGTTTCACTCCCCATTCGCTGGTTTAAATCCAGCCTGTTGTACCCTCTACATAAAAGCTTTCAATGGCTAATATGCATGTTTTGGTAGCTTAGATCTTGACCCTGGAGCACACCACAAAAGGTACAATTCTAACAGATTATTTACTTGTAGTTGATCTCAACAGAGTCAAAGAAGTGGCTCAATCAGATAATGTGAAAATTTAGGACAATAAAGTTTAAATTACTATATTCACTATAGTGTGTTTCACATTTGTGATTAGAGCTAATACTACTTCCAAAACAAAATTCTTAAGTCTGATTTTCTCTTTTAGAAAGTTGAGCTAATCACTCTTTCCACTTGCAATAAATAAAACATACCAGGCAAATGTTATCCAAGCCACGTTTACAGAAGTGTGTCTGAACTTGGTACCATCCTCATTCAGATCAGTTGTCAGAGTAGAACACAGAGACTTTTTAGGTGGCCTGCTTGGTTGTCCTTAGTCCAGAAGCACTTTATGCTATTTTGAATTTCACAATAAAGTGTAGCAACATGTTACAGCTCTTGCTAAAAATGAATTTTGCTTTGTTTTGTTTTGAGACGGGGTCTCCCTCTGTCACCCAGGCCACAGTACAGTGGTGTGATCATAGCTCACTACACCATGGAACTCTTGGACTCAAGATCCTCTCATGTCAGCCTTCTGAGTAGCTAGGCCTACAGGCATATGCCAGCCCACCTGGCTAATTTTTTCTTATTTTTTGTAGAGACAGGAGTCTCACTATGTTGCCCAGGCTGGTCTTGAGCTCCTGGGCTCAAGCAATCCTCCCACCTTGGCCTCCCAAAGTGCTGGGATTACAGGCATGAGCCATTGCATCCAGCTAAAAATGTAAATAAATTTAAATTGTCAGACAAGAGCCTGCCTGACTGTTGCCCAGAGGATATACATACTTAAATTTACACTTCTATATCTCACCATCTTTGGACTAGTAAAAAATGTCATAACGACTTTAATAGCGGTCGGATGAAAATATTTCAAAAGCAGGGCTAGAATATATTATTACTTAAGGAGAAAGAGCAGGCAATTTAAAATTTAAAAATGCAAGAGTGAAGAGAAGCAAAGAAAGTAGTGGTGATGGCAGCAGAGTGCTTCTGGGATCTTCCTGAATCTCCTCACAAAAACAGTGAAAACAACTAGGATAGCAAAAGAAAACATCTACAGACAACATCTCTACCAAAAACTACATGAAAATATGTCCCCTGGAACTCTAGGACGCTAATTAATTGATGGGGCCAAACTAAGGCAGCAACAAGAACAGGGGGAGGGTAGGGAGAGGTCAGGGTAGGAAGGGTGTGTCTGTGTGTGTGTGTCTGTGTGTGTGTGTGCGTGTCTGTGTGTGTGTGTGCAAGGCAAGGCATGTCCTGGCAGAAGTGGAGGTTAGAAAAAGAGGATTTGGCTGGGCACGGTGGCTCACACCTGTAATCCCAGCACTTTGGGAGGCCGAGGCAGGCGGATCACAAGGTCAAGAGATGGAGACCATCCTGGCCAAGTGGTGAAGCCCTGTCTCTATTAAAAATACAAAAAATTAGCTGGGCATAGTGGCACGCGCCTGCAGCCCCAGCTACTTGGGAGGCTGAGGCAGGAGAATCACTTGAACCCAGGAGGTGGAGGTTGCAGCGAGCCGAGATCGCGCCACTGTACTCCAGCCTGGCAATAGAGCAAGACTCCACTTAAAAAAAAAAAAAAAAAAAGAAAAGAAAAAGAGGACTTGAGAGCATCACAAGAACCAAGAAACCCAGAAATCACTTAAGTCATCACCTAAAAAAGGAGCCCCACTAGAAGTGAGTATGAAACTAAGAATCATAGTGGGAAATGGAAGACTGGTAGGGTCCCTGTTGCAGGGAATGACCCTAAAGCTCCCAGAAACACCTAGTAGAATTTCCTTTGCAGGACAGGCCCTGTACAGAGCAAGGTAGAATACAGTATGTATGTTAATAGCTAGCTAGCTAAAGCTGACAATAATAGCTAGGTCAGTCTAATCAAATTTAGTAACATACTAAAATTCAGATAACTAGACATTATGTGCCACCTGGTGTGACGCCACAGGAAGTATGCTGTATCCCCAAATAAGCATTTTTGCCAAGAAAATAAAAAATAAAAACTTAATAAAAAATATAGGCCGGGTATGGTGGCTCACGCCTGTAATCCCAGCACTTTGGGAGGCCAAGGCGGAAAGATTGCTTGAGTTCAGGAATTTGAGGCCAGCCTGAGTAAGAGCCCATCTCTATCAAAAGTTTTAGATTATTAGTTTTTTTCTTTTTATTTATTTATTGTTTGGTTATCTATTGCTACTGAACAAATGATTAAATTATTTTTTCTTTTTGTTACTAATTAATTCATGATGCAACAATATATTCGAATATTTTTAAAAAATAAAAATAGAAAATATGGAGGAAGAAATAATATATTAAATGATAATATAAGATTGTAATTATCCAAATGTGGGAAATTCTCCAGGATAAATAATCTAGTCTCTTCAATAAATAAATGGCATGACAATGAGGGGGGGTCATAGAAAGGCACATTAAAAAAGAAAAAAAGACCTAAAGACATAACAACCAAATGAAATGTATAGATTTTGTTTGGATCCTGATTTGAAATTACCATCTTTTTTTAAAAAAAATTGTTTTTTGAGATATTGGGGGAAATCAAATATGGACTGAGGATTACATTATATAAAGGAATTACTGGCTGGGTGTGGTTGCTCACACCTGTAATCCTAGCACTTTGGGAGGCTGAGGTGGGTGGATCACGAGGTCAGGAGATCAAGACCATCCTGGCCAACATGGTGAAACCCTGTCCCTACTAAAAATACAAAAATTAGCTGGGTGCGGCGGCACATGCCTGTAATCCCAGCTACTCGGGAGGCTGACACAGGAGAACTCCTTGAACCTGGGAGGCGGAGGTTGCAGTGAGCCGAGATCCTGCCACTGCACTCCAGCCTGGTGACAGAGCTAGACTCCATCTCAAAAAAAAAAAAAAAAGGAATTACCATTAATTTTGTAGGTGTGATAATGGTATGGTGTTTTGTTAAAAAAAAAAGAGAAGCAAAAACGCCTAATCTGTTAAAGATACTTGGAGAACTATGTACCAATGAAATATTATAATGTCTGGTATTTACATTAAACATTTCTTCACACAGAAAAAAAGTAGATGAAATAAGATGGCAAAATCGTGCAATGGGAGTTCATTAGATTTTTGTTGTTGTTTTTCCATAATTGAAGTTCTTCAAAATAAAAAGTTAAGTGGGGCCGGCCACGGTGGCCTGTAATTACAATTACGCCTGTAATTCCAGCACTTTGGGAGGCCAAGGCAGGCGGATTACCTGAGGTTGGGAGTTCAAGACTAGCCTGGCCAAGTGGTGAAATGCTGTGTCTACTAAAAATGCAAAAAGAAAAAAAAACAAAAAAAAATTAGCTGGGCATGGTGGCGGGCGCCTGTAATCCCAGCTACTTGGGAGACTTAGACAGGCAAATCGCTCGGACCCGGGAGGCGGAGGTTGCAGTGCACCATACCATTATCACACCACTGCACTCCAGGCTGGGCGTGACAGAGCAAGACTCCGTCTAAAAAAAAAAAAAAAAAGTTAAGTACAAAACTTCTAGGCACAGGTGTAGTGGCTTACGCCTGTAATCCCAGCACTTTGGGAGGCTGAGGCAAGAGGATTCCTTGAGGCCAGGAGTTCAAGATCAGCCTGAGCAATGTAGTAAGACTTTGTTTCCCCCCCACAAAAAAAGTCTAGGCACAACATTATATAACACAATTTAAAATATCCAATTGTTATAAAACTATAAAAACTATAAAACAAAAGAAGCAAAGAGCAGTAGGAGTTATTTTAAATGCCTAAAAAGAATTATTCAGTCTTTTTTTGTTGTTGAGATAATTGTCATGTACTTTCTATTAACAGAAAGCCAAAACTAAAGGTTACCATCATTTAAAAATATGTTGTTATAAAAAATATGTTTTTTGGCCGGGCGCGGTGGCTCACGCCTGTAATCCCAGCACTTTGGGAGGCCGAGGCGGGCGGATCACAAGGTCAGGAGATCGAGACCACGGTGAAACCCCGTCTCTACTAAAAATACAAAAAATTAGCTGGGCGCGGTTGTGGGCGCCTGTAGTCCCAGCTACTCGGGAGGCTGAGGCAGGAGAATGGCGTGAACCTGGGAGCGGAGCTTGCAGTGAGCCGAGATCGCGCCACTGCACTCCAGCCTGGGCGACAGAGCGAGACTCCGTCTCAAAAAAAAAAAAAATGTTTTTGAGACTTTTTGCCAATTTAACATATTCTCCAAAGGAACACTGTCTTTAGCATAGATTTACTGGGCCAGGTGTCCATGTTTGGTGTCCTTCTTTGGAACACTCACCCTGCTGCTTCAATGACAGACAAACCAAGCCTGTTAAATTATTACCTAGCAAACTTTTGGCAATTTCCCAGTCAGTCACATTTTCCAGTCATTTTGCTCTTACGTTTACAGACCTGGTTGTTCATTTTTAGCCAATGTCCAGGAGGGACTTGGCTCCCGGCAATCTTTTTTTTCCTTTTCAATTTTGACATCTCTATGAGTTAGCTATTAAACAATATTATCACAGCCTATTTTTTTCTTACTCATATTACCCAGGAGACAATTCCAGAATGAACTTGGACTAAAATTTTATACAGCATGCTGAGTTTCCTAAAGGTTTGGTATCTATTTTCTATAATCTGTGAAGGTTCTTTTCCTTACAATATTTATCCAAAGGGTTCAAGTGCCCTGCCTATGTTTCTACAATTTTCTTAGCCAAAGCCAATCACTATAATGAGAAGTAGATCTTATTTGGCAGGTTAAAGTATGGTGCAGGTCAAAGCTGCCTCCTTTCTGTACCACGTGCATTAAACATTTTGCTTCTTTGGTTTCTGAACACATCAGCTCTTCTTAAAGATCTTTCTCTGGGGTCTAATACTTTGCTCTCTCTGCTTATAAATGTAAACACTATGCCAGGTGCAGTGGCTCACACCTGTAATCCCAGTACTTTGGGAGGCTGAGGCATGTGTATCATGAGGTCAGGAGTTTAAGACCAGCCTGGCTAGCATGGTAAAATCCTGTCTCTACTAAAAATACAAAAATTAGCTGGGCATGGTGGCGTACGCCTGTAGTCCCAGCTACTCAGGAAGCTGAGGCAGGAGAATTGCTTGAACCCGGGAGGCAGAGATGCAGTGAGCCAAGATCACACCACTGCACTCCAGCCTGGGTGACAGAGCGAGACTCCGTCTGAAAAAAAAAAAAAAATTAAACACTATGTAATTTCCCTGAGTGACTGGATCACCCCAAAACTATCTAAAAATAATTTCAAACACATAAATGATTTGAGAACCAGAGACAGTAATATTGAACCCATTGATAGGATGGCAGTAGGCAGAACTGTGCAGGGAGACTTTCCAGTTTCCAAATACACATATACACTCAGAGCGAGAACAACTTTTTTTTTATCTTTTCATTTTTTATTTGATATGGAGTTTCGCTCTTGTTGCCCAGGCTGGAGTGCAATGGGGCGATCTCGCTACAATCTCCACCTCCCGAGTTCAAGTGAGTCTCCTGCCTCAGCCTCCTGAGTAGCTGGGATTACAGGCATGCGCCACCACGCCTGGCTAATCTTTGTATTATTAGTAGAGATAGGGTTTCTCCATGTTGGTCAGGCTGGTCTCGCACTCCCAACCTCAGGTGATCCACCCGCGTTGGCCTCCCAAAGTGCTGGGAGTACAGGCGTGAGCCACCGCGCCCAGCCAGAGCGAGAACTTCTACTAAGTACTTACTGAAGTGATCAAGAGCTCTTCAGCTTTCTTTCTTCACTGTGGAGATAAGAATACTTGTTATAGCCTTTGCAGATGATGCAAAAAAGATGACTAGTGTTTGTGAATTGATTTGAACTCTTTGGTAGAAGGATGCCAGGTACCTAGACAGCAAGATATAAAACTGTACAAGGCTGGGCATGGTGGCTCACGCCTGTAATCCCAGCACTTAGGGAGGCTGAGGTGGGCGGATCACAAGGTCAGGAGTTCAAGACCACCCTGGCCAAGATGGTGAAACCCTGTCTCTACTAAAAATACAAAAATTAGCCAGGCATGGTGGTGCATGCCTATAGTCCCAGCTACTTGGGAGGCTGAGGTAGGAGAATCGCTTGAGCCCAGGAGGTGGAGGTTGCAGTGAGCCGAGATTGCACCACTGCACCCCAAATTGGGCAACAACAGAGTGAGACTTTGTCTCAAAAAAAAAAAAAAAAAAAAAAAAAAAAAGCAAAACTGTACATTCTGGGTGAGTAATTACAGGGAGCTATACAGTCCTTAGAGTCAGGGTCAACACTCTTTGAACATCAAGTATTGTAGTAACTGGTAAGAAGACATCTGAGTTTTATCTACTCCTGATTTATTTAAAAGCCTGGAATTCCTTAACCTATCTTTGTTGACATAACACATGTAGACAAAATATGACAAGTCCCTCTCTGGTTCAAAATAGAATAAGCACACAGTGTCTAAGATTAGATGCCCTATTTAGGAAGTTTCAAAGGTGACGCCTGCTACCACACCTGGCTAATTTTTTGTATTTTTAGTAGAGATGGGGTTCCACCATGTTGGCCAGGCTGGTCTCGAACTCCTGACCTCAGGTGATCTGCCTGCTTCGGCCTCCCAAAGTGCTGGGATTACAGGCGTGAGCCACTGCGCCCAGCTCTTTTTCCTTTTTTTGGCGGGGGGACAAGGTCCCGCTCTGTCATCCAGGCTGGGCACCCAGTGGTGTGATCATAGCTCACTGCAGACTCAACCTCCCGGGCTCAAGTAGCTGGGACTACAGGCACCTGCCATCATTCCCAGTTAATTGTTTTATTTTTTGTAGAGACGGGGTCTCCCCATGTTGCACAGGCTGGCAAATAGGCATTGTTGAAGATTATCAGCAATAGATCGAAACTGGGAGAACTTATGGGCATGGAGGAGGCATGAACGGGACTGATGAAAGGACAGAACAAATAGGAAGTTTCAAAGGTGAGCTTTAAGAGAGGAAATGACTCAGCCACAGTTTAGGGTGATAGTTCCAGTTAGGTGAGTTGTAGGTGATAATGTGGCTTGGGTGAGCTCATTATCTATGGAGGACAAGATTCTAGAAGCTCGCTCCGAGTGTCATCAGGAATCATGAACCAAAGCACAACATTACACAATATTTTTCCAATAGAGGAGGAAATACTGGCATTCTTTACTTTTAAAACTCAGGGCAGTTCTGGTTATTGAAGCTTAAGAGACAACTGGTATAATGACAGTAACAACTAATAAAAATGATTGACATGAAGAAAAAATATTCGTATTAGTCTAGTCTAAATTTGACTTATTCATCAAACATTTGAAGATCCAACCTTTCCCAGACTCTTGGGGTACAGTTTTGAAAGAGAGGGGTGTAGGTCCTTCCCTTCTACGAGGCTGCAATCCTGCAGATAAATGACTTCACGGTCTAGGAAGGATGAAGTCAAAGACTGCTGTATTAGTCCATTTTCATATTGCTATAAAGAACTTCCCTGAGACTGGGTAATTTATAAAGGAAGAGGTTTAATGGACTCACAGTTCTGCATGGCTAGGGAGGCCTCAGGAAACTTACAATCACAGCAGAAGGGGAAGCAAGTACATCCTACGTGAAGGGCAGGAGAGAGGAGAAAGTGAAGGGAGAAGAGCCCTTTATAAAACCATCAGATCTCCTGAGAACTCACTGTCACGAGAACAGCATGATCCAATCACCTCCCTCCCTTGACACGTGGGGATTACAATTGGAGATGAGATTTGGGTTGGAACACAGAGCCGAACCATATCAATTGGATTATTGATATTTATAAAACCATGATTAAAATGAACGTAGACACATTCCATTGTAATTCTTTAAATAGGCAGCACACTTGAAGTTTCAAGAAAGGTAGTTTCAAGACAGATCAGGACAAAATATTGAGGAAGCCAGAGTGGCTGGTGCTAAGTAATTTGCCTAAAATTAGACGAGAAACTCTGTGAAGGCAGAGATTACGTGTCTGGGTCATAGTGGATCAGCAGGGAGCAGTAGAGCACCTGAAAAGTCGTAGCCAATCAATACTTCTTAAAAAATAAAAAAAATGGGCTGGGCTCAGTGGCTCATGCCTGTAATCTTAGCACTTTGGGATGCCAAGGAAGGAGGACTGCTTGAGGCCAGGAGTTGGAGACCAACCCTGGCAACATAGTGAGACTCCCATCTCTACAAAAAATTAAAAACAAAAAATAGCCTGGAGTGGTGGTGTGTACAGGTAGTCTTAGCTACTCGGGAGGTTGAGATGGGAGGAAAGATTGAGTCCAGGAGTTCAAGATCAGCCTGGGCAACACAGTGAGACTCTCTCTCTACAAAAAATAGAAAGGAATAAAACAAAAATTGAGTACTCATTATGTGTAAGTATTGCTTTTGGAGTGTTTAGTATGAGTGTTACTGATCAGTACACAGATGGTGTAAATACAGTGTAATAAGTATTAAAGAGATAAGGCCCTGTGCAGTGGCTCACATCTGTAACCCCAGCACTTTGCTAGGAGTTCAGGACCAGCCTGGGCAACATGGCAAAATCCCATCTCTACAAAAAATACAAAAGTATTTGCTGGGCATGGTGGCACATACCTGTGGTCCCAGCTACTTAGGAGGCTGAGGTGGGAGGATCGCTTGAGCCGGGGAGGCTGAAGCTGGAGTGAGCCAAGATCGTGCCACTGCACTTCAGCCTGGGTAACAGAGTGAGACCCAGTCTCAAAAAAGAAAAAAAAAAAAAGATTAAAGAAAAAAAGAGATAAGCATAGGAGGGAGGCTACTAGAATAGAATAGTGATTCTAAAGAATTCAGGGATATGGAGGCTTCTTGGACAAAGTAACGCTTGAGCTGAGTTTTTTTGGGGGGCGGGTTTTGTTTATCTTAAGACAGGGTTTTGCTCTGTTGCCCAGACTGGAGTGCACTGGCGCAATGATGCAATCAATTATGGCTCACTGCAGCCTGGACCTCCTGGGTTCGGGTGATTCTCCCATCTCAGCCTCCAGAGTAGCTGAGACTACAGACTCACGTGGCCACTCTGGCTAATTTTTGTATTTTTAGTAGAGTCGGGGTTTTGCCATGTTGCCCAGGTTGGTCTCGAATTCCTGGGGCTCAAGCCATCCTCCCACCTCCGTCCCCGAAAGTGTTGGGATTACAGGTGTGAGACATTGTGCCCGATCTGAGCTGAGTTTTGAAGATAGTCAATGGGGCACAGTATGTGTTAAATCACTGTGGAATGAAATAGCATTATACATTTGAGGAACCAAAAACAGTGCAGTTTGGCTGAAGAGAAGAATGAGGTGGCATGATGGTGTTACGGTAGATTAGGTTATAGGGTGGATCTAGATCTATTTATATGCTATGTTAAAATTTCGGCTTTATTCTAAATTTAGAAATCACTCAACTATGTTAAACAGAGGAATGACAGAATCATATCTTCATTTTAGGAAGACCAATCAGGCAGCAGTGATAGTGCAAAGTGGGGGTAGAACGGAGGTGGGAAGGTTTAAACTAAGTATAGAGAGATAATAGAATCCACAGGAAAGATATCACTGAGAAAGAAATTGGATTGTGGGGGCTGAGTGAAGGGTGCTAGAATGACTGCTAGGCTTCAAGTTTGGATGTAGTGTCACTTAATAAGGTAGATAATAGAAGTAGAGGTTTTGTTTTTGTTTTGAGGGTAGGTGAGGAGGCAAAAAGGATAATAAGTCCAGTCTTTCCTTAAGCTCAAGGTACCAATGGGACACATAAGTGTGCATGTTAGTCTTCTTTTGATGCTATCATCAGGTCACCCACTCTCACAGATGGTTTTCTTTGTTGTTGTTGTTGTTTTTGGAATGGAATCTCACTCTCTCTTTTGCCCAGGCCGGAGTTTAGTGGCATGATCTCGGCTCACTGCCACCTCTGCCTCTGGAGTAGCTGGGATTACAGGCAAGTGCCACCACACCCAGCTAATTTTTGTATTTTTTTGGTAGAGACAGGGTTTTGCCACGTGGGCCAGGCTCGTCTCCAACTCCTGAGCTCAAGTGATCTGCCCGCTTCGGCCTCCCAAAGTGCTGGGATTATAGGTGTGAGCCACCGCACCCGGCCACAAATGTCTCTTTGTGTGTGTGTGTGTGTGTGTGTGTGTGTGTATATATGTCTTTGAGGCAGCATAATCTTTCCAAGCTTTTTATGTGCTATGAGGCCCCCTAAAAAGGAATCGGATGAATAAACAGGTTGTATGTTGGTAACTATAAGATAAATAGTACTTTAATAATTTGAAGAAATATGAAATCTTAACACTTTGTGAAGCCAACGGGGGTGGACCACTTGAGCCCAGGAATTGGAGACTAGCCTGGACATCATGACAAAACCCCGTCTCTACAAAAAATACAAAAATTAGCTGGGCGTGGTGGATGCACGCCTGTAGTCCCAGCTACTCAGGAGGCTAAAGTGGGAGGACCACCTGAGCCAGGGAGCTCCAGGTTGCAATAAGCAGAGATTACACCACTGCATTCCAGCCCGGGCAACAGAGTGAAACCCCGTCTCAAAAAAAAAATAAATAAAATAATAATTTGAAGAAATAGTCCCTAGCATTATAGTACTACGATCTAATATCTCATTTCATATATAAATAAAACATGGCAGCATGAGTAACAAGTCCAATCTGCTTTCCATTATACTGTAATAACAGTAAAGCAGACATGATAAAATAAGATGAATTACTTTATCTCTTTGAAATTACTTCCTGATTGGTTGGTAGTGCATACTCCTTAGTACAAGTTTTATTGGCTTTTGCAACAAAGAAAAAAATTTTAAAAAGTAACAGATCTTAAATGCAATTTTCCTGTATCGCTATTAATATAATTACCGAACCTAATTTCCTTATGTTGCTAATTATTTTTGTCTTATTTTTCAAATAAATGCTTCTTAGCTATATTAATTTTTAGAAACATTCTAGTGCATTAGGATATTTTCTAGGAAACTAAGCACATAAAAATACCCACGATTGTACTTAAAATATTAGCCTTGTCTCTTATGCGTATATTACATTCACTCAAACTTTTAAAAAAAATTTTCCGACACGGAGTCTCGCTTTGTCGCCAGACTGGAGTGCAGTGATGCGATCTCGGCTCTCTGCAACCTCAGCCTCCTGGGCTCAAGCAATTCTCGTGCCTCAGCCTCCTCAGGAGCTGGGACTACAGGCGTGCGCCACCACGCCCGGTTAATTTTTGTATTTTTAATAGAAATGCGGTTTCACAATGTTGGCCAAGCTAGTCTCGAACTCCTGGCCTCAAGTGATCGCCCACCTCGGCCTCCCAAAGTGCTGGGATTACAGGCTTGAGCAGCCGCGTCCGGCCATATTCACTTAAACATTTAATGACCCAGGAGAACATCCATCTAGGATTTTAAGTTGTACTCACAATGCTTTTATTTTCTGTTTCGATCAAAATAGTCTATTGATGACAATATTTGTGAGCCCATTCATTTCTAAGATATCAAATTGTTAGTCTAGCCAGTCTCCTTCAAACTTTTCTCCCTTTACCTACCATCGTCAAGATCCAAAGGAATTCACTACCTCTTCTTCTCCCAAGAAAAAAAAAAATCGCTCCTCCCCCTCTCCCAACCCCCCGAAACACAACCCATTCCAGAAAAGGAAAGAAGAGGGGACGCAAAGTGGAATAAGTTACGACGCGCGACCCAGCGCACAGAAACGGTACCAAAGCCCAGGCTCGAGACGGAGACGAGGAATCAGTAACCACAGGCGGAGGATCTTGGCTATTTGCCAGAAGAGAACTGACTGGTGCTAAGAAACCAGAGACAGAGCCAGTGACAGGAAGGGAAAGAGGGCCCACCCTTGGGACTGCCTGAAACACCCAAAGAATGAAAAAGAAACGTCAGGAATCCGAGACGGGCTGCGGTCGGCCAGAGCGACCAGCCAGGTTAATAACAAGCTCCGAAGCCCGGCACACGGGTGAGAGACCCTTGGGAAGGAAACTGCGCCTGGGGACGGCCTGCTCGAAGGAAACTGATAACCAGGAAGCCTACGGCCGCCTCGCTTCCAAAAGCCAAAGTCGGAGCCCCGGCGCCCCGTAGCTGCCGGCAGACACCGCACCGGGTCAATACGCCGGCCTAGAGGCGGAGCCCGAGCTCTTTCCCCGCCCTCTAACGGCGACCCGGGTTGCGTTCTCAGTGCGCCGGCGTAGGGTGAGGCCGGACTCTATTTGGCGATTAAGCGTGAGGCTGCGTTCGCTACCCAGCATGCTGTGCGCTAGTGACGGCCCTCCGCCTATCCCCTTCCCAACTCTCCCCCCACCCCTCCCGCCGCGGCCCCCCTTCCCCTAAAGTGAGTGAGTGAGACGGGCAGATGGAGGAGGGACTGTAATGGCGGCGGCCGGCAGCTCCCTGCTCTGACCCACGGCAGGCACACAGTAACGACCCCTTCCCCGCCCCTCTCCCGGCCGGCCTCCGCCCCGCAGCCAGCGCGGGGCCACCCTCTCCGGCCCTTCCCCCAGCTGTCGGCGTCTCGCCCTGCGCCCCGGCCGGGGCCCCACACACAATGGACGAGCTTGCCGGAGGCGGTGGTGGCGGCCCGGGGATGGCGGCCCCTCCCCGGCAGCAGCAGGGACCTGGGGGGAACCTGGGCCTTCCGCCGGGGGGGAACGGAGCGGCGGGCGGCGGGGGTCCTCCGGCCTCCGAGGGAGCGGGTCCCGCGGCAGGCCCCGAGCTGTCCCGGCCGCAGCAGTACACTATCCCGGGGATACTGCACTACATCCAGCACGAGTGGGCTCGGTTCGAGATGGAGCGGGCGCACTGGGAGGTGGAACGGGCCGAACTGCAGGTACCTCGTTGGGGTCGGTGTGCGGGACGGCTGCGGCGGCTGGGTTCCC
The DNA here is from genome assembly GCF_037993035.2 of Macaca fascicularis. Classification (NCBI taxonomy): domain Eukaryota; kingdom Metazoa; phylum Chordata; class Mammalia; order Primates; family Cercopithecidae; genus Macaca; species Macaca fascicularis. Next base: position 98,840,205 of record NC_088381.1, on the reverse strand, counting down.
GGCCGGGGGGTGGGGCCGGGGACTCCCCTCAGCCGGAGCCGGTGCCTTGGGAGGCCGAGCGGAACCTACCTGTGCTGCTCGGGGTGTGATGGTCCTCTCAACGGCTTTTCCTGGAGTCCCCCTCCCTCTTTCCCGCAGAAGCTTGCTCCCCAACCTTCACTAGCTACGCGGTGCGGGCCTCCTCCGGGCAGCCATTTTGGCTTTTAGTATGGCGTCTGCGGGGGCTCCTCTGGAGGCGGCCTTCCCGGGTCTCCGGGGCTTGGGGCCGAGCACCTTTCTGTGGGAGAGTCCGGTTTGGGGCCTCTCGACCCAGAGTTTACTCTTGTTTGTTCCTCTTGAGATGAAGAGCCTGACGAGAATGACTAGGATAGGCATCTTACCCCCCTTTTCCGGACCACCCCCCCTTTCCGATTTGGCATATCTGGCCCCCTCCCTCAGTCTTGGTACGCACTTGCCCCTTGACAGCCACGCTTCTTTCCTGGGCTGCTACGGTGCACAGTGACTTGGGACTGACCTGTGAAGTTTTATTTCCCATCGTCAACTTTTTAAGTACTTTCTTACCTGAGATGCTGCCTTAGTCACTTGGATTTTCTGTAGTTATTCCTTACTTAGTGACTCATCAACGCTTTCAGCACTGAATTTTTCTTTTCACAGTACTCTTCACTAGATCTCCTTTCCTCATCTCTTTATCTATAAAAAAACCCAACCAGACGATCGATGCTGTACTTATGAAACGACTGAAGAGATTTAATATTCGCTTGAACTGAAATGTAGTTATATCATGTTACTTGTGCAGGAGAAGTGAGATGTTCTCAGGACCCTTCATAGTTGAGCTTGACTCGATCCTCATGATGTGAACCTTTGATAGGCTACACATTTGGAAGCTGTTGGTAGTTAACAGCTCATGTCCTGGTTCTCAAAATTGCTGCATCTTTTTGAAAGGATTATTTAACTTTCTTAGGTATTTGTGTTTATTTTTAAGTACCTTTCCAGGGCAAATTTAGGCTTAGAAGCAAAAAGCATGCGTCTAAATAGTATGGCACCTGTTCTTCAGACTGTTGTATATTTAGGAGGTAAGCAGTGTTTGCTGTCATATATGTCATATGCCTATGGTGAATAGTTAGGCAAATGTAGTGCTGAAAGGAGGAGGATTGGATTAACTAGAAAGGGTGTCCTCAAACAAAGGGTTTAGTTTGGTTCTGAACTAGTAAACTTTTATATGACTGCACAAAGTGGGTGAAGTTAAACTTTTCAAAAGTAAAAAATACTTGGGTATTTTGACACTGTATGAAGTCTTAAAAAATTGTAATACTTGTTAGTCATAGCTTTACAATTGTGTTTTGATATAATATTGGGCTTTAAAATTACATAACTTTAAAAAAGCTGAAGTCAAAACTGGTTTCTTTTAAGTTGTGTACAGTCTTGCTTTAAAATACTTAAAATTTATAGAATTCTGTTGATATACAGCTTTCTACTACATACTGTAAACTTAATTTTCTGTGTGAGTAAAGTTAGGCATTTGTTCTTAAAATTTGGATTGACAAATGCATTAAGGCCTAGGCTCACTAAGTAATACTTCACCAGTCCCTGCTATGGTTTCTTTGACCTTTGTACTATTGTATGCAAGTTTTGATTTTAACACTGTTTAAGTTAACAATTGCATTTTTCACCCATAAACTTCACTAATGTGAGCAGCTGAGAAGAAAGATATCTTGTGCGCAAATTAGTAAAACCTATACTATATATTAAAGAAGCCTTTATTGCCTGCTCTAGCATTTGCTTTCCCTTCTTGGTCTCCTCTCCTTAACGGGCAGCAGCAAAGAATTTTAAGGAAGATTCTTTTTGCTTGCTTGCTTGCTTGCTTTCAGATCTATTGGTACAGTAGTTCTGTTATTAGCCATCCTACGTTTTTGTTTGTTTCCTTGTTTTGAAGAAGTCCTACACTGTTTCTAGACTTATTTCGTACTGATTCTTTTGGAGTAAAATGTTCACGATGGCTTTGGTTTTTTTTTGTGTTATATATTTAAAATGTTTTATTGGGTTAACTTAGTTAATAAGGTTTCTAGTTTCTATCAGGAATATTGAATTTGCCTTAGGTGCCTTCAGTCTACTGAGATTGCTTGTGAGATGCATATTTTAAAATGTATGTGTTGAATACATATTTGTGGGAGGATGTAGTGAAGCATCAGTGGATTTTTACTGTAAACCTAAACTTATTTTTAAGAAAGACAATCTAGAATTAAGACAACTTACATATTATTATGTGCAGTCTCCGGTGCGATTCCATCTACACATATTTTTAAAGTGTTAATTATGGAATAGTTTCAATAGAGAACATGAGCTTAAGGAATACCCCATATTGATGTAAAATTTTAATGGGGAATATTTTTTTCCCTGGCTTTGGGAGAGATATTAAAAGGAACTTTGCAGTATGATTCTGTTCTCCGTAAAAAGAATTTATAGTAAAGGTCTTAGAAACTTGGAACGAAACCAAAGGATCATGTCTTAAAGCTCTTCTGTCTCTGATTCTTCCTTACCTTGAACTCAGGTAAAGCATTGTTAATAAGGTCGTAGGACAGTTGTTTCTTAACTTTTATATAACATGAATTACCAAAATTCCACAGACAGTCCACTTCAAGCCCTAGATCAGTCCAGATCTCCAGAGATTGAGAGGCCTACGTATTTTTTAAAGTTCTACAAGTGATTCTTTCTTCACAGTAGTGCCTGTTACAGAGAAAAATCACTACACTACACTTTTCTTTTTTGTAATTTCATAGTAGATTCATTAAATCTTGTCATGGAAAAGACACTAGGATTTGCAAATCACTATTCTAGACCAGCTTTTGAAAATCCTGAAAATAGAAAATTCAGGAGATTCCCCCCTTAGAAATGAAGAAATCAAGTTAAGTCTAAGCAAAATATCTCCTACTAACTTAAGGATCTTTAAGCAGCAACATCTATCATGTTACGACTTGTAAAAGTTAGAAACTGCCAGTTAATCAGCACTATAACCTTCTGAGGTAGGTATTCCTATTTTACAGGTGAGGAGACAAATTTAGGTAGGTTAAATAATTTTGCCAGGGTCACCTAGCCATAAAGTATTGGAGCTGAGATTCAAACCCAGGTCTGTCTGATTCCAAAGCCTGTGGTCATATCACCACTCTTGTAACCATTATGTTATACTGTCTTAGCACTTTTTTATAGAGTGGAATCTGACTTGTAATTCTTCGTCTAGTTTTGTGTGGCCCACACCACTTGAGTACATTTCAATGAAGTTTTATTGAGCCCCCATGATGCTGCTGCAAGGCATAGTTTATATATATTGCTAATGTGTCCTTATATTTTTCTTTGTAGTTTGTATATAGTAAGTGGATTTTGGGTATATACAAAATGCTTGTTTGCCAAGTGTAGAAATATGACATACCTAATACAAGAAAATGTAGTCAAAGAGTTTTTGTTCTTTTTTTTTTGAGATGGAGTCTGGCTCGACTGTTGCCTGGGCTGGGGTGCAGTGGCACCATCTCAGCTCACAGCAAGCTCCGCCTCCGAGTTCATGCCATTCTGCTGCCTCAGCCTCCCAAGTAACTGGGACTACAGGTGCCTGCCACCACGCCTGGCTGATTTTTTTATATTAGTAGAGACGAGGTTTCACCGTGTTAGCCAGGATAGTCTCGATCTTCTGACATCGTGGTCTGCCCACTTTGGCCTCCCAAAGTGCTGGGATTACAGGCTTGAGCCACCGCGCCCGACCGACAGTGATTTTTCATAAAGGTGTTGCCTTTATTCTGGGATTTTTTCCCTTCATACATTTTTACTGTTAGGCGTTTCCTTTTTCAGATGATGGTGATAATAGAGTTAAAAAAAATTTATTGATGGTATTAAGGGAGTCCACTACCTTGTGTCAGATTCCCTGTTTCTTTTTGAAGTCCTTGAAATGAAGTTTAGGGACCACTGATCTAGAATTCTCTGTATGCTCCTCCACTACCCATTAACCCCACTCTATAGTCTGCCTTTTCGCACTGCTCTCCCCTCACTCCCTTCTAAACACTTTGTATGACACTATGTTTTCTGTTCATGATTGACCTTCAAATTGCCAAATCCTGTGGCCTTATAGACCATATGTACCTAACCAACACTCTGCTGTTAACAAGTTCTTCAAAATTCTTTTCTTTTGCTTCCACTCTGTTTTTCCTGTCATCCACTTATCACTTTTCTTCATATGTTTTCTTTCTTTTGTTCCCAGTTGTTGTTACGTGGGGTTCTGGTTCTGTTTTATGTTTTCACTGTATATTCAGAATCAGATTTTTGGCTACCATGTACCATCTTAATAATACCTAACATTTATTTACTCTTTCCTAAGTGTTATTCCTGTGCCCCAGTATTTCAGTATTCATTTAATTTGTTCAGTATTCATTTAATTCTCAAAACAACTCAGTGAGGTTGATACAGGTATAATTGGCGTCTTTTTTTTTTTTTCTTTTTTCTGACACTGCCATATTGAGGTCCAGAGGTTAAGTAATCTATGCAACTAGGAGGCAGTAGAACTGGGATTTAAACTTAGACTGCCTGTAGAGGCCATGTTCTTTTTTTTTTTTTTTTGAGACGAGTCTCGCTCTGTCGCTCAGGCTGGAGTGCAGTGGCCGGATCTCGGCTCACTGCAAGCTCCGCCTCCCGGGTTCACGCCATTCTCCTGCCTCAGCCTCCCGAGTAGCTGGGACTACAGGCGCCCGCCACCACGCCTGGCTAGTTTTTTGTATTTTTTATTAGAGACGGGGTTTCACCGTGTTAGCCAGGATGGTCTCGATCTCCTGACCTCGTGATCCTCCCGTCTCGGCCTCCCAAAGTGCTGGGATTACAGGCTTGAGCCACCGCGCCCGGCACAAGGCCATGTTCTTAACCACTACTAGATTTTTGGCATCCAGATGTCCCTTGTATATCTAATTTCCTGTTTAGTTTTTCTTCCTCCAATTCAATGCATCCATTCAGTTAATCTCAAGTGCCTGCCTCTTCCCCTTGACAAAACACACTTGTTCATTCTTTATTCCTTGCCGCATTAAAGTTAACACTATCCTCCCCATCCCTAGTACTATAGAGGTCATTGAACCTTCCCCCTGCGTATGTTTGGCCTGTGAGTTTTATTGATTCCAGCATGATTATTTGGTGGTATTTGAGTGCGATTTTATGCTAGATCCTGGGTGTATAATGATGTATGAGACAAATACTTTGTCCTCAGGGAGCTTATACTCTAGAAATAATTTTTTTTTTTTTCAAGAGAGGGTCCTGCTCCGTTGCCCAGGCTGGCGTGCAGTGGTGCCAACATGGCTCACTGTAGCCTCAGCCTCCTGAGCTCAAGTGATCCTCCTGCCGCAGCCTCCTGAGTAGGTAGGACTACAGACATGTGCTGTCACACCAAGCTATTTTTATTTTTAGTTCAGATGAGTTCACAGTTTGTTGCCCAGGCTGGTTTCGAACTCCTGGGCTCAAATGATCCTCCCGCTTCATCCTCCCAAAGTCCAAAATGTTGGGATTACAGGTATGAGCCACCATGCCCGGCCAATAAAATGTTACAAACAACAAATTAACAGAATGCTGAGAGAATAAATGGTGATAGGAAACCTGTATATGTAATGGAGTTTCAGATAATACCTAATATTTATTGAGCACTTTTTTTTTTTTAGAGACAGAGTTCTTGCTCTGTCACTCAGGCTGGAGTGCAGTGGTGCCATTTCAGCTCACTGCAACCTTTACCTCCTAGGTTCAGGCGATTCTCATGCCTCAGTCTTCTGAGTAGCTGGAATTACAAGCACCCACCAACATGCCCGGCTGATTTTTGTATTTTTAGTAGAGACGGAGTTTCACCATGTTGGCCAGGCTGGTCTTGAATTCCTGACCTCGAGTGATCTGCCCACCTCGGCCTCCCAAAGTGCTGGGATTACAGGTGTGAGCCACTGTGCCTGACCTATTGAACACTTTCTATATGCCTGACATTATTTTAGGTTCTTCAATACATTTAATTCTCATAAAGTTCCTAAATGTATACTTTTAGATCTGAAGTATCAGGAATACCTGATTGTACAAAGAGCATTCAAGTTGGAAGCTACAGCATTTAGCAGAAGTTCTAAAGTAGGAAAGAGCTTCATTTAAACTGTGTGAACTGGCTAGGTGTGGTGTCTCATGCTTGTAATCCCAGCACTTTGGGAGGTTGAAGTGGGAGGATCACTTGAGCCCAGGAGCTGGAGTCCAACCTGGGCAACAGTGAGACCCTGTCTCTAAAAAAGAAAATGTGTGAACTGGACTATAATGATTCAAAAAGGCTAAGTAATATAGATAACATCAGTATCCTAAAATATATTCTAATTCACTGATTCTTGATTTTTTGGGGGATTGTGTAGTCCCCTTTGCATATATTACAAAACCTATGGAGCCTCTTATAGTTTTTTTCCAAAAAGGGTAAGAAAATTTTACTTAGAATGCCCATGAAGCCTGACTGCTGACCTAAGGAAGTAACTGATTTAATCTGTGCTTTTTGTTTCTGTACTAACGTTGCCTTAGTTCAGAGTACTCCTCCTGCCGGAATTCTTTGAGATAATCTCCTTACAGGTTTGTTTCATCCATTGCACCTCTTAACAGTTTATCCTTTATATCATAAATATGATTGTATTATGTATAATCCTCCTTTCCTTTTTTTATGAAAAGTTTCAAACATGTATGAAAATAATATAGTATTGTGACCTCCCACAAACCTGTCACTCATCTTAAACAGTAACAACTCATGATCAGTCTTGTTTTACCTGTACTTCTATCCAGTCATTGTCCATTCCAAATTATTATTGTTTTCTATTATTTTATTTTTAAGAGACAGGGTCTCACTATGTTGCCCAGGCTGGAGTGCAGTGGTGTAATCGTAGCTCACTGCAGCCTCAAAACTCCTGGGTTCAAATGGTCCTCCCACCTCAGCCTCCCAAATAGCTTAGACTATAGTCTTAAGTGCCACCACGCTTGGCTAATTTTGTTTTTAGTAGGGATGGCATCTTTCTGTGTTGTCTAGGCTGGTCTTGAGATTATGGCCTCAAGCAATCCTCCTACCTTGACCTCTCAAGAGTGTTGGGATTAAAAGCATGAGCCACTATGCCTGGCATTGTTTTTTTTTTTTAATTTTTATTATTTTTTTTTGAGGCAGTGTCTCGCTGTGTCACCCAGGCTGGAGTGCAGTGGTGCGATCTCAGCTCACTGCAGGCTCCATTCCCCCCATGCACCCCCGTTTCAAATGATTCTTATGCCTCAGCCTCCAGAGTAGTTGGGATTACAGGTGTGTCATCATGCCTGGCTAATTTTTTGAATTTTTCGTAGGGATGGGCTTTCACCATGTTGGCCAGGCTGGTCTCGAACTCCTGACCTCAGGTGATCTGCCCACCTTGGCCTCCCGAAATGCTGGGATTACAGGTATGAGCCACCATGCCCGGCCTAAATTTTCTTTTCTTCTATAAGTGCTTGAAGTTACTGAGTTCTGAAGTTGTTGAGCTCTCTGCTATTGATTTGAGCAAGTTCCGGGCACCGATGGCTTTCATCTTCTCATTTTCTGCTTCTTTTGCAAGTTGATCAACAAGCTCAATTAAACTACCAATTATTTTTTGAAACTGGCCAATTTTGTCCACAAAGTTCTTGCACTCTTTCTTGAACTTTATGGTCTACTGGGTAATCTCTGAGTCCAACACCCACAGCTTGTTCAGCTCATCAAAGTGCAGTCCCTCTTCACCCAGGATGTCTTTTACCATAGGTGTTTCCCATCCAGCTTCCCTAGAGAAGCTCTGCTCTGAAGAAGTGACAGTGGCAGGAGGAAATGTGTCATAGGAACAAGGGTCGAGAAAGAATAAAGTTCGCTTGCACAGGTATTGTTCATTCAACACACATTTCTTGGAGTGCCCACTACATGCCAACACTGCTAGATGCTGGGGGTACAAAGATGAATGCAACATGGTGCCCACCCTGCTAGCCCTGTGGCGGCAGCTTACTGTGACCCAGGCTGATGTAGACTGGCAGCTTCTCCCTGTCCCTGGCAGCTGTTATGCAGGCAGCCTGCCTCGGCTGTTGCCATGACTACAGAGACTCTTTACCCATGACCTGAAATATATTTTTATTAAGTTTTTTTTTTTTTTTTGCAAAATGCTTTTAAATTTATTTAAATTAATTTCCTTTTTTTTTAAATTGAGGCAGAGTTTCGTTTTGTTGCCCAGGCTGGGGTGCAGTGGGTGCGATCCTGGCTCACTGCAACCTCTGCCTCCCAGGTTCAAGCAATTCTCCTGCCTCAGCCTCTTGAGTAGCTGGGGTTACAGGCATGCACCACCATGCCCAGCTAATTATTTTGTATTTTTAGTAGACACGGGGTTTCACCGTGTTGGCCGGGCTGGTCTTAAACTCCTGACCTCAAGTGATCACCCACCTTGGTCTCCCAAAGTGCTGGGATTACAGGTGTAAGCCACCGTGCCCAGCCTAAATAACTGTGTATGCTCGCTTCTGTGTGTACACCCTCACTACCCCTCATAAGACCATTGCAGTTTTAGGTTCACAGCAAAATTTAGCAGAAAGTACAAGCAGTCGCCTACCCCAACGTTTTGCCTTTTCCAGAATACATTCATATACCTTCCCATGGTACTCTTGGGGGAAATTTGTTCTAAGAGTTCTCCTCCAGGATACAAAATTGTTAGATGCTCAAGTCCCTCAACACAATGACTTCGTAACTTATGCACATCTTCCTGTATATTTTAAATCTCTAGATTGCTTATAATTATGTAATCTAAATGCTATGTAAATAGTTGTTATACTTTTTTAAAATTTTTATTTGAGACAGGGTCTCAGTCTGTCACCCAGGCTGGAGGGCAGTGAAACAATCACTGCTCATTGCAGCCTTGACTTCTGGGTTCAGGTGATCCTCCCATCTTAGCCTCCTGAATAACTAGGACTACAGGCACCCGCCACCACACCTGACTAATTTTTGTATTTTTTCTAGAGACAGAGTTTTGCTAAGTTGCTGAGGCTGGTTTCAAGCTCCTGGACTCAAACGATCTGCCCTCCTTGGCCTCCCAAAGTGCTAGGATTACAGGTGTCAGCTACTGCACCTGGCTAGTTGCTATAATTTTTAAAAACTATTTTTTGCCCGGGCACCGTGGCTTATGCCTGTAATCCCAGCACTTTAGGAGGCCAAGGCGGGTGGATCACAAGGTCAGGAGTTTGAGACCAGCCTGGCCAATATGGTGAAACCGTGTTTCTACTAAAAATACAAAAATTAGCCAGGTGTAGTGGCACGCACCTGTAATCCCAGCTACTCAGGAAGCTGAGGGCAGGAAAATCACTTTAACCCACAGTCGAAGGTTGTAGTGAGTCGAGATCACGCCACTGCACTTCAGCCTGGGTGACAGAGCGAGACTCTGTCTCAAAATATATATATATATTTTTTATTATTTTTCCAGAATGTTTTTGCCTTGCCATTGTTTGAATCTGTGAATGGGGAACCCTTGGATACAGAGGGTGGCCTTAGTTTGAATCATATAATATGTAGCCTTTTCACTTAGTAGCAGTGCATTTAAGGCTTCTTCTTGTCTTTTCTATGGGTTGATTATTTCTTTTTAGTGCTGAACAATATTCCATTTATGGATGTACCACAGTTTGTCTATTCACCTTTTGGAGGGTATCTTGGTTACTTTCAAGTTTTGTCAGTTATGAGTAAAGGCTATAAACATCCATGTGCAGGTTTTGTGTGGACGTATGAGTTTTCATGTAATTTGAGTAAATACCAGGGAGTGTGATTGTTGGATCATATGGTAAGATTATATTAAGAAACTGCCAAATGGTCTTCCAAAATGGCTGTACCATTTTGCATTCCCACCAGTAATGAGTGAGAATTATTATTGCTCCACTTTCAGCTTTTGGAGTTGTAGTGTTTGTAGTGTTTTGGATTTTAACCGTTTTGGTAGTTACGTAGTGGTATCTCACTGTTTTTAATTTACATTCCCCTAATGAAAAACAGTATTGAAGCTAGGCATGGTAGCATGTGCCTGAAGTCCCAGCTACCTGGTGGAGGGGTGAGATGGAGGATTGCTTGAGCCCCAGAGGTTGTGGCTACCGTGATCCATGATCGCCCCACTGCACTCCAGCCTGGGTGACAGAGTGAGCCCCTGTCTCACAAGGTTCTGTAGAGGACTGCTGGGAACAGAACTGAACTTCTAAAAGTAAATGTCTTGACAGCTTCTTTCCAAGGCCTGGCTATAAGTAAGGTCTGTAGAGCCAAAAGGAGCATATACTTCTTCTTAAAATTGAGGGTGTTGGCTGGGCACAGTGGCTCATGCCTGTAATCCCAGCACTTTGGGAGGCCAAGGCAGGTGGATCACCTGAGGTCAGGAGTTCGAGACCAGCCTGGCCAACATGGTGAAACCCTGTCTCTACTAAAAGTACAAAAAATTAGCTGGGTGTGATGGCGCATGTCTGTAGTTCCAGCTACTCGGGAGGCTAAGACAGGAGAATTGCTTGTACCCGGGAGGCAGAGGTTGCAGTGAGCCGAGATCGTGCCATTGTACACCAGCCTGGGCGATGATTGAAGCTCCGTCTCAAAAAAAAAAAAAAAGGCCGGGCGCGGTGGCTCAAGCCTGTAATCCCAGCACTTTGGGAGGCCGAGACGGGTGGATCACGAGGTCAGGAGATCAAGACCATCCTGGCTAACACGGGGAACCCCGTCTCTACTTAAAAAAAAAAAAAAAAAAAAAAAAAAAAATTGAAAGTGTGTAAGCCCAAGATGAAACTGGATTCTATTTAAGAGATATGCTTACGTGTATAAAGCAAAGAATAACATAGTCAAATGGAACAAAACTAGAGTAATTAGGGAAACGCAACTCATACCTGTGGAAACAGTGGCATGATTTGTGTCAAATTCTGAAGCAGACTTCCTGGTAAGGCTACTGGACACAGAATACCCTTGAAGGAAAGTATTGAAAAGTAAATAAATAAAAGTGGATGTGAGGCTGGACGTGGTGGCCCTTACGCCTGTAGTCCCAGCACTTTGGGAGGCCAAGGCGGGCGGGTCACTTGAGGTCAGGAGTTTGAGACCAGCCTGACCAACGTGGTGAAATCCTGTCTCTATAGAAAAATACAAAAATTAGCCAGGTATTGTGGCGCATGCCTGTAATCCCACCTACTTGGGAGGCTGAGGCAGGAGAATCACTTGAGCCTGGGAGGTGGAGGTTGTAGTGAGCCAAGATTGTGCCACTGTACTCTAGCCTGGGCGACAGACTCCAGCCTGGGCAACAGAGTGAGACCCTGCTTTTTTTTTTTTTTTTTTTTTTAAAGTGGGTTTGTGCTCTTGTAATGAAAAAGAAAAAAGGTTTAAAAAGGATGTGCTTTTGACCAATATGTAATGCTGTTTCAAGGTAGTACCAGTATCTTGTGTTCAGTGGAACCAAGGTAAACACAAGATACTGGTATTACCTTGAGATAGCATTAACACCTAAGTGGTTTCAGTGAACAAGATTTAAAAGACTAGAATTAAAGCAATTATAAATGTGCAGTAAAATTTTGGACTACTTTTAGATAGACTTTATAAAAAGACTTAAAAATTCCTATTAAAAATTTTGCACTTTGGCCGGGTGTGGTGGCTCATACCTGTAATCCCAGCACTTTTGGAGGCTGAGGCAGGTGGATCACGAGGTTAGGAGTTTGAGAACAGCCTGACCAACATGGTGAAACCCCGTCTCTACTGAAAATACAAAAATCAGCAGGGTGTGGTGTCACGTACCTGTAATTCCAGCTACTCAGGAGAATCACTTGAACCCGGGAGGCGGAGGTTGCAGTGGCCAAGATCACATCACTGCACCCAGCTTGGGCAACAGAGCAAGACTATCTCAGCAACAACAACAACAACAACAAAAATTTTTGCGCTTTCAGGACACTTACAGGCTCCTTCCTATAATCCTAGCACTTTGGGAGACCAAGGCAGGAGGATAACTTGAAGTCAGGAATTCAAGACCAATCTGGGCAACAAAGTGATACCCTGTCTTTACAAGAAAATTAAAAAATTAGCTGGACACAATGGTGTTGTGCCTGTAGTCCCAGCTACTCGGGAAGCCAGGGCGGGAGGATCACTTGAGCCCAAGGGTTCAAGGCTACCGTGAGCCATGATAGCACCACTGCACTCTAGTCTGGGTAACAGACTGAGACTGTCTCAAAAAAAAAAAAAAATAGAGGCCGGGCGCGGTGGCTCAAGCCTGTAATCCCAGCACTTTGGGAGGCCGAGACGGGCGGATCACGAGGTCAGGAGATCGAGACCATCCTGGCTAACACGGTGAAACCCCGTCTCTAATAAAAAATACAAAAAAAAAAAAAGTAGCCGGGCGAGGTGGCGGGTGCCTGTAGTCCCAGCTACTCGGGAGGCTGAGGCAGGAGAATGGCGTGAACCCGGAAGGCGGAGCTTGCAGTGAGCCGAGATCTGGCCACTGCACTCCAGCCTGGGTGACACAGCAAGACTCCGTCTCAAAAAAAAAAAAAAAAAAAAAATAGTAATAATAGTAATGATGATTGCTTTGAGAAACCAAGGCAGGAGGATTGGTTGAGGCCAGGAGTTCGAGACCAGCCTGGGCAACATAGTGAGACTCCCCACTTTCTACAGAAAAGAAAAAAATTAGCCGGACATAGTGATGTGCACCTGTAGTCCTAGCTTTGGAGGCTCAGGCGAGAGGATTGCTTGAGCTCAGGAGTTTGAAGCTATAGTGAGCTGTCATCAAGTCACTGCACTTCAACCTGGTAAAAGACTGCCTATTAAAAAAAATATTTTGAATAAGTAATATATGGTTCAAAATTAGATCTTATACTTACCATGATCCTATCTACTACCCCCACCGCCAAGTTAGTAATCGACTACTTTTTTTTTAGTCTGTGTGTGTCCCTCTGTAGTGTTTTTTATGTAGGTAGATGAAAGCAAATATGTTTTCGTCCTTTTCTGGTACAACGTGGCAAACTATATAACCTATTTTTCACTATAATTTTTTTTTTTTTTTTTGAGATGGGGGTCTTGCTCTTTTGTCCAGGCCAGAGTGCAGTGATGCGATCTTGGCTCACTGCAACCTCTACCTCCTGGGCTCAATTGATCCTCCCACTTCAGCCTTCCAAGTTTGGGACTACAGGAACGTGCTTCCACACCTGACTATTTTGTTGTTGTTGTTTTGTAGAGATGGGAGTTTCCCTATATTATCCAGGCTGGTCTTGAACTTCTGGGCTCAAGCATTTTGCCCACCTCAGCCTCTCAAAGTGCTGGGATTATAGGCGTGAACCACTGCCTACTTTACTTTTTCATTTAGCATGTTGAGAGATCATTCCAAACCTGCTAATAGAGAGCATCCTCACTTCTTTTTTTTTTTTTTTTTCTTATTGCCCAGGGTAGAGTGCAGTGGCGCAATCTCAGCTCACTGCAACCTCTGCCTTCCGGTTTCAAGCGATTCTTCTGCCTCAGCCTCTCAAGTCACTGGGATTACAGGCACGCGCCACCACGCCCATCTAATTTTTTTGTGTTTTTAGTAGAGATGGGGTTTCACCATGTTGGTCAGGCTGGTCACTTACTGCTGACCTCGTGATCCACCCTCCTGGGTCTCTCCCAAAGTGCTGGGATTACAGGCGTGAGCCGCCATGCCCGGCCCTACATCCTCTCTTCTTTTTAACAACTGCATAGTATTCTGTGTAGATGGGCCGTAGTTGATCCACCTAATCCACTGTTGCTGGACAGTTGTGTTAAATTTTCATAAAACATTTGTAGCTGTTTTCTTTCTTAAATGTGTGAGCAGTCAGTCTTGTTGCCTCAAACTCTATTGTGTTTCCTTTTTGTTGCTGTTGTTAGAGTTGTTAGCAGTTGTGAAAAGTTTAAAATTTTTGTAATACTTTATTTCCTGGCTTGCATATAAATCTGAACTTAGGATGTTTTTGCTTTGAAAGCTGTTAACTGGGACTTGATTTTATTTAAGTTATCTTTCATCAAAATCCTGGAGAGTAGAGAGTGAGAAAGAGGAAACAAAGATAATTAACGGGATGAAGTGGGTGGAAAGAGAAATAATATGAGAGAGTAACAGTGGATAAGGGTAACAATATGACCCTGATAGTCATCTTAGATAATAAAAATATTTCACAGTGGCCTGGACTAGTATTTGTTGTGTTGCTTTTTTTCTTTTTCTTTTTTTTGAGACGGAGTCTCGCTCCGTCGCCCATGCTGAAGTGCAGTTGCGCAATCTCGGCTCACTGCAACCTCCGGCTCCCGGGTTCAAGCAATTCTTCTGCTTCAGCCTTGCAAGTAGCTGGAATTACAGGTGCCTGCCACCGTGCCTGACTAATTTTTTTAAATTTTTGGTGGAGACAGGGTTTCACCATGTTGGGCAGGCTGGTCTCCGACTCCTGACCTCAGGTGGTCCGCCCGCCTTGGCCTCCCAAAGTGCTGGGATTACATCCATTAGCCACTGCCTCAAAAAAGTAAAAAATAAACAAATAAGAATAAATAAAAAGGCCAGGCGCGGTGGCTCAAGCCTGTAATCCCAGCACTTTGGGAGGCCGAGGCGGGTGGATCACGAGGTCAGGAGATCGAGACTATCCTGGCTAACATGGTGAAACCCCGTCTGTACTAAAAATACAAAAATCTAGCCGGGCGTGGTGGCGGGCACCTGTAGTCCCAGCTACTTGGGAGGCTGAGGCGGGAGAATGGCGTGAACCCGGGAGGCGGAGCTTGCAGTGAGCCGAGATCACGCCACTGCACTCCAGCCTGGGAGACACAGAGAGACTCCATCTCAAAAAAAAAAAAAAAAAAAAAAAGAATAAATAAAAAGATGAGGATTGAGATTCTAGCCTCTGTTTTAATGAATCTTTATATTTTACATATGTAACTGCTCCCTGGTCATTTCCTTCTTAGCACTTAACATATTTTGCAATTTTATTTTATTTTTTTGAGACACAGTCTCGGTCTGTCACCCAGGCTGGAGTGCATTGGCATGATCTCAGCTCATGGCAACCTTCACATCCCAGGTTAAAGCAAGTCTCGTGCCTCAGCCTCCTGAGTAGCTGTAATTTCAGGTGTGCGCCACCATGCCCAGCTAATTTTTTGTATTTTTAGTTGAGACAGGGTTTCGCCATATTGGCTAGGCTGGTCTTGAACTCCTGTCCTTAAGTGATCCACCCACTTCGGCCTCCCAAAATGCTGGGATTACAGGTGTGTATACCCAGTGTGAGAGTAAAGGGTCTGGCACATGATAGATGTCTGCCAAATATTTGCTAAATAAGTGAAATTGCCGAAGACGTCTCATTAAACTGTTAGAGATGAGAGCTTGACTTACAATTTTTGTGTTGTGTATATACTAGGAGAAAATGTTCACAGGATAGAATAAAAGAATACTCTTTGTCAACTCCTCATTTGATACTGGAATGAAAACAAACTTTCTGGGTTTTATTATATTATGATTTTTCTCCCCTCCCCATCATGGGAAAGGGAGTATCAGAGAAATCACTTCAATTAAAATGTTTGTTTTGTTTTTTTGAGACGGAGTCTTGCTCTGTTGCCCAGGCTGGAGTACAGTGGTGCAATCTTGGCTCACTGCAACCTCTGCCGCCTGGTTTCAAGGGATTCTCCCACCTCTGCCTCCTGAGTAGCTAGGATTACAGACATACGCCACCACGCCTGGCTAATTTTTGTATTTTTAGGAGAGACAAGGTTTCGCCATGCTGGCTAGGCTGATCTCGAACTCCTGACCTCAGGTGATCCACCCGCCTTGGCCTTCCAAAGTGTTGGGATTACAGGCATAAGCCGGCACACCTGGTACTTCAGTTAAAACGAATCTTTGCCTGAGATTAATGCACTGTGGGGGGGGGTACTTTATCCCTTTGAAATGAATAATTTTTATGAAGAATGTTTAATGACTGTGCAATGCTTACGGTAAACTAAACATAAATTTTGTGTGCCATAAATCAGCTATATGAAAAATATGTACATTGAAAAAGTTCAGATATTTTTAAATACTTTGCGATTTTTTTGGTGATGGGATTATTGGAAACATTTCTCTTTTCCTTATTTAAAAAAAAATGACCCACCAAACATTATAGATTATTTTCTTTTAAAATTGATAAGTTGGCCGGGCGCAGTGGCTCAAGCCTGTAATCCGAGCACTTTGGGAGGCCGAGGCGGGCGGATCACAAGGTCAGGAGATGGAGACCATCCTGGCTAACACCGTGAAACCCCGTCTCTACTAAAAATACAAAAAATTAGCCAGGCGTGGTGTCGGGCGCCTGTAGTCCCAGCTACTCAGGAGGCTGAGGCAGGAGAGTGGCGTGAACCCGGGGGAGGCGGAGCTTGCAGTGAGCCGAGATTGCGTCACTGCACTCCTGCACTCCAGCCTGGGCGACTGAGCGAGACTCCGTCTCAAAAAAAAATGAATAAATAAAAATAAAAATAAAATAAAATTGGTAAGTTTCAGGAGTGAATTCTTTATGCCAATACATAGTCATTGTTGAAAAAATACTTTGTTATAAAACAAAACAATTGTATTAGTTTTAGTGAATTTATAGACTAGTTTGTCTTTTTCCTGTTTCCTTTTTTTTTTTTTTTGAGACGGAGTCTAGCTCTGTCGCCCAGGCTGGAGTGCAGTGGCCAGATCTCAGCTCACTGCAAGCTCCGCCTCCCGGGTTTACGCCATTCTCCTGGCTCAGCCTCCCGAGTAGCTGGGACTACAGGCGCCTGCCACCTCGCCCGGCTAGTTTTTTGTATTTTTTAGTAGAGACAGGGTTTCACCGTGTTAACCAGGATGGTCTCGATCTGCTGACCTTGTGATCCGCCCGTCTCGGCCTCCCAAAGTGCTAGGATTACAGGCTTGAGCCACCGCGCCCGGCCCCTGTTTCCTTTTTTACCGATTTCTTCTTTTGTTTTTTATTTTACTTTCGTTTTTTAGAGACGGGGTCTCATACCGTCGGCTAGGCTTGAGTGCAGTGATGCGATCGATCATGGCTCACTGTAGCTTTGTCCTTCCGGGCTCAAGCAGTCCTCCTGCCTCAGCCTCCTCAGAAGCTGGGACTACAGGCATACGCCATCATACGCAGCTACTTAAAATTCTTTTTTTCGTATAGAAGCTGTCAAATATGTTTTGTTACTTACTAAGATTTTATTTTATGATGTATTTAAAATTTTTTTGTGTTTATATTTAGCCACTTCTATTTATTTTGTTTTTATATTAGTTTTTCATATTTTTATTTGTAGTTCAAGTAATACATTTATATGAAAATTAAGTTATAGAAATGTAGGAAAAAAAAAAGGAAAAAAAGCCAATGGTTTTTTGTAATCCTGATTTTCCAGGAACAACCACTGCTATATTTTTGGGTGCATGTCTTTTCGGAGGTTTTTCTGTACACATACAAAAGTGGTTTTCTACTGGGGGTAGTTTTGCTCCCATTGGACACTTATTTGGCAAGGTCTGGAGACATTTTTGGTTATCACAGTTGGAGGCAGGCGCTCCTGGCATTTAGTGGGGAGTGGACAGGGATGCTGCTAAACATGCACAGGACAGCCCTCCATGTCCCAAATAAAATATTAGTCCAAAATGTTAATAATTGCTGAGGTTGGGAAACCCTGATATACAACTATATGTATGTATTGGTGTGTGTGGTGTGTGTATAGATATGTCATCTCATATCCTTTCATGTCTAGTGCCTGGTAGTCATATAATTGTTGTAATAAGTAATTGTTGGGATGAATATATCGATACAAAAGAAACTCATACTGTTAATTTATTTTAAATATTGTTTTATTTCGGCATACATAGATCTACTTTTTTTGTGTGTTTACAAAATACTGTTTTTCTTAAATTTTTTTTCTTTTCTTTCTTTTTTTTTTTTTTTTTGGAGACATCATTTCTTTCTGTCTCCCAGGCTGGAGTGCAGTGGCACAATCACGGCTCACTGCCACCTAAACCTCCTGGGCTCAAGTGTTCTTCATCCTCAGCCTCCTGAGTAGCTGAGACTATAGGTGTGTGCCACCATGCCCAGCTAGTTTTTGTATTTTCTTGTAGAGACAAGGTTTCACTGTGTTGCCCAGGCTGGTCTCAAATTCCTGACCTTGAGTGATCCACTTGCCTTGTCCTGCTAAAGTGCTGGGATTACAGGTGTAAGCCACTGCACCCAACCATTTCTAAAATTTTACTGAAAGAATACGTGCATAAATACTACAATACTTACAGCCAAAATAGTTGTTCCCTACTGAGTCCACCTCTCTAGACCAGCTTTCCAGAAGTAACCACTTTCAACTCTTGTGATATTTACTTATATTTAAATAATAGACTTACCACTATTTCTTGTCTCTGGCATTTAAAAAAAAATGATGCTGCGAAATATCCTGTCTAGCAATATATAATTTTTAAATTTATTTTTTTTTTAAGACAAGGTCTTGCTCTGTCATTCAGTCTAGAGTGCAGTGGTGTGATCATGGCTCACTGCAGTCCTTGATCTCCCGGGCTCACATGATCCTCCCACCTCAGCCTCCCGAGCAGCTGGGACTATAGGCGTGTGCTCCCACGCCCAGCTAGTTTTTGTATTTTTATAGAGACTGGGTTTTGCTGTGTCGTACAGGCTGGTCTTGAACTCCTGACTCAAGCAATCTACCTGCCTCCGCCTCCCAGATTGCTAGAATTACAGGCATAAGCCACTGCACCCAGCCAATTTTTTCTGTTTTGTTTTTTTTGTTTTTGTTTTTGTTTTTGAGACGGAGTCTTGCTCTGTCGCCCAGGCTGGAGTGCGATGGCGTGATCTTGGCTCACTGCAACCCCCACCTACTGGGTTCAAGTGATTCTCCTGCCTCAGCCTCCTGAGTAGCTGGGATTATAGGCACCCACCATCATGCCCAGCTAATTTTATTTTGTAGAGACTCGGTTTCACCATGTCGTTGCCCAGGCTGGTCTTGAACTTCTGACCTCAGGTGATCCTCCCACCTCGGCCTCCCAAAGTGCTTGAATTACAGGTGTGAACCACCACGCCAGGCCCAATTTTTTATTTACTTCAGAAACAGGGTCTCACTGTGCCGCCTAGGCTGGAGTGTTGTGGTGGGATCATAGCTCACTGTAACTTTGAACTCCTACGCTCAAACGATCCTCCTCATAGCTGAGACTACAGGTGAATGACATCACATCTGGCTATTATTTTTTATTTTTGTAGAGATGTAGTCTTGTTATTTGCCCAGGATGGTCTTGAACTCCTGGCCTCAACCAATTCTCCTGCCTTGGCCTTGGCCTCCTAAGTTGCTGGAATTATGGATGTGAACCCCTGCACCTGGCCATCTGACAATATTGAATATTACGTTTTGGCTTCTTACTATGTTAGTAGGATTTATTACACCTCTTATATCTCCTTTCATCATATTCCAATATAGATAATATTTCAGTATAGGTAACTCTTAAGATGTATACTGTGGTTACTTGTCTGTATATTTTGTTTTATTTGGAGTTATTTGCCTCCTTTTTTAATTTGCCTAGTTTTCTAGGTATGTATTGCTGTATTTCCAAAAGGTTCTACAACTGTTAGGTTTTTAAATTAAAGACTCCCAAGCACATCACATTTTCTACCAGTTCTGCCTTTTGTGTGTATGTTTGGAGCGGCAGAAGACTTGCTTTCCAGAGTTGTCCATTCTCTTGCTCTAATGTAGACTTGTTCTCAAGATTTGGTATCGAGTTACTATTCTGAAACTAATGTCTGCTGCGGTCCTTCCGGAAATCTTTTTATTGGACCCTTTCTTGGCTTACTCCTTCATTTTGCTGAAATGTTATCTAATTGTTTCTTGAGAAAAGTTGGATTGGAGGTAAATGTTAGGGACTTAACCTCTTTTAAAAAATGTCTGTATTTTATTTTCACACTTGATTGCTAGTTTGGAAATACACTTTTATTTAACTTTATTTATTTATTTATTTTAGAGTCAGGGTCTCACTGTGTTGTCCAGCCTGGAGTGCAGTCGCTCTTCAGAAGTGCATTTATAGCCCACTACAGCCTTGACTTCGTAGGTTCAAGCATGTCTTTCCACTTCTGCCTCCAGAGTAGCTGGGACTACAGGCCTGCTCTATTGCACCAGGCTATATTAACATTTTGAAGACGTTTCTCTTGTCTTTGAACTTTCATGTCTCTTTCAAAAGGTTTGATGCTGTTATGATTCTAGATCCCTTTTTTTTATTTTTTTGTATGTGTGATTTGAATTTCTTTTTCTTTTCTTTTCTTTTTTTTTTTTTTTTGAGATGGAGTCTCGCTCTGTCCCCAAGGCTGGAGTGCAGTGGTGGGATCTCAGCTCACTACAAGCTCCGCCTCCCGGGTTCACGCCATTCTCCTGCCTCAGCCTCCCGCTTTTTTTTTTTTTTTTTTTTTTTTGAGGTGGAATTTCACTCTTGTTGCCCAGGCTGGAGTGCAATGGTGTGATCTTGGCTCACTGCAGCCTCTGTCTCCCAGGTTCAAGTGATTCTCCTGTCTTAGCCTCCCAAGCATCTGGGATTACAGGTGCCTACCACCACGCCCAGCCTTTTTTCGTATTTTTAGTGGTGTTGGGGTTTCACCATATTGGTCAGGCTGGTCTTGTACTCCTAACCTCAGGTGATCCACCCACCCCGGCCTCCCAAAGTGCTGGGATTACAGGCTTAAGCCACCACGCCCAGGCTACTTTTTTAATTTTAGTAAACACAAGGTCTCACTGTGTTGCCCAGGGCAGTCTCAGGAGCTACCCTGGGCTCAAGAGCTGCCCTTCTGCCTCAGCCTTTCAGAGTTCTAGAATTACAGGCATGAGCCACCATACCCAGCCTAGATTTCTTTTAAAGGGTGGTTTTACCTTTATGTAATGAAATGTTTTGAGCATAGTAGAGTTTTTGTTGTTGAATTTTTCTCTCCATGATTTATTGGTTTCCTCAGAGTGCCTTTTTTTGTTGTTTGTTTCTTTTTTTTTTTTTTTTTTTTTTTTGAGACAGAGTCTCACTCTGTCACCTAGGCTGGAGTGCAGTGGTGCGATCTTGGCTTACTGCAACCTCTGCCTCCCAGGTTCAAGAGATTCTCCTGCGTCCCTCCTGAGTAGCTGGGATTACAGGCGTGCATGTGCCACCACATCTGGCTAATTTTTGTATCTTTAGTAGAAATGGGTATCACCATGTTGGCCAGGCTGGTCTTCAACTCCTGAGCTCAAGTGATCCACCCGCTTCAGCCTCCCAAAGTACTGGGATTACGGGCGTGAGCCACTGTGCCCAGCTAGGTTTTCTGAGCTGTACTTATAATTGGTTATCTGACTCTCCAGATAACTTTCTGTCTAATGTTCATCCTTGTGATTTAAAAAATTTTAGCTATGTAAAAAGAGAGTTTATCATTCTTGTATTTTGAGTAGAGCCTGCCTGCAGGATATTCTATCCCTGCTGCATTCTTTGGTGTCAGATTTCTTCAAATCATCTGTTAGTGAATCTTTTCACAATTCTTTTTTATATCTCTATTAGTATTGTGAGAGGAAACCAAAAACTCAAGACCCTAATTCACTATGCCAAAGGAAAAATATTAAGCCGAAAGCTGTGTCATGCAAGAAATTGCCGTTCCTTTTGTTTATAAGTAGATAGCTACAGATAAAAGGTTAAATATTTCCACAGGTAGCTCTATGTTTACCTTATGTAAGGTGTCATTTCCTGATCATGAGACAAATACATCGTTGACTGTTCTCCTACCTGCTCCTCCCCTGCCATCCCTTCTCCTAGATGGAGTCTCTCTCTGTCGCCCAGGCTGGAGTACAGTGGCGTGATCTCGGCTCACTGCAACTTCCGACTCCTGGGTTCAAGCGATTCTTCTGCCTCAGCCTCCTGAGTAGCTGGGACTTCTGGCGTGTGCCACCATGCCCGACTAATTTTTGTATTTTTAGTAGAGATGGGATTTCACCATATTGGCCAGGCTGGTCTCAAATTCTTTACTTCATGATCTGCCCGCCTCAGCCTCCCAAAGTGCTAGGATTATAGGGGTGAGCCACTGTGCCCGGCGCTGCTCCTTTTTTTCTTGCAACATGTGGATTACCATACTTTTCTTCTTTTCACCTGTAGCCCACTTTTTCCCTTTAAATACTGAAGCCCTCAGCATCATCTTTGGAGAAAAGTTTAGACTGTTTCTGGGATTCCCTGTTTAGTTCTTCCAGGCATGTCCTTAATCTTGGCAAAATTAACTTCTAAATTGTTTGAGACCTGTTTCAGGTAATTTTTGGTGTACAGTATGTGGTCACTTTCCCCCAAGATTCTTTTTTAAAATTTTTTTTCTGAGATGGAGTTTCACTCTTGTTGCCCAGGCTGGAGTGCAATGGCATAATCTCGGCTCACCACAACCTCCGCCTCCCGGGTTCAAGTAATTCTCCTGCCTCAGCCTCCCAAGTAGCTGGGATTACAGGCATATGCCACCATACCCAGCTAATTTTGTATTTTTGGTAGAGACAGGATTTCACCATGTTGGCCAGACTGGTCTTGAACTCCTTACCTCAGGTGATCCACCCGCCTTGGCCTCCCAAAATGCTGGGATTACAGGGCTGAGCCCCCGCGCCGACCTCTTTTTTAAAATTTTTATGTATTATAACTTATTTTAGAAATACAACTAGTACTTTTCTTTTTCAGACAGGGTCTTGCTCTGTCATCCTTACTGGAATGCAATGGTTTAAGTGATTCCCAGTTTAGTTCCCTACCAAGTAGCTGGGACTATAGGTGTGTGCCACCATGCTCCTCTAAGTTTTTTTTTAACTTTTTTTTTTTTAGCCAGGGTTGCGCCCTGTTGCCTAGGCTGGACTGGAGTGTGGCAGTGTGATCATGGTTCACTGCATCCTCAACCTCCTGGGCTCAGGTGATCTTCCCACCTCTCAGCCTCCTGAGTAGCTGTGACTGCAGGCGCACGCCATCACACTTGGCTAATTTTTTTTGTATTTTTTGTAGAGATGGGGTTTCGCCATGCTGCCTAAGCTGGTCTCGAATGCTTGGGCTCAAGTGATGTGCCTGCCTTGGCCTCCCAAAGTGCTGAGATTACAAGTGTGAGCTATTGCGCCCACCCAGAAACTTGGTGATACAGGGTCTCACTCTGTTGTCCAGGCTGATCTTGAACTCCTGGGCTCAGGTGCCTGGGAGGCCTGTGTTGGCCTCCCAAAGTACTGGGATTATAGGCATGAACCACCATGCCTGGCCCACTAGTGCTTTTTGTATCCTCTACAAGAAATCTCCCTTTGCTACCAAGTTTTTTTTGTTTGTTTGTTTAGTTTTGTAGAAAGACGTGTTTTGCATTAAGGTCTATCTTAGTTTATTTTGTGTTGCTATAAGGAACACTTCACGCTGGGTGACTTACAAAGAAAAATGGTTTTATTTGACTCAATTCTGTTGGCTGGCAAGTTGAAGATCGAGCATCTGTATCTGGTGAGGACTTCAGTCTGCTTCCACTCATGGCTGAAGGCAAAAGAAAGTAGTGTGTGCAGAGCTTACATGGCGAGAGAGCAACAGACAGCTTTTGCTGGAACTAATAGAGTGAGAACTCACTTGCTAGCCACCTCCAGAGAAGGCATGAATCTATTCATGTGGGATCCACCCTCCATGACCCAAATGCCATTAGGCCCCACATCCAACATTGGAAATCAAATTTCAGATGAGGTTTGGAGGGGACAGATATCTAAACCATAGCAAGGTCTATAATCCAGCTTGAGTTTTTTTTTTTCCCCCAATTTTTAAATTGTAAAATACGTATAAGATAAAATTTACTGTCTTAACCATTTTCTTTCTTTCTCTTTCTTTTTTTTTTGAGACAGAGTCTTGCTCTGTCACCAGGCTGGAATGCAGTGGCGGGATCTTGGCTCACTGCAACCTCTACCTCCCGGCTCAAGCAATTCTCCTGCCTCAGCCTCCTGAGTAGATGGGATTACAAGCATGTGCTCTCACGCCCAGCCAATTTTGTATTTTTAGTAGAAACGGGGTTTTACCATGTTAGCCAGGATGGTCTCGATCTCCTGACCTTGTGATCTGCCTGCCTCGGCCTCCCAGAGTGCTGGGATTACAGGTGTGAGCCACCAGGCCCGGCCCCCTCCCCCGCTTTTTTTTTAGAGGTGGAATTTCGCTCTTGTTACCCAGGCTGGAGTGCAATGTCGTGATCTCAGCTCACCACAACCTCCGCACCCCTGGTTCAAGCAATTCTCCTGCCTCAGCCTCCTGAGTAGCTGGGATTACAGCCATGCGCCACCACGCTCAGCTGATTTTTTGTATTTTTAGTAGAGACGGGGTTTCTCCATATTGGTCAGGCTGGTCTCAAACCCCCAACCTCAGGTGATCCACTTACCTCGGCCTTCCAAAGTGCTGAGATTACAGTCATGAGCCACCGCACCTGGCCTGATTTTTGTATTTTTAGCAGAGATGGAGTTTCGCCATATTGGTTGACCAGGCTGGTCTGGAAACTCCTGACCTCAGGTGATCTGCTTGCCTTGGCCTCCCAAAGGCCATTCATAACAGATAACAGATCCATTTATCTGTTAATGGAGACTTGGGTTGCTTCCAATTTTAGCAATTGTGAATATAGTGCTGTGAACATAGGTGTACAAATATCTCTGAGATCCTGCTTTCAATTCTTTTGGTGCAACTGAGTTTTACTGACTATGATAAATTTAGTGCTTTCTATCTGATACGGTGCTTTTCTCAAAATGTGAATTTAGGGCATTCAGGTTGTTTTTTTTTTTTTTTTTTTTTTTTTTTAGATGGGGTCTCACTCTGTTGCCCAGGCTGAAGTGCAGTGGCAGTGGCATTACATAGCTCATTACAGCCTTGATCTTCTGGGCTCAAGTGATTCTTCCACTTCAACCTCCCGAGTAGCTCTAACTGCAGACGCACATCACCATGGCCGGCAAAATTTTTAAAATTTTTTTTGTAGAGACAGGGTCTTGCTATGTTGCCCATGCTGATTTTGAACTCCTGGCTTCAAGCAGTCCTCTCACTTTGGCTTCCCAAAGTCCTGGCATTATAGGAGTGAGCCACTGCATTTGGCTGCTGCTGCTTGTTCCTCTAAAATTCAAACACTGATTTTTGTTTAAGTTGTAAGAATACTTGAATTTTTGGTGGACAGTTTCACATGATATCACCTGACTGCTCATTTAAGGCTACAGTGGCCAAACATACCAGATTTTTAATCTGACTTAGATACTAATTTCAACAGAAGCATCCAACACAGCTAGGTACTCCCTGTAAACCTTCAGCCCTACCACCTCTGCCTCATTCAGTAGATGTCTTTACAACTCCCACTTAACGGAGACAATAGAATCCTATCCAGTGGGGAGTTCTTTATTGTTACCAAGTCTACAGATTGTATATGTGCACACATATCCCCTTTTCTTAGGTTGCTATTAATATGAGAAACATTTCTGTCCTTATAAGGCTTATCTCTACCTATTGTTTTTTTTTTTTTTCCTTCATTGGCTGTTTATTTGGCACCTGCTGTGTGCCAGCCACTATAAATAAAATGAAGCCGTTGCCCTATTGAAGCTTAAATTTTAGTGGGTAGAAAGTAAAGTTTGTTGGGTGGTGTTAAGTGCTATATAGAGGAAAGTAAAGCAGAGAAGATTGGTAAGGAATGAGTTGATGTGTAACATTATTATTTAAACAGGGCTCCTGGGAAAGATAACCTCACTACTGAAGACCAGATACCTTTTGTTTTTCTTTACTCATCATTACTGCTGCCTTTTATGCTAAGATGTTTTCCTGGGTACCATTTAAAATCTTTTATTTATTTATTTTTTTAAAGATTCTTGCAGTGACTCGGAATTGTATCTTTTTGAGTTATTTTCCTATTGGTTGCCCTAGTTAGGATTAATACCCATTTTAATTATAATAGTATATAAAAGAACTTTGTTCCTATAAGCTTTATTTCGTTTCCTCTTTGTGCAGTTGGTGTCCTACAAGTTATGTCTCTCCATTGAGTACCCATCAACACAGATTTCTAATTATTGCTTAATGTGATTGATTGCCTTTTAAATTGAGAAGAAAAAAAGACTTACCCCCTGCCGCAGAAATACATTTATACTATCTTTTTTAGTTACATATGGAGTTAACTTTACTAGCACTCTTTTATTTTTTAGGTGGATTTGAATTACTCTCTGGTGTCTTTATATTTTAGCCTGAAGGATTCCCCCTTAATATTTCTTTTAGGGTAAGTTTATTAGCAAGAAGTTCTTTTATGTTTTGGTATGGGAATAAATTAATTTCTCCTTCATTTTTAAAGGATAGTTTTGTTGGATATAGACGATCTCTTTTCTTTCAGCTCTTTGAATGTATCCCACTGCTACCATGGTTTCTGGTAAAAAGTCAGCTGCTTTGGGAGGATCCTTAGTATGTGATGAATTGCTTCTCTTTGATGTTTTCAAGATTTTCTTATTTTTATTGGCTTTTAATCATTTGATTTGATGTATCTTGGTGTCAATCTCTTTGAGCTTATCTTACTTGTAATTCATTGAGCCTCTTGGATGTGTAGATTAATGTTTTCTATCACATGGGAAATTTTGGGCTGTTATTTCTCCAATTATTTTTGCTGTCCTCTCTCCTTCCTTGATTCTCATCATGCATATGTTGGTATACTTAATGGTGTCCCACAGGTTTCTGAGGCTCTGTTCATTTTTCCTCATTATTCTTTCTGTTTCTCAGACTGGCTAATCTCAGTTGACCTATCTTCAAGTTGGTTGATTGTTATGCCTGCTCATAGCTGCTGTTGAGCCCCTCTGTTGAGTTTTTCATTTCAGTTTCCATACTTCCCAATTCCAGAATTTCTGTTTGAATCTTTCTTATAATTTTTGTGTCTTTATTGGCATTCTTTATTTGGTAAAATATTCTCGTATGTTTTCCTTTAGTTCTTTAGACATGATTTTCTTTAGTTCTTTCAACATGTTTATAATAGATGACTTAAAGTCTTAGTCTAGGGCTAGGTATAGTGGCTCATGCCTGTAATCCCAGCACTTCGGGAGGCTGAGGTGGGAGGATTGCTTGAACTTGGGAGTTTGAGACTAACCTGCGCAACATAGTGAGACCCCCATCTCCACAACAAATAAAAAAATTAGCTGGGCATGGTAGCACATGCACCTGTAGTCCCAGCTCCTCAGGAGGCTGACATGGGAGAATTGCTTGAGCCTGAGAGGGCGAGGCTACAGTGAGCTGTGTCACCCAGCCTGGGCAACAAAGTGAGACCCTGACTCTAAATAAATAAAGTCTAGAAAGTTCAGTGTCTGGGCTTTCTTAGAGACAGTTTATATTGACTGCTTTTCCTCTGTGCGTAGGTCCTACTTGTTTTTCTGCATGCCTAGTTAGTTTTTTGTTGAAAACTTTTATTTTTTAGGTACTGGGTCTTGCTGTGTTGCGCAGGCTGGATTTGAACTATTGGACTTGAGATCCTGTTGCCTCAGCCTCCTGAGTAGCCAAGACTACAGACATGTGCCACTGTGTCTGACTAAAAAACTAGGCATTTAATATAATGTGGAAACTCTGGAAATCAGATTCTCCCACCTCCCAGGGTTATTTGTTGTTTGTTTTGTGAAGTCTATATTTTTTGTTGTCTGTGGTTACTGAAGCCTCTGCACAGTTAACTTAGTAGTTGAATGAATGGGCAAAGAAGCTAATAAATGAGCAGAGATTTCCTTGGATGCCTAAAACATGTAAGTCCTCTGGTCTTTGCCAAGGGGCTCTATGTGTATGTTGGGGCATGCCTTCAACATTCAGCCAGGAATTTACAACTCTGCTTGAGCTCTTCCTGCCTGTGCAGAGCCTTAATGTTAGCCAGAGGTGAGAGTTTAGGTCCTCCTCTGGTCTTTTCTGAGCATGTGCACAGTGCTACATGAGTATGGCCTTTTGGGTTCTCAGGAATATGTCAGAATTTTTCAAAGTCCCCTACATACATCTCATTTCCCAGCTTTTCTTTTTAAGCTTTTTAGTTAGCCTCTTATTTGCCTCAAATATTATCTTCTACCTCAGGCAGCCACGATATTAGACAGTTGTTTCTGATTGTTTTTGACCAAAGGTGCCCATGGAAACACCTATTTACGCTGAATGAGCTTGATTACAGGGCAGATAAAGATGACCTTGCTAGGAGAGTCTTCCAGAGAACCACCAGATATGTCATATATTGACATTTGTTTAGGGATGGGACTTTAAAGGGGCTCCAACCGTGTTCTGCCCCCTCCAGTGGCCGCTGATTTTCACGGTGATTGTGGGCTATTGGATTTCATGGGTACTGTGGAAATGGGAAGGAGTGAAATGGGAGTAGGAAGTTAAAATGCCGTAAAGGTTGTAGCTCCTACCAAGATTCAGCCATATTTGTTTAATAGACACTCCCTGGATTGCCACAATCCTTTGGTTGATTTCCACAGTTTTGAAAAAGTTGATTTTTACAACTTTGCTATGTTTTTGTTGCTTT
Source organism: Macaca fascicularis (assembly GCF_037993035.2). NCBI lineage: Eukaryota > Metazoa > Chordata > Mammalia > Primates > Cercopithecidae > Macaca > Macaca fascicularis. Next base: position 98,811,756 of record NC_088381.1, on the reverse strand, counting down.
TATGAAGGAGAGAATTTCAGAGGTCTCTCCTCTGCCATTTTTGCCGACATTACCTTCTCTGTGTCATTGGAAGTCAAGGATGGGAGTAATATCCACCCTTAATAAAGATGGATATTATTAAGATATCCATCCTTAATAAGGATGTGTGGGTTCCTTCTCTGAGCTTAGAGGGTTCAAGGGATCTTGGGTGTTTGTACTCTAGTCAGGTGACACCATAAGAGGAGACATAGAAGAAGTTCAAGAAAACAAAGTTTATTATACACACAGGTTTTATAGACATGAGGCACAACATGCCATGCAGGGCCCTCCAGGGTGGTCAGGAGACTGAAGACAGGAACGAGGGGAAGGTTTAAGCCAGAGCCTTTATTAGGGTTTCCATGGAAAAAACAAGACAGGTGCTTTGCAGTTTAGGGCTGGCTAGTCTGAATAATTTTGGTAGGCTCTAATCTAAAGGGTTGGTTCCTAGTTGTGTGCTACTTGGCCTAGGATGATTAAGGCAGAGGAACATTGCCTACTGGGGTGTAGGGGCCAGATAGAGGAGGTGTGGCTCTGGATTAATTTGTTTGTATATTAAAGGCAGGTTCCTCGTTGAGGCCTTGCTATCTGTAAGAATTGGCTATCCCTGGGAGGAGCAGCCTACATACAATACACTGGGGATTGAACATTTTTAAGTTAATCTGCTCGTGTCCCCCTCCCATTTTTCAGGGTCCCTGTTCTTTCATTTTTCCATGCAGGCATTAGTTTAACTTTCTTTTGAGACCTGCTGCTGTTATGAGTGGGTCCTGATCCTGGTCCTTAGCCTTTTGTGGCCTCCTGTTGCTGGAAATGAGTGTCTTTTTATGCTACCAAAGAACCTTCTGGCTTTCACATTTAGTTTTTTTTTTTTTTTTTTTTTTTGGTCTATTACTTTCGCCTCTTATTATAGGTCATAGTTTTCCAAAGGGTCGGTTGCCTTTAACAACAACAACAATCCAATTTCATGGTCCTTATAATTGCCTTTTTCTCCTATTTCTCAAATACCTGATAGACTGCACTTTTTTTTTTTTTCTTGAGGCGGAGTCTTGCTCTGTCACCCAGGCTGGAGTGCGATGGCGCGATCTCGGCTCACTGCAATCTCCATCTCCTGGGTTTAAGCGATTCTCCTGCCTTGGCCTCCCAAGTAGCTGAGACTACAGGTTCATACCACCATGCCCAGCTAATTTTTGTATTTTTAGTAGAGATGGGGTTTCATCTTGTTGACTAGGATGGTCTTGATCTCCTGACCTTGTGATGCACCCGCCTCGGCCTCCAAAAGTGCTGGGATTGCAGGCATGAGCCACTACGCCCGTCCTACATTGCACCTTCTATTGCAGAGGTTGTCAAAGTATGGCTTACAGGCCAAACCCAGTTCTTGGCCTGCCTGTTTTTGTGGTGGCCCATTATTAAAGAGTTGTAAAACAATAACAACAAAAAAGACTATGAAATGATGCCAAGCCCAAGTAATATATTTACTGTGTAACCCTTTATCCAAAAGATTTGCCAACTTCTTCATTCCCTGTACTGGAAAACTACCCAGTTTACTACCAATGGAAGTTTTAACATTTGCGGTGCCACTCTGTGCTGGGGGCTCCTTTCTACTCACCACCAGTGATAGGGTTCTCATTGTCAGCTGGGTGACTAGGTGGTCGATGACCCAACTCCAGTACTATATTTTAGAGCCTGTTTTCTTATATTATTCCTGTCACCAGTGGCTTAAAATTGAGCTCCCTGGGGGAGCTAACAGAGGCAGCAGTTAGCATGTGTGAAGTATGTTATGGGAAATCTTTTAGTATCAATGTCTGTGAAAGGAATGGAAAATAAACTGAAGGATAAATCGGCTGCAACAAAAAGCTCACTTGAACCCAATGTGGAACTCTGCAGCTGGGATAGCCCTCAGAATTGTCGTAAGTTGGGGGTAAGGGGCTAGGATTTGATCAGTCATTGGATGGAGGCTACTTCGGAGGACGACTGAATTTAGCAGAGGTAATTTCTAAAGAGGATTGACAGCCGAGGACTGTTTTCCAACAGCATTCTCAGCAGCTGGACAATAAATCCTTCATTCCTGAAAGGGGTTATGGGGCAGCACCTCATGTGTCTGCTACATGTAGTATCTGCTACATGTAGCCTCGTGTGAGTTTTTCTAATTAAAATTTACTTTTATTTTTTAAAATTGTTATAATTTTCTTTTTTAATGAATTAGTTTTTCTCATGAGAAAGTGGTAAAATACAGTATTCTCAAGTTGTGGTATATTTTTACTGATAATAAGATGGACAATTCTTCCTAAGGCATTTTGGAAAAACTGAGCTGTTTTGGTTTTAATTTGTGTAAAGTATAGTTAACCATTTTAGTACTAGAAATATCATCAGAGAGTCCTGAAATCCTAATCAAAAGATTGAAATTTATAGCTATCAGATCTTGAAAAGGCAGCTAATTCATTCCTCTCATTTGACAAATGAGGAAACTAAGAACAAGAGAGAGGGTTATGAAGCTATTAGTGACAAGGAAGGATTAGAATGTAAGTCTCCAAACTCCCAGGCTAGTGTCCTTTATAATAATTTATGAGAAGAGAGAGAGAGAGTGTGTGTGTGTGTGTGTGTGGCCTTTATAGCCATCTTGTTGCTCCCAGGAACTTTGTTAAACAATATGCAGATGCTTCAATAACAACAAGAATTGTAAAGTTAACTTTTGGAGTTATGTCATTTTGGACAGATGAATCTGATTTATTTTTAACTTTCCTGGAAGATGATTCACAGTTAGCTTTAGAAACTTTTTCCTGATGACTATGGGTTATCAGGTAATGGAAACTTCATTATTTATTTGCTGGCAGGATCATGCAATGAACATGGTATTTTCAAGTGCGATCTGAAAGTGCTCTGGCATTTAAACATTTAGTATTTTAGTTTTAGTAGTAGATTATCTTAAACATATTCTAGATCATTTGACTGATAACTGTCCCTTGACCCTGGGATCAAAATTTGCATTTGTGTTTATGTTTGTGGTGGTGCCAAGTAAATACTGTTTTGATTGTTGGGGACTAATACTGAGGAAAAGAATAGAGGTGTTCTTAATGAGTAAGATGATTTTGAGTTAAATGACCAAATTATTTTCTAATATGTGGCATTAATGTTTCATAATTGAAACTGAGAAAAAGTACATGTCTTATGAGGCATTCAGTAGTCCAGTCGTTCGAAACTTAAAAGATACCTTGTGGTGCAGTTGGTACATTTTCATGTTGTGAGCAGAGATTTAAATTCAGCAAAAGCACATCACCTATTTTTTTTAAAGTGTAACTTGTTAAATTGAAATTTGTTTGGAAGTTTTATATTTAGTTTTTAGTTTATTTGGTTTTGTGTTTATGTTGTTTTATATTTAGTTTTTAGTTTATTTGGTTTTGTGTTTTTAGTTTATTTGGTTTTGTGTTTATGTAAGATCCCTATGCATACAGTTTATTTCTAGGTTTATGTTTGGATAGATTTAAATAACCTTAAAGGAGAAATAATTTATGTAATATTAGAAATTGCAGGAACATTTCGCCTTTTTAAAAGGTCTGTGTATAACTCAAGTTGATAGCCTCTATCTCCAGAGTACTAAATGAGTTTAAAGAAATTGATGTTAGACCACCTGAAGACATCTAGTTAAAGTATATGACAGTTGGGCTGGGCGCCGTGACTCATGTCTGTAATCCCAGAGCTTTGGGATGTTGAGGCAGGTAGATCACCTGAAGTCAGGAGTTCAAGACCAGCCTGGCCAACATACTGAAACTCCGTCTCACCAGGCATGGTGGTGGCTCATGCCTGTAATCCCAGCCCTTTGGGAGGTGGAGGCAGGCGAATCACCTGAGGTCGGGAGTTTGAGACCTGCCTGACCAACACGGAGAAACCCTATCTCTGCTAAAAGTACAAAATTAGCTGGGCGTGGTGGTGCATGCCTGTCATCCCAGCTACTCGGGAGGCTGAGGCGGGAGAATCGATGAACCCAGGAGGCGGAGCTTGCGGTGAGCAGAGATTGCGCGCCATTGCACTCCAGCCTGGGCCACAAGAGTGAAACTCCATCTTAAAAAAAAAAAAAAAAGAAAAGAAAACCTCTTCTCTACTAAAAATACAAAAATTAGCCGGGTGTGGTGGCGGGTGTCTGTAATCCAAGCTACTTGGGAGGATAAGGCAGGAGAATTGCTCGAACCCGCGAGGGCGAGATTGCAGTAAGCTGAGATTGCACTATTGCACTCCAGCCTGAGCGACAAGAGTGAGACTGTGTCTCAAAAAATGAAAGTATATAAAAGTCATAATGAATGTGTTAGTCATATTTTACATGTATATAAGCAGCAAAGGAGTATGTAGAAGAATATTTTAAATTATAAAAATAATAAATTTCTTCTGAATAAAGCATCTGATACCATAGGCTACTGCAAGGAAGTTCTGACAGTTTCAGTCTTCAAAGATTCACTCCATTTCTCATGTTATATTTAAGTCATTTGAATGTGTTTAACTCCAAATATTCTATAGTGAATCTTAGGAAAAAATTCCTAATTTATTTGTTTTGTAAATTCACATTTTTGCCAATTGCTCTTCAGTGTGATGTAGGTATTCATGATGAAATAATCATGTTCTCCCTACTAAGATTTACTTGATAAATCCGGTACTTATTGAAGTCAGGCACTACGTGTAGTTTACTCAGTTTGTGGATTTTTTTTTTTTTTTGAGACAGTGTCTCACTCTGTCACACAGGCTGTAAGGCAGTGGTGGGATCATAGCTCACTGCAACCTCAACCTCTCAGACTCAAGTGATCCTCCTGCATCAACCTGCCAAGTATAATAGCTAGGACTACAGGCACATGCCACCCTACCTGGCTAGTTTATTTTTTGTAGAGTTGGGGTCCCACTATATTGCCCAGGCTGGTCTTGAAGTAGAAGAATGATTATGTTGATAAATAATGTCTTATTAAGATTATAGATAATGTCTTATTAAGATTATAAATTATGATTAGTGAAATATCTAGCTAGGAACAATGGCACAGCCACCCATGTCCTAGCTACTCAGAAGGCTAAATCCAGTAGTTTGAGACCAGCCAAGGTAACATAGTGAGACTCTGTCCTCCCCACTATTTTGTTTGTTTGTAGAAATAAGGGTCTGGCTGTTGCCCAGGCTGGTCTCGAACTTCTGGGCTCAAACAGTCTTGCCGCCTTGACTTCCCAAAGTGCTGGGATTACAGGCATGAGCCACTGTACCTGGCCAGTTTACTCACTCTTTAATTAGAGAATACAGACGCGTATAAAAATAATTACGGTGAATTGAGCTGAGCACCAGTAAGTTTTATTTAGTCTTTATACTCTTGAAAAGATATTTCACGTTTCATTAGCCCCCCCACCTCTTTTTTTTTTTTTTTTAAGAGACGGGGGCCGGGCCCTGTGGCTCACGCTTGTAATCCCAGAACTTTTGGAGGCTGAGGCTGGTGAATCAGTTGATCCTAGGAGTTTGAGACCAGCTTGGGCAACAGCAAGACCCTCATTTCATTTTCTTTTTCTTTTTCTCTTTTTCTTTTTCTTTTCTCTTCTTTTTTTTTTTTTTTTTTTTTTTTGAGACAGAGTCTTGGTCTGTCTCCAGGCTGGAGTGAAGTTGGCACAATCTTGGTTCACTGCAACCTCTGCCTCCTGGATTCAAGCGATTCTCATGTCTCCCGAGTAGCTGGGATTACAGGCGCCTGCCACCATGCCCAGCTAATTTTTGTATGTTTAGTAGAGATAGGGTTTTGCCATGTTGGACAGGCTGTTCTTGAATTCCTGAGCCTCAGGTGATCCACCCGCCTCAGCCTCCCAAAGTGCTGGGATTACAGGCATGAGCCACTGCACCCGGCCCCTTTACCTTTTTAAAATTGCTTTTTTTGTGTTGTTGTTGTTGAGTTTTCCATATACTGTTATCTCTACTGTTGTGTTTGAGAATGTCCAAAAAGAATTTTCAAAAACATTTTTAGTAGTCATATGGACAGATATATTCAAATAAAACTTTTAAATTATATTTTATTTATTTATTTTTACTTTATTTTATTATTTTTTTAAAGAATAGAGCAACATCTTGCTATGTTGACTAGTCTGGTCTTGGACTCCTGGCCACAAGCATTCCTCCCATCTCGGCCTCCCAAAGTGCTGGGATTACAGTTGTGAACCACTGCTTCTGGCCTTTAATGACATTTTCTAATAAGGTCTTTTATAATATGGCTTCTGCTAACCTTTCAGTTTTATATTCCTTCTGACTCTTCTCCCTCCTCTCCTCTGCTCTCTTCCTCTCACCCCCACCCCCAAACACACACACAAAATAAAGTTCCAGCCATTCTTTATTTCCCTAAACTCTGGTGAAGTTAGTGTATCTTCATCTCCAGGCCTTCACACATACTGTTTCCTCTACTTGAAACACTTCCTCTCCCATTTGATCGGAGTTCTCTTCAGGTCAAAGCTTAGCTATCATTTACTCTGGAAAAATATTTTTGAGCCTGCAAGTGTAAATGAGGTATTCCTCATATGTGGTGAACTTCTGTTATTATAATATTTATTAACCTGCATTACAGATGCCTATCCTATTTACTTTATCTCTAACAGTAGGCTAGGGATTATATTGCCCTGTGTATCATTGTATCCCAGAATGAAAGAATGAATACTAATATTCATATTATTTCAACAAATTTGTGTTTCTTGTGGGTTCAAGGAACTCTGGGTGATACAGAGTTGAACATAAGTTCTTTTATTCAGGTAACTTCAAATCTAATGGGGGAGAAATAGGTTTCCTCATCCCTTGCCCTACTCCACATGACCTTTTAATAGTAGGAACTTCACACTAAATGGTATGATCATATCTGGTCAAAACCAAGTTGAAAATAAAACCTAGAAATACTGCTGGCCTGTGTCTGAAGCAGCTAATGATTAGACTGTATCTTCTCTTTCTCATATTAGTCAAGAGTAAACTGTGATGATCTTTTTTTTTTTTTTGAAACGGAGTCTCGCTCTGTCGCCCAGGCTGGAGTGCAGTGGCCGGATCTCAGCTCACTGCAAGCTCCGCCTCCCAGGTTCACGCCATTCTCCCGCCTCAGCCTCCCGAGTAGCTGGGACTACAGGCGGCCGCCACTTCGCCCAGCTAGTTTTTTGTATTTTTTTTTTTTAGTAGAGACGGGGTTTCACCGTGTTAGCCAGGATGGTCTCCATCTCCTGACCTCGTGATCCACCCGTCTTGGCCTCCCAAAGTGCTGGGATTACAGGCTTGAGCCACCGCGCCCGGCCAGCTGTGATGATCTTAATGCTGTGTCTTAATTCCTTCATTTTCTGGTACAGCTGCCTCTCTGTATTTGTGGGTTCTACATCCTTGGGTTCAACCAGCTGTGAATCATAAATATTCAAAGAAAAGAAAGGACTGTTGCATCTGTACTGAACATGTACAGACTTTTTTCTTTGTCATTATTCCCTAAACAGTACAGTTTAACAACTATTTACATGCGGCTGCATTCTATTAGGTATTTAAAGTAATCAAGGATAATTTAAAGTATATGGGAGGACATGCATAGGTTATATGCAAATACTATACCATTTTATTTAAAGGACTTGAGCATCTCTGCATTTTGGTATCCTAGGAGGGTCCTGAAACCGCCCCCTCACAGATAGTGAGGGCCAACTATATTTTAACAGATGAAATCTGTGCTGTGTCAGCTTTAGAGAGACAAGTCATGGTCACATTTTCTGGCACTCTTACACACACCCTAAATTCTGTGGTCTTTATTATAAGTTAAGGAACCTGTCTTCCCTTTTGCATATCAAGTACGTGCCATCTCTTAAAAGTCATAGTGCCCTCAGAAGACTGCTAGAACACTCTTGCCACTCTGGTTTACTATTCTCTTTAACTCCTTGAGTCATTAGGCCCAGGAATTTTTTTAGGAAATGTGTATAAAAGAGAAAAAATTCTCTCTTTTATACACATTTCCTGAGTTTATAGCCTCCTGTTCTGTCCTATTCCTCTTGTTGTGTCCCATTCCACATTTCTGAATTGGAATGACACACATGCTCTTAAATTATCTGAGCCTTACTTCCATTTTTTTTATTTAGTCATCATTATTGTCACCATTATGAGTCTTTCAGTAACTGATGACAGACAATTCGTATTAATCATCCCATTTCACAGATATGGAAACTGAGGTAATTAATTTGCCCAGGGTCACATGAGTTAGTATGTGTTAGGGATGGAATTATGAATTGGAATCTCCTACCATCTGGCTGTAAATCCTGTGTTTTGGCTGGGCGCGGTGGCTTACGCCTGTAATCCCAGCACTTTGGGAGGCCAAGGCAGGGGGTTCACGAGGTCAGGAGATTGAGACCATCCTGGCTAACACAATGAAACCCCCTTTCTAAAAATACCAAAAAATTAGCCAGGTGAGGTGGCGTGCGCCTGTAGTCCCAGCTACTTGGGAGGCTGAGGCAGGAGAATGGTGTGAATCCAGGAGGCGGAGCTTGCATTGAGCCGAGATTGCGCCACGGCTTTCCAGTCTGGGGCAACAGAGCAAGACTCCGTCTCAAAAAAAAAAAAATTCTTGTGTTTAAATGACTGTTTTGTTGCTGCTCTCTCTCTACCTCCCAATCTACTACTTTTGGAGAAATAGTCACTATATCATTGGACTGCCACAAAGAGGAAGGCTTTTGAAGTCAGGCCTAGGTGTATAACAGCAAGCCATCTCTTCCAGGTATGGGTGCCATTGCTGTGAAGATAGAGGAAGTTAACGGTGAAGAAGGTAGTCAGAATCTGTTTGTGGCAGAGTGCCAGACTGGACAGGTTACTAGAACAGGAGGCTTTAAGTGATTGCTTAGTGGGCCGAAGAATAAGGTAACTGACCCGTCTCTTTATCTTGAACTTGACCAGACTACTTTGTGTGGATGATTCAAACTCCTTTTCATATGAGTCTTTTATTTTTGAAGGTTGAGAATCTACCTGGGGTAGTGAAGGCATTGGACTCTGGGAAGCCAGTAGACTTGAGATCTACTGTCCTGATTCTTCTATCTTACTAAACAAGACAGTGTCTGTGAGCAAGACACTTTACCTCCAGAGGAGGTGGCTTAGTTGCCTAATTTGTAAAATAATTATAATTCATTATTGGAAGTGGAGATTATAGAGCTGGAATAGTCAATACCTGTGGTATAAATAGTGTGAACAAAAGTTGGATGGCCGTAAAGTGCAAGGTCTTTTTTGAGGAATGTTGCATGGTTCACTTGTGGTAGAGTACAGAGGAATGATGAAAAATAAGCCTGAAAATGTACGATAATGGTAGATTTGAGAGAACCTTGAAAATAGCCTGGAGGACAGTAGATGAGTCCTTCAAAACTTTGTAGGAGAAAAGTGAGAGGACCTGCTTTATAATTGTACCATGACTTCATTTTCTTTATTAATTATTCTCTCTTTTTAAATGTTCAGATTTTAAGGAATAAATTTGCCTTCCAACCAAGTTTTGCTGTTTCATCTCCATTCATTGATAAGTTTTAATTTTGTTGTAGTTGGGCTCAGCAGATTTCTACTTTGTATTGTATATGTTCGTTGAGTAAATATATTTGGTAAAATTAAGAAGGGTAAATAACAAGCAAAAATAGGTTGTGATGCTAGCAGAAATACATTTCTATGTTTCATTAAACATAGAAATTGGCATAAAGAAATAAGCTTAGAAAAGTTACTACTTGGAACAGCTTTTTGCTTATTAACTTTTAGTTTGAGTATAAGGGTCAGAGTTTGGTTGATAATACCTTTTAGGATTTGCTCATGAGGCCAAAGTGCTGCTCTTGTCACAGGACCTAGCTGAGCATCTTGGACATTGTTTTTTAATATGTCAAATCAGTTTCAGTCTTGTTAAGTATAATAAACATTTATTGAATGTTTGGAATAATGGAAGACTTGGCTTCTGTTCAAGGCTCACAATCCAGTGAAGGAATGTAAAACTTGCTTGAATATATAAGACATTCAGAAGAAAGCACTGCAAGAAGTGCGAAAAATAGCCGGGCGTGGTGGCTCACGCCTGTAGTCCCAGCATGTTGGGAGGCCTAGGTGGGCAGATCACAAGGTCAGGATTTCAAGACCAGCCTGACCAACGTGGTGAAATTCCGTCTCTACTAAAAATACAAAAATCAGCCGGGCATGGTGGCACATGCCTGTAATCCCAGCTACTTGGCAGGCTGAAGCAGGAGAATTGCTTGAATGCGGAAGGCAGAGGTTGCAGTGAACCGAGACCATGGCGCCACTACACTCCAGCCTGGGCAACAGAGCAAGAGTATGTCTCAAAAAAAAAAAAAAAAAAAAATTTCAACTGGTTAGATGTAAGAAAATATTGTGGGCAGAATCACAGTGAGTAGTGAGAATAATCTTTCTGGAATGCAAATATTGATTATTTTATTGTTTTACTTTTTAAGTTACCATGGCTCCCCCAAATTTCTAATACGACCCTCAAGGTCCTGTGTGGCCTGGTTCTGACTTATTTCTCTAGCCTCAGCTTAAATTGTATTTTATATTTTCTTTTTCCTGCTGCCATGCCTCTCTACATACTCTTGCCTTTTCTTTGGAGTTTTACTATTCTTTGTATCCTCAGAGTCTATCACAGTGTACAGCCTGTACTAGTAATTGTGTTTGAAGGACTATATGCCTTGTTGTACCATAGAGAGGGTAAGTTTAGGCAAACACTGAAATTGAGGAACAAAATTTTGTTGGTAATTGGAGCTTGATTATTCTTTTTTTGATTATACTTCCATATAGTGAAATAAGTGGAGATACCAAAATATAAAAAAATGAACTTTTTGCTTTGTGGATTTGAGAAAGACTGTAAAGAGTAAATTATATAGTATGTGTGAGAAAGGTGAAATTCACCATTGATTTTTCTTTCCTTCCTTTGATTTGAGAGTTTAAGCTTGTATTAACAAACTCAAATTAACAGTTTCATTTCTGAAAAAAAATAGTTGATACCGTCTGTTTAAGCATGGCACTACATTACACCAAAGCAGGTATGAGCCAAAATGAATTGTACTTTTTTCTGTTTATTTCCCAGACATGGGGAAACATTAACTTACTTAATAAGTATTAGCTGGCACTTGCATTATGCAGGATGGAAAATGTAATTTGCATGACGCTAAGGTAGCACTATAGTAGGATATAATGATGTGGCCTGTGTTTTCAAGGCACTTTTTTCCTGCATAGTATGGAAAGTAAAAGAAATATAGGGATAGTGTTAATAGGTAAAAGGTTTATTGCCTTTTAGGTTAGGTACTTGTCTTATTTGCAAATATGTCCTTTCCGGCTACTGTCTAGCCACTACTGTAATAATCACATTCCTGAGAAATGCTTGAGTTCTTGAAGGCATTTCAGCCAAGCGCACATTTCTAAGTAAAACTTGGACTGTCCCTTTCTATGTTTTCTAAACAGGTGAGCAGGCTAGATAATGTAAATAAAAATACATATTTCTCTAATTTTCTTTTGATCCTAGAACACTACAGGTGGCCAGTATTTTTTTCTTTTTCCCTTTGGATCTGCTTTGGTTGTTCTTAGCGTTTTAGAAGCATACCTGTCCCTCACACGCATCCATGCAATGAAGCCTTATACATGTTTTCCAAATGGAAGGTAAATGAAGAGGGAACTTTTATACCTTCACTTCTTTCATAGAAAGATCATTCTCATTCTCTTTTTAAGAGATTATTTCTCTTTAACAGAAAGATCATTCTCTCCTTCCCTAGGTTTCCCATGTTGTGGTTAAGGCTGAGAATTCCTGAGAGAGATAGAGTGAGAGAGAGAAAGTGCACGCACACAAGTGCTTGTGATTGAGAATGAAAAGAGAGCTAAGTGGGGTGTGTGGGAGACTTAATAAAATAGATGTCGAGCTAGGTCTTGAACAGGTAGTTTTTGGACAGAAAAAAAAATGGAAAAGGATACTAATGTGAGCCTAAGATATTAGCAAAAGATATAAGTGTGCAAACATTAGCAAAAGATGTAAGTGTGTAAACGTTAGGAAAAGATTTATTTCTTATGATAAAACTATAAACAAACATAAGTCAAACATGGATCATCATTTATACATGTTTATGTGAAGATCTTAAAGTTTCTCCTAAATGGTATATTTTCCCATATAAGAAATGTTTATGATACTGTTTAGACTACTAAAGATCAATTTTTTTTTTTTTTTTGAGATGGAGTTTCGCTCTTGTTGCCCAGACTGGAGTACAATGCATGATCTTGGCTCACCGCAACCTCCACCCACCAGATTGAAGTGATTTTCCTGTCTCAGCCTCCCAAGTAGCTGGGACTACAGGCATGCGCCACCATGCCTGGCTAATTTTTGTATTTTTAGTAGAGATGGGGTTTCACTATGCTGGCCAGGCTGGTCTCGATCTCCCAACCTCAGGTCATCCACCCGCCTCGGCCTCCCAAAGTGCTGGGATTACAGATGTGAGCCGCCGCACCCGACCTTTTTTTTTTTTTGGCGGAGTTTTGCTCTCATTGCCCAGGCTGGAGTGCAGTGGCGCCATCACGGCTCACTGTGACCTCCGCCTCCTGGGTTCAAACGATTCTCCTACCTCAGCCTCCTGAGTAGTTGGGATTACAGGCACCTGCCACCACGCCCGGCCAATTTTTTGTATTTTTAGTAGAGATGGGGTTTCACAATATTGGCCAGGCTGGTCTCAAACTCCTGACCTCAGGTGATCTGCCTACCTCGGCCTCCCAAAGTGCTGGGATTGCAGGTGTGAGCCACCGTGCCCGGCCAAGATAAAATATTTTTTTGTTGTAAAAAAAACCCAGTATTCCTCAATTACATTTTAACTTTTTTAAAGCTTAGGATACTTCATAAAAGGAAGCATCCCAGGAATTTCTAAATGCCTAATTCTCATCTATTCAAATCATTAAGTATATATTACTTCTAAAGGGGTATAACAAATTAAGCTATTAGAGTTCTTAATGTCAAAATTGTGGGAGCAATGTTCTCTATAGTTGCCATACTTTTTGTTTTATATTTATTTAATTTTTTTGAGACAGAGTCTCGCTTTGTCGCCAGGCTGGAGTGGAGTGCAGTGGTGCAATCTTGGCTCATTGCAACCTCTGCCTCCTGGGTTCGAGTGGTTCTCCTGCCTCAGCCTCCTGAGTAGCTGGGACTAAGGCGCTTGCCACCACGCCCAGCTATTTTTGTATTTTTGGTAGATACGGGGCTTCACCATGTTGGCCAGGATGGTTTCAATCTCTTGACCTCATGATCCACCCACCTTGGCCTCCCAAAACGTTATAGTTGCTATACTTATGAGTGGTTTCAATGAGCTAGTACTAAGTAATGTGAATAATTTTTTCCTGGATGTTTAAAAGCCATCCCTCTCAAAATTAGGTGGCTTAACTAACAGCGAAGTTTTTTTTGAGACAGAGTCTCGCTGTGTTGCCCAGGCTGGAGTGCAGTGGCAGGATGTCGACTCACTGCAGTCTCTACCTCCCGGGTTCATGTAACAGCGAAGTTTTATTTTATTTTATTAAGAATTCCTCATCATTTTCTTTCTTTGCCTGCTTTGTTTTTCCTTCATAGTAAGTTTTAATTATCAAGACTTTTTCATGAAAAGAAGTACGTTTAAACCTTTTTATAGGCCTGTGTGTGTGTGTGTGTGTGTGTGTGTGTGTGTGTGTGTGTGTGTGTGTGTGTGTGTGGGTGTGGGTGTGTGGGCGGAGGAAGATGCCATGGAATTCATTCCACAGAGCTATCCAGGATATCTTTCTACATCAGTGTCTGTGGGCCAAATCAGATATCCTTTTTGTTGTTGTTGTTACTGCCATCACCCCCACTCTCCTTCCCTCCCTAGACACAACCTAGTACCTGCCTCCCAGACACTGTATTTTGCAGAAACTTAATTGATAAGTAATGTCTACATGAGCTGTTAAAGGGAATTTTCAAAGAATATTATTATTTTCTTCTTTTACTTTTTAAAGGTTAGATATATCTATTATAGAGATTGTGTTTAGATTTTTTCTCTTGGAAATTTTAAATTCTAGGTTTAATAACTACATTTATTAAATTTAGTACTATAGTAATAAATATGAGTATAAATACCTGACTCCTAAATTTAGGATTCTTTCAGCTTATTCATGTTTATTTTCTTAACGATCTTAAATATTTCTTTCATTTTGATCATCAATATACTGAATTAGTGTAGAGTAGATTAATAAAATCTGAGGAATCACATTTATTTGATCAAAGTGAATTCTCCCTTTACATATGTAGAAAACATCTTTGCCTTATTTTATTTATTTTTTTTGAGACGGAGTCTCGCTCTGTTGCCTAGGCTGGAGTGCAGTGGCACAATCTCAGCTCACTGCAACCTCCACCTCCCGGTTCAAGCGATTCCCCTGCCTCAGCCTCCGGAGTAGCTGGGATTACTGGCACACGCCACCACGCACAGCTAATATTTTTTTGTATTTTTAGTAGAGACAGGGTTTCACCACGTTGGCCATACTGGTCTCGAACTCCTGACCTCAGGCAATCCTCCGGCCTCAGCCTCCCAGAGTGCTGGGATATAGGCGTGAGCCACTGCACCCAGCCTGCCTTATGTTAAGGTAATTTTATTTTTTGTAGATGAAGTAAGTTCTTCCAAACTTGAGGTATTATTATAAGAGATTGCACACATATGGTCATTTCCATATTTTATAGTTAAGAAAACTGAGAACTTTATGACTTCATTTATTCAGCAACAAAAATTTGCCAAATATTTATTGAGTCTTTACATATGCCAAACAATGTTCTAGATAATAGGAATATATCAGTGAACAAAAGACAAACACTTTCTAATTTTATGGAGGTTACATTTTGGTAGCATTTTTCTCATTTATTTTTAGTTTTTAAGTTTTAACTTTTATTATAGATTAAAGGGTACGTGTATAGGTTTATTATTATGTGGGTAAATTGTGTGATGCCGAGGCTTGGGGTCCCAGTGATCTCATCACCCAGGCAATAAGCACAGTACCCAACAGGTACTATGATCGGCACCATTGTACTCCATCTGGGCAACAGAACGAGACCGTCTCTAAAATAAAAAATAAAAGTAAAAAAATAAAGTACCATTAAGATAGCTCATCGTTTCCTACCTCAAGAAAGGAAACTTCCTCTGTTTATGGAAAAGGGGCTTATATGTGGCTTAATGCTTTCAAATACCACATAAATGTGAAATTATTGGAATACAATTACCAGTTAAAAATTATCTATTAGCCAGACACAGTGGCTGACGCCTGTAATCCTACCACTTTGGGAGGCCCGGGCAGATCACTTGAGGTCAAGAGTTCAGCACCAGCCTGGCCAACATGGTGAAACCCCGTTTCCACTAAAAATACAAAATTAGTCGGGAGTGGTGGTGTGTGCCTGTAGTCCTAGCTACTTGGGAGGCTGAGGCAGGAGAATTGCCTGAACCCGGGATGCGGAGGTTGCATTGAGCTGAGATTGCGCCACTGTGCTCCAGCCTGGGCAACAGAGTGAGACTCTGTCTAAAAATAAATAAATAAATAAAAATTGAGTATCTCTATTATGCTTTAAACCACCTACTGCCATGTAAAATGTCATTGAGATCTTTGAGGATGGTGGTGGTATTTTGATAATCCATTAAACCTT
Source organism: Macaca fascicularis (assembly GCF_037993035.2). NCBI lineage: Eukaryota > Metazoa > Chordata > Mammalia > Primates > Cercopithecidae > Macaca > Macaca fascicularis. Next base: position 98,796,112 of record NC_088381.1, on the reverse strand, counting down.
ATTTTAGGATCTATTATAAGTAGAAGAGATAAGTTGTATTTGCTTTTGGACATCCTACTTACTGTTTAGTCTTTTTTTTTTTTTTTTTCCACCTCAGATTTCTTCTTTTTTTTTTGAGAGGGAGTCTCGCTCTGTGGCCCAGGCTGGAGTGCAGTGGCCGGATCTCAGCTCACTGCAAGCTCCGCCTCCCAGGTTCACACCATTCTCCTGCCTCAGCCTCCCGAGTAGCTGGGACTGCAGGTATTTTTTAGTAGAGACGGGGTTTCACCGTGTTAGCCAGGATGGTCTCATCTCCTGACCTCATGATCCGCCCGTCTCGGCCTCCCAAAGTGCTGGGATTACAGGCTTGAGCCACTGTGCCCAGCCGTTTTTGTTTGTTTGTTTGTTTGTTTTTTTGAGGCAGAGTCTTGCTCCTCACCCAGGCTGGAGTACAGTGGTGCAATCTTGGCTCACTGCAACCTCCCTGCCTCCTGGGTTCAAGCGATTCCCCTGCCTCAGCCTCCTGAGTAGCTGGGATTACAGGCACATGCCATCATGCCTGGGCTAATTTTTGTATTTTTAGTAGAGATGGGGTTTCCCCATGTTGGCCAGGCTGGTCTCGAACTCCTGACCTCAAGTGATCCATCCACCTTGGCCTCCGAAAGTGCTAGGATCATAGGCGTGAGCCACCACGCCCAGCCTGGAATTCTTTTATCAGTAAAATTGGAAAATGTTATTTTCATGAAAAATTTTATAAGCTCTTGCAAGCAAGTTTTTTGTTTATCCATTCTCTTTGAAAAGACGAAAATTGAGTATGTACTGGGTAGGTGGGGGACTGGACTGTTTCTATTATTAGATGATCGTACAAAGGTTTTTGTGCCCTGCTTCAGCACACTGAATTATGGGGTAAGGGGTGTGTGTGTGTGTGTGTGTGTGTGTGAATTCTAAGCTACCTTGTGATTCTCATAATTAACTAGGTTTTGAAACCCTTGTGTGATACGGTTTTTATTTTGTATTTTTTGCTTTATGTAAAATGTCAATGGTTTGCCTGACTCTTTATCTTAAAATTATTTTACATTTGAACCTTGCCTTTAGCTCCAAATATTTAAGTGCTTTGAATACACATGAATAATTTTAGTTGACCATTAACAGATGAGGGTGCCAACATTTCTTAACCTACTGTTTTATTTTAATTTATTTTGAGAGATGGAGTCTTGCTCTGTTGCCCAGGCTGGGGTGCAGTGGTGCAGTCATAGCTCCCTGTGGTCTCCAACTCCTGGGCTCCAGTGGTCCTCCCATCTCAGCCTCTCAAGTAGCTGGGATTACAGGCGCACACCACCATGCCTGGTTAATTTTTAAAATTTTTTTGTAGAGACAAGATCTTGCTTTGTTGTCCAGGCTGGTCTTGAACTCCTGGCTGGCTTCAGGTGATCCTCCTGCCTGGGCCTCTCAAAGTGTTGGGATTACAGGCATGAGGCACCGTGCCTGGACAGAAAACCTACTGTTTTTGAGTAGTGGTGTTATGGATTTATTATTAGTTGCTCTAACCTGAATTTGCCTGTATGTTGCTTCCAAAGCTACAATATTTAAGTTTTTTCTTAATTCCTTAGATATTTGCTTCTGAATGGTATTGCAGTTTCTTTATTAAGTGCTAAAGAATGTCTTAAAATCACTAAATACAACAAAACTCACTTGTATCTAGTGTTTCCTTTTAGTTAAAAATTTTTTTTAAAGTAAGAAAACTCTTGCAATAGAATAAATTTTATGAAGTTATTTGTCAAAGCAAGATACTGTTTTTTTAAGAAACATTGCAAAATAGGGCCAGGTGCGGTGGCTCACGCCTGTAATCCCAGCACTTTGGGAGGCCAAGCTGGGCAGATCACAAGGAGTTTGAGCCCGGCCGGTATGGTGAAACCTCGTCTCTACTGAAAATACAAAAATTAGCTGGTCGTAGTGGTGGGCGCCTGTAATCCCAGCTACTCGGGAGGCTGAGGCAGGAGAACAGCTTGAACCCGGGAGGCAGAGGTTGCAGTGAGCCAAGATTGTACCACTGTACTCCAGCCTGGGTGACAGAGCAACACTCCATCTCAAAAAAAAAAAAAAAAAAAAGAAACATTGCAGAATAGTAGTTAACTTTTTAGTTCACTACCAGCAGAATCAAAGTTGAAAGTTTTACACTGGTGACCTCTAGTGGTCTTGCAGTTAAAAAATTATCTGCTGTCAAGTACCAACAAATATCAAATAATTCTCCCCACCCCCATACAGAGTCTTGCTCTGTAGTGCGGGTTGTAGTGTAGTGGTGCAATCTCAGCTGACTGCAGCCTCTGCCTCCTGGGTTCAAGCAGTTCTTCTGCCTCAGTCTTCCGAGTAGCTGGGATTATAGGCACGCACTACGCCTGGCTAATTTTTGTATTTTTAGTAGAGATGTGGTTTCACCATGTTGGCCAGGATGGTCTAGAACCCTTGACCTCGTGATCCGCCCACCTCGGCCTCCCAAGGTGGTGGGATTACAGGCGTGAGCCACCGTACCCAGCCTGAAATAGTTCTTAAGTGCATTTGCATGCTGATTGTTGAATAAATTCAGATGATATATAAAATGTCCTGCCAGGCATGATGGCTCATGCCTGTAATCCTAGCACTTTGGGAGTCCAAGGTGGACAGATTACCTGAGGTCAGGAGTTCAAGACCATCGTGGTCTTTCACATGGTGAAAGCCCATCTATACTAAAAATACAAAAATTAGCTAGGTGTGGTGGCGTGCACCTGTAGTCCCAGCTGCTCAGGAGGTTGAGGCAGGAGAATCGCTTGGACCCAGGAGGTGGAGGTTGCTGTGAGCCAAGATTGTGCCACTGCACTCCAGCCTGGGCAGCAGAGCGAGATTCCATCTCAAAAATGTATAAATAAAAAATAAACTGTCCCAAATGAACACCTTTTCCTGTATTCAAAGGAAGAAAAGCTATCCTGAAAATCAGTAATAATATTTGTTACCCTGAATTATCAACTGAAATTGTATATGGAAACAAGTTTACAAAAATTAATTTTTGCCTGAAATAACACTTCAGATCAGAGTAATTAAAAACAAAATTTGTTGAGTTGGGCACATAAAAACGAAATTTTTGGTGCCTATTTTATTGATGCAACTACAGAGTCCATTGGGAAACCTTTTTCTTTGGGCCTCAGTCTTTGACCTTATCTTCACAATAAAAATACACCTTTTAAATCTTTCTTTTTATTTAGATTTTCTTTGATATCTCTCAGAGTTTTTTGTAGTTTTCTTCCTGTGCATATTTTGTTAGCTTTATGCTTAAGGTTTTTGGTGCTAAGGTAAATGGTACTGTGTTTTGACTTTCAAAATCTAAATGTTTATTACTATTGCATAGGAAAGTAATGGACTTTTGTTTATTAATATTGTTTCCTGCAACCTTGCTGTAATTGCCTTTTTTTTTTTTTTTGAGATGGAGTCTCACTGTCATCCAGGCTGGAATGCAGTGGCATGATCTTGGCCCACTTCACCCTCTGCGTCATGGGTTCAAACGATCCTCCTGCCTGAGCCTCCTGAGTAGCTGGGACTACAGGTGTGAGCCACCACGCCCAGCTAACTTTTGTATTTTTTAGTAGAGACAGGGTTTCACCATGTTAGCCAGGCTGATCTCAAACTCCCAACTCAAGTGATCTGCCTGCCCTGGCCTCTCAGAGTTCTGGGATTACAAGCGTTAGCCACCGCACCCAGCTTTATAATTGCTTCTTTGATCCAGGGTTCTTTTTATTGATGTTTTAGGATTTTTAATATAGGCAGTCAGGTCATCTGCAAACAGAGTTTTATTTCTACCTTCTCCATCTATATACCTCTTCTTTTCTCATCTCCTGCATTAGCTAGGACTTTGAGTATGATGTTGAATAGGAGTGATGAAAGAGGAGATCCTTGCCTTCTTCCCAGTCTTAGGGGGAAAAGCATCTGCTTTTTCATTAATAAATATGATATTTAGCTATAGGTTTTTCATTGATATCCTTTATTAAGTTGAGGGCGTTCCCCTTATCCTATTTATTGAGAATTTTTGTCATGAATGGATATAAGATTTTGTTCTTTTCTGTATTTATTGATATTTCTTCTTTAGCTTGTTTAACCAATTAATGATGTGTTATATTAACACAATTTTGAATGATGAATCACTCTAGTATGCCTGGAATAAATCCTACTTTGTTGGATTCAGTTTGCTAGTATTTTGTTAAGGGGTTTTGCATCTATGCTCATGAAAGATATGTTTGTAGTTTTCCTTTCTTGTAGTATATTTGTCTGGTTTTGGTATTAGGATAATACTGGCTTCATCAAGTGAGTTAGTAAGTGTTCCTTTTGCTTCTGTTTTTTGGAAGAGATTGTAGAGAATTGGTATTTCATTCTTAAATGTTTAACAGAATTCACCATTGAGCCCATCTGGGCATGATGCTTTTTATTTTTGAAGACTATTAATTGTTGGTTCCATTTCTTTAGTATATATGGATCCATTCACATCATTTGTTGCTCCTTATGTGAGTTTTTGTAGAGTGTGTCTTTCAAGGAATTGGTCCATTTCATCTTAGTTATCAAATTTGTGGGCATTAAGCTGTTTATAATTTTTATTTTCCTTTTAATGTCCATGGGTTCAATAATGAGGACCCTTCTTTCTTTTTTTTTTTTTTTTTTCCTGAGATGGAGTCTTGCTTTGTTTCCCTGGCTGGAGAGCAATGGCGTGATCTCTGCTCACTGTAACCTCTGCCTTCTGGGTTCAAGCGATTCTCTTGCCTCAGCCTCCCCGATAGCTGGGATTACAGGCACCCACCACCACACCTGGCTAATTTTTTTTTTTTTTTTTTTGTATTTTTAGTAGAGATGGGGTTTCGCCATGTTGTCCAGGCTGGTCTCAGATTCCTCACCTCAGGTGATTTGCCCAGCTCGCCTCCCAAAGTGCTGGGATTGCAGGCATTGAACCACCATGCCTGGCCTCATTTCTGATATTAGTAGTTTGTGTCTTCTTTCTTCCTCTTTCTCCCCCTTTTTCCGTCTCTCCCCCTGCTTTTTTTGCGAGCTTGGCTAGAGTTTAATCCATTTTAATGATCTTTTCAATGAACTGGTTTTACTGATTTTTCTATGGTAAGTTTTTCGATTTCTATGTTCTATTTTGTATTATTTCTTTTGTTTATAATGCTGTTCTTTCTCTGCTTTCCTAAGATGGAAGCTAAATTGTTGGTTTCAAAGCTTTCTCTTTTTTTTCATTTATGTATTTACTTTGAAATACTTTCGCTCTTGTTGCCCAGGCTGGAGTGCACTGGCATGATGTCTGCTCACTGCAGCCTCCGCCTCCCGGGTTCAAGCGACTCTCCTGCCTCAGCCTCCCAAGTAGATGGGATTACAGCCACCCACCACCACACCCGGTGAATTTGTTGTATTTTTAGTAGAGATAGGGTTTCGCCATGTTGGCCAGGCTGGTCTCAAACTCCTCATGTCATGTGATCTGCCTGCCTAGGCCTCCCAAAGTGCTGGGATTACAGGCTTGTGCCACCATGTCCGGTCAATTTTTGTATTTTTAGTAGAGATGGGGTTTCACCATGTAGGCCAGGCTGGTCTCAAACTCCTGAGCTCAGGTAATCTCTCCACCTTGGCCTCCCAAAGTGCTAGGATTACAGGTGTGAGCCACAGTGTCTGGCCAAAATATTTTAAAACGTATCCTGATACTTCTTTGACCAATGTTTCACTTACAAGTATGTTTAATTTCCTATATTCTGGGATTTTGTAATTATCTTTCTGTTACTGATTTTTAGATTTAATTATATTGTAGTCTGATAGTACACTGTATGAATTCTAATCTTTTAAAGTTGTTAAGGTGTGTTTTATGGTCCAAAATGTTTTTCTTTTTTTTTTTTTTGAGACGGAGTCTTACTCTGTCGCCCAGGCTGGAGTGCAGTGGCCGGATCTCAGCTCACTGCAAGCTCCGCCTCCCGGGTTTACGCCATTCTCCTGCCTCAGCCTCCCGAGTAGCTGGGACTACAGGCGCCCGCCACCTCTCCCGGCTAGTTTTTTGTATTTTTTAGTAGAGACGGGGTTTCACCGGGTTAGCCAGGATGGTCTCGATCTGCTGACCTCGTGATCCGCCCGTTTCAGCCTCCCAAAGTGCTGGGATTACAGGCTTGAGCCACCGCACCCGGCCCAAAATGTTTTTCTTGATGAACATTCCATGTGAGTTTGAAAATAAGGTGTGTTCTGCATTCCATGTGAGTTTGAAAATAAGGTGTGTTCTGCTGTTCTTGGATAAAGTACTGTGTAGATATCAATTAGATCCAGCTGACTGATGATGCTGTTCAGTTGAACTATATCTTTACTGGTTTTCTGCCTTGCTGGATCTCTCAGTTACTGGTAGAGGAGTGTTGTAGTTTCCAGCTATAATAGTGGATTCATGTATTTCTCAATTTTTGCTTCTCCTATTTTGACACACTAAAGGGTTGTTTTGTTCTTGGAGAATTGACCTCTTTATCATTATGTAACATCCCTCTTTATCCTGGATTATTTTCCTTGTTCTGAAGTCTGCTTTGTCTGAAATTAATGTAACTATTCCCACTTCTAAAAAATTAATGTTCGCATGGTATAACTCCCCATCCGTTTACTTTTTGTCATTTTCTGTGTTTGTACTTAAATAAAATTTATTGTAGGCAACCTGCCTGGCATTTTATTTTTTTAATTCACTACAACAGTCTTTTTTGATTGGTTTATTTAAATAATTCACATTTAAAGTGATTATTGATGTAGTTGGGTTAGTACCATGTCCGTAACTCTTTTCTATTTTTGCACTTGTTCTTTGTTTATAATCCTCTTTTTCTGCCTTCTCTGGTTTGAGAATTTTGTATGACTGCATTTTCTCTGCTCTCTTAGCATATGAACTATAGTTTTAAAATTTTTCGTTTGGTAGTTATCCTAGAACTTCTAAAATACATTTACAACTAATTCAAGTCCACTTTTTTTTTTTTAAAAGAGCCAGGGTCTCTCTCTGTCACCCAGACTGGAGTGCAATGGCACAATCATAACTCACTTGTAGCCTTGATCTCCTGGGTTCAAGTGGTCTTCTCACATCAGCTTCCCAAATAGCTGAGACTAGAGGCCTGTGCTGCCACACCTGGCTAATTTTTTAAATAAAAGTTTTGTAGACATGCAGTCTTGCTATATTGCCCAGGCTTCAAGTCTACTTTCTTGCCTTTCTTTCCTTCCTGTTCTGTTCTGTTCTGTTTTCTTTTCTTTTCTTTCTTTCTGTCTTTCTCTCTGTCTCTCTTTTTTTCTTTCTTTCTTCTTTCTTTCTCAGTAGATTTGGGAGAATAGGTTGCGTTTGGTTGCATGGAAAAGTTCTTTTTGGTGATTTCTGAGATTTTGGTGCACCTGTCATCTGAGCAGTGTACACTGTACCCATTGTGCAGTCTTTTATTCCTCACCCGCCTCCCATTTTTCCTCTCAAGTCCCCAAAGCTCATTATATCATTCTTATGTCTTTGCATCCCCATAGCTTGGCTCCCAGTTATGAGAATGTATAATGTTTGGTTTTCCATTCCTGAGTTGCTTCATTTAGAACAATGGTCTCTCCAGCTGCATCCAGATTGCTGCAAATGCCTTTATTTCATTCCTTCTTATGGCTGAGTAGTATACCATGGTATATCACATTTTCTTTATCCACTCGTTGGTTGATGGGCATTTAGGCTGGTTCCATATTTTTGCAGTTGTGAATTGTGCTGCTGTAAGCATGCGTGTATAAGTGTTTTTTCATATAATGATTTCTTTTCGTCTGGGTAGATAACCAGTAGTGGGACTGCTGAATGAAGTCACCTTTCACATAATATTGTATAGCTTCACAGGCAGCGCAGGCACCTCATAGTGTAGGCATACTTCACATTAGTGCACTTTGCTGATACGAGTTTTTTACAATTTGAAGGTTTGTGGTAACTCTATGTCAAGCAAGTCTGTGCCATTTTTCCAACAGCATGTGCTCACTTTGTTAGCAGTTTTTGGCAATGAAGTGTTTCCTCCTGTTTGTTTGTTTATTTTTGTTTTAAGACATTGTTACTTATTTTAAGACAGTCTTACTCTGTCACCCGGGCTGGAGTGTAGTGGCGCAACGTCAGCTCATTGTAGCTTCTACTCCCCCCAGGCTCAAGTGATCATCCTGCCTCAGCCCCCTGAGTAGCTGGGACTAGAGGCGTGTGCTACAGCACGTGACAAATATTTGTTTTATTTATTCATCATTTTCAAGGTTTTCTTTTCTTTTCTTTCCTTGTAGTTATGCTATTTGGGGTTCCTTGAGATTCCATGTGAATTTTGTGATGGATTTTTCTATTTTCTGCAGAAATAAAGTTGGGATTTTGATAAGGATTGCATTGAATCTGTAGATTGCTTTGGGTATTGACATTTTAACAGTATTAAGTCTTGTAATCCATTAACATGAGATGTGCTTCCATTTATTTATGTCTTAATTTCTTGCAGCATTGTTTTATAGTTTTCATTATGTAAGTCTTTCACATCCTTGGTTAATTCCTACTCTTTTTGATGCTATTGTGAATGGAATTGTTTTCTTAATTACCTTTTCAGATTGTTCATTGTTAGTGTATAAAAATGAAACTGATTTTTCTGTGTTGATTTTGTATTCTATACTTTGCTGGATTCATTTATTCTCATAGATTATTATGGAATCTTTTGAGTTCCTACATCATACCTGTGAACATAATTTTATTTCTTTCTTTCCAATTGGGTTGCCTTTTACTCTGTTTCCTAATTGATGGGAATTCTAGTACTATATTGAATAGAAGTGTGAAAGTGGATTTCCTTGCTTTGTTCCTGATCTTAGAGAAAAAGCTTTCAGTCTTTCATCATTGACTATGTTTGCTGTAGGTTTTTCATATATGGCTTTTATTATGATGAGGTAATTTTCTTCTGTTTCTTGTGTGTGGAGTGTTATCATGAAAGGGTGTAGAATTCTGTCCATTGCTTTTTCTGCACTGAGATAATCATGACTTTTTCCTTCATTCTGTTAGTGTACTTTCTTACATTGATTGATTTTCATGTTGAATTATATTTTCATTACAGGAATAAATCCTTCTTGGTCATGTAATTCTTTTAATATGCTGCTGAATTCAGTTTGCTAGTATTTCGTTGAAAATTTTAGTATCAGTGTTCATAAGGGATGTTGATTGGTCTATCGTTTCTTTAGTGTCTTTGTCTGCCTTTGGTTATCGGGGCAGTGCTGGCCTCATAGAATGAGTTGGGTAGTATTCCCTTCTCTTCAAATTTCTGGAAAAGTTGGAGAAAGATTGGTGTTAGTTATGCTGGTGGAATTCACTAGCGAAGCTATCAGATTCAGGGCTTTTCTTTGTTGGGAGAGTTATTTGTGTGGAATTGGTGGTTCCCAATTTAACTTTAATATCTGATTTTAGTAATTTGAGTCTCTCCTCTTTCTCCCTCCCTCCATCTCTCTTCTCTCTTTCTCTCTTTGTCCCCTTCTCTCCCCTCTCCCCCAGCTAAAGGGTTGTCAGTTTTTTAATCTTTTCGAAGATCGGACTTTTGCTTTCAATAATTTTTTTTTTTCTGTTCTCTTTCATTGGTCTCTGCTCCAATCTTTATTTCCTTCTACTGGCTTTTGGTTTAGTTTGTTCATTTTCTAGTTTAAGTTGTAAGTTGTTTGAGATCATCTTGTTTTTTACTTACTATTATTTTTGGTGTGTTCACTTTACTAACAACACATCAGTTGTTCTCACTGTGGAATGTAAGTTCAGGTTAGACGAGAATTTCGTAAGTTTAAAAGCATTCTGTAGTGTATCAAAGTTTGTATATAATGTCTGGCAAAACCAACTTGCTCATAAATCATTAATCACTTCCATTATAGATAATTTTAGTTTAAAATGTATGAATTCTTACAGAGAAAATAAACATAATGTACACATCTTAATAGTGTTCTTTTATCGTTGTATCAAGGCTTAAAAAATATATATGTATTTCAAGATGACATTTTAAAATATTCTAATAGAACTGTAGCAAAATACAATTCTGCAGTTACAAAAGAGCTAAACTGGAATCCATAATTAAGTTATTCTAATCTTTACAATTAAAAAAATTTTTTTTGAGACAGTCTCGCTTTGTCACCCAGACTGGAGTGCAGTGGTGTAATCTCAGCTCACTGTAACCTCCGCCTCCCGGGTTCAAGTGATTCTCCTGCCTCACCCTCTTGAGTCACTGGGATTACAGGCACGTGCCACCACACCTAGCCGATTTTTGTATTTTTTGTAGAGATAGGGTTTCACCATGTTGGCCAGGCTGATCTCGCATTCCTGACCTCAGGTGATCCACTAACCTTGTCTTCCCAAAGTGTTAGGATTACAGGCGTGAGCGCGTGCCCGGCCTAATCTTTCCAATTGTGATTCTGAAATAAATATTATGTAGCTCTGTTGTTTGCTGTAAGTTCAATTTAGACACACTTTTCGTTGTGGGAGGCGTTAAAAGTTACACTCCATTACAAGTTAATAGAGATAGGGTCTTGCTCTTTTGCCCAGCTGGAGTGTGGCGCAATCATAGCTCATTGTAACATCAAACTCTTGGGCTCAAGCTGTCCTCCCCACTCAGCCTCCCAAGTAGCTGGGACTCCAGGTGTGCACCACCATGCCCAACTAATTTTTTTTTTTTTTTAACTTTTTTATAGAGATGGGGTCCTGCCATGTTGCCTAGGCTGGTCTCTAACTCCTGGCCTCAAGTGATCCTCCTGCCTCAGTGTTATATATAAAGTTTTGGTGCTACAAAAGAAATAGCACTCGAATATAAAATTTTCTTTTTCTCAGCAAGGCAAGTTACTTCTATATAGAAGGGTGTGCCCTTACAGATGGAACAATGGTGAGCACACACTTGGACAAGGGAGAGGAAGGGGTTCTTATCCCTGACGCATGTGGCCCCTTGCTGCTGTGTCATTCCCCTGTTGGCTAGGGTTAGACTGCACAGGCTAAACTAATTGCGGTTGGCTAATTTAAAGAGAATGATGGGGTGAGTGCTTTGGCGGGGGTCAGGGCAGAGCAGGTAGCAGGTAATTGGAATGAGTTAGAGTGGAGCAAGTGATTGGAGTGTAGAGTGAAGTAGGTGAGTCAGGGTGGAGTAGGTAACTGGAATGAGTCAGGGTGGACTTAGTTAATCGAAAAAGATTGCTTTACGAGGAAGTTTAAAAGTAGAAGGCAAAGAATTGAACATACTGACACATTCTTTGAAAAGATATTTAGGACTCATATCTAACAATCCCTCCCCTTGTGTTTCCTTACAGCTTTCTTTTCAAACTTTTTTTTTTTAAATGTCTTTGCTTAGTTGTTTTGCTTGACTTTCTAAAAGAAGCAGCTTTTCTGGATAAGGTGGAGGGTAGTTAAGGGAGGTTTTAGTAAGTGCCGTTTTTATGAGCCTCTGCATCAGTTTACGGATGCATGGTATGACACAGCACCTGACAGGAATAAGTACACCTATTATGGCTGCAAGGGAAGAATTGAGGCTATTATTCCTTTCCATTTACCGAACTACTTTTTTTAGCCATCCTGTAAAGGGGTCATTTACCCCTGAGTTGCTGTCTAACTCATTGGATAGAGCAGTCAGACCTTGGAATGCTTTTGTTATACTTTTATCAGGGGCGGTGCTGTTTGGGATGAAGGTAAAACATTGAGTTTTAATCATGATGCAAACTCCTCCTCTTTCTGCTACTATCATGTCTAAGGCTATCCTGTTTTCCTAAGCCATCTAGCTAGTAGCCCCTAATTGTTCAGGTATTCCTTTAACAGCATCTCTAGTGTAGTTAATAAATCGCTGTTGTTTGTAATAGATGTAGTTTATCCAGTCTACATTTTTGTCACCCACCAAAATATTGAATCAAATCTTGCAGCTGTTTGATTTTGGGCTTTAAATTGATCTGGTATTCCCCATGGGACTTTAATTGTATCTAAATAGACGTGAGCATTGAAAGAGCTGTAAGGGGCTTCTCTCGCTTTACGATGTCTTATTTTTCCTTTCTCTGGTTGATGAAATGGCAGGGTGAAAGGGATAGCCAATTGGACTGAAGCACAAGTGCCATTCCAGTTATTTGGCAGAGTGTCCAGTAAAGGTCCACCACAATACCATCACACATCCGCTTGGGGATGAACAAGGGCTGACTGATTGATAAGCTCTTGAAAATGTAAGCTCACTGCATCCCTTCAGTTCGCCAGGGAATGCTGAATTTCCTCCCTGTTGTGAGAGACACAAAGTGAACTTAGTGTTGGGAAATGGAGACTGGATGGCCCTCGGGGGCTGACCCGCGGGGTGCCAGATTTCAGGATATACCAGAGAGAGAGCTTGGCAAGACTTATTACTCCAGGCTGTAGAATCCTGGAAAAGAGCTACCATGCAGCCCATGCCTGGTTGACTGGAGGACCACCTTACTGGAAAGGGGACAGTCTGGGCCTCTGGCCTGCTGTGCGCACAAACGTAACAATTGCTTTTGTTTAATGTGCGGTTGGAATATTTGATCCATTCCAACCAGGTATGTATATCTTGGTATCTTGTCTCAATTGCCAAAGTTTGTTTTAAGTCTTTAACTTTTACCTTCGCTGTCTTGGCCTTGTCGTAAGATGGAGGAGGAACAATGGTTCTGTGAGAGGTTTTGGAAAAAGGCTTAGAGGCCGGTGCAGGTGGCGGGGTATCCAAGAAACGCATTTTAAAGAATCCAATAGGGTCTGTCCTTGAAACCTCAGCCCCTATACCATAAAGCTGGTGTAAAGAAGGGAACAGGCTTAGAAAAGGGGGAGAACTTTGGGGGATTGAAATAATAGCCTGTATAGGGTTACACTGGTTTAGCTGACAGTTGAGGGGGGCTGTCTCTGTAGTAAAATGAATGTGTGGTTTTAGGAAGTTACAAAAACTGGTTAGGGCAGTCTATCTTTGCTTTTTAGTGGTCCATAGAACGCTGGACTAGCTACAGCATAAAAGCTCTACATCAGGGGCAAGGCTCCTGGTTGACACTCGGGTCTTTATTGAAATCTCCCTGGATTAAAAGGTCCCAATTTACTAATGCCCATTCTGAGGAGAGTCAGGATGGACAGAGGTACTTTTCTGAAGTAGAGAGCTGTCTTTGACTTGGCAGGTCCCCACAGTGTATAACAAGGCAAGCATTAAATGCAGTAGTTTGAGGTGAAATTGACTTGGTTATGTTAATAACTAGAAGGTCAGCAATAGAGCGAGAAAAGAAGAAAGAGTAATAGAATAGATGAAAAAGTTAAATTTTTCTTAGCTTTAGTTTGGTAGGATTTTCCCCTGGGACTGTAGTCCACAACTTTGGAAGGAGTGGCGCCTTGACCTGGGTGTGATGAGTCCATCCCTTTTTTTGCTATGCGAACAGCAGTCTCGGTGGTTAGCAGCACAAGGTAGGGTCCTTCCCAGGCTGGCTCGAGTTTTCCTTCTTTCCACCCTTTCATGAGAAGGTGATCTTCAGGCTGGTGCTGGTTTACTGGAAATTCTAGGGGTGGTACCTGTGCCACCCTTTAGTTTTGAGGGAAAGGAAAGTGGAAGATAAACCAAGTATATAATTTCTAAGAAATTGACCTTTTGGCCGGGCGCGGTGGCTCAAGCCTGTAATCCCAGCACTTTGGGAGGCCGAGACGGGCGGATCACGAGGTCAGGAGATCGAGACCATCCTGGGTAACACAGTGAAACCCTGTCTCTACTAAAAATACAAAAACTTAGCCGGGCGAGGTGGCAGGCACCTGTAGTCCCAGCTACTCGGGAGGCTGAGGCAGGAGAATGGCGTGAACCCGGGAGGCGGAGTTTGCAGTGAGCTGAGATCCGGCCACTGCACTCCAGCCTGGGTGACAGAGCGAGACTCCGTCTCAAAAAAAAAAAAAAAAAAAAAGAAATTGACCTTTTGTTTTAGGGGACATCAACATTGGACTTTATAGTCTTTGGTGCCTTCTAAGAAATTTCCTATAGCACCTATTTTTATTACTTTTTAGACCAAAGAAAGCCAAACAACCATTTTATATTTAACAATGCTTCCTGTATGATTTTTATACCAGATAAGCTGAATTTCCCTTTATATTAGTGTGTTATTAATGTTAATTTTAATAAAACCTTGTAGACATATTTATCCAATTTTTAATGTCTGACCGTAAGATTTTTATAGACTTTTTTTTTTTTGGAGACAGACTCTCGCTCTGTGGCCCAGGCTGGAGTGCAGTGGCGCAATCTTGGCTCACTGCAAGCTCTGGCTCACTGCAAGCTCCGGCTCCCAGGTTCACACCATTCTCCTGCCTCAGCCTCCCGAGTAGATGGGACTACAGCACCTGCCACCACACCCAGCTTTTTTTGTATTTTCAGTAGAGACGGGGTTTCACCGAGTTAGCCAGGATGGTCTCGATCTCCTGACCTCATGATTCGCCTGCCTCGGCCTCCCAAAGTGCTGGGATTACAGGCGTGAGCCACTGCGCCTGTCTTACAGACTCTTTTTAACCTTTTTTATACTTTTTGTTAAAGAGCAGGTTAGTGCTTTAAGAAAAACCTGTTATGCTTTTATTTTTTATTTATTTATTTTTTTGAGACGGAGTCTCGGCCCAGGCTGGGTGCAGTGGCCGGATCTCAGCTCACTGCAAGCTCCGCCTCCCGGGTTTATGCCATTCTCCTGCCTCAGCCTCCCGAGTAGCTGGGACTACAGGCGCCCGCCACCACGCCTGGCTAGTTTTTTGTATATTTTAGTAGAGACGGGGTTTCACCATGTTAGCCAGGATGGTCTCGATCTCCTGACCTCATGATCTGCCCGTCTTGGCCTCCCAAAGTTATGCTTTTATTTTAATATCCAGTTCACAGAAAAACTGGATGATACCTCTTTAGCTAATGTTTACACACAGAATTGCCTTTACAATTAACGTTTTAAAACTTGCTTAAACCTTTGAAACAAAATATATATATTTTTAACCTTTTAATGTAGGTAAAAATTTATATTCTCATGCCTCCTTATAATCTTTTTACCAAAAGTATATTTTACTTTCCTTACACACACTTTGCACATAAACTGTTTCTTCAATCGTTTTACATTTAGGAGGCTTAATTACTTTTAAATTATACATTTCTTGCATACATTTCCTTTTATAACCTTTTTTTTCCCCGTGACTTTCACAGATAATTCTTCGACATGCCTCCATGCCTCACCTTTCTGACTTGTCACAAACATCCTTTTTTTTTTTCTTTTTTTTTTGAAGACAGAGTCTCCCTCTGTTGCCCAGGCTGGAGTACAGTGGCACCATCTCGGCTCACAGCAAGCTCTGCCTCCTGGGTTCACGCCATTCCCCTTCCTTAGCCTCTGGAGTAGCTGGGGCTACAGGCACCCGCCACCATGCCCGGCTAATTTTTGTATTTTTAGTAGAGACGGGGTTTCACTGTGTTAGCCAGGACAGTCTCAATCTTCTGACCTCATGATCTGCCCACCTTAGTCTCCCAACGTGCTGGGATTACAGGTGTGAGCCGCCACGCCCGGCTTTTTTTTTTTTTTTTTTTTTTTTTTTTTTAAAACAACCAGTTAATTTATTTTAGGACAGGACAGGAATTTACAATATAACATTCTTTTTACATAAATTCTCCCCCCCCCCACTTTTTTATTTTTGAAGATGATAATCATTCTTTTCTGAAGTGAAGTTTGTTCATGTCTGTAGACTAGACTAAGGCCATAAGATTAGAAGTTAGGATAATACATGTTACACTGTTAACTTTTAGCAAACTTGACTTTTGTTGAAAACCTTCTAAGTTTGGGATTTCAGTTATTCTGTGCTATTAATAAGACCGCGTTTAGTCCAAATTTACTTAGAATTGATGGTTCTAAGTAAATTGATGGTTCCTTCCTGGTTTTGTAAGTACTTTAAGGCTTGGCTGAGTGCAAACAGCTCACACGTTTGAGCAGACCAATTATTAGGCAGTTTTCCTAACTCTGCTTCTACAAGAGTTTCCCTGTCAATTACTGAGTACCGTTGTTGTTGTTGTTGTTGTTCCCCACTCCCCAGTCACCCAGGAGGAACCATCTGTCTTCCTCTCCTGAAGGGGCTTCCTCCTAGGTCTGGTCGGACCTTTGTATGGTAAAGATTTAAATCCCCTGTTAGGAAACTTGCTGGGTTAAGGGAATTTTCAGGGGTTAATGATAAATCATCTTTTTCTAACAGAATAGCCCTATGCTTTAAGATTTTTGAGTTAGTAAACTACCTTTTTGCTTTTGGACTTAGGATAGTTCTGAACTGGTGAGGTGTGCTCACAGTGAGGTTTCCTGTAGAAGTTCTTTTTCTACCTTCTTCTGTTAGCAAAGCAGTTGCCGCTACAGATTGAATGCATTTGGGCCATCTGCGGGTTACCGGGTTAAGGATTTTTGATAGGAAGGCCGTGGGTTGTCAGTGGCCTCAGTGCTTTCCGGCTACGCCCTTGTTTACACTGACAGTGAGGTGGTATTGGGAGTTTGTTATAGGGTCCCGGAGAAGACCTTCAATTATTAACTATAGGTTTTAAATTTACCCTGGCTCTTAAAGGAATGTTTTTTCTTTACTGCTTCTATTTTTCTCTTTCTCTCTTTGACTTTGTCTTTCTCTCTGACTCCATCTTTGTCTCTCTGCCTCTCTTCCTCCAACCTCTCTCCCTGTCTTTCCCCTCTCTGTCTCTCTCCCTGCCTCTAGGGTAGGGACCTGCAGGAGTAGAGCTACTCTGTCTTCCCCCAAGAAGAAAGGAAAAGTCGGGGGGTTATGTCAGATTGAACCCTTGAAATTAGTGGAAGGTTCAACCCCTTAACACCAGGGATGTCTCGTCTTGCATGTCCTGGAAGGCTCAATCCCTCAAACCGGGGAGTGTCTTGTCTTGCTTGTCCTGGGAGGTTGACCTGTTTCCCCCCTTTCCCCCTCTGAAGGTCCTTTGCACACTTCCTACTCATGCTGTCCTCTCTGGCTGCTCCCCTAAGGGAGAATTAGGCCCCTCTTAGTGTTGGCATGCTGGTATAAATCCCATGGCAGGATCTGCTCTAAGCCATATAAGGTAGCTACAGAACCACGGAGAGGACCCACTCACTTCGTTCAGCAGTAGGACTTGTCACCATCCACACAACACCGCAAGCAGGGTTGTTGATGATCATTCACACATACACACATTTAGCCCTCCAGAATTTGACCACAAAGGAAGTACTTTACCAGCTCCTACCTTCTCCTTCCTTGGCCTGTGCACAGAGTTGTAGCCACAGTATGTGAGGATCCTTTAAGCTAGGTTGCTGGCCAGTCCCGCCCCGCCCCGCCCCACCCCGCCCCACCCCACCCCGCCCCACCCCACCCCACCCCACCCCACCCCACCCCACCCCACCCCTGGCATTGCTGAGAGCTTGGGTTATTCCTCACACTGACTGGGTCTTGATATCTCACCCCTGAGGCTGCCACAATAGGGCAGGGTACACCTCCTCATGAGAGAGAACCAGAGACTGTCCCCAGAGGGGAATGTAATCCTAGATGAGCCCCCAAATTGTTATATATATAAAGTTTTGGTGCTGCAAAAAGAAGCAGCACTCAAATATAAAATTTCCTTTTGAATTCTCAGCAAGGCAAGTTACTTCTATATAGAAGGGTGCACCATTACAGATGGAAGAATGATGAGCACACAGTTGGACAAGGGAGAGGAAGGGGTTCTTATCCCTGATGCATGTGACCCCTTGCTGCTGTGTTGTTCCCCTGTTGGTTAGGGTTAGACCGCACAGGCTAAACTAATTTCGATTGTCTAATTTAAAAAGAATGACGCGGCGAGTGCTTTGGCGGGGGTCAGGGCAGAGCAGGTGGTAGCAGGTAATGGGAATGAGTTAGGGAGGAGCAGGTGACTGGAATGTAGAGTGGAGCAGGTGAGTCAGGGTGGAGTAGGTAATCGAAAAAGATGCTTTATGAGGAAGTTAAGCTTAAAAGTAGAAGGCAAAGAAAGAAGTGAACATACTGACATATTCTTCGAAAATAAATTTAGAACTCATATCTAACACACAGCATCCCAAAGCACTGGGTTTACAGATGTCTGGCCCCATGCACTTTTTTTGTTTGTTGTTTTTTTTTTTGAATTGGAGTTTCACTCTTGTCACCCAGGCTGGTATAAGTGATTCTTGTTCCTCAGCTTCCTGAGTAGTTGGGATTACAGATGCCTGCCACCACTATGCCTGGTTAATTTTTTAGTAGAGATGGGGTTTCACGATGTTGGCCAGGCTGGTCTCGAACTCCTGACCTCAGGTGGTCCACCTGCCTCAGCCTCCCAGAGTGCTGGGATTACAGGTGTGAGCCACCGCTCCTGGCCTCTTTTTGTTTTTTTTTAGAGATGGGTCTTGCTCTGTTGCCCAGGCTGGTCTTGAACTCCTGGCCTCAAGTGACCCTTCTGTCTTAGTCTCCTAAAGTGCTGAGATTACAGACATAAACCACTGCACCCCCGTGCACTTAAGGAGCCAACCAGTCTACTAGGCAGGCAGAAGAAAGTATATTAACTGGGGTAAATAGGACTCCTATATAACATCCAAAGCATGTGGGCTTCTGCAGCAAACTGGGAGTACTTCTGGATTGGCCTACTATCTTCTTTAGAACTAATTTCACTGTAACAGTTTAAGAAGGTGGATATTTTTACATAGTCAAGTGCATTAGGTGACATATTTCTTTTCTGTTAACTTGCTTCCTCTGAATGACCTAGTTCACTAGTGAACTAGTGACTAGTAATTTGGTCACCAAGCAAATCAAGCCTGCAGGAAAGGAAATCAATACTTAAAATAGTGTGTTATCATCTGAATTCCATCAAATAATGTGTTTTCTATGTGAACACTTAACCTCAATAATGACATGTCTGACTAGAGCAAGCTCCTCCAATAAGACGAAGACCAAGACAGCACCAAGACCAAGACTCTCTTTGTTTTTGTTTTTTGTTTTTTTTTTTTTTTTGAGATGGGACCTTTCCCTGTTGTGCGCTGGCTGGAGTGCAGTGGTGCAATTTTGGCTCACTGCAACCTTCACATCCGAGTTCAAGTGATTCTCGTGCCTCAGCCTCTGGAGTTCTTGGGATTACAGGTGCGCACCCCCACAACTGACTAATTTTTGTATTTTTTAGTAGAGACGGAGTTTCACCCTATTAGCCAGGCTGGTCTCAAACTCCTGACCTCAGGTGATCCGCCCCCCTCACACTCCCAAAGTGCTGGGATTGCAGGTGTGAGCCACTGTGCCCAGCCTGCATCTCTTCTTCTAAGGCTTAGGTTTTGCCCAGAATTCTCAATGCATGGAATAGCTCACACCAACCGTCATTGTTCCCACCACAAAACCTTGGGCTGCCACATGCATGTGGATCAGGTGAAGGGACATTTTAATATTTCTCCTGCTCTTCAATTTGTATATCCACTGCAACAATTGCTGCAAAACCTGCTGTTCCAATGGGGGACAAATGGTGCCTCTTTAGCTTTTTGGATGCATTTGGATCCCTGATCATCATATGAAGAAAGAGAAACATCTGTGTTGGTTGGTATGGAAATTGCTAGAAGAATCTCCCAAGAGCAACAAAACCCTCGTAATCCAACTGGCTTCAAATTCCAGCTCCTATACCCTGTCTTTTCTTGTGTATAGTTTTTTGTTTTTTGTTTTTCTTTTTTAGACGGAGACTCGCTCTATTGCCAGCTTACTGCAACCTCCGCCTCCCAGGTTCAAGTGATTCTCATGCTTCACCCTCCCGAATAGCTGGGACTACAGATGCGCACCACCACACCTGCCTAATTTTTGTATTTTTACTAGAGATGGGGTTTCGCCATGTTGGCCAGGTTGGTCTCGAACTCCTGACCTTAAGTGATCCGCCTGCCTCGGCCTCTCAAAGTGTTGGTATTACAGGCATGAGCCACCGCACCTGGCTCTTTTCTTGTTTTTTAATGTAAGCATTTATATCTATAAATTTCCTCCTGAACACTGCTTACATTGCATCCTCTAAGTTTTGGTATGTCCTGTGTTTGTTTTCATTTGTTTCTGTTACCTGATTTTTCTTCTTTGATCCATTGGTTAAGAGTATGTTGTTTAATTTCCACAAACTTGTGAATTTCCAGTTTTCTTTTGTTATTGATTTCTAACTTGATCTTTTTGTGGTCAGAGAAGAAACTTTGATATCTGTCTTTTTAAAGTTACTGAGACTTGGCTGAGCATGGTGGCTAATACCTGTAATCCCAGCACTTTGGGAGGCCAAGGTGGGCAGATCACTTGAGGTCAGGAGTTCGAGACCAGCTTGGCCAGCATGGTGAAACCCTGTCTCTACCAAAAAATACAAGAATTAGCTGGGTTTAGTGGCGTGCGCCTGTAGTCCCAGCTACTCAGGAGACTGAGGCAGGGGAATCACTTGAACCCAGGAGATGGAGGTTGCAGTGAGTTGAGATTGCACCACTGCACTCCAGCCTGAGTGACAGAATGAAACCCTGTTTCAAAAAAATAAAAAAGTTATTGAGACTTAACTTGTGACTCAACTTACATGGTCTCTTCTGGAGACTGTCCCGTGTGCACTTAAGATGTGTATTTTTTTGTTGGGTGAAGTGTTCTGCATATGTTTGTTAGAGCTGATTTGTTGTGTTGTTCAGATCCTGTTTTCTTCGTTACCGTTTGTCTGGTGGTTCTATCCATTATTTACAGTGGGGTATTGAATCTCCAACTACTGTTGTCTATTCTCCCTTCTATTCTGTCAGTTTTCACTTCATATGTTTTGGTGATCTATTACTAGATGTGTGTGTGTTTATAGCTGTCATATCTTCTTGTCATTATTAGTATAGTCGTGTCACTTAATGACAAGAATACGTTTTGAGAAATGTATCGTTAGATGATTTCATCTCGTGAACATCACAGAATATGCTTACACAAACTAGATAATGTAGCCTGCACTTGGGCTATATGGTATAGCTTATTGTTCTGAGACCACAAACCTGTATAGCATGTTACTGTACTGAATACTATAGGCAGTTGTAACACAGTGGTATGTATTTGTGTATCTAAACATAGAAAAGGTATAGTAAAAAATTGGGGCCAGGTGCTGTCGCTCACACCTGTAATCCTAGTACTCTGGGAGGCTGAGGAGGGAGGATTGCTTGAGGCCAGGAGTTTGAGCCCAGCCTGGGCGATGTGGTGAAACCCCATCTTTACAAAAAAGTAGAAAAGTTAGCCAGTTGTGTAGTAGATACTTGTGGTTCCAGCTGCTCGGGAAGCTGAGATGGGAGGATCACCTGAACTTAGAGAGGTTGAGGCTGCAGTGAACTGTGATCGTGCCACTGCACTGTAGCCTGGATGACAGAGTGAGGCCCTGTCTCAGAAAAAAGAAAGATAAAAAATGGTACGACTGTATAGGGCACTGACCATGAATGGAGCTTTTAGGATTGGAAATTGCTCTGGTTGAGTCAGTGAGTGAGTGGTGAGTGAATTTGTAGGCCTGTGGCATTATTGTCTCTCCCGTAGATTTTATAAACATTGTACACTTAGACTTTACTAAATTTATGTGAAATATTTTTCTTCAATGATAAATTAGCTTACCATAATTATTTTACTTCATACATTTTCATTTTTTCAGCATTTTAGCTCTTTTGTAATAACACTTAGTTTAAAACAAAAGCACATTGTACAGCTATATAAAAATGTTTTCTTTTTATCCTTATTCTATTAGCTTTCTTCTAGTTTTTAAAATTTTAATTTATTTTTACGTTTCAAACTTTTTTTGTTAGAAATGAAGACACAGACAGACATATTAATCTATGCCTATGTAAGGCCTAGGAAGGCCTGGGTTAGTATCATTGTCTTCTACCTCCACATCTTGTCCCACTGGAAGGTCTTCAAAGGCAGTAACACACATGGAACTGTCATCTTCCGTGACAACAATATCTTCTTCTGGAATACTTCCTGAAGGACCTGCCTGAGGCACTTTTGCAGTTAACTTTTCTTTTTATAGGTAGGAATATACTCTAAAATAACGATAGAACCAGGCATGATGGCTCACACCTGTAATCTCAGCAACTTGGAAGGCTAAGGTGAGAGGACCACTTGAGGCCAGGAGTTCAAGGCCAGCCTGGGCAACAAAGCAACACCCTTCTCTACAAAAGTAATTTCTAAAAAATTAGCCTGGCTGGTGGCCCGAGCCTTAAGCTGAAGCAGGAGGATCACCTGAGCCTAGGACTTAGAGGGTACAGTGACCTTTGACTGCACACTACAACCCAGTCTGGGTGTCTCAAAACAAAAACATATAGTAAATCAACTGTAGAATAGTCATTATTGTTATTATAAGTATTAAGCACTGTACATAATTATATGTATTGTACTTCTGTACCACTGACAACACAGTAGATTTGTTTATAACAGCATCAGGACAAATGTGAGTAATGCGTCTAATGCGTCCCACTACAATGTTAGAATAGCTATGACTTCTAGACTTCTACGACTTCACTAGGTAATAGGAATTTTTCAGCTCTGTTATAATCATAATGGGACCCCTGTTGTATATGCAGTGTGTCATTCACTGAAATGTCATGTGGCACATGACTGTATATAAAGTTCTTTGTCTCTTGTCCCTTTTAAAATTTTAAGCCTATTTTGTCTGATATTAGTATGGGAGATTGACAGACTTTTAAAGTAAGTATATTAGGTTTTGTGGGCCACAAAGGGTTTGTGTTGCCTATTCTTTGTTTCTTATTTTGTGATACTTTAAAAAACATTTTTAGTTTTAGGGCTATGCAAAAACAAGCGTGGGGTAGGTTGCCAATTCCTCTTTTATCTTGAATAAAAATTTTTTAATTGTAATGAATTTTTAATCCTTTTCTTTATGGCTAGTGTTTTTGTCTTTTTCAAGAAATCTTCCTTTAACCTGAAGTTGTGAAGATACTTGTTATATCCTAAAAGCAGTACTGTTCTGCCTTCATATTTAGATCTGTAATCCTCCTGGAACTGTATGAGGCAGAAAGTATCAGGCAGATGTTCCTTTTCTTTTTTTCTTTTTCTTTTTTTTTTGAGACGGAGTCTTGCTCTGTCACCCAGGCTGGAGTGCAGTGGCGCCATCTTGGCTCACTGCAAGTTCTGTCTCCTGGGTTCACGCCATTCTCCTACCTCAGCCTCCCAAGTAGCTGGGATTACGGGTGCCCCCGCCACCATGCCCGGCTAATTTTTTGTATTTTTAGTAGAGACGGGGTTTCACCGTGTTAGCCAGGATGGTCTTGATTTCCTGACCTCTTGATCTGCCCACCTCAGCCTCCCAAAGTGCTGAGATTACAGACGTGAGCCACCGCGCCCGGCCTCATTTTCATTTTTAGCCCACATTTGGATTCTCTGTTACTAAGCACCATTTTTGAAGCAACCTTTTTTTTTCTCAATGTTCTGCACTGCCATCTTTCATAAATCATGTGATCTTCTATGCTTTAGTTTGTTTCTGGAATTTCTGTTCTGTTTCTTTGGTTCATTTCACTATCCCTGAATCATCAGTGTCTTAATTTCTGCAGTGTTATAATATATATTATTGTTTAGTAGAGCAAATTCTATGACCCCATTCTTTTTTCTTCTCTTGAAACTCTGTTGCCCGGGTTGGACTGCAGTGGCGTGATCATAGCTCACTGCAGCCTCTACCTCCTGGGCTCAAGTGATCCTCCCACATAGGTGGGACTACAGGTGCGTCCCACCACGCCTGTCTAATTTTTGTATTTTGTAGAGATAGAGTTTTGCTGTGTTGCCCAGGCTGGTCTTGAACTCCTGGTCTCAAACAATCCGCCCTCCTCAGCCTCCCAGAGTGCTAGGATTATAGGCATGAGCCCCTTCTGTTTGGCCCATCTCATTCTTTGTAATTGTCTTGGCTGTTCTAGGTAATTTGAATTTTTTTTTTTTTTTTTTTTTGGTAAATTTTAGTATCAGCTTGTCAGGTTCTAGACATACAAATTCAGAATTTGAAATTAAATCTGTCAGTCAATTTGGGTGAAAGTTGATATTTTTACAGTAGTCAGCTAGTCCGTTTAGGTTGTCTTTAATGCCTTTGTTAAATTTTTATATTTTCTGTATAAAGCTCTTGCCCATCTTTGGTGTTTTTTTCCTAGTTACTTTTATTTTTCTATTATGGTTTTGGAGATGGAGTCTCACTGGGTTGCCCAGGCTGGTCTCGAAGTCCTGGGCTCAAGCAGTTCTCCCCCTCGCTCAGCTTCCCAAGTAGCTGTCATGTGCCACCATGCCTTTTTTCGGTACTTTTATTTTTTGCTGCCATGGGGAATGTGTTTTTTGAGGTTACTTTTAAAAGTGTTTATTTGCAGAGATGATGCTATAACGTTGCTGAAAAGTCCATTGTTAATGATCCTATACTAAGTGCTTAACTTATTATTTAATTGGTCATTATTATGTTATTATCACTATTAGGTATAACCTTGACCTTTTCAATCAGTTTACCCTCTAGATACTTGATGATAAGAGGTCATAAGATCAGTTCCAGTCATTATGGCTTCTCTCTTTACTTGGTCCTCTTCCATGTGTTTTTGGTTAATCCATGTGTTGGTGGTGGTGGTGGTGATGGTTTTTTGTGGTTTTTTTCCTTTTTTTTTCTTTAGACAGGGTCTTGCTCTGTCACCCAGGCTGGAGTGCATTGGCAATCATGGCTCACTGCAGCCTTGACCCCTCGGCTTAAATGATCCTCCTGCTTCAGCCCCTTAAGTAGCTGGGACTACAGGCGCACACCGCCACACCCAGTTAACTTTTAAATTTTTGGTGAAGAGAAGATGTTGCTATGTTGGCCAGGCTGGTCTCAAACTCCTGGGCTTAACTGATCCTTCTGCCTTGGACTCCCAAAGAGCTGGGATTACAGGTGTGAATCACAGTGTCCACCCTAGTCCACATTTTTTAAAAAGGTTTTGTTTTAATTGATTCTTGAGCCTTTTCCTTGTCCTAAATTCGTGCAAATTATTTCCTTTCAGCCCTCTGTTCAGTACTGCTTTGGGATTTTTACTTTTTGGTGTGTGGTTTGTGCTTGTCTTAGATTCCCTAAGTGTGGATAGTTGGTAATACAAAAATGCAAAAGAAGGAAATGAAAACCAATTCTCACAACAGTATAAGATTCTACTAGGAAATACTACTGCTGGGTAGTCTTTTTAAAAAAGAATCTCTTAGAGGACGTTACGACTTTCACCTAGTTTCAATGCCTTTCTCAATCAGAAACCCACCAATTTTTACTTCAGAAGCAGAATAATAAAACAGGTTTCCTTCAGCTTTTTGTAATGGTAATTTTAGAACGCTTATTAGATCTGAAAATTGAGAGTTACATAATTGTTCTATAGTATGGGCTTAGTGGTTTTTAGAAACAACAACAACAACAACAAGCAGCCAATACAGGGAGAAAACCCTAGTCAGAATCTTTCTTGAAAGTGTATAACGAATTTGACATCTTTTCCCTTTGCTCCGTAACTTGATAGAGAGTAAGTGCTGTTCTTTTCTTCAGGATCATAGACTATTAGGTTCTGGACCTTTATTATTCCTCCTAGTGCTTTTTTAAAATTTTGAAAATATGTAGTTATAAGTGTCATGCAGCTGTTTATTTATTTATTTATTTTAATTTTTAAAAAATTTTTATTTTGTAGAGGCAGGGTCTTGCTGGTCGCCCAGGCTAGAGGGCAGTGATGTGATCGTAGCTCACTCTAGCCTCACTCCTGGGCTTAAGCGATTCTCCTGCTTCAGCCTGCCAAGTAGCTAAGACTACAGGAACATGCTACCACGCCTGGCTAATTATTGATTTTTTGGTACAAACAGGGTCTCGCTGTGTTGCCAAGGCTGGTCATGAACTCTGTAGCTGTTTATAGCTTTTCAGGTGTTACGAAGTTGTAGATAATTTCATACAAATTTTTTTTAGGGTAACAGTTTTTTTGATGACAGCAATTATTTATTAGGTGTTTTTATTAGTAGTTTTGGTTTAGCTGGTATCCTTGGCTAATATATTTGTCTTGTAGAAATCAACACATCCTGACTAAAATTTTAACCACAGTTTAGCTTACTAAATAGCTTTCTTTCTCATACTGAACAAATTCACCTGTGTCATCTCTGCAAGAACATTCTACCTCTTGTGAAAATTAGTTTTATTGTGAATGTGTGGATAATGGCAAATGTCCTCAGACAGATGCCAGTCTCTTTCAACATTATTCTTTAGTGTGAGGTGGTTAAAGGAGGCTAACATACAGGGAAGGGCTAGAAAAAGGCAGAGAATTGCCTTTTTCAGGAAATAAGGATAAAAGGCACTTAAGGAAAAAAATTCTCTCACAGTGGAAAAGTGACAATAGAAAGCAATGAGGTAATGGAATGTATGGTGGCCTTACTTAAACTATTTGTATTACCATGGCATTTACCATTTCAAGAATTAAAACAGAATTTGGAGTGGGGTGGTACAATGGAAAGATTATAAATTTTCATTTTTCTCTTTTTTTTTTCTTTTGAGACGGAGTCTCGCTCTGTTGCCCGGTCCGGAATGTAGTGGCGCTATCTTGGCTCACTGCAACTTCCGCCTCCCAGGTTCAAGCGATTCTCCTGCCTTTGCCTTCCAGGTAGCTGGGATTACAGGCACCTGCCATCATGCACAGCTAATTTTTGTATTTTTGTAGAGATGGGGTTTCACCGTGTTGGCCAGGCTGGTCTTGAACTCCTGGTCTTGAACTCCTAACCTCAGGCACGCCTCGGCCTCCCAAAGTGCTGGGATTACAGGCATGAGCCACGTGCCCAGCTCAGATTATAAATTTTCTAGTATTTTAAGAAAAGCTTTTGAAGTAATCTGATTTTTGAAATAATATCTCACTTTCTGACATATTTATCTATTTGTGAACATGTTTTTCAGTTCTTTGTGAATTGTATGTTAGGAATTAGGTGCCATTTTTATGTATATTTTTCTTTCAAGGTTATGTGAAGGTGAAATACTAATATTAGGAATCTTAAGGATTATAAACTAGCTAATTTATAGTTATCTTTATTTTAAAAGGAATGTGTTAGATCTAACGGAAAGTTTGGCCATTTTTTGAGTTTTTTTTTGTTTGTTTGAGACAGAGTCTTCTCAGCTTCGAGTAGCTAGGACTGTGGGCACACACCACTACACCTGGCCAATTTTTAAAATTTTTTGTAGAGATGAGGTCTCGCTGTGTTTCATAGGCTGGTCTAAAACTCCTTGTCTCAAGAAATCCTACTGCCTTGGCCTACCAAAGTGCTGAGATTACAGGTGTGAGCCATTGCCTGGCCCGTTTTTATGAATTTAAAATCTTGATATCATCAGTCAAGTGCAAAAGTTTGCATTTATTGTTTTCCATTTTTCAGTTTCCTATGTATGGTTAAGGGAAAATGTAAATAAATGCATCTTTTATGTTTTTAGGCCCGGATTGCATTTCTACAAGGAGAAAGAAAAGGTCAAGAGAATCTGAAGAAGGACTTAGTAAGAAGAATAAAGATGTTAGAGTATGCATTAAAACAAGAAAGGTACGTGTGCGTCATTTTGTTACATGAATAAAGTAGAACAATAGTGTACTCATGTATACCATTGTACTCTGTATTTGGCAGCTTTTTTTGAAAGGTACAAATCCTTGCCCAAATACATGATGCTATCTTGATTTGATTCGTACTTGGGAAAGAAAGGCAAAAGAGATTAAGATACTTCAATTGAAATGTGTTTTGTTACAGAATCTAAATTTTGGAACTTAAAAAAAAGACAAAGGATAATTGATCTTTTTTTAACTTTTGGGTATGTGTTACTTGGGAAACTTACATTTTTTTCTTTTACAGCAATAGAGTCTTCAACGTTCTTTGCAAACAAAGTTTAAAGAAACAAACATTCACATTATGTTTTGTTATTGGAATAATATAAAACAAGAGTGACAAAAGGAAGAAGTTATTATTACTAATTTGTGATTAAATTTTCAGGGCAAAATATCACAAATTAAAATATGGCACGGAACTGAACCAAGGTGACTTGAAAATGCCAACCTTTGAGTCAGGTAAACTTGATTCTTCTGTTACTTTTTTTTTTTAATTCATTTTTTATATATAGACATGTTCCCTTTACCCCCATTTTGGTTTGATAATATTAGAGAATGACTATTGTAAACTGTCTGGAATTTGGGAAAAAATATTAAATGAATAAAAATAAATAGTTTCATGTACATCTTAATCCTAAGGCGACTTGTCTTATCCTTGAGTTGAAATCTATGTAAAAGTGTGGCTGCATTTATGGTAGTAATTTGAGCTGAAAGGTAAGGAAGTTTAGGTATTACAGTAAATTTTAAAAATTTACTTAATTGTTTTTGAGTTCAATATTAAGTATGTAGAACTTGGCAGAAACACACACCATACATACAATTTGCAGTTGATTTATTTTTTAATCTTTAACACTTTCAGTCTTAGCAGTAGACCTTTATTAGAGCTTCCGTTTGTTATCATATATATAAAATTAAGAGACCAAGATGGGAGTGGCATAGGTTTTCTTTGACCTGGCTTTTCAGTGGTTATGAAGGCTTATTCTGATGCCAGGAAACTATATTAGAATCTCCTCCTTGGAAAAAGCAAAAATCAGGAACAGAAACATGGAAGGTCTGTTTGTTCTGAGCCATGATTATTATAGTCGTCTCTTTGCAGTTAAAGGGAGTAGAGTGACTTCACCAGAAAAATACCCGGTTAATTCAGAGCTTTTTTTTTTTTTTTTTTTTTTTGACTCATTTTATTTCCAGTATGGCTAGAATATTCAGAAAATAAGCAGACACTTCTAGAACTTTAGGGCTTGGTCTGTGTAAAGAAGGGAGGCTAGTTAAAGCCATGTTGTACCTGCAGTAGAGGCTAAGCAGTCAGAATTGGCTAGGTGGTCCCAGTGTAACAGTTTGTATAAAGCAAGATAAATCTTTTTTGCTTGCAACTGAAATTGTGGCAAAACAAATCTGTTTTTATCTGTATTAACCTAAATATTAAAAGTTCCTCAAGTTGAGGAATAAAATAATATCCAAGTATTTTCTTTACAGGACACACAATAACAGTGAAGTAAAATGTTTTCAGTTATATAGAAAAATTTGTCAGGGTGTTCAGTGGAAAACCAAACAAAGGGATGGGCAAAAATACATCGTGTGAACAAAATATTATAGAATTATTTACATCAGAGTATATATGGAGACAATATTAAATGAAACAGTGTCGCCTTTTATATACCCAATATGGGAAAGAAAATGTACAAAATATTGATTTGATCAAAGTAGAAGATATGTGAGTATTTATACCCCTCTCTCAGTAAAATAAATAGATATAGCCTAAACCTAACCTTATAAACAGGTTATATTCAAATATAAAAGAGTTCCCTTTCTTCTACATTTAGAAAACAAATGGTCAGATAGAATAATGGGCAAAAGACTTAAAAAGACACACCATAGAAGAGGATATATAAATGGCCAATAAAAATATGAAATGTTGCTTGATTTTTATTAGTTATTAAGAAAATACAACTTAAAACCACGATGGAATATAATTAGACACTGACCAGAATGGCTAAAATGCAAAAGAGTCAATATTAAGTGTTGAGGATGTGGAGTAACCAGAATTCGTAGACATTGGTGTTAGGATTATAAATGGATAATGCTGCTCTGAAAGTGACTTGACACTGTGACTATTACTAAAGAGGATATAACATACATATCCTAGGCCAGGTGCAGTGGTTCACTCCTGTAATCCTAGCATTTTGGGAAGCCGAGGCATTGCATCACTTGATCCCAGGAGTTCAAGACCAGCCTGGACAATATGGCGAAACCTCATCTCTACAAAAAATACAAAAATTACCCAGGCTTGGTGTTACATGCCTGTAGCCCAGCATTTAGGGGGCTGAAGTAGGAGGATTGCATGAGCCCGGGAGGTCAAGGTGACAGTGAATTTTGTTCACACCACTCTACTCCCTCTTGGATGACAAAGTGAGACCCTGTCTCAAAAATATTTATATACATACCCTATGATCCAGTAACTCCACTCCTCAAAAGGCATATATATGTTCATCATGAAGCTTGTGTAAGAATGTTCATAGCCTCATTATTTACAGTGGAAATCTAGAAACAACTAGAACAGTCTTCAGAATCAGAATAAATGGATAAGTACATTGTGATATGTTAGCATAATAGAATGCTATTTAGCAACAAAAGTGAGCAAACTAAAACTGAATGTGACAACATGGTTTAATCACATAAAACTGAAAATTGAAGAAATTATTACATCATATTCAAAAATCTCAGTAATTTTAGAAATCAAGATAGCGTTCATACCCTTTTTGGAGTGGCTAGTGACTGGAGGGCACAAGGAAGGCTTTTGGGGATGCTGATAGTGTTTTGTTTCTTCATCTAGGTACTGGTTACATGGGCGTGTTCAAAAATTCCTTGAGCTATACACTTGATGTACTTCAAGAATATCCTTAGCAACATTATTTATAATAGAAAATGGAAACTAATTTCAACATTAGGGGATTGGTTAAATAGGTATATGTTTTCTATAGAATGTTATGCAATC
Organism: Macaca fascicularis; assembly: GCF_037993035.2. Taxonomy (NCBI): domain Eukaryota; kingdom Metazoa; phylum Chordata; class Mammalia; order Primates; family Cercopithecidae; genus Macaca; species Macaca fascicularis. The sequence continues at coordinate 98,765,592 of NC_088381.1, read as the reverse complement.
ATTTTTTGTGTTAATCTGTATTGCCATACAGAGAATGTTCAAGGTACATTTAGTGTCAGAAGCAGATTATAGTGCAGTATATACATTGGCACATTTTTTAAAAGGGTGGGGTTGTATTATGTATATTTTCAGGTAGAAAATATGAAATGATAAACACTGAAGCACTACCAGTTGTTAACTCTTGGTAATAGGGTTTTAGGCAGTTGTATTTCTTCTTTTTTTTAGTATTTTTTTCTCCAGTGATTATGTGTTATATGTAATTTAAAAATGTTATAAATAGAAAAATCAGCAGGGGGACTATTTGAAATAATTATTTCTGGAAATCAAAGAAATGCTTACTTTTGGGGTAGAATAAGAAGTGTTTTTTGGTTTTTTTTGAGACAGGGTCTTGCTCTGTTGCCCAGGTTGGAGTGCAGTAGTGTGATCTTGGCTCACTGCAATCTCTGTCTCCCAGGCTCATGCAATCCTCCCACCTCAGCCTCCCAAGTAGCCGGGACTACAGGCACGTGCCACCATGTCTGGCTAATTTTTGCATTTTTTCTAGAGATAAGGTTTTGACATGTTTCCCAGACTGGTCTTGAACCCCTGGGCTCAAGCGACCCACCTGCCTTGTCCTCCCAAAATGCTGGGATTGCAGACCTTAGCCACTGTTCCCAGCTAGAGGTATTAGTAACTGGATTGTTAGGGTTAGAGAAATAATGTCTGAAGAGGATATTTGAATCCCTACCAGCAGGTACTAAGTGACTTTGAGGAGCTTAGGAGCCTCACAGAGTCCTCAACATTCAGTATGAGGGTTGATCTTCTAAGTCCCTCTCTTCTTCACCGTGTCTTTATGTTAATAATGGGAACTTATGGGGAAATATTTCTGTGATATAAATGTCAATAGTTTTAAATTTTGTTCTGGAGATGCTTGTTGAGAGATTAATCTGAAATCATACTGTTTATTAAACTCTTTTTTTTTTTTAAAGACACAGTCTTGCTCTGTCGCCCAGGCTGTAGTGCAGTGGTGCAATCTTGGCTCACTGTAACCTCCGCCTCCTGGGTTCAAGCGATCCTTTTACCTCAGCCTCCCGAGTAGATGGGATTACAGGCATGTGCCGCCATGCCTGGTTAATTTTTGTATTTTTGCTAGAGACGGGGTTTCACCATGTTGCTCAGGCTGGTGTTGAACTCCCATGCTCAAGTGATCTGCCCACCTCAGCCTCCCAAAGTGCTGGGATTACAGGCGTGAGCCACTGCACCTGGGCTAAACTCTTTTTTTTTAATGTGTACACTTTGTTATCTGAAAATAAAATATGACTCTTTACCTATAGTAAAAACTCTTTTCTGGTTTAATTTTAGTTCTAAAAAAGGAACTTAGCTAGATGAAGTCCTGTGATGTAGACTTAAGGTCCATTGATACAGACCCCAAATTAAGGTATTCAGTATTTTTATGTATGCCTAATATCTTAACGGTGTTGATTTTGAATAGCTCATATAATACAGCTTTTTAATTTTTTTTTTCTTTTTTTTTTTTTTTTTGAGACGGAGTCTCGCTCTGTCGCCCAGGCTGGAGTGCAGTGGCCGGATCTCGGCTCACTGCAAGCTCTGCCTCCCGGGTTCACGCCATTCTCCTGCCTCAGCCTCCCGAGTAGCTGGGACTACAGGCGTCCGCCACCACGCCCGGCTAGTTTTTTGTATTTTTTTAGTAGAGACGGGGTTTCACCGTGTTAGCCAGGATGGTCTCGATCTCCTGACCTCGTGATCCGCCCGTCTTGGCCTCCCAAAGTGCTGGGATTACAGGCTTGAGCCACCGCGCCCGGCCACAGCTTTTTAATTTCAAAGGCAATCGACTCAGCAGAATTCTAGTAGTTAAAAAAAAAATTAAATTGCCAGGCATGGTGGTTCACACATGTAATCCCAGCACTTTAAGAAGTTGAGGCGGGTGGATTGCTTGCGCCTAGGAGTTTGAGACCAGATTGGGCAACACAGCAAAACCTCATCTCTTCAAAATACAAAAATTAGCTGGATATGGTGGTACATGCCTGTGGTCCCAGCTGCTCGAGAGACTGCAGTGGGATCTCTGGAGCCCAGGGAAGTCAAGACTGCAGTGAACCGAGATGGTGCCACTGTACAACAGCCTGGGTGACAGAGTGAGACCCTGTCTCAAAAAAGAAAAAGAAAGAAAGAAAAAAGAAATCAGTTCTAATAATATTTTATCTCCTGTTCGTTTGATTTTTGAATCCTTGATACTAATAAAGTACACTTGGGTTTTCCCTGTTTTAAAATGGGGGACATAGTACTTAAGTCATTGGGTTATTAGGACAAACACATTTAAAATGAGTGACCCACAGTTAATACTTAGATAAAACTTAATTTTTTCCTGTCCTTTATAAAATATTTAGGTATGTTTTTATGGGAATTTATCCCTAAGAAAACTTTGGCAGTATTTTCAGGAGTTGAAATAATGTATGTAAAACCTTTTTTTCTTAATTTTTAGAAGAAACCAAAGACACAGAGGCTCCCACAGCACCTCAGAATAGCCAGTTAACGTGGAAGCAAGGCAGACAGCTTTTAAGACAGTGAGTAATTATTTATTTTCAGCTTTCTTTAAGGATCTAGGTATGAAAGCATTTATATTGAATCAATTTACAAGTAAAAAATTATATTGGGACAATGTGTATGTTTTTTGTATTGCTGCTTTTTTGTTGTGAGATGCTTGGATCTTTTTAAAAGTTTGTTTCCTCTGAGTTTCAGGATGATGTTGTCTTCTTACTTGCAGGGTAGAATGTCTAAAAGACTGGATGACTTGAGCAGAATAAAAACAATACAGAATTCATACTTCCTAGAGCCCTCCATTCCTGTCAGTGCAGAATTCACACGTTTCTTTTCAATGGGGGTGTGACTGGTCTAGAAAATGAATTTAGTTGAATTCATCTGAAACTTTTCAGAAGTGGATTGCCAAATTTTCCTTTTAGTTGAATTTTTAAGGAGCTTTTTTGAATTTTGACTTACTTGGTGTATTAGAAGTATTTCTCTGGCAAATCTTGTTTTTTGTCTTTCATGTATTATTTTCCTTATATTTTGAAAATTTTGAAATTTGTGTCCTACTGATATCCTGGGTGATTTTCAGTTATTCAGCCTTTTCTACTCTAGGTATCTTTACCTTCACCCTTAATCTTGTAGAACTGTCTTTAGAATATTTCATAGTCTGGACAGGACAGTCATCATGCATTCCACCTCTGACCATTGTGTTATTTGCGCTCTGACTTTACCATGATTTTTAAATCCTTAACTATATCATTTTTCTCTTTAGCTCTTCTACCTATGGTTGCTTTTATTTTATTTCTGTTTCCCTAGCTCCAGCTTAGACTCCATAATTGATCACCCTTATCTAGTACCCTTAATTTTCTTGCTGCCCACTGCTTACCACTTCCTCACCAGTCATTTTACTAAATTTACCTGAAAAGCTCTAGCCCTAGTTCATTCTGTCTGCCTCTTTCTAGTTAACTCTTGGATAAAAACTATAGAATCATGTGAATACTATTACGTATTCATAGTTTCCTGTTCAAACATTGCAGAGAACCTTTTTCCATAACCCTCGGCCCCACCCCCTGCTTCCATTGTCCTCAGTGGATATTCTGAACTTTTACCGTATCTCAGCCCATTCTTCTTTATTTCATTAAAGCACTTCAGGCTCTGCTTCATGGAAAATATGAAGGCTGTCAGGTGACAATTCCCTTAACACTTTCCTTTCTGTAAATGTGTGGGTTTTTTTTTTTTTTTTTTTTTTTGTGAGATGGAGGCTCTGCTTATAAGTGACTAAAATTTGAAGAAAAGAATAGATTATTGATTGGAAGGATGCTGGATAACTAGCAGAATTGAAGGAAATAGTGAACAACCAAGTGTCAGGAAGTGAAGAGCTAGGGTAGCTTGGAGGCCATCTCAGACTGGAAACTCTAAAGACATTCTTACTTGATTTTCTACCCCTCTCTGTCTCAGGTTTATTCTTCTGAAAACCACTTTTTTTCTGTATGTCAGAGAATACTCTGTATTGTCCTGACTAATCAAATAATTGCCCATGAGTCCTGACTGATCAAATAATTGCCAATTCATACCTGGGTTGTGTAAGATCTTGGCAGTTCATTCAGACCAAATGGTTAGAGTATGATGGGAGCTGTTCTCCCCAAGAGAGAACTGCATTTTTTAGAAGAAAAGTGAGGACAGCTCTTCTGGACAGTAGAGAAATCACTTGGACAGTATTCCTCTCATAAATGCCTAATCCCATTGCCTGATTCACAATTTAGTCTCTTGCCACCTTTATCTTTCCCTGTGACTTTATAGCCAAACTTGTTAAGGGTAGTTTATCTCCATAGTCTGCCTTCTTGTTCATTTGTCAGCTGTCTGTTTTCCATTTTGACGTTTCTCTGAAGCAGCTATCACAAACATATTCAAGAGACCTTTTTTGTTATAATTGGTATCTTGGAAAAATTTGGCATTAACTATTCTTTCTTGAAACTTTTATTTTTGCTTCCATGACAGCACTCTCTGCTATCATTTTTTCCCTCTAATTTCTCAAATATTTTCATTTTCCTTTGAGTTTTTATTATAATTCTAGTCCTTTGGATGTTTGTATACCCAGACTTTCTGTCCTTATTTATGGTTATTCTCTCAGTGACTTCATTTAAATCCATGGCTTCAAATACTACCAAAGATTAATGACCCAAATCTGTAGACCCAGGCCAGTCTCTTCTGAGCTTTTGATTTGTATCATCCATGTGCCTAATAAACGTTGTCACTTATATTTTTTTATAGACACTATATGGTTGTCTGATAGGTACTCTATAAACTTGATTCTGACTCTATATAATATTTTTGAACGTACCCATCATCTGACCATCCAAGCTAGAAACCTGAAAATTGTGCAAAGTTCTTACTTGTTTTTTCATTCTACTTCCATATATATTTATGCATCATGTCAGAAAGATTATATCTTCTTATTTTTCTCACATTTATTCTTTCTCCATTTTTACTTCTTGCTGTGTTAGTGTCCTGATCAAGTCTTTTTAGCATTCACCTAAAAATCTTTTGTTCTTCTGCCAGCAGTATTTAAAGTTTCTTTTAAGCATCCTTTATTACCCTCTTAAATACTTTAATTTGTCATAAAGCCATTCACAACTCATTATCTTTGTGTCATAATCTAGTCCTTTTCTTCTTTTCCAGTCTCATCTTAGATCCTAGGTTAAGTTCCTTGTTTAGATATAGTGAAAGATTGAAAATCACAGGACTAGAGGAGTGCTGTGAGATCTTAGATCCTAGAAGGAGAATTAATGTGTTCATCAATCTCTAGTTAACAACCCCAGGTTTAAACTTAGTATTCTGTGTGCTAAGATTGAGTTCTACTCATTCTTTACTGCTCCTTGGAAATTACAAAATGTATGTGTGTGTGTTGTGTTTGTGTGTATATGTGTGTATAAATTTAAAAATGTGTGTGTGTATAAATTTAAAAAATGTGTGGTTCTGTGTGTATGGAAATTTAAAGATGTATGTGTGCGTACATAATCCTAAAAGCGTTTTAAGACTTCTTGGGTTTTGAGATAATTGGCTCTTAATCAGTGTTAACCATACTATATGCTTTTTAATTTAAATTTCGTTTGTAATTGGTATAGTTCTCTTAGAACTGGAACTAGTCTGTAGAGAAGAAAGATACTGAGACAAAGAGAGAGCATGTTTTATAGGATTATGGGTTTTTCTAAAATTGATACGATTTTGAGTCTGGCAAATGTTAACAATATGTGGATTTTAATATTTATTTTCTCTTACAGGTATCTTCAGGAAGTAGGTTATACAGATACAATATTAGATGTACGGTCTCAGCGGGTAAGGTCATTACTTGGACTATCTAATTCAGAACCAAATGGATCAGTAGAAACAAAGAATTTAGAACAGATCCTGAATGGAGGTGAATCTCCTAAGCAAAAGGGACAAGAAATAAAAAGGTATGATTTATACTTAACATAGTTTATATAATGGATATTATGGATATTATTACTGTTAATCTGTTTAGCTCCTTGTTACTGCCATTAACATTTTTTTTTTTCTTTTGATACGGAGTCTTGCTCTCGTCGCCTAGTCTGAAGTGCAATGGCGCGATCTTGGCTCACTGCAACCTCTGCCTCCCAGGCTCAAGCAATTCTCCTGCTCAGCCTCCTGAGTAGCTGGGATTACAGGCACCCACCACCACTCCTGGCTAATTTTTTGTATTTTTAGTTGAGACGGCATTTCACCGCATTGGCCAGGCTGGTTGGGAACTCCTGACCTCAGGTGGTCCACCTGCCTCGGCCTCCCAAAGTGCTGGGATTACAGGTGTGAGCCACCGCACCCGGCTGCTATTAACCATTTTTAAAACAAACCGAGTTCAGAGTTAAAGACCTAACCATCTCCCACCCCGCTCCATGGTACCATGGGCAAATAAATTTTCTAAATTTTCTATTTAATGGCTTTTAAATTTTATCTATGTTAAGTTGGTGTGTGTTTTTTGAGTCAGGGTCTGGCTTCATTGCCCAGGCTGGAGTGCACTGGTGTGCTGCTGGCTCATTGCAGCCTCTGACTCCCATGCTCAAGTGATCCTCCCACCTCAGCCTCCTGAGTTGCTCAGATTCCAGGCATGCACCACTATGCCCAGCTAATTTTTAAAAAATTTTTGTGGAGACGGGTTCTTGCTCTGTTGCCCAGGCTGGTCTCAAACTCCTGGCCTTAAGCAATGCGCCCACCTCAGCCTCCAAAAGTGCTGGGATTACAGGCATGAGCCACCGTGCCCAACCTGTTAAATTTTGATAACAAGAGAATGACTGTAGTTCGAAATAGGTGCAGAATCAGATTTGAGGCTGATTTCATGTAGTTCAGAGCTATTTTAACATCCTTATTTTAAAATTTTCGCTAGAAAAATTTATTTTTCTATATTAATTATAATGCTACTCTCACTAGAATAAGCAATGGTTATTTAGACACTAGTGTGAAAGAAACAAGGCTTTTCTTTGTGTTTGGATTCAGAAAGCTACCAGATAAAAACATTTATTGAAATATAATTTACATATCATAAAATTTACCCATTAAAAAATACAATTTAATAGTTTTTAGAATACTTACAGAATTGTTCAGCTATCACTACAATCGAAGTTTAGAACATTTTCATCACCCCTAAAAGAAACCCCATACCCATTAGGTGGCTACTCTCCATTTCCCCCTATCTCCCAACCCCAGGCTACCACTAATCTACTCTCTGTCTCTGTAGATTTGTATATTCTGGATATTTCATATAAGTGGTCTTCTGTGAGTGGCTTCTTTCACTTAGCGTATTTTCAAGGTTTATACATGTTATAGCATGCATCAGTGCTTCATTCCTTTTTATTTCCAAGTAATATTCCCTTATGGATATACTACATTTGGTTTGTGTTTCTTTTTTATTTCATTATTATTGTTATTATTTTTGAGACAGGTCTTACTCGGTTCTCCAGGCTGGAGTACAGTGATGTGATCACGGCTCACTGAAGCCTTGCTCCCTGGGCTCAGGTGATCCTCCCACCTCAGCCTCCCGAGTAGCTGGGACCACAGGTTCACAACACCATGCCTGGCTAATTTTTGTAGAGACGGGGTTTTGCCATGTTGCCCAGGTCTTGAACTCCTGGGCTCGAGCAGTCTGCCCTCATTGGCCTTCCAAAGTGCTGGGATTACAGGCCTCAGCCACCACACCCAGCCTTCATTATGTGTTTCTTATACAGGTGAAGGGTATGTGGGTTGGTTCCAAGTTTTGGACTAATGAAGAAGATTGAGGACCTGCCAAACTCTTTTCCAAGGTAGTTGCACTATTTTACCTTCCCACCAGCAGTACTAAAAGGATTCTGATTTCTCCACATCCTCATCAACACTTGTTACTGTCTAACAGATACGCTTTTGATTAATGTAGACTTGATAAATACAAGGAGTTAAGCATTTTTACCATGAGACGTTACCCTGAGTAACATAGATTAGAAAGACAAAGAAAATGAGAAAAAAACCAGATGAGTTCATTGAGGTCATTTAGAGCTTAATAAATAAATAATGTGTATAGTTTATAAACATTATTTCATGCCCTAGATGTATTTTATGATATCGTGCAGTTATCTAAAATATATTCTGGTCAACTGGGCGCAGTAGCTCTTGTCTATAATCCCAGCACTTTGGAAGGCTGAGGCAGGTGAATCACTTGAGGTCAGGAGTTTGAGACTAGCCTGTTCACTAACATGGTGAAACCCCATCTCTACTAAAAATACAAAAATTAGCTGGGCGCATGCTTGTAATCCCAGCTACTTGGGAGACTGAGGTGGGAGGATCGCTTGAACCAGGAGGCGAAGGTTGCAGTGAGCTGAGATCATGCCATTGCACTACGGCCTGGGTGACAGAGCGAGACTCCATCTCCAAAAAAAAAAAAAAAAATGTGTGTGTATATATAAATATATCTATATATACACATAACACATATATGTGTGTATATATAGATATATATACACACACATGTGTATGTGTATTTTTTTCCTGTAAGGTTAAAAATTAAGCCTTTGATTTAGAGTTTTTATTTCTGAGAAATGACTATTAAAGTCAGTTTGACATCAAATAGCGCCCTTATTTTCTATACTGTGATTTCAGAAATAGAGTGCTTTGTAGCATAAGAGAAAAAGCAGAAATATTATCAAGTATTTTTAGCCAAACTGGTCACCCACGTAGTTCATAGAATTTATAAATATTTTACAGCAATAGAGGTTTGCTATACCACCAGTGACTCTGAATCTGAATCAAAGATCCTTTCGTTTTTTTCCCCCTCACTCTTAGTATCATCTTACAAAGATCCTTGATAAGCTGTATCTTCTCCTTGTAAAGCTTCTTGCTTTTGCAAAATTAAGATTTTGATATTTTTTTGGAGTTTGTGTGTGTGCGTGTATGTTAAACACATAACATGAGATCTGCCCTCTCAACAAACTTTAAAGTGTGCAATTTTGTTAACAGAGGTACAATGTTGTACAGCAGCTCTCTGGAACTTTTTCATCTGGTATGACTGGAAACCATAACTTTTGAACTGCAGCTCCCCATTTCCTCCTCCCTCTGACCCCTGGCAACCACTATTCTACTTTGTGTTTCTGGGTTTGACTGCTTTAAGTACCTCATGATTGGACTCATGCAATGCTTGTCCCTCTGTGATTAGCTTATTTTACTTAGCATAATGTCTTCATGGTTCATTCATGTTGTCACATATGACAGGATTTCCTTCTTTTCGTAACTAACGATATTCCATTGTACGCATATACTACATTTTCTTTATTTCTTTACCTGTCGATGGACATTTAGGTAATAGTTGTTTGTTTATTTGCTTAGTGTTGTTTTGAATGGTGTCTTGCCCTGTTGCCCAGGCTGGAGTGCAGTGGCATAATCAACAGCTCACTGCAGCCACAACTTCCCAGGCTCAAGCAGTCCTCGCACTTCATCCTCCAGAGTAGCTGGGACTACAGCCACGCGCCACCACACCTGGCTGGTTTTTTAAGTTTTTGTAGAGATGGGACCTCATTATGTTCCCCAGGCTGATCTTGAACTCCTGGACTCAAGCAACCCTCCTGCCTCAAGCAACCCTCCTTCCTCGGCCTCCTAAAGTGCTAGGATTACAGGCATGAGCCACTGTGCCTGGCCGGAAATAGTTGTTTTAATCAAGGCTTTCTTCTTAACGAGTACACTGACATTTTCTGATTCTGCCCTAATGTAGGTGTGTGTGGTTGAGCCATTATTAGGGCCATTTGAAAACCCCTAGGAATAAGAAAATGATATAACATGTGGATCAAGATTTCAGCAAAATATGTTTACTACATTCTTATTTATTAATAGGAGAAAATTAGAAGCAGTCTTAATGTCCATAAGTAGAGGATGGTAAATTTTAGATTCGTATTTTAGAGGCAGTATGCCTAATGATTAAGAATATGAATTCTGAAGACAGACTGGAATTGAATCCTAACTTAACCCTGGTTACTAGCCGTAACTTTGGACAGGGAACATTACTTTCCTTATTTGTAAAATGAGTATCATAGGATTGATATGAGGAAGGAATGAATTAATGTAAAGCATTTAGAACAATGCCTGGCACACAGTAAGTGTTACATAATTGTTAACTATTAGGAAATATTGTGTATCTAGTTGAAGTGTGACTCCCACCAAGACTAGTGTTTATTAGATGCTACCGAGTGAGTGACACTATTGTATTTCTTGATTTATGGTAGGGATGTTGTGGTTGTATAGAGCATCATAACACAAAGCATCTACTTTATGAGTGTTCATTGGGAAAGTTCTCTTAGATCTTATAACTGGGAAAAGTTGTGCTGTTTCTTAATAACTGGTCTTATTTACCTTTGAACCTCCAGTTGTTGCTCCCCGCCCACCTCTTTTTTTAACCCTGTTTGGAATCTCAGGGCCAAATTTGTGGGCCTCCTCTAGAAAATGCATTGACGGCCGGGCGCGGTGGCTCAAGCCTATAATCCCAGCACTTTGGGAGGCCGAGACGGGTGGATCACGAGGTCAGGAGATCGAGACCATCCTGGCTAACACGGTGAAACCCCGTCTCTACTAAAAAATACAAAAACTAGCCGGGCGAGGTGGCGGGCGCCTGTAGTCCCAGCTACTTGGGAGGCTGAGGCAGGAGAATGGCGTAAACCCGGGAGGCGGAGCTTGCAGTGAGCTGAGATCCAGCCACTGCGCTCCAGCCTGGGCGACAGAGCGAGACTCCGTCTCAAAAAAAAAAAAGGAAATGCATTGACACATTTAGTCTTTTACTTAGCAACCTTACCTTTGGCTTCATTTTATTTACCCTTTCATCGGGATATATTTATTTTTAAGATTCTGTTGTCTTTTTAGAATGAGAGAGGGTAGTAAATAAACAGTTGGCAAAGAGAAAAATTATCCACAGATGGAGACTTCCATTTTAAATATGGTAGGTTAAAGTCACATTTTACTTGTGTGCCTTTCAGAAATTTTACTGAAAGGACAGTGAAGGGCTTAAGATGCATTAACACAAAAGAACAACAACAAAAAAACAATGGCATACAGAAAGAATTAGAGAGTGTACTGTCCGTGAGATAGAGAGAATTTAACAATTTCGAATCCAGAAAGAAAATGGAGGAATGGCAACTGACTGAGTGACCCTGAGAAAGCTTATTAAACGTAAGTGCATTTGAGAGTGATAGTATGAAGAAAAGGAACAAGCCAATTCAAGTCACAGAATTCCAGTAAAGCCACAAAGGCTAAGGAATTATATGTATTTGGTGAGGTTTAAATAGGGGTATGAATAGAGAATTGGTTTAAAGTTTATTTAAGAAGCACAGGCTGGGCATGGTGGCTCATGCCTGTAATCCCAGCACTTTGGGGAGACTTAGATGGGCAGATCACTTGAGATCAGGAGTTTGAGACCAGTCCAGCCAACACAGTGAAACTCCATCTCTACTAAAAGCACAAAAATTAGCCAGGCATGGTGGCAGGCGCCTGTAATCCCAGGTACTAGGGAGGCTGAGGCATGAGAATTGCTTGAACCTGGTAGGCAGAGGTTGCAGTGAGCCAAGATTGTGCCACTGTCCTCCAGCCTGGGCAACAAAGGGAGACTACATCTTAGGGGGGATAAAAGTTTAAGAAACACAATGTGAAATCCTCTCTTTAATTTTGTGAAACTGGTTTAATACCACCCCTCCCCTACTGCAAAAAATGGTAGTGTGTTTTCCACCAGTGATTTCTGTTTTGTTTTTTTTTTTTTTGGAGACAGAGTCTCGCTTTGTTGCCCAGGCTGGAGTGCAGTGGCCAGATCTCAGCTCACTGCAAGCTCCGCCCCCCAGGTTTACGCCATTCTCCTGCCTCAGCCTCCTGAGTAGCTGGGACTACAGACGCTCGCCACCTCTCCCGGCTAGTTTTTTGTATTTTTTAGTAGAGACAGGGTTTCACCGTGTTAGCCAGGATGGTCTCGATCTCCTGACCTCGTGATCCGCCTGTCTCGGCCTCCCAAAGTGCTGGGATTACAGGCTTGAGCCACCGTGCCCGGCTCTGTTTTCTTAAGAAATAAAACAACTGAAAGATGGGGTTATTGTATTAAATGAAAACAGCAGAGTTGTGTGAAATGCTCCAGCAGAGCATTGAGATCTCCTGTGTTCTCCTACTGTTTGACTTCCAGTATGTTGGCACACATGTGTCAAATCACATTAATAGGAAAGGCCTAATGGTACTGAAAATTGGGATATGTCAGTGAAATGGCTGGGCCTGTGTCCTATCATGCAGAAGTTAAATCAGCAGCTTGACAAGACATAGCCATATTCTCAGTCCTTCTGGGCTGCTTTAACAAAATACCATAGACTGAGTAGCGTATAAACAATAGAAATTTATTTCTCACAGCTCAGGAGGTTGGGAAGTCTAAGATCAATGTGTCAGCATGGTTGGGTTCTGGTGAAGACCCTTTTCTGGGTTGCAGACTGCTGACTTCCCACTGGATTTTCACGTGGTGGAGAAGGCAGGCTCCTTTGGGCCTCTTATTTTTATAAGAGTACTAATCGTATTCATGAGAACTCTGTCCTCATGACCTAGCCACCTCCCAAAGGCCCACCTGTCAATACCATCATATTGGGGATTAGGTTTCAAAATAGGAATTTTGCTGAGGGACACAAACATTCAGACCATGGCAGATTTCAGAGAATAGTGGTAACATCCTTGGAAAACCAGGCAATTAAAAAAAAACACACTAGGCAGTTATTTCAGGAAAACTATATATAAAAGAAAGGAAGTAGAGTCATTGTAATGTGATTTAAATGGAAATATTAATATGTACTTACAATGTAACCATGGAATATTAATATAACAAAAAGTAAACTGATGTAACTGTATTACTGTTACGGGTGGAAGTATAGATGTGGGATGGAGATTGTGAGGGAACTACATTTTTATCAAGAAATAGCAATCTAAGCATGTTATTTAGAACAAATAGGGTAAATAACAAAGGAAGCTTCTTTAAAAATAAGTTTAAAATGGTTTTTCCTAGTGTGTGGGAATCAAAGATAGAGAAGAATAGGGCAGGGGACTCTATTGTTACTCATTGTATGCCTTGTCAATTTATTTAGAACAATTTGGCTTTTTTCTCCTAAGTATTTCCTAGCAAGCAGAACTTCATTTTAGCAACTGCAACAACAGCAACAACAACAAAAGATTTACGATACTCATGATCCCCAAATTATTCTTAGCTAACTTCAGTAGAGCCCTAAAAGTTGTCTGACAAATCTTTTCTTTTTCTTCACTGGCTTACTCCTTACTTCATTCTTCAACTCAGCAATTCTAATCTTTTTCTACTCTTTATAAACTCCACTCCAGACTGTGTTCCTTAATTTTAGTCATTCTTATAAGTTTGTGACACTTCCTCATTTTTGTTTTGTTTTTTAGAGACAATTCTCCACTGATCTCTCATGTTTCTAAACATCCTGTGAGCAGAGACACATATTGCCCTTTTATTCTGGACTATCTATTTAAGGATATTTATATAACAACCAACATTGTAAGATAGAGACAGTCTTCTGGGAAGTCATGCTTACTGTTCAATATAAATGATTCAAGTTCCCTAAGCTCAGAGTTCCTCCGCTATGATTCAAACGAACTGTAAGTGTAACATCTACCCGATTACCTCCTTGCCACCCTTGTGGGACCTGGGCAAAGGAAATTCAGCAAACATGGTCCTATTACTTCCTGTGCTCCTGAAGAGAATTCTTGTCTCTGTCTCAATTTTATGACTTATTTCAGGATCCATGAAACAGTAATAGGCTAGGTTGTTAGCATGAAGGCCGGGAAAAACCTGAGACCTTTCACAGTCCATGATCCTTTAATTTTCATTTCCCTAAAGACTAATGATGTTGAGCATCTGTTCATATGCTTATTTGCATTCCACCTATCATTATGATGCAATATCTATTTGAAATATTTCCCCATTTTTTATCGTTTTGTTACTGTTATGGTTTAAGTGTTCTTTATATACCTTTGACACAAGTTTTTCATGAAATATAACTTGCAAATATTTTTTCACAATTTATAGGCTTTTCTTTACATTCTCTTGATGTCTTTCAAAGAGCAAATGTTAATAATTTTGGTGAAATCCGATTGACGAATTCTTGCTTTTATGCGCTGTGTTCCATTTGACTTTTAAAGCCATGCATATATGTTGCTGTGATTAAATACAGTTTTTAAAACCTGGAAACAGGAGGCACTCTCACTTTAGAGACAGAAATTTCTATCCAAGGAGCAGGAGTACTTAATTTTTCAAAGTTCAAAACAAGTATATCTTAAAATTCTTTTAAATTATTGTATCATTGATATGCTACTTTTATCAAATGCATTCATTGCCTTTCATTTAATATCCAAATATTAAGTTATATTGTAAATTTTGAGCTGAAAGTACATTTTGTTCTCGTAGATTTGTGGTTGTTTTTACTAATTTGCATTTGAAAAAACCATCTCCTACATTCATTCATTATACAGTTCCTTTAAACTATGTGCTGGATTGGGTGGGATATAGTACAGCCTATTAACACTCTTTGTTAATGTGTTTTAAAAATATAGTCAGCCCTTTCTGTGTAGGTTCTGCACCTATGGATTCAAAATACCACATTGAAAAAAATGACAATTAAAAATTAAAATAATGCAAATTTAAAAATACTGTATGACACCTATTTATGTAGTATTTATATTGTATTAGGTATTATAAATAGTCTGGAGATGATTTAAAGTATACTATAGGGAGAATGTGCTTAGGGACTTGAGCATGATAGGGAGGTGTGTATCCTAGAACCAATGCCTCATGGAAACCAAGAGACAAGTATAATCTGAATTGTGTTATATATTTAATTTGGACTAATGGAGTGAACCAATCAGAGAGGGGGGCAAAAACCCTCCCTGAGTTTTATATTATTTTTCTTTTTGTTACCATGTACTCTTAGTAAAGACATTTTAGATAATCTAATTCAGCCCCCACAATTTACAGGTAAAGAAATTGAGGCCAAAAGATATAAATGGTTTGGCCAAATTCAAGCAGCTACTTAGTGGCAGAGCAGAGACTTTTCATGGTGAAAGTCTTTGTTCGGCTGAATTTTCTACTGTTTTGTTGCTGCCTTTATTGTTAAACATTTAAACAACTATATGAAAACCTTTTTTTGTGTGTGCATAGAGAAACTCAAATTAGTTAAAAGATTTAGATAAGTGGATAAAATAGATTGTCCCTATGACCTGTTAAATGAGTGATTCTACAAGACTTAAAAGTATTTATTTAATAGATTTTGAGTTATTTTTTCTAGCTAAGACAGTCTGTGAAATGGATTGGGATGTTTTATATCTGATGTACTATAAATTTAAATCTGAGCTGCTTGATAAATTATTTTTAAGTTTTTTTTGTTTTCATTTTGAGACAGGGTCTTGCTCTGTCACCCAGGCTGGAATGCAGTGTATAGTCGCTCACTGCAGCCTCAACCTCCTGGGCTCAAAGAATCCTCCTATCCTAGCCCGCTGAGTAGCTGAGACTGTAGGCACATGACACCATACCCAGCTAATTTTTTTTTTTGAAGGTGGGTTTCACTATGTTGCCCAGGATGGTCTTGAACTCTAGGCTCAAGCGGTCTCCTCCCATTCACCTCCCAAAGTGCTGGGATTACAGTTACGAAGCACTGTCCCTGGCCCCACCTGATAAACTTTGGTATTTGCTGTTTTAGTCCTCAAACATTTAGACCAAACTGTAAGAGGTTGTAGTTATAAGAAACACTAAGTTTCAGTTGCTCATTTATGATGGCTTTATTTTCAGAACTAATAATATGTGTTTGAGTGTCTAATACTATAGGATTTTAATTTGTTGCAGTAATTACCTAAAATATTTTGGACAATGAACTTTGGAGAAAGTCAGCAGAGAATAATTACTTTTATTTCAGTTGTAGAACATAAATCTTTCAAACTTTTTTTCTTGAATAAAGTCCTCAGACAGTAGGTAGTCATTCAAATCTCTTTAGTTTTAAGAATTGATTTAAAATGGGAACCAGAAAGAAATATTAGAACCAACCATTGGAATAGTTGGATTCATCTTTTTTCCTTCACACAGGTCCTCTGGTGATGTTCTGGAGACATTCAATTTCTTAGAAAATGCTGATGACAGTGATGAAGAAGAGGAAAATGACATGATTGAAGGCATCCCAGAAGGAAAAGACAAACATCGGATAAATAAACACAAAGTAGGAATTAGCTTTTATATTCTTATTAGCTATATATTCATATAGTTGGAATAGGAATTTTTTTTTTAATGTGTGCTATTACCATTTTTTTAAAAATTATACTTTAAGTTCTAGGGTACCTGTGCACAATGTGCAGGTTTGTTAAATATGTATACATGTGCCATGTTGGTGTGCTGCAACAGGTGGGTAGGTTTAATTGTGGGTATTTGAGATTTTACAGTTATGTAAGAAAAAAATGACGATGTTCCACAAAAGTTTCTGGTCTGCAAAATCAGTTTTCAGTTTTTTTTTTTTGACACATTCTATATGTATAACGTCTATTTGAGTGAATAGGGATTTTGATCCTTTTTATTTATTTTTTGTTCTGAAAGGTAAAGCACTATTACAATTATCACAGCTATGAACTTAAATTAGTTACTATGCCATATCTCTATGAGTGAAGGGCTAAGCATGCAGTTTCCCATTTATGAGGTCAATTCAACATAACATATCAGAATGCAAATAAGTGACTGGTTCTTTAGTGGAGGACTAACTGTGAATGTACAGTAATTTAAGAAGTTAACTGTTCTTGATGATTAGCACTTAAACCATTTTTAGTGCCACATTACTTAGATCAATCTTGGCACAGCACTGTTGAACCATTTAGCTAAAGTATAATTTGGGATTTGTGAATTACATGGGAAATCTAAAATTTTGGGTCCAAGTAATTTTAAAACGGGTGTGTAAATGTAGTTATGTGACGATATTAAAGCATCCCTTTTCCATTTAGGATAAAAGTAATTCTTGGTTTATATTCTATTTACAGATAGGTAATGAAGGTTTAGCTGCTGACCTAACTGACGATCCTGATACTGAGGAAGCACTGAAAGAATTTGATTTTTTAGTGACTGCTGAAGATGGTGAAGGAGCTGGAGAAGCACGGAGTTCGGGGGATGGCACAGAATGGGGTAAGATGATAAAGAAATAGGGGGTGGGAGGAAATCTAGCCCTTAATGATGGGTTATTATTAAATATTTTATGTGGAATGTGTGTATCAGTTTATGGTGGCAGTTAAACTGAGAGCAAGGGGAAGTGGTATTGAATAATAGCAACGTATTTTGTACCAATTTATTTAAATTTGGTGACTAAACTTTAATATATATGGCTTTTGGTGGATTTTGATTTTTAGAATTTGGATTTAAAGTTGAAGCATTTAATTGATTTGGAAATCCAATTTCTTTCCTTTTAGTAGATTTTTAAAAATGTATGTATTCAGTTTTGAACATTCCCATTGTTTAATTTGATATTCTAGATTTAGGAAGATTTAACACTCAGTATGTCCATATAGTGTTATCTGACTAATTACTAAGAAAGAATAAAGCTACTCATCCTGAATTATAGCTCTATATTGAGCACAATTTAATAAAGATACTACACTTTATTACCTATAATATTCAGTGTGCAAAATGTTAGGGCCTAAACTTTGGAAGTGGTACATTGTGCTAATAATGATTCAGCCATAACTAAGAGAAAACCATTCTCTATCTGTACATGGTTAAAAACCCCATTAGGAGGTAAAATAAGTGTAAAAAATACTTTAAATGAATAGCTGACGTCCTTAATGTTTTTCCTAGTAAATATGTTCATGCATTCCTCATTTAATATCGGCATGTTGTCTGGTAGGTAGAACAAAGTGTGTTTACTGAGCTTTATTGGAGAAGGTTATTATTTATTTATTTTATTATTATTATTTTTTTTGAGATGGAGTCTCACTCTGTCGCCAGGCTGCAGTGCAGTGGTGCAATCTTGGCTCACTGCAACTTCGCCTCCCGGGTTCAAGTGATTCTCCTACCTTGGCATCCTGAGTAGCTGGGACTACAGGTGTACACCACCACACCCAGCCAATTTTTGTATTTTTAGTAGAGGCGAGGTTTTACCATGTTGGCCAGGATGGTCTCGATCTCTTGACCTCGCGATCCACAGGCCTTGGCCTCCCAGGGTGCTGGGATTAGAGGCATGAGCCACCGTGCCCAACCTGGAGAAGGTTATTTTAATGCATCAAAGTTTTGCTTAATTACAAGCAAGAAGAATAATCACTAGATTTTTTTTTTTTAACTACTTTGATAGCAAACACTTGGCTTTTAAAAGATGCCTCATTTATGTGTTTAAACCAAATATTGCTAATAGCAAGAGAGAAAAAACCTAATATATAGTACATTTATTATCTTGATATAAAAAAATGAATCAGGTACTTAAAAGATTTGAATTTTGCCACCAGTTTTCTTATTATAGTTCTTAAGCATTATTTTCAGACCTTCACTTCTTTCTTCTTCTAAATGGAAATAGAAGAGACACATTAATTCAAACAGGAGAAAACTCCACAATTACCTTCTAGACTACATTTTTGTACTTATTTGAAAATGATTGTGTTTTAGAAGAGTACCTTTCTTCAAAATCAGCATTGCTCAGGAGAAACAGTAAAAATATTTAACTTTTCTTTTAGCTTCTCTGTGCAGACAGTCAATGTTGGAAATACCTTTTTCCAGTAATTTCAAAAGTATTGCTTTTTTCCTGATTGTTTTGTAATTATATAAATATATAATTATTTTGTAATACAAGTGTGTTTTAGAAAACTTAGAACCTACAAATACATGTGAAGATGAATATTTTTTATAAGCATGTGTATATATATTTATTTATTTAGTAAAATAAGGAGTTTGCTCAATGTTGATTTGTAATGCATACTTTTCACTTAATACATGGTTCTTCTGCATCCCCCCTTTTGTTTTTTTAAACAGGATCTCGGTTTGTTGCCCAGGCTGGGGTGCCGTGGTGCAATCTTGGCTCACTGTGACCTTCACCTCCCAGGCTCAAGGGGTCCTCCCACCTCAGCCTCTTGAATAATTGAGACCACAGGCGTGTGACCACACCTGGCTAATTTTTGCCTTTTTTTTTTTTTTTTGGTAGAGACTGAGTTTGGCCATGTTGCTCAGGCTAGTCTTGAACTCCTGGACTCAAGCAATCTGCCTGCCTTGGCCTCCTAAACTACTGGGATTACAGGCATGAGCCACCATGCCCAATCAGCATCATTTTTAATAGCTGGATAACATTCTGTCAACAATGTGCCATGATTTTATTTAACCAGAGCCCTATGATGCACATTTAGATTATTTTCATTAAAAAGAAAATGATCAAAATATTTATCGAGTATCTTTTTAGCTAAATCTTGACACATACTTACTCCTGTTTCCTTAGCCTAAAGTTGCTAGAAATTTAGTCAAAAGGATAAAGAAAAAATTCAGGAATGTAATTGGTATGGAATGGCATTATTTCTTTGATAATAGTTCCCGTATTATGTACAACTGATTGGTCCTTCTTTCTGAAGACTTTTGATTGTAGAGCAGAGTTTTAAGACAACTCTCACTACTTTGCTTTTTACTATCATTATTTGACAGTGCCGGTGTCTCCTGTGTTAAGTGGAAATAATCGGAAAGGTCTCTTACTTCCAGACAAGACGGAAATATTATCTTTAAAACATTTTAAGTTCTTGATGAAGGAAAATAACTCATTTAAGTACAAGATGGTTCAAATAGTTTTTTTTCTGTGAGAAATGAAAACTGTCAAGTGATTTATGCAGTGTTTCCAAAGTTCTTCATCTTTACTCAACAAGATGTCATAGTCATTTTTTCCAAAGCAAAGACGATGAATATGCAAACACTCTTTATATTTATGGAATTCGTTTTCTAAAAATTTGAATATATTTATAAATAGGAAAGTGGTAGCTTTCAGATTTTTTTTTTTTTTTTTTTTTTGAGACAGTGTCTCACTCTGTTACCCAGGCTGGAGTGCAGTGTAACGATCTCGACTCACTGCAACCTCCGCCTCCCGGATTCAAGTGATTCTCCTGCCTCAGCCTCCAGAGTAGCTGGGATTACAAGCGTGTGCCACCATGCCCGGCCAGTTTTTCTATTTTTAATAGAGACAGGGTTTCACCATGTTGGCCAAGCTGTTCTTGAACTCCTGACCTCAGGTGATCCACCCGCACGGCCTCCCAAAGTTCTGGGATTACAGGTGTGAGCCACGATGCCCGGCCCAGATTTGAATTATCGAGTAAAAGAGCACTGATTTTTTAAAAATGTAAGTCTTGTCTTAATGAAACATACTCTGTAGTCCTTACATTAGAGAATCTAGTTTTTATTTTGTATATTAGCAATCGACAATTTGTTATCTCTGACTTTGAATTTTTTTTTATCTTATGAAACCACTGCCTTTTGGCAAGCTTTCTAACTCTCTTTTCAGTGTCATCTGTGTTATATAGTCTGAGTTTAATATTAGTGATTTTTAGTTCTTCTAATTATCAAAAACAATAGTTGGCATTTCTATTTTGCTTTTTCTTTCATGGAGACTAGGCATTTTAAGACTGTTCATTTATTGTCTCCTATCTTTGAAACTGATCTGTAGAGATTTATAGAACTACAAAATACAATTAGCACCTGAATGTTTGTACTTAAGCATAATGGATAAAGTATAAGTATATGCATAAAGTTAGTTACAAATTTATGCGACAGTTAATAGATGTGTATAATTCCTCTGCTTTGGTAATCAGAATTGCCATAGTAGAATTTCATGTTTTTGTGGGTTTGAGCTATCAGGAGTCAACTTTCTTATGCATATTTGTGTTTTCTTTTAGACATAAAAGTTACCGTAAATGATTCAACCTCATTTCTTGGTATTTTTTCCCCCTAGATTTTTTAAAAACAGGATTAATATGTAGAAGATTATGCTGCCTCTTCCCTTTTGCTCTTATCTGTTTCTTATAAGCAATATCAAACAGCTGTTACTTACCAGGCAAGTTTCAGGATGTTGTTTGTGCACATATGCATTCACCAACCTGTTCTTTGCACTGCCTAAATTTACTTTTGTTTTCTAGATTTGAGATTATCTTGCAAGTAATATTTTTTCCTTAAGTTTATCCTTTTTTTTATTCTCTATGCATTTTCACTCCACTCTCTTTGTCAACATTAGAGCTGTTCACAGTTTTATTCTCTCTACACAGGTCTTTTAGAAAACTGTTTGGCTCTTATTAAATTTTTCTCTTCTATCTGATTTCCTATATAACCTTTATACAACTTAAGTTTTTTTGGTCTCTGTGAGGTTTAAAAAATATTTGCTCATAATGTATCAATTTGTCTTGCTTTAAGTAGTTGAAGTTAAGAATTGTTAACTTCATTAAGATGAGTGCAAATGATTAATTGTTGAGATCCCTTTTTTCTTAGTATATTCAATAAGTTTACAGAAGGATTCCTGATGCAGTGTAGTTTTCAGGAAACTTCATGATTTGAGTGCATGTGAATTGAGTAAAGTGAATTTTCTCTTTATAACTGTATTACAAATAGCATTACAATTTGTGGATTTGACAGATAATCTTAGGTGTAAGTTTTAGTCATGAGTAACTTAGTTTCAAGTAATTCAAGTTAGCAAATTAATTTAAAGCTTAGGATTTAGCTTTTCACATACTGACCACCTGTGATAATAGGTGGTCTAACCATCAGGGAAAAAGTTATGACAATTGTAGCAGGAAAAACTCAAGGTACAGTAAATATTTGCATTTCTGTGTGCCATTCAAATATGAGAATTTCTTAAGTTTGGTACGTATAACAATCTATAAAGGAAGAGAACGGCTTTTTATGTCTACTTTATAGATTAAGTCAGTGAGGCCTAGTGTGGCTCTTATAAAACTTGTGAGCCAGAATATACTGAATTATCAAAAACTTAACAAGTCAGGATGTTAAACTTCCTTATAACATGGCTGTTTTAAAACCACACAAAGGAAGGAAAAATCCTCAATATTTAAAATAAGTCTCAAAGACTTAATTATTTTTATGCTGCCTCTTTTTAGTGCTGTTTTTCCTCTAGTTGACTATGAGTAAATTTTCTCAGGCACAAGTATTTAGTTAAATATGGATTTATTATTCAGCTAAAATAGCTGATGTAGCTTTAGCAGATGTACAGCAATGTATGTTTTCACTTCTCCATGCTGATCACTACTTTTATCCTGAAAAAAATATCAATTTTAAAAAAATTCTTCAGTGGAATTTGAGTTTTGTTTTTTTGTGTTTTGTTTTGTTTTGTTTTTGTTTTTTTGCTAATCTTAGTTGTAGACCAATGGAAGAAGGTAATGAGATGTTGAACTATTTGGGTGGGTGGGGGCAGAGGTGGGACTTTCTGAATGCTTTGTATGGATTATTCAAGACATTGTATTTTTCAACTTACGTGTATTATATTGGACTAGAATGCCTCTCCATTAGTACAGTTAATCCTGTGCATGCAGAATCAGTATGACAGAAGGTGCATGAATATTTTCATCAATGAAACAGCACTTAACTTTCTAGCTTGCACTTTTCCGAGTAGTTCGCATGTATTTCATTCATTTGCTTTTATGATGCTGGCTGAATAATTTTTTATTAACATTTTTATAAAGATGCAGTGATCTATTTTTATTTAGATTTCTAATGTCAGTCTGTTGAATTAATGATAACCTTCAAATTTGTGGTTCATGAAAATGAAGCACTATTTAACTGTTGATATTAAATGTTTAGAAACTTATGACATGGGCATTTAGAGTTTGAGTTGTGAATACCAGAATTGAGACTGCACCTTTAAAGTATTTTGAGTATATGCTATTAGTACATTTTTTTATGATTATGTAAAGCTATAACAGTTTACTGCCAACAGCTTGCATTGCCAACTGCTGATTTTTTTTCTTTTAATAATATGCTGCATGTAGATAAAGATGACCTCTCCCCAACTGCTGAGGTTTGGGATGTAGACCAGGGACTAATAAGTAAACTGAAGGAACAGTACAAGAAGGAACGAAAGGGGAAGAAAGGGGTGAAGAGTAAGTGCAGATTCTGACTATTATAATTTTTGTATACCAATAATTAAGAAAAAAATTCTTCAATTCTGTTTTTTTGTGTAACTTGATTTTTTGTTTCAAAAAGGGGGCAACTAACTTTAAACTTTGTCTGTTGTATAATTGAAATTTGTTTGTATATAATTTAGGATGTGTTACCGATCAAGTAGAAAATCATTTAAAATATATGGGAAGGGTAAAGGAAAGATTTTGAGGATTGTTTTTAAGCTTTAAAAACTTTACCAAATTGTTAGGAATATTGACATTGGAATAAAAAAATAAAAATTTGTTCAGAAGGGAGAAAAGTATAAATTTCTCCATTTTTGATACATAGAGTATAGCTATAAACAACTCATATCCAGGTTACATTTCTTAGTTTGGGAATCCTTACCTACAGTGAGTAGGAAAGCCCTTTCTGTAGTTTCTGCTTTCTGGTCTTAATCCAACCACAAACAACAGCAGCAGCAAGAAGAATCTCTTGGGTAGTTTTTTTTGGCTACTGTGGAGACCAGGAGTGGGAGGTTAGTGGTGGCAGTAGGGTTTGTTTAGTCATTGCTGGGTGTCTTGGTGCCTGGATGTATTTTTCACTGTGTTGTATATTAACCAATTTACTTATTAAAATATAAATCCGCTACAGTACCTCTCTTAAAGTAGCAATTCATTTCCATTTGGTGGTGCAAACTTAAAAGTTGCTACATAAAAGTATCTTCAGATCTATGACTGTTAACTAGAGAGACTTGAAACTTATTTTGGGACTCTTTTCAACTGGCCATTGACCCTTCCTAGTCTAACATGTTGACTATATAAAGGAGAAAATAGTGTGAGAAAAAGGCAAAAATGATACAGACATTCTTTTTGTGTTTCTTTGGTGACAAATACATTAATATATAAAATGGCAGGTGTAATAGAAACATGTGCGAGTTTCTTTCAGTAAAACCTTTTTTGAGTGATTTCATTTACTGTGGAGGCTAATAAGTGAAGTTTTGGGGGTTTCGCCTGTTACACAATTTTCTTTTATAACTTTATGATAGCTTTTGTTATTGCATGTGAATTAAAAGACTATATAGTGAACAACTTTGTATTGTATTTAAAAACATTTGATACTGGGCTAGGGTTGTGTTTAGTTCTAACATCATTTACCTATAATGCAAGCATTTTGAGTATAAAAGTACGTTTGCATGATTGACTATTTTAGAATAGACAAAATGACATTAGAATTTTAGGGTTTAATTTTTTTTTTTTTTTTTTTTTGACGCAGTCTCACTCTGTCGCCCAGGCTGGAGTGCAGCGGCGCAACCTCGGCTCTCTGCAACCTCCGCCTCCTGGGTTCAAGCGATTCTCCGGCCTCAGTCTCCTGAGTAGCTGGGACTACAGGCACGTGTCACCATGCCTGGCTAATTTTTTGTATTTTTAGTAGAGACAGGGGTTTACCACATTAGCCAGGATGGTCTCAATCTCCTGACTTCGTCATGATCTGCCTGCCTTGGCCTCCCAAAGTGCTGGGATTACAGGCATGAGCCACTGTGCCCGGCCTAGGGTTTAATTTTTTTTTTTTTAAGGAAATAAAGTGGTTCATTTTACTAGTGGATTGCTTATTTTATATATAGTATCAGAAACTGGCTTAATCTGCTAAAGATTTTTTTTTTGGAAATATTAGATAACGTTGCTTCTAATTTAAGATGGAAGTATCCCATTTTCCCCCTCTGATAGACTATGACTAGACCTATATCTTATTGAGGTCTGCAAATAAGATGTAAGTCAAGGTCTTTTTTAGTTGTTGCTTTTAAACTTTTCTTAAAAATATTTTTAATTTAAAAAAGTATGTTTAAGTATGTTTAAGAAATATTAGAAACAGATAAACTAAAGCTGAATTTTTTTTTTTTTTTTTTTTTTTTTGAGACGGAGTCTGCTCTGTCGCCCAGGCTGGAGTGCAGTGGCCGGATCTCAGCTCACTGCAAGCTCCACCTCCCGGGTTTACGCCATTCTCCTGCCTCAGCCTCCCGAGTAGCTGGGACTACAGGCGCCCGCCACCTCGCCCGGCTAGTTTTTTGTATTTTTTTTTAGTAGAGACGGGGTTTCACCGTGTTAGCCAGGATGGTCTCGATCTCCTGACCTCATGATCCGCCTGTCTCGGCCTCCCAAAGTGCTGGGATTACAGGCTTGAGCCACCGCGCCCGGCCTTAAAGCTGAATTTTTAACCCCTCATACAAATTTTAATTTTTTTAGAACCCGGTTTGGAGTGCAGTACTGCAAATCATAGCTCACTGTAGCCTTGAACTCTCCTGCCCTCAAGATATCTTCCCACCTCAGCCTCCTGAGTAGCAGCTGGGACTATAGGCACGTGCCACCACACCTGGCTAATATTTTATTTTTAAAATTTTCTTGTAGAGATGGGGTTTCTCTGTATTGCCCAAGCTGGTCTCGAACTCTTGGCCTCAGGCCATTCTTCCACCTCAGCTTTTCAGAGTGTTGAGATTATAGGCATGAGCCACCATGCTCGGCCTTATGTTTTTTTTTAATTGGACCTTAATACACACAATGTTATAATTTGCCTACTACCATCATAGAAAACATCATTTTATGTCAGCAAATAATTCCTTTGTATATGTTTGTGATTTTTTTTTTTCTTTCCAAACAACAGAGAGGAACCCAGTATGTGAAATGGATGAAAGTGAACTTCTTTTATTGAATCAGTACCTGGAGACCCCAAATTCATAACTTAAGGCTTACATGTCTCAATAACATCTTACTATCTAGATGGGTATTCTGTTATTCAGCCCATTCCACTTTAATTTTGATTTTATATCTGTTTTTTCAAAAAAATGAATTTTGCTTATATAATCATCAACACAACACATGCTTGTTATTCAGATAATATAAGAAGTATACAGGAACATAAAGAAAAACTATAAAAATCACCTGCAATCCTACCACTCAGAGACTATTTGGCATATATTCATCCATCTTTTCTTAAAAGTCTATATACACAAAACCTCCTTCTTAATATTTTAACTAGAATATTATTGTTGTAATTTAACTCATTATTTCTTAATGTTTCACAGTCATTTAAAATACAATATTTGTGGATTTAACTTAGCTTCCATTAGTTAAACCTGTAGATTTGTTTCTAATTTTTAAACATTTTTTAAGTATTACTGTCTTTAAGGCTACTAATGTAAGTAGATATAGGGATAAGGTCTCTAGCAAAGTGTCTCAGGAAAGATAATTCAGAAATAAATTATGTTTCTTTTTTATACTTCCTTTATGAAATTTTGTAAATTAAAAAATTTTTGCTCTTGAATACAGAATTCAGTGTGAAAATGTTGGCTCTGAATCCTTGCCATGAAAATAGAGTTTAAGAAAGTAAAAACTTTTTTTTCTGTTTATAGTTCGCAAACTTCTAATGATCTTAATTCAAATAACTCATCGTGTTAATACTAAGATATAATTTTACATGAAAAGGTAATTCATGAATTTCTTAGCATTTCTATTATCTAGTCCATGTTGTTATTCTGATGTTCTCCTTATGTAGCTTTGTACAAGATAGAATAATTCATTATCTGTAGCCTTTTGATTTCTTTAAATTTTTTTTTTTGCTTATAAATGACACATAATTATAAATATTTATGGGACACAGTGTGACGTTTTAATATATTTAAACATTGAATAATGAAAATCAGAGTAGTTAGCATATTCATCATTTCTTTGTGGTTATAGCACTCATACCCTTTTTTTCTAGCTATCTTGAAATATAGAATATGTTATCATTAGCTATAGTCACCCTACTGTGTAATTGAACCAGAACTTATTCTACCTATGTAAATGTAAATTTGTATACATTTACCAACCTTGATTTTTTTCTTTATTCCAGAATTTGTTAATAAGTCACACCTACTGAATTAGTATAAGCTTCTACAGATTTTTCACCGCAGCGTCTTAGAGGGAAGAAAACTATTTGCTGACTTTACCATATGGAATCAGCAGATGTAATCCAGTATTTTTTCTTTTTCTTTTTTTTTTGGAAGGGAAAGAGAAAAATGGCAAGAATGCTGACTTTTTAACTTTGTAAAGACCCATTCAAGATTTGACTTTTAAATGGAAAGGCTTCTAAAATCAAGTACTAAGTTAAAGTTTCTGTGTCTTCCAGCTTGTTCACTGCATCCCACTCTTCCTTTTTTTTTTTTCTTTTTTTTTTTTTTTTTTTTTTTACCTTGCCCCCTGCAAGAGGAAAAGGGGTTAAAAGTGACAGCCTTGCCTTGGAATGTAGACCCACTTCAGTATTTCCTTCTCACTAAGTGAGATATACAATATAATTGAGATGTACTTTATCTTATTAATACTCTTAAGAGTCAATACCATGAAACTAAAGAGGCTTGATGCAGTTATTTTGGTCTCAGGCTTCACAGGGTTAAGCTTTCTTTTCCTTTTAACTTTTTATTTTGACATAATTTCTGACTTAAGAAAATTTTGTGAGAATAGTACAGAGAATTCCATATACTTTTCACCCAGGTTTCACTTTTCGCCCACCAAATGTTAACACTACCACACTTGCTTTTCCCTTTCCTTTCTGTAAATATATTCTTTTTTATTTATTTATTTTTTGAAACAGGCTCTCTGCTTCTGCAGATGGAGTGCCGTAGCACATCGTAGCTCACTGCAACCTCAAACTTCTGGGCTCAAGCAGTCTTTCCACTCCCGCCTCCCGAGTAGCTGGGACCACAGGTGTGCACCACTATGCCTGGCTAACTTTTACATTTTTTAATAGACAGGATCTCTGCATGTTGCCCTGGCAGGTCTCAAACTCATGGCTTCAAGTGATCGTCTCACCTCAACCTCCCAAAGCATTAAGGTTTCAGGCGTGAGGCTGAGTGCAGTGGTTCATGCCTATAATCCCAGCACTTTGGGAGGCCGAGGCAGGCAGATCACCTGAGGTCAAGAGTTTGAGATCAGCCTGGCCAACATGGTGAAACCTTGTCTCTACAAAAAATACAAAAAAAATTAGCTGGGCATGGTGGCTCACACCTGTAGTCCCAGCTACTTGGGGAGGCTGAGGCAGGAGAATCACTTGAACCCAGGAGATGGAGGTTGCAGTGAGCCAAGATCGCGCCACTGCACTCCAGCCTGGGCGACAGAGGGAGACCATCTCAAAAAAGAAAAAAAAAGAAAGATTTCAGGCATGAGCCACTGTACCTGGCCATGGAATTTTTTTTTTTTTTTAATCAGAAAACTAAGTTGTAGACATGTTGCTCTTTAAATATATTAGTATGTATTTAAACAAAGACATTCTGGTGTATGACCATAGTACAGTCATGAAAATCAAGAAGTAAACATTGATGCAATACTAATATCTAAGCTAAAACTCAGTTTTCTTTCACTTTTTAATAATTTCTCTTTTCTGTAATTTGGGAGGAGCTTGAAGTGAATTAATCTTTTGTAAAAATGTTGGGCTGGTAGCATTATTCTAACTTTTTAAGGTCTCCATTTGTGCTATATTTTATATCTTAGTAAAAACATGTAAATCAGTGATTAAAAATCACACAGTGTGAACGAAGCATCTGAAATACGGAGGCTTTAGTTAGAAGCGGCTAAAAATCTTTTAAGACTTTCTTTAGTATTTGTTATTCCTTTTCAACATGGACAATTTAAACTGTGGATTATAATAATGTATTTTCCTTTGATAGGAGCCGTTATTCTTATAGCCTGTTGTTACTTTTAAGCTATATTATACCTATAAAATTTAAACTTACCAATAAAAGATTTTTTCATTTCCTTTCTTGAAAAGATGTATAGGCTTTCCCCATTTTAAAAAATTCACATTTTGGGAATATGTGTTTGCATTCCTGGTTCTTAGTGAGTGGATTTATCTTAATTTTCTTAATTATTCTCATTTATCCTAACTTTTCTGTCTCTTCTATGTATAGAATATGATTTTTTTTGCCATTTCCCTTCTTTCCTTTACTAGCATTGCAGAATTGCTATGCACCTTCTGGCCTGATTATCAATACATTTGAAAAGGAGGAAGTCTTGTAACTTTTTCAGCATTTCTTAAAAATCATAAGTGAGCTCCCCCGAGTCATTTTCTAATTTTTATTTTTAAAGTTTTTTATTAATATTTGTCGTTTGCTATTCCAGATCCAAGAAAACATGTTGTCAACAGGAAATCCAGTTTTTTAAAGTGTGACTTGAAGCCAGATATCCAAAATTAGGCATTTGAATACATTTAAGAAGAAATTACTCTTAAGTAGGCTTTTAAAAACACCTTTGCTCACACTACAAATTATCTGTGATGAGTAAGCTACTTCCGTTTAGCACATAGTACTAATTCGAAGAGCTCACAGAATAGTTATATTCTCTCTCCTCCCTCAAAGACAAAAACAAAATTGTTTCATAGAAAAGAGATGTTATTTTCAACTAGGCATGTGGTTTTATGTTTCTGACTTTAATCTCATTCTTTTTTTTTTTTTTTTTGAGACGGAGTCTCGCTCTGTCGCCCAGGCTGGAGTGCACTGGCCGGATCTCGGCTCACTGCAAGCTCCGCCTCCCGGGTTCACGCCATTCTCCTGCCTCAGCCTCCCGAGTAGCTGGGACTACAGGCGCCCGACACCTCGCCCGGCTAGTTTTTTTGTATTTTTTAGTAGAGACGGGGTTTCACCGTGTTAGCCAGAATGATCTCGATCTCCTGACCTCGTGATCCGCCCATCTCGGCCTCCCAAAGTGCTGGGATTACAGGCTTGAGCCACCGCGCCGGGCCGATTTCACTCTTTAAAAACAAACTATTCATGTCCTTTAACTCGGGATTTTTTTCTTTCAAGAAAATAACTTAGGTGTTTTGCCTAGGATCAGAATGTATCAGATTGATACTCTTTAATCAGTGCACTTTTTAAAACTGAAGAGTCACTTTGCAGCTGAAGTTATTTTTTCTTATTATTGTGATCTCGTATTTATTTAAGACAACAGTTGTGTGAAAGCTTTAATTATAGAAAATAGAACAGATCTAGCAAACATTACTTAACTAAATAAGCTTATCTTTTCCAGATTGTTTGTCTCCTAACAGTTTTGCTTCAGAATATAAAAGTTGATCAACAAAGGGAGGGCTTATTTGAGAAAGGGAAAATGTTAGATTTATTCAAAAGTACTATTTTACTTACAGTGATAGCATAGGAAGATAAATTTCATGGCATGAGCGTGTACATGTTAGAGTGGAATTTGAAAACGTAACAGTAGTCTATAGTTTGGCTTACACGTGGCATAATTAGTATATTTTTCATTGTGTCAGTCCGTTTAGAGGATTATGCATTTATATAGGACTTTCTATTTGTTAAGAAATAGGTGGGTTGTTTTCACAGTAGTAGAAAAGTTTTTCTAGCTGGGCACCATGGCTCATACCTGCAATCCTAGCACTTTGGGATGCTTAGGAGAGAGGATTGCTTTACCCCAGCAGCCAATACCAGGCTAGGCAGCATGGTGAGACCATCTCTACAAAAATAAAAAATACGAAAATTAGCTGAGTGTGGTAGTACATGACTGTGGTCCCAGCTACTCTGGAGACCGAGGTAGGAGGATTGCCTGAGTCTAAGAGTTCAAGACCAGCCTCGACAACATGGTAAGACCCTGTCTCTATAAAAAAAATTTTTTAAATTAGCCAAGCTTGGTGGTACGTGCCTGTGGTCCCAGCTACTGGGCAGGCTGAGGTGGAAGGATCACTTGAGTCCGGGAGGTCAAGAGCCAAGGAGATCAAGGCTGTAGAGAGCCGTGTTTGTGTCACTGCATTCTAGCCTGGGTGACAGGGCAAGACCTTGTTTCAAAAATAATAATAAAAATTAAAAAATAAAAGTTTTTCTTGCTGTAAGAATTAGAAAAAGTATTTGTACTTCTATAAATTTCAGTTTTTGTTTAATTAGTGCTTAATGGGCCTTCAAATATGCCTTTAAATATTGATATTAATATTGTCTAGTATCCTGTTATACCCCTACAGTTTTCTCATTGCTGATAAGACATCACATTTTTTATTTGAAATTGTTTTGTTGCGTTTATTATATTTAGAATATTGGATAGATTTAGAAAGAAAATGAAGACATTAAATTTGCAGTTGAAAGATGCTCTACACAATAGAGTAAAGACTAAATTGTGAAATCTGCTGTCATCTTTTGGCAGCGTTTGAGAAACTAGGATTAGAGCAGGGAAGTTTCATCATTTCCTCAACTTGGCACCGTGTCACACTGAAACTATCTGGCTATAGTATGTAAATAATATTATATAATTTGGGATCCTCAGTTTGAACAGTAGCTTCCATAATAGCTCCTAATTTCTTTCCCTTCTGTAACTTCCAGTTCATGTGTACAGGAAGATTTTGACTTTACATAATCTGTAACAAAACTTTGTCAAGGCTTTATTATGTTTCACATTAACTATCATATAATGAAATTATTTACAAGGTAGTATTTAATAAAGTCATTTTATGTTACACACAAATAAGAGAACATTGAAAGATCAACAAAAGCTTTACAGAAGAGATGAAACTGGTGTGGAGGAATGGGTAGAATTTAGATAGGCTGAGGTGCATGTTAGAAGATTAGAAAGTGTGTGTGTGTGTGTGTGTGTGTGTGTGTGTGTGTAGAAAGCATTCTCACCTTTCTGAGAATGGGTGAGGACAAATATGACAAAATATGGCAGAAGTAAACTCAGTGAACACTGAAACTACATATGGAAACTGCTTTGACTGGAAAATGGAGGGAGTTTGTATTGTGGATCATTAAAAGATAAGATGGGGTAGAAAAAATAGGATCAGATCATAAAGCACATGATGAAAGGTTAAGTACATGATTTTAGTTAACTTTGATCCAGAGTGTTGAAGTGCTACTTGTGGTTTCTCAGTGAGGGGAGATATAATAAATGTAATAATTTTGGAAAATTAGTTGTAGTGTATTAATGTGATTGAAGGTAAATGGAGCTCAGAGATAGAAGAACCGATTAGGAGTCTGTTATAGTAATTCATAAGGTTGAAAGCCTTGATTAAAGTCAATAGAGAGATAAACTTGGAGAATACTTTAAAGGAAGATTCTTTTTTTAAAAAAGCCCCCACCCTTTTATAATTTTACAAGTTGAAGAAGAATTAAGATATGGTTGCAGATTTTTAAGAAGCGAAATTAAATAAAGGATGGTGGTAGTCATACAAGTGGGAAAGATACAAATGGGAGCTATTTTTGAGAAAGAATAATGTTTATGTTCTTTTACATTGAATTTAACTGGTGGTTGGATATCTAGTAGACAGTTTTTTGTTTATTGGAGAATTTGTTTACAGTCATTTCTCTGTGGGGGAAAATCCTCAGGTAACACTGAGTTTCTTCATTATTATTAGTTAGGAAATTCAGACTACATAACATATTACCTAATCCAGAAGTAGAGTTGTTTAAGCATTTCTAAGAAATTAGGAATTACTGTAAAATAGGACCAATAAATGTTTAAAAGTCCACCTATTTCCACTAAATTTTACCATCTAATTGTCTGGTATTTTGTTAAGGATACATAGATGGGTAATAGTTCTTAGAGTTACTTACACTCAAATAGCCACAGTGAACTTAACATCCATTAATGATGACGTTAGTAAATATAAGGTTATAATGTTTGACCTTGGACTTACCTATTTTATTTTTTTAAACTTATGTAGATTATAAAGCATTGTCTTTTCAAAGTATTTTTTTCTGACATTCTTAAAACTTGTTTTCTTTCAAAATATATGGTTCAAAATAAATAATTCTGCTATTTCTAAAGTTCAGAGTTAAAGAATATTCTACAATACTACAGAAGCTTTTGAGTTTTATATGTTTTGGCCTGAATTATCCAGGCAACAGCCAAAATTCTTCCCTTACATTTGTGGCTTATGACAGTGCTGACTTTCATATCATGAGAAACTCAGAGATCTATCTCATGGATAAATCAGGTTTTTCAGATTTGGGAAAAATGAGAAAAACATTTTGGAAGAAATTGGGGATGATTTGTTAATGACAAATTTGTACTAACATGGCAGGAAAATATCCATGGAAACACCAGGTAAAGTTAATCGTTTGTTGCACCCTCATAAAAATTATTTGTACTTATTCCTTTGTTAACTTTTTTAAACAGTGAATTATGTTGAAAAGCCCTTATTTTATTCTTTATACTGGTAAATGTTAACCTTAAACACCAAAATTTTCCTTTGTTTTAATGATACCTTCTGTGTCTGTGAGTTTACAGAACTGTAAAGAACTGTCTCTAAAGTATTCTATGGAGATATATATATATCTTTAGAGAGAGAGATATATGTAATACATATATGTATCTTTATATATATCTCTCTCTCTCTCCACAGAAATAATAAATATTTAAACTCAATGTGTTTTGGGGGATGGTATAGAAAATGGAAGACATCTTTAATTTTCTGATATTTTAATAACTGAGACTTCTTAATAGTCTGTTTTGTTAATGAACTGGTTTTAGACGCTGCTGGCAAGTCAAGCGGTAGCCATTAAATGAACCTCTACTGCTGACATTAATTTACAGGGGCCAACAGGACAAAACTCTACGACATGATAGCTGATCTGGGAGATGATGAGCTGCCCCACATCCCTTCAGGAATCATTAATCAGTCTAGGTCAGCCTCTACTAGAATGACTGATCATGAAGGTGCAAGAGCAGAGGAAGGTACAGAATTTAGCTACCATGTTTATTTACATTTCAGAAGACCTTAAATCCAAATCACATCTTAATATTGCAACTAGGCTACTGTTTAAAATGTTGATGATCATTTTATATGATCTTTAGAGAAGGTGTTGGGCAAGCTCTTGATGTAATTAATTTAGGGATTTTGACATTTCTGGCTTCTATTTCTTCATATTTTGTTTTCATTTTTAATGTGAGGAGGAGTTGTTTCCATCATAGGTGAATTCAGAGTCTTTAATTTTAACTACAGATCCAGTAATGGGAAAATAGTAACTTACAAAAACAAACTTAAAATAATACATATGGAAAAAGCTGCTCATTTTGTCTTATTGCTTAAATTTAGCAGCTAATAATAATTACCACTTACTAGAAGACAACTGTGGTGCCAGGCATTGTGCTTGGAACCTTTTTTTTTTTTTCTTTCTTTCTTTTTTTTTTTCCATGAGACTGAGTCTCACTCTGTTGCCCAGGCTGGAGTGCAGCTCACTGCAACTTTCGCCTCCTGGGGTCAAGCGAGTCTCCTGCCTCAGCCTCCCAAGTAGCTGGGACTACAGGTGCATGCCACCATGCCTGGCCAGTTTTTTGTATTTTTAGTAGAGACAGAATATTACCATGTTGGCCAGGCTGGTCTCAAACTCCTGACCTCAAGTGATCCGCCTACCTTGGCTCCCAAAGTGCTAGGATTACAGGTGTTAGCCACAGTGCCCAACCTGTTACTTTAAATATGTATTACTTTAAAAAATATGTGTAACTGTTGCCTCAATTAATCCTTTGAGAATAAGGCAATATCATTATTCTTTAACTTGGTAGCAAGTATATGCTACCTAGTAATGAATTTTATAAAATTTGCCTAAACTAGAAATGTGTAGGAAATGAAAGTACTACTTAAACGTTTTTTCCAAAATTGATTTTGGCCAAAGATATATAGGTATACTTGAATCATTTATAACTCTAAGTCTAGATGTTTATAAGTATTGAATCTGAGTTTTTAACCAAAGATTATTGTGACATACGAGATACAGTAATTTGGCATATATATTAAATTTCATTGATGTTATTGCCTTTGCTGTGTAAAGAGGATTTGTTTGATGTCCCAGTCAAAAAATTTTAAATGCATCTTGTTCCCTTTTAAGATTTCCCTAGTGGCACAGTTTCCTTACAGTTAAATAATTTTGCATTTTTTTCCCTCTCATAATTTACCATTTACTTCACTCACCTTAAAAAAATCACTAAAATAACAGTCATTCAAAGCAAAATGAATGAAAAATAAAATAGTGTCTGTTAATTTTTTCAGATCTCATTTCCACTATTGAGATATATTCCTGTTTTACTTTAGAATGAAAAATAAAATAGTGTCTGTTAATTTTTTCAGATCTCATTTCCATTATTGAGATATATTCCTGTTTTACTTTAGAAGTATTTTCTAAACTACACATAGCAACTCCATTTTTTTTTTTTAATGCATTTAGTGATGATTTTGCTTCATTTTTGGTCTGTTTTGCCAAATATGCATAGCACAACTTGCTAAAATTTTTGTAATTAATGTACATTTAAACTGCAAGTTTTGCAGTTTAAGGCAAACCCATGTTAGCAGTGTGAACCCTTTTAAATGTTTCAAACCAATGACTTATGGTAAAAGCCAATCAAGGCACACTCTACACAAAAACCAGCTTAGAGCTCTCTATGTGTGTTTGTTTATGTGTTATGTGTGTGTGTTAAAGAAAGAATATAGGTCAGTGATCTGTTTCTTGATGCTGGGAGGAGGGCGAGGGGAGAGATTTGATAAGTGTGAACTTCATTACAGTTTTTGAAGTGTCGATCTTACTAGAATTTGTTATTTAAAGAGATGTGAGTTTGACTTCAAGCTAAGAAGGCAGCTTTGGAGTACATAATCTCTTTATTTTCAGTGGCACTGTCCAACTTACTTCTTTACTTTTGAAGTCCATGTCCTACCTCATTTTGTAAAGAACAATGTCTGTTTTCTAGGAGTGGTACTTCAACATTACAATCTTCTAGACTGTTGTTACTAAAGACTTGAGACATATCACATTGCCGCTGGTATAAATGGAATCTGTAACCTGGACTAAGTTCTTGGGAAAAAGAGTTCAGTATGTGAGCTACAGGTTTTCTTCATGATAAGTGTCCATCAAAAGGAAGATTAGTTATAAAAATCTGAAAAAAACCTTGTATTTTATAGACCCATTATACTAGTATTGTTATATTACTTGATGAAATCCTTCTTAGGCCTCCTAATAAAATGTCTTATAATTTCCATCATTAAATTAAAAACTAGGCCAGGCATAGTAGCTCATGCCTGTAATTCCAGCACTTTGGGAGCCCAAGGCAGGAGGATCACTTGAGCCCAGGAATTCAAGACCAGCCTGGGCAACATAGCAAAACCCTGTCTCTATTAGAAAAAAAAAAAAAAAAAGATACCAAAACTAATTTTTTAGGCTGGTTAAAATAATTATATTTTTCTTTGAATTACTAATGACATTTTTATACTATGGGTAATTATATTACCATTAATAAAATGAATTTTTAGGATAGAAATTAATTCCATCTGCAGGGAAATAAGGGTAAACAAATGAGTAGCTGCTGGGATTACCATATGCCACAGTGATGGGTAATATGGAAAGCAGAGATAATAGTGTAAAAGAAGTTTTACACATATATATGTAAATAAATACTGAGTAAGCAGAATAGTTTGCAATATCTACATAAATATGTCATGAAATATATGTGTGTATATAGAGAAAAGGATAGAAATGTGGTCATATGATTAATTAGAAATGAGTATAATACTAATTTTTTGTTAAGTACAATTAATCCAAAACGCGAGTAAAACTAACATCCAGACACTAACCTTCACATGCTCCTAAATTGGTCAGTGGCTGATCAGAGATAGTCCTGCAAAATGATTTGTTACGTTAAAGTTATTTTATTGGGCTTTGTGTCAGTGAATGTTTGTATAATTGTGAGTGGGAATAACTGTGGCATTTTAGAAACAAATTATGAGCTTAAAGTAAAAATATTTCTTTGTCTAGAGAAAAATGCTTTGAGTAAATGTTATCTAATGACTTTTATGTACTTATCCTTAAACATAAGTTTAAATTATTGATTTTATAGTTGATAGCTGCTTCTGGTATTGCCAATAACTGCATGCTAATAATTTGTAGGAAAAGATCAATGCTACAGATTATTCAGATTCATAAGTGTCATAATTGAAAGATTAACTAAATACTAGTTAGGATCTCTATGTATATATTTTCTTTCAGGTGCTTTCAGATTCATTTTAGATCAAGTAACTGAATCAGAGCTGCATTTTAGAACCCTATTTGAGTCAGATTATATAGCTTACTTTGATAGATAAAATAATAAAATAACAAGATGTTTTAAATAAAGATGAATTTTATTTTGCCATAGTATACATATATGAATTATATCTTCTCAGAATTATTTCCAGTAGTATTAGTGATGACTGTCAAGTTTCATTACAGCTCTTGTGTTTCCTGTAGCATATTTATATCATTTTTCATGGGAATTTTTAAAAAATTGACAAACAGCTTAATTTTTTTTGTATAATGTTTCCCTTTTAAATTTGCTCATGAATTTTAAGTGTGTTTTAATATATTGAGTTTTATATTATAATGATTTGAGTATTTCTCCCTTGTTACCTTAATGTTAAGTTTTTGCTTTCAAAGCATTTGAAATTATATTGAAGGTTGTTGCTTAAACTATGACTGTTACAACAAAATATTTAGATAATAGTTATTCAATTATGGCAGAGTTTAATTGGTTAATAGTATGTATAGAAAGGAAAACACATTTTAAATAATTCGAACTGCTAATATTAACATGAAAAGCTGTAATAATGCACATGATATAGTCAAGAAATCTAAGTGAAGCTCAACCTGAGTTTAGTTTGAAATTGAAATGGCACATCTGATCAGAAATTAAAACTCTGTGGTCAAGATTAGTTGCTTCATTTTAGAATGTCATGGTAACTAGAATGGGACATTAAAATAAAAATCATAGTCAAAGCTTTAAAGCCGGAAGACAGGCTGGACGCGGTGGCTCACGCCTGTAATCCCAGCACTTTGGGAGACCGAGGTGGGTGGATCACTTGAAGTCAAGAGTTCAAGACCATTCTGGCCAACAAGGTGAAAGCCTATCTCTCCTAAAAACAAAAAAATTAGCTGGGCGTGATGGCTGGCACCTGTAATCCCAGCTACTTGGAGGCTAAGACAGGAGAATTGCTTGAACTCAGCAGGTGGAGGTTGCAGTGAGCCAAGATCGCACCACTGTACTCCAGCCTGGGTGACAGAGCAAGACTCTGTAAATAAATAAATTAATTAATTAATTAAATAAAGCTGGAAGATGTTCTGAAGTCCACATGGATTAACCTCTTTATAGAAAGGAAACTGACGTTGTTGGTGGAAGAACTTTTTCCTAGACCATTGCTGTTACTGAAGGAATCTGAACAATTAAAGCTTCATTCTAGTGAACTGATACAGTATATAGCTGACTGTAAACCATTTACATTTCAGTGTTTGTACTAGTTTTTATCAGGGACTAGAATGCCTAGTACTTCTTTAGAAAGCAAAAGGACTTAGCAACAACCTATTAACATTTAAAAAATACTGTATGACTACTTTGAGGTCCTTGAGGTCCATGGTAGAGATTTCCCCCCATGAATAGCAAAAATCTGATATTTAACTCCATTGTTTAATCAAAATTTGTCCTATTTCTTATTTAACATGTAAACTATAGTTATAATTGTACTGAAGTGATAAGAGATTTAGACAAAGCTTTTGTGCCCCAACTTCCACCCCAGAATAATATATCTAGTGCACATTTTATTTGTGGACAGTTACTACACCACAGTTCCAACACATTTGTTTAACACTGCTTAGTAACAGGATTTTTTGAGTAGAAGTGGGAAAATAAAAATTAATTATATTACTGAATATTGTAACTGTTAAGTGCTTAAATTTTCCCCACAATATTGTCTTGTACTGTATGATTTTTCAGCATTTAAGAAGCGGTTTTGTTCTTTATAGCTGAACCAATAACGTTTCCATCTGGAGGAGGCAAGTCATTTATTATGGGTTCTGATGATGTTTTGTTAAGTGTACTGGGCCTTGGAGACCTTGCAGACTTGACGGTAACAAATGATGCAGACTATAGTTATGATGTAAGTGCAGTTTTATTTTTAATTTTTTAATGATTTAATAGAAGGCTCCTTATTTTTTGGAATCACTTATAAAACAGAATTAATGTCAAGGTGCATGGAAGAGATAAGTTTGTGTCAATGTGTTGATTTGAAGTGACATGTAGTTTTTCTTTTATAACTACTTTCTTTGTGGTATTTAAATTTTGTTTTAGGTATTTTGGTGGATTAACTAGAAGTTTGAGATGATTAATATATTGGTCAATAAATACATCTTGAGTAGTCAACTCTCAATTATCTCAAATTAAGCCATATTTTGGTGTTAACAAGAAAAAAAATAACCTGAATCACTTATTTGCCTTCAGAATACTTCTTAAAAAGCATGTTTTATTTTTGAACTTTTATTTTCTTAAGGAAATATTTTAAAGTTTCCAAACATTTTAAAGTTAGCTTGCATCATTTCCTGAATACTTAACTCCATTAGAGGGATGGGGAGTGGATGGAAGGGATAGGGAGTCCAGTGTTAGAGGTGAAACTTGTCTTGGATTTAATTTTTCTAGATATTAATATTTCAATTGAGAGTTAACTATACCTGTTAGATCTTTATGTTAATTGCAGTTTTTCAGCAATTTTTTTTCTTTTTATAATGAATTTCTTTTTCTACATTTTATAGTTAACGTTAGCATGCTTTTTAGAGACAGCCTTTGGTGGGCTGGATTATTCTCATTAATATTTTTTTTAAATACATAAGCAACTAAATTCCAGTAAACTTTTGACTGCTTTAGAAGTGGTTTCACAGCCTGTCTTTACAGATGGAGAAATGTGAAGGTAAAAAGATAAACCTCTGTCAATACCAAGAATTATGAAAATGGGATAAAAATATTCTTAAAGGGTCTTTAGTTCAGACTTTCAGAAAGTACCTTAACTTGCTGCCTTTAAAAATTTCACGTTATACATTTCCTAAATGACTTTACTGTTAATACTGTACCGTTGGATATTTGTAATATGTAATTATTTTTCATGTAAAGTATTGCAGCAATGGTAGCAATGATGATTTTGTTCTCATCTGACATTTAATAGGAGCTTTGGGTTTAGCTTGATAGGTATAAACAGACTAAAGAACTCTGCATTTGATCTAGGCTATTTGTAAGGCAAATGAAATTATTCTGAGTTATTATTAAATGATAAAGTTTTTTTAGAAAGTTTTAAAGGTACATTAAATTTCCACTGGACATTTTAGCCAAACAGTTTTAAATATATGTGTTAAACACACCAAAAAGAAACGAATAAACACTCCACATGCCTTCCAGTTTACTACTTTCACCACTAAATATTGTGCTCTTTCCTTTTAGTTGCCTGCTAATAAAGATGCCTTTCGAAAGACATGGAATCCCAAGTATACACTACGTAGCCATTTTGATGGAGTACGGGCATTAGCTTTTCATCCTGTAGAACCTGTGCTGGTTACTGCTTCTGAGGACCATACCCTGAAACTCTGGAACCTGCAAAAAACAGTTCCTGCCAAAAAGCAAGTATTTTAATGTTAGCCTGGTGTATTTCTTCTAATTTTGCTAATATAAGTAATTATTCCTCATTATTGTTGCATATCTTTAATGCACACATTTGATCTAATGACTGTTTAATATCAACCAGTGATTTATAGTTATTTAATTGCCTTCTCTTCCCCTACCCTTTTTCCCCCTCTTTTAGGAGTGCCTCTTTAGATGTAGAGCCTATCTACACATTTAGGGCCCACATGTAAGTTTTACTGAATTGGTATTTAATTAACAATCATACTTATTATTAAATATTATTTATCAGTCCTCAAACCTTGTAATTTTCTCAATGTTTTATATTAGAAAAGATGTATTACTTGAATAATAGCTATTTAATAATTGTATTGGTGAAAATATGAATATAATAGTACCATTCAGGCTAGATGCAGTAGTTCACGCCTGTAATCCCAGGACTTTGGGAGGCTGAAGTGGGCAGATCACTTGAGGTCAGGAGTTCGAGACCAGCCTGGCCAACATGGTGAAACCCCGTCTCTACCACAAAATACAAAAATTAGCTGGGCGTGGTGGCATGCGCCTGTAGTCTCAGCTACTCAGGAGGCTGAGGTAGGAGAATCGCTGGAACCTGAGAGGCGGAGGTTTTAGTGAGCCAAGGTCACCACTGCTCTCCAGTCTGGGCTGGCGACAGAGTGAGACCCTGTCTCCAAAAAAAAAAAAAAAAGTACCATTCATATGTACATGTTCTGTTAAAACAGTTTTTCGATATTACATAAATTCAGAGGTTGGGGGAATGGAGACTTGAGTTTCTTCTTGGAATTTATCAGTAATTTTTTTTTTTCTCTCTTCCTACAATAGTGGCCCTGTTCTGTCATTAGCTATTAGTTCTAATGGAGAACAGTGTTTCAGCGGTGGTATTGATGCTACCATCCAGTGGTGGAATATGCCGAGTCCCACTGTGGATCCATATGATACGTATGGTAAGTAAAAGGATCAAAATGTATTTTTTTTTAACTGAATGGAGCTGACAAAAGTAAATACCTCAAATAGGATTACAAGGTTGTTTAAACCTATGTTAGTCACCTCATTTTGTTCTTCCATTTGCTAATAAATTGCTTTATTAAAGAGAAAAATTAGAAAATGTCATGCCATGGGTATTTAAGCCTATGAATTGATACTTTCTCTGTTGTTAAAAAAAGTATATTAATTAAAGTGTTAATTTAGGTAGTAGGAACAAAAAGAAGAAGGAAACAAAATATAATCTAAGTAACAAAATTTTGAACTTAAGAAATAGTTCATATATTTTAAAAATATTAGCAAAAGACAGTGGAACCAACAGCAAGGGTGTAAATCATTAAAACTTTTTGGAGCCAAAAAATTTTTTTGTTATTCTTAGCTCTTATATACAAAAACATTTTTAATTTCAAAATGGAAAGAAAAAGAAAAGAAACCTCCTTTGACTTACAAATGGAGCTTTTAGAAATCTGTTCTACAGAAACACCTCCCTGTACCTGTGTTCAAATATATTTGTAAGGGCATTATCAATAATTATATTAAAACAAAATGTTTATGAACTCTTTTTTCTTTTTATTTAACACCACTTTGTGCCTACATTAGCTAGGCATTGTGGTAAGCACTATGTCAAGAAATAAGATTGTTTAATGGAAAGTAGAGACATAAATAAGCAAAGGGATGGGATCTGTGGTTACAAATTGTGATAAATGATAAGAAGATAGAGTACTGTGAGAGGGAGTAACAGGCAGAACCTTCTCTAGAAGAGTTAGTCAAGAAAGGTCTTTCTAAAATAGTGAGATTCAAGCCAAAATCTGAAGGATAAAAGGAAACTTTCAGTAAAGAGTTTTAAGCCAGAAAGTTATCTGATAAATGTAAGGTTTTAAAAAGGTGACTGTGTCTGTTGTGAGAAGAGTAAATTGGGGGTGAGAAGAGTGGAAAGAGAAATACCAGTTAGGAGGCTGCTGTCATATAGTAGTCTAGTAAACTAGGTGACAGACGACATTGCCAAGATTAGAGTGGTGGTAGCAGAGCAGTTAGAAGTGGTTTTAAGATAAACTGAGGGAGTATGGTAGAATAGACAGGATTTATTGATAAATTATGTTGAGTAGATAAAGTGATGGGTGAGTGATGCTTAATTTGATTGTATATATTTAACTGCTTTATTGAGATGTAATTTAACATATCACAAAATTCACCCTTTTAAAGTATACAGTTCAGACTGGACACAATGGCCCACTCCTGTAATCCTACCACTTTGGGAGACCGAGGTGGGAGGATCACTTGAGGTCAGGAGTTCAAGACCAGCCTGGGCAACACAGTGAGACCTCATGTCTACCAAAAATTTAAAGATTAGCCAGATGTGGTGACACGTGCCTATAGTCCCAGACACTTGGGAGGGTCACTTGAGTGTGGGAAGGGTCACTTGAGTGTGGGAAGTCAGGGCTGGAGTGAGCTGTGATGGTTCCGGTGTACTCCAGCCTGGGCAAGAGAGTGAAACCCTATCTCTCGCTCTTTTTTTTTTTTTTTGGAAACAGGGTCTCACTCTGTCTCCTAGGCTGGAGGGCAGTGGCTTGATCTTGGCTTACTGCAACCTCCGCCTCCCAGGCCCAAGCCATCCTCCTGAGGAGCTGGGACCACAGGTGTGAGCTACCACACTCCACTAATTTTTGTATTTTTTGTAGAAATGGTGGCCGTGTTGCCCGGGGTGGTCTTAAAACTCCTGAGCTCAAGTGATCCGCCTGCCTCAGCCTCCCAAAGTGTTGGGATGATGGGCATGAGCCACTATGCACAGCCACAAGACCCCATCTCTAAAAAAAAATTAAAAATAAAGTCTACAGTTCAGTAGTTTTTACTGTGTTCACAAAGTTGTACAGCCATCATCACTAATTTCAGAACATTTTCATTACCAGTCCTGAGTGTTTGATGTGAGTAACTGAGCAGGTGATGGGAGCATTTATTGAAACAGAGGCAGAACTGGTGTAAGGAGATTTAAGATGGTGAGTTCAGATTTTAGGCATGTTAAAGGATGACAGTATCAAGTAGGTAATACACAACTAAGGAGCCCAAAGAGATCTCGATTGAAGTTAAAAACATGGACAGTCTTCTCTATACAGATGATACATTAAGCTATAAGAATGGGCAATGCAGGGAGAGGGTATTGTTTAATATAAGAAGAGAAGGCAACCTGGGACTGAAGTCCTCGTAACTCTGACACTGGGAGGGTGGCTAGAGCAAGAGAGCCAACAAAGGAAACTGAGGAGGTATGACCCAAAAGACAGAAGGAAGTGCAGGAGAGTGTGTGAAATCATGGAAGCACACTAAAGAAGAAACCCATTTTGAGAAGAAAGAAGCAGTCTGTACTTTCAAATGTTACTGAGAGTTCTAATAATATGATATAAAGTTTCCCTTTTATAAGTGACCAGCAGGTCACCCACATCTTGGCCAGGTAGAGTTTGGATGCTGGAGCTAAGACTGAAGGGTGAAGGGACCTCTGGATAATCTTTCATGTCAGACTATATGGATGAAAAGCAATATAATGGGAACAACAACAAAATGTTTTGTATCATCAAAGTATTAAATTTGATAGTATAGGGATCATCATTAGCAAAGATTGTTTTGGTGTGGTAATGGTATCAGAAACCAAACTGGAGTGATTTGAAGAGTAAACAGGAAGTGAAAAGCATATTTCTACTGCTGGGTAGAAGAGGTGGTAGGGTAGGATTAATGAAGATTTTTTGTTGACAAGATTCTGGAACAAGTTTTTTTTCACTGTGGTAATGATTCCAAGGAGGAGAATTTGTGTAGTAGAGAAGCAGTAAACATTACAGCAAGTTAGTGACATCTGGTACTAGCCCTTGATAGGATGGAGGACAGATTCCTTGCTTGTATCTGGAAGCTAGGAGAAGATACCTTTAGACACTAATCATTTATATGTTAGGCAGCAAGAAGATGGGGGATAAGAAACATACAGCATTATTTGAATG
Organism: Macaca fascicularis; assembly: GCF_037993035.2. NCBI lineage: Eukaryota > Metazoa > Chordata > Mammalia > Primates > Cercopithecidae > Macaca > Macaca fascicularis. The sequence continues at coordinate 98,721,040 of NC_088381.1, read as the reverse complement.
CTGTATTTTCTCAGTGAAGTATGAGGCATAGTCATGTGGAAGAGAGGTTGGGAGCTGTGAGAATTGTGATGATAAGAAGCATTCATGCAAAGTGGGAGGAGTTTACTAGAAAAACAGGATTATCAGACAGATTATGTTCATTGTTATCAGCTGTCAAATGTCTGTCAGTTAAGGAACAGATAAATAAAATATGGTATATCCATACAGCAGAGTATTATTTGGCACTAAAAATAAATGAAGTACTGATACATGCTGCAACATGGATAAACCTTGAAAACATGTTCAATGACCAGGAGGTCAAGGTTGCAGTGAACTGTGACCGTGCTGCTGTACTCCAGCCTGGGTGACAGAGCAAGACCCTATTTCAAAAAGAAAAGAAGAAAACATACTCAGTGAAAGAACCCAGTCACAAAAGACCACATATTGTATGATTCCATTTATAGAAATTGTTCATAATAGGACACATCTGTAGAGACAGAGCATTAGTTGTTGCCTAGACTTGTGGAAAGGTGGGGAGGAGGAATTGGGGGAAGTGACTAATGAATGATGAAAGTGTCCTAAAATTGATTGTCATGATGGTTCTATGACTCTGTGAACATACCAAAAATCATTAAATTATACACTTTAAATGAGTGAGTTGTATGGCATGTAAATTATATCTGTATCTCAAAAAAGCTGTTTTTTTAAAAAAGCACATGTTCCTTTATAGAAAATTGTGAAAATACAGAAAAATGTTGATGGGAGGAGGGGATAAAAATAGGCCATAATTCTACTCTTAGATATAGCCACTATGTACACTTTGGTTTATCTTCTTGTGGCCTAAATTTATGTTGTGTTCTTTATACTCAGTTATATAGTAAGTTTTCTTTATGAATCAAAGTTTGTTTTAAACTTCTTTTACCTGATTTTTTGTTTGTTTTTTCTCCAGAGCCAAATGTTCTAGCTGGCACTTTAGTTGGTCATACAGATGCAGTTTGGGGTCTTGCTTATAGTGGCATAAAAAATCAATTACTGTCTTGTTCAGCAGATGGCACTGTTAGGTTATGGAATCCACAAGAAAAATTGCCATGTATTTGCACTTACAATGGAGATAAAAGTAAGTAAATTTTGCATCTGTGAGAAAAGTTCGTTTTTTAAAAAATTTGGAATATATAAAGGACAAAGTAATTGATTTATTTCTTTACTGCTCCAAAGAGATATATTGAAATAATTTTGTAAAAGTTAGGATAATCTTTTTACTCATTTTTTTTTGAAGTGCTTTGCAACTATATCCCGTAATGCAGTTCTTTTTTACCTTTTTTGTGTTCAATTTTTTAAAAATGTAAAACTACTTGTATGTAATAGTGGAATAGACAAATGAGGATACTCATAGGGACAACAGGAGGCACACCATCTGTTCCAGATGACTACCCACGAAGACTGAAGGGATCACAGTCTCAAGCATACCTATAAACCATGTGTTCCATGACCCTGAGCACACTAGTTGAGTAGTCCAGCCATAATCACTGAACCCCTAACTGGAAAAGTACAAATTAGGTTATTTTCATGATTTTAAATATTTTCTATTTAAAAAGGCTTTAACCAGTTTACCTTTTGAAGACATTTACTGATCTTATTTTCCAAGTCATTTTTAATTTTTTTTTCTTTTTTTTTTTTTTTTTTTGAGATGGAGTCTCGCCCTGTCGCCCAGGCTAGAGTGCAGTGGCACGATCTCAGCTCACTGCAAGCTCCGCCTCCCAGGTTCACGCCATTCTCCTGCCTCAGCCTCCCGAGTAGCTGGGACCACAGTCGCCTGCCCCCATGCCTGGCTAATTTTTTTTGTATTTTTGGTAGAGACGGGGTTTCACCATGTTAGCCAGGATGGTCTCTATCTCCTGACCTTGTGATCTGCCCGCCTCAGCCTCCCAGAGTGCTGGGATTACAGGCGTGAGCCACCGTGCCCCGCTTTTAATTTTTTTAATTAGACCTTTTATTTGTATGTAAAAATACATATTATTTTAAAACATTTTAGGTGAGTAGTAAATGTATAATTTTGTGTCTCTTAGGACACCTTAGTGGTACTAATTTTCATTTATCCAAGCTTTAGAGGTAAGAATTCATTTAGATATTTGTTTCTGGCTTCATCTAGATAGTTAATAGCTTGGCTCCATATTTCGTCTAACTGTGCATTGATCTGGCTAGTTTAATTTAGTATGTTAAAGAGAGAAATTGCTGCTCAGGCCATTTTAGGGTGAAGTACTGCATCAGCTGATTCCAGAGTCCAGGCCATTTTCATGAGTCCAAAAATTTGACTTGTATTATCTCCTTTATAAGGCCTACAGATCTCTGACAGGTGAACCAGTCTGCCAAAACAGTTATATGAGAATGCTAATTTGTCATTTTACAGTAAGAAGTATTATTGGCAAGTTGGCCAAAAGACTAGGATTTTATTTAATCCCTTAGAAGAAAATGTGTAATAGAAGAAATAACTTTTACATGTATTTACTCTTTATGAGCTCTGTAGTTATATTTTTCTTATAATTTTAAATAGAATGCTATAAATTTTTTAAATAATTGAGGAAAAGATATTTCTTATCTTACCATCCTGACGCAGTTGTATTCCTTTTCATTATTAACAGTATTTCAAGATTATTTGAATTCCTTTTTCTGATTAGAAAAGTAGAGATTTCATAGAATTTTACTTTGTTTACATTGTCTGTCTTTGGGCTCATTTCAGAGCATGGAATACCTACATCAGTTGACTTTATAGGCTGTGATCCAGCTCATATGGTAACCTCTTTCAACACTGGTAGTGCCGTAATTTATGATTTAGAAACATCACAGTCATTGGTGATACTTTCATCACAGGTAGATTCTGGTAAGTTTTCATGGAGTTTCTTTGAAACCTTAAAAAGGGTTATTCCACAGAGGATGATCTTTTAGCTAATTTTAATGTTTTTACTATTTGAATTTAGGATGGCAAAATAGTTTCATAATGTTACAGTTATACTTATTCATATTATTTCTGCTATTTCTTCAAATTTTGCTTAAAAGTTTGAGCGGACGTATGGGAAAAGAGGAATGACTAGAGCAATATAAAGGTGAAAGTAGGGAAAATAAGATAATGAACCTAATGTACTCATCATTCAGTTTTAATACCTGTCTATAAATGCCCAGTATTGCACATGTGGTATGTGGTATGTGTTTTACAGTTTATATAGATAAGGATCGCATAAGATTTATGTATTGCAATTGGTTGATAGGTCTCTCAGGTCTCTCTTCATCCATAGATTCCCCTTCATCTCTTTTATGTTCCTGTTTTTTTAATTGAAGAAATTGGCTACTTTGTCTTGTGAAGTTTCCTACAGTCTGAATTTTGCTAGTTGCATACCTGTATTATTTAACGTGCTTCTCTATTTCTATTCACAATTCTCCTGTGAACTGATTATAGATCTAAAGACTTACTCAAATTCAGGTTCACTGTTTTTTTCTTTTAAAAATTTTTACATGTTTTTGGCGACTTTACTTCACAAGTAATTTGTAAGCTTTTATCAGAGGTAAGTATTTTCTGGTTGTTTATATTTTTGTGATTTTTTTTTTTTCTTTTTTTTTTTTTTGAGACGGAGTCTCGCTCTGTAGCCCAGGCTGGAGTGCAGTGGCCGGATCTCAGCTCACTGCAAGCTCCGCCTCCCGGGTTCACGCCATTCTCCGGCCTCAGCCTCCCGAGTAGCTGGGACTACAGGCGCCCGCCACCTCGCCCGGCTAGTTTTTTGTATTTCTTAGTAGAGACGGGGTTTCACTGTGTTATCCAGGATAGTCTCGATCTCCCAAAGTGCTGGGATTACAGGCTTGAGCCACCGCGCCCAGCCTTTTTGTGATGTTTTAAGTCGGATTATTGCTTGGGTTCATTAATTTTCTATTGAAAAATGATTTTCTAATTTTATCATTCCCTCTCCATTTATTAGCTAGATTATTCCTATAAAAAAGAACATCTCCTTATCAATAATCTGGTTACCTTGGAGTTAGTGTGTATTAAGGAAAGGCAAGATAAATTATTGGGTTTTGGTTTTCCCCTTTATTTACCAGTTTTCAAAATAATGAGTTGGTTTGCTAGCACCCTCTAAAGGTGACCAGTTTGTCTTGGGTGGTGTTTTTGGTATCATCGTACTCTCTCATGGATATAATGTATTTGATGTGTTTCAATCCATTACAGGTATTATCTTTATTTATTGCTGTTCAGATCCTTTCATTTTGGCCAGTGGGGCTTACTCAGCGGGGCTGAGGTTGGCTCCTGAGTCCTTTTGCCATGACCTTGGTAGTTGTTGATAGCTTCCTGATATGACATACGACAAGATGTGCTAGGTTCATCTTGTTCATTTTGTGCCCTAGATCTGAAATCAGCTATTTATTTCAGGAGTTGTGGTTTCTTTTAGTGGGAAATGGCATTTAGAGACTACAGTTGGGGTGCTAGGCTGCTGAGTTGATCCTCGTGGTCTTCATGGCTCCTGGGTTGTTCATTGTGTTAGACTTTCTCAATGTACAGAGCTAAGAAATAAGCATTTTTTAAACAGTAAAATACTTCCTCTTCAAATTCAGATTTATTTTGGTTCTCAACAAAATTGTTTCTTATTTTATTTACCCCACCCACAGTATACACAGAATTGTCTCAGTAATAATACCATTGCCATGAAAAGATTGAATATTGATAATAAAACTTTGTAATTAGCGTATATTCCACTAGTAATATACAATCTGATTTCTGTGCTTTAAAGTCACTTGGAATAGTTCCTTCCTTTATAGTTATACCACCAGTTGGATATACTTAAGTTCATTTGTTTAATTTTACTTTTGATTTTCATTAATTTCTTTTAGAAAAACAACTGTTGGTTGGGCGCGCATTGGCTCATGCCTGTAATCCCACCACTTTGGGAGGCCAAGGCAGGAAGATAGCTTGAGGCTAGGAGTAGAGACCAGCATGGGTAACATAGTAAGACCCCATCTCTACCAAAAGCTTAAAAAATTAGGTGGGCATGGTGATGTGTGCCTGACGTCGTAGCTTTGGAGACTGAAGCAGAAGCACTTGAGCTCGGGAGTTCAAGGTTACAGTGAGCTATGATTGCACCATTGCACTCCAGCCTAGGCGACAGAGTGAGACCTTGTCTCTTAAAAAAAAAATTGCTTTGTAATTACGTAAAATATTTACATGGTGCCATGGTCAGGTCTTAAACCAAAATTATCTTCTCTTTCCCAGTATCTCCTCAAACCTTTTTTTAAAATTACCCTACATAGATAGCTATATATACATATTTTTTTCTGTGTTTAGGTGTAATATATGAGTCATGGTATGCATGCAGAATGAATGATCTAAAGTCTATTAATATTGAGGATTTTTCGCCCATTTATTCGTTTTGATATTTCTCTGTTCTCCCTCATCTTTAATAAAAAGTTAGTAAGAGCTTACTGGAAAAGAAAAAAGTCTCATCTTTAAAGAGCATTAATTCCAGTTTTCTGTTTTTTTGTTTTTTTTGTAGGTAGGATGGGGGTTGTTCCTTACAAACATCTAACTAGTAATTATGAATGTTTCCTTCTTTAAATGCTTATAATTCTTATATGGACTGTTTATTAGAAGTAATAATTGTGGATCTTTTAAAAATTCTAAACTACCTATAATAAAGGGCTGCATTAAAAACACTTCTCATTTTTTCTAAATTTGAGCCTAGTACAGTCTATATTATAGGACATAATAACATAAATGTTTATTTTTTTAAAAATCTCTCTGGAGTCCTTATTTCGTTGTCAGATTTTTTGTTTTATGCAAAAGGTTTAGTTTTTAATGATTTTTATATTTTAACATGATTAAAAAGGCCATTATCCAACTTCTTATTAAAGGTTTGAATTTTAACGTATTGTCTTCCTTTATTTTTCAGGTTTACAATCTAATAATCATATCAACAGAGTAGTAAGTCATCCCACACTTCCTGTTACAATAACTGCTCATGAAGATAGACACATCAAATTTTTTGACAATAAAACGGGTAAGCAAAGTCTTCTTTTCATATTAGTTATACTGTAAATTTGAGATGATCGATAATGCTATTTTATATAAGGTATAGTGAGTTTCAGATATGAAATTGCCAAATGAAACCATTTTAACTCAGATTTTTGCTTTTCTTAATGTTGCACATTTATGTTGTTTTATCCTTAACTAGCCATAATACCTTGCCTAGCTATTATGATTTCTTCAAGTCATGTTAGTTAAATGTAGATCCTTCCATTTGAAATTTTTTCCTCATATTCTGTTATGAATAAGTGTGATGGAAGAGGTCTCTTTCTGGTGTTTGGCATTTCCAGTATTTTTTTTTTTTTTGCGGCAGTTTCGCTCTTGTTGCCCATTATCTAGTCATTACCTAGAATAGTACATAATATATTGCTTGCTCTCTCTCAGGAAAGGTCTGACAGCTAGAAAGGCTACTTGAGGAGAGACTAGAACAGTCAGGGTACTGAAGGACTTCTAAATAAGAAACATAAATGGTAATTGCAACATTGTTACAGGGTAACAAATTATCAAGTAAGACAGTGACCCAGAATTACAGGTTTCTCTTTGAAGATTATATAGAAAATGGCAATATGTTTTAGTCCGTAGTCTTAAGGATGAAACCCTTTTGTTCAAACAACGCTTTCATGGACAGATTCTTTTTAACAAATTGCAGACAAAATGAATATTTACAGGTTGTGCACAGGACGTAAGATTCAAGTGGATGTTCTCTTTAAAAAAATTATTTAAAGTATTTTTTTTTTTTTTAATAGTGACAGGATCTCACTGTGTTGCCCAGGCTGGTCTTGAACTCCTGAGCTCAAGCAGTTCTCCCATCTCAGCCTCCTGAAATGCTGGGATTACAGGCATAAGCCACTGCTTCTGGCCCGTGTTCTCAATTTAACACTTTATCAAATCAATCCTTTGAACTATTTTTATGAAACCAATAATGTTTTTCTCTGCTGCAAGAGCAGAGAGGTTAATTTCCTTTGTGTTTCTAAAAAGATTCCTTTTTATTAATTATTGAAGATTTACAGTTATATGGGAAAGTTCAGGAATTTTAGTAGTTATATTAAAAGCAAAAGGTGAGAATCTGTAGAGCTGTTTTATTAGCAGAAATCAAGAAAGTGGTCAGTAAAAGTTTACTCAATATCAAATAAGCAGTGTATAGTCTTTCAAATTGTTTCCAAATTCTACCTATTTACTCTTTCTGTTAACTAGTACCTTGCCTGTAGTATGAAGATAATTGAAGCAGTAGGTTCCAAATAATAGGAAAAAAAAATCCTTTTCTTTTCATTTCTTTTTTTTTTTTTTGGAGCCAGTCTTGCTTTGTTGCCCAGAGCTGTAGGGCAGTGGCACCATCTCAGCTCACTGCAACCTCCGCCTCTTGGGGTTCAGTTGATTCTGGTGCCTCAGCCTCCCGCATAGCTGGGACTACAGGTGTGTGCCACCATGTCCGGCTAATTTTTGTATTTTTAGTAGGCATGGGGTTTCACCAAGTCGGCCAGGCTGGTCTTGAACTCTTGAGCTCAAGTGATCTGCCCGCCTCAGCCTCCCAAAGTTCTGGGATTACAGGCGTAAGCCACTGTGCCCAACCATAGTAGAAAAAAATATTTCTCAGTTGACCTCCTCTCTATCACCTTTCTCTCTCTCTCTCTCCCCTCCCCTCCCATCTTTCTATTTCTCTCTGTCTCTGTCACACACACACACACACACACACACACACACACACACACACGCCCTTTTGAGTTATATGAAACTATGAGTTGTCTTCAGATGTGGTGGTTTTTTTTTGAGACGGAGTTTCATTCTTGTTGCCCAGGTTGGAGTGCAGTGGCACAATGACGGCTCACTGCAACCTCCGCCTGCTGGGTTCAAGCGATTCTCCTGCCTCAACCTCCCGAGGTAGCTGGGATTCTAGGCATCTCATTCCACGCCCGTCTAATTTTTTATATTTTTAGTAGAGACGGGCTTTTATCATGTTGGCCAGGCTGGTCTCGAACTCCTGACCTCAGGTGATCCACCCACGTTGGCCTCCCAAAGTGCTGGGATTATAGGCGTGAGCCAGTGTGCCCGGCCTGGATATGGTGTTTTCAAAGAAGTTCTTTAAAAATTCATTTAATTGTGGTAAAATAGATTGTCCCCATAACTGCTACTTCCGGTTAGCTAAGTTGTTTTTAATAGAGTATTATGTTATAAAATGAGTAGTAAATTTATTGAGCTTTTATGTCTGAAACATGATAGAACTTTATGCTGTGAATAGGCTCAATAAATATTTAAATGAGTAAACCATTTTAATGAAAATTTTCTCAGCATTTTGTGTTCTATACTGCACTGGATACTATCATGTATAAGATGTGGTTCCTGATTTCTCTGGGCTTGTCTAGAGGAAATAAGAGGGGGTGCGGGAGGGTGTGTGCAAAATGAAGCTTTGCCTTAGGAATGGAAAGGTGTTTTTGGGTTGTTTTTAAGTGAAGGAAGTGGTAGTAGGAAGTTACAGGTATGGCGATATTTTGAGCAGAGGCGTGGTGGTAGAAACTTTCTAAGGAACAGAAGTTTCTTATAGACAAAACCAAAGACAAAGTTTGAGGAAGGAAAATAGAATCTATTGAGGAGGACTTTTAGAACCAGGTTAAGAATATTGAATTTTTGTCTATGCTGTATATGTGGGAACTACTAAAAATATTTGAACAGCAGGGGCTTGGCAAAATTGGTTTAGAAAAATTAAGTCACATTTTGCACTATATGATAGATTCTTGACCTTAAAGGATTTAGAGTTTTCAATTTCTACTATTTATTTCAGAGAGATTTTCAGGGCTCATGGTTTCTACCAAAATTTTGGTAGAGGTACAAATTCAAGTTTCCTATGCTGTGTCTGAAAGACTTAGGTAGTGAGTGATTCTAAAGAACCTATAGTATGAGTGAGGGATGTGGAGGAGTGGGAGGAAGATCTTATATCAGTTGTGGACTCATTCATTTAGCAAAATGGCTAGACTATCTGCCATATTCTTGGCACAGTTCTTGAAGCTTGGTGAACAGAATTAAATGTCCTGTCCTCTTGCAGCTACAGACTAGTGGTATATTGTCTATTCTGTGTGAGACATTGTTCTATTTTATTTACATATGTTAACTCTTTTGTTCTTCTAATAATATAATAACTCTATAAGGTAGATATAGTACTATTATTATGCCCATTTTACACATGAGGTTGAAAGGCTTAAAGAAGTTAAGTGACTTGTACAGTATTTAAACTCACAGAGTTTGTTTCTGTAGTTCACATTTGACATCTTTATTTTCTCTCCATTTAATAGAGGCCCACAATATTAGCCAGTGAAAGGGCTTAAGGTGCCAGGGAGGGGAGAATGGGCATGTGCAGTAGCATGTGTCCAGCCTTTATTTCTTTAGTCATAGGAGGAAAAAATTAGGATTAGTATTGGTAGATTATTAGCAGAAGCATGAGGCCAAAATGAAATTGGTGAGATGTGAGAAGCTGCAGGTGTATGTTAGTGAAGGAGAGGTCCTAGTTACTGGAAGGGGTCAGAAGCTTTTGTGATTTATGTGGTCACCAGTGGAAGCCCAACATACAACTTGGTCCAGCATTGAAGTCTCTATTCATGGTCCATCTGAAGGGATTACTTACATTTTGAAGTGATTTTTGTGACTGTGGACAAGAAGGGTTAACTCTCAATTGACTTAAGATAATCAGGGTGAGGGTTAGTTTAGTGCACATGTTGGAGAGCTGGAGTTAAACTTAGAAAATTATAGCATCCTTAAAGAAATGTATAGCTCTCGTATTGGAAAAAAGTCTTTTGGTTTAGAGATGTTAAACTTAGGAGATAGAGGATCATTCTCAAGAGAGAAGCTTGAACTAGATCTGTGAATTAAAACACCATCAAGGCTAGGTGTGATGGCTCATGCCTGTAATCCCAGCACTTTGAGAGACTGAGGCAGGAGAATGGCTTGACACCAAGAGTTTGAGACCAGCCTAGGCAACAATACAAGATTCTGTCTTTACAAAAATTTTAAAAATTAGCCAGGCATGGTGGCATGTGCCTGTAGTTCCAGTTACGTGGAGGGTTGCTTGAGCCCAGGAGTAAGGTTGCAGTGAGCCATGATGGTGCCACTGTACTCTGGCCTGAGTGACAGAGCAAGACCCTGTCTCAAGAATACAAATAAAATAAATTTTAAAACTAAAACTTACCATCACAGATTTAACATAAGGAAAGCTAATGATACTTGGTATTTAACCCCTAATATTTTGAAAGTATTGTCATGGAGGCCATCCATTTTATACGCTGTGGTCTTTTATAGGAATTTTGAGAGGAGTGGATTCTAGAACTGGAAGATGAATTGTGTTGAACTAAACAATTGACGATAGTTTGTTGAAGACTTTTCTGTTCTTTGGGCTAGCAGAGTAGAATTTCTAAGACTGTTTTGTTTATTACTCTTAGTATTAATGAGAGATAGTTGTGGCTTGAAATGAGAGACTTTAATTTGGTCTTAAATTTTTGACTTTTTAAAAAATTTTGTCTTCAACTGATAAGTGTTTAATAGTTCTGGAAAGTGACAGGACATTTTTTCTTTTTTGAGACAGAGCCTCACTCTGTCACTCAGGCTGGAGTGCAGTGGCACAATCTCAGCTCACTGCAGCCTCCGCCTTCTGGGTTCAAGGGCTTCTCTTGTCTCAGCCTCACTAGTAGCTGGGATTACAGGTGCTCACCACCGCACCTGCTAATTTTTGTATTTTTAGTAGAGGCAAGATTTCACCATGTTGGCCAGGCTGGTCTTGAACTCCTGCCCTCAGTTGATCCGCCCGCTTCGGCCTCCCAAAGTGCTGGGATGATTATAGGCATGAGCCCCTGCCTATTACTTTTTATAGGTTTTTTGGAGTGTATTTTTGCACATTTTATTATGTTGTGGTTTTGTATTCAGGTCAACAGCTATAGCCCCATTACAAATAATAAAACTAGACCTCTTTCATACCTTAGTGTAGAGTATCATCATTGGGACCAGAGGCATGGTTAATGATTATAACTAGAATTTTGGAAAAAGCCTCTATCTTTCATTAGGGACATCCCAGGCATTTGAGTAATAAAGACTCATTGCTGAGTGAAAGGGGAGTAACTTATAAAAGTATCAGTATTTCTATTTTATTGCCTGCCTAGTGAATCAGTTTATAATGTTTTCTATCCATCCAAAGCATGTATTGCCATTGCAGGATGCCCTTGCCCCAAAGTATTTGTGCAATACAACTTTGTATTCACAACTTGTCTTTTAAATTCTACTTTCTATAGAATTCCATTTGCTTGCCAAATCTTCACTGAAGATACTAATTAAGTCACATTTTCCAGAGCAGCGTTTTTGTTAATGTCTGGGGAAATCTAGAGTTATTTGTTTACCTCCTTTCTTTTTTAGAGTATGTAAAATGATTTTATTTCAAAGGATAAGTGAACTGAACTTGATAATGGAATGTTTAGGTAGAAATATATTTTTTGGTGATTTAGTTTTTGTTAGCCCAGTATATAATATAGTCTTAAGGTCTTTCACTGACACTTTTCCTTCCTTCCTCCCCTCCACTCTCCTTCCCTCCCCTCCCCTTCCCTTCTTTTCTTTCTTCTCTTTTCTCTTTCCTTCCCATTTTCCTTTCCTTTCTTGACATTTCTCTTTGTTGCCCAGGCTAACTAGAGTACAGTGGCAACTCACAGGCACAATCATAGTGCACTGCAGCCTTGAACTCCTAGGATGAGGTGATTGATTCCCCAGCCTCAGCCTCCTGAGTAGCTTGGGACTACAGGCACACCTCACCACACTTGGCTTATTTAATTCCAATTTACATGATCTTAAGCCTTTGATGCAATCCATTGTCATTGCTTTACAGTGTCTATCAGATATTGTCAGATACATGTTACACAGATGTCTTTTTTAGGAGTAATTATCAGAGAAAGTTCTGCATTCGAATTAAAATTGTCTTGAAAACATTACTGTAGTGGTGGATGTACTCTTAAAACGTTATGTTAAGTGAAAGAAGCCAGACACAAAAAGCCACATATTGTATGAGTTCACTTATACGAAGCATCCAGAATAGGCCAGTCTATAGAAAGAGTTGATTAGTGGTCAGGGGTTGGAGGGACAAAGAGGAGTGATTGCTTAATTGCATATGGGGTTTCCTTTACCAGTGATGAAAATGTTCTGAACTCTAGAGAATGGTGATGGTTGCATAACCCTGTGAATGTTCTAAAAGACACTGGATTGTGTACTCAAATGTTTATAGTGGTAAATTTTATGTTGTGTATATTTTACCACAATAAAAAAGTTGCTATAATGATTGTTTTATGTCGATGCTATATTGTAGTTTCTGTTCTCTCATTAGTATTTGTGAAAACTTAATCTGTTCTGTTATGTTTTGTTTAGGTAAAATGATCCATTCTATGGTAGCTCACTTGGATGCTGTTACAAGTCTAGCAGTAGATCCTAATGGAATCTATTTGATGTCTGGAAGTAAGTCTTAAAGTCCTGTACTGCCCACAAACTTTATAAAAGATTGTTACTCAGTAACAAATTTTATTTGTTCTTTTATAGGCCATGACTGTTCCATCAGATTATGGAATTTAGACAGCAAGACATGTGTGCAAGAAATAACAGCTCACAGAAAGAAATTGGATGAATCAATTTATGATGTTGCTTTCCACCCGTCAAAAGCATATATAGCTAGTGCAGGAGCTGATGCCCTTGCCAAAGTATTTGTATGAATCAACAAAAACTTGCATCGTAACAAGATTTGCTTGGACAGAAAGAGGGTCTGCATCACTGCCATCAAAAAGGTTACTGATATGACACTACATGTGATCTGCCTGGTGAAAGCTATTTGGGGCAGGTACAGATTGGTGGAAATCACACCTTAATGTCAAGCTCATTAAGTTAACTGTAATTACTGTATTTTGTGGGACAAAGAAAAAAGGACTCCAGTATTTGTGGCCTGTACTGGATATGAACTGAGCGTATGTCTGTTTTTAGGTGTCTTTAAGCCAATGTGGAGTCTGATCTTTCAAAAAAAGTTTTTTTGTTTTTTGGTTTTTTTTCTTTTCTTTTGGACTCTGTGTGCTGCCTTAGGGTTAGGAATGTGGTGCTCTTGTTGGGGGAAGTGAGCTCCAAGAGTAGCTTTTTTTCATCTCTTAGTGATTTTCTGTTTATCGGTTGAATGCCACAGATTCCCTTTTAAACTTATTTTGCTTTAAAAAAAAGAAAAAGAAAAAGAAAATTTAACTTAAAATATTTTAGCATTAGTTGCACAAAATGTTTGGATAAAATTCTAGTTTTTATAAGTCTTTTTATATATTTAGCCTGTCACAACAGTGCTCAAGATTGTATTGAAGTTTTTCTGCATTATACAACCCTAAAACACAGAGATCTCACTGACCCGCTGCCCTGTAACCACTTTCTTTTCCTTCTGTTGCCTAATACAGCTCAGCTAAGTCCTTCCATAAAGATGCTAAATAACTTTCATCATCACATAAATGTCTTCATAAACCAAGGACTATTAAGTGTATTAAAATGAAACAGTGGAGTTTAGTACTCCAAATGAACTCTTAAAGAAAAAAAAACTAATCTTGGCATCCTATCACTATGTGATATTTTGTACATCTTACTGTATTTACAAGTTTATTTATCAAGGATTATCCATCTTGCTAATGGCCTATTATTTATTTCACTTTTTGTTGGTCTTTATATCCTTTTATTAATGTGCTAAAGGAACCTGTATATCTATTTTGGAAATCTTTGAATAGTCTAAAATAGACTAAAAATGGAATATTTTATAGTTTAAATTACAAACCAAGATGGTTCCCCCTAAGATACGTATCTTGGTTTACCATGATTCCAAACAAAACTAACTTGTTTTAAAATATTTGGAGTAAAATTTTATTTGCATTACAAATAGGATACTAAAATAGTTGAATCAGGATACAGAAATCTGCTGTGTTTTGACTAGTTATCCCTGTTTTATTTTTTTAGATGTGCTTAATTTTATGGTGTAACTAAAGATTTTGTTTGTGTAATGCATGATTAAGACAATAAAGTATTTTTTCTAGTCTTCCAAGAAACTTTTCTGATCAGTTTGCGAGTTTTGATGAGTTTTGTAAGGTTTTTGTTTTACAAACTATGAATCAGCAAATTTTTAAGATTGTACCACATAGCAAACATACAGCTGTTGAAAAATAATGTATATAAAATGCATATAATAAATATTAAATTGTGTACCTGTATGTTACTGTTGGCTACATCATTTTGTGTTGAATAATAAAGTGCAATACTTTACTCTCCGTAATTAAACTAGGAAATGGAGATTTCTTAGTGAGTCCTTCATTTTTATGCTGTTCTTTCAAACTTTGTACTACTTATTGATATTCTAATAAGAGTAGATCACTAACACTATTAATAATGTCTAAGTATTTCACCCCACTTGAGGATTAAAAAAAAATCTTCCATTAAATTATGCAATGCAAAATAACCCCCAAAAATGCACAGATGCAGTTATAAATAATTTGCTTAGACAACCTGTTTCAATCTGAATTTCAGTTAATGGCAGTGTTGTTCCTATTTGCTATACCTGTTTCTACAAAAAAATTCAGCAAGAAATAAACTACATTGAATATTTAGCTTAGTTGGTGCAAAAGTAATTGCAGTTTTTGCCATTTCTGGCAAAAAAAAAAAAACCTGTTAAAAGTCATACAAATAATGTTAAACATTAATATTTTGAAACGTGTCTTCAATAAGGTAATATCCTTTGTCTTTGAAGGGAATTGCAGATGAAATTACAAGGGAACATTAGAAAACTTACGCGTAAAATTCAATTTGAATGCTTGCTGCTGTTGCTGGGGGAAAAAAATTACATTGTACACATTGAGAAATTTTGTCATCTACCATAAAAATCTAAGTGGCAATTTTAGTCATTGATGAAAAACAAACTTTTCAAGGTTTTTTTTTTTTTTTTGAGATGGAGTGGAGTTTCACACTTGTTGCCCATACTGGAGTGCAATGGTGCAATCTCAGCACACTGCAATCTCCGTCTCCCAGGTTCAAGTGATTCTTGTGCCTCAGCCTCCCAAGTAGCTGGGACTACAGGCATGCATCACCACGCCTAGTTAATTTTGTATTTTTAGTAGAGACAGGGTTTTACCATGTTGGTCAGGCTGGTCTCAAAGTCCTGACCTCAGGTGATCCACCCGCCTCGGCCTCCCAAAGTGCTGGGATTACAGGTGTGAGCCACTGCATCCAGCAAATTTTTTTTTTAACCATTTTTTTTTGTTTCTCTGAACTGAACATTCAACTAAAGAACAAAGTAAAGGGGGTACTTTTCTCCTCTTCTGTTTCTTCTTTTTTGAAATAAAAAATAAGCTTTTCCAAAGCTAGAATTGTTTCTAGCAGCTGTTTCAACCCAGTACATCACCATTGATCTGAAATATAATTATTGGAATGCATAAACATTGATGTATTTTGGAATGTATTAAAACTGAAATGGATAAAAATTAGTATATATATTTTGTTGTTATCTCCTTTGGTTGTATTTTTCTCTGCAGTATTTAGTCTCTTTGGAAGAGACTAAAGGTATGCACAAATAATGTCTTATTTTCATTATGTGTGCTTCCATTTGACACATGGGAAATTGATTTCACTATTAAATAGTACTTTATACAAATCTTAATATGTTGATTTCTTCCCTCAATAGTTAATCATATTCTGCCTCTCATATTTCATGTTGTTTTTCTCATTATTTCAAACTAGGTAACATCCGTTGAAGACTAACATTGCATTTAATGCATTAAGTTATAAATGGGCTAGCATATTTGAAATCTAAGCATGTTTGCTTAAGTTGGATTGTAATACATCTTTCCTTTTTACTCTCTGTCCCCTGTAAATAACCTTTATCCTGATTATGTTTACTTATAAAATTATTGATAGTAACCTACGGTTCTGATTTCTGCTCTCTTGCTGCTATTCCCTGGTTACTTCAGGTGACTCAAAACTTGGTCCTTTATAATATAATTTAAAGAAAAAAGCACTTTCTTAAAAGGGCTAATGAGTGGTAGTTGGGTTTTCATTAAAGCTTAATTTTCCAAGGGGTTGTACTCCTAGCTGAGAGTTTTCGGTTTACTTACTGGGGAGAAAGTCATATTATGCTAAACCCAGTTTTTATGATGTTTAATTAAAATTATCCTTGTTACATGATTCAGTCATGTTTGAAGCATTTTATAAAGGGGGAGGTTGTCTTCTGAAACTCCAATTTCAAATTTTTATGTAGTGAAAAAGGCAATTCCAGTTCAGTTTTTCCCTGTGTGTACTCCTTTTATTCCTCTTATGCAGGGTATAAAACTGTAAGACTCAAAAGATTTACTGGAGTATATTATTCTGACTGTTTAACACCTTTTTCAGGGGGCTTAGGTGGATGAGAGGAGGAGATAGGACCCGTATTTAGAAAAGACAGGCAAGATGGGATGATAGAGCACCTCTTTCTTTTGGGAGAGGCCTTGGTGAGCTAATCATCTAAGTCATATTAAGGGAGTCCTAATGTTCTCCTTTCACATTAGGATGAAGGGACCAACTTCACAAGCATTTTTAAGTAAAAATGATGTCAATTACAAAACATTTCTGGTGAAGCAAGTACTCAAAAATATCTTATACTATTTAACAAGGTAGTCGCTGTGTATAATGTCTAGAACAGTAGGTATTCAATAAACTTGTGTCTTTTCGTTTGTTTTGGAGATAGATAGGGTCTTGCTCTGTCACCCAAGCTGGAGTGCAGTGGTGTGATCATGGCTCACTGTAGCGTTGACCTCAGCTCAAGCAGTCCTCCCACCTCAGCCTCCCGAGTAGCTCGGACTACAGGCATGCACCATCCCACCCAGCTAATTTTTTTTTTTTTTTTCTTTTTTGTAGAGTCAGAGTTCTCACTGTTGCCCAGGCTGGTCTTGAATTCCTGGCCTCAAGCAGTCCTCCCGCTTCAGCCTCCCAAAGTGCTGGGATTACAGGCATGAGCCACTGTGCTTGGCCTCAATAAATAATTGAATCAAAAAATATTCTTGGTATTAATACATGATTTAAAAAACAATTCAGATTGGTCTTTCCACATGAATTTTTACCATATCCTCAGGGGAAACACTTGCAGTAATAAAAGTAAGCCAGCTTACAATCACTCACTAGCAGTTTTATTGCTTAAGTATTCCAATTACATTATTTTTTCCTGCAGTTACTTGAAATGTCTTTAAATGTTTATAAGCAGTCAGTAAATACTTTACCAACTTTTAAGTACTTGGGTGACTTAGAATATAAGCCAAATATATCTATATACATATAAAATTAAGGAGAGAAATAGAAAAATACCTGGCAATCCTGCTCTCTTATTCAGTGTGATATTTTTAGTCATAAGTTGTTATGAAAACACACTACAAAAGCAGTTTGATACAGGACTCCTTTCTATACCCAGATTTTATAGTCTGCAGTAATAGCTAGCTATTGTTGATTGATTTTAAGAAAATATCCACTTGGGTCAAAATATGTATACCTGAACCATGCTAAAGAGCTGTGTTCCATTTAAGTTTCTCTTTTCATTTTGCTTATATAATCAATACGGAATGGTTAGAGAAGGAATGTTGCTTTTGGTCTAAGTGTCAGATTCTTTTATTGAGCTATGGAATGTGCATATCTGTACATTTAGTAGGCATGGTTAGAACTCAAGGTTTTAATCCACATTATCTCCTCTTTCCTGAGTTTCTAAGGGCCATGATTATGAAGCCTCAGCAGTGTTTTTAACAAAGTACACTATAAATTGTAACCAAAAGGCAGTGGCTTTAAAGGAGTGCTTATTTGCCTAAATGGCTGTTGACATATTTAATATAATAGTTTTGTATCTGATTCTAGTATGCTAAAGCATTTCAGTATTATGAGAATACAATTTATACACTGGATCCCCTTGTACTTTTTCTTTCAGTTGTCAAATGTTACCATTATTGCTGGGATTCTAAGAAATCTCTACAAATGCCTCTGATGACATCAGAAACAATCGGTTCTAATCCTGTGAACTCTCTTGTGAAGAAAGCATGAGACTCCTTCGGTTTAGAAGCCATATCTTTCAGGTCATCCAGAGGTGCCCAAGCCACACCAACAGAGAAGATAGTGATTCCTACAATGGAAACATTTTAAAGTGAATAAAAACCAGGTCTATCTAATATATGGAATTATGTCTATATGTTTTCCATACACTGTTATATAGTTGCAGCAAAAACTGCTTACTAATTTCTGGACAATTAAATCCCCCGAACAAATTTAAGTTTTCACAGTCATTGTGACAAGAGTGGCAAAACAGTGGTCCAAACCAGAAACTCTGTTATATCTGTAACTCACCACATGAACAGGTAAGTCATGATCACTGATAAGAAATATTTGATAAAGTTCAACATCCGTTAATGACGGAACACATCTAATAAACTAGGAATAGAAGAAAAGTTTTAACCTGATCCACAGTATCTTTTTAAAAATCCTACAGTAAATGCAGATGGTTAAAATTTTCCATACAAGGTTGGCCTGCATCGAACAGTATACTGGAGTCAGTCACAGTCCATTAAAGCAAGGAAGAAAGGCACCAGAGATGGGATAAGTAAAAGGTAAAAGTGTTCAAAGGTTGTTTGAGGAATGGTGACTAGTCCTCTGATAATGACAAACCCTCTTCCACTTCAATCTTTAATACTGGCAAACTAAAATCAGAAAATGTCAGCCTATAATCCCAAAGCAAAACTAGTGATTAAAAAGTACTACCCAAGAGGGGTCTGTATGAAACTGGAGTAATTTCTTCCAGTTCCATTGAGGTATTCTATTTCCATTCACTTGAGTTACTAGAAGGCTTTTAGTACAACTGTACATTTAGATAGGGTGATGATACATTGGTTGGATTCACCCCAATCCCAATTGTAGAAGTTTTCATTTAATCTTTTTTTTTTTTTTTTTTTTTTTTTGAGACAGAGTCTGGCTCTGTCGCCCATGCTGGAGTGCAGTGGTACAATCGAGGCTCACTGCAGCCTCAACTTCCTGGGCTCAAATGATCCTCCTCGGCAACCCCATCCTCGAGCAGCTGGGACTGCAGGTGTATGCCACCAAGCCCAGCTAATTTTTTAATTTTTTTGTAGAGATGGGGTTTCACCATGTTGTTCAGGCTGGTCTTATCTCAAACTCCAGGGCTCAAGCGATCCATCTGCCTTGGCCTCCCAAAGTGCTGGGATTACAGGCATGAGCCACCACACCGGGCCTCATTTAGCAGATTCTTAGTGTAGAGTACCATCTATCTAATGCTGGGTGCAATTTTCTATAGCTTTTGGAGTTTCTGTAATAGATTTCCTCTACGGATCTAAAGCTTCATCCCCCTTCTAGTGGTACACAGTGCTCAGAGTGGTAAACACTTAAGATACACAGCAGGTTTATATGATGTAAAAGCTACTTGGAACAATTTCCAATTGTTCCAGTCTCCTTTTCCTGACTCCTACTCCCTGGCAAAAAAAAAAAAAAAAAAAAAAAGTCAAAACATTTTTTTCCTCCCCCTCAGTTTTCCTCACTTCTTTTCAATTATACATTCTAGTTCAGATTTTTTAGCTCAAGCCCAGCATATAATTACAGTTTTAAAAAATAAAACAATCACACCACTGTACTCCAGGCTAGGTGACAGAGCAAGACCCTGAAAATAAATAAAAACAGTTGTGATCTAGCCCTAAAATCCTACCCTATTTTCTGGCCTTTGCAACTTTCAATATCACTAAGGGATAATTTTCATGAATCAATTTTGGTGTAGTCCAGCCTTCTGAAGTTTAATGAACCTAATCACTTTATAGCCTGAATACAATCCTGTTATCTATAAGTTCAGTAAGCTAAGTATTAAGGAACATGAGAGTAAACAGGTCTTTACTTCACAGATTAGTTGCTGATGTATAAAAAATACTTTTTATGCCGGGCGCGGTGGCTCACGCCTATAATCCCAGCACTTTGGGAGGCCGAGGCGGGCAGATCATGAGGTCAGGGGATCGAGACCATCCTGGCTAACACGGTGAAACCCCGTCTCTACTAAAAATACAAAAAAACACTAGCCGGGCGTGGTGGCGGGCGCCTGTAGTCCCAGCTACTCGGAGGCTGAGGCAGGAGAATGGTGTGAACCCAGGAGACGGAGCTTGCAGTGAGCCGAGATTGCGCCACTGCACTCCAGCCTGGGCGACAAAGCGAGACTTCATCTCAAAAAAAAAAAAAAAAAAAACACTTTATAAGCTAGATGTGGAACTTAAGTTGCATATCTTCTCTGTCTTAAGAAGAATCTTTCATCAGTATCTGTAAAAATAGGTAAGTATATTGGCAGAGGTACTAATGTGTAGAAAGGAAAAAGGTTATGTCATTAGGAATTAAGTAGGGAAAAGGAGGTACAGAAGAGTATAAAAACAGCAAGTCCATTGATTCTTCCCTCCTGTCACTCAGTTATATCCTCAGAAAGGGAATCTTAGCTTTTTGTTGGTCTATTTGATCTCCGACACATTATGTTAATGTCCTCAGGAACGAGGCCTGTGCCAAAAGTAATATTAAGGCTGGGGTGAGGAAGAAAGAAAAAGAAACACTTCTTATACCCTTTTATAACACCAGAGTGTGTTTTTATTATCTTAAGGGGGAGAAAAAAGGAAGGTTTTTTTTTTCTTTTTGAGACAAAGTCTCCCTCTGTCACCCAGGCTGGAGTGCCATGGCACGATTTCAGCTCACTGCAACCTCAGCCTTCTGGGTTCAAGTGACTCTCGTGCCTCAGCCTCCTGAGTAGCTGGGATTACAGGTGTATGTTACCACACCCGGCTAATTTTTGTATTTTTAGTAGAGATTGGTTTTTACCATGTTGGCCCAGCTGGTCTTGAACTCCTGACCTCAGGTGATCTGCCCACTTCAGCCTCCCGAAATGCTGGAATTATAGGTGTGAGCCACTGCACGTGGCCAAGGGGGATAGGTAAAGACTATGGGAGACCTTATCTCAGGAAACTCATGCCAGACAAAACTTGACTAAAATAAAAGTTAGGGTTGGGTGCGGTGGCTTATGCCTGTAATCGCAGCACTTTGGGAGGCCGAGGTATGAGGAATGCTTGAGCCCAGGAGTTTGAGACCAGCCTGGGCAACAAAGTGAGACCCCCATCTCTACAAAAAAAAAATTTAAAAATTAGCCAGGCGCAGTGGCATATGCCTGTCGTCCTAGCTACGTGGAAGGCTGACACAGGAGGATTGCTTGAGCCCAATAGTTGGAGGTTGTAGTGAGCTCTGATCATGCCACTGCACTCCAACCTGGTGACAGAGCAACAACCTGTTTCATACACAAGAAAGTTAGGATAAATTACTGAATGGCAGATTCATGGTAGGTTATAAGCTGGCTATTTGGAGATATAGTCCAAGTTTGAGCTAAATGTGAGCACCTGTAACATTTCCTTAACGTGACATGGTTCTCATGACAATTCTCCCAACAATACAGTGGTTAGGAATGTGGACTCTGGAGCCAGAATGCCTGGGTTTGGATCTTGGCCTTGCCACTTACTAGATGTGTCATTTCCAGGAGGTTTGTTTCCTTATCTGTAGAATGAGATTAGTAGGGCTGCTTTGACAGTTACTATTGGGTAAAGCTGCAGGTGTTTGTTCAATGAAATGCTTAAATTTTTATTTACTCCTAAAATTCACTGAACTGTTTTTTTCTGTTCCCTTCTCCTATAAAGAACAAGGACCTTACCTGCGTCATGTGCAGCAGCTGCAGGGCCTTGGACATCATCATAGGACTGCCCATCTGTGACAATTACTAGGAAGTTCTTATTGGGGCTCTCCCTTATAGGGCCAAACACATTTCTAACAGTAAAGGAAATGGCATCACCAGTAGCTGTTCCACCACTCATATAGCGGATGTTTCTGATAACAGCTAGGACATCCTCTTTGGTGCTATAGTCAGTGAAACTGAACTCCGTGCGCTGATCATAAGTAAACTGTACAGCAGCTATCTTGGCACCAATGTCCGAGATTTCAAAGGTCTTGGCTATGTTGGAAACAAATTCAAGCATGAGGCGGAAATTGCTATCTCCAACACTGCTGGAGCCATCAATTAGAAAGGCAATGTTCACTGAGTTATAACAGGTCTTGCTGCACATCATTTGTTCATGAGTGCACAGCTTCTGTACCAGAGGCTTTACGTATTTTGTGGTGCCAAACCAGTTGGGCATGTGGTAAGAGAAGAAGCCATTATTCCGACAGACAGCCTAATGGGGGAGACAAATAAAAGATATCCAAAAGGATCAAAAGTTGTTTCTTCTTAAAACCTGTGGAAAATCCTGAATGTTACAAGTTAATATAGATAACAGGCAGTCAGCACTGCACTTAGAGGTCCAAAATGGAATACCTATCACTGTAACAGAAGATGACCCTCACCACTTTACCTTGTCAACAAATGTAACATCCTGAACCATTCCCAGTTCTTCAGGAATAGGCTTGGCCACAGAAACTATAAATACATTGACACCAAACTCTCTGGCCACAATGCCTGCTTCCTCGATGTCATCAGAAGGCCAACCATCAATAAATACCACCACCACTTTGGGGATCCCTTTTCTTACTCCAGCATCTACTGTGAAGAATTTCTGAGCAGTATGCTTCAAGGCTTTTCCTAAATTTGAAAAAGAAGCAAACAAGTAGCATTTACCACTGCTCAAACCACATTTCTGTTTCCCTGTAGCATTTGATGCTGCAAAGTTTAAGAATTATATATAGAATTGGCAGTGGGGTGGGGCACACACAAAAAAGAATTATATAGAACCCAGTTCTGTAACAGATGCATCAGCTGGGAAAGTTTAATTATCTACCAGGCCTATTTTTTTCTCTTCACAAACCATATTAGTTCCCCCTCCACCTCCTAGAAGCCTCACATTTGCTTATCCCACATTAATTGCCAGTTAGAAACACAACACTGATTCCCACTTCTGTGCATGTGCTCTCTATGTAGCCCTTTGGTGACTGATTAGTGCCTCTAAGAAGTCTCTCTTCAGAGTCAACAGTAGTGCTACTCTCATTCTTTCTGCCATGTCTGCATTCATTAGATAAGTCTATTGATCTTCACTTCTTTTTAGCAGTAAAAGAGATACTTCTCCAATGTGATATATCTAGTCAATCCAACATATGAGAATTCTAAATCACCATGCTTTATATTTTTAAAAATAAGAAACATCAACACACTTTAGTATACTTCCCTTATAAATTGAAAATTTATCTCAGATGATCAAATGCAGACCTAGCCAATATTTCAGTTCCAGAAGGATTTCACATCTGCTCATATAAAATAGCATAATACTGTTTTACATGTCTGATCACTGATAACCCTCTCCTATATTACTTCCCAGGTATTGAAGTCTACGTACCTGTATTGGAATTACCCCCTCTGAAACCTACTTCCTTTATGGCAAACAAAACATCTTTGGCTGATGTAAAGTTTTTCAAGTAAAATTCTATTTTGGGATGTTCACTAAGTGGAAGAAAGAAAATGTTACCCAGGGAGAATTAAAAAGGTAAAATAAGCAACATTACATGCCTTAAAAAACAGTTTTAAAACCAGACAACACACAAGTTTCTTTCTTAATTCCACAGTACATAGTCAACTAAGGCATTGCATCCTTACTGGAATTATTGGGGATATTTCAGAGGTGTAACAAAGAATTGCCATATTGAGGATTTATTATATTCTGGATAATAAGTCAAAAGCATAACACATGTATAACCTCATTTCATTATAGCTCTACAAGGTTGGAATTATCCCAATTATGTAAATGAAGAAACTGAGGCTCAGAGCATTTAGGGAGTTTGCCTGATGAAACACAGCTGCATTTTAAGTTCAGGTTGTCTGGCTCCAAAGTCCACGCCTAAACTATATGAAGAACTTGAAATCAGGTTTGGCTCAGAGCCTTGGGTTTAACAGAAGTCCACAGAATTGGGCACTAGGTAGCTAAACTAAATTAGGAAGTGGCTGGGTGTGAAACTAGGGTCTGTTCCATCGTGGGACCCAGAGGCTCTAAGTAGTGTGGATCTATTAACCCAGGTCTCTCTGTTCAGGAGAAACAATTTCACTGATGTGATGGTCAACATTTTTTTAAAGGGAAAAAGGTGAAATGAATTATAAAGTTACAATATTGAGTTTTTCTTATGATGACAGTGACATTTGTGGACCTTAAAATTATGTGTATTATAAGAGTTTTGTGATCTCATTTCCTATATTTAATATTAAAGGAATTTCAGCTTTTATATAACTACTCTGTGTTCATCAGAGACTGTATTGAGTATAAACAACCAAAGCACAATCTGCTGTGTTTAGATTTCAGATGAGTCGGTATTTCATAGTGCAAAATTTTAAGATCTTAGCATTATCGTAGCTATTTTATTCAAGATTTTTTCAGGGAGAAGTATAACACTGACTGCATTTCTGCACACATACATGATGGAATATTGGGTCATAAAATCAGATTCCATGGGTTGAAAACCTTTTCACTTGTGGTCACTTTTCAACTATCCAGATTATGACTTAGGAAATTAGTCTCGTTTTTGTATCCTTAATGATATGTTCTGTCCTTTGACTTACATATAAACTTGACAGGGTTTATCTATTCTAATGGTCTTTCTGAAACAGAAAAACTACAAACCAGGAAGTTACAAGAAGCTAGTCTTTGTATGAGTCTACAAGGTAATGAAGCATTGATCTTCAAAAAGAATTGGGTCAAAATAGTCAGAAAAAAGTATCAGACAAAAAGTATTGCAGGGGAATTTGCCTCATGGGATGTTAAAATGTGCAAGAAAACTATGATAATTAAAGAAGTGCAGAAAAAATATGTAAAGATTAGCATATGAATCAAAGAAATAGACTTGCTCAAACTTAGGTATAAATATGATACTATAAGTCAATGAAACAAGGAACCCTTTTTTTTTTTTTTTTTTTTTTTGAGACGGAGTCTCGCTCTGCCGCCCAGGCTGGAGTGCAGTGGCCGGATCTCAGCTCACTGCAAGCTCCGCCTCCCGGGTTTACGCCATTCTCCTGCCTCAGCCTCCCGAGTAGCTGGGACTACAGGCGCCCGCCACCTCGCCCGGCTAGTTTTTTTTTTTGTATTTTTTAGTAGAGACGGGGTTTCACCGTGTTAGCCAGGATGGTCTCGATCTCCTGACCTCGTGATCCGCCCGTCTCGGCCTCCCAAAGTGCTGGGATTACAGGCTTGAGCCACCGCGCCCGGCCAAGGAACCCATTTTTTTAAGGGTGAGAGACAAATGGTTAAATTATGTAAAAAGAGTTAAATTTTCTTCTCATGCCAAAAAAATTCTATCTAAACTAAGAGCAGAGCCACTTGTAAAAAATAACATAGATGAAATGCAAATTAATATTTGTAATAGCATTGTTTATACATCCTTATACACTGCTGATAGTAATTTAAACTAGTTCACCTTTCTAGGAAGCAATTTTGCTATTTATTTGTTTTTTTAGAGATGGGGTCTTGCTCTGTTGTCCAGGCTGGAGTGTAGTGGTGCCATCATAGCTCTCTGCAGCCTTGAACTCCTGGGCTTGAGATCCTCACACCTCAGCCTCCTGAGCAGCTGGCACTACAAGCATGAGCCACTGTGCATGGCTCAATTTCACTATTTATATCAGAGGCTTTAAGTCAGAACCTCACTTGTAGAAATCTAATGTGATAAAATAATCAGAGATGGGCACAAAGATAATATAAGGATGTTCATCACAGTGTAGTGTGTAATGTAGTGAAAAAACAAAAGAATGGCTAAATAATTATGCAGAGGAATATTATGAAATATTTTTGATGAATATTTATGATATGAGAAAATGCTCAAAATACTAAAGGATGAAAAAAACAGGATGTAAGGCATTTTTTATAGTCTGAGCTTTTAAAAAATAATACAGTCAAATATTTCCTTAAAATACTGAAGGGGCCAGGCGTGGTGGCTCACACCTGTAATCCTAGTACTTTGGGAGGCCGAGGCAGGTGGATCACCTGAGGTTAGGAGTTCTAGCCAACATGGTGAAACCTTGTCTCTACTAAAAATACAAAAATTAGCCAGGCACGGTAGTGCACACCTGTAATCCCAGCTACTCAGGAGGCTGAGGCAGGAGAATCGCTTGAACCTGGGAGGTGGAGGTTGTAGTGAGCAGAGATCGCGCCAATGCATTCCAGCCTCGTTGACAGAGCAAAACTCCATCTCAAAAGAAAAAAAAAAAAAAAAAAGTACTGAAGGGAAATAAAACATTTTATAGTAATTATCTCTAGGGCATATGATTTAGGGAATTTCTTTTTTTGTGCTTTATGTATTTTCAAGCTTTCTACAATAAGCATATTCTATATTCTAAAAGCTAAATATATATTTTTTGTTTGTTTGTTTGAAACAGAGTCTTGCTCTGTCACCCAGGCTGGAGTGCAGTGGCGTGATCTCGGCTCACTGCAAGCCCCACTTCCCAGGTTCATGCCATTCTCCTGCCTCAGCCTCCCGAGTAGCTGGGACTACAGGCGCCCGCCAGTACTCCTGACTAATTTTTTTTGTATTTTTAGTAGAGAAGGGGTTTCACCATGTTAGCCAGGATGGTCTCGATCTCCTGACCTCATGATCTGCCTGCCTCGGCTTCCCAAAGTGCTGGGATTACAGGCGTGAGCCACTGCCTGGCCAGCAATTAATACAATTTTTAAATGAATAAAATAGAAAGGCCATGCTTCAGATCACCAACCAAGAGAATATGGAAAGAGCTAAAAAGCATAACAGAATAGGGAGGTGGAATAGACATATCACTGCTTCTTCCTTCAGAAAAGAGAAATTAGGAATTGAGCAGAGTAGATAAGCAGAGGTGACTTGTGTAAGCAACAGGACTCTCCAATCTACCTTCTTGTTCTTATATAGATAGCGCACAGTTTTCTAAATTCTTTTATTCCAAAAAGAAGGCACTCAGAACTACTCAGTCTGCCCAGGCAGTCTTAGATCCTGAACTTACAGTTTAGGAATCCAGTGTTTCCATAACTCAAAATGTTTATACTGAATTGACATGTACCCACTAAAAGGATTGATCATTTGTCATCATTCAAGACATCATTGAAATCGCCTCTCATTTTTTTTATTTATTTATTTATTTATTTATTTATTTATTTTTGAGACATAGTCTCTCTGTTGCCCAGGTTGGAGTGCAGTGGTGCAATCTTAGCTCACTGCAACCTCTGTTTCCCGAGTTCAAGTGATTCTCCTGCCTCAGCCTCCCAAGTAGCTAGGATTACAGGCGCATGCCACCACGTCTGGGTAATTTTTGTATTTTTAGTAGAGACTGGGTTTCACATGTTGGCCAGGCTGGTTTCAAACTCCTGACCTCAGGTGATCCACACACCCACCTTGGCCTCCAAAGTGCTGAGATTACAGGCATGAGCCACTGCGCCCAGCCTCATTTGATTTTGAATGTATCCAACACAAAGAAGTGATCAATGTTTGAGGTGATGGATATGCTAATTGCTCTGATTTGATCA
The DNA here is from genome assembly GCF_037993035.2 of Macaca fascicularis. Taxonomy (NCBI): domain Eukaryota; kingdom Metazoa; phylum Chordata; class Mammalia; order Primates; family Cercopithecidae; genus Macaca; species Macaca fascicularis. The sequence goes on along the minus strand of NC_088381.1, from coordinate 98,693,449 downwards.
CTATACATTGTATGTATGAAACCATTACTATGTACCCCATAAGTATATATAATTATTATGTGTCAATTACAAAATAAATACATAATTTTTAAAAAATCTCCCATTTTAACAAGGTTGGTACCTGGCTTGAACAAGACCCACATGTGGTCCTTCTGTTCCAATTCCCAACATTAGAGCCACTTTTCCAACAAAATTCTTCTGTAAATTAAATCGGCGCTGCCCAATGTTAAAGCTTCCATCAATCAGAAATGCAATGTCTGCTTTACAATCTGTGAACAACCAAACCAGTCCCCTCGTTAGCAGTCTCAGGAGGAGGGAGGGAAAATGCTGCCTTCCCAAATGGAGATCTTGATTCTTACCTTTATTGCCAGTTTTCTTCTCAGGTGTTTTCTTTAGTCGTTTACCTGAAATAAAAGATGCACTTGGCATTAGCAAAAGACAGTTACATAGCAAGAAACCCACATGGGGAGAAGCCCATAACAACAGAGTGCCATTCTCGAAAGGACTTTTTCAAAAAATTTAATTTCCTCAGGATTTTCTGGACTAGGGAAAGCAATGACTCAACAAATAAACAAATCAGTATGTAGGCCTACATATTTGATATGCCTCTAATCCAGGACTTTGATCCCAAACCCACAGGTGAGGCAGGAACTCAACATTAGATCCTAATGTTCTTAATATCTTTGACTTTAAAACTGCCATAGTCATACAAAAGGGGTTCCCTGGCTATTTCTTTTTTTTTTTTTTTTTTTTTTTGAGATGGAGTCTTGCTCATCACCCAGGCTGGAGCGCAATGGCGCGATCTTGGCTCACTGCAAGCTCCGCCTCCCGGGTTCAGGCCATTCTCCTGTCTCAGCCTCCCGAGTAGCTGGGACTACAGGCGCCCGCCACCTCGCCCGGCTAATTTTTTGTATTTTTAGCAGAGATGGGGTTTCACTGTGTTGGCCAGGATGGTCTGGATCTCCTGACCTCGTGATCCTCTCGCCTCGGCCTCCCAAAGTGCTGGGATTACAGGCGTGAGCCACCACGCCCGGCCCTATTTCTTATAATAGACACACATTCCTTATTCACATGACAGTGCAGTAATTAAAGGAATTTAATGAAGCAAACGGAACTGGAAGTTCATGGTATTTGACCAGTTCTGAGGTGTGGTTTATCAAATCTGGGAGAAAATAGGACTTTAAGAGAATTATTAGGCTGGCTGCAGTGGCTCATGCCTGTAATCCCTGAACTTTGGGAGGCTGAAGTGGGAGGACTGCATGAGGTCAGGAGTTCAAACCAGCCTGGGCATCATAGCTAGTCCTCTGTCTCTACAAAAAAGTAAAAAAATTAGCTGGATGTGGTGGCATGTGCCTGTAGTACCACCTACTCAGGAGGCCAAGGTGAGAAGGTTGCTTGAGTCTAGGAGTTTAAGGCTGCAGTGAGCTATGATTGCACCACTGCACTCCAGCCTGAGCAATAGAAGGAGACCCTGTCTTTAAAATATGTACATAAAATTGAATGTTTCTATATGTAATATACCAGTAAACTTAAGACATTTGCTTTGTTTCTCTTTAATACCAACTTTCTTTAAGCAAAGCTTCTACCAACAACACATTTATTCATAACTTCCAAATGCTGTGCTGGCAACTAGGAGATAGGTTTCATAGTTCATACCTGTTGGTGGATGTGCTGTGGACACAGCTTGTCCTGTGGCCTCCTGTGTACTACTTTTGCCTTCTGTTAAAATAAAAATAAGCTTACTTTTTCCTTTTCCTTCTTTACCAAAGTATTATGAATCTAATTTAGGGCTCTCTACGATGACAAATGTAACAGGGTAATGGTGATTGTAGTTACAAACATCCTACTGCATGCTAATTTCAGAGAACCAAAATGCTTATCCATTATATCTTCAAAGGATCATCAAAAATGAATTCAGTAGTTTTTCAGTTCCTTGGTAAGTGTCCGGGCATTCTGACAGCAGATAATTCAAGTTTCTATTGCCATCATCTGCCAGTAAGATTGTCTTCTATTCACCCATATTTGGCTTCAGTGGGTACTTGACCCCTCAGTCTAACCTACAGTTTACCTCTATAGGTCAACTTCAGTCTTGATCACAGGTTTTTCCATCAAGGTTAAAGAGGCTGAGCTAAAAAAAGCAGAAAACTTTTGGGGGGTGGGAGAATATTACAGGATGAGAACAGTAATTATACCTACTAGTTACTGTGAAAGAAGCAGACCATCTAGAAAGCATTTGAGACTGGATGCCATTGGCATCTACTGAGGAATAGTTTTCTCGGCCAGGTAGGCTGTAGACTCGTACAGGTCCCCCTGAGTTGCTGATTACTCCCCTGCAACACAAGAATAGCAGCTGAGATGCTATCCACACTTTTTTCAGGGCATCCCACTGACTTATAGTGCCATGTTGTATCTATTGCTTTGATTAATCAAGAAAATAGCTCATCAGGGAAGTCATCAAAAGATTCTGCTTATTTTGTTTGTTTGTTTATTTATTTATTTATTTATTTGATGGAGTCTCGCTCTGTAGCCCAGGCTGGAGTGCAGTGGCGTGATCTCGGTTCACTGCAACCTCCACCTCCCGGGCTGCGATTCTCCTGCCTTAGCCTCCCAAGTAGCTGGGATTTACAGGCGTGCATCACCACGCCTGGCTAATTTTTGTATTTTTAGTAGAGACAGGGTTTCACTATGTTATCTAAGTCTTGAACTCCTGACCTCAAGTGATCTGCCTGCCTCAGCCTCCCAAAGTGGTGGGATTACAGGCATGAGCCACCACTCCCAGCTGCTGCTAGCCTTTTAAAAACTTGCTTACACAAGAGCAAAATTTGCCTGGAAAAAAATCGTTTTGTGCTGTCGAACTTCCTAAGTGTTGATAAGAACACATTTGTAATATCCTGTTACCTACAACTTAGAAATTCAGAGCACCAAACAATTTTCCTAAGATACTCTCTTTAACTACATGCCCTTGGACTGACTGTTTTTAGGAGTATTATACTGGCTATTCTACTACAGGATAGCTTGGCACTTGCTAACAATAGTCACCTGGGGCAAGATACTTGACAACTCTCTGAGTTCAGTTTCTTTATCTGTAACTGGAGTAAAATTCTACCTATCTGGTCAAGTTGTGGTGGAAGTTAAAACAATAGCTGACACATAGTAATAACTCAGTAACATATCACATGATTAGGAATGTTTTGGAATCACAGCAATCTAGCCATCAAGAAGTAATGCAATTTGCCTTTTGTGAGAAAGCTTTCCATGTGTATTTCGTGTTTCAAGTATATCCAGGAGAACCTTGAAAATATATCCATTTTCTATGGCCACAATGGCACCAAAAGAAAGAATGCAGGGAAGAAAGGGATCCAGATGGCTAAAGCAGGAAAGGAAATAATCATGTTTGCATTTCTCTCCCACCCTGGTGTGTTTGGGCTTACCTGTGGACAGCAGCCCCACATATGCTCGATACAGAAGCATATACTATGTTCCCATACACAGAGAATTCCTCAAGAGGGCAGCCCCCTGGGCAGAGGACATCAGCTTTCTCTTTCCTGATGTCCAAGCCTCTGGTAAAACACGTGATAGCAATGGGAGCTGAAGAGAAAGGAGATAATATTGTAAGCATTCTTAGGACTTCTTGGGGCATAGTGGTGGGGAGACTACCGTGTGAGATTTAAGTTTTACTTCCCTAATTTCTACTCTTCTAGTTATGAATATTGACTTATATACCATTCCATACCATTCCGGATTTTGGCAAACCACAAGGTTGTTTTCCAATTTAATATAGTCCCCAGCCACTGTAAAAGTCTAATGTGAAAGTTCTGGGTTTTTATTTTGTTTTTGTTTTTGAAATGGGGACTTGCCAAGTTGCCCAAGCTAGGCTCAAATTCCCGAGCTCAAGTGATCCATCTCTACCTCCTTAGTAGCTGGGATTACAGGTGTGCCACTGTGCCTGGCTTCTCAGTTCTTAATCAGGTTGGAAATATATAATTGGAACTATATCTGAAGTAGAAAATAAAGGTCATTTAATACTTATTAACTATAGAAATACAAAAAATCTTGGCTGGGCTTGGTGACTCATGCCTATAATCCCAGCACTTTAGCAGGCCAAGACAAGAGGATCTGCTTGAGTCCAGGAGCTCAAGACCAACCTGGACAACATAGCGAGACTTCATCTCTTCTAAAAAAAAGAAAAAAATTTTTTTAAATGGCCACACGTGGTGGTGTATGCCTGTACTCTCAGCTACTGAGAGGCTGAGGTGGGAGGATTGCTTGAGCCCAGGAGTTCGAGCTTACCGTGAGCTATGATTGCATCACTGCACTCCATCCTGGGTGACAGAATAAGATCTTGTCTCGAGAAGGAAAAAAAATTTTTTTAAATCTCAACTGTGATGACACTGTGTACATAGTTGCTTGAGGTAAAAATAGTAAATCTGGATCGAACCTTTGTGGAACATTTTCATAGACATGTGCACAAATCAAAGCCATCCTTTCCTGCATAGGACCATTTATCTTAGCCTACAAATGCAGATCCTTAAAATCACACATTAAGGGAACCAACAAAAAGATGTTTAGATTCACAGAAAGTTATTTAACTCGATTGTTCATCTTATAGATGAGAAAATTAAAGCCGTGGGGTTAATTTGCCCAAACAACATTCTACAACTCCCGAAGGACAGAAAACAGAAAAGTGAATCCCTTCAGAAAAGAGCATTTTTATCTTAATTGAACCTGATTATTTCTGCTCCAGATCTGTCCAAAGAGATTTATCAAGGAGTGAATGCATTTTTAGAAAGCACTGTTAATATTCTCAAGTTTTACACTGTCAACCTAACAAAGAATCAAAGTTTTTACCATAAATGATGCTAGGAAGAGACAAGCTCTTGGCATCAAGTAACAACATAATACAACACGTTAATCTGTGAATTTACTGTCGATACTAAATTGAGATTAATGTTATTAAATGCTATTTTTCAAACATGGGAAATTGTAGTTATCCAAACCTTTCTAAAACATGTATTCATTTCAAAAACCTTTTTTCCAGGGCAGAGGAATACTTTCTGGTCATACTGTTCAACTGAGTACCTTGCCTGTGAAAAACACCCTCCTCTGTGCCCTTTGTGGTGACAGGTACCCTGGACTTTACATTCCATGGAAGAGAAGGAAGGATGCAGGCGCAATGCCCATTTCTTAGCTCTGAAACAGTCTGAAGAGCTGAGAGGTTAAAATCCTTACCCTCAAACAGCCTCATACCTATCATCAAACAGCCTTAATCCTTCCTCCCATTTTCCGCTGAGGTGGGGGCGGCATCAGAATCCGGTGCCGAGACCGACCGCCTTTAGTTGCGAACACTGACTTTTGTTAAGTGGAGCGGGAAAAACACAGCCATGTGGGATACTTACCCTCATTCCTACTTTCAAGGAAAACAAACGGTAGCTCTTAGGAAAGCGTTGCCTTTTACACTGTAGAAAATACACCAAACCACACGCCCATACCCGGACCTCCACACGTGGTACAAACTTTTTAGACTCTCACGTGTAGAATGAGACCGCAAGTGCTTCTGATTATAGGGGTTACACCTAGAAACATAGCTAGCGAGTCAAACAAGGTGGGACAGCAACGTTCGCCCCCCTCTCTCTCCGCTACGGCAACCTCAAGTCGGGTCTGGGCGGCTTCTCCTCCACCCCAAATGCAGCGGAGCCCGGGACGGGTGCGCCTCGGTGAGGCTCAAGGAGTCCTCCTTCCTTGACCTCCTGCTGCCGGCGCTCGGCGGGCCCGGGGTCTGGAGCTGTGGGTGGGACTGGAGGAGGCGTTCTTCCTAATGCTCTAGGAGAACGTCCCCCCACCGGACCCCAGAGGCCCCCTACCATGGGAGAAACAGGTGAGCAAGAGCAGATCGGCTGCAGGGGTTAACGCGGGCGCGCCACGCGGCGGCTCCAACCTCCGCGCCTTCCATCTCGGGCTCTCTGGCCGATGCCCAGGGGGCTGGATCTGAGTCCCGTTTGTACCCGGGGGCTCAGCCCCTGCGACCGCCTGGACGCACCCCAACTCCCCGACTCACCGGCTCCCTCGCTGCCCGCGGGCCCCGGCAGCAGCAGCAGACACACACCTGCGAAGAGAAAAGCGCGAGGGCTGGCTCCAGCCTCCACCCAGCGGAGCAAGGGGACGGGGTCGTCAGGGGCGCGCACCCACCAAGGCTGAGAGCCGGGATCCAGGCTGCGGACATGGTGACTGAGAGGCTGCTTAGACCTGGGAGAGAGGGAGAATGCGGGCAAGGCCAGGGTGCGGGAGGCCCCGCGCGTCACCTCAGAGCCCCGCACCCCTCGGACCCCCGGGCGCGGCGCAGAGGAGAGAAGACACCGACGACCCGCTGCTCCAGGCCAGTGCCCCTCTAGGTCTGGAGGAGGCGCCTCGGCGGCAAATCGAACCAAACCCAGGATCGGTGTGCAACCCCGCACCGCGGGGAGGCGGGGGCGCCAATACGAAGACAGACAGGCTAGGAGCGACAAAGAAACAGGGACAGAGGCGTCAGGGATCCCTCTCACCCGCGCCCGCCGCCCGGGGCTCCGCACCTGTGCGAGATCCACCCGGCTGCGCCCGAGTGCGGAAGCCACGGCACCCGTGGCCGCTATAAAGGCTGGGCCGCGCGCATGAGCACTGTGCGGGGGGCGCGGGAGGGCGCGGGAGCCGATCCCCCGGGGCCGGGCGGCGACCTTCCAGCTCCGCCTTCGCCCCCTGCCGGCCCCGGGGTGAGGCCGGCGCGGAGGCGCCTCCTCCAGCAGCGCGGGCTTGGCCACCTGGACGCGGCGCGGGTCCCTAGAGGGGGCACGAAGGTCCCCGCGCCGGCGTCTCAACGAGTGCGGAAGGCCGGCGGCCCCGACGGCGGGAGCAGCGGCCTTGCCAGCCCGGCTCTGCGGGACCAGGGCTGCTGAGGCAGCGGTGGCAGCTACCCAGGCCCTCCCACCCCCCACTTCCCACCCACTACCCCCCGAGGCCCGGGGCTTCTGATAGCTGCCAAATCCGCGCGGCCTGAGAACCGAACTTCCCAACTTGGTGCTCTGGTGGAAACGGAGTTCCTACTTCTGAAGTAAAACCACCCTAGGTTTGGTAAACGCATGCCGCGTTTTCGTTAGAAACCCTGTCAACTGACTGCTAGCTCGTTGGACCTTAGGGATTCGGCCTTTGGCCTTCGTTTCTGCTGGAGTCCTACTTTCCCCAGTGGTTCCATTTGCGCTCCTGCCTAAAGCCACGCGTGTGAGGTGGCCCAGACCCCGGCAGCCGGTACCTTTGCTTCTTTTTCACCTCAGGAGAGAATTTACGCCTGATTGCCTTTCCAAATTCCCAGCTTGGTGTTTTGTGACTACACAGAATCTCAGATTTGATAATGTGTTCTTCTCCCCGCACCATCCCGCTAACGTTTTACAAATGGAAATGGAGACGGAGCAGAATTCTTGAGGAGTGTTAGTGACAGGCAACCTGCATGGCAGCCGAAGAACCAGACCCAGGCCTAGACGCTAACTTCCTGGTACAATATCAACTTTTTTCAAATAGCCTTATTTAGTTACAATTTACATGCCATAAAATCCATCCATTTTGAGTGTACAATTCAATGATGTTTAGTAAATTTGCAGAGCTGTACAACCATCACCGCAAGCCAATTTCAGAACAGGTTCATCCTCCCCAAAAGGATCCCTCCTCGCCATTGTCAATCTCTTCTCCCACTCCTAGTCCTAGGCAAACACTAACCGATTTCCTGTCTCTATAGATTTGCCTTAGCGGTCGTTTCTTATAGATGGAATTATACTTTGTGGGGCTTCCTTCTCTGCACAGAATGTTTTTGAGGTTCATCCGTGAGGCATTGTAGAAGAGTACTTCCTTTCTTTTTATTGTTGAAAAGTATTCCCATGCCAATTTATACTGAGAAACAAATACACCACCATCACCTGGAAGTCAGCTAGTGTAGTAGTCTTAATTACAACTCTCTTTCTGATTTGAATGACTTAGTATTTCTATCAGGCAACTAAGGAGTGTTGATTTCATTCCCTTTACTACCTGAATGTCTTTTGGAGGGAAAGAGACCAAATAACATTTGAGGGCTGGGAGGTTTTTTGATGTTTATTTTCATGGCTGCTTTCAAGATTTACTCCCTTCCCTGGTAGAGAGAATTACCCTTTTCTTAGCAATCCAGTCATCTAGCCGCTGCCCCTGATATTTTCCGTGGGAGAAATTTCAAGCCTCAGGACAATTAAAGCTGTCTTTTTCATTATTGTTTATTGAGTGTCCTCAATCAGGGTTGGATAACCTCCCCTAATTAGGCTGCACAAATTGTCATGATGCTATATAATTAGGAAGAGTCCGTACACTGGAAAAAAACCTGCCACTTCACAGCTCAGCAGGCAGGTCCCAAATGGCCAAAGGGGTACATGCTATTCAGAGCCCCCACAAGGCACAGGCGCCCTCCTGTGATGTAATTTCACTGAGCGATTAGGCAGAGTCAAAACTATGCAGCTATTTCCATGACAGACTCTGAGTCTGTAACCATTAAAAATAAAGGAAATACCTCACTGAGTTTCATGATTGTTTACCCAGATTCATCTTAATTATTTTGTTTTGAAACATTTAAGATAAGTTACTCTGTCTTTATTATTTTTTTTCTTTTTGGTAAGGCCAACCAAGGAGAGTGAAAGAGTGGGGTTTAGACTCTCATTCTTAACTAGTTTGTAGTTCATGCTCACCATAAGTATATTAAAGACAAATATCTGAATTTAAGAGGTAATTGACTCTTTTGGAAATATCTGAAGAGAGTCAAATCTAGGTATATTTGACTTAAAAAGACAAAATGCTAAAATGACAGAGTTTTGTATTCAATTGGGTGATATTGTAGGGTAATTATACTCCTAGGATGCCTGGTTAATCCTGCTTTATTATTTTTTTAAATATTTTATTTTATTTTATTTTATTTGAGATGGAGTTTCGCTCTTGTCTCCCAGGCTGGGGTGCAATGGCGCTATCTTGGCTCACTCCTACCTCTGTCTCCCAGATTCAAGCAATTCTTGTTCCTCAGCATCCTGAGTAGCTGGGACTACAGGTGTGTGCCACCACACCTGGCTAATTTTGTATTTTTAGTAGAGATGGGTTTCACTATGTTGGCAAGGCTGGTCTCGAACTCCTGACCTCAGGTGATCCACCTGCCTTGGCCTCCCAAAGTGCTGGGACTACAGGCGTGAGGCCTGGCCTCATTATTTTTTAATTTATTTTAATCTTATTATATTTTTATTTTTATTTTTTTTAGAGACTTATTCTCACTCTGTCATCCAGGCTGGAGTGTAGTGGCACAATCAACGCTCACTGCAGCCTCAAACTCCTGTGCTCAAGAGATCCTCCCACCTCACCCTCCTGAGTAGCGGGACTACAGGTGCACACCACTATGCCTGGCTCATTTTTAAATTTTGTGTAGAGAAATAGTCTCACTATTTGTCCAGGCTGGTCTCAAACTCCTCACCTCATGTGATCCTCCCACCTGGGCCTCCCCAAATGTGGGGATTATAGGCATGAGCCACTGTGCCTGATTTTATCCTGCTTTAATGGGAAGTATTTGATATTCAAAATTTAGACAAACTCCCTGTAGATCAGTGGATTCCTGTCTGGGCTGCACATTGAAACTACCTGGAGAGCTTTAAAAATACTCATGCCTGGGTCCCACCCCAGAGATTTTCATATAATTGGTCTGGGCTGGGGCCAGGGCATTAGAATTTTTAAAAGCTCTCCAGGTGATTCTGATGTGCAGTCCAGGGTGCTCAGTGGTAGAGGTTAAGCTAATCCTTCTAATATTTCATTCTTCTTTCATTATCTTTTCATGAAAATCCACCTTTAATATGCCTACTGTATTCCCCTGATAAAAATAATGGAAGCATTTTCTGTCCTGTGGTTATTTAAAAATCCCTAACAAAAAGATTGAAAACTCAATTTCAAAAGTAATTTTCCCTGGGCATGCTGCACAGTCACATTTCTGACTTTGTGCAGAATGGGCTGGCATTGTTAGGGAAATAAGCTGCCTCTAAAACTGATACCTGGGTGTCATCTTCAGGCTTCAGGATGCTGTGATGGCCTAAACGAGCTTCTTAAGGATGGCATAGTTACTGATGGGATTTGGCTTGTGCTTACATATATAAAACTCTTAGTTTATATAGGCTCTGTCTCTGTGCTGTTGTTACCTAGGTATGACTCTGCCTCTGAAGTTTTTATATGTTTGTTGTTGGTCTTTTTTACTTCTTTTTTACCTTTTAAAGGAGTATCAGTCCTGTTCTATCCTCTATGCCATTTAAGCTCCCCTGTAAACTTTTACTTGGTCAATGTAATGCATAGCAACTTGGTTTTATTTCGATTATGGTGGCCTTAAAGCAGCTGCCCCCAACCTTTTTGGCACCAGGAACTGGTTCCATGGGTGACAATTTTTCCACGGGGTTGGTTGGTGGGGGGAGGATGGTTTTGAGATGAAACTGTTCCACCTCAGATTATCAGGCATTAGATTCTTAAAAAGAATGCGCAACCTAGATCCCTCACATATGCAGTTTACAACAGGGTTCGAGCTTCTGTGAGAATCTAATGCCACTGCTGATCTGACAGGAGGTGGTAATGCTCACTGGCCCATCCACTGCTCACCTCCTGCTGTGCTGCCCAGTTGCTAACAGGCCACAGACCGGTACCCACCTGTGGTCAGGGAGTTGGGAATCCCTGCCTTAAAGTGAGTTTGTTCACTTTTAGGAAGTGTACATTTATCCTGCGGTATCCTTTAAGTTCCTATGATTGATTATAGAGCAGAAGCAGCTTGGGAACTCTTATCACCTATATTATTAAACCCACACTGATGTTTATTCTATATCTAGTTTTTCTAATTCTTTTCTGTTGTTCACATCTTATGCTAAGCAAGTATATTTGTCTAGCCTTTCCATTTTTGATGATGTCTAGCAGGAGAATAAATGTCTACAGCCTCAGAGGAGTGAAAATTAAAAAGTTAATTCAGAGATACCCCTGTGACTATGAGATCTCAGTTTCTTTTCCTATGAAGTGAAGGGGATTAGACCAGCGATTGGAAGAGACGTTCCTCGGTCACATTCTGTGACTGGCAAGTGCTCCCTGGGTATATATAGGCTCTGGGAGCTGTGCTGTCTTCCAGGGTGTGGGAGGCATTAGGAAACACTGGCTGTGCCAGCTGGCTCCCAGCTGTCCCAGGACTTATCCTTTCTTACTCAAAGTCTCTTTTTATTCACCTCTCACTGCTAAACTATGGCCTGGCTCATGTTTGTCCCTTATTTAACAAGAAGTAATGAGGTCACATTGTCACTGGAGTGCCACTAGGACTTCCTTCCTAAGAGAGGAAGTTGTGATGGGAAACATAAATCAGTTCTGCAAGGCTTGGCATTTATCTCGTGTAAACTCATCAAAGGCAAGGATCTTTCTACCTTCTACTAGGGGTTCATTGCTGCACCCCTAGTCCCAAGAAAACTGTCTAGCACACTGTATGTACTCAAGAAATACTTGTTGGATGAATGAATCAATCACATTCTGTCTTGACATTTAGTACCTTATATTGATTTTTTAAAGCTTATTTTAGAAGTTTTATGTTTACAGAAAAATTAGTAAGATAGTAACAGTTTCCACACCTAATTTCCCCTGTTATTAACATCTTCTACTAGTATTGTACAGTTGTCACAATTAACAAACCAATACTGATACATTATTAAGTGAAGTCCATATTTTATTCAGATTTCCTTTTTTTTTTTTTTTTTTGAGATGGAGTCTTACTCTGTCACCCAGGCTGGAGTGCAGTAGTGTGATCTCGGCTCAATGCAACCTCCATCTCTCAGGTTCAAGCGATTCTCCTGCCTCAGCCTGCCGAGTAGCTGGGATTACAGGCATGTGCCACCACACCCGACTAATTTTGTTGTTGTTGTTGTATTTTTAGTAGAGACAGGGTTTTACCATGTTGGCCAAACTGGTCTCGCACTCCTGACCTCAGGTGATCCGCCTACCTAGGCTCCTAAAATGCTGGAATTATAGGTGTGAGGCACTGTGCCTGCCCAGATTTCCTTATTTTTCACCTAATATCTTTTCTCTGTCTTAGAATCTCATCCAGATACCATATTATATTTAGTCATCATGTCTCATTAGGCTCCTCTTAGCTGTGACACTTTCTCAGATTTTCCTTGTTTGATGACCTTCACAGTTTTGAGGAGTACTGGTCTGCTGTTTTGTAGAATGTTCTTCAATTGGGATTTGCCTGATGTTTTTCTCATTATTAGAACAGGGTTATTGTTTTTAGGAGAAAGACCACAGAGGTAAAATGACATTCTTATCACACCATGTCAAGGGTATATACTATTGACATGACTTATTATTATTTTTTGTTTGTTTGTTTGCTTGTTGAGACAGAGTCTCATCTGTCACCCAGGTGGGGAACAGTGGTACAATCTCGGCTCAATGCAGCCTCGAACTTCTGGGCTCAAGCGATCCTCCAACCTCAGCCTCGCAAGTAGTTAGGACTCAGGCACATGCCACTACCCCCAGCTAATTCTTCTGTATTTATTTTTTAGAGACAGGGTTTTTGCCATGTTGCTCAGGCTGGTCTCCAACTCCTGGGCTCAAGCAATCCTCCTGCCTTGGCCTCCCAAAGTGCTAGGATTACAGGTGTAAGCCATCACAGCCCGCCAAGTTAAGGGCTTAAGAAGCTTACCCTTAAGAGTGGAGAATTATGCTCAACTTCTTTGAGAACAGAATATCTACATAAATTATTGAGAATCCTGGCCAGGTGTGGTGGCTCACACCTGTTATCCCAGCACTTTGAGAGGCCTAGATGAGAGGATCACTTGGGATCAGTAGATTGAGACCAGCCTGGGCAACAAAATGAGACTGAGTCTCACATTGTTACAAATTTTTTTTTGTCAAAACATTTAAAAAATTAGCAAGGCATGGTGGTATGTGCCTGTGGTCCCTGCTACACGGGGTGCTGAGGCAGGAGGATTGCTTGAGCCCAGGAGGTCAAGGCTGTGGTGAGCCATAATCGCACCACTGCACTCCAGTGTGGGGAACAGGAAGACCCTGTCTCAAAAAAAAAAAAAAAAAAAAAAATTTTATATATATATATATATATATAAAACTCTTAGTTTATATAGGCTCTGTCTCTGTCCTGTTGTTACCTAGGTATGACTCTGCCTCTGAAGTTTTTATATGTTTGTTGTTGGTCTCTCTCTCTCTCTCTATATATATATATATAGAAAGAGAGAGAGAGAGACCGAGAATTCTTCTGCATGGAAGATTTGTTCCTTCTCCCTTGTTTATTTACCACTGGTTTTTATTTGTGGCTAAAAATAAAAGGCTATAAGCTCTTCAAAGGTAGAAACTATTCCATATGCTCCTCTCTATTCCCAATAACTTGCACAATGCTTTAGGGTACAGAGTAGCTAGACGCTCAGTTACTGAAATAGAAGACAGTCTACCACCTTCCAGTCCCGGGGTTTTCTGCCGATGGCTTATTTTTTCTCACAGTGAGATTTGGGCCACCATGTTGTCCATGTGGCTCTTGGCAGAGGTTAATCAAAGTGCTAATAATAATAATGATCCTGACACTGTGCCATGTTCTTTATACATGTTCTAATTGAATTTTTGCAACATACCTAGAAGATGGATGTCATCCTGATTTTATGAATGAAAATACTGATGTCCAGATTGATTAAGGGATTGTCCTAAGTCACACAGCTAAAAGTAGAGCCACAATTCAAATTTCGGTCTCTAAAGCCCTTGTCCTTAACCACCAGGTCCTACTGTGCTTTCCCTCTTTATAGTCAAAGCCACGAGGAAAAGTTTGAATAAATGCAAGAAGGTGATAGAAATGACAAGTGCTGTAAGAATTGGAAAAATTCAAAAAATCCCTGAGTGAAGAGTGGCTGGTGAGATCTTCTAAGCATGGGTGGCCCTTGAGTTCTTCCATGAAACTGAGAAACACATAATTCATAGGTTAGCATATTAGCATAACAAGACAATTAGACATATTATCATGTATCCCAAACACAAATCCAGCAGGTCTTCCCATAACATTCTTAACATTTGGATCAAACCATGCTTTCTGAAACATATCTATATGGAGCAAAAGCCTAAGGTGATTCATTTAGGTCATAAAATAGGTAGGAATTAATACCAATCCCAAACCCTTTGCTCCAAGAATCTACTCTGGAAATAATTTTTTATAGGATTTCATACACTGGAACTATTCATTCATTCATTCATTCATTCTTCTCTACCCTGGGAGATATAGTTGGTTTGTGGTGGGGTGGTCAACTGATAGTGATAGTATTGGTTATTTGAAGTCATTAATCCAATACACTTTCTTATGTTGAACTGTTAGGATCTGAGATAATATTTCTCAGACACGTGGTTCTGGAATTATACATATTGATGATGTTGCTAAAATATGAACTTTACATAACATTTTCTATTGAAACAAAGAGTATAAGCTGAATACAAACTATTTTCAAATAATTATATATAGCAAAGCTCAATTCCTTTATTCCTCATTAATATAAAAAAGTGAGGTCATGAGAAACAGCTCTTAGAAATACAGTGTGTATATAAATTGAAGTGCTTCATATGGGTAATTCCATCCCTAGTTTTCCAGTTCTACTGTTCTGCTGTAATACTACAGTATTTTCATATTATAAAATAATTGTTGAAGATATTTTAATATTATGTCAAATCCAAGCTGCAATAAAATATGACACATCATTATTAATGTAATTTTAAATAAGAAAAAAATGCTTTGGAAAAACTACGCTGATTGTAAGACACATTCCAATTTCAGAGGTGTTAAAAAGTGGATGACATGTGCATCTTAGAATCAATCACACATATTATTCCTAATTCTAAAAGAATACATTTTTACACTAAATAATTCATATAAAAATCTAAAATATAACTAAATCACGTAAGAGGGACGGAGAACCATTAAAAAACAGAGTAATAATTAAATTCAACTTTGAATTCCTAGAAGACTAGGTAAATAAAGAAAATTTATTGTACTATTTATTGCATGATTAAAAGGATTTATCCCTCTCAGGGAAGACCAACTTTTTTTTTTTTTTTTTCTGGAACTAAGTTATAAAAAGAAATGCTTATTTGGAACATATATAAAGAGCTCAAGGCAATGTGCGGACATTGTCCTAACAACTGTTTTAAAGAAGATATAGAAACATTTTTATTTGGCCATTTCTTCACCCTTGAAAGTGGAAAGCATGAGTGAAAATTTGAACAATGTCTTTATAAATTTTAAAATGAAATTAAATTTATCTAAATTGCTTGGCCAACATTTCACATGAAAGAACAAACTGAATAGTAATGTTGTGCCAAGTATGACAGTTGTAGCAAGAGATGCACTGAACTTTATATTACCCTAAAAGCCACAATTATGTGAAACTTAATTGGTATTAAAAATAATTTTCATGGATGGCAGAAGAAAAGCACAAGTTTCAACTGTCTTTAGATTGAGCTTTTTAAGATCAACAGTTTTAAAAATTGTTATAAAGCTGTTAGGACCAAAGCTAATTCAAATTATGCACTAGGCTCAATTTCTTCCTTTTAAAAGACAAAAACAAATATTTTGTTGTGAAAATTTTCAAACATATGCAAAAAGCAGATAAAATAGTATAGTGTGCTCCTTTTTATATATCACTCAACTTGAAACAATGATCATTTATAACATTTTTGTTTCTTTTGTGTCCTTACCCCTGATTGTTTTCAAGGAACTCCAGACAATACAATCATTAATCACTAAAGATTTTTGTCCAAGGCAAAGACTCTCTTTAAATGTAACCATATTATGATTATCATACCTAAAATTTACTAATTCCTTAGTGTCATAGCCACTCAGGGTTTATATTACTTCAATTGTCTTATAAATTTTGTTATTAAATTGGTATTTTGCTGAATCAAGATCAAATGATGTCTACATTATAATTGATGTTTCTCTTAAGTCTCTTGATATGTATAGGATTTCTCTTCATCTCTTTTTTTTTTTTTTTTTTTTGGCATGTCCATCAAGCCAGCCCTGCCTGCAGGAAGGGCATTCTTTTTTTTTTTTTTAAATTATACTTTAAGTTCTAGGGTACATGTGCACAACATGCAGGTTTGTTACATATGTATACATGTGCCATGTTGGTGTGCTGCACCCATTAACTTGTCATTTATATTAGGTATATCTCCTAATGCTATCCCTCCCCCCTCCCCCCACCCCATGACAGGCCCCAGTGTGTGATGTTCCCCTTCCTGAGTCCAAGTGATCTCATTGTTCAGTTCCCACCTATGAGTGAGAACATGTGGTGTTTGGTTTTCTGTTCTTGCAATAGTTTGCTGAGAATGATGGTTTCCAGCTCATCCATGTCCCTACAAAGGACACGAACTCTCTTCATCTCTTTTTAAAAATTTTCTTTCTTTGGTTTTTATTAAAAAATCCAGGTCATTTTCTGTAGCTTTCTTCATGGTCTGTATTTTACTGATTATATCTCCAAAGTGTCAATGGACATGTTTCTCTGGCCCCTGAATTTCTATAAATTTGGAGTTAGCTACAAAGGGTTGATCAGATTCAGGTCATTTTTTCAGATTCAGGTCATTTTTAAAAAATTGTGGTAAAAAGCATATAACATTAAATGTACCATCTTACCCAACTTCGAGTAAACAGTTCAATAGTGTGAAGATTTAAATAATTTTGTTTCACATGTGTGTAGACAACTCTATAGGTGGCAGTTTATACTTTTAAAACATCAGAGGGTATAAAAAAATCTTTCTTTTGTGATGCTTTCAGCCATTGCTAAATTATTGCCTTGATCTATTATTTTATTGGGGGTTGGTTGTAAAATGGTTTATATATATATATATATATATTTTTTTTTTTTTTTGGAGAGATTGTGTCTTGCTATGTTGACCAGGCTGATCTTGAACCCCTGGCCTTAAGTGATCTTCCCATCTCAACATCTCAAAGCTCTGGGATTACAGGCATGAGCCACTGTACCCAGCCTGAATCAATAATTTAATTTCCATGCATGAAAGCAGTTTCAGAATAACAATACTTAAAATAAATAATGTACTTTTTTTGATTGGTATAATCATTGTTTCAGGTATTATTATGGAAGTCAGCCAGTTTTGGACGAGTTACCAAAAAAAAAATCCAGCAAAAACTAAATGACAAAGATACACATTCGTGTATAATTTGAAGCTTAAGAAAATTCAGTAAGACTATTTGATAAATCTATAGAGGCAGATACCTACTCAATTTATGTCAGTATGCCATATTTTGTGGTTTATAAGAACCACAAACTACTGAGAAGAGGTGAATTGTAAGTGCTGAGTACTAAATTTGTTAAGTCAGCCTTCCTGAACTGGGATTCCAGAAAAGTATTTAAGTGGATACTTTCTCAGTTCTCTCAAGGATGGTACATGACAAGTACCACTGTAGATGCAAAACAGAGAAATTAGTTCATTACCAACAATAGATACCTTAACGCATTAGAGCTTGGGGAATGGGTTAGGAAGGGCTGCTTTAGATTATTCTAGTGATGTTGAATCCTTTAGGCAGAAGAAGTTTAAGATTAAAAAAGTATTTGCTAGCCTAATTTATTCCTACAAAAGCTAAAGAAAGTTTTGATGTTTCTGTTTGTTCTTTGGAGCAATGTGGTTTCCTTCCATCTAAAAAATTTGTTTTGGATTGCGGCATAATTAAGATGATCATTTCTTTTTTTTTTTTTTTTTTTTTTTTTTTTTTTTTTTTTGAGACGGAGTCTCGCTCTGTCGCCCAGGCTGGAGTGCAGTGGCCGGATCTCAGCTCACTGCAAGCTCCGCCTCCCGGGTTCACGCCATTCTCCTGCCTCAGCCTCCCGAGTAGCTGGGACTACAGGCGTCCGCCACATCGCCGGGCTAGTTTTTTGTATTTTTTTAGTAGAGACGGGGTTTCACCGTGTTAGGCAGGATGGTCTCGATCTCCTGACCTCGTGATCCACCCGTCTCCGCCTCCCAAAGTGCTGGGATTACAGGCTTGAGCCACCGTGCCCGGCCAAGATGATCATTTCTATACTCGGTGACATCTGTTTGCTTGGACCTGCTAGTAATTGCATTTAACTAATTCAACCATGGTGTGTTCCTCACACATTACTGTATTTGACAGACTGTAATTTTGCTGTTTGGTGTGTTTGTTTGTTTTTTCATCAACTTCTTTAAGTCATTTTGATAGTGAAGTTAACTTCTTATTTTTTGCTTTTTTAATGCATTTTGATGTTGCCATTTTTCTTTTTTATTTATTTCTTTATTTTTTATTTATTTATTTTTTATTTATTTATTTTTTGTAGAGTTGGGGTCTCCCTATATTGCCCAGGCTGGTTGTGTTGCCACTTTTGCCTCATTATAATGAGGATATAGAAGATGGAGTTAAGTCCCCCAAAGCCAAAAACATTTCACCTTAGACAATGAATAGGACTTAGACTTTAAATGGACTCAGAAGTCGCTGAAAATACAGAAGTTACAAATGTAAGAAATATTGCTTTTGCTTTTATCTTCCCTTTGAGCAATAACTTTTTTTCTAATTACAGTACCTCTTAAAGACCCTTGTGCCCCATTTGGGACCTTGGAGTGATGGAATTGAGAGCACCATGTTTAATTGTCCCATTTTGCAGTGAGAAACAGACCAAGAGATTCTGAGTGTGGTGCCTAAGACTGTATAGCCAGTTACCGGCAAGATCAGAACTAGCCCATTTCTGGGCTTTCTAGTATACAACACAGCCTGAACGCTTAATCACTTTCCTGAACATAGCAGCAAGGATTGCTGTTTATTGACAAATTTGGACCCGAGTTTTGTGAACAGATCATGAGACATAAAACAAGTTCAGGAGGTTTTTGGTTGATGATGGGCTTTTTGCATTCAGCTACTGTCAAAAGATAATAATATAGAGGATCATTTGCTATTTGGGGATCACCTCTAGATCCAGAAAAACAAGGACATTCTCATACTTGGTATGTTTTGTATGAAAAGGGAGAAGGGTAAATGAAATGTTCCCCTTTTCTTGCATAGTATCAAGGAACTGGTTTCTTGATGGGAGAAGGAACAAGAATGATTGCCCTGTAGTGCTTCCTTCTCAGTCTTTGAACATTTGTGTCCTCAATGTTAACTGAGTGGCTACAGGGGCAGGTGCCATGCTGGACGGTGTAGAAACAAGGATGAATACAACAAAATCCTGCTATCAATGAATACATCATCTACTGCACAGGAAGGAGTAACTGAATACTTTTGTTAGTAGAGGATGCTTAGCAGCCTTCATTACCAGAAATTTTTCTCTTATATGTAAGCCAAATTCCTCATCATGGCCTGTTTTCACTCTTTTTGTCCTTTGTGAACAGGGAATACATATAATTGCAGACTATTCTTAACTTACCTATTTTTGTCTTCTTGAGGGTGAGATTTCCTTCCTGTTTTTACTTTGTCTTTGCTGGTATTTTTGTTTTGTTTTGTTTTTACTTTTCTGCCTTTCTTTGATCTTTGTAGCTCTCCTGTCCAGTGTCTGCTTTGTGTATGCTATATCACCATGTAATTTGTGATACACTCTACCACAAATGGTAGATATAAGATCTGTATTTACCTAGGAGAATTAATCCAAAATGGCTGTTATGACCATTTATGACTGCTTATGTTACATGGTAGACATAAGATCTATATCCACCTGGGAGAATTAATCCAAAATGGCTGTTTTGACTGATGATCATTGAACTCACAAGTATTTCCACAGAAAGAGTGGGTTTGAGTTAGAATTCAGAAGAGGTGCTTTATTGTGTGCAGACTATAGATAACATCATTGTAATATTTAAAAATACTATCACATCTATTATCTCTTTATCCTTTCTGTAATCCTATGAGTTACAATGACAAGTATAAATGTCTTTGATAGATTAAAAAATGCAACCCTAAGAAATTGTGCTGTACAAAGGATACATTAAAAAGGGTTTTTTGTTTTGTTTTGTTTTTTGAAACAGAGTCTTGCTCTGTCCCCAGGCTGGAGGGCAGTGGCCTGATCTCAGCTCACTGCAACCTCTGCCGCCCGGGTTCAAGCAATTCTCCTGCCTCAGCCTCCTGAGTAGTTGGGATTACGGATGCATGCCACCACACCCAGCTAATTTTTGTATTTTAAGTAGAAACAGGGTTTCACCATGTTGACCAGGCTGGTCTCAAACTCCTGACCTCATGATCTGCCCACCTCAGCCTCCCAAAGTGCCGGGATTACAGGCATGAGCCACCATGCCTGGTAATAAATTTTGAATAAGGTCAAGCTGAGAGACTAGTTGTCTAGACCGAGGCCATGTTCCTCTACTGGTTTCTGTGTCTGTGATGTTTTTATGAAGTTATGTAGTACTGACTGCACTTGACAGGAGAGGGAAAAACTGACATGTCTACCACAGACACACTGGTCATTTTGACCTTCCTGCTCATTCCTCCTCTCAGAGACTGCTGAACAACCCTCCCGAGAGTGCAGCAGACCAACCTAACGATTGCGCCCAGCCCTAGCTGACTGGCTGAGGAATGGACATCTGACCCTAGATGCAGGCTTTTCCAGAAATTTGAAATCGGCATATAGGAACTACTCAGCATTTGTTTGGCTCTTGTACAAACAAATTAAGCCAGGAAAGCTAGCCCTGACAGAGAGAAGACTAAAGCAGTGGGCATTCACTTCCTGGACAAGTGAATTCGGTCCCTCCTACGGCTGGCTCTACTTCTGCTGGTGAGATACTTAGTATTCATCCAATAATTTCCCTTTTCTTGCTGAAGAACCTCGTGTAGAATTCAATTCTTTACACTTAAAGGAGCCCCAACATCCAATCCAGTGCTTTATTAAGGAAATAATCTGAAGATGTTTTTGCTTTGGGGCTTTTTACTTTCTAAGTCAAGACCCGTATGTGTCAGTGTTTCTTTTGGTTTTCCAGTGGTACTGATGGAGTGTTTGTGGATTTCTTTGGAAAAGTAGGGAGAGGAATTTTTCACCATTTAAAACTTGGCCAGCATTGGAAGGTTGTTCTGCTTCTCCATTTGATTCCAGATCTGTAGGAACTGGAGGGAAGAACTATGTCTTGATTCTCACATCTGGAGTACCCATTGTGGTGCTCAAACTCCAAGGCGCCTCCAGGGGACAGAGAAGATCCCTCTTGAGCAGACTTACACTTTGATATTTCTGTTGAGTATTCAGAGGGTCCCTGCTAGCCCCTTCACCGCTGCTGTGCCCTGCCATCTGGCTTAGTAGGATCCTAGAAACCTCAGAATCCAACATGTCTTCATAAATATTTTATTTTCTTGAAACAATAACTTTGGAATGCATTGTCATTCACTAAGCATGTATCATGCCACCGTGGTGGACACTGTGGTTGTCTTTGCAACATTCATTTCCCCCTTTCCTGTTATGAAACATCTCTCCATTCAGTCTCTCCAGTTCTACACTCTATTGCATAGTTCAAGGGTCTCCGAAAATGAGAACTCTTGTTCACTGTGCGAAGTCGCGTTTTCTCTTCCCTGGATTTGAAGGCGAAATTGCGTAGCCCTGGTAGCAGCTGGCAGCCATCTTGCAGCAATGAGGACACCAGCGTGAGGGTGAGCCAACATACAGAGTAGGACAGAGTGGAGAGAACTGCAGAGAAGTGGAGCCAGAGCCTTCAGTGAACAATGCCTGACACTTACCTTACCGAGACTTTTCAGTTACAAAACCCAGTGAATTCCCACTATTATTTAAGCCAGTTTGAATTCAATTTTCTGTTATTTTCATCATAAAAAGTTCTGATGAATATAGAGCTTTTAAGTTAATTTTCTAGCCTTGGCAACACAGGGAGACCCTGTCTCTACAAAAAATGAAAAATTAGCTGGGTACGGTGGGGAAGCACCTGTGGTCCCAGCTACTTGGGAGGCTGAGGGAGGAGGATTGCTTGACCCCAGGAGGTTGAAGCTGCAGTGAGCTTACACCACTGCACTCCAGCCTAGGTGACACAGCAAGACCCTGTCTCAAAAAATAAATAAATAAATAATCAGCTTCCTAAGCATTTAGTAATGATAATTCATATCTGTGGAATACTTTTTATTTCTTCAAAGCATATTTGCTATGCTACCATCATATTGTTAAGTGTCAACAGTGAGTTCTGATTAATATAGAGGCCAGACACAGATACTACCTGGGAAATAAGTGGATACACATTTATCTAAAGCACACAAATGAAAGGGCACTATCAGGATATACAGTAGAGAGATCAGCAATGTCTCCAATAACAGACACAATGGATAAACCTCTGGGTGCCCCAAAAGGGCTTCAACATCGTTGTGTATAATTCAGTCTGATTGAGTGGGGATCACATTGGAACTTCTGGAAAGTTTCACTGATCAGTGGGCAAAATGTCCCCACTGCCTCCAAAGCCCACCTGGGTCCTTATGATCAGATCTATGCCAGGAAGCACCTCGTCAATCTTGATGTTACACAATATGACTATGGAGAGTAGATAATACTGTGCACACAGGCATCAGCAAACCATCTTTTAACATCTTCATTATCCCCAGGCTAGCAGAGTCTGGTCCACTTCCTTTTCTGATCTTAGGGCTGCAGAATTAACACAAAGGTCAGTCACCCGGATGTCTTTGAGGATGTCTGAGGATTGAGCCCTCAGACAAGCTGTAGGTCTGTCAAAGTGGTTATCACAATTTTACAAATGGGAAAGTAAAGACAGTTAAATTAGAGGAGTTAAAATTATTTGCCCTCCAAGTGCACATAACTAGGTGGCAGCAGAACTGAATGAGAACTGAAGTATTTTAACTTGCAGTTCAATCTTCGCTTAACTAATGTTTTACCCCCAGGGAAGTTACCTAAGCAAATTGTGTTGTAAGTTAAAGCCCACAATTAAAGTCAGGAACAACATTAAATAACCAACCTGAAAAGATTAAGCCAGGATTACTTTGTAGTCATTAATATCTAAGAGTTGACAATGAGACTGGCACATGGTTTCACCAGACTTTTGATAACACAGAACAGACATGCTGTGATGACTGTGACAGTAATGCTCACCAAGACAATGCTGGTTTCCTAGCAGGGTGAGGGGCTTCAGGACCTTAAGGTTTTCCATGACCTTCTCATGTGTATCTTGATTAGTGGCTTTAAGCAAAACTGAGTAATAGTCTCCTTTCTCATTGCTAATATCTCATTTTGACATACCAATAAGGCCTGAAGAGACAGTCCTCTGCCACCATAAATTCTAAACACTCTTGGCTAACTTAACCTTATTAGATAAACTAGAATTGGGGGCATCTTAGGTAGTGGATATTTTTAGACAATTCCCATATCTTACTTTTCTCAATTATTCAAAAATATTTATTGAACATAGTCTGCCTGTTGGGCACTGTGCTAGTCCCAGATATCAAATAAAGAACAAACAAATGTGATCGCCATACTACTGAAGCTTGTAGTTTAGTTGGGGAGGAAACACAAATGTGTAATTATGAAACATGACAGAACAAAAAGGAAAATAACTCAGTGCTGTGAAGACATATACCAGGGGGCATGTTTTGGACTGGGGCATGATATAGTTGGTTGGATGTTCATCCCTGCCTAAATCTCATCTTGAACTGTAATCCCCAGTATTGGAGGTGTGATCTGATGGGAAGTGATTGGATTATGAGAGTAGATTTCTTATGAATGGTTTAACACCATCCCCTTGCTGCTGTCCTCCAGATAGTGAGTTCTCGTGAGATCTGGTTGTTTTAAAAGTGTGTGCCACCTCCCCTGTCTTGCTCCTGCTTTCACCATGTAAAGTGTCTGCTCCCCCTTCACCTTCTACCACCATTATAAGCTTCAGAAGCCAAGCAGATGTTGGCACTATACTGCTTGCAGAATCGTCAGCCAATTAAACATCTATTATAAGTCACCCAATCTCAAGTATTTCGTTATAGCAAAGCAAGAACAGCCTAATGCAAGGCACCACTTTCTGAAGAAATGATGTTTATGCTGGAAACTGAAAGATGAGAAAAAGCCAGCTAGATAGAGTGGGAATAAGAGTTTTCTAAGCAAAAGAAAAAGAGATTACTTATCCTGATGAAGGAAAGAACTTGTCCTGCTATAATAACTGAAGCTGGAGTATGTAAGTGAGAGGAGGAAAGTAAACTGGGAGAAGTAGGTAGGTGTAAGCTTATGCACTCTGGTCATTTGAACTTTGGAATTTTGAGATATCTGGATTCAAATCTTGGCTTCCTCTCTTATTTATGATCTTGGACATGTCACTTAATTTTGCTGTGAATCAGTTTCCATTTCACTAAAACAAGAGTAAAATAATCTTGCAAATCTTGCAAATGAGTGCAGATTAAGTGGATTTAAATGTCTGGTCCATGGCAATGTCAGTACCTTTCCTCCACCATCTGCATCCTTTACTCTTCCTACATTTTTACCCAGAGCTGTTGATGCGATCTACGCGAATGATTACATAACTTCGGTTTTCTTTGCCCTCTTCCATTATCTTGGGTGGAAGTTGCTTACAATCCAAATAATCAAAAGCTGAATAATCTAGAGTTAACTATTATTTAAGAAATTCTAGTTACATCATTGATATTACTTTTATTAATTATAACAAATAGATTTAGAATCAATCATCAAAGCTTGGTCTCAGGTCTGATGTTCTGAGATACTCAAGTTCATCTTTGCTTAATGTTTTGTTTACAAAATAGCTGCAACTTTAAAAGAAAACTTGGAAGAGGCTTTCTGTTTTGATGCATAATATGAAAGCTGACTGTGACTTAGCAAACCAAAAATATTTATTCAGAAAACACTTCATTTCAACTATCTGTCCTGGTGAAAGGCAGTTTTTGTTTCAGTGTGATCAATGCAACACAGTGTGTTTTCATTATCAGCTCTCTTGGTTGAGAGTGGTTCTAGGGCGCTGATTCGAAAATCTAACAAGTGCTCAGATTCTCAGAAGCCGGGAAGATGTCACAGGATATATCCATTCTTCCTAGTGAATGGACTAGATCAGAGTTAAGTTTCTTTCCTTACCCAGCCTTATTATAAGGAAGTATATTGTGAATGAACTCTCTGAAGTGGGAACCAGCACTAATAACTTTCAAAAATTCTTTTACAGGGAGCTTATGCTTCACACCATCTTAGTGGTGACCTAGGACTATGACATAGAACTACCTCCTTGGCTTCTGTGAGCCTTAGTGTGAAACAGAATACTATGATGTCTCCTGCCAACCTCGCAGGGTTGTCATGGGGGTTAGACTAGATGCCATTTATAACCTAGTTGAATGTGGGGAGCATTCATTCAACAAATCCTGTTGAATGGAAAGAACTAGAGGAGCTCTTTTCCAACCTGGTCCAGGTATATCATCTTATTTGAGATTTGTAACAACCCTACAAAGTAGTCAGGACAGACGACTATAAAATGCTAGACAAATAGCCATACAAAAATGATTTTTAAAATCCACTTTTTCTGGGCTGGGCGTGGTGGCTCACGCCTGTAATTCCAGCGCTGTGGGAGGCCGAGGCGGGCAGATTATGAGGTCAGGAGATCGAGACCATCCTGGCTAATTGGTGAAACCCCGTCTCTACTAAAAATACAAAAAAATTAGCCAGGCATGGTGGCAGGCACCCATAGTCCCAGCTACTCAGGAGGCTGAGGCCGGAGAATGGTGTAAACTTGGGAGGTGGAGCTTGCACTGAGCTGAGATTGTCGCCTGGGCGACAGACCAAGATGCCATCTCAAAACAAACAAACAAAAAATCCACTTTTTCTGGCTGTGCGCGGTGACTCACGCCTGTAATCATAACACTTTGGGAGGCCGAGACGGGCGGATCACTTGAGATCAGGAGTTTGAAACCAGGCTGGCCAACATGGTGAAATCCCATCTCTACTAAAAATACAAAAATTAGCTGGGCGTGGTGGTGAGTACCTATAATCCCAGCTACTCAGGAGGCTGAGGCAGGAGAATTGCTTGAACCCAGGAGGTGGAGGTTGCAGTGAGCTGAGATCGTACCACTGCACTCCAGCCTGGGCAACAGAGTAAGACTCCATCTCAAAATATAAAATAAAATATAAATAAATAAATAAAATCTACTTTTTATACTTCTCCAAGTAATTAAACTTCACAACTACTCCATAACTTTTTGATGTGTATCAACCTGTATTGTAAATTCTTTCACTATATAACCTCCTAAACCTTTCATTCTTTACCTATGCCTTCTTAATTTTTTCAATGAATTGTAAAATAGCACTCAAAGACCTAAACATACTCATTCATTTCTTAGCCTTCTCTTTTAAAAAGTGGTAATTACAGCATATCTTGCATAGTTTTCTATTCTTTCATAGTTCTTAGTTTTCTAGTTATCATTCCAAATTTCCTGAACTGTTCCTCCTAGATTGATTAATTTTATTTAGAGTTAATGTCTCTGTAGCTCCCTCTTTTTTCTCCATAAAGGAGTTTTTCCTTCCCAGAAAGTTGTGCTGTTGTCCTTTATAACAGCTGAATTGTAATACTGTTACTTTTCTGGCATACTGGACTGAACACCACTGGACAGCTTTGGGGAGGGCCTTGTGTTGTCAATGGAAAACTACCAGTTACTAACAGAGCGGGGCACCGTGCTGTCTCCACCCACTCCCCACTGCAGGCTGGGAAGCCCCATTGCTGGGAGGCATTTCTCCTACTAGCTTCTTCCCCTTCTAGAGCAGAGCCACATCAGCTGACTTGCTGTGGGTGAGTTCTGTCCAAGGGGCTTCACTCCCTCCCTATACACATTTATCTGAGGGTATAATTCTGAGGGACAAGGGACAGCCAAGGCAGATTGGATTGCTGCTGTAGACTTTGCAGCGTCTGTTCTTCCCTGCAGGGCTGCGGGGGGCACACTGTTCCAGCGTGCCCTCATGTGCTGATCCGTCTCCTTCTCCTGGGGCAGCATGGAGGTTTCCATACAGAGTGGTTTGCTCGGTCCTCACCAAGATGACAAAGAAGAGAAAACCAAGCGCACCTTCCACACCTGGCCAGGGGGAAAATGAAACCAGGAAATGAAAGTCCTGAATGTCACACTTCCCTTCAAGTGGGAGTCCAAGGTGGAAATTCTCTGAGCCACACCCTGTAAATATTTTCACATCTAGTTTATTTTCCTTAGATCTTTTGTTGTCAGGGAGAAACAGAGAGAGAAAAAAGAAGAGAAGAGAGAAAACCAAAGTTCAAAGAAAGCTTGGGAACTTGACTCCTAGAAGTAGACTATTCAGTGATAGACATTTAAGAATTGTTGAGAACCTCTCTGACTTTACTGAAGGCATTTCACCAAATTTTACCAACTGCTAAGTGACTGGTGTTTGAATGTAAAAGACATATAAATTGGTTTATTTTGGACATGGCAAAAGAATGAAGTGTTTTACAGGGCAAAAAAAAAAAAAAAAAAAAAAAAAAAACCTATTCAATTTCAAGAGAAAGTAGAATAGAGTCCAAAAATGAAAATTCTTGAAGAACAGAAATGGTCTTAATTATTAACAAATATGCATTTTATGGATTCATGATAAATATTAATCCTGGTTTTTAAAATGAAGTACCATTTATTAAAATTTACTTTTTGAGATAAAATACAAAATATAAAACTTATGTCTAAAAATAAAGCTCTCTAACCTGTAATTTGAGAGCTACTCAATCTTAGTATGAATTTATTTGACAAGCTCTGTTTTCCTTGTGACAGAATGTCTCTTTTCAGTTTGAGTCATCATCGCACATTTATGAAATCTGACAATGCTGTTTTTACACAGCCTTAGACATTTGGGTCAAAGTGATGAGTGAGACATTGCACAGGTGAAGTAATTTGACAGATTGGATGTGGGTGTTGAGGAAGGGTTACCTGGAGGTGGGAGAGGGTTACAGAAATGGGGGGGAAGATGGGGCACCAAAGATGAATTTCATTGCCTTTATCATTTTGCCTGCCATTTGAGTTCTCAAGTGCCTGAGGCTGTTGAATCCAGTTCTTTATTCATCTTTGAAATTAGCCTGGAAAGGGACTTTTCTTGTAACTTAGTCCAGGCTTGGGAAACTGGGGCCACAAGTGTGCTTGATTGTAAGTTCTGTATTTCTGTTCCAAGTGCATCATCTATTTTAGTTGGTAATGACAGTTATTTTGGAGAATGTAATTTCTTATTTTTTATTTGTTAGGTTTTTTCCCATTTTTATTGACAAAATATCAAGGTGCTAGATTTCTGTGCTGCTTGGGCCTGAGAGCTTAAGGAAGCCACTCCATAAGAGGGACACAGGAGGCTTTTCTTCTTGGATCTCACAGAGAACGCGTTACTGCCAGCCTAACGCATACAGCATGGGGAAGGCCATAGCTGTGAATGCAATTAATGGCCCCTGCATTTGCAAAAAAACACACAGATCCATAAACTGCAATGACGTCTTTTTAAATGTGTGCCATATTTGGGGTCAAAAAAATAATTTACAAGCAGGGTGGGATTGTGCTTAAAGCAGAAGGGCATGTTTTTAATGTGCCATGGTATGGGGTGGAGCATGAAAATGCCCAGTTCTACCATAAAATATTAAGATCTGCTGGTGTTATGGAACTTTTGTAGTTTCTTCTTTGGCCTCTCCAACATCCCTGTCTTCTGTCCAGATCTGGACCCAGATTCTGGCCAGCTTCTTAAACCAGAGAACTAAATGGTTCCATGTGTTACCAGCACCCAATTCTTAGAAAAGGAAAAAAACCAAGTCAAATGGTTCGCTTTTTCTATCAGCTTGCCATGTTCTTGGAATTTTTAGGTGTATTATCTACCAGATTGTTTACTATGATGCTTCTTCTTCATAATACTGACAATGTCTTTTTAGGATGCCTTTGATCAGTGGTTCTCAAACTTTAATGTGCATCAGAATAACCTTGTCGAATACAGATTGCTGGGCCTCACCCCCATAATTTCTGATTCAGTGTGTGTGGGGTGGGGTCTTATAATTCGCATTTCTAACAAGTTCTCAGGTGGTACTATGCTGCTGGTTTGGAGGCCACACTTTGAGAAACACTGCTTTAGATATTAAGTTTCATAGATATTAGTTCGAATCTTCTAACCGGATATTTTTATTAGCCCTGAGTAACCCTTAAAATGCCTACTTTTTGTTTGTTTGTTTGTTTTTGAGTCAAAGTCTCACTCTGTTGCCTAGGCTGGAATGCAGTGGTGTGATCTTGGCTCACTGCAAACTCCACCTCCTGGGTTCAAGCCATTCTTTTGCCTCAGCCTCCCGAGTAGCTGGGACTACAGGCGCATGCCACCCGGCTAATTATTGTATTTTTAGTAGGGACGGGGTTTTACCATGTTGGCCAGGCTGGTCTCGAACTCTTGACCTCAAGTGATCCACCCACCTTGGCCTCCAAAGTGCTGGGATTACAGGCATGAGCCATGGTGCCTGGCCAAAATGCCTATTTTTAATAGGTGTTTTCAAGAGGTACAAAACTGTAAATTAGAGGGACTCTAATCAGTCATAAGCAGCCAGAACCTAGCAATATTCCACTGGAAGAACTTTAAGAGACGGTGTTGACCACATGGCATCTACTACACCTGGGGAGTCTGTTGGTGTCCTGGAAAGAGTTGGAGCTGCGAGGGTTAGAGATGTTAGAGCTGAATGTCTCATCACACTCGGATGACTTTTGATCACATCCCACAGGCTGGATCCCCAAATTTCAACCACTGTTGATGAGATGTGACCCCCATAGTTGAGGCCATATTTTGTTTGATTGGCATGGTAGACCTGTTGTAATGAGAAGCTTTTTAATATGAATAAAACAAAAGAATCTTTGAGTTTCTTTCTGTTTAAATAACAGGTGGCTGGAATTGTTATGTTTGTTTTTAGTAACCCTATGGAACTGAAATATGTGTCAATCATTTTCATGTGGTCTGAGGGACAACAAGTAGATCAGACACGAAGCTTGAGCCTCAATCTGTTTTTTGTTTTTTTTTTCCGAGACGGAGTCTCACTTTGTCACCCAGACTGGAGTGCAGTGATACGATCTCGGCTCACTGCAAACTCTGCCTCCTAGGTTCAAGAGATTCTCCTGCCTCAGCCTTCCAAGTAGCTAGGATGACAAGCACCCACCACCATGCCTGGCTAATTTTTTTGTATTTTTAGGGGAGACAGTTTCGCCATGTTGGCCAGCTGGTCTTGAACTCCTGACCTCCTGATCCACCCGCCTCGGCCTCCCAAAATGCTGGGATTACAGGCATGAGCTACAGCTCCCGGCTGAGCCTCAATCTCTTAACATCTGGATGGCAGTTAGGAAAGGAAGCTTGAAATTTTTAGTACAGACCCCTAGATGCAAAGAGGAAAAGTTCCTATTGATCTGAAAACCCCTAGAAATGACTAGCAAAAATAACCACCTCCATTTGCTGTCTTTTTTTTACCCTGGCTTATTTTTTCTATAGTACTTTTTACATCGGACCTTATTTCCTTATTTATTTGCTGATTTATTAAATGTGCTTATTTATTAAACCATCTGTCACCATTGAATGTACATGCAATGATGGCAGGGACTTTTTCTTGTTCACTATTGTGTTCCCAGTGCCATGTAATCGTCACTTGATGAATATTTGATGAATGAATGACTGAATCTATCTTGTTCAGCAACTTATCTCATTCCCAGATTATCAACACACCAGTAGATTTGGCACTTTCCTTTAAAAAAGCAGATTACCTAACTGTTATAGATCTGAAGGACTACATTCTATCAGCAGCATGTAGGAATAACAGTGGCATTCTGAAACAATTGTGTAGGTTAACAAATTGGGGCACTCTGGCAGAGAATGGGCAAAGGCAGTACATCGAATACTTTGAGTTATTGAACTCCTTATACTATCACCAAGACTTTAAGATTAATAAAATATCTTACCTTGTTCTGCTTAATAATACCTCTTCCTTAGCCTATATAGTTTCTTGATTTAATGCTCCTATTTTTGGGTTAAATCTTCTCTAATAATTGCCTTAGTAGGCAGTATTATTGGCCATTAGAACTTTTAACTGAGGATCTCCTCTTCATGGGTGCAGCCTGGGTTGAGAGTACTGTGCCATACATTTGCTTAGGATTTACTCAGAATGGCAGAGGGCATTGTTCATGATTTACCTGTGAGAATTTTAAAACCTGCAACCTCTGCTTCCCGAGTTCAAGCGATTCTCTTGCCTCAGCCTCCCGAGTAGCTGGAACTACAGGTGGCCGCCACCATGCCCGGCTAATTTTTGTATTTTTAGTAGAGATGGGGTTTCACTATATTGGCCAGGCTGGTCTTGAACTCCCGACCTTGTGATCCACCCACCTTGGCCTCCCAAACTGCTAGGATTACAGGCGTGAGCCACTGCACCTGGCCAAATGTTGTGTTTCTTATTCTGATGATAATTTTTAAGATGTGATGCAGGTATATTCTAGGTCATCAGGCTGACTACTTCACAACTAAGTTCTGCCATCATAGTTCATTGCCCATGTATGCATCTGTGTTTATGACAGTTGTGTTGCGGGCCATGTATTTTTATGAAATTCATGCACTTATTAGAAAAAAGCAGAGACAGCTTGCTGTGTGATGACACACTTGAGGCAAGTGAACATCAGAACACAGGGTACAGAGACCCAATATGAAGGAGCTTGGATCTGATCTTATAGACAGATCTTCTGATGAAAAACCATTGAAGAGACTCAACTAAGGTGGAGGTAGTGAAGATGGAGTGGAGAAGAAGAAATATTTATGATGTTCAATCAACATGACTTGGTTATTGTTTATCTCCTGAGGATGGAAGGTTAGGGGGTGAGGGTTAGTGGAAGTAGTCAATGATGACTCCCAGTGTTTCTCAAGATGAGCAATGAAGAGATTCCCCCCCCAAAAAAGTTCTGGTGTTAACTTGAATTAATTATATAAAAGCATTACTTAACTATGTTTATATACAAAATTAGGTATATATTTCTTTTATTAGTCTTATAAAACCAAAAAAACTTACAAATTAAATATAAAAATCTATGAAACGTGTTAATTCTAAATTAACAACATTCATTTAATGTGACAAATGGTACTGTTTTGTTAGAACTAAATCACTACTTGCAAATTAAATATCTAAATATAGCACAGACTGCTATAGTAGAAGATATTTTGAATTAGGATGGAGGAAAGTTGTGGAAGCATTATTGATACACAGCAGCCCATGAGGACTAAACCCTTTTAAAAGAAGAGGCCCTGCATTTCTCAAATTTGAGTGATTTGTTTTAAGACTCAGCTTGAGGCTTACTTCATTTGAAAGTCTTCTGTGACTAAACCCAGCATGATAGATGCTCCTCTTCTGGATCTGTGCAGAGTTCTGTCATTTAATTTATCTCACAGCAATATGATTCATAGGTATTTGTCCATCCTTGAAAACAGTGTTTTAAATTTTGTCAAAGACTGGGACAGTGCCTAGCACACAGCAGAGGTAAGTAAATGTTGGTTGGTTGAGGGAAAGGTTCATACATACATTCTGGGCTTAAAAAAAACATTGATTAAGCTAAATAAGAAAGCCATGGGGATATATTAGTCAGAATTCAGTCTGAAGAGAAGAGAGATTATGAGTGTTATGGGATAAGTGATTCGTATGGGAATTAGATCTTACACAATTGGGAAGGAGCTGGAAAGTGAAGGCCCCGTAGGGGAATCAGATGATAGAAGAGGCCACTAGCCAGGATCTGAGAAGTCACATCTGTTGATTGGGAACCTCTTGGGAAGGTCTGCAGGAAGTTGTTTGGCCACCAGCTGTGTATCTAGGTATGGGCTGCTGTTGGCCAACAAGGTCAGTGGTGAGAAGAGCTGGACAGAGGAACTCTTCTAGAACACAGGAGAGCAAAGACCAGCTGGAGTCTGCTGGGCACCTTTGCATATTTCTGTCATTGTGTCTGATGACAGACTTTCAGAGCATAATGGCTGTTGTTTCACTTCTGCCTTCTAACTCTCACACAAGGTCCTCTTGGCCAATTAAGCCCACAACCATAGAAGGGAGAAGATTTTGGGAAACATGATTTCCGTTTGACCGAGTCAACACAGAACAAACCACCACAGATTTCTGCTTCTGTCAGTGTGGCTCTTTAGGACAGTCTTTGAGGCATGTCTGGCCTCATAAGAGGGAGTAAGGTCTCCAAAGACCCTCTCCCAGCAAATACAACAACCAGCAGAGCTGTGGGCAATAAAAGCGTGAGATGGGCTTTCCCTGAGAGTAGACGTCCATAGTCATGACGCTACGAAGATATTGGTGGCCAGGTAAGGAAACTGAGCTTGGAACATCCAATGTGAGCTTAGACTGTGCCAAGGGGCTAATGTCATCCCAGGGTAGTACTGTGTTTTGCTGCTGGTAAAAGAAGAAGCAAAAACAAATTGTCTCTGGAGGAAATCTTTAACAATTTAGTTTGTAGATTAAGCAATCATTTCACAATCCAAGGTCACCATGCACATTGCAAGGCAAGCCATGCTGAGTGAGATCAGTAGAAAAAATAAACAACAGATTTAGATCCCCCCATAGACTTAATTATTAGAATTGTCAGTTGCACAATATAGGGAAGCTATGTTAAAAATATTTAAAGGGGCGGGTGTGGTGGATCATGCCTGTAATCTCTTTAGGAGATGGAGGCAGAAGGATCGCTGGAGCCTGGGAATTTGAGACTACCCTGGATCACATAGCTAGAGCCCCATCTCTACAAAAAATGAGAAAAAAAATAGCCAGGTATGGTGATGCACACCTGTTGTCCCACCTACCTTGAAGGCTGAAGCAAGAGGCTCTCTTGAGCCCAGGAGTTGGAGGTTGCAGTGAGCTATGATCTCACCACTGCACTCTAGTCTGGGCAACAGAGTGAGACTCTGTCTCAAAAAAAAAAAAAAAAAAAACTTAAAGAAATAATGGACAACAAAAAAACCAGCAGGAATAAATAAAAGGGAAATTCTGAAAATGTAAAATACAATTGTTAAAAATTCAAGGACTCCGTGAATGGGTTTGACAGCAGATTTAATACACCCATAATCACTCCAGGAAAGGGAGAAAAGGAATTGGAAAATATAAAAAAAATAGATATGTGAGGAAATCTAATATATATTTAACCAGAGTCCCAAAAAGTGAGAATAGAGAGAAAATTGTAGGCAATATTTAATTGAGATATGGACTTTAAGTTTTCTGGAACTAATCTAATCTACTCCATAGATGCTAGGAAAAAACTGTTTTGAAAAGAAAGGAGAGCTGTTGTAAAATATGGTGACTATAGTTAATAACAATGTATTGTATTCTTGAAAATTGCTGAGTGTATATTTGAAGTGTTCTCATCACAAAACAATGATAGGTATGTGAGGTAATATATTTGTTAATTAGCTCAATTTAGCTATCCCACAATGTGTACCTATTTCAAAGCATGCTGTTCATGATAAATATATACAATTTTTATTTCTCAATTAAAACAAATAAATAAAAATTTAGAAAAAAGAAATAGAAAGCCTGAATAGTCCTAAGACTGTTTTAAAAAATCAAACTATCAGTGATGTTTTTCCACTAAGAAAACTCCATGTCTTGGATGTTTTACAGGTAGTTCTACCAAATTTCTAAAGAGCATATGATTCCAAACTGAATAATTCTTTGAGAGGATAGAAAACTCATTCTATGAGGTCACTGTTACACTGATACCATAATCCAGGCAACATTAGTAGGAAAATGGGTTATTACAGTCACTCTTTCTCATTAACACATACACAGACTGAATCTTTCAGTTGATAATGAACACCCAAAGTTCTCTAATACAAAATTTCAATGAAATGGCTAAAGATAAGCAAAAACAAGAAATAAAATTTACTAGCATTAAAATCAGGAAACACTGCCAGGTATACTTCGCCTTATATGAAGAGGGCACCTTCCACCACAAGGGGAGGGCAAGTATATAGTTACAATTTTTTGCAATGTTCTGTTTCTTATATTGTCAAGGATACAGAGTGTTGTTCTTTGTCTTATTTTACTTAAAACTTACATATACATTACATATATTCTTTTGATTATATCAAGAATTATATATACATGTGTGTATATGTGTGCACATATTTGGGTATGTGATAAATATTTTTCTTCAATGGAAAGGTGATGGCATAAAAACAAGCTTGTAATGGAACAAAATGGCCAAAGAGAAGTAATTAGGACAAAACTGCATTGGCAGTGAAACTAGGAAATCATGCTAAGCATAAACCATGCATTTTTGGGAATATCAGCCAGATAAAATGCAATTTGAAAAGGATTAATGAAACCAAAAGTTGATTTTTGAAAAGATAAAATTGACAAACCTTTAGCCAGATTAAGAAAAAAAGAGAGAAGACCCAAATAAATAAAGAGATGAAAAAGGAGACATTACAACTGATACCACAGCAATTTGAAAGATCATTACAGGTTATTTTGAGCAACTACATGCCAATAAATTGAAAAGCCTAGAAGAAATTGATAAACTCCTAGGCACATACAACCTGCTCAGATTCAGCTATAGAGAAATTCTAAACTTGAGCAGACCAATAAAAAGTAATGAGATTAAAGCTGTAATAAAAAGTCTCCCCTTAAAGAAAAGCGCAGGATCTGATGAATTCACTGCTGAATTCTACCAAACATGTTAAGAGAAACAAATACCAATCCTACTCAGATTATTCCAAAAAACAAAGAAGGAGGGAATACTTTCAAACTCATTCTACAAGGTCAGTGTTACCCAATACCAAAACCAGACAAAGACACAACAAAAAAAGAAAACTACAGGCCAATATCTCTTATGAACATTGATGCAAAAATCCTTGACAAAATGCTAGCAAACAGAATTCAACAACAAATTAAAAAGATCATTTATCATCACCAAGTGTGATGTATCCCAGGGTTGCAAAGATGGTTCAATATACTCAAATCAATATGATCCATCATATCAACAAAATGAAGGACAAAAACCACATGATCATTTCAACTGATGCTGAAAAATTCAACATCCATTCATGATAAAACCCCTAAAAAAATACTGGGGCTAGAAAGAACACATCTCAATGTAATAAATGTCATATATGACAGAGTCACAGCTGGTATCACACTGACTGGGGAAAAACTAAAAGCTTTTCCTCTAAGATCTGTAACACAAGGCTGCCCACCTTCACCACTGTTATTTAACATAGTATTAGAAATCCTGGCTAGAGCAATCAGAAAAGAGAACGATATAAAGGGCATCTGAATAGGAAAGGAAGAAGTCAAATTATCCTTGTCTGAAGATGATATGATCTTATATTAGGAAAAACCTAAAGACTCCACCAAAAACTATTAGAACTGTTACATTGAGTAAAGTTGCAGGATACAAAATCAACATAAAAAAACCAGTAGCATTTATATGGCAACAGAAAACAATCTGAAAAAGATAAAAAAGTAATCTAATTTACAATAGCTACAAATAAACTTACCTGGAAATTAAAAGAAGAAGTGAAAGATCTTTACAATGAAAGCTATAAAACATTGATGAAAGAAATTGAAGAGAACACCGAAAAAATGGAAAGATATTTCATGTTCATGGATTGAAAGAATCAATATTTTAAAAAATGTGCATAGTACACAAAGCAATCTACAGATTCAATGCAATCTCTATCAAAATAGCAATGACATTCTTCACAGAGAAAGGAAAAAAATTCTAAAATTTATATGGAACCACAAAAGACCGAGCTTAGACCCAAGATAGCCAAAGCTATCCTGAGCAAAAAGAACAAAACTGGAGGAATCCCATTCCCTGACTTCAAGTTATACTACAGTGATATAGTAACCAAAATAGCACGATATTAGCATAAAAACAGACACATAGACCAATGGAACAGAATAGAGAGCCCAGAAAGTAATCCATACATCTACAGTGAACTCATCTTTGATGAAGGTACCAGGAACATACATTGGGGAAAGGACACTCTTCAATAAAGGGTGCTGTGAAAACTGGATATCCATATGCACGAGAATAAAACTAGACTCCTTTCTCTCACCATATATAGAGATCAAATCAAGATGGATTAAAGGCTTTTCAACTTTAATGGATTTAATTTAATCCATTTTCACTTTAATCTAAGATCTCAAATTATGAAACTACTAAAAGGAAACATTGACAAAACTCTCCAGGACATTGGACTGGGCAAAGATTTCTTGAGTAATACCCCACAAGCACGGGCAAGCAAAGCAAAAATTGACACATGGGATCACATCAAGTTAAAAAGCTTCTGCACAGCAAAGGAAACAATCAGCAAATTGAAAAGATAACCCACAGAATGGGAGAAAATATTTGCAAACTATCCCCCTGACAAGAGATTAATAACCAGAACATATGAGGAACTCGGACTATGTAGGAAACAAATCTATTATAATAATCTGATTTAAAAATAAGCAAAAGATGTGAATAGACATTTCTCAAAAGAGGACATATGAATGGCAAACAGGCACATGAAAGTGTGCGCAACATCACTGATCATCAGAGAAATGCAAATCAAAACTACAATGAGATATCATCTCACCCCAGTTAAAATGGCTTTTATCCAAAAGACTAACTATAACAAATGTTGGTGAGGATGTGGAGAAAAGAGAATCCTCGTACACTGTTGGTGGGAAAGTAAATTAGTACAACCACTATGGAGAACAGTTTGGAAGTTCCTCAAAAAACTAAAAATAGAGGTACCATATGATCCAGCAATCCCACTGCTAGGTTTACATGTAAAATAAAGGAAATCAGTATATTGAAGAGATCCACACACTCATATTTATTGCAGCACTATTCACAGTAGCCAAGATTTGGAAGCAACCTCGGTGTCCAACAACAGATGAATGGATAAGGAAAATGTGGTACATATACACATGGAGTACTATTCAGCCATAAAAAAGAATGAGATCTAGTCATTCATAACAACATGGATGAAACTGGAGGTCATTATGTTACATGAAATGAGCCAGGCATACAAAGACAAACTTTGCATGTTCTCACTTATTTTTGGGAACTAAAAATCAAATCAATTGAACTCATGAACATAGAGAGTAGAAGGATGGTTACCAGAGGCTGGGAAGGGTAGTGGGGCTGTAGGGAGAAAGTGAAGATGGTTAATGGGTACAAAAAACATGAAGAATGAATAAGATCGAATATTTCAGAGCACAACAGGATGACTATAGTCAACAATAATTTAATTGTACATTTAAAAATAACAAAAGGAGGGCTGGGCATGGTGGCTCACACCTGTAATCCCAGTACTTTGGGAGTCCATGGCGGGTGGATCACCTGAGGTCAGGAGTTTGAGACCAGCCTGACCAACATGGTGAAACCCTGTCTGTACTAAAAGTACAAAATTTGGTGGGCATGGTGGCATGCGCCTGTAGTCCCAGCTATGTGGGAGGCTGAGACAGGAGAATTGCTTGAACCCGGGAGGCGGAGGTTGTAGTGAGCCAAGATCACTACACTGCACTCCAGCCTGGGCAACTGAGTGAGACTCCATCTCAAAAAAAAAAAAAAAAAAAAAAAAAAAAAAGGAGAAAATAGTAAAAATAAATAAAGGAGTATAATTGGATAGTTTGTAACAAAGGGTAAATGCTTGAGATGATGGATACCCCATTTACCGTGATGTGGTTATTGTACATTGCATGCCTGTATCAAAATATCTATGTAGCCCATAAATATATAAATCTACTATGTATCCACACAAATTAAAAATTTATAATTAAAAAATGTAGGCTGGGCATGGTGGCTCATGCCTGTAATTCCAGCACTTTGGGAGGTGGCGGCAGGTGGATCACCTGAAGTCAGAAGTTCGAGACCAGCCTGGCAAACATGGTAAAACCCTGTCTCTACTAAATACGCAAAAATTAGCCAGGCATGGTGGTGCACACCTGTGATCCCAGTTACTTGGGAGGCTGAGGCAGGAGAATCCCTTGAACCCAGGAGGCGGAGGTTACAGTGAACTGAGATCACGCCACTGCACTCCAGCCTGGGTGACAGAGTAAGACTCTGTCTCAATAATAATAATAATAATAATAATAATAATAATAAATAAAAATTAAATTAAATTTAAAAATGCAATTTGGACTCAAGTGTTGGAAGTTACAGCAAATGAGCCAGTACTCAACTGCCTCTTTATAAGATAAATGCAGTATTACAGAAAGTAGGTGGAAAAAATTCTCTAAAATCTTCTAACAGTCCTTTGTGAATGATTCTTAAATTTGGGTCAAAGCCCTAGGATTTCAGAATCTCTTGAAGGACTCATTCAAAATATACACGTATCGTCATGGGATTCTGATATGAACTCTTCTATGAGACTCATAGCCACAGTTCAAACTGATCAAGGCTGAGCATGGGTGGTTTATGGAGGAAAGTATCACAGTGGAGGTGCCTTTCCCCATTACCAATCTGAATGTGGCCTTTGAGGGCCATGTATGTCTGGAAGGGAAAGTGTGCAGTACTTTCTTGCCATTTTCTGCTGGGCTGATAACTTCTTTACATTTGTTCAGGTTTGTTTCCATGTGGGAAGAATAGCTAACCTGGAGTGGTAAGTAAGGGGTCCAGTCCACAACTTATTATCCATGTGACCTTGAGCAAGTAATTTTTTCTTTCAGAATTGGTTTCTTGACTGTCAAAAGGGGAAAATAATTCTTACCTAGCAGAGTTTGTGTGGATTAAACAGGAAGTATGTAAAGCTTTTAATATAGAACATGGTGCCTAGTAAACCCTAATTTTAAAAATATTACGGTTTAAACAGTGACAGTGTAACTGTCATAAATCCTTATTCTTGATAGGTTTGTGTCTATGTATACATATAACTACATAAAGGAAAATACTTGTTTAATGGACTTGTGTTGTTTGCATGTTCAGCAATTGTTAACATCTGTAGTAGGGACTCATTCGGATTATTCATTAAATAACTTGTTCAAAGCAGTCGAACTAATTTATTAGAATCCTGGTACTGCCAGAAAACTGAGGAATGACATTGATAAACGGTCCTTGAATTGCTGATTTGTGATTCTAAAATGGCACCAGGAGGTCTTATGGCTCAGTCCCGACTGACTTCAGGACTGAGATCTGTAGCCCACGTCTTGGTATTACGTGGTTGAAATTGCTTCTCTCATGAGTCTCCCTCTAGCAAACCTTTTGTTTTTTATTTCACTGAGCATTCACAGGGGTGTTGTGTAATTACTGCTTTCTTTTTAAGATTTTATAAGAATTGCAGAAAATTAAAGAGAGCTTATTGAGGTCAAATGTCTGCTATAATTTTTTTGCAAATATATTAGTTGTGACCATGAAATTAATAAAACACAGAACCTAAAACAAAACAAAAGAAGGCAAGCCTAGCTAACTTGGAAGAAGACAGATGTTCTACCTCTAGCTGAAGAGTAATTAGGTCCCAAAGTATTGAGATTCTCACTTTGTCCTTTATTTGAAATCAGTATATCTTCTTCTGAGTTCTAGCCTCAATGATATTTGGGGATCTTAAAATTATGTTGTAATATTGTTGAATTTTTAATATTATTGAAGTCATCTTAAGAAAGTTATAGTGCTTTAGTCCCTAGAAGTTAAACATTTTAAATTTGCCTACTAAAGTATTCTTACATTCTTCTATTTCAGCAGAGGTTATTACAAAGTCATAAAACCCATAAGAAAGATACAGTAAAGCAATTCACTATTTTTTTATTTTAAAGAAGGAGTTTCCTTTAAAGCTTTTGTTAGAAAGAGTACATTAAGAAGCAGGTGGGCTGAGCATGGTGGCTCATGCCTGTAATCTCCACACTTTGAGAAGCTGAGATGGGAAGATCGCTTGAAGCCAGGAGTTTGAGAACAGCCTGGACAACATAGCAAGACCCCATCTATTAATTTTTTTTTTTTTTTTTTTAGAAGAAGCCAGGCTTGTTGGCTCGCGCTTGTAATCCCAGTTACTATGGAGGCTGAGGTGGGAGGATTGCTTGTACAATAAACAAATAACAGGCAATAAACAAATAAACAGACAATAAACAAATGAACGTGAGCCATTTGGGAGTGATAAATATCCTAATAAAAATAAAATAGAGGGGAGAGAGTGGCTGGGTTGGAGGCCAGGTACTTTATGATTACTTACAAAAGGTTATTCTGAGGAAGTGCTTGTGAGTCGATGCTTGAGTAAGGCAAAGGGATCAGCCTGGTGAAGATCAGGGGCAAAGCATTACAGAGAGCGGCTGCAAAGACAAACTTGTTTGTTGCAGTGAAGAATGGCAAGGAGGGGAGTGGAGCTGAACAAGGTGAGCACGGGAAGGTTGGTGGGATAGAAAGGTAGGGATGAGATAAAATTATCTTAGCTTGTACTTGTTTTGAGGCCAGATCACTAGGGGCAGGGTAAGCATTTTGTATTCAATTTAAAATGTGAAAGGAAACTGCTGGAGGGGTTTGGAGAAACAAGTGGGGAAAGGATATGATCTGATAAATATTCTTCAGCATAATTATATTTTTAAACATCTCAAAGCTTCAGAATAGTACAGAGAAATAGCCTATACCTTTATCCAGATTTTCCATTTTTAAGCTTTTTAATATTTTATGTCTTAATACTATATATTAGTGTGTGTCAGATCCCGGGGTCCAGGTCCAGCCCATGCTGAAGTCCAAGGGCAGTGGGTGGATGAGCAGAAAGAACACTCAGGGGGCTGCAGGCAGGTGAAAGATGATTTTATTCAGCAGCAACTCTCATCAACAGCTTTCTCACACTGTCCACCTTTATCTCGGCTGTCTGCTCCAGCTCTGAGGCTCCTACTGCCCCAACGCCTGCAGCTGCACAGGTGGTTCTCCTTTGCCTTCAGGGTCAGCAGTTTAACTCTTTCTCTCTCTGGGCAGGAGCAAGCCAAGCTGTGTCCTGGCTCCCTCCGTCTGCAAGATGGACAGCTTTGGCGCTCTCTCTTTCCCTGGGCACCAGTGCACCCAGCATATGAAGCCACGCTGAGTCAAGCTGAGCCCCAAGAGCCCAAGAACCATGTCTTTCATGCACAGGGCAGTTATACCTTTTATGGACAATAGTGGCTCCAAGCCAAGTATGAACTTACACAAACAGGTTGTATAACAAGTGGAGATGTGCACCGGTGCACCAAACTGGCTGACTTATGCAGGCCTGGATATCCATCTCAGCTTATTCCTTGACCAAAGCACATCCATATTACTTACAGTGTGTATTCCCTAAGAATAAAGACATCCTCTTATCTAGCCACAGTACAGTTATCCAATTCAGGAAAGTTCTCATTGAAGCATTGATACAGTACTTATTATCACTCCATATTCCAATTTTGTTAATTGTTCCATAATGTCCTTTATATAGCATATTTCCACTCCTTCCCCTTGGCAACATAATGCATTTAGTTGCCAAGTCTTTTTAGTCTCTTTTATAGGAACTTTATAGAAAACTCTTCAGCCTTTTTTTGTCTTTCGTGACATTGACAATTTTGGGGAAAAAAGGTCAGTTATTTTAGAAAATATTCTTCAGTTATGTTTGTCTGTTGTTTCCTCTTGAGTAGATTCACATTGTTCTTTTCCAGTTGGAATGCCACACAAGTGATGTGCGTTGTGTGATTCTCACAGGGCCACGTCTGCTTGTTGCTAATTAGTGATGTTAATTTTGATCACCTGGTCAGGACTTTCTGCAATGTCTCTAGTTACTTTTCCCTTCTTCCTTGGCTCTCTCTTGATTTCACGTTTTTATTATTTTT
Source organism: Macaca fascicularis (assembly GCF_037993035.2). Lineage (NCBI taxonomy): Eukaryota > Metazoa > Chordata > Mammalia > Primates > Cercopithecidae > Macaca > Macaca fascicularis. The sequence goes on along the minus strand of NC_088381.1, from coordinate 98,650,681 downwards.
TATTCTTTTTTTTTTGAAATGGAGTCTTGCTCTGTCACCCAGGCTGGAATGCAGTGGTGTGATCTCAGCTCACTGCAACCTCTGCCTCCTGGGTTCCAGCAACTATCCTGCCTCAGCCTCCTGAGTAGCTGGACTACAGGTGCCTGCCACCACGCCCAGCTCTTTTTTGTATTTTTAGTAGAGACGGGGTTTCACCATGTTGGCCAGGCTGGTCTCGAACTCCTGACCTCAAATGATCCACCCACTTCGACCTCCCAAAGGACTTCATGTATTTAAAATTTGCTATTTAGGTTGGGCATGGTGGCCCACGCCTGTAATCCCAGCACTTTGGGAGGCCATAGGCGGGAAGATCACTTGAGCCCAGGAGTTTGAGACCAGCCTGGGCAACATAGGGAGACCTTGTCTTTACAAAATAAAAAAATTTGCTGTTTAATGTCATTCTTAAGAAATATTAAAAATTTTAATTATTAGCATAAATTTTACTGTTCTTTATATTGTACCAACTTAAAGTGCAAATATTAGAGCTTTTAAAAATTAAATAATAATAATAATAATAATAATAATTATTTTTAGAGACAAGCTCTCCCTTTTGTTGCCCAAGCTAAAATGCAGTGGCGATCATAGCTCACTGCAGCCTCAAACTCCTGGACTCAAGTGATCCTCCTACCTTTGCCTCCTGAGTAACTGAGAGCCACTACACCTGGCTAATTTTTAAAAAAAATTTTGTACAGAAGAGGTGGTCTCTCTATGTTGTCCAGGCTGGTCTTGAATTCCTGGCCTCAAAAAATCCTCCCTTCTTGGCCTCCCAAAGTGCTGAGATTACAGGTGTGAGTCACTATGCCTGGCCCTTGGAGCATTTAGCTTGTTTGTGGAATCATCTAAAATCATACAATGTATTTTATAGTTCACAAACACATATAGTATATTTCATTCTCACCAGAGTGCTGGAAACACTGCACACAACTAACTCAAGTATTTTTATTTGTTTCGTTTCTTGATATGCTCACATTCTACCAACACTTTACTTTTGGTTCACTGATGAGTAAGAAAGACTGAAAGCAAAAGGAGTGTGGATTGTTCTTGTTTTTAGAATCCTATTTCCTTCTTTCTGTGTTTGAAGTATTCAAGGAGAAACAGAAAGCGTAGCATTTCATGGATGTCAGTGCCCTACTTAGCTGTGGACATGACACACTTAGCTTGTGCTTGTTTTGAGTCTTGCTGAACTCCCATGTACTGTGGGTCCCCTAGAATTCTGTGTTCTTGGGACGCTGGGAACACTATATGCATATGGAGTGGCAAGGAACTACAGACACATATGGTGCATAAACCTTCTCTACTTAGACACATGCTTCATCGTCCCTTAGGACTTTATTTAAACCTTTTCTCGTTTAGAAAAAACAAGTGCAGCTTACTGCCAGTGCTCATTTAGTTTTACATAAACACGCAAATCTGAAGCAAATCTGACACATTTTCAATGTGAAAATAAAATATAAAAACTGTTCTTATTTCTAAACAGAACTAACATTGGAATTGTCTGAATCAAGCTCATCCAACTTGTGGCCCATGTGCTGCATGTGGCTGATGGGCTGCATGTGGCCCAGGATGGCTTTGAATGTGGCCAACATATATTCGTAAACTCTCTTAAAACATTATGAGATTTTTTCGCAATTTTTTAAAGCTCATTGACTATTGTTAGTGTTAGTGTATTTTATGTGTGGCCCAAGACAATTCTTCTTCCAATGTAGCCCAGGAAAGCCAAAGTATTGGACACTTCTGGTCTGAATCATCAGAATCATCTATTTCAGAAAAATTAGATTCATCAAATGATCTTTGGCCAGCAACTGTTTGAGAACAATGTTAACATCAATGTGTAGGAGTGCTTTGTTTTCTAGGTTGTGACATTTTCAGCAATCGAGAATTACTATGTTTGTAAGTGGAAAATCACTACGAAAAACAGAATGCTATAAATAGAATGATGTATTTTGTTTCCAAGTCAATATAGTAGAGCAATGCGAAAATAGTAATAAAATTGACATATTTCATGGCAAAGTTATCTCAGGGTAAACACTACAGCCACAAGTGCCACCAGCAAGTATTATTGGGGCAAATGGAAAAAGGTTTAAAAATACAAGTTAAAAGATAAAATTATGGCCGTGCATGGTGGCTCATGCTTGTAATTCCAGCACTTTGGGAGGCCGAGGCAGGGGGATCACCTGAGGTCAGGATTTTGAGACAAGCCTGGCCAACATGGTGAAACCGTGTCTCTACTAAAAATACAAAAATTAGCCAGGCATGGTGGCAGGTGCCTGTAATCCCAGCTGCTCAGGAGGCTGAGGCACGAGAATCACTTGAACATGGGGGACAGATGTTGCAGTGAGTGAGATTATGCCACTGCACTCCAGCCTGGATGACAGAGTGAGACTCTGTCACACACACACACAAAAGATAAAATTATGAAACATTTTGAGATGTCAATAGAAGACCATTAAACCAAGCCTGAAGTCTTTCTGAGCATGGGCCCAGTGGAGCTGGCCCTGCCTCCGCATTTGTTATCATCGATTTTTTTTAAGCTCTGCTCTAGGAAAGAGCCCAACCCATTCTTAATTTACTTATGTAGGTATGCGTTTATTTATTATTAGTATGGACTCATGGATTCCTATTTTTTCAATGGCTTATAATCCATTAATTCCACTCTTTTGATAATCAAATTCCCTAGATTTGCCCCATCAAACTGATTCTTGTGTTCTTTTGAAATGCCTTCCTCTTCTTTTTTTTTCAGTATATATTCCTTTTCTAATACAAAAGATGTTTCAGGTTAATCTTGTCCCTTTTCTCCAGTACTCCTGGAATAAGCCTTTTCTTGAAAGAACCCTTGTTCCTTTTAGTGAGGAATGATGTTTAGAAACCATGACCTAGGACTGGACATGGTGGCTCACGCCTATAATCCCAGCACTTTGGGAGGCCAAGGTGGGTGGATCACTTAAACTCAGGAGTTCGAGACCAGCCTGGCCAAAATGGCGAAACCCCCATCTCTATTATAACACACACACACACACACACACACACACACACACACACACACACACACACACACACACACAGAGAGAGAGAGAGAGAGAGAGAGAGAGAGAGAGAGAGAAAGAAATCATGACCTGGGTGCTAGGTTGGCTTACTGTTTCTGAGACGTCATTGCTTCTAGGCCCTTTTACAAAATAGAGCTGGGGGTGAAAACTGTTTTTTTTTCTTAGGAATCATGAGATCATATCAATGCTTCCAATTCCAATCTACCTCTGTAAGGTTCTTCTTTGCCTTTCCTCTTCCGTATTTGTTTCCCTCTTCTTTCACATTAAGAACCCTAACACATTTGTTCTTACCTAACAAATGTTCACTGGCTCAACTCTACAGTGCATTCTACAGCCATACCACAGAAAAACAAGAGATTAAGGTTTGTTGCTGGGGTTTCTTTCTTTTATCTAGACTTAGGGCATATAGTTGTTGAAGTACCGTGTTGGAAAGTTTATTGGATTAGTGCTTTCTGCCCTTAAATATGGTTGTTATTTATTTGAAATGCAGTAGGAGACATTTATTTTATGTTCAATTTTATGCTTTTCCACACTCCTTATTGATTTTCTTGTTCTTATTGATTCAATTTAATATATTTTTGTATTTATTTATGTTAAAAAATTTATTTGGTATTTATTTGTGTAGAACACTGACGTGTCTTCAAGAGTCCAACTATGTAAGAAATTATTTTAAGAGATGTCCCTTTCTTCCTCTGTACTTTCCAGTGTTACCCACTGATTAGTTTGCCTGTGTCCCCACCCAAATCTCATCTTGAATTGTAGCTCCCATAATTGCCTCGTGTTGAGGGAGGGACCCACTGGGAGAAAACGGAATCATGGGAGTGGTTCCCCCATACTGTCCTTGTGGAAGTGAATAAGTCTCATGAGATCTTACAGTTTTATAAGGGGAAATCCTTTTGCTTGGCTTTCATTCTCTCTTGTCTGCCACCGTGTAAGACATGCCTTGCACCTTCTGCCATGATTGTGAGGCCTCCCCAGCCATGTGGAACTGTGAGTCCATTAAACCTCTTTTTCTTTATAAATTACCCAGTCTCAGGTATGTCTTTATCAGCAGTGTGAAAACAGACTAATACAGTAAAGTGGTACCAAGAGTGGAATTCTGCTGTAAAGATACCCAAAAATGTGGAGGCAACTTTGGAACTGGGTAACAGGCAGAGGTTGGAACAGTTTGGAGGGCTGAAAAGAAGAGAGGAAAATGTGGGAAAGTTTGGAACTTCCTAGAGACTTGTTGAATGGCTTTGACCAAAATGCTGATAATGATATGAACAATGAAATCCAGGCTGAGGTGGTCTCAGATGGAGATGAGGAACTTGTTGGAAAATGGAGTATAGGTTATTCTTGTAATGCTTTAGCAAAGAGACTGGTGGCATTTTTTCCCTGCCCTAGAGATCTGTGGAACTTTGAACTTGAGGGAGACGATTTAGGGTATCTGGTGGAAGAAATTTCTAAGCAACAAAGCATTCAAGAGGTGACTTGGGTACTGTAAAAGCATTCAGTTTTAAAAGGGAAACAGAGCATGAAAGTTTGGAAATTTTGTGGCCTGATGATGAGCTGGAAAAGAAAAACCCATTTTCTGAGGACAAATTCAAGCCAGCTGCAAGAAATTTGTGTAATAATGAGGAGCCAAATGTTAATTGCCAAACGTATGGGAAAAATGCCTCCAAGACATGTCAGAGACCTTTGCAGCAGCCCCTCCCATCACAGGCCTGAAGGCCTAGGAGGAATAAATGGTTTCATGGGCCCACCTGCTGTGTGGTGGTGAGCCTGCAAGTACACAGACGTCAAGAATTGAGGTTTGGGAACTTCCACCTAGATTTCAGAGGATGTATGGAAACACCGGGATGCCCAGGTAGACGTTTATGGCAGGGGTGGGGCCTTCCCTTCTGCACTGCCCTGAGATCCTCTGCTAGGGCAGTGCAGAAGGGAAATGTGGGGTTGAAGCCCCCACACAGAATCCCCACTGAGGCACAGCCTAGAGAAGCTGTGAGAAGAGGGCCACCATCCTCCAGACCCGAGAATGGTAGATCCATTGACAGCTTGCACCATGCTCCTGGAAAAGCCACAGACACTCAACACCAGCTTCTGCAAGCAGCTGGGAGGGAGAGGCTGTACCCTGCAAAGCCACAGGGGTGGAGTTGCCCAAGACCATGGGAACCCACCTCTTGCTTCAGCATGACCAGGATGTAAGACGTGGAGTCAAAGGAGACCATTTGGAACTTTACGATTTGAATGTCCTGCTGGATTTCGGACTTGCATGGGGCCTTTAGCTCCTTCATTTTGGCCAATTTCTCCCATGTGGAATGGGTCTATTTACTCAATGCCTGTACCCCTATTGTATCTAGGAAGTAACTAACTTTCTTTTGATTTTACAGGCTCATAGGCAGAAGGGACTTTCCTTGTCTCAGATGAGACTTTGGACTGTGGGCTTTTGAGTTAATGCTGAAATTAGTTAAGACTTTGGGGGACTGTTAGGAAGGCGTGATTGGTTTTGAGATGTGAAGACATGAGATTTGGGAATGAATGATTTTGCTGTGTCCCCGCCCAAATCTCATCTTGAGTTGTAGCTTGCATAATTCCCATGTGTCATGGGAGGGACCCAGTGGGAGATAATGGAATCATGGGGACAGTTTCCCTCATACTGTTCTTGTGGTAGTGAAATAAGTCTCACAAGATCTAATGGTTTTATAAGGAGTTTCCCCTTTCACTTGGTTCTCATTCTCTCTTGTCTGCCACCATATAAGACATGCCTTTCACCTTCCACCATGATTATGAGGCCTTCGTAGCCATGTGGAACTATGAGTCCTTTAAAATTCTTTTTCTTTATAAATTTCCAGGTCTCAGGTATGTCTTTATCAGCAGCATGAAAACAGACTAATGCACCCCCTCATCACCCTGTCCTTGTGGGTATTAATTTCATTTTTTGTTTTGTTTTTATCATTTCTATGTTTCTTTTTGCAGAAGTAAGGAGATATGTGTATGTATTTTCTTTTCCCTTATTTTCTTTACTTTTCTTTGTTTCTTTTTTTTCTTTTTTGAGACAGATTCTTGCTCTGTCACTCAGGCTAGAGTGCAGTGGAGTGATCAGAACTCCATGCAGCCTCAAATTCCTAGGCTCGAGCAATCCTCCTGCCTCAGCCTCCAGAGTAGCTAGGACTACAGGCACATGCCATTGCACTAGGTTAACTTTAAAAATAATTTTTGTAGAGACAGGGGTCTTGGTATGCTGCCCAGGCTGGTCTAGAACTCCTGGCCTCAGCAATCTTCCTACCCTGGCCTCCTAAAGCTCTGGGATTATAGGTGTAAGCCACTGCACCTGGCCCTTCCCCACATTTTCTCATACAAAAAGAAATATACTTTAAAATTTTTACAATTGAAACTTTTTACATTTTTAAACTTCAATTTTTTTTTTTTACTAAAAATTATTCTGAAATATCTCCATATCACTATATAGATATCTTTCTCATCATTTTTTACACAGTTTGCATAGTGAATGTACTATAATTTATTCAACAATATCCTTTACTTTACTTTGGTCCTTTAGATGGTATTTTGTAACTATGAACGATGCTCTAATGAATAACCTTTTGGAGATGTACTTTACTTTCATATTGCTAGAGTTGAATCTTTAGGGTAAAAATTCAGTGAGTGGAATTGCTGGATCTAAGGCTCAATACACATGTAGTTTTGTTTGATATTGCCAAATTTTTCTCCCATAGATGTGACATTGTTTTCCTTTACTACCAATGCCTGTTTCCTCACAGTCTTGGCAATAGAGTATCTAGTTAAGCTTTTAATTTTTGACAATCTAATTGGAGAAAAATTGTATCAGTATAATTTAACTTATTTCTTTTATTTTGCATGATTTCGAATGTAGTTTCACTTGTTTAAAGGTTATTTTTTCTCCATGTTCTTTATGACTTATCCGTTCATTTCTTTTGCCTATTTTTCTATAGAATTATTTATATTTTCCCTTAATTTTAAAAGTTGTCTATTAGCCCTTTAAAGATATATATATAAATAGACAGATATCACACATATATGTGTATATGTGTGTATAGCAAAATTTAAAAATTTTTCCCAGTTAGACATTCATCTTGTGACTTATATTTTTGTCATGCAATAGTTTTTTATTTTTGTGTAGTCAAAATTTTTTATGTTTTATTTTATTGCACTTGGATTTTGAGTTATGGTTAGAAGACCTTTTCCCACACTCAGATTAGGAGGAATTTGTCTATATTTTATTTTAATACTTTTAGTATAGTGTATTGTTTTATATTTCAATCTCTGATTCATTAGGAGTTAGTTCTTTTGTTTGGTATGAGGAATGAATCTAATTTTGTCTTTTTTCAAATGGCTACTCATTGGTACCAACAGCATTTATTCAAAAATTCATCTTTGACATAGTAATTTAATAGGCCACCCTTATTATATACTAAACTTCTGTATGTAATTGAATATCCTATTTTATTAATCCATTAAATTATAGAGGTGAATCCTCCCTTATGACCTTTTCTTATTCCTGGTTTTCTTGCATGTTTACTTCTCCATATGAATTTTAGTATCAACTTGTTTAGTTCCAGAAAAAAAGAGCCTTGTTGGTACAAAGTGAAAAACTATCTAGTGTTTCTCTGTTAAGTAAGATTTGGCTTTAGGATTAAGATATATGACATGTTAAGAAAGTATTCATCCAGTCCTGTTTTCTTGAGAGTTTTGATTTGGAATTTGTGTTAATTTTTTTCAAAGATCGTTTCAGCATGTATAAAGGTAATCATATGATTTTTTCTCCATAGAACTATTATAATGGTGGACAACATTAATAGATTTCTTAAAACTGAATTATCCTTGCAATTCTGGTATAAATTCCCTTGGTCATAGTGTGTTATATTCTTAATGTGATGTTAGGGTCTATACAATAATATTTTATTTGGGATATTTTATATTTACATTTATAAGTGATATTAGATATTATTGTTATACTCCATTAAAAGAATTTGCAAAATTTCCTGTAGCTTTTTTTTTTTTGAGACAGAGTCTTGATCTGTTGCCCAGGATGGAGTGCAATGGTACGATCTCAGCTCACTGCAACCTTCACCTCCCAGGTTCAAGCAGTTCTCCTGCCTCAGCCTCCTGAGTAGCTGGGATTACAGGTGTGTGCCACCATGCCCAGCTAATTTTTGTATTTTTAGTAAAAATGAGGTTTCACCATGTTGGTCAGGCTGGTCTCAAACTCCTGACCTAGTGATCCACCTGCCTTGGCCTCCCAAAGTGCTGGGATTGCAGGTGTGAGCCACCGCACCCAGCCAAATTTCCTTTAGCTTTTATTCTCTGAAAAATTTACCAACATTGGTACTATCTGGTCTCCAGAGGTTTGGAAGCATTCTTCTCAGAAACCATCTGGGCCTAGTTCTTTTTGGTGGGGGTAGTTTTTTTGATAATGTTTTCAAGTTTTTGCTATGAAAATGGGTAGATTTAAGCTTCCTATCTTTATTGGGGTAAATTTTGGTGAGTTATATTTTTCTAAGAAGTTTTCTGTGTCATATAGATTTTAGAATGTATTTGTTTAAATATGTATGAAATATTTTATGATTTAAATTTTTCTTCATCAACAGTTATTCTTTTATTATATTTTGCTGTCTTCCTTTTGGTCTTGATTGAATTACCTAGTATTTTGTCTATTTTGTTTACTTTTAAAAAAGAATCAGGATGTTCATATTAATAATTTGATGCACTATTTTCTGTTCTTCATCTCCTTAATTTCTGTTTTTATTTCTATTAATTCCTTAATTGTGCTTTATTTTAGAAATGCTTTATAGGCTTTTTCTAGTTTTTTGAGTTGAGGACTTAATTCATTTTTTATTATTCTTTCATTTTTACTGATATGGGTGTTTAAGGTTATATTAGTTTCTTAGGGCTTTTATAATAAATTACTACCTTAGTGGCTTAAAACTACAGAAATTTATTCTCGCAGAACAGAAATTATTCTGGTTCTGATGGGCAGAGGTTCAAAATCAAGACTTCCACAGGGCTGTACTCCCTACAGAGGCTCTAGAGGAGAATCAATTTCTTGCTTCTTTCAGCTTCTGATGGCTGTTGGCATTGGTTGGCTGGTGGTTACATCACTCCAGTCTCAGCCTCAGACTTTACATTGCTTTCTCCTCTCTGTGTCTGCCTGTCCCACTCTGCATCTCCCTCATAAGGATGCATGTGATGGTATTTAGGGCTCATCTGAATAATTCAGGATAAGCCCTTCCTCTCAAGATCTTTAATTTAATCACATCTTTTGCTATATGAAGCAATATTTACTGGTTCCATGGATTAGGAAGTGAATGTATCTTTGGAAGGCCATTTATTTTTTTCAGCTGACCACAAAGCCTACAAATTCTCCTTGATCACTCCATTAAACATAACCATAGATTTTTGATAAACAGTGTTTTCATCATCATTTTTCAGATAGTCTGTATGTGTGTATTTCTCATTTCACCCAAGACATATCATAGAAGACTTTCTAATTTTCAGCAGAAGTGGCTTTTTATTTTATAATTTCAATTTCAAATTTCTGATTTTATTACATTGTGGTGGGATAGCGTTGTTTGTGGTATTTCTTTCTTTCTTTCTTTCTTTTTTTTTTTTTTCTGGAGACGGGGTCTCTTTGTCACCAAACTGAAGTGTACTGGCAAGAACATGGCTCACTGCAGACTCTACCTCCTGGGCTCAAGGAGGTGATCCTCCTATCTCAGCCTCCTGAGTAGCTGAGACCACAGGTGTGTGCCACTATGCCTGGTTAATTTAAAAAAGGTTTTTTCATAGAGATGGGGGCCTCGCCATGTTGCCCAGGCTGGTCTCAAACTCCTGGGCTCAGGTGATCCTCCCACTTGAGCTGGGATTACAGGCATGAAAACACTGCGCCTGGCCTGTTGTGCTGTTTCTGTTCTGTGTAACTTAATGATATTTTCTTGTGACTTAAAATATAATTAATTTTGAGAATATTCCATATGTACTTAAGAAAGTGTGTGTGTGTGTGTGTAGGTATATATATATATATGCATAGTCAAGCACAGTAATGAGAAGGGAGAAAGAGTAGAGCAAGCTGTCTGATCTGTAATGAAATGTGAACTATTCTTTATTATCAGGGTATAATATTCAAGAAATATCCATATGAATGGCCTTATGGATTGTGTTGTTTCCATATCATTATCTTTACAATATCTATTCATATTCCATATCCTTATCTTTCATCCACTGGACATCTCTGTGCTGAGAATGGGTGGTGAAGCATCCTATGTAATGTCTACCTGTTTCTCATTCAGTCTCATGTAGTTTCTGTTTTGTATAGTTGGCTGTTGGGTTATTTGGTACATGGATATTTATAACTGTTACATCTTCTTTGTGAGTTGTGGCTTTTAGCGTCATAAAGTATCATCATTTGTTTTATTTAATGCTTTTTGGCCTGAATTCTACCTGATAATCAAGATGACAATCCTTGCTTTCTTATGAGTTTCATTTGTCTAGTATATTTATATAATTTTTTTTTTTTTTTTGAGACAGAGTCTTGCTCTGTTGCCAGGCTGGAGTGCAGTGGCACGATCTCGGTTCACTGCAAACTCTGCCTCCTGGGTTCAAGCGATTCTCCTGCCTCAGCCTTCCGAGTAGCTAGGTGTACAAGCACGTGCCACCACACCCACCTAATTTTTGTATTTTTAGTAGAGACAGAGTTTCACCATGTTGGCCAGGATGGTCTCAATCTCTTGACCTGGTGATCCACCCGCCTTGACCTCCCAAAGTGCTGGGATTACAGTCGTGAGCCACTGCACCCGGCCTGCTTAGTATATTTTTGACTATGCCTTCATTTGTAGCCTTTTTACCATGGTTTAGGAGTGTCTCTTGTAAAAAGCACAGAGTTCAGTTTTTTGTTGTTGTTGTTTTTGTTTGATTTGAGATGGAGTCTCACTCTGTTGCCCAGGCTGGAGTGCAGTGGCACGATCTTGGCTAACTGCAACCTCCACCTCCCAGGTTCAAGTGATTCTCCTGTCTCAGTCTCCCAAGTAGCTGGAACTACAGGCACATGCCACCACACCCAGCTAATTTTTTTGTATTTTTAGTAGAGATGGGGTTTCACCTTGTTGGCCAGACTGATCTTAAACTCCTGATCTCAGGTGATTCACCTGCCTCGGCCTCCCAAAGTGCTGGGATTACAGACATGAGCCACCGCACCTGGCCCCCAAAGTTCAGTTTTGATTTATGAGCCAATTTGAAATTCTTTTTCTTTTAATGGGCAAGTTAAGCCCACTAATATTATTGATGACTGATATGTTTGTTCTCAACTTTCTTATATTATTTTGTGTTATAATTACTAGATGTAATTATATTTACTGTGCCCCTCTTGTAGAGAGAGGCATTTAGGGAAATTAGTATTGTTATTCTTGTGGTTATCTTTGTATTTATCCTTTTAATAGGTTAAATTCCTCCTTTTTTGGCTGAATTTTTTTTTTTTTTACTAGCGGGCTTGTAAGTTTTAAATGATATCCTTGGGCTCCTAACTATCATTTTTATAACACTCAATTATCTTACTCTACTACCCCCATTCCTCTCTTTTTCCCCCTGCTGGTTGCATTCTTTCTATTTTGTCACAATGTATACTGCTCACATACTATTCTTTCAACCCTGTCCCTACTTTTCTTTTATTCTTGGTTCTACAATTAGTATAGTAAGTGCTTACCATGTCTGTTTACTGATGTTTCCCCAGCCATCTCTTGTGTGGATAAAACTTATCTTAGTCTAGGGCAGGAGTCAGCAAAATTTTTCTGTAAAGAGCCAGAGAGTAAATGTTTTAGGCCTTGCAGGCCATATATACACTCTTTGCTGCTACTACTGCTGCTGCTGCTTCTCCTTTTCCTTCTGTCACTCCTTTTTTTCTTACTGTAAACTGCTTTAAAAATGTAAAAATTCTTAGCTTGTGGGCTGTACAAAAACAGATGCCAGGCCAGATTTGACCTGTGGGCTATTGTGTGTCAACTCCTCCCTAAGTAGACACTTCAAAAAGGACTTTTGAGTACCGTGTTTCTTGAGCTCTTGCATGTTCAAAACTGTTTTTATATAGCCTGATGCTAGACGAACTTTGCTATAAAATACTTTGCTTATTATTTGTTTCCTTGAGTTTCTTGAAAATATTGGCCTCTTGGCTTTAAATGCTGCTTTTGTGGAGACTAAAGCTAATCTAATTTTCTTATGCCTGTTAGCAATTTGATCTTTTTTTGCTAGAAGCTCTGAGGAATATTCTTAGCCTTTAAATTCTAATAGTTGTATTAACATATATCTTAGAGTTGATCATTTTAGGTCAATATTTTCAGGTAAATATATATTTAATGTATTTTTTATTTATTTTCTTTTTATTTGTTTTATTTTATTTATTTTAAATGTATTTTTATTTATTTTAATGTATTTTTTATTTATTTTCTTTTTATTTTTTATAGAGTTGGAGTCTCGCTATGTTGACCAGGTTGGTCTTGAACTCTTGGCATCAAGCAATCCTCCCACCTTGGCCTACTAAGTGCTAGTATTACAGGCTTTTCTTTTATTTCCAGAAAGTTTTCTTGGTTTATAGTGTTAAATATTAGTTCTGCCCCATTGTATTGTTTTTCTTTGTCAGGATTTCCAATTATACATATGTTGAGCCTTCTTTGCATGTCTTCAATTTTGATCACTTTCTGCTCTCTGATGCTTTTTTGCTTCTTTCTTTATCTTATTATTATGATTTTTGAGACAGAGTCTCACTCTGTCCCCCAGGCTGGAGTGCAATGGTATGATCACCACTCACTGCAGCCTCAATCTCCTGGGCTCAAGTGACTCTTCTGCCTCAGCCTCCCAAGGAAGTGGGACTATAGGCACACGCCACCATGCCCGGGTAATTTTTTATAGAGATGGGGTCTCACTACTTTGCCCAGGCTTGCCTTGAACCCCTGAGCTCAAGTGATCTTCCTGCCTTGACCTCCTAGAATACTGGAATTACAGGCGTGAGTCACAATGCCTGGCCTATCTTATATTTTTGTTCTTGTTTTTTATTATTATTAAATGTTCATCCAAATATATTTTCCCTTGGGCACCTTGCAATTTATTCCTCCTTTCTGAGATAATTTTGTCTTTTTCTTGGATTTTCTTTTTTGGTCCAATCTACTCTCATTACATTTTCCCCTTGCATAGATCTCATACATTTTCCTGGGCTTATTTATGTTATTTATTTTAAATTTATGATTCTAGACTTTTTAATATCTCCAAATGTTGTTTGACATTATTTAAATCAGTTTGAGTGTATTGTGTTTTGTGGTTGGCATTTTTAGAGAAATTTTTACCAGTTGAAGCATTTTGTTTTTTTGTTTTGTTTGTTTGTTTGTTTTCTTTTTTGAGACTGAGTCCTGTTCTGTCACCCAGGCTGGAGTTCAGTGGTGTGATCTTTGCTCACTGCAGCCTCTGCCTCCCAGATTCAAGTGATTCTCCTGCCTCAGCCTCCCAAGTAGCTGGGATTACAGGTGCCCACTACAACACCTGGCTAATTTGTGTATTTTTAGTAGCAGTGGAGTTTCACCATGTTGGCCAGGCTGGTCTCGAACTCCTGACCTCAGGTAATCTGCTGGCCTTGGCCTCCCTAAGTACTGGGATTAAAGGCATGAGCCACTGTGCCTGGCTGAAAAGTTTTGATTACATATGTTCTGTATTTTTTTCCTTCTGATAACTTTGTATGGAATTTGTTTGATTTTATTTTTATTCCAAGGCATCTTTTTGGACAGAGTTTCTCATTCATGAGCATGCTCTTCTCTCATTTTAGTAAAATACATTATTTTTCTTCCAAGTAAGATTGTGATTGTGGTAGTGGTAGTTGTGGCGAGAGTCTTGCCATGTCTTGTTTCTGTTCTTTTTCTGCAGCATCTTTAATTTTTTGCCATTGACTTCCTTATTTTCCTTTACTGCCACTCACCAAGGGGCTGTTCTCCCTCTTTACTTATCTCTTTGTCTCACAGATGTAGTATTTCCTCTTCTGCCTCCTCTGTTCTACTCACTTTCAAGCTCTTCCCCTCTATTGGGTGCCATGAGCTACTAAGTCATGGACCTGTGTGTGGTATTTTATCACATATGTTGTGCTTTCCCTTTCTGCAGGTAGTTTTGTTTATGTTTTAAGTCCTCAACTGTCTTCTTTTCTCGTTAGAGTGCCTTAGGACTTCTGTGTCACTGTTCTGTACACCCACAGGCTTGCATTGGTGGGGCTTCAAGTTTCATTTATCTACATTCAGGTAATTTGAAATTCCTGCTATACTCTGGTTCATAGTGATTTTGGTGGCATGTGTAACATTTTTGTTTTATTTGTACTCCTGTTGCTATTATTTATTTATTTTGGGGGGGATGTGTGTAGAGATTTGAATTCAGGTTACCACCATTATCCTCCAGTTAATTCCTCTGATATGTACTTTTTACAAAATGACTCTTGATGTAGAGTGGTAAATGAATTCTAGGAATCAAGAGTGAGGCAGTTGTGGCAGTCCAGGTGAGAGATGATGCTGGCATAAAGTTATACATTAAACTTATTTAATTTATACTAATGGTTTGTGAAGTTATAGGTTAAAAGAAAATTAAGAGATACATCAACCAAATGTAATGTGTGAACTTTGAATTGAATTTCACTCTTTAAAATGTTCCATTTGTGACAACAAATTATATGGTTATTCTACTTATTTATCAATTTTCAGAATAATGAGTTAGTACATTAGTAGTCTTCACAGGTGAATGATGAATTGTCTATCTTTAATTTTTATGTCATTTCATTGTGAACTCATGCATTTTATATTGAATAAAGAAAGAAATAGTCTATAACCTCCTTGACATACCCAGCTACTATTTTAAGTTTAACATAGTCTCTTCTGATTTTGTCTATTGGCTTACCCATTTTTAATCTAACTTTAATTAACAGGAAGAGTTGATTTTATATTCTGCCTAATATTATGGACAGCAAACTCAATGACGGTGGGAATTTTATTCTGTTTTGAATATATTCCCAGCTTCTCAAACAGTGACTGGCACAGAGTAGGTGCTCAATAGAAGTTTGCCGAATGAAGAAATTAATGAATATGCTTTAAAACTATTTCTTTTAAATATTCTTAAAATTTTTTTTTTTTGAGATAAGATCTTGCTGTGTTACCCAGGGTGGAGTGGAGTACAGTGGTGTGATCATGGCTCACTGCAACCTCCATCTCCTGGGCTCAAGTGATCCTCCCACCTCAGCCTAATGAATAGCTGGGACCACAGGCATGTACCACCATGGCCAGATAATTTTTTGAATTTTTGGTAGACATGAAGTTTCTGCCATGTTGCCCAGGCTGGTCTCGAACTCCTGAGCTCAAGCAATCCTCCTGCTGTGGCCTCCCAAAGTGCTGGGATTACAGGTGTGAGTCACTGCGCCTGGCCTTAAATATGCTTTTAAATTCATCAAACTTATTAAAATGTTTTGGCATGGTTAAAGAGTACTGTTGTTTCTCCCCATAGCAATTATATTAATTCTTCTGAAACTCATATTTACCAGTCTTTAAAAAGTGACAGTTTAGAAAAAAAGCACTATTACATTTCCTGGAAATAATTAAGAAAGTTATTATTTGTGTCATGTCAATTTGGGAGGAACATAACAGCGGGTATTTTAGAGGTCTTATTTTTAAGCTAGATTCCTTTATATTTTTTGATGTTTGGAATGATATAATGGAAGGAACAGCATAAGCTGAGTGTGATTGGAAGTGCCTGGAAGGATATTATTAGAATTCAAAATGACTTAGTAATTAAGGGAGTGTGAAATGTGGTCAGAACAAAATGCAGTGTAGTGAATTGTTGCTAGGAGGAAAAATAAGACTGCCCTAATATATAATGGGGACTTATAGACAAATATGGCTGAGATTTAAATTTCAGGGGTATAGTAAATCTAACTTGAATCAGCAATGTTAGTATATATGATATTCAAAGATATAATGGCAGAATGTTATTTAAGTGTTGGGATCAGAGTAGTGTTCTAGGGACTAGGCTTAACTTCTGGGACAGAGGTTACAAACTGGCACCTCACGAAACCACCCCGATGGGTTTTGGTTGGGCTGAGAGAGAGAGAGTGGGAAAAGGAGAGGGAAAATGAAAGGAAGGAAGAAGTTTCCAACTTTTAAAAAGTGAGAATTTTGACATAAAATCCAAATTTCCAGTGTCTCTTGAAATATTTGGCAATATTGTGTATTGTTGTGACTAGCCTGTCTACAATAGACTAATGCTGAACAGCAGCTGCTTACTTAAATTGGGGTCTGTCCTGTCCAGACCTCCATGGTTCCCCCCCACTTCCTAGCTCTAAGCCACAAGCTCCAGGTATTGTTATAGTTCTTTCCCCTGCAATCGTTTTTCCCATACCAGGTCTGTGCCTGTTTTAATTGCCTCCCAGTCACTCTGTCGATGAGGAAGGGATTCTTGACCTAGGTTTATGGAAATGGCCAAACACCTGACACCCAACATTGGACAGCTAAGATCAACAGTAATTTATTCATCACATATACTCACCGCCTGAGGAGGAGGACATGGTATACTACACAGGACCACACTGGATTTGCACTCAGGAACACAGTGAACAAGGATGGGCTTTGGGAGCCAGGCTTTGTAGTATCTAAAGGGTGAGGTGTCCCTTGGTTCCAACAGGAAGGTGTGATTCACTTGTTCGAATAATATCACAGTCTGATAGGGAACGGAAACTCACTACTCAGAGATAAGCAGGAACTACACCTGGTCCTCTTGATACAGAGGGTTATTTGGCTAGGGAATCTTATCTCTGGGAACAGAGCTGCAGGGGAACTTACAGTTAGGCCATTTAAGGCCCTTCTGATTCCACCAGCTATCGAAGCAGCACAGAACACTGGATCTTAGTTTTAGGCCTTATGACAAAATACCCTCCTTTATGCATTTTCCTTGCTTGTCAAGCCCATGTAGATATTTGGATGGAGACTCTGTAGCTAGGAGGAGGAATTTTTCTAATTCTAAATGTTTGTGAAATTGAAATACATCTGCAAGGATGGTTGTATATATTTTCTTCTCTGAAGATTAAAAGAAATACAATGAACAAAACCGAAGAAAACTTTAGTTTTTTTTTCTTTTTAATTTTTAATGACTAAAACAAAACATCTAAAACTGCAGCTTCTGGAAGAACCACTTGTTCTTGCCTGTCTTGTACCTCTTTTCAAACTTGACCTTGGCCTCTTGTCCAGCCTTGCGTTTAAGAGCAGCATGTCTGAAGACATCCTTATTGACGACAGTTTTGTCCAAGAGGATATCTACAGAGTACCTTGTGGGCATTAGGTGACTCTAGTTATAAACTTTCACAAAAGACTTGATCTTTGACCTCTTGGTGATCTTCTTGCCCATGGCAGCTCTTACTTTGCAGGGATAGTGGTCAATTCCAGCCACCAGGGCATGGCTGTAGGGGCGGTCTGAGGTTGCATCATCAATGTGACAACTTTGCGTCTGGAGTAGTATCCAGCCAGGACAAACACCACTTTCCCAGGTTTCATGAACTTGCCCATTTCGACAGTAACCACTGGGGCCTACAGCAGAAATGAAAGAAGGAAAAGCTTTAGTTTTTAAATGCACTTCTGCCCAGAGTGGATAACCTCTAGGATCTTTTAGGGATTTTTCTATACACAAAATGGCATTTAAGTTGGTATTAAGAAAAATTTTGTGATACGATTGATAGTGAAAGAACTTACCAAGGAAATATTTATTCATTTCGCCAAGGTTTTTCGTTTGTTCAAAAATGTTTATTAAATACATACTGGGTCAAGTGTTAAGGCTTTAACAACAATGATTCATTTTCTTCCTGGAAAGAGCTTGCATTATGTTTGAAGAGACAGAACATTAAACTAACAATTACTAATCAATGTGGTAGGTGCTATTAAGGATACAAACAGAAAACGCAAAGAAGAGGAAAGGGATCATGATCTGCTTGGAGGTTTACATTTTTTAAAAAACAGATGATTGAGTATCTGAGATGACTCAGCACTGATTGAAAATGAAAAAAGTCATCTCTCAGGGTCTTTCCAAGTTCAGTGTTTCTGAAATCTTCAATTTGAAAATTAGTACAAAGTGGGTGCAGTGGCATGTGCCTGTCGTCCAGCTACTTGGGAGGCTGAGGTGACAGGATCACTTAAGCCCAGAAGTTAGAGCCTGTAGTATTCTATAATCATGCCTATAAATAGCCACTGCACCTCAGCCTAGGCAACAAGTGAGACCTTGTCTTTAAAATAACAAAAAGAAAGAAAAAATTAGTACTTTCTGTGTAATATCCACAGAGTACCTTGTGGAAATTAGGTGCTTGTAGTTATAAACTTTCACAAAAGGAGGAAATTTAAGAAGAGTTTGGTAAAGAAATAGTTTTCAAAGGTGTAGATAGAATATAGATATAGCCCATGAAATGAAATGGTTCCAACAATTTGGTAGCTTCCATGCTTTCTCTCTGGTAATTTGTCTTCAGTTGGGTTTCCTTTGTCCAGTGGGGCTTGTGTAAGCTGTAGTTCAAGGCTACATGTCTATGGTCACAGATTTCTGCGGTGAGCTATCTCTGGTGACCTGGATGATGACTTTGAGGTCAGAGAGAGGGGTCCTGGGGTCTTAGCAGTGGACCGAAGCCAGGTGCAGGGGTATGTACATGTATGTGGGAGGACAGCGCTGTGTGAACCATGCTATCTTCAAATGAGTGGTTGGCTGTGCTTTACAGCAAAAATAAAAACAATATGAGCTTTCCTAGAAATTGTGTAGTGTTACATTTATCTTTCTTCTCTTCTTTCTGTTGATATAAATCAGAATTTTCTCAATTATATTCTGTGGAACACTAGTTCCTATGTGCTTTTTTTAAAAAAGGGAAAAGTCTGTGAACAAAAACGCCTGGGAAATGTAGTATACAATATATAAATAGTTTTTTTTTCATTCAGTGTTCCCAAAGATTTTTAATAGGTGAAGTTTTTCTTTTAAACATTTTCTAATGTAGGTTTAAATATTAGAACTAGGACACTGTGGAATCGCTTTGTAAAATCTAGGTCCTAGAAGAACCACTTGTTCTTGCCTGTCTTGTACCTTTCTTGGAACTTGACCTTGGCCTCTCATCCAGCCCTGTGTTTAAGAGCAGGGTCTCTGAAGACATCCTTATTGATGACAGTTTTGTCCAACGGGATATCCATAGAGTACCTCGTAGGCCATTAGGTGATTGTAGTTATAAGCTTTCACAAAAGCAAGACATTGATGGATAATTTAAGGACAGTTTGATAAAGAAACTATTTGCAAAGGTGTAGATAGAATTCAGAGAAATCACAAGAGATATTATAGTACCCTGGGGCAGGCCAGCAGGGAGATGTCACTGCTGATCCCAAAGGGAAAGGGGAAGGGGAAGAAACAATTACTGGCACTTGAAGAGCAAAAATTATGGGGAGAGGACTTCCTAATAGAAGTTGCAGACTTTGGCTGAGCTACTGGTCAGTGACACCTTGTCTGCTTTGATCCCCTGCTTGTGCTTTACGTTGGCTAAACCCAGTGGGAAGCCAGAGGCTAAGAGAGTCAGTTGATTCAGTCCATACGGTCAGCCTCCTGAGGCACAGAAAAGGGTGGAGAGTAGATCTGGAGAGGCAAACAGATAATATTCAGCATATATATTATATGTGCTGAATATATATTGTATATGATATATATTATACCTGCTGAATATATATTATATATTATACATGCTGAACATATATAATTATATATAATATATAACATATATATAATAGATATAATATAATAATTATATAATTAATTATCATATATATACTATCTATATATAATAGATATAATATAATTATTATATATTAGATATATTATATACTGATTATCTTGGGAGAGTAAACCAGCTTTTAGCCCCCATAACTTTTAAACTGTCATTAAAAGAGATTATGTGAATTACCTGTGAATAAATAGTATTCCAGGTATGTTTCCTTTTTCTTTTCATATTTTACACAACAGAGAATGAGAAAAGACTTAACTGCCACAACTACATTTTTAAAAAAACCTTAGGAACAACAGAAATTTATTTCTCACAGTTCTGGAGACTGGGAAGTCGAAGATCGAGGCACCAGCAGATGTGATGTCTGGCGAGGACCCATTTCCTGGTTCACAGATGGTGCCTTGTTGCTGTGTCCTCACATGGTGGAAATGGGTGAGCAAGCTCTCTTGGCCTATTTTTTAAAATTGACAAGTAAAAATTGTATATATTTATGATGTACAACATGATGTTTTGATATATTGTGGAATGGTCAAATCATACTATTTAACATACTCATTATTTAATGTACTTACCTTTTTTGGTGGTGAGAACACTTCAAATCTACTCTCTTAGCAATTTTCAAGTATACAGTATATTGTTATTAACTATAGTCACCAAGGTGCACAGTAGATCTCTTGAGCTTATTCCTCCTAATTGAAATTTTGTGTCCTTTGATCAATATCTCCTCAAACTCTCCATCCCCTAACAACCACATTTTTGTGGAACCAAACTAGAGTACCATTGCCTCTCACTAATAGGAGATGGTAAGATAAGTTTTTGAATTGCCATTCAGTATGACCTAATTTTAACCCAGAATGTTATTACTATTTGTAATTGTTACATGTTCAAAAAACTCAGCAAAACTAAAATAATAAGAGACCTTGTATTTGGATGATAGTAGCAGAGACCACTGGTTGTCTGCAAAATCCATTCTTTTATTCTTGCAGAGTAATGAGAGTATAGTCAGTTGCCTGATGAATAGAAGTGATGTGTGCCACTTCTGGAAGGGGGCTTCTTGGAGAATATGAATTCTTCCTCTGCACTCTTTTCTATTGGCTAAATGCAGATGATAGGAAGACCATGGGGAAGCCACAGAATGAAAGGCACTGGGGTTCCTGAATCAATGCATGGAGAAAAGCTGCCACCTGACCTGAACTCCCATTCTGAACCATTATATAAACAAGGCAAAAATTTTTGTTTTATTCAAGCCACAATATATTTGTGTCTATTTGATTGAGTAGTTTATTTAGCCCATCCAAACTACTACAGATGCCATTTTAAACTTTTAATTATTTTCTATATATTTAAAGCCCCTATTTTAAAGGTAAAACAGTGGGGGCATAAAGAGATTCATTAATTCTTTCAACAAATACTTATTGACCATTAGGAAAATTTGTTGAAAACAATCTATAAAATCATTTTTGGGAGGACATTTCATATATTCTATAAATATTAATCAAGGCTTTTAGTGTATACTCTAGGAACTCACAGTCTAGTGTTAGAGACAGACACTAAAAAAATTAGAGTGTAAATTGCTACAGTGTTTAGTACTCATAAGAATAACACAGTACTATGAAGGCAAATAATAGGGGGATTTGACCTAACAAGGTAAGTAGGAGAAGGATTCCCAGAAGAAGTAACGACTAACTCAGATGTGAAAAACATATGTTTAGGATGGTAAGAAAGAGAAAGAAACTTTTCTAACAGAGATAATAATATATACAAAGGCCTGATTTGGATGGAAAGGGTTCTGGCAAATATGGGGGCCGGGGGAGGCTGTTGTGATTGGGGCTAGAGTAGCAGCACAGATTTAGGGCTGAACCTTGAGGAGCTCTACATTTAAATTCAGAGTCAAGGAGGCTGAGGCTGTAGATTGGACAGAAAAAGCATGCAGAGAGGTATCTTAGCGCAGGCTGCTATAACAAATACCATAGACTGAGTTATTTAGGCAATAAACATTTAATTATCACGGTTCTGGAGGATGGGAAGTCCAAGATCAAGGTGTCATCAGCAGATTTGATTTTTGGTGAAGACCTTCTGCCTGGCTTGCGGATGGTTGCCTTCTTGCAGTATCCTCAGTAGTGAAGACAGGAAGCTATCGTGTACCTTCCTCTTCTCACAAGGGCACTAATCCCAGCACTGGGGCTCCACCTTCAGAATCTCATCTAAACCTAATTATCTCCCAAAGGCTTCACCCCCTAACACCATCATATTGAGGGTTAGAGCTTCAACATACGAATTTTGAGAGGAGGATACAAAGATTCAGTTCATAACAAGAAATGTGAGAAAACCAGAAGGCAAGGGAAGAGTGTATTTCATGGAGAGAATAATCGCCATTGTGGATGGGGGTGAGTTTGATTGTGAAGAAAGAGAGAGAGGTAGGGAGTTAGGATTGTAGATGAAGGGACATAGGAACCAAATTATTTTGTTGTTTTCTTAAGTGGTAGAGGGTTAAAAATGAATGGGAATAATCCAGTTACCAAAATTAAATTAATTAATTAATTAATTTTTTCAGACAGTGTTTCACTCTGTCACCCAGGCTGGAGTGCAACGGCGCCATCTCGGCTCACTACAACCTCTGCCTCCCAGGTTCAAGCGATTCTCCTGCCTCAGCCTCCTGAGTAGCTGGAATTATAGGCATGCGCCACCACACCCAGCTAACTTTGTATTGTTAGTAGAGATGGGGTTTCACCATATTGGTCAGGCTGGTCTCGAACTCCTGACCTCAGATGATCTGCCTGCCTCGGCCTCCCAAAGTGCTGGGATTACAAGAATGAGCCACCGCTCCCGGCCGCAAGAATTTAAATTTTTAAGAGCAAGAGTGAATAATTTGGTAGCAAAATAACCAGTTTCTTGAGAAGAATTAAAGAAAGCACAGGTGGAGAGATTAATCCCATACAGGAGGACAAAGAGTTTCTTTATTTTAATGTGTAAGAAGGAGGATAGATGGGGACAGATGTAGGTAAGTTTATATATTTACAATCAGAAGTTAAGATAGTTCCATTTTCTCTGAAAAGTCGGATTCAATGTCATCTGGAGATATTAAAAGAGAGTGGGGCCTGAGGAGATTGGAGAATGTTTGAAACACTATTGAGTCTTCCAATCTATGATCATCGTCTATCTCTCAATTTATTTAGATATTCTTTAGTAGGTCTCTTGTAAACTGGAAATAATTTGATCTTGCTCAAATAAAAATACCAGTGTCACTACCTCTGCCTTTTAAATTAAATGTTTATTCCATTTATTTTTAATGCTGTTATTGATTTAGTTTGATTTAAATGTATCATTTTGCTATTTGTTTTCTCTTTGTTCCATCTGTTATTTGATTTTTTTCTGTGTGTTTTTAAAAGTATTTTAAAAATTACATTTTATCTCTTCTATTTCTTATTAGTTATACTTCTTTAATTCTATTCCATCATGCTTTACAATATGTATCTTAAATGTATCCCAGCTTCCCTGCAAATAATATTGTGCCACTTTATATGTAATTCACCTTACAACCTACAATTTATAATTATAGAATGTACTTCTGCAAGTTATAACCTTCAAATACCCTGTTATTATTTTGCTCTAAACAGTCACAATCATCTTTTACAGAAATTAAGAAATGAGAAAAAAATCTCCTAAATTTTTCATATATTTACCATTTCTTCTGCTTTTTATTCTTTCTAGTTTCCATCTGATATTATTTTCTTTCAGCCTGAGGAACTTCCTTTAATGTTACTTGGAATACTGAAGTGCTACTGTGAATTCTCCTAGCCTATATTTGAAAATGTCTTTACTTGACTTTCATTTTTGAAGGATATTTTTAGTAGATACAGAATTCTAGGCTGTTTTTTCTTTGCTTGTTTTTTTGTTTTTTTGTTTTTTGTTTTTGAGATGAAGTCTCACTCTGTCACCCAGGCTGGAGCGTAGTGGTGTGATCTCGGTTCACTGCAACCTCCACCTCCCGGGTTCAAGCGATTCTCCTGCCTCAGCCTCCTGAGTAGCTGGGAGTAAAGGAACATGCCACCATACCTGGCTAATTTTTGTATTTTTAGTAGAGATGAGGTTTCGCCATGTTGGCCAGGCTGCTCGCAAACTCCTGACCTCAAGTGATCCACCCACCTCGGCCTCCCAGAGTGCTGGGATTACAGGCCTAAGCCACCGTGCCTGGCCTCTAGGCTGTTTTTTCTTTCAGCACCCTAAGATATTGCTCCACTGTCTTCAGCTTGTATCATTTCTGACAAGTCAGTTGAAATACTTTTCATTATTCTCTGGTATGTAATATGTCTTTATTCCCTGGCTAAGATATTTTTCTTTCAGAAATTTGATTTTGGTGTGCTTTGGGTTGTGTGTCTGTACTACTTGGGATTGTTGAATTTAATTTTTTGTGTGAAATTTGGGAAGATTTTGACCATTTAAAAAAATATTTTTCTGCCCCAATTGCTGTCTCGTACACCTCTGGTCCTCCAGTTACAGGTACACAGGGCTACTGAGACACCGGTCATTTTTGTCAGCCTTTGTCCCTTTGTGTTTCAGCTTGGATAGTTTCTATTGCCCATTTTCAAGTTCACTAGTCCTTTTTTTCACTGTAAAATGTGTTATTTAGCCATCTTGTGAGTTAAAAAAAAAATTCAGATATTGAATTTCTAATTGTAGATTTTCCATTTGATTCTTTTCCTATATTTTTATTTTTGTATTAATATTTCTAGTTGTTTCCTCATTATGTTCATGTTTCTCTTCATATTCCAGAGCATATTTGTGACAGCTATTTAAAATTATTTGCTGAAAATTGCTATCGTTTCTGAATCTATTTTGTTGGTGATTTTTTATCTGATTAAGGTCACAATTTCCTGCTAGATTGTCTAGTAAAAAATTTTATTGTATACTGGACATTATGAATGGTACATCATTGAGTGTGTGGAATTTGTGGTTTTCTTTAATAGAATGTTGAAGTTTGTTCCAACAAGCAGTTAATTTACTTGTGGATCAGCTTGATTTTTGCAAATCTTGCTTTTAGTTTTATTATTGGCTCTAGAATTGCCTTTACTTTAGAGCTAGATTAGCTCCACACTGAAGGCCCGGTCTTCCTGGAAAGCCTGGTCTTTCTGTTGAAAGCTTGAGATGTTCAATGAGGTCTCTCTGCTGTGGCTAATCAGAGCTAGAATGTCTCCTATCTCTGTGTGAGCTCCAGTATTTGTTCAACTTCCAGATTCCAGTAATTATTCTTTTCCCAGCACATAGTTGGTCTTTCCTTGGTATTTCTTTGCTGCCTTGTTTTGTAAAGCCTCATCCTATGCATGCGCAGCGTATTTTTGGGCTCAAAATGTGAGGAATCCTATCCAGCTATCTGGAATTTCTTTTCTATTCAGTTCCCTTTTCTCTGTGACTCTGCCCCGAAGGCTTCAGGAGCCTCAGTTGCTTTGAATTCTAACATCTCTTTCCTCCATTTGGCAAAACTGCTGTGTTTGGGCATCCCCTCCCTGCACTGTGCTCTGGAATGCACCTCCAAGCAGAAAGACAGAGCAATTGTGGGTTCACCTCATTGGCTTCAATTCTTGCTGGGATCATAGTCCTTTTAAGGACCACAGTCTTCTGGTACAGGTATCAGCCTTCTAGGGATCATATTCCAGTCTGTCGTGCAATGTCTGAAATAGTTAATTTATATATTATGATCAGGTTTTTCAGGTTTGTTTTTCTGTTTTGTATTGTTTTGTTTTGAGACAGAGCCTCACTCTGTTGCCCAGGCTGGAGTGCAGGGGCACAATCTTGGCTCACTGCAACCTCCACCTCCTGGGTTCAAGCAATTCCCCTGTCTCAGCTTCCCAAGTAGGTGGGATTACAGGTGTGCACCACCACGCCTGGCTAATTTTGTATTTTTAACAGAGACAGAATTTCACCATGTTGGCCATGCTGGTCTCGAACTCCTGACGTCTGGTGATCCACCCACCTCGGCCTCCCAAAGTGCTGGGATTACAGACATGAGCCACAGCACCCAGCCATTTTGTTGAGTTTTGTATTTGTTTATGTCTGAAAGACTAGCCCACGACCAGTTCCTCAGTCATGGTTAGAAGGCAGAGTCTTACAGATATATAGCTTTTATTTCTTTTTTCTATCACTATTATTTCTTGATTTCATTTCTTTATTTAATTTTTATTATTATTGTTATTTTTGACACGGGATCTTGCACTGTTACCCCGGCTGGAATACAGCAGTGTGAGAGCAGAGAGAGAGAAATCAACTAGGCAGATAGGGCAAGGGTCCTCGGTGGAATTCCCTTCTTATAAAAAGCAGCCCAAGAGGTCGTTTCTCCTTCAGCAAAGATCATCCTGAGAGATCAGGCTGCAAACACAGATAAGGAAGGCAAGCTCTAACACAGAAAGGGGTCTCCTGTGTAACATACAGACATGCAGTGGGCCTCAGTAAGCACAGACCCCTCTCTTCTTGGAAATACTCAGACAAGGAGGCTTGTGCAGGGGGAGTGCCTGCAGCAGCACCAATAAGAAAACCTACCCTGAGCCAGGCACGTTCACCTTGGAGTGTTCTGGCGACCCCCGCTCCCCCCTGCCCCCGCCTTTTTTATACGCCCCCACCTTTTTCACACATGCGCAGCAGGAAGAGATAAAACAACACGGAGTAACTCAGGCTAAGAAGCCCCATGGGCACCAGAAAGGGTGGGGTGGGAACTCAGAAATTTGTGCCTTATGCAAATGAAGCGCTCCTCCCATCCAGCTTGTCTATAAAAACCCTTGCACTTCACTGTAAAATGGCAACCCATCTTTCTGGGACCCCTCTCTGCTCCAGAGCTTGCTTTCTTTTGCTTATTAAACTTCTGCTCTAACCTCACTTTTGGAGTGTCTGCATCCTTCATTTTCTTGGCCGTGAGACCAGCAACTTCAGGTGACACCTCAGACAATAAGGCCGGTTTCAGCAGGATCACAGCTCACTACAGCCTTGACCCTCTGGGCTCAAGTGATCCTCCCACCTCAGCCTCCCAAGTTGCTGGGACTATAAATGCAAGCCTATAGTCTTACAGAGATGGGGGGCTCCCTACGTTGCCCAAGCTGGTCTCAAACTCCTGGGCTCAAGTCATTCTCCCACCTTGGCCTCCCACAGTTTTGATATAACAGGTGTAAGCCACTGTGCCTGGCTAATTCAATCTTTTATAACTTGCTTTGGAAGTCTCAAGTTACATTGAAGAATATGCCCAACATATGAGGATGACAGTGTTTTAAGAAGACTATTTAATGTTTTTGTAACTGGTATACAGAATGAATGAGGATATTCTACTTACATATTTTAGAAGTAAAATAAAAATTACTAAAATTAAATGTTTAATTCATTTCAAATAAAAAGTATATAAACAATAAATATAAAATGTAAATTTATAAATCGTAAACATTATAAATTTAATATAAATTATTAGCACATAAGGTAATAAAAAGAAGATATTATCCTTAAATAACTTAAACATGAACATGAGGATATTTTATGATACATTTAAAATATAGGGCCAGGCGTGCTGGCTTGTACCTGCAATCCCAGCATTTTAGGAGGCAAAGGTGAGAGGATTGCTTAAGCCCAGAGTTGTGGACCAGCCTGGGCAACATCGGGAGACCCTTTCTCTAACAAAAAGAAAAAAACTAGCCAGGCATGATGGTGCATGCCTGTAGTCCCAGTTACTTGGGAGGCTGGGGCAGGAGGATCACTTGAGCCCAGGAGATCGAGGCTGCGGTGAGCTATGATTGTGTCACTGCACTCCAGCCTGGGTGTCAGAATGAGATCTTGTCTTTCCTCTGTCTCTCTCTCTCTCTCTCTATATATATATATGTACACATTAAAAAATTATGTATGAAAAACATATACCTAAATATTAGACATACACATAAATTTAAAAATGAAATAATATTTGATTTTTTAAAATCTATCTTAATGTGAATTTTAAAAAGGAAATGTTTACATATGTTATTGTGGAGTTGTCACCTTATTTTCTGTGCAGATTTTTCCAGCTGCTGAGAGTTTTTGTTTACACTGCTATTTGAGAGAATATTATAAGCAAGCTCCAGATATGTTTCTTTGACTTCTTCATCTTTGAATAATTTTCTCTCCTATTTCATAACCGAGGAGAAGTTTTTGAACAATAAATTTTTTCCTTTGCAGGTCCTATAATATTATTAATAGCGAGCTCTCATTTTTCTCTTAAAAAGTAGTTTTTTATTGTCCTCACTTTCTTTACTTTTATCATGTGTGAATGTATATTCCTAGGCTGAATTCACATGTTAATGTCAACTCTGTCATATTCTTTTTCTACTGCTTTGGAAAGTCTTGGTCCTAGAATAAGGATTATTCTTGCAAGAGAAACTTTACATAGTACAATAGTATCATTTTTTTTTTTTTTTTTTTTTTTTGAGACGGAGTCTCGCTCTGTCGCCCAGGCTGGAGTGCAGTGGCGCGATCTCGGCTCACTGCAAGCTCCGCCTCCCGGGTTCACGCCATTCTCCTGCCTCAGCCTCCCGAGTAGCTGGGACTACAGGCGCCCACAACCGCGCCCGGCTAATTTTTTTTTGTATTTTTAGTAGAGACGGGGTTTCACCGTGGTCTCGATCTCCTGACCTTGTGATCCGCCCGCCTCGGCCTCCCAAAGTGCTGGGATTACAGGCGTGAGCCACCGCGCCCGGCAATAGTATCATTATTTATAGTTACTTGTACCTGTTGAGAGTTGGAGAGTACATCAGCTGACCTTTTTCTATACAAGGAATCATTGATTTTGATCTCAAAATGGAGATTATTTGGATTTTTAAAAATATTAAAATAATGGTAATACACTAACAAATACCAGACTATTGGTAGACCAAGTAACAGGATATACTGGAATCCTGTTGTATTCTCTAGTTTTATAATTTATAAAAAATAAAATGGTACATATTTGAGTGTGGTGGAGGGAATGCATGCTACTCTAAGTCAGGAAAAACTAGGATCTCATCCTAGCTTTACAACTAATTTTATGTATTAACATTTTTGGATAATTCTTATTTGTAAAATGTGGTGCTGTTAAGTGAAATAAAGCTCCTTACAGAAATTCTCTGATTGCCTCTAGAATAATCAGTTTTAATAAAAAATTTTACTACAAATATTAAACGAGCAGATTTTACAGCTTTAGTCTAGAAATTTTATGTCTGGAATTGTATACAGTAAGCCACACAGATAGGGGAGAATATGTTGTTTTGAGTAATGAAATATTCTGGCTAATAGCTTATTATTAAACATGCCACACACAATTTAAAAGCCTACTTTCTTCAAAATTAATAACATATTCAAAATTCTGTATTGAACACAGTTTTTCTTAGGTAATTCAGAAGGTGTTTCAGGATCTTTCCTCATGTGAGCATTATGAATGTGAATTATCATTGTACTTTGGGTTTATTATTATTTTTTTCTTTGAGACAGAGTCGTGTTCTGTTTTCTAGGCTGGTGTGCAGTGGTGGTCATAGCTCACTGCAGCCTCGACCTTCTAGGTTCAGGTGATTCTCTTGCTTCAGCCTCCCAAATTGCTGATATTATAGGTGTATGCCACCACACTCGGTTAATTTTTTTTTCTTTTTTTTGTAGGCAGGGGAGTCTCACTATATTGCCCAGGCTGGTCTTGAGCTCCTGGCTTCAAGGGATCCTCCCACCTCAGCCTCCCAAAGCGCCAGGATTACAGGCATGTGCCACAACGCCCAGCTCTGTACTTTGGGTTTATAAAGATACCAGTTGATAGAAATTTCTAGTTGCCAGAATCTTACAGAATGTAAGCTACAATTTACATTCCCATTTTCAATAATTTAAAGATGTCACCAATCTTGAAGAAAAGCTGCTGATGAAAGACTCTTGCAGAGTCTTCATCTAAATGATCAATTACCACTTTCTTCTTCAATTTATTAATCTGGTAAGAAGAGAGTGTCTCTGCTATTTACATGTCTGTTTTTCACTGTACCGTCATATGCTTAATGACCATGTATGATTCTCCAAATGTCAAATTCAGGAGACACTTTTAAAACATAAAAAGCAAAATAATATTTATTTTAAAAATTCTTCTGTAAAGAGAAGAAACATTGTTTTTCAAAGGAACATTTTATTCATTACAACTGCTTAGAACTACTCTCCTATGGAATTTTAGTATTGATGGTTTAAAAAATGTAAGCAAAACACAAATCATAGGATATATCATAGGAGGAGTTTATGCACAGCATTCAGATATTTTAATTCATCTTATAGTTTTCTGGACTAGAGTACATTTCATCACAGTATTTCTTAAGTATCAGAGAAAACTCACTGGGTTTCATTTCAGAATCTGGTATCAGTCAATGGCATGGACAGAAGCATTTTACTTTGGCATTTGAGTGATTCGGCAGAATGCCATCCATGTCCTAATGCTGTGGTTCATCTATTGGTTTCTATGGTCTTATATCAATACAGCAGCCAGAATGACAATAAAACTTTAGGTCGGATTGTGCTTCTCCTTTACCCAGAATACTCCAATTGCTTTCCCTCTTACTCAGAGTAACAGCCAAAGTCTATACAATGACCTGTCCTCTTATTCTACTCTGTCCAGCCACTCCTTTCTGGACATCCACTTCATTAGCAGCTGTGCCCTGGACTCTGCAGGCCTGTCTGTCTCTTTCCTCTGGTTCCGTTGGCATACTGTCACGCCATATTACCACATTTCTTACTCTTTCATTGACTTCAGGTCTTTATGTTACCTTTCAGTACTTACCTGACAGCACTATATAAAATTAGACCATAAAATTTAACTTTATGTAAATTTTGGCAGGGCACGATGGCTCACGTCTGTAATCCCAGCACTTTGGGTGGCCAAGGTGGGCCAATTACCAGAGGCCAGGAGTTTGAGACTAGCCTGGGCAATGTGGTGAAACCCTGCCTCTATAAAAAATACAAAAACATTAGCTGGGCGTGGTGGCATGCACCTATAGTCCCAGCTACTTGGGAGGCTGAGGCACGAGAATCTCTTGAGCCTGGGAGGCGGAGGTTGCAGTGAGCTGAGATCACAACATTGCACTCCAGCCTGGGTGACAGAGCAGAGACTGTCTCAAAAAAAAAAAAAAAAAAAAAAGGTTTATGTAAATTTTTATTGAGATATTTGTAGATTCACATGCAGTGGTAAGAATGAATACAGAAAGATCCCATGTACCCTTTACACAATTTTTCCCAATGGAAGCATTTTATAAAACAATAGAAAAATATCACAACCAGGATATTAACATTGATAGAATCCACCCATCCTGTTTGGATTTTCCATTTTAATTTAAAAACTATATTCATTTTTTAATAGCACTTCTTACCATCCTGTATATTTTACTTATTTTGTTTATTTTATTTTTCCCTTTACCAGAATGTAAGCTCCAGGAGGGCGGTGATTTTTGTGTGGTTTGTTCACATCACTGGAACAGAGTCTGGCATAGTGGGTCCTTACACATTTTTGGTGAGTTACTGAATTAATAGTATAATCTCTTATACTGGACTCTGGATACAGTGCAGCAAACACTTGGGCCTGTCTTTGATTCAGTGCAGTGATGCTATACATTTAAAGAGGAATAAGTGAGATTTATTACACTGAGAAATGCTGCTTTGGTTTACGATGAATTCTGTTGGCAGCAGTATTTGTCACAGAAGTGCTATAGCAGTTAAGATCTGTAGTCCAGAAAGAGCCAAACAAGCCTTTGCTTTTCTGCCCTAGAAGCTCCCTTTCATGTCTTCGGCAATTACAGAGTGGATAACCTGCTGAAAAAAATTGGAAATCAATTTCGGTTTTTACTAACTAGCATTACAGTCTAGAGACATTAACCAACAAATCAGCTCCAAATGGTTAAGCTGATTCGCCATTAGAAGCATGAACTAATGACACTGCAGAATCAGGGCCACCCTTATTTTACATTTCCAGGTCTTCCAGGTGTTCACTGGTGTCCATTAGCACCTGACAGTCAATTCTTAAATAATGTTGGTGAAACGAATACTGATGGATTTGCACTCTTCCCAAAGCCTTGTTTGGCTACGAACAGTACAGGGAACAATTCTTGACTTACCTCTCAGAATGTTAGGACATCAAGTACAAGAAATGATGTCCTAGATCAAACTTTGTCTATATAATAGAATTTGTTGGTAATGGATAAATAATAAGAAACTTGAGGTAGATGAGTACCATATACAACAACCTCTTTAGAGGATAGTTTGACTAGATATGTCAACTAATGCTTGTGTCCTTTAGATCAGCAATTACATTTCTAGGAATTTAATAGATATTTTTGTACATTTGCTATAACAGAGATATTGACCTTAAGTTTCTTTTCTTAACAATTCTGGGTCATGGGGGTGGATCCCTCATGGCTTGGTGCTATCTTCAGGATAGTGAGTTCTCACGAGATCTGGTTGTTTAAAAGTGTGTGGCACCTCCCTGCCCTCTTGCTCCTGCTTTTCCCATGTGACGTGCCTACTCCCCCTTTACCTTCCACCATGATTGGAAGCTTCCTGAGGTCTCTCTAGAAGCAGATACTGCTACACTTCCTGTACAGCCTGCAGTACCAAGAGCCAGTTATACCTCTTTTCTTATAAATTACCCAGTGTCAGGTATTTCTTTATAGCTATGCAAGAACAGCCTAATACAGTTTGCTAATGACATGAACTATTTCATTCAATTTTTTTTTTTTATTTCATTGGCTCTGAGGAATTCTGTAATCTGCTGGAAACTTTGTCTAGGCAACTCTAATATATCCCATACCCACAAAGGCTAGTATCACAATTAATCAAAATGTCATTTTCTTATAACATTTGAATTATTGAGGATATTTATTTTGCTTTACCTGTAATAGCAAAACTGAAAATGAGTTTCTAAAACTTCCAAAATGTATAATACGTGGAAAAAGAGAATACAAAATTCTGTATGTGCTACAGTTGTTTATATACTATATAAAATATGTATATATGTGGCAAAAGATTTATTGCAGCACGTTTATAATAACATAAGAATAGAAACATATGAACATCAATATGAGATTGGTGAAAAAATTGGGATGTTTTTCATACAATGGAAAATTACGCATCTGTGAACAAAAATGAGGTGTTATTTGTGCTTTTATGAAACAGTTTCTAAGGGCTAAGTAAAAGGGCAACTTGTAGGACAGTGTGTATGGTATGATTCAATTTGGGTTAAAAATGTGATATATACACAGGGATATGTATGCAAGTATAAATATGCTTGAAAATGCATAGAACACTTCCAAAGGATACACAAAACACAAAGTAATATTTGCCTCTGGGAGAGGAGGAGGGTGGCTTTATTTTTACACTCTTTTGTATATCCATATATCTTTTTTTAATGTAGAAGAAAGGAAAGATACAGTTTCATATCAGTTCAGGATAGTCACAGAGGAAGAAGGCTAGAATCACGCCACATGAATCTCACATGTAGGAATACAAATTTGAAAAAGTTCATATAGGAGATGGGCATGATTCTGTGACATGAAACTTTTCAAAGAAAACGTGGTTCATGCAGGATAGGACACAAGCAGGACACAATGTAATTCTGACTTTTACACGAGTTGGGGGTAATACAGTCATCCCAAAATGGGCCTATTCTGTTGATAACAGAACCTCGGGTTACCTTGTAGGTATAACAGAGCCCAAAACTGCAAGTCATGTAGCCTGGGCATGCACAATAGGAAAAACTTTGACCTCTAACAACACCCAAAGCAACCATGCCTCCCTTTGGAACTAAGAAGATCAGGGCATGACCGGAACCTGAATGTCAGAACTCCTTCAGAAGCAAGGGAGCCCTTGGCCTAGAAGATCTGGTGCTAAAATCTGCCTCAACATACCTTATGTAAATGGTCAAATTTGAGGTCCTCCAATCAGACTCTGCCAAGACAACATTCCTAAATCCTTTCCCTTACCCTCTGATCCCTTAAAACTTACCCCAGATCCCAAACTGGGGAGATAGATTTGACTCCCACGCCTGTCTCCTTGCTGGCCAGTTTTGCAATAATGCCTTTCTTTTCTCAAAAGTTGGTGCCATAGCATTGGCTTCTGTGCACTTAAGGAAGTGAGCCTATTTGCTTGATAACATAAGGACGCTTTTAAAAGTCTGAGGACAATAAATAGCTACCACTGATTGAGCACGTGCCACAGGCCAAGCTTTTCATGGGTCATCGCATTGGATCTTTATGACAACCCCATGAAGTAGACACAATTATTGTTATCCCCTTTTACAGACAAGACAGGGAAGTACAGAGAAGCTAAGTAACTTGTCCAAGATAATGCAACCAGAAGAAAGAATTATTGTCTTATTCTTCCTGTGTTAGCCAAATATACACCAACAGATGGAAGTGTGGTTCTAATACAGCAAAGAAAAATTGTAATTAGGTTAAAGGAAAGATTCTATATTAAAATTTTTTTGCACCACAAAGTATAAAATAAAATATTTTTGTTGTTGTCATTGAGCTCAGTGAGAATAACATGTAAGAGTGCTCATGGTCCTGGGCTGCATTCAGCCCAAGCCCTTACATGAAGTGTAGGGAAGATGGTGGACTTACTGAATTCAGCAACTGGTCAGACCACACTTGGAGCACTCTTTATAAAAATCTATCTTTTAAAAATTAATTAAAAATTAATAATTTTTTTATAATTAAAAATTAAAAGATGAGCCATCAGTAGTATTAAAGAAAAATTTGAAAAGAAAAATATTTATGATCGTTTGCTACCACAACTACTCATTTAAGTTTTTTTCATGTTATTTCCAAGTAACATTTTCACGTGTTTGCATTTTGCTGCAATCATAATATATAATTTTTTTGCATTCTTTGCATGCCGTACATAATCATCTTCATGATCATTTTTAGAGGATGAATAATTTTCTGTCATGTGGATGCACCATAATTTATTACATCAAATTGGTGGGTAGTGAGCCTGTTTGCATTTTTCTTTCCATTATAGAAAATTGTCATTTTGATCAATTGGGATTTTAACTTTTCTATGTTGGATATATTATGATTGTCCAAAAATAGCTTCAGGCTGATTTTAGAATTTTTTTCAGAGCCAGTGGAATGAAAAAGGAATGATAGGACATTTCTACATTTCTTCTTCATTAGCTAATATATATATATATTTTTTTTCTCAGTGACTTATACCAGGGTTAATGCAAAGGAACTTGAGGTCAATGATAAACATCCTAAAGGTTGTCTTAATATGTAAAGAAGGCCAAACCACAGCATTGCCTTTGGTGAAGGAGACAAATACAAGTTTCTTTAGAGTAACTGCAGCAGTAATGCAGGAAATTAACGATCCAGTGATGAACTATTGTGATATTTTAGACTGTTCTGTATAAATCAGTAAGTAGCAGCCGGGCGCGGTGGCTCACGCTGTAATCCCAGCACTTTGGGAGGCCGAGGTGGGCAGATCACAAGGTCAGGAGATCCAGACCATCCTGGCTAACACGGTGAAACCCCATCTCTACTAAAAATACAAAAAATTAGCCGGGTGTGGTGGCGGGCGCCTGTAGTCCCAGCTACTCGGGAGGCTGAGGCAGGAGAGTGGCGTGAACCCGGAAGGCGGAGCTTGCAGTGAGCCGAGGTCACGCCACTCCACTCCAGCTTGGGCAATAGAACGAGACTTACGTCTCAAAAACAAAACAAAAAAAAAAAATTCACTAAGTAGGAAAAACTGAAAATTACTGCACTCTGAGCAAATTCAACTAGCCCACAGTGTTTCTAAAAGCCATACTCTCTCTTGTCCATCTGGTGAACTTTAATTTCTTTCTTCAGAGTCAGTTTCGTGGTCACCATCTTTGCAAAGCTTTCCTTCCCCTATTCCAGAACAGAACCCTGTAATATACTCTCCTCTTGCCCTTCTCCCTAACATTTACAACTTTGAGCACTACTACTCTGTTTTTCAGAATAAATGATGAGTTCCTTGGGGCTGAGACTTTGTCTCGCTCATCATTCTAGCTCCACCATCTACCACAGTAGCAGGCAACTAGTAATGTTTTCTTTACAAAGCTTAATGACTGCTTGTTGAATGCATTACAGAGTGAACAATGAGGATCTATTTTCTCTGTTGTATTTTGTCCAGCAAGAAATGTGCTGGCTCTGAGTTTACAGTGTGCACACACAGACACACACACACACACACACACACGTGCTGCAGTGCAGAGTTGGAGATTCTTAATCAATACATTCCCCTCTATGGAAGAGGAAGGCAGGAGGGTAGCTGGGAACGGGCCTAAGTGAGCTATCCTGCAGTGTCTGATACACATCCTTTCATAAAGGTTCACACCAGCACCCCCAAAAATTCAGTCATTCCTGGGTAACAGAGCACTCCTTTTAGAGTGTATTATTTTACACATTTGAGATTCTCCTCATTTTTTAAAGTGGCCGTTCACTTCCTGCAATCTCTATATCTTTGTTAAAGCTGAAGAACATGTTTATTCATTATACCCTTCCCAGATCCAAACTGTTTGAAATAGTTTATCTTCAGAAAGTAAGAAGAGATGTAAGAGGAAAGGATCACCAGGCTCTGTGTATTATTAACAGGAAGGAAATCCCAGATATCCAGGGACATTCCTAGTCTTATCGCCAGCTTTTTTTTTTTTTTTTTAAAAGAAACTCCTTTATTCATTTTTCATTTAAATTTCTAAATCTTTCATCATGTCCAGACATCTTATACTAAGAAATATACTTGTCCCAACTTTGCCTCTCCAGCTTTATTTCAGAACCAAATTATTTTTTCTTAGGTCAGCAGCTTTAGTCAACATCTCTTCTTTCCCAAATGTGCATTTAAATTTCAACTCTGCTACTGTTCTGACAAACTCCCAGTCCTTGTCACTGTAGTGTTTCAACTTCTCTGATCTTAAACAAAAACTGCTGATTGACCGCTATAATTGTAAAACCTTGGAAGGCCAAGCCACTATCTGATATCAGAGATGTCAAACCCTCTAATTGGACACTTCAGGTCTAGTCAGATGTTTCCCAGGGTATCTATTCTTAGGAGAATACCTTACTGATATAAAGCCAAGATTTAGGGTAATTAAAGGTAGCCAATAATTTGGGTGAGGCAACATCTCTAATGGCCAACTCATGCCACATGTATATACAAGTTACCAGTGGTATGATACACAGGGATATACCGGAGTCATCAATGATAATCCAGTAGTACCCCGTATCTGTGAAATTCTCTCCTAAACATGACTAGATTTTAGTAAGCACTCTGGGTTTCAGGCAGCAGTGAATACTTTCTAAAAGGCAACTACAGGTGGGCCTAATGTCAATTCCTGTTGAAATTACGTAATGATTAATTAAAAGGATGATTTTTTTTGGAGCACATAGGGAAGCTGCATGATTGTAACAACATTTCATGTCAAATCAATCTAATTATCTCTTTTACAGGGCTGCTAAACTGTAGTTAAGAGGAGTGCCCTATATATATAAGGATTTTATTAAGACTTAACTCTTTCCTATGATACCCTTTGAAATAAGTTGGAGAGAAATAGGCTAGATAACAGTAAGTTCAAAGACTCAAAATTATCAAACAATGTTATGGTAACATGCATTTTAGTAGATCAACGTTAGTTTGAGGGAAGTTCTTTAATGCCAGGTTATAAGATTGAACACCTGTTCTAGTCAACATTTTTCTAAAATGGAACTCAGATATTGGCTGCCTCGTTATTCTTCCATTCTATTATGCTTGCATGCCAATGCATTACCTCGTGGAATTTCACTAAAGAATCCATTCATGCAAATGGGATTACCTCAAACTAAAAATCTTCTGGATAGCAAAGAAATAATCAACAGAATGAGAAACAACCTACAGAATGGGATAACATATTTGCAAACGGTGTATGTGATGAGAGGTTAATATGTTTTTAAAAAAGAATTCAAACAACTGAATAGTAAGGGAACAAATAATCTAATTAAAAATGAGCAAAGGACCTGAACAAACATCTCTCAAAAGAAAACAGAAATAGCCAACAGGTATATGGAAAAATGTTTAGCATCACTAATCATCAGGGGAATGCAAATTAAAACTACAATGAGCTACCACCTCACACCTGTTAAAATAGCTATTATCCAAAAGACAAAAGATAACAAATGCTGGCATGGATGTGGAGAAAAGGGAAACTTTATATACTGTTGGTGGGAATGTAAATTAATATAGTTATTATGGAAAATAGTATGAAGTTCCTAAAAAAATTAAAAATAGAACTGCCTTATGATCGGGCAATCCCACTTCTGGGTATACATTCAAAGGAAATGAAATCAATATGTCAAAGAAACATCTGCATTCCAAGGTTCATTGTAGCATTATTCACAACAGCCTAAATGAATGGAAGCAGCCAAAGTATCCATCAGCAGATGAATGGATAATGAAAATGTGGTAAATATACACAATGCAATACTATTCTGCCTTAAAATGAAGGCAATACTGTCACGTGTGAAAATATGGTTGAACCTCAAGGACATTAAATTAGGTGAAATAAGCCAGGCACAGAGAGACAAATACTTCATGATCTCACTTATTTGTGGAGTGTAAAAAAAGTTGAATTCGTATAAACAGTGAATAAGATGGTGGTTACCAGAAACTGGAGGTTTGGGGGTTAGGGAGATACTGGTCAAAGGGCACAACATTTCAGCGAGACAAGAGGAATGAGTTCAAGAGATTGATTGGCCATGGTGGCTACTGTTAATAACAATATATTATATGTTTGAAAAATCACTAGAACGGTAGATCTCACCACAAAAAAATGACATGTGAGCAATGTAGATTTTCTTGAAACTTTGATAAATCAAAGGAGAGATTTTATGTTATATCCTCCCAAGCTGACAAGTTAACCCTTCCATCAGATGCCTGAGTTTTATTGTCCTTTGGCTGCTGTGCCACCACTAAGGGTTCTTTTCAATTTCTCTGATACTTTCCCATCATTCTTGGCTCTTGTTTCTCCTCTTTCCTCAATTTCCCTCAGGAATTTCAAATTCTGTTTTTCTTTATAAAGTAGAGCAATTCAACTTGAACCTAGTTTCTACTTTCAGTTCCTACCTGCAAGTTTATATACCCAACACCATGAGGGCACTAGTCAAAATAAGAAACTCTCTAGCCTAACAGGACCAATCCTCTTTGGAAAGCAGGCAGGAGTATAAACAGAAAGATTTAACATCTGTGGCTTAGATGATAAAAATGAGAACATATGTAGAACAGACTGGTGAGGATGGTGAGGGGCTCAAAACCACGATATTCTTGTTATCAGTTGTTTTGTAACAAACATCCTAAAAATGTAGTGGCTTAAAACAACAATTTATTATTTTCTCCATGGTTCTGAGAGTTGACTGTGCTCACCTGGGCAGTTCTCTCTTGGGGATTTCTCATGCATTGGCACTTAAATAGTGGGTGGTCCTGGAGCCACCTGAAGACTTGACTGGGCTGGATAATATTCACTCATATGTCTGATACCTCAGTCTTGCCCCATACATTTCTTTTTCAGAAGGGTGGGCTGGGGTTTTTACCTGGGGTTCAGGGATCAAAGAAGAATGTGCCAAGAGCACATGTTCTAAGGCAGAAGTTGGAAGCCTTTTTACAAGATATTCTTGGATGTCCCAGAACTTCATTTTCACTGTATTCTATTGGTCAAGACAAATCATTAAAACCAGCCCAGATTCAAGGAATGGGAAATTAAACTCCACCTTTTGTTGGAGGAACAGCATGCATTTGCAAGTAGGGAAGGAACTGATGGTGCCATCTTTGATTTTCATCCACTGTCTGCCTTCTTGCCACTACAATTTGCATCCCTCCTACATGCAAAATTATATCATTCCCTCCTAAGATCCCCAAAGTGTCCTTTTATTTTAGCATTGAGTCAAACTCCAGGATCTTGTCATCTAATCAGATGCAGGTGTAGTTCTTTTTGGTATCACACCTTGAGTATGGTTTCTCTTAATGGGAAGACCTTGAGCCAAAGAGACCAGTTTATTTGCTCTCTGCATGCCCAAGATGCAATAGGGACACAGGGGACCATGGCTAACAAGAAACATTCCTGTACAAAAGGGAAGGGACTGACACATAGTAGTCACATGAAGCACATGTCACCTGTTGTTTTGAGTGGGTCCGATCTTGCTCCCTGAGAATGATTCACCATGGCTTTTGGCTCTGGATTCTGAGTCACTCTTCCTCTTCCGTAAGAAATAGCTCATGTTTGCAACTGAGCAATTTTCTCAGCCTGCTTCCTCATAGAAGTTTGGGGGTCCAAAGACTTGTTTTTGTGTATATGTGTGGGTGTGTGTATGTGTATGTGTGTGTGTGTATGTATATATATATAAAAAATGGAATTAGAAGGCATAAAGTCTTCTGTTACTTGTTCTTTTGTCATTCCCCCACAAGCGTATGAAACTTCTCAATGTTCCATGTTATCATCAATCGTTTATATGGCCAAACTTTAAAAATGTTCCCAATCTAAGGATACAAAAATAATATGTCATTGTGGGTTTAATCTGCACTTCTGTGATTACCATCAATAATAATGAATTTGGGCATCCTTTTTTTGTGGATTATACAGATTTCTTGTTCTGTGAAATGCCTGTATATGTCTTTCGCTTATTTTTCTTTATTGGCATAGTTTAATAGATTTTTAGACATTCTTTAAATATTATGGAATATAATCAGTTTTAGGTTTTATGTGTTGAAAATACCTTTTCCTAGTTTGTGGCTTATCTTTTTGCTTTCTTTATCATGTTATTTATTTATTTTTATTTCAATGTTTTTTGGGAACAGGTGGTGTGGATAAGTTCTTTAGTGGTGATTTCTGAAATTTTGGTGCACCCATCACCTGAGCAGTGTACACTGTATCCAATGTGTTTTATCCCTCACCCGCCTCCTCCCTTCCCCTGAGTCCCCAAAGTCTATTGCATCATTCTTATGCCCTTGCATCCTCATAGCTTAGCTTCCACTGTGATAACATACAATGTTTGGTTTTCCATTCCTGAATTACTTCACTTAGAATAATGGTCTCCAACTTCATCCAGGTTGCTGGAGAATGCCATTATTTCATTCCTTTTTATGGCTGAGTAGTATTCTGTGATTATACACACACACACACACACACACACACACACACACACACACACACACCTCTCTCGCATTTTCCTTATCTACTTGTTAATTGATGGGCATTTGGGCTGATTCCATATTTTTGCAATTGCAAATTGTGCTGCTATAAACATGCATGTGCATGTCTTTTTCGTATAATGACTTCCTTTGCTCTGGGTAGATACCCAGTGGTGGGATTGCTGGATCAAATGGTGGATCTACTTTTAGTTCTTAAGGAATCTGCACAGTTTTCCATAGTGGTTGTACTAGTTTACTTTCTCACCAGCAGTGTAAGTGTTCCCTTTTCACCACATCTATGACAACATCTATTTTTTAAATTCTTTCTTTTTTTTTTTTGAGACAGAGTCTTGCCCTCTCAGCAGGCTGGAGTGCAGTGGCACGATCTCTGCTCACTGAAACTGTTCAAGAAATTCTCCTGCCTCAGCCTCCCGAGTAGCTGGAACTACAGGCATGCACCACCACACCCAGCTAATTTTTGTATTTTTTTTTTTTTTTCAGTAGAGATGGGATTTCACCATGTTAGCCAGGATGGTCTTGATCTCCTGGCCTTGTGATCCATCTGCCTTGGCCTCCCAAAGTGCTGGGATTACAGGCATGAGCCAATGTGCCTGGCCTTTTGATTTTTTAAATTATGGCCACTATTGTAGGAATAAGGTGGTATCCCATTGTGGTTTTGATTTGCATTTCCCTGATAATTAGTGATGTTGAGCATTTTTTCATATATTTGTTGGCCATTTGTATATTTTTTTTGAGAATTGTCTATTTATGTCCTTAGCCCACTTTTTGATATTATTATTTGTTTTTTTCTTGCTGATTTGAGTTCCTTGTAGTGTCCAGATATTAGTCGTTTGTCAGATGCATAGTTTGCAAAGATTTTCTCCTACTCTGTGAGTTGTCAGTTTACTCTGATGAATATATCTTTTGGTGTGCAGAAGCTTTCTAGTTTAATTAAGTCCCATCTATTCATCTTTATTTTTATTGCCTTTACTTTTGGGGTCTTAGTTATGAATTCTTTGCCAGGCTGATGTCTAGAAGAGTTTTTCCAATGTTGTCTTCTAGAATATTTATGGTTTCAGGTCTTAGATTTAAGTCTTTGATCCATCTTGAGTTGATTTTTGTATAAAGTGAGAGATGAAGATCCAGTTTCATTCTTCTACCTGTAGCTTGCCAATTATTCCAGCACTGTTTGTTGAATATGATGTCCTTTCCTCTACTTTATGTTTTTGTTTGCTTTGTCAAAGATCAGTTGTTTGCCTTTATTTCTGGGTTCTCTATTCTGTTCTATTGGTCTATGTGCCTATTTTTATACCAGTACTATGCTGTTTTGGTGACTATAGCCTTGTAGTATAGTTTGAAGTCAGATAATGTGATGCCTCCATATTTGTTCCTTGTTTTTTGAAACAGAGTCTCACTCGCCCAGGCTAGAATGCAGTGGCGCAATCTCAGCTCACTGCAACCTCCGCCTCCTGGATTCAAGTGATTCTTATGCCTCCGCCTCCAAAGTAGCTGGGGCACAGGTGTGTGTCACCAGTCCTGGCTAATTTTTGCATTTTTCAAAGTAGAGACAGGATTTCGCCATGTTGCCAGGCTGGCAGATTTGTTCTTTTTGCTTAGTTTTGTTTTGGCTATGCAGGC
Organism: Macaca fascicularis; assembly: GCF_037993035.2. Taxonomy (NCBI): domain Eukaryota; kingdom Metazoa; phylum Chordata; class Mammalia; order Primates; family Cercopithecidae; genus Macaca; species Macaca fascicularis. Next base: position 98,607,994 of record NC_088381.1, on the reverse strand, counting down.
TCTTTTTTGGTTCCATGTAAATTTTAGAATTGTTTTTTCTAGTTCTGTGAAGAATGTTGATGGTATTTTGATGGGAATTGCATTAATTTGTAGATTGCTTTTGGCAGTATGGTCATTTTCACAATACTGATTCTACCCATCCATAAGCACAAGATGTATTTCCATTTGTTTGTGTCATCTATGATTTCTTTCAGCAGTGTTTTAGAGTTTTCCTCATAGAACTCTTTCACCTCCTTGGTTAGGTATATTCCTAAGATTTTTTTTTTTTTTTTTTGCAGCTATTGTAAAAGGGGTTGCATTCTTGATTTGATTCTCAGATTGATCGCTGTTGGTGTATAGCAGTGCTACTGATTTGTGTACATTGATTCTGTATCCTGAATCTTTACTGAATTCATTTATCAGATCTAGGAGCTTTTTGATTGAGTCTTTAGGGTTTTCTAGGTATACGATCGTATCATTGGTGAACAGAGACAGTTTGACTTCCTCTTTACTGATTTGAATGCCCTTTATTTCTTTCTCTTGACTGACTGCTCTGGCTAGGACTTCCAGCACTATGTTGATTAGAAGTGGTAAAAGTGGGCATCCTTGTCTTGTTCCAGTTCTCAGGGGGAATGCTTTCAACTTTTCCCTGTTCAGTACAATGTTGGCTGTGTGTCTGTCATAGATGGCTTTTATTATCTTAAGGTATGTCCTTTCTATGCCGATTTTGTGGAGGGTTTTGGTCATAAAGGATGCTTGATTTTGTCAAATGCTTTTTCTGCATCTGTTGAGATGATCATGTGATTTTTGTTTTTAATTCTGTTTATATGGTGTATCACATTTATTTACTTCCATGTATTAAGCCATCCCTGCATCCTTGGTATGAAACCCATTTTAGCATGGTGGATTATCTTTTTGATATGCTGTTAGATTCAATTAGCTAGTATTTTCTTGAGGATTTTTGTATCTATATTCATCAGAGATATTGGTCTGTATTTTTCTTTTTTTTTGTTATGTCTTTACCTGGTTTTGGTATTATGGTGATAGTGGCTTCATAGAATGATTTAGGGAGGATTCCCTCTTTTTCTATCTTTGGAAAAGTTTCAATCACATTTATTGACTTCCTTTTTTTTTTTTAAATTTTACTTTAAGTCCTGGGATACATGTGCAGAATGTGCAGGTTTGTTACATAGGTATACATGTGCCATGGTGGCTTGCTGAATCTATTCGCCTGACAGGCCGTGGTGTGTGATGTTCCCCTCCCTGTGTCCACGTGTTCTTATTGTTCAGCTCCCACTTATGAGTGAGAACATGTGGTGTTTGGTTTTCTGTTCCTGTGTTAGTTTGCTGAGAATGATGGCTTCCAGCTTCATACATGTCCCTGCAAAGGACATGAACTCATTATTTATGGCTGCATTGTATTCCATGGTGTATATATGCCACATTTTCTTTATCTGGTCTATCATTGATGGGCATTTGGGTTGGTTCCAAGTCTTTGCTATTGTAGTGCTGCAATAAACATAAATGTGCATGTGTCTTTATAGTAGAATTATTTATAATCCTTTGGTCGTATACCCAGTAATGGGATTTCTGGGTCAAGTGGTATTTCTGGTTCTAGATCCTTGAGGAATTGCCACACTGTCTTCCACAGTGGTTGAACTAATGTACATTCCCACTAGCAGTATAAAAGCATTCCTATTTCTCCATAGCCTCACCAGCATCTGTTGTTTCCTGACTTTTTAATAATTGCCATTCTAACTGGCCTGAGATGGTATCTCACTGTGGTTTTGATTTGCATTTCTCTAATGACAAGTGATGATGAGCTTTTTCTCATATGTTTGTTGGCCACATAAATGTCTTCTTTTGAGACGTGTCTGTTCATATCCTTTGCCCACTTTTTGATGGGGTTGATTGTTTTTTTCTTGTAAATTTGTATAAGTTCCTTGTAGATTCTGGGTATTAGCCCTTTGTCAGATGGATAGATTGCAAAAATTTTCTCCCATTCTGTTTTCTTTTTTTTTGTTATGTCTTTTCCTGGTTTTGGTATTAGGGCAATAGTGGTTTCATAGAATGACTTAGAGAAGATTCCCTCTTTCTCTATCTTTTGAATAGTTTCAATAGGATTGATGCCAATTCTTCTTTGAATGTCTGATATAATTCAACTGTGAATATGTCTGGTTCTGGACTGTTTTTTGTTGACAGTTTTTAAATTACCATTTCAATCTTGCTGCTTGTTATTAGTCTGTTCAGAGTTTCTATTTCTTCCTGGTTTAATCTAGGAGGGTTGTATATTACTAGGAATTTATCCATCTCCTCTAGGTTTTTTAGTTTTTGGGGATAAAGGCCTTGAATTATCTTTTGTATTTCTGTGGTATCAGTTGTAATATATATATTTTTTTCCCTAATTGAGCTTATTTGAATCTTCTCTCTTCTTTTCTTGGTTAATCTTGCTAATGGTCTATCAATTTTGTTTATCTTTTCAAAGAAGATTTTTTGTTCCATTTATCTTTTGTTATCATTTTTAGTTTGTTTGTTTGTTTCAATTTCATTTAGTTCTGCTCTGATCTTTGTTATTTCTTTTCTTCTGCTGGATTTAGGTTTGGTTTGTTCTTGTTTCTCTAGTTCCTTGAGGTCTGACATTAGATTGTCTATTTGTGCTCTTTTGGACTTTTTGATGTATGCATTTAATGCTATGAACTCTCCTCTTAGCCCTGCTTTTGCTGTATCCCAGAGGTTTTGATAGGTTGTATCACTATTATTTTTCAGTTCAAATAATTTTTAAGTTTCCATCTTGATTTCATTATTGACCCAAAGATTGTTTAAGAGCAGATTATTTAATTTCCAGGTATTTGCATGGTTTTGAGGGTTCCTTTTGGAGTTGATTTATAATTATATTCCACTGTGATCTGAGAGAGTACTTGATAGAATTTTGATTTTCTTAAATTTATTGAGATGTGTTTTGTGGCCTATCATATGATCTATCTTGGAGAATGTTCCATGTACTGATGAATACAATGTATATTCTGCAGTTGTTGGGTAGAATGTTCTGTAAATATCTATTAAGTCCACTTGTTCTAGGGTAGAGTTTAAGTGCATTGTTTTTTTGTTGACTTTCTGTCTTGATGACCTACCTAGTGCTGTCAGTGGAGTATTGAAGTCCCCCACTATTATTGTATTGTTGTCTGTCTCCTTTCTTAGGTCTAGTAGTAATTTCTTAGGTCTAGTACAAATTTGGGAGCTCCAGTGTTAGGTGTGTATATATTTAGAATTGTAATATTTTCCACTGGACTAGTCCTTTTATGAATATATAATGCCCCCTTTGTCTTTTTTTTTTTTTTAACTGTTGTCATTTTAAAATCTGTTTTGTCTGATATGAGAATAGCTACTCCTGCTCACTTTTGGTGTCCATTTGCATGGACTATCTTTTTCCACCCCTTTGTCTTAAGTTTATGTGAGTCTTTATATGTTAGGTGAGTCTCTTGAAGACAACAGACATTGGTTGGTGAATTCTTATCCATTCTGCCATTCTGTATCTTTTAAGTGGATCATTTAGGCCATTTATGTTGAACATTGGTATTGAGATGTGAAGTACTGTTCTATTTATCTTGCTAGTTGTTGCCTGAATACCTTTTTAAAAAAAAAAAAAATTATTGTTGTGCTATTGTCTTATAGGTCCTGTGAGATTTATGCTTTAAGGAGGTTCTATTTTGGTGTAGTTCAAGGATTTGCTTCAGGATTTAGAGCCCCTTTTAGCAGTTCTTATAGAACTGGCTTGGTAGTGGCAAATTCTCTCAGCATTTGTTTGCCTGAAAAAGACTGTATCATTCCTTCATTTATGAAGCTTAGTTTCACTGGATACAAAATTCTTGGCTGATAATTGTTTTGTTTAAGGAGGCTAAAGATAGGACCCCAATCCCTTCTAGCTTATAGGGTTTCTGCTGAGAAATCTGCTGTAATCTGATAGGTTTTCCTTTGTAGGTTACCTGATGCTTCTGCCTCACAGCTCTTAAGATTCTTTCCTTTGTCTTGACTTTAGATAACCTGATGACTGTGTGCCTGGCTGATGATCATTTTGTGATGAATTTCCCAGGTGTTCATTGAGTTCCCTGTATTTGGATGTCTAGATCTCTAGCAAGGCCAGGGATGTTTTCCTCAATTATTCCCTCAAGTAGGTTTTCCAGACTTTTAGATTTCCCTTATTCCTTGGGAACACCAATTATTCTTAGGTTTGGTCATTTAATATAATCCCAAACTTCTTGGAGCCTTCATTCATTTTCTAAAATTCTTTTTTCTTTGTCTTTGTCAGATTGAGTTAATTCAAAAGCCTCATCTTTGAGTTCTAAAGTTATTTCTTCTACCTGTTCAATTCTATTGTTGAGACTTTCCAGTGTATTTTGCATTTCTCTAAGTGTGCCTTTCGTTTCCAGAAGTTGTGATTGTATTTTATTGATGCTTATCTAGTTCTCTGGAGATTTTTCCTTCATATCCTGCATTCTATTATTTTTAAAATTTCTCTAAGTTGATTTTTACCTTTCTCTGGTACCTCCTTTATTAGCTTAATAATCAACCTTCCGAATTCTTTTTCTGGCAATTCAAAGATTTTTTTTTTTTTTTTGGTTTGGATCCATTGCTGGTGAGCTAGTGCAATCTTTTGGGGGTGTTAAAGAACCTCGTTTTGTCATATTACCAGAATTGTTTTTCTGGTTCCTTCTCATTTGGGTAGACTATGTCAGAGAAAAGATCTGGGGCTCGAAGGCTGCTCTTCAGATTCTTTTGTCTCACAGGATGATCACTTGATGTGGTGCTCTCCCCCTTCCCCTAGAGATGGGACTTCCTGAGAGCTGGACTGCAGTGATTATTTCTGTTCTGGGTCTAGCCACCCAGCAGAGCCACTGGCCTCTGGGTTGGTACTGGGGAGTGTCTGCAAAGAGTCCTGTGATGATATTTGTCTTCAGGTCTCTCAGCCAGGGATATTAGCACCTGCTCCAGTGGAGGTAGGAGAGTGAAGTGGACTCCGTGAGGGTCCTTGGTTGTAGTTTTGTTTAGTGTTCATTTTTTTTTTTTTGAATGCTGCTTATACTAGCAATGAAGTAGTCACAGGGACAGACTCAGGACCTCTAGTTAGCCAGTATGTTACAGATGGTGGAATTAGCTGTTGTTTTCTCCTTTCTTGGGGCAGGGTTGCTCTTTTATGAATTGCTGTAATGGCTTAAGTTGGTTGACCTCCAGCCATGAGGTAACGCTTTCAAGAGAGCATCATCTGCAGTAGTACAGCAGGGATACAAGCTTTCCCCAAGGTTGTCTGGATAAGATTTGGTTTCTCAGGTGATGGGCAGGGTCATAGAGCTCCCAAGAGATTACATGTCTTTTGTCTTTGGCTACCAGGGCAGGTAGACAAAGACCATCAGGTGGGGCCAGGGTTAGGCATGTCTGAGCTCAGACTCTTTTTGGGCAGAGTTTGTTGCAGCTGCTGTGGGGATGGGGGTGTGGTTCTCAGGCCATGTTGCCAGGGGGATTATTGCTGCCTCTCCTGCATCATATAGGTCATCAGGGAAGTGGGGGAGAGCCAGCAGTGACAGGCCTCACCTAGCTCCCATGCAGCCAGCAAGGCCAGTCTCACTCCCACTGTGCTCCCCCAACAACACTGAGTTTATATCCAGGCAGCTGGTGTGTAGGGCTGAGATCTTGCCCCAGGCTACAAGCCTCCCCACTGAGAAAGCAAGCAGGGCTTTCAGGCTTCGCCCCTCCCCACCTGCTGTGGCTTCTGTGCTTGTATCTGCACTTCCTGCTCATCACCTCCACCTCCCTTGATTCTACCCAGGAAAATTTATTATTACGAAGTTCATCTGAAAGTTTCCTTCTCCCTGGGGTCCTTTCCAATTCCACTGGCAGCCCACCCCAAGGACTCCTGTGAGATAAAGGCAGAAATGGCTTCCCTGGGCTTCCCTGGGGACTGGGAGTAACTATCAGGCTCTTCCCACTTCTTCTACTGTTATATTTTGCTTGGCTCTCTACATTTATTTCAGTTCTAGGTACGGTTAAATCCTCCTGTGATCTGTATTTTCAGGTTTCCCAGTGAGGATGTGTGTTTGGAGGTAGACTTTCCCCCTTTCACGCTTTGGGCCGTCACAGTTGTTTGGCTGCCTCGTGGAGTTTGCAGTGGCAAGCTGCTTCTTTGTGCGAATTCTTTTGGTTTTCCTATTATGTTCCTGAGGCAGTTCTTGGAGCAAAAGTTCATGATGTGAGTATTCACGTGCTGTTCTGTCTGTCCAAGTGGGAGCTGCAAGTTAGTCCTACCTCCTATCCGCCATTTTTTCCACCCTCTTTATCATGTTATTTGAACAGAAATTCTTAATTTTAATGTATTCAAATTTATCATTTCCTTTTTTTATGGTTGTGCTTAATTGTTTCTCGTTTAAGACTTTCTTTGCCTTGAGTCGTAAAGATATTCTTCCTTTTCTTTGAAGTCTTGTAGTTTTGATTTTCATGTTGAAATTATTAATCCATACACATGATGTGAGTTAAGGATCAATTTTCATTTATTTCATATGGATAACCTATGTTAGCAGCCTTATTTATTGTATGTTCTTTTTTGATTTTTAATTATTTGATTTTTCTAAAATTTTTAATATTTGTGAATGCATGGTAGGTATATATATATTTACAGGTTCATAAGATGTTTTGATACAGGCATGCAATGTGAAATAAGAACATCAGGGAGAATGGGATATCCCCCTCCCCTCAAGCATTTGTCCTTTGAGTTACAAACAATGCAATTGCATTCTTTATTTTTAAAAGTACAATTAAGTTATTATTGACTATAGTCACCCTGTTGTGCTATCAAATAGTAGGTCTTATTCTTTCTATATATATTTTTTGTACCCATTAATCATCCCTACCTCCCCTCCAACCCCTCACCACCCTTCTCAGCCTCTGGTAACATCATTTTGTATGTCCTTTTGACATTATCAGCAATTCAGCTTTGCCTGAAATCAAGTTTCCAATATTCACGGGTCTCTTTCTTTTCTTTCTTTCTTTCTTTTTCTTTTTTTTATTGAAACGGAGTCTTGCTCTGTTGCCCAGGCTGGAGTACAGTGGTGCAATCATAGCTCACTGCAGCCTCGACCTCCTAGCCTCCCAAGTAGCTGGTACTATAGGTGCATGCCATCATGCCCAGCTGATTTTTGTATTTTCAGTAGAGATGGGGTTTCACTGTGTTGCCCAGGCTGGTCTGGAACTCCTAGCCTCAAGTGATCCTCTTTACTTGGCTTCCCAAAGTGCTGGGATGACAGGCATGAACTACTGTCGCTGGCTTCATGATTCTCTTTCTAAACTCTCTATTTTGTTAGACATCTGTGACCAGTACTACACTGGTCTCTTTGATCACTTTCACATTGCTTCAGTTACTATATCTTTATAATAAATCTTGGTATCTAGTAGGCCAGGCCTCCCAAGTTGGCTCTTCAGGACTGCCCTGGATCTTTTTGACCCTTTGTGCTTTTATACAAATTATAGAATCAGCTCTTTGGGTTCCAAAAAAACAATGCAAAACAGACAATCCCCATTCATTGTGTGATTGAAACTATAGGCTTTACTAAAATATTGTCACTGTCACTCCCCCGCATACCCTCATTTCCTTCCTAACTCGATTTGGATTCCAGGTATAATCAATTCTTTGCAAATACCTGAAATTCTCTAAACTCCCTTGTCCCTCTGTTCCTTCTTTATACTTCTCCCACATAATTGCTTAATTTCTCTGTGCTTCTACCCCATCAGCCAAATTGCTAGAGAAAAACAAATAACTATACTGAGTGGTTTCATTTAAAATTCATGACCACGGATCTCAAATGGGTGCTCAAAATTGTCTAAATGTTCAATTACACTTGCCATTTTCCAAGATTACCGCTATCGTACCTTTCCCTCTTCTCAAACTTCCTATTCCTGCCCCTCCTTTCCTGACTCTCAGCTGATGCTCTTGCTTCACACTTCGCTGAGGAAGTCAGAGCAAAGATCAGAAACTTCCTCATTATCCCATCTCCAGCACCCACAGTGTCCGCCTTCCCTGCTGTGCTAAGAATGAACTCTCCCTCTCAAAGGCCAACTCCTTCACTTGTGTTCTGAATCTCATTCCTCTTATTTTTCAAGACACCTCCTTTTGCATTCCCTCTCTTCTATGTCATCCCTTGTTCACTTTCCATGGACTAACTTCCATCAGCATAAAAAACAGACACTATTATCAAACTAACAAATAGGTAAAACCTCTTAGGATCTCTTCTTTCAGCTAATATACCAGCAGAGGTTGTATGATGTTGTGGTTATGAACATAAACTCTGATGGCAGACTCTTTGGGTTCAAATTTCTCTGCCACTAACCCTCATTGTGATCCTGGGCAAACTCCCTTGTTCAGTAAAGGAGCCACTAGCCACATGTGGACATTTACATTTAAGTTTATATTAATTAAAATTAAATTAAATTAAAAATTCAGTTTTTCATTTGGACTGGTGACATTTCAAGTGGAGCTGGGGCTACCACATTGGATGACACAAATACAGAACTATTCCATTATTGCAGGAAGTTCCACTGGACATGGCTGGTCTAGAGTAGGTGCATTCCCCTTCCCAGTTTTATTCTATCATGTTGCCATTTTAATATCATAGCACTTATTGCTCTCTGATATATTTTGTGTTTACCTGTCTATTTATTTATTGCCTGTATTTTCCTATTAGAATACAACCTCCATGGGAGCAGGTTCTGCTTCACCATTTGATTCCCAGTGCCTAGAACAGGGCCTGATGCTACCACGTTCAACAAATATTTATTCAGTGATGGCTGATCAGACATTTAAAAAGCTTTGGGCTAAGAAGAGAAGTGTTTACCTAGACATAGTGTACTCATTTTCACGTTGCTCCCGGATATTAACTGTGGTATATTGATAGTGAGGAATAAAGTGATTACTAATATTTTGATGCTTATGGACTTCAGGAAAAAGGAAAAATCAATTGTACTGAGACTGGGAGACTGAGTCCTGCTCTTTATATGCTACATCAGCTGTGGAATATTATGAACCAGGCTGAGGCCTGACTGGAATATTTGGAAGTTTAAAAATTTGAGGACACATGTGAACCATTGTTTGGGAATTATAGACTTAATGTGTGGGTTTGCTTGTTTTGAAGCAGGCTGCCTCACATTCTTGAGGATGTTTATTGCAATATTGCTTATGATAGCAAACACCTGGAAACAACTTAAATTTTCATCAACAAAGGAACAGACAAATACATTATGATACAGTCATACAATGAAGCATTATGGAACAGTAAAACGACTAAACCATGTCTCTATTTTATCAGTGTAAGTAGACCTCAAAAACCTAGTAATGAGTTGAAAAGGGCAATTAGTAGATGAATAAATAATATGCTATAAACATTTATATAAAATTTAAAAACACAAAAAGTGGCCTCTATGATCATATAGATGAGTAACTCAAGTTTTAAACATGTTGACTGTAAGGACACATCTGAATGGGTACCTCTAGGACAAAAGGGTAGGGAATGGGATCAGGGACAGGTACAACAGGCTTCAACAGCATTTGCAAAGTTTTGTTTCCTTAGAACACTTAGAATCTAACATGAGAATGTATTAATATTTATCTGATCAGGATGTTTGTTGTTATTCTCTAGAGTTTGCTCTATATTTGAAACATTTTAGAATTTTAAAAAAGGAAGTAAGCTGTATCTGCATCAAGTGATGGCCTGTCACATTCATTCAATAGGAATTGAGAACCAGCTGTGTGTATGTTACTGTGCTGGTTGCTAAGGGTTCCAGAGAAGTCACATAGGACGTAGGCCTTGCCTCTCAGAAGCCCACTGTCTTAGTTGAAATGATGATACACCCTCACACTGAACAGTTAAGCCATGGAAGGGAGCATATAATTATGTATCAAAACAAGGAGTAGAATTAAGTTCTTAATGAGAACTTAATGAGAAGCTTGGAAATTCAAGTTCCTGCAGTAGGTGGAGAAGACCTGGAGGAGAGGTAATTTAAAGAGTGAATTTGAATAGACAGAAGGAAAGAAAATTAAGTACATTCCAGGCTGGGGGAGCACCATATGGGAAGTTTGAAAGGGATTAGTAAAAATTATTCTGTAGAAGTTAAGAGGTTTGGGGGGGGGGTTTCTTGAGAAAAAATTAAATAGATAGTATGAGGCACTGAGATGCTTAATACCATGTCTGTGAATATAAACATCCAACAGGTAAGTGGGGAAGCATTCACAGCTATGAGAAATTGGAGTGACATGGTTGATTTGATTTCTTTGAATTTGATCTGACTGTGCTGTGCAGAGTAGACTGGAATAAAAGAAGATGAGAAGTAGGAAACTCAGCTAAGTGGCCGTTTCATCAGCCTAACAGAAAAATGAGGGCTTGAAGTCAGGTGGTAGTAATGAGAATGGAGGAAAAAAAAAGAAACTAATGTTTCCAAGCAGAGCGGGTATTACTGGCCACATTTTACAAAGGTACAGACAGAGTAGGCAATTTTTCCAAAGGTCCTATAGATATTAAGTGCCAGAGGCTAGAATCAAATTCAAGTCTTTTTCTCTCCAAAGTTTGTGAGTTGAGATTTTGAAAAATGGATCAAAAGGACTTGAGGGGCAATTGGATTTAGAACATGAAAGAGAAAGAATGGTAAAAGAACAATGAGGTTTTTGTTGCCAGTAAAGTGCCTGATGGAAACTGGACATTTGCAAGGGTAAGCTGGTTTGGTGGAGAACAAAATGCATTCATTGTGGAAGATGGAAAGATTGAGTTGATGGTGGGCCATCCCAGTGCAGATGGTTTGTAGACTGTTGGAGCTCTGGTGGCTTAAGCTCTCAGATTTAAAGTGTTGAAAGTCATTGCCACAGAGTGGTAATTTAATTCTGAAGACAGGAGTTCCCAGAAGGAATACATAGACATAAAGAGAAGAGCAGAGTGTATGAGAAATGCCCACACTTAGGACTTTTCACTTGGTAAAATGGAAGTGCCAACAGGAAAGCAAGAGAGGACAATTGGAGAGAGGAGAAACATAAGGTTTGCTTGTTTGTTTTGTTTTGTGCCACTGAAGCCTGTTCATTGAAGAAGGTTGTATAAAGAAGTGGGTGGTTGAATGTCAAATACAAACATACCTCATGTTCTTGTGGATTGATTTACTGTGCTTTATAGATGTTGCATTTTTTTACAAACTGAAGGTTTGTGGCAGCCCTGCGTCGAGTAAGGAGGAACTCTATTGGTGCCATTTTCCCAACAGCATGTTCTCACTTTGTGTCTCTCTGTCACATTTTGGTAACTGTAGCAATATTTTAAAATTTTATATTAATATTATATCTCTTATGGTGGTCCATTATCCATAATTTTTTGATGTCACTATTGTAATTATTTTGAGGAACCATAAACTGTGTCCATAAGGTGAACTTAATAAATGTGTGTGTTCTGACTGCTCCAATGACCAGCCATTCTTCCAAGTCTCTCCCTCTCTGCAGGCCTCCCTATTCCCTGAGACACAACAATGTTGAAATTAAGCCAAGTAATAACCCTACGATGGCCTCTAAGTGTTCAAGTGAAAGGAAGAGTCACATGTCTCTCACTTTAAATCAAAAGGTAGAAATGATTAAACTTAGTGAGGAAGGCATGTCAAAACACAGACAGGCCAAAAGCTAGGCCTCTTACACCAAACAGCCAAGTTGTGAGTGCAAAGGAAAAGTTTTTGAAGAAAATTAAAAGTGCTAATCTGGTGAATACATGAATGTTGAGAAAGAGAAACAGCCTTATTGCTGATATGGAGACAGTTTTAGTCTTCAGTTTTAGTATCCTATTATAGTCTAGATACTAAAGCCAGCCACAACATTCCTTAAGCCAAAGCCTAATCAGAGCAAGGCCTTAAGTCTCTTCAAGTCCATGAAAGCTGAGAGAGGTGAGGAGAAAAATTGGAAGTTAGCAGAGGTTGGTTCGTGAGGTTTAAGGAAAGAAGCCATGTCTATAACATAAAAATGCAAGGTGAAGCAGCAAGTACTGATATGGAAGGTTCGCCAAGTTAGCTAGAAGATCTAACTAAGACAACTACTGAAGGTGGCTACACTAAACAACAGATTTTCAATGTCAATGCGAAACCCTTCTAGTGGAAGAAGATGGCATCTAGGACTTACTTAGCTAGAAAGGAGAAGTCAATGCCTGACTTCAAAGCTTCACAAGACAGGCTGACTCTCTTGCTTGGGGCTAATGAAGCTGGTGACTTTAAGTTGAAACCAGTGCTCATTTACCATTCTGAGAATTTTCGGGCCCTTAAGAATTGTACTAAATCTATTCTTCATGTGCTTTATAAATGGAACAACAATGCCTGGTTGACAACATACTTGTTTTTAGCATGGCTTACTGAATATTTTAAGCCTGCTGTTAAGACCTACTGCTCAGAAAAATATTTCAAAATATACTACTCATTGTATATTTTGAGTTGTATACCTATCACCCAAGAGTTCTGATGGAGATGTACAAGAGGATTAATGTTGTTTTCATGTCTGCTAGCACAATATCCATTCTTCAGCCATGGATCAAGGAGTAAGTTCACCTTTCAAATCTTATTGTTTAAGAAATACATTTTGTAAGGCTTTAGATGTCATAGATAGTGGTTGTTCTGATGGATCTGGGCAAAGTAAACTGGAAAACTTCTGGGAAAGATTTGTCATTGTAGATGACATTAAGAATATTAATGATTCATGGGAGAAGGTTAAAATATCAACATGAACAGAAGTTTGGAAGAAGTTGGTTTCAATCTCATGGATGACTCTCAGGGATTCAAGACTTCAGTGGAGGAAGTAACACTAGATGTGGGGGAAATGGCAAGAGAACTAGAATTAGAAGTGGAGCCTGAAGATGGGACTGACTTGCTGCAATCTCATGATCAAACTTGAAGAGTTAAAGAGTTGCTTTTTATAGATGAGCAAAGGCAGTGATGTCTTGAGATGGAATCTACTCCTGGTAAAGATACTGTGAACATTGCTGAAATGACAACAAAAGATTCAGAATTATACATACACTTAGCTGATAAAGCAGTGGCAGGGCTTGAATGGATTGTGTACAATTTTGAAAGAAATTCGACTTTGGATGAAATGCTATCAAACAGCATCACGTACTACAGAGAAATTTTTTTTGCAGAAGGAAGAGTCAGTCGATTTGGCAAAGTTCCATGTTGTCTTAGCTTTAAAAATTGCCACAGACACCCCAGCCTTCAGCAACTGCCACTGTGATCAGTCAGCAGCCATCTACATCGAGGATGTGGAAGAAAGCCATCTACCCTCTCTATCAGCAAAGATATTACAGCTCACTGAAGGCTCAGATGTTCATTAACACTTTTTAGCAATAAAGTATTTTAAATCAAGATATGTACATTTTTAAAGACCTAATGCTGTTACACATTTAAAAGACTATAGTGTAGAATAAACATAACTTGTACATGCACTGAAAAACCAAAAAATGTGTGTGACTTGCTTTATTGTGGTATTTATCTCATTGCAGTGGTTTGGAACCAAACACGAATGTCTCTGAGGTGTGCCTGTACAATAGTGTTGGTTAAAGAGGATGGCAATTGATGCTGGATGGTTGTAACCTGTGATTGTACAAAAAAGCCACAGGATGAAGAAGAGATCTAGAAGGTGTGGTTCCTAGACCTTCATCTTTCATATACCAGTAATAGTTCAAAAAAAGATTTGGGGGAACTAAATAAGACCATTAAAAACATCACAATCTTTTATCAATCTAATTTTTATAAAAGAAAGAAAATCTTTTTTCACATGAATTTAGGAGGCCATAATCACAGGATAAAGGATGGTTCGTCCTGAGGGCAGCATTTTTGATATGAATGGATTCTAAGTCTATCCTTTCTGGAGCAGATTTACGAATTTGCATTGGGAAGCCATTGGTACAATATATGTGGTGCCTTCTCTGCCTCCCTCTCCCAGTAAATCTAGTATGTTATTGTCTTTATTTATTATTAGTATTTTTGAGACAGGGTCTCGCTCTGTCACCCAGGCTGGAATGCAATGGTGCAATCTTGGCTCACTGCAACCTCTGCTTCCTGGGTTCAAGCTATTCCCGGGCCTCAGCCTCCCGAGTAGCTGGACCTATAGGCAAGTGCCACTACGCGCAGCTGATTTTTGTACTTTTAGTAGACATGGGGTTTCCCCATGTTGGCCAGGCTGGTCTTGAACTTCTGACCTCAAAGTGCTGGGATTATAAGCATGAGCCATAGCACCGGCCTTGTCTTTAAAACTAACTTTTGTTTATAAAACATCTTTCCTCAGGGTCCCAAATATGAGGTTTCAGGAAGTTTGGTAGATCCAAATATATATAATGGAGCAGGTTAAAAATAATCACTTGGTGGAGAATTGCTTGTGGAACATTCTTCCTGGTGAGAGCAGCACGTGTGCTGAGGAGAGGGAGATTGTGGAAGTAATAATAGCTCCGTGAAATTATAGTTAAATTATCACACATGGCCAGGAGAAAAGCCATGAATTATTTATTCCTTGGCATTTCGAGGTAAAATCAGTACCCAATCCAGGAGTCTGATTATTCTCCAAGTCCAATTATCCTGGTGATGTAGACAATCCTAACTTTGCAGAGGAGCTACTGAAATTCTAGAATCTTCTGTTTTCTTTTTATGCTGCCTGCCTCATCCATAATGGAGATTGGAAGGAGAGTTTGACTTTATCACCAAAGCTGCATGAACTGGGCAAACTCAAAACTGGGCAGACCTCAAGGAAGGGGGCTGGCTTGGAGCCAGATCAGATTCAGAAATAAAATAGAAAGGCACTTTACATGGATATATTGTGTGATGGTAAAAAAAGAAATAAAAAAAATTAAAAGACACTAACTGTGCTGTGGTCCATTGCAGCACAGGCTCAAATAGGATGTTTACAAATGGAACCTGAAAATTTATTGTACAGAAACAGTTTTTTTGCTGACTTAGGAAAGAATAAGAGACTATACAGGCTCAACTAACAACAACAAAAATGTATTATGCATTAAAATCAGTTTTGATTTTTAAAAATAAATAGCTCTTAAGCAGACACTGAAATTAACAGATTTCATTGCCAAAAAGATTAAAATTTCCCATCTACTCACCACAAAATATTATTCTTTATCTATAGCATATGTTTCAATTGGTTCTGCAATTATATTTGGTAGTCATTTTTTTCCCAACAACTGTTCTTTTAATTTTGAAAATATTGTCCTTGTTCATTTTTTTTTTTTTCATTTGTGTGCTCTACAAGAAGTAGATATTTCTAAGTTCTCAGGAAAATCTTCTACAGGTTAAAATAACACTATGATAATTGTAATGAAAATACTAAGAAAAAAACATTTTCACAGAAAGTACTCTATGTCATCATTCTCTAAGAAAAAAATCAGCAACATCACTTATAAAACATATTTTAAAAAATACTACTTAGCTTTTTCCCTTTTATTGTGCATTTTAAACAAATACAGAAAAGTAAACACAACATGCATATACAGTTTAATGAATAATTATAAGGCAACTGCCCAGGTAACCACTATTGAGGTTAGGAAATTGAACATTGCCAGCACCAAAGGAAGTCCTTCCCGGTCACTTCCCCCATCGTCCTTTAGAAAGACAACAGATGATTTACACTTTAAAACAATAATTTATTGCTTTTTAAAAAGTTAAGCTACCTGTCTAAGCATCCCTAAACAATATAGTTGAGTTTTGTCTGCTTTTGAATTATATCTCTAGCTGCTTTTACGATTTTCTTTTTGTCTTTGATTTTCAGCAGTTTCACTAGATACATGTAGGGGTTGTTTGCCCTTCCTGAATCTTCTGCTGGTTTTGGAAAATTCTGTGCCATTATGTCTTCAAATATTGCTTCTATTTCATTCTCTCTTTCCCTTTGTTCTGAACTCTGATTATACTTATATTAGACCTTTGGGTCTTATGTGATTTTCTGTATTTTCCACTCTTTTATTTCTCCATTTGACATTCAGGATTTTATTCCTGACCTATCATCTTCCAAGTTACTGTTTCTCTTCAGTTTTATCTAATTTGCTATTAAACCCACTCATTGAATTCTTAATTTCAGATATTGTTGTTTTTAGCTTTAGAATTTCCATTGGTTCTTTGAAAATCATTTTCTAATCTACTGAAATCTCTCATTTTGTCATCTGATTTCTTGAACATATTAATTGCAGTTATTTAAACATTCATATTTCATAACTTTAATATCTGGCTTGTTTATGAGTGTATTTCTATTTGCTGCTTTAACAAAATTCTATGTTTTTGTTAAAAAAATGTTTTTCTTTTCAAATTGCTGGTTAGTTTTTATTGGGTTCTGGGAAGTATATGTAGAAAATCATAGGGATTATTTCAGGCTTTGGCTGATTTTTGTCTTCCAGAGAGAATTTACTGTTCCATCTGTCAGTCAGTTAGGCTAGGGACTGATCAACTTAATCTGGTTAAATATTGAGTTGATTGAAAACTGGACTCTGGCCAGGCACGGTGGCTAACACCTGTAATCCCAGCACTCTGGGAGGCTGAGGTGGGCAGATCACCTGAGGACAGGAGTTCGAGACCACCCTGGCCAACATGGTGAAACTTGTCCCTATTAAAAATACAAAAATTAGCTGGGCGTGGTGGTGGGCGCCTGTAGTCCCAGCTACTCAGGAGGGTGAGGCTTGAACTCGGGAGGTGGAGGTTACAGTGAGCCAAGATTGCACCCCTGCACTCCAGCCTGGGTGGAAAAAAAAAAAGAAAAAAGAAAAGAAAACTGGACTCCAGTCCTCATGAGGGGTCTCTTTCCAGTTTATCCTTATTTCTGAGGTGAGACTGTTTGGGATTCTCACCAAAAGCCAGGGCCTCTCCTCTGCAGGCTGTGAACTTCAGTACCCAGTCCTGTGAATTCTGCCCAGCTTCTCAGTCACTTAGCTTCCACTTACTGTTTAGATTTTCAGCCTCTCAGCTCTCATCTTCAAGTTGGCATATGACTTGAGAGCAAAACCAGTTTCAAACTTTGGGCTTACTTATCTGGGCTATGTTCCTCTCCTGAACCTTGGCCAAGTCCTTGCTGCTTTTGTAGTGTTCCAAAAACCTTTTTCTTTATTTTGATTGTCAAATGGTCCATCATTAAGGTATTTTTATATTTCAAACTCTTTAGTTGGATATTCCACTGTCCCACTGTTGATGTCATCTATGATGTCCTGAGAGTGGTGGCCATCACCATTGCAGCCCATAGACTGGGCAGTCCCCAGGATCTCATTAACAGTTCTGGAGAGTTCTCAGGCTAAAGATCAATGCCATATCTATGTGTCAGTGTTGACAGTCTCATCAAAAGTGGTATTTCCACTGTGTTTAATGTTTGTCTGTTTCTTTCAGTCTCTTGGCAGTTCCTTGAGGCCATTGATGATCAGTACAGAGGCAGAAGTTACCACCTCAATCTGGGTTGGTCTGTTCTGAATGGTCAATTTCATTGTAATCCTCAGACCCTTCCAGTCACTGGTTGCCTTGGTGATGTTATCACCAACCTTTTCTGGAGATAGATATGACAGACAATGAGTTCTTGCTCTGTTGCCCAGGCTGGAGTGCAGTGGCACAATCGTAGCTCACTGCAGCCTTGAACTTCTGGGCTCAAGCAATCCTCCCACCTCAACCTCCTGAGTAGCCGAGACTATAGTCATGCATTATCATGCCTCACTAAATTTTTTATTTTTTGTAGAGACAGGGTCTTGTTATCTTACCCAGGCCAGTCTCAAATTCCTGGCCTCAAGCAATCCTCCGAAAATGTGGGATTACAGGTGTAAGTCATTGCAACTGGCCCTTCAATGTTATTTTTCTATGTGAATAGAATATGGATATTCAATATTTCCAGCATTAGTTGTTGAAAAGTCTACCACTACCTGCTGAATAGGCAGTGTCACTTCTGTCATCACTGTGCCTTATGTCCCATTTGTCTGTTTCTAGACTAATATCACACTATGTACATTACTATGGATTTAAAACTAAGTCTTGAGATCTGAAATCTCAAATTCACCTACCTTCTCTTCTTCAAAATGTTTTGGCTATTTTTGGCTCTTTGTACTGCCATATAAATTTTAGAATTAGCTTTCCAAGTTTCACTGAAAAGATCAGATCAAAGCAAATCAAAACCAAAACAGACCATTTTCTTATTGGTATTGTACTAAATTGCCACTTCACAATATTGAGTTTTTTAATGCATTGATATTATATATTTCAACACTATGCAGATCTCCTTTACTGTCTTTCAATAAGGTTTTATATTTTTTCCATAGAAATATTTCATATCTTTTATTAGCTTTATTCCTAGATATTACATATTTTATGACTATAACTGAATTTAGTATATCGATTTGATATCCTTTCAACCCTAATACAACCTTCTCCCCAGTACAATGCTAAATAAAAAGCACTCTTGTTTTGTTCCTACTCTCAAGGGCACATTTATTTATGTAGAGATGGTACCTTGCTATGTTGCCCAGGCTGAACTCAAACTCCTGGGCTCAAGTGAACCTCCTCCCTCAGCCTCCTAAGTAGCTGGGAATATGGCTCAGGGGGAAATTTTTAAGATTGTGGAAGTTCCCTTCTAGTCTTAGGTTGCTAAGGTTTTTTGTTGTTTGTTTTAATCATGAAGGTATGTTGAATTTTCTATCACACTATTTTTCTTGTTTCTGTTGTTTTTTCCCTCTAATCTGTTAATGTAGCGAATTACAGTAGTTAATTGTCTAAAGTTAAACCAATGTTGAATTGCTGAAGTAGATCAGTCTGATATTGAAGTAAGTTTGCTAATTCTTTGTTCAGGATTTTTGCGTATATGTTCATAAGTAAAGTTGGCTTGTAATTTTCCTATTTTATAACATTTTCATTAGAGTTTGCTAATTAAGGTTATGTAAGTTTCATAAAATGGGTTGGGGAGTATCCCTGTTTTTCTATTTTCTGGAATAGTATGTGTAAAATTATATATTTTTTTAATGTTGGCAGATACCCTGTTGCAGCCATCTAAGCTTATAAATTGTTTTTGTGGAAAGATCTTTGACTGCTGATTCAATTTCTTATGGTTATATGACTATTCAGGCTTTCAATTTCTTCTTGAGTTAGCTGTATGTTCTGTTTCTCTAGAAACTCATTTCATCTAAATTTTCTAATATATTAGTAAAAAATTATTCATAATAGATTTTATTCTTTTCATATTTGAACAATCTACATTTACTTTCTCTTTTCATTCTTAATGTTTGTTACATGTATGATCTCTCTCTTTTTTCCCCTAGATTAATCTCATTAGAGGTTTATCAATTTAATTATACTTTTGCTTTGTTAATCATTTTCTCTATTGCATATTGGCTTTCTATTTTACTAATTTCTGCTCTGAACTTTATTATTTCCTTGCTTCTATTTCCTTTGGGTTTATTTTGCTGTTTCTTTTAAATTTGTTAAAATTGATGCTTATTTCATTAGTTTTTATCTTTATTTGTAATATTGAATATTTAATGCTATAAACTTTTTCTGAGCACTATCTTAATTGTATCCTATGGTTTTTATATACGATATTTTCAAATGCTATAGTAGTGTCAAAATTTTCCTAAACTGATTGCATCAGTTTATGTACTGGCCATGGAAGTTCTGGTGGTTCTAGTTAATACTTGATATCACCACTGTTTAATTTTAGCCATTCTTTTGTAGGCATTTAGTAATATTTCATCATTGGTTTATTTTGCATGGCTATAATAGCTAAATTTCATAAGTTAATTGGGTATTTGGATATCCTTTTTTATGCTTTTTCAAGTTCATTGCCTAATAATTTTTTTTGAGACTAATTTTTAATGTAGCTTTTGGTAATTTTTTTTTTTTTTTGAAACTGAGTCTTGCTCTTTCACCCAGGCTGGAGTGCCGTGGTGCGATCTCGGCTCACTGCAAGCTCCGCCTCCTGGGTTCACGCCATTCTCCTGCCTCAGCCTCCCGAGTAGCTGGGACTACAGGCGCTCACCACCACCGTCGGCCAATTTTTTGTATTTTTAGTAGAGACGGGGTTTCACCATGTTAGCCAGGATGATCTAGATCTCCTGACCTCGTGATCCACCCACCTTGGCCTCCCAAAGTGCTGGGATTACAGGCGTGAGCCACCGCGCCCGGCCGCTTTTGGCCATTTTTTATTGAGTTGTAGGAGCTTTTTGTATTTTGAATATAAGTCTCTTGTCAGGTCCAGTCTGCAGTATGCTTTTAACCCTCATGATAGACTCTTAATAACAAAAGTTATCAATTGTAATGCAATCCATTTATAATTTTTCTCTTTATGGTTAGTACTTTTTATGTTTTTATTGTTGCATATCCAAAGGCAATGAAGACATTTTCCTATATTGACGTCTAGATAATACTTAGAACTATGATAGGCCTGAAAGAGGTTTTGGAATATATTGTGAAATAAGAGCAAATCTAGTTTTTCTATTTTGTTTTCCAACTGAACCAATACCATTTATTGAAGACCCATTCTTTCCCCATTACCCCATTAGTGCCACATTTCTTGTAAATGTTCCATGTGAATTTTAGGATTTTTTTTTTTTTTTCTAATCCTTGTAATTTCTTGTAAATTAGATATCCGTAAATGCACTGTCTGTCATTGGGCTCTCTATTCTCTTTGATTGGTCTTATTTGTGTATATGTATATTATATATATTTTTATACATTTTTATATTATATATAATATATTTTTTTACCAGTATTATACTGTCCTAATTACTTATACTAAATTTTGGTATCTAGTAGAGTAAGTTTTCCCATTGTAATATTCTTCTTCCTCAAGCTTGTCTTGCCTGTTCTTGGCTCTTTATATTTTCGTATGATTTTAAAATTGGCTTATCAGTTTTCAAACACACATAGACACATTTTGATTGAGATATTATTGAATATCTACATAAATTCAGGGGCATTTACATTAATTAAACATAATGTACATATACACTACTTAACATATTTACACTGTTGAGAATTCTAATACATCAACATGGCAAATATCATTATTTATTTAGGTTTTCTTTAACTTTTCCAATCATTGATTCCAAAAATACAATTGACTTTTGTATCTTAACATTGTATCCAACAATCTTGATCAATTCATGTATTAATTCTAATAATTTGTAGATTGTTTGGGGCTATGCAGCCTTGTAAAACTCACTTATTAACTCATAATTTATCTAGAACCTTTTGGATTTTCCACGGATACAATCATGGTGTCTAAATAATGATAGTTTATTTCTTCCATACATTTATTTATTTACCTATCTTACTTCACAGCCTGGGGTCTCCAGTACAATGCGGAACTGCAGTGGTGATGACAGGCATCTTCAACTTGTTCCTAATCTTTCAGCATTTTACTATTCAGCACAATGTTTGATGTGGGAATTGGGTAGATACTGTTTATCCTGTGTAGGAAATTTCCTTCTATTCCTGTTTTGCTAAGAGCTTTATTTGTTTGCAGATATAAATAATGAGTTTTTAAAAAAAATGTATTTCAATAGCTTTTGGGGTATAAGTGGTTTTTTGTTACATGGATGAATTACATACTGGTGAATTCTGAGATTTTAGTGTACCCATCACCTGAGTAGTGTACATTGTACCTAATGTATAGTTTTTTTTTTTATCCCTAGCTCTCCTCCCATCTCCCCCTTCTGAGTCTCTAAAGTCCATTATATCACTCTGTATGCCTTTGTGTATTCACAGCTCAGTTCCCACTTATAAGTGAGAACATATAGTTTTTGGTTTTCCACTTCTGTGTTATTTCACTTAGAATAATGGCCTTCAGCTCCATCCAAGTTGCTGCAAGAGACATTATTTCATTCCTTTTTGTGGCTGAGTAATATTCCACGGTGTATATATACCACACTTTCTTTATCTGTTCATTAGTTGATGGGCACTTAAGTTTGTTCCACATCTTTGCAGTTGTGAATTGTGCTGCTATAAACATATGTGTGCATGTGTCTTTTTCATATAATGACTCCTTTTCCTTTGGGTAGATACCCAGCAGTGGGATTGCTGAATCAAATGGTACATCTACTTTTAGTTCTTTAAGGAATCTCCATACTGTTTTCCATAGAGGTTATACTAATTTTCATTCCCACCAGCAATCTATAAGCCTTCCCTTTCTCCACATCCATACCAACATTTATTGTTTCTTGACTTTTTAATTATGGCCATTCTTGCAGGAGTAAGGAGGGTATCTCATTGTGGTTTTAATTTGCATTTCCTTGATGCTCAGTGATTTTGAGCATTTTTCATATGTTTGTTGGCCATTTATATATCTTCTTTTGAGAAATATCTATTCTTGTCCTTTGCCCACTTTTTGATGGGATTTTTTTTCTTGCTGATTTGTTTGAGTTATTTGTAGATTCTGGATACTAGTCCTTTGTCAGATGCATAGTCTGCAAATATTTTCTCCCATTCTGTGGGCTGTCTGTTTACTCTGATGATTATTTCTTTTGCTGTGCAGAAGCTTTTTAGTTTAGTTAGGCTCCATTACTTCTTTTTGTTTTTGTGCCTTTGCTTTTGGGGTCTTAGTCATGAATTCTTTGCCAGGCCGATGTCTAGAAGAGTTTTTCCAATATTGTCTTCTAGAATTTTTGTGGTTTCAGGTCTTAGATTTAAGTCTTTGATCCATCTTCTGTTTATTTATTTTTTTACAAGATGAGAGATAGAGATCCAGTTTTATTTTTCTACATGTGGCTTGCCAGTCCCACGCCATTTATTAAATAGGGTGTTCATTCCCCAGTTTATGTTTTTGTATGCTTTGTTGAAGATCAGTTGGTTGCAAATATTTGGCTTTATTTCTGGGCTCTCTATTCTGTTCCATTGGTCTACTTTTTTTTTTTTATACCAGTACCATGTTATTTTGATAACTATAGTTTTGTAGTATAATTTGAAGTCTGGTGATGTGATACTTCCAGATTTGTTCTTTTTGCTTAGGATTGCTTTGGCTATTTGGGCTCTTTTTGGTTCCATGTGAATTGTAGGATTATTTTTTCTAAGTTTGTGAAAAAATTAATGCTTATGTTTGATGGGGATTGCATTGAATCTGTAGATTGCTTTGGGCAGTATGATCATTTTCATAATATTTACTCTTCCAATCCACAAATATGGGATGCATTTCCATTTGTTTGTGTCATCTGTGATTTCTTTTGGCAGTGTTTTGTAGTTTTCCTTGTAGCAACGTTTCACCTCCTTGGTTAAGTATATTCCTAGGTTGTTTTTTGTTTGTTTGTTTCACTTGTAAAAGGGATTGAGTTCTTGATTTAATTCTCATCTTGGTCACTGTTGGTGTATAGCAGTGCCACTGATTTAAGTATATTGATTTTGTAACCTGAGTCTTTGCTGCATTTGTTTATCACATCTAGGCGTCTTTTTGTGGAATCTTTAGGATTTTCTAGGTATATGATCATATTGTCTGCAAACAGTGATAGTTTGACTTCCTCTTTTCCAATTGGGATGCCTTTATTTCTTTCTTTTGCTTCACTGCTCTGGCTAGGACTTCCAGAATGATGTTGAATAGGAGTGGTGACAGTGGGGATACTTGTCTTGTTTCTGCTCTCAGGAGGAATGCTTTCAACTTTTCCCCTTTTAATATGATGTTGGTTCTGGGTTTGTCATACATGGCTTTTATTATTTTGAGGTAAGTCCCTTTTATTCCTAGTTTTTTTGAGAGTTTTTATGATAAAGGCATGCTGGATTTTGTCAAATGCTTTTTCTGCATCTACTGAGATGATTATATGATTTTTGTTTTTAATTCTGTTAACCATCCTGGCATCTCTGGGATGAAACTCATTTGGATGATGTATTATCTTTTTGATGTGCTGTTGGATTCAGCTAGCTAGTATGAATCAATGCTGATGTTTGTCAAGTGCTTTTTCTGTGTCTTTTGAGATAATCATTTGTTTTTTTCTCCTTTATTCTATAAATGTGGTGAATTCCACGTAGAATATATCTGGGTTTTTTTTTTTTTTTTTTTTTTTAGTTTATCCCTATGTAGACACAAACTATATTTTATATGATTTCTATACTGCAAAATCTGTTGAATTTCCTTAGTGACATGGCACAGGGTTTACTTTTGTAAATATTCTGAGGAAATTTGATAAGAATATGCATTCTGCATCTGTTCAGTGCTGTGTTTTATCTATGTCAATTGTGTCAAGTTTGTTTATCATACTGTTCAATTTATTTATTTATTTATTTATTTAGAGACGGAGTCTCACGTTGTCGCCCAGGCTGGAGTGCGGTAGCTCGATCTTGGCTCACTGCAACCTCCACCTCCCGGTTTGAAGCAATTCTCTGCCTCAGCCTCCCAAGTACCTGGGATTAGAGGCGCCCCCACCGTGCCCAGCTAATTTTTGTATTTTTAGTAGAGACGGGGTTTCACCATCTTAGCCAGGCTGGTCTTGAACTCCTGATCTTGTCATCCATCCACCTCTGCCTCCCAAAGTGCTGGGATTACAGGTGTGAGCCACTATGCCTGGCCCAAATTATTTATATTTGTATTGATTGTTTTTGTATATTTATTGAGAGATGTGCAGAATTGAGAGGTATATGTTAAAATCTTCCACTTAGATGATAGGTTTTTGTGTTCCCTTTTTCTTCTATTAGTTTTAGCTTTATGCCTTTTTGGAACATGTGATATAGTGCATACAAATTTAAATAGTTTCATGTTTCCTGTTATACTTACCAGTGCTTTTAAAAAGCAGTTTTATTGAGATATAATTCATATAACATGAAATTCATCTTTTTAAATTGTACAAGTCAATGGTTTTAGTATGTACACAGAGTTGCACAACCATTAACAGAATCTAATTTTAAACATTTTTATCATCCCGAGAAGAAACTTCATACCCGTTAATAATCACTTCCTATCCTTTTCCCCACACCTCCTTGCCTACTACCCTTGGAAACCACAAATCTACTTTCAGACTTTATAAATTTGGCTATTCTGGACATTTATATAAGTGGAATAATACAATATATGGTCTTTTTTGACTAGTTTCTTTTACTTAGCATAGACTCATGTTGAATATATACATAGACATGAGTTCAAAAAGTGCCTTATCTCAGACTACTTGGAAGGAAGTGAACATAATTTTATTGGAAAGCTTAGATGTCTCAAAAAATAGGAGTAATTATGTTGTAGATGCTGATATTTTAAAAGTTGGAATAAAATTGAAATGTGAAAATGGAAATTTCATGTATTTTAAATCTGTATGTTTAATTCAAATAAAGTGTTATAAATAAATATAGGATAGTGTTAACCTAGTTAAATATTTTAGTTGAGCAAAACATCTTTGGGATTCTCATTATTTGAAAAATGGAAGATCACCTTATATTGGAGCATGTCAGCATATCTAACACACCTGTTAACTAGATCATCTCTCTACATAATTCTTTTCAATAATACAGGGTAAAAAATATGATCATAGGAGTGCACCCCATGTATGTGAAGGGGACGCTTATGTACTCTAAAACCTCTAGGCTAAGAGCCACTGTTTTGGTAGCTCCTCATATGGGATTGAACATTTATCATTGGTGAACACAGAGCTAAATGTTTTTCATGCATTTTTCTGGTTCAATCAACATAGTGCCTCAATTAAGTAGATAGTTTATTTTGTATCACCTCCATTTCACATGCCAAGAAAGAAAGGTTTAAATAGGTTAAATAACTTGCAAAAGATTTTATAATCATTTAATCATTAGGAAAATGTAAATCAAAACTACAATGAGATACCATCTTAAATTTAAAAGGATAGCTACTATCAAAAAAACAAAATAACAAGTGTTGGAGAGGATATGGAGAAATTGGAACCCTTGTGCACTGTTGGTAGAGATGTAAAATGACATAGCCACTGTGGAAAACAAGTGTAGAAACTCCTCAAGAATTGAAAATAGAATTAGCATATGATCCAGCAATTCCATTTCTGGGTATATGCCCCCCAAAATTTGAACACATGGTCTCAAAGAGATATTTGCACTCCCATGTCTATAGTAGCATTATTCACAATAGCTAAAATGTATAAGCAACCTAAATGTTCATTGACAGATGAATAGATAATTAAATGTGGCATATCCATACAATGGAATATTACGCAGCATTAAAAGGAAGAAAATCCTGATATATGGTGTAACATGGATGAACCTTGAGGATATTAGTCTTAGTAAAATAAGCCAGTCATAAAAACAAAGAAGTACTGTATAATTCCACTTAAATAAGGTACTTAGGTTAGTGAAAATCATAGAAACAGACAGTAGAATGATGGTTGCCAGAAGCTGGGATATGGACAAAACGGGAATTATTTGTTTAATGGGTATAGGCTTTCAGTTTTAAAAGATGAAAAGAGCTATGGAGATGAATGGCGGTGAGGGTTGCACATTATGACCGTATTTAATACTGTTGAACTATAAATACACTTAAAATAGTTAAGGTGGTAAAATTTGTGTTACGTATATTTTGACACAATAAAAAATCATATTGCAAAAAAGGCTGCCCAGTCAATAGGTAGTTCTAGGATTTGAACTCTGATCCTATGTTGTTCCTTGCTTCTTTGTCTTTGCTCAAGCTGCCTCCTCTGCCCAGATGTCATTCCCTGCCTAAGCTTATCTGGCTAACTCCTTTCTTCCTTTAGGACCCTGGCAAAATGTTTCCTGCTTAACCTCCTTCCTCACACTAACCAGTGTGTACTTCTTGTGTATTTCCATAATTGTGCTCACAATGTTGTATCTGTAACCTTTATATTAAAAAACCAAACTTGTGAGATATCAGAAAATAACTTCATTTATTTTTCCCTCAATGTGGCTGCTCCAGTTCATTCTGTAGGGCTGTTCTTCCCTGCCCTTAGATGAAATCACAGGTAATTCTTTGTCTCTTCTATTTATTTTCAGGCAATGAAAATTCTTCTTGTCTCTTTAGTTTTTCAAATAATTCACTAATGAAATTGCCCATAGAATTAGCAGTAACAATTCTAATGTCTTTAAAAAATTATTGAATAGCTTTATTCTTCCATAGTTTTCTTGAGGTATATAGCATAAAATTCAGCCTCTGTAAGTGTGCAATTTTATAATGTTTAGTAAATTTATAAAGTTGTGCAACCATCAACATAATCCAGTTTTAGAACATTTCCATCACCCCAAAAATTGCTGTCATGCCCATTTGCAGTCAATCTCCATCCTCCAGCTCTAGACACTCATCTACTTTTTGTTTATATTTTTGCCTTTTCTAGAACTTTTATATAAATGGAACCATATAAATGACATATATTGTGTTTTGTGTCTGGTTTCTTTGACTTAGCACAATGATTTTGGGGTCCAACAGTTGCTATGGTTTGATGTTTGTGTCCCTCTAAGATTTATGTTGGAAACTCGACTTCCAAGGTGATAATGTTAAGAGATGGGGCCCTTTTGGGAGTGATTAATGCCCTTATAAAAGAGGCTTTAGAGAGCTGCCTGTCTCTCTCATCTCTTCCACCATGTGAGGACACACCACTCATCCCTCCAAAGGATGCAGCAACAAGATATGGCAGAGAGCAAACCCTCATCAGACACCAAACCTGCTGGCACCCTGATCTTGAACTTCCCAGCCTTCAGAATTGGGCGAAATACATTTCTATTATTTATAAATAACCCAGGCTGTGGTATTTTGTTATAGAAGCAGGAATGGACTAAGATATCCATATCTTATATATCTGGTGTATATATATATATATATATATATATATGTGTATATATATATATACACAGTATATATATATATATATACACACACACACAGTATATATATATATATACACACTGTATATCTGGTGTAGATATGTATCAGTATATATATATACTGATAGTACTTTGCTCCTTTCTGTTGCTGAATAGTATTCTATTGTATACCACATTGTGTTTATCCAGTCACCAGTTCATGCATATTTGGATTATTTCCAGTTTGGGGCTCTTCTGAATAATGCTACTATGCCTGCTTGTGTAAAAGTCTTTGTGTGATATGGTAAGTTCAACTCTATAAAAAACTGCCAAACTATTTTCCAAAGCTGCTGTACCATTTCACATTCCCTCCAGCAATGGAGGAGTGTTCTCCACATCCTTACCAACAATCGTTATTGTCTTCTTTTTAGCCATTCTAGTGAATATGTAGTGGTACCTCATTGTGATTTTATTAGCATTTTTTAAGTGGCAAATGATGTTGAGCATCTTTTCCTACACACATTAGTCATTCATATACCTTTCCTAGTGATGCATCATTTCAAATAATTTGCCCATTTGTTAATTGTGTTGTTTTCCTTTTGAATTGTGTGTGTGTGTATATATATATATATAAATATATATAATAAATATATATAATATATAAAAATACACATAAATGTGTATATATAAAATAAAATAATGATAAAATATGATAATGATAAAATAAAATAAAATATAAAATAAAAGACATTTAACCTATGTATATAGGTTAATATATATGTATATAGGTTAAATGTCTTTTATCAGATTTAAGTTTTTCATATATTATTTCTCAAACTTTTTGTGGTCTTAATGGTGTCTTCTGTAATTTTGATGAAGTCCAATTCATTATTTCTTTCCTTTACAGATCATGCTTTTGGTGTCATATCTATGAAACTGAAGAACCATCAGAGGGATAAGAAGAAAACCAGAAAACATGTCATGAAACCCCAGAGAAGGTAAAGTATTAGGAAGAAGGGTATGAATAAGCACTGCTGTCAAAACCTGCAAAATGTCCAAAAAGGACGAATAAGGCAAAAAGGTCACTAAATTTGGGGAATAATAATAATAATAATGACTAGCTATTGATATTATTGAAAGCTTATTTTATGCCAGGCCCTATACTATGATCTCACTTCTAGTTTCAGTAACTAGGTAGAGGAAATTCAGTATTATTAATATTATCAACATTTCCCCCTATGCCTCTAAACATATTGGTCTCAGAGTGTGTAACATAAGATTTGGAGATGAGAAATTCTCTTTAGGCTTGGGTTCCACAATGTTTTGGTTTGGGGCAGACCACTTACCTTTCCTGAACCTGTTATTATCTGTAAGAATAGTCATTACCAATTTGTAGTTGGGGCTGTTGCAGGAGATGATACATGCAAAGCACCCAGCATTGCCTAGTCTATAGTGCACACTCAAAAACAGAAGTTGTAATTACTAGTTGTCATTTTCAGCTAGAGATTTAAAAATGTTTTTAAAACTGTTACACTCTATAGAATATATTATTTTAATTTTTAAAATCCTAAATATTTTGCTCATAAAAAAGTAACTTTCCTCCTTTCCCATCATCCAAAGAAAATAACTAATGCTTCTTTTTTAATGGCTTTATTAAGATATGATTCACATACCATACAATTCTCCCATTTAAAATGTACAAGTCTGTGGTGTTTAATACATTCACAGAATTGTGCAACCATCACCACAGTTTATGTTAGAACATTTTCATCACCCCCAAAAGGAATTCTGTACCCATTAGCAGACTCTCTGTGACCCCCAAGTCCCCTATCCCAAGGCAGTAACTAATCTACTCTGTAGATTTGCCTGTTCTGGATATTTCATATAAATGGAATCATATAATGTGTAACCTTTTGTGGTTGGCTTCTGTTAAAGAAAACCAGAGCCAGACAATAGGTTCAAGCTGTGAACAGAGATTTTACCCAGGAACTATGACAACAGGAAAAAAGAGACCTCAGTATGGAATGGTGCTTAATTCCGAATACAAGGCAAGTGGAGCCCGTTGAAGGTAAAGGGGTGGAGGAAAATTACTAGAGGAGACATCAAGGGTAGGGAGAATTCTTGCTAAACCTACCTAATGGAATTCTCGCAGAAGGCGGGCTAAGGTGATGAGGAATTTGGTCAGATATTGAGGATAATCAGGTTTTGAAGGTGGGAGATTCTGCTAAATTGACTTAACAGGATTCTTGCTAAATCCGGGCTATGCAGTCCTGAGCACAAGGCCCACGGCTGAGGCCTAGTTGAGAAAAGGACTTAGAGGAAGCTGACTAAAGTTGGTCAAGGAGAGGGTCTTTGTTACTTCTTTCATACTATTTCAAGTTTCCTCTGTGGTGTAGCATGTATCACCACTTCATTTCTTTTTATTGCTGAATAATCTCCCATTGTATGGATAGAACAGATTTTATCTATCTATTCTTTGTCCATTGAATGGGCATTTGGGTTGTCTCTATTTTTTGGCCCCTATGAATGGCTGCTATCTTTTGGCTGCTATTGACATTTATGTACAAGTTTTTGTATGGACATATGTCTTCATTTCTCTTGTATGGACATATATCTAAGTGTGGAATTGCTGGGTCATATGGCAATTTTATGTTTAACCTTTTCAGGAACTGCCACACTGCTTTCCAAAGAGGCTGTACCGTTTTGCAATTCCACCAGCAATGTATGAGGATTCCGATTTCACCACATTCTCCCCAACTCATATTATTATCTTTATTTTTGAATATAGCTGTCCCGAGTGTGAAGTGGTACCTCACAGTGGTTTTGATTTGCATTTCCTGATGGTTAATAATGTTGAGCACTAATCAATACTGCTTTAATCCCTATGAAGTGTAGATAAGATGTGGGAGATTTATTTAAAGGATAGAAAACAATTGGTAAATGACCCAGTAGCCTGTTGCTTTTGGAGCCTGTTACTTGTGCCTTCAGGGTCTTTCTGGGACGGGGACACACAGTGGATTTACTCATTTCCTTCAGCCTCTGTAGTCTCATCAATTTAGGTTCTAGGTCATTGTTTTGGATCTAATACACACACTAGTCACCTGTCATTACATCCCTCATATGCTGTCCAAAGTTACGAAAATAAAAAAGACAAGTAGAGAGTTTGGTATCCTAGTAAGAGACTCCATAGAAATCCATGACTTGATTCGAGAAAATAGGTGTAATTCTGTGTTATTGTAGGAATCTTGAATCATAGACCAAAAGCCCTTCTTCATGGTCACTGGTAAATAAAGAAAATTCTTCTTCTATTTGTGTTGACAAGGCCAGCAAACTTTGTTTGTAAAAAGCTGGATAGTATATATTTTTAGTTTTGTGAGTCATGGAGTTTCTGTTTCAACTACTCAACCCTGCAGTTGTACTGCAAAAGCAGCCACAGACCATAAACAAACAAACAGGTATGATTGTATTCCAATAAAACTTTATTTACAAGAAACAGGTGTTGGGCTGGATTTGGCCCACAGGTTCTAGTTTGCTGATCCCTGGTGTAGATAAAAGGAGAGATTCTTGAGATTTCTTTCTATAGAAACCTAAAAATGGACAAGGGAGGATGCTTTTTATTTTTCCTACACAGATGTTTTACAATTGTACTTGGCTTCTCACTATCCTGGGTGGGTCAATTGATTGATTTTGCAGAGATTATTTGTCTCTTTCTTTAAAATTTTTTTTTATTGCTAGGACAGCATCTTAGAGTAATTTAAATCAGAGAGAATTTCCAAGCCACCTTTAGGAACAACTTATTCTCATTATTAATGACTTCAAAAAAATCTGAGCTCAACAGGAATATTTAATTTGCTTATTAATTTCATCATTTTCACTCAGTTTAAGCTCTTTCATGTGCTTCTCTTATTTCTATTACAGTGAAAGTGTCCATAAAATTATACTAGTTATTGATATAACTAGTAACAGGACAGACAGCTAGGAAAATTTTTTTAATACCTCATTTCAAAGTCTAGACCACTATAGCTGTTGTCTTTAAAAACACCCTTTAAGAAGCTCAACGGAATCAAAATTTAGACTGAAGCAGAAGAGTGAAGGGAACAACCTTTTGGTTTGAGAGGCTAGGCTGGGGCATGGGCTGAGGCAGTGCAGATCCACATCTGTGACCTGCCCTGGGACCCCAGGCTCTGTCATTTGCAGCTTAAAGAGTCCTAGCCAATACAGGGGACTTTCTCTTGGAGTTGAGATGTGAAGGATGATGGCTGGGTGCTAGCTGGACAGGGAGGGACCAGGGCCCAGGCAGAAGGAAGGGCCTGTGCAAGGACATAGACGTAAGTGAGAAAATTGTGTGTTCTGGGAATGGCAAGGACTTTATTTTTCCCAGAAACCAAAGTAAAAAGGGATAAAGGGACCGGGAGCGGTGGTTCACGCCAGCACACTGGGAGGCAGAGGCAGATGAATCACCTGAGGTCAGGAGTTTGAAAGTAGCCTGGTCAACATGGTGAAACCACATCTCTACTAAAAATACAAAAATTAGCCGGACATGGTGGCGCACGCCTGTAATCCGAGCCACCGGGGAGGCTGAGGCAGGAGAATCGCTTGAACCCGGGAGGGGGAGGTTGCAGTGAGCCAAGATTGCACCACTGCACTCCACTCCAGCCTGGGCGACAGAGCAAGACTCTGTTTCAAAAGAAACAAAGGGATACAGGTGGGAGAAGAGGCTCTACAGACAGATCAAATCACAAATGGCCTTAAAAGCCCTGCAAGGTGCCTAGATTTTGTTCTATACAGGATGGGGGAAGCCAGTAAACAATTTTGAGCAAAGCAGCGATATGAGCAGATTTGTGGGCTTGGAGGGTTGTACTAATGGAGGCAAGAACACAAGTTATGGGTTGGTTAACGTTGTCTGGGTGAGAGATGACGAAAGCCTGAGCTAGCACACTGACAGTGGGCATGGAGAGAAGGGAAAGTCCAGAATATGAGAGCTATGAAGGAGGAGGCATGAACAGTGATAAGGGCTGCCTGCGGTGGAGAACAGAGAACAGGGAAGATTCTGGGAGGACTCTTGGCTTCCTGGTTGGAATAGCGGTATTGATGAAGAGGCTGATTCTCAAGACAGGATATAAGTTATGTGGCTGATGTGGGGAAGAAAGATGCTGAGTTTAATTATGGATACGTTGAGACAGAAGTGTATGGCGGCTGGGGTGGGGGGCGGGGCGCAGTGGCTCATGCCTGCAATCCCAGCACTTTGGGAGGCCTAGGTGGGCAGAGCACCCGAGGTCAGGAGTTTGAGACCAGCCTGGCCACGTGGTGAAACCCCCTCTCTACTAAAAATACAAAAATTAGTGGGCGTGCCTTTGGGCGCCTATAATCCCAGCTAGTCAGGAGGCTGAGGCAGGAGAATTACTTGAACCTGGGAGGCGGAGGTTGCAGTGAGCTGAGATTGTGCCATTGCACTCTAGCCTGGGTTGAGAGAGAGAGATTCTGTCTAAAAAAAAAAGAAGTGTATGGGGACTATCCAGTTGGATTATGTAGGAGACAGTTGGATAATCAGAGATAAGTGACGGTTGTTGAAGAGAATGCTCAGAAAGTGTTTGTATGGTGAGGGGAGAAGAGGTACTGACTCTTGGAGACACAGCTACTCAAATTGTGGTCAGGAGCAGCCAGAAAGGGAAGAGAAATAACCAGGGAGAATGTAAGTAACCAAAGTCAAGGGATGAAATACTTATGAGGAGGATGAAGGGGTTAAGGGCATCTGATAGCCACAAATAGCAAGCTCTATAAAGGCAAAAAAGAGTGCATTGAATTTGGGCACTAATGGAGAAATGGTTATTAAAACAGTTTCAGGTGGTTACACGAGGTAAAGCCCTGACTGCTTTAGGGGAGGTGGGTGAGGAAGACCTCCCGGCAGCCAGTTGAGAACACCGTATTTATGTTTCAATGTGAAGGACAAGGGAAAAGATAACCTAGAATTTGGGAACACACAGGCCTAGGAATGGCGCTGTTTTTCAATTATAGAAGAGGTGAAGCATGTTCATATGCTATATGGGAAAGAGTCACTGACTCTTGAATATAAAAGAGGAAGAAAGAATGAAGAAAAGGATAAAGATGAAGGAAAGAGAAGAAATATTGACGGAACAAAGACCAAAAGAAGAGAAGGGAAGATAGGATCCCAGGACAGGTAAATGGGTGAAGTAATTGCCTTGGTATCTGTTCGTCATGTATATTTATCTGGTGCATATTATGAGCATGCTAAATAAGTAGAAAATGCAGTACTGATGACCATTGTTAAGCTCACGGTAGCCAGAGAAACATGAAACAAGTATTAAACAGTGCTAAGCAACAATAATGCTTGACAAAATATGAGAGTTTTGACAAGAATGGCAAGATTATGGCACCCTAACCCTTGCTGGTCTCTTCTTGACCCAGGACAAACGATAATCACTGTGTTTTTTCTGTGCTCTGTCTTGGATGCAGAATTCAGCACAGGGATTTAGGCAGCCTCTAACAGTTTATGAGAGTTGGAGCTTGAAGTTGAAAGCTATTTGCTATCCTTGGATTATGTTAAAAATGGTTAAGTACCATAAGAATTTTATAGAAAGTTATATTGTTTCCCAGAGTAAATTGTTTGCATTTCAACGAAACAGATATGTGATATGTTCTGTTACTTTAGTAGTGCCCACACCATTACAATCAAAGGCTCAGTTAGGGCTTATTGAACTCATTCCATTATTTTAGTTTTTGAGACAGGGTCTCTCTGTTGCCCAGCTTGGAGTGCATTGGAGCAAACATGGCCCAATGTAGACTCGACCTCCTGAGCTCAAGCAATGCTCCTGCCTCAGCCTCCAGAGTAGCTGGGACCACAGAGTAGCTGTGTGCCGCCACACCTGGCTCAATTTTTTGTTTTTGTTTTGGTGGGGTGGGGGAGGGAGGGTCTCCCTATGTTGCCCAGGCTGGTCTCGAACTCCTGGGCTCAAGTGATCCTTCTGCCTCAGCCTCCCAAAGTGCTGGGATTACAGGCATGAGCCCCTATCCCTGACCTCATTTCATAATTTTTAAGAGATCTTATAAGGAAATAAGTCAACTCAATATATGTAAACACATTATTGTTTATAGCACTTCTCTAAGTAAAGACGTCTGTCAAGTTTATATTATAGTATCTGACAACTTTGTCTACCCTTGCAATTCAAACTCATTTTCTCTTTAACAATTTAAACTTGTTTTCTTCGTTCTTATGGAAGATGGAAAACAGCTGGTGAGCATCCTCAGCTAATCCTTATTAAATGCCTTCTTAAAAACAATCCTTTAGCTTGAGGACATTAAGCTAAGTGAAAAAACCAGTCACAAAAGGATAACTACTGTATGATTCCACTTATATGAAGTGCTTAGAGTAGTCAAATTCATAGAGACAGGAAGTAGAATGGTGGTTGCCAGGGGCTGGAGGAAGGGGGAAAGAGTTGTTATTGTTTAATGGTAACAGAGTTTTAATATTTCAAGATGAAGAGAGTTCTGTGGATGGATGGTAGTGATGGTAACACAACAATGTGAATGCACTTAATGCCACTGAACTGTACTTTTAAAAATGATTAAGATGCTCAAAACACAATCGTATAGGTATGTAGAGAGGCATGTATTTACCCTTTGGGGGTATCAGAGAAACCATTACCTAGTAACTGCATCTGCTACGGAATTGTTTGCTCTGTTCCATTTGTTATTCATCCTTTCTTTGTGGCTTCTCTTTCCCCTTCTTCCAGAAAGTTTTGTTGCTCTTCTCTGGACCATCTTCAAGTCTTCTACAAACCAGATGTAGTTTTGGAAAGTGGCAAAGCCAGTGTAGCGAGGAAGCCGTCTCAGAGGTATCAGGGTTTTGTGTGGCGTTAAGGTTGCTGTCGTTGACAAGCCTATGGTTTGTCCTCATCCCTAGGTGTGGCTTCTGTTCTTTCCATCTATAAAGGGGGAGTGGGTAAACTAGATGTACTCTAATGGAATGTATAGCTCACCATTATCTTTGGCTTTTTTCATTGTGAGTTTGTGTTACCATTCCATGAGTTTTAGGTTTATGTAATGAAATATCATACATTTGTTTTTCAAAATTATGAATTCAATACAAGCTCAAAGCACCAAACTTGTGAACTTGTTTTTCCACTTTCCCCATCTCTTTTATTGTACTGAATTTCTCTGTTGGAATGTTTCTAAAAGTAAATGTCCTTGCTTTTTGGTTAAGAACTGTGATTTCTGAATGGACCACCTGAATATAACAGGGCGGTATGTCTTAATTAGTGCGCTTTCTTTTCCCACCCCTGTAACACTGAGCTGAGTCTTTACTTTCATAGTTTATCACTTACAATTAAATCTTACAGGTTTCAGGCTTTATTAGGACTGCCTCATCAGTAAAGTAGTTCAGCCTGGCTTCATTTTAAATATCTTTCCTTTGCTCTTACCTAGCAGAAAAAGCCTTTGAATGAAAACCTGGACATTTGGAATCCTTCCTCTGTTAGTGTGTGATTATTGTCCAGTTACCTTAAAAAAAATCATATAGCACAGGTGTGCTGGTAAGCCCTTGTCACCGCGATTTGATGATACCACTATTGGCTTGACTGAGTATTTGCTCTTAGTCATCAGTTGTTTCAGAGAGGTGAAGAGGAGGAGGGTGGGGAGGTATTTAGCAGAATAGTGGTGTTTAAGATTTACCCAATACCTAAAATATCTAGAAAAAAATCAAGAAACCCAACCCAAACTTTCTTGTTTTCTTTCTGAGAAAACATTAATGTGAAATTGACACTGTGCTAGTTAGTAATTGCATGGTGTGTGTCTCTCACTTCTATTACCACCACCTAAAAAACACTCACATGCCCTCCCCCAGCTAGTAGCCCCCCAAGGTAACTGCTGCTGTGATTTTCTGTTGTGACTGTGTGGTCTATGGACTTACACTCCAGTAAATTGTGGCTCCAGTTTTGGTAGACTGATCACATCCCAGGATTGAAGTGACTTTGGATCTGTTATTTAATATTCAGGAGTGCTGACTGGGAACACTAGAGGGACTGAGGAAGAAGTCAGATGTGACATCTGTGGTGGGTCCAAGTTTTATCCTACATTAAAAGAAGTTAGATCCTCCTATCACTGATTTATAGAAGTTGATGTTGGTCTGGAGCTTGATGCCATGCTGGCGCCATGCTGTCTGCTGGCCTTTCAAAGGGAATTCTGGCCGCCTTAATTTGGCTTCATATTTCTTGGATGACCCATGTGTTTTGGACCAAATAAGTGTCTGTGCAGCAGAGTTCAGTGGGACCATTTAGCTCTGCGTTACCGGGAAGTGCTGCTGGCCCAGTCCTTACATGATCTGGGTGTTATGTGACCATAACCAGACTTAGGCTTCAGTCCTTGTTAACACGCTGATGCTTTGAATGGGCCTGGGTCAGTGGTTTGTCTTGAAGTCTATATACAGTCAACAAAACAGGGCAGTTGCAGAGTGCCTTGACAATCTCGTCATCTAATGAGAAAGCTGCTTCCCCAGTGTCTGGAAATATGCAGTCAAATTTGTACCCCCAAGGGATATGGCATAGAACTTATTAAATATAATCTATTACACCATAATATTGCTGGACAGATGAAGTTAGAGGAAGCACTCTACATTTCATATTTGAAATCAGACAATGGTGGGGAAGATTTTTATGCTGCCAAATGTATCATAAAGGACATTCCTCAGCCTCTAGCACATTGCATGGCAGTGAATTATACCCTCAGAATACGTGCGCATGAACAAATTTAATTAGTAGCTCTTAGATTCTCATTCTGCAAATTCTATTGAAAACTTTCATAGTCTTGGCATTCCTTGCCGTTTTCCTCTGCCTGTTACATAGCTAAGATCACCCCAACTATTTTGTAGTTTGAGGCTACAGCATGTTTCTCAACCACTGATATTGAGAAGCCAAAATCCAGGAGAGCTTTTCCTGGGATTTTAGAGAGGAAAGGAGGATGACCTCCAGACTGTGCTGAAAACTTAACTGAGATGGAAAGAGGATTATGCCTCTCAGCAGCACAGAAAACAGCAAATTAGGTTTGAGAATTCAAGAGATGAGTATTAAGCAGTAGCTCACAAATAGAAGCCGCCAGTTCAAAATGCAGTACGATATGTGAATCACTGCTAAACTGAACCCTATTGGCATATCAAAGAATATATAGTTGTTTGTTTTCAGAAGGTTGTAGAGATTATCGTAGGTTTTGAAGCAGCTGGGGAGAAGGGATACAGGAACAGTTTTCTCTCAGTGTGAAAGGGCACAGCCACTTAAAAAGGTGTCAGAAAAACAATATGTGCAGAAGAGCAGTCCTTGGGGAAA
Organism: Macaca fascicularis; assembly: GCF_037993035.2. Lineage (NCBI taxonomy): Eukaryota > Metazoa > Chordata > Mammalia > Primates > Cercopithecidae > Macaca > Macaca fascicularis. The sequence goes on along the minus strand of NC_088381.1, from coordinate 98,569,928 downwards.
TCCCAGAGCCTTAGCAGCAATGTGGGAAGACATAAGGACCAAAAGAAATGTCACATTTCTGACTCTTTCCTACCCTTTTGTATTTGTTTTGGTCTTTATTTCTTCCAGCATGGCATGTGGAAGGGACGAAGGAAGAGAACATTAATCTTGAACACTAGAGAAGAAAGGGAGAGAGATGGATGATCTCAGAGCAGTAGAAAACAGCCTTTTAAACACCATGACAGCATGGAATCCTCTAGAAGGTATGTCTGCTTTAGACTGTAGGACAATCTCTTTTTTTTTTCTTTTTTGTTTCAATCAATGTGATCACAAAGAGTCAACACAGGTTTGGTAGAGTGAGAAGAGGTAGTGCAGCCTATTTGCTTGTTTGTTTGTTTTTCTGTTATTTCATCCTTAAAGGTAAACAAAACCCTCCATTATATGTGCTTCTAAGGCTTTTAAAAATCAAAGGAGACAGTGGGAAGTCCAGGTGATATGGAAATAGTCTGATATTGTATCTGCAAAGCCCCTAGCCTCAGCAGGCACATCCTGGGTTCCATTTCTCTGGTGTCCCTTCCCCTGCCCCGCTTCCCTGTTTGAAGTGGCTGGGCACATTGCCTCCACCTGGAAGCTGATAAGACACCCTCACTGCACACTGTCAAGGTTTTCCAAGAAAAATAGCAAAGAATGCAGTTGTGTTGAGGTACAGGAGTTGCTGACTGGCAGGGTCTCTGAAGAATCAACAAGCCCACGTTTCTGCCTCCTGTCATGTTCCTAAGCTGATTCTCAGCTCAAAATTAATAAAATTGATGTGTTTTTGTAAATCAACAAGTACAGAGCTTCAGCTCATTTTCTGAATCTCGATGTGCCAATTTAAGAACATTCCCCTCTGCTCAGAAATTACTCTGAAGAATATTTGTAGGAAAGGCATTGCCCAGAAAGTGGTTGTAATTTTGTGTATGTTTGTTCATATTAATGATAATTTGGCTAATATTTGTTGGGCACCACTGTGAGCTTGGCTCTGTGCTTGGCAGTGGGGTCAGAGCGGTGAACAAGATTCTACTCTGGGAATGTTTCAATATTTAAGGAAAGAACTTGGTTATTTTTGAGGTGGTATTGCATAGAAGAATTGAACATTGAAAACACGGTTTAAAAACAAACGGTATTAAACACTACATATAAGTCCTCAAAGATTTTGCTTTTTGTCCTTTTATTAGGGAGGAGCATTTAATATCAAAATTACTATCTGAGTGGCCATAATTCAAGAGAAAAAAACTGCAGAGGCTTGTGATTTTAGTAGGAGAATTTTTTGTAGCTATCTGTCTCACAAAGAACATCTGTGGGATGCATTCTTATTTGAAGGAAGTTTAACTGTCTCAGAGCTTTTGTGTTTTTATATCGAGGAGCATACATTTGAAGGAGAAGTTCCTATCCTTATATTTGAAGCAGATTTGCATCAAAGCATAAGCTTCATGCACTGTTCAAGACCTTCCCACTAGGTTGTATCCTATTATTTTGCATAATTGTAACCATACTTCGGTGCTGCATTGATTCTCTAACCATTTCCTTTGGGATAATCGGAAACATCTCTTTTGAGATTGAGTCAGGAATGTAGAAGTAGAACTAATCAGGTTCCTGTGGCGTGTACCGTTTCAAACCACCGTGCTCTTGGAGCTTTCTCCATTTCTTTCTGTGGTATGTCCGTTTACTGGAAATAATCGCCTCAAAACAACTAGGTCTATCTTGCTGAGTTTTACCCGATGGTTTACCTTTTCTCTCATCTTCTCTTTCCTCTTGCCTTCCTGCGTCCCCATACTTCAGGAGTTATGCTCCTTTTCTTTGTGACATTTACTTGATGAGTATGACTGTAAAGACACTGTTAATGTCTCCCCTCGCCCCCACCCTCCCCACTCATCTTTGTGTCCTGGATAAGGGAGAGCTTTGATTTGAGGGAACTAAGAGTGAATGGTGAGTGAGCAGGCTGGAGCTCCTTGGGAGCCAGGCCATGCATCAGCTCCAACAAGCCCCGCCACTCAGGTGCAGCCATCTCCAATCCTGAGCTCATTTTTATGTCCCCAGCAAACATGCATAATCTTAGACAAATAAACAATCCTGCCAAAAAGGGCATCCAACAGTTCCTTAAGACAGAGCAACAATTCTTGGCTCCAGGATCAGTAAAATTATCTATTTTCAAAACAATCCCTGTTAAAAAAGGAACCAACAAAGAGGATAGTGTTGTTTATGTAACTTTTTGTAAGGTTATAAAGTTTTTTTTTTCTCTCTCTGGGTACAAAATGGGTACGGTATGTGTTCCCAAGCCTAGAGAGGTTGTTTGGGAAAGCAATGATATCTCTTGAGATTTTCCTTTGCTAATGACTTTAGCCTTTCTCCCTTGTGGAAAAAAAAAATGTTGTTTTTAACGTTCTGCTCTACAAGTTCTTAGGAATGGTTGTTGGGAACCGGGTACCTTGGATCATTTCTCTTGCCCCTGAGAGCTGTTCTCAGGCCCTGTGAGGTGAACGGTCAGGGGTGACCTAGCATGGCAGCCATGGAGCTCCTTTGTTGCAGGTGGGAGGAGGTGGCAGGGTCCTTGCCGCAGTGACTCCAGCTCCTGACTGGTACCTCTGGCCTCCCCGGATGTCCACCACGACTTTTTTAACCTGGCTGAACACAATTTCTCTAATTGTTTTTTTCTTACGACCTTCTGGCCATCAGCTTCCACTCGTTGCCTGCCAGTTGGCTGCAATTAGCATTACTGGAGCCCATCTAGAAAGAGGGCAACATATTATATGTGTGGGGAGAGTGGAGGGCTTCACACAGCCTTCAAGAAACCTGAAAAATGAAACCAAAAATTTAAAAATCCACAAATAAGGGATTCAAAAACCTTATATGCTCAGAGGCTACTGTAGAGAGAAAAGCAAAGATGAAAGAAAGCGAAGGGCACCCTGCCATCTTAAACAAGGAAAGAAGAATAAATTAACGTGAAGAGACCTTTGTAGAGGGAAGAATGTCCAAACACAGGAATACAAGGCAGACTAGAGGTCCAGGTTACACGGAGTTGATCAGTGAATTCTCACCTAGTATAAGTACCAGTGGCACCATTTAGGGATGTGAAATGTGGGAGATAGTGGGATCTGTCCACCGCACCACTAGGGATTCTGGTGGGGGTCATCCCCAGCATGCTTTTCCTTGGAACTCCCTTTTCTTCATGTCTCGTGTCATTGGCTGTGTCATTCAATGGGGACAGAAATAAAAACGAGGTAGTTATTTGAGTTTCAGATCAGCTGTACCCACTAGCTATATTTCATTTGTTTGTTTTGCAGGGAGTAATTTAGGATCACCAATGTAATTGCTGATTTTACTAGTTATCACTGAGAAGCATTTCACATCAAATTTCAGCTGCATACCATGCTCCCATCTCCACTTAGGCTTACATTGGACCTGGTCTTGGGTCCCTTTGGGATCTGAGTGTGTTTCATTTCTCTGTATTTCTTGGCTTAATGAAAATTGTCAGATATGTCTTAACTTTACTCATTTGCTCAGAGATAACCTTCAGGACACAGTGAAAAATAAGGATATTAGGCCAAAGGTCACCTGTTTGTTCAGAATTTCTGGAAAATACCAAAAATATTACTTGTTTTGACTGTACAAGTAGAGTTTTAAATTTTATTTATTTAAATTTTAAAGTACATCTTGCTCTGAAGAGCTGCTGCTTTGATTTTGGAGAAGGATAATTCTCACCCACCAACCATTTATTAATTTAGTACCTACTAAATGCTATAAGAGAGCAGAGTGTGGAGAGGGCCTCGCTGATGTGACTCATAGATTTGGGCAGGCTTCCCTGAAGTGGGCTTTGACAAATGAATAGGAGCTTCCCTGGTGGAGATAGAAGAGGGAGGACATTTCAAGCATAGCAGAGCCCCAGAGCCATGCGAATAAAGGGCTTAAGAGGGGCAGCGACAGCTCCTGAGTGAGGCAAGCCAGCCAGATGGTAGAGCAAGAGGTAGGCATTGAGGTTAGAAAGAAAGATTAGGGTCAGGCTTTGTATGCCAAGAAAAGAATTCAGATTTTGTCCTTCAAGCACTGAACAGTCATCTAAAATTCTTAGGATTATGATATGGGAGGTATAGTGAACATTTTGCACCCTTCTTGGCTGTCCAGCAAAGAATGATGCTGGAGAGATGGTGGAGAACTGGCTTTCTGTGTTAGCGGAGTTCCCCACCTTATGATGCAAGTAGGCCCCTGCTATAGGTGCTGAAAGTGTGATGTACCCTCTTTCCAGTCTTCCTCGAAGTTCAGAAATGGGCACATGACCTGGGCTCTGCCAATCAGATGTCTCCACTTCAGATTGAATAGTGACATGAAGAAGCAGAGACCTCAAGCAAGATCCATTTCTGGAGATGGAGCCATTGGTTCTAGAAGCAGCAGAGGGCAAACACCTGAGGGTCAGGGTCAAGTGTCCACTGGTTCAGGGTGGTGATGGAAGTTTGTGTGTCTGCCCAGCAGGAGCAATGATGCTTTGCCCTCACCATCTCCTCAGCATGAATTTGGGCATTGCTGCTGGCCGCATAGCTTCCAAACCTGGCTTTTTAGCTCTCCAAGACATCCAATGAGCTGCCTAATGTTTTAAAAAATTTTTAAGTCATGTCTTTTAAGGTTTAACTTAGAGTAAGATGTACCCTTTTAAAGTTTATAGTTCAATGAGTTTTGACATATATAGTTGCATGATCACCACCATAAAATAGAGACTATTTCCATTAGGCCAGAAAGTTCCCTTGTGCCCCTTTGAAGTCAACCCCCTCCCTATTCACTCCCGGCGACCTCTCATTTGAATTTTTGTTCCTGAAGTTTTGCCTTTTCCAAGCACTCATATAAATGGATCATATGGCATGAAGCTGTTGTGTCTGAGATTTTTTTTCATTTAGCACCATGCTTTTGAGATTAATTCATGTTGTTGTATATGTCAGTTTATTTCTTTTTATTGTTGTTATTAGATTGTTTGGTTATATCACAATTTGTTTATATGTTCACTAGTTGATGGACATTTGGTTTCTTTCCAGTTTTGGGCTATTAGGCATAACACTATTATACCGTGAACATTCATACAATTTTTTTTTTTTCCATTTGGTAAATACCTGGGAAAGATCACTGGGTCATATGGAAAGTGTAAAACTTTATAAGAAACTGCCAAACTGTTTTCCAAAGATTATACCCTTTTGCATTCCCACTAGCAATGTATGTAAGTTCCACTTGCTCTGCAGTCCTCAACAGCAATTGGGATTGTCAGTCATATAATTTTAGTCATTTTAGTAGGTGTGTAGTGATATGTCATGGTGGCTTTAATTAATTAAAATTAATTTAATTTAAATTAATTTTTAATTTAATAATGCAAAATAAAAGCTTTCCCTAAAAGCTATTAATGTTGAACATCTTTTCATGTGCTTATTTGCATCCATACATCATTTTTGGTGAAATGCATGTTTAAATATTTTGCCCAGTTTTTATTGTGTTGCATATTTATCATTGTATTATAGGAATTCTTTATTCTAATACAAGTCTATGATCAGATATTTGTTTTCCAACTATTTTTCCAAGTCTGTGGCTTGTCTTTATTTTCTTAACACTACTTTTCAAAGAGCTGAATTTTTAATTTTGAAGAGGTATAATTAACTTTTTATAGTTCATGATCTTTTTGTGTCCTAAGAAGTCTTTGCAGAAAGTTATAAGTTATGAAATATAATAATATTGGATAGTCTATGAATATGATTTATCTATTTATTAGGGTCTTTAGTTTCTCTCAGTAATGTTTTATAATAAATGTATATATCTTATGCATTTTTTGTTAGATTTATTCCTAAGTATGTCATGTTTTATGAGACTCTTGTAAATGATACTGTTTTTAAATTTAAATTTCCAACTGTTTGTGGTTAGTATATACAATTTATTTTGAGCAAATCATCCACTGCATCTAAGTTAGCCTAAAGTTGTTCTTTATTTTTCCTCATTATTCTTTTAATATTTGTAGGATATGTGGTGATATTTCCTCTTTTATTTCTGGTATCGATAGTTTGTATCATCCTCCTTTTTTCTTGAACAGTCTGGCAAAATGTTCATAAATTTTATTGAACTTTTCAAAGAACTTGCTTTTGGTTTCATGAATTTTCTGGTTTTTCTGTGTCCCATTTCATGGTTTCTGTTCTTATTTTATCATTTCCTTCCTTCTTCCTACTTTTCTTTCACCTGGTCTTCTTTTCCTAGTTTTTTAAACTTGATCTTATCCAAGAGGCTGAGAAGTGATATTTTCCTAATTCATAAATGTAAAAGATTAGATAATTGATTAAAGACCTTTTTTCTTTTTCTTTTCTTATTTTTTTAAGAGACAAGTCTTCACTGTTGCCCAGGTTAGAGTGCAGTGGCATGATCATATCTCACTGTAGCCTTGAACTCCTGGGCTCAAGTGATCCTCCCACCACAGCCTCCCGAGTAGTTGGAACTATAGTCATGCACCACCAAGCCTGGCTAATTTTTATTTTTATTTTGTAGATGTAGAGTCCTGCCATGTTGCCCAGGCTGGTCTTCAACCAAGTGATTATCCTGCCTTAGCATCCCAAAGTGCTGGAATTAATGCTAAAAATTTATTCCAGGCACTGCTTTAACTGCATTCCACAAAATTTTGATGTGTTGTATTTTCATTTTCATTCCATTGAAAATATTTACTAATTTATTTATAATTTCTTTTTTGGCTCCAAGGTTATCTAGAAATGTATTGTTTAGTTCCCAAATCTTTGGGGGGATCTTCCAAATATATTTCTGTTATTGGTATCTCGTTTAATTCTACTCTGTTCCAAGAACATACTTGGTATGATTTCAGTCCTTTAAAATTTCTTGATTTGTTTTATGGCCCAAACTATGGTCTATCCTTATGAGTGTTCCATGTGAACTAAAAAAAAAAAAAAGTTTATTCTGCTGCTTTTGGGTGGAGGATTCTATTAATATTAGTTAGGTCAAGTTAGTTGATGGTGTTATTCAAGTCATCTATATCACTGCAAATATTTTCTTGGTACTTGTTTTATCAAATGCTAAGAAAAGAGTGTGTTGAAGTCTCCAGATATAGTTGTGGATTTGTCTATTTTTCCTTTGATTTTCATCAGTTGTCTTTTATATATTTTGAAGGTTTTGTTATTAGGTGCAAAGACATTCAGAATTCTTATATCTTCTTGGTGAATTGACCTTTTTGTCTATATTTAATGCTTCTCTTTATCTCTGGAAATATTATTTGTTCTGATGTCTTTTTGACATTAATATGATTTGTCTATTTTTCCTTTGATTTTCATCAGTTGTCTTTTATATATTTTGAAGGTTTTGTTATTAGGTGCAAAGACATTCAGAATTCTTATATCTTCTTGGTGAATTGACCTTTTTATCTATATTTAATGCTTCTCTTTATCTCTGGAAATATTATTTGTTCTGATGTCTTTTTGACATTAATATGGTCTTTCTAGCTCCTTTTTGTTTCGTGTTTGTATAGTATAGTATATCTTTTCTCATTCTTTAACATGTAACATATATATGTCTTTATACTAAAGTAGTCTCCTTGTCAATAGATTTTTCTTTCAATCTGACAATCTCTACCTTTTAATTCTTAGGTCATTTACATTTCATGTGATCATTCATGTGATTAATTTACATCTACCTATCTTGCTAGTTTTCCACTTGTCCCATCCATTTTGTTTTTATTCTCTTCTTTTCCTATATTCTTTTCAAGTTATTAGGTATTTTCAGTAATTCCATTTTATTTCTACTATTTGCTTATAAGTTACATATTTTTTTAAAGTTGTTGCTCTTGGGTTCACAATGTACACATCTTTAACTCTTCACACTTGACCTTAAAACATCTTCTATCGCTTCTCTTAAATAAAAAATATGCTTTTATTTCCTCCCTTCCATTCTTTGTGCTATTGTTTTGTTTTTTACTTCCGAACATGTTATGACCTCAAAATATATAGTTACTGTTTTGCCTTAAACAGTCAATAATCTTTTAAAAAGAGCAAACATTTTTTTACTTCCATTTGTTACCATCTTCAGGATTCTTCAATTCTTCGTATAAATCAAAATTTCCATCTGGCTTCACAGTCTTCCTGTCTTTAATATTCTTGTTGTGTACTAGTGCTAGCAATTCATTTTTTTTTTTTCTGAAAAAGGCTTTATGTCATTATTTTTAAAAGATGTTTGCTGGGTATAGAATTCTGTGTTAACTCCTCCTTTTTTTCCTTTTAGTGAATAAATAATGCCACTTCTATTATCTTCTGACGTTCATATTTTTTGACAAAAAGTTTGCTGTATATCTTACCTTTCTTCCTTATTATGTAATCTTTCATATTTCTCTGGATGCTGTCTAGCTTATCTCTTGATATTGATTCATAGTAGTTTGATGTGTCTGTTGGGTGTGAGGAATATGTGTCTTAAATTTGCTAATTCTGTTTGGGGTTCTGTGAGCTTCTTAGATCTGTGGTTCACTAATTCAAAAAATTTAAGGCCATTATCTTTTCACATATTTTCTTCTGCCCCAATTCTCTATCTCCTTTCCTTTTACATCTTCAATTAATCCTGTGCTCTTATTTTCTACTCTTTTTCCTCCTGATGCTTCAGTTTGCATAATTTCTACTTACCTGTTTCAACTTCATTGATTCTTTTCTCTAGAGAATTTAGTTTGCTGATAAATCTATTAAAGGAACATTTTCTCTCCAATATTGTTTTTAATGTCCAGAATATTCATTTGAATTTTAAAAATTAATTTCTATTGATCTGCTGAAAGTTTTCATCTGTTTATGGATGTTGTTCACTTTTTCCACTAGCTTTTAACACATTAATTATAGCTATTTTAAAATTCCATTCCAGGCCAGGTATGATGATTTATACCTGTAATCCCAGCAATTTGGGAGGCTGAGGCAGAGGAGGATTGCTTGAGCCCAAGAGTTGAAGACCAGTCTGGGCAACATAGGGAGACCCCATTTCTACAAAAAAATTTTTTTTTAAATTAGCCAGGTGTGATGGCATGTGCCTGTAGTGCCAGCTACCTGAGGCTGAGGTGAGAGGATTGCTTGAACCCAGGAGGTCGAGGCTTCAGTGAGCCATGATTGCACCATTGCACTCCAGCCTGGATGACAGAGTGAGACCCTGTCTCACAAAAAAAAAAAAAAAAAGAAAAAAAGAAAAATTCTATTCTGATAGTTTCAACATCTGGGACATTTATGGGTCTAGTTCTGTTGACTGCTTTGTATCTTGAAAATGTTTTTACTTTTCTTTTTTGCCTTTTGTGATACTTGTATAATTTTTCACTGGTTGCTGAACACTGTGTGTAGAACAGAAGAGACTGAGGTAAATCAGAATTGGGCAGGCTTTTTATTCTGTCAGGCCATTACTGTGGAGAGTTGAGTCAATCTAGTCAGCAGTTTAGCTGGGCTTGAGTTTTGTTTTCCTTTGGTTACCTTAAGTGCACCACAGACTTCAACTTCTTCTGGTGGTCAGTGGCTGTTACCTCATACTTTGGGAGTAGTCCAGAACACTGAAGGTTTTTTCTTGGTTTACACATCATACCTACAGCTTTTAGCAGGTCCTTGTGGTGTGATAGGCTCAACAAAAGTTAAAGTTTTATAAACTAAATTATTACTTTTTTCATGTTCTTAGGGTGGGAACAACATTCTCTTGTGGTTTTTTACATCTGAAGCGGTTTTCTACATCTACTACACTTGGCATTCTTTTAATAACCCCCCTTTTCTTTTAAAATCAGTTTTACACCACCAATATTTTTTCCTAATAGAGGAGACAAAGTATGGTAATAGTTAAGGGTGTACAAAATAGGATTCAGACACAACTAGTTTTGAATCCTAGCTCTGCCACTTAGCTTATCACTAACTTTACTAGCTGGATAATTGAGCACATTATTTAACTCTGTCATTCAGTTTCCTCATTTGTAAGATAAGGATAGAATGAAATAATATTTGTAACACAATTTAGCAATTTTTAACATTTAATGCCTGGCTCATAGAAAATGCTGTGATTGGTCACCATTATCAGGTTTGAATTTTATATGAGTAAGCCTAGTGACAGATTGGAGGGTAGAGAGGATAGACTAGTGGCTGGAAGACCAGTTAGCAAATAAATTTAGGAGATCATATGAGAATCATAAAGGCTTGAAATACTCCACAACAAAGAAGATAGAAGAGGCTGACCTGAAACGGCTTGTGTATAAACAATAGTCCCTTCATGTCATGTCATGTGCTTGTTATTCCATCATCCCAGTACTTCTCTATCTTCTGTATCAACCTGTGTTCAGTCTAGTTTTACACAACAGCAAGTGTTTGTTTGGCTCTCTTTCTCTCCCTACTACGTGTGAATTCTTTGAGAGATGGGCCATGTCTGATTCTCAGGAGTGTATCTCTGATGCTTCACAGAGGGTCCAGCACATAGTAGGAATCAATAAGTTCATTGACTTAAACTCGACAGGAAAGTGATGTCCTTTTTTTTGCTAATACATCACTGTTCAAATTGTCTGCAGCTAAATGCACAATTGTTGAGCATTTCTATCTCAGTAGCTGTGACAAGCTGAGTAACCCCTCTGTTCTGATTCTAGCCAAACACTGGATTTTCTGGTGATCTTGTCCTATCCCTTGTTGGTTGGCTAGGGGAGACAAGGCCAGAACAGGGGCAAACTGTGAAACATGTTGGGGACCTAGACCTCTACCAAACAGCCAGAATGTCCCACTGCTTTGATGCTTTGATTTGTTTGGGAGTTGTTTTTTGTTTTTTTTTTTTTTGTTTTTTTTTTTGATGAAGTCTTGCTCTGCTGCCCAGGCTGGAGTGCAGTGGCGCGATCTTGGCTCACTGCAAGCTCCGCCTCCCGGGTTCGCGCCATTCTCCTGCCTCAGCCTCCTGAGTAGCTAGGACTACAGGAGCCCACCACCATGCCTGGCTAATTTTTTGTATTTTTAGTAGAGACGGGGTTTCACTGTGTTAGCCAGGATGGTCTCGATCTCCTGACCTTGTGATCTGCCTGCCTCGGCCTCCCAAAGTGCTGGGATTACAGGCTGTTTGGGAGCTTTATACTCTCTTGCATCTGTCTATATCAGACATCCCAAAGATGCTTTTCTTGATTTAGGTTCCAATTTCATTGACTATTAGTATGCAAATAATTGATAGGGTACCTATATTTACCTGTACTGCCAGTGAGTGTCTCTCCCTCACCATAGGAAATCCCTGTTGATCTGTGCCTTCTGGCTTCTTGGATTTATCGGCTTATAGATCCATGCCAGTTCTGCAAAGGTCCTTATGTAACCAGATGAAAGAAAAAATTATGTTCAGCAGAATTCCTTTCAGCAAGAGGGCTGTTTTTGTTTATAAGAATTTCCTTGATAAACGTTTTCAGAGTAAAAATTGATACCTCAAGGGACCTCACTGGGAAGAGAACAAATCTGAGAGAAAAGGTGAAAGATTTGTCTCTGGCCCCTGCAGGAAACTCAGAACCTGGAGCTGAAGAGATGATGGAAGGTGGCTTTCTTTGTAATGTGACTCCTCTTAAGTCTTCCTTCTTATCTCCCACATCATCAGTAAAGTCACCAACTTTGTATCATGCTTGGAGTGAGAAGCTCAAAAATAAAACCTAATATAAAAGGATTAAAAGCAGGTGTTTAAACAAAAACTTGAACATGAATGTTCTTAGCACCACCATTCACAAAAGCCAAAAGACAAAAGCACCCCAACTGTCCATCAGTAGATGAATGGACCCACAAATATGGTACATCCATACAATGGAATATTATTCAGTCATTGAAAGGAAGAAGTACTGTACATGCTACATGTGGATAAACCTTGAAAGCACTATGCTAAGTGAAAGGAACCAGATACAAAAGCCAACGATTTATCATTCCATTCATATGGAATACACAGAGAAGGCAAATCTTTTCCCTTCCCTCCTCTCCCCTCCCCTTTCCTTTCCTTTCGACAGAATCTCACTCTATCACCCAGGCTGGACTGCAGTGGTGCGCTCTTGGCTCACTGCAACCTCCACCTCTGGGTTCAAGCAATTCTTCTGCCTCAGCCTCCCTAGTAGCTGGGATTACAGGCGTGGGCCACCACGCACAGCTAATTTTTGTATTTTTAGTGTATATGGGGTTTCACCATGTTGCCCAGGCTGGTCTCGAACTCCTGACCTCAAATGATCTACGTGCCTTCACCTCCCAAAGTATTGGGATTACAGGCGTGAGCCATCGCACCTGGCCTAGAGGCAAATCTATAAAGACAGAAAGCAGATGAGTGATTGCCCATGGGAAATGTGTAGTGACTGCTTATGGTTATGCCATTTCTGTTTCTGTTTTTCTGATTAAAAAGCTCTGGAACTAGACAGTGGTGATGATTATATAACATTGCAAATGTCACTGAATTGTGTACTTTAAAATGATAAATTTTATGTTGTATATTTTACCACAATAAAAAACCCGTGTAGGTGCTGGGCTCTGAATTCACATGGGTTGAAGAGAGAAACCAGGGTGGACAAGAGAATGTGAAATTAGTGAAAGGAAGTAAACTGCAGGAACACCCGGAGAGAACTGGACGGCTTTTGACTATCTCAGTCGACAGCAGTGGGGTTTGGGCTAAGGTGAGCCAGATCTGTTGGAGACCCAGAGACAAGGGAGAACATTACAAAATATTTTTAAAATGTGCAAGTGCAGGCAATGCCTGAATAATGTATAATATAGTAAAATCCAAAGTGCATGGGTATTTATAGATGTACTGTCAATCTAAGCTTATGGTATTGTTAAAATGATTTTTATAGTGTTGGGTAATCACTTGATCTATTAACCATTATAGATTGTGGGTGTGGTTTATGTCTGTTCAGTGGTAAAACTGTCAGATCAAAGTTCAGTTTTGTGAATGTAGAAATATGTCCTGATACCAATTTTCATCACCATTACATATCATCTCAAGTATGGATATACAAATTTATTTAATAAGAATGAACCTAATAGAAAGCTTCCCTTGAAATTGACCATGGAGGATGATGCTGGGCAGCTAAAAACCCTAGAGAGGCAGCGGAAGGAGAGGGGCCTTTGTCATCTGAATGCCTGTTCAGCATCCTGGCTCTCAAACAGCACTGGAGTGCGTGACCAGGGAGCATTGCTGAACAGCGGTGCAGAAGGAGGGCCTGCACCTGACCCTGATGAAGAGCGCAGAACTGCTAGGATTCGCCTTTTTTCTTGTCATTAGCCCCTGTTCTCTATTGCGATCCTGAGGACCAATTTATTCTGGTGCTGAGGTCATAGTGACTCAAATGGTCTTAAGCAGTTTCACAGCATTTCTTCTAAGTTTCACCTCCTTCAAGTCTTTGCTGAACTCTGACCTTTCAATGAAGCCTGCCCTGGACTACTTAATGCTACTCTTCCTGACACATTTCCCAGCCGTCACCTTGTAGAACTTTTCTTTTTCAAATAGAATTTATATGAGTCTGCATTCTAGAGAGAGGAGACTTAAAATAAGCAATAAAGTTGACAAGTTACCTATTATGTTAAAAGATTATAAATTCTGTTCAGGCACGGTGGCTCACACCTGTAATACTAGCACTTTGGGAGGCTGAGGCGGGTAGATCACTTGAGACCAGGAGTTTGAGACTAGCCTGACCAACATAGCAAAATCCCATCTCTACTAAAATATATATATATATGACATATATATGACATATATATGTGTATATTCATATGACAGAGTCTCACTCTGTCACCAGGCTGGAGTACAGTGGCACAATCTTGGCTCACTGCAACCTCTGCCTCCTGGGTTCAAGCGATTCTCATGCCTCAGCCCCCCTAGTAGCTGGGATTGCAGGCATGTGTCATCACGCCCGGCTAATTTTTGTATTTCTTTTTTTTAGTAGAGATGGGGTTTTGCTATGATGGTCAGGCTAGTCTCAAACTCCTGATCTCAAGTGATCTGCCTGCCTCAGCCTCCCAAATTGATAGGATTACAGGTGTGAGCCACCGTGCCTGACCAGAATTTATAATCTTTTAACATAATAGGTAACTTGTCAACTTTATTGCTTATTTTCTGTCTCCTCTTTCTAGAATGCAGACTCCTTGAGGGGCAATCTGCTTGCCCACTCATTGCGAGAAATTAACATCCTTTTCCGGGTAATTATATTGGCCTTCTGACAACTTGGACACGACTTTACTTACCTAATGTCATTCAGCCGGTAGATATCAGGCATAGTTGAAGGTCTCGATTGTTCTCAAGGTCATTCCTACTGGATATCTAATTCAAAGACATCTGACTTCTGTGGAATTCTTCTCAATAAAAATTAGTTTTTATTTTGCATGTTAGTGTTGATTTTGAACTTCAGTGAAACAGTTGAAGGTGCAGTATATACAATTTTTTAGCCACATTGGAAACACTAGATAATGGTGTTGCCAACTGTTAAAATGGAGCTGGTTTGGCTCGGAAGAGTCACTTAAAAAAAAAAAGCTTCCCCTATATAATTTAACATTCAAATGTTAGCTTACAAGTAATTCATACTTAAAGGTAATTCACACTTTGGGAGGCTGAGGTGGGCAGATCACCTGAGGTTGGGAGTTCTAGATCAGCCTAACATGGTGAAACCCCGTCTCTACTAAAAATACAAAAATTAGCCAGGTGTAGTGGCGGGCACCTGTAATCCCAGCTACTCAGGAGGCTGAGGCAGGAGAATTGCTTGAACCTGGGAGGTGAGGTTGCAGTGAACCGAGGTCGCACCACTGCACTCCAGTCTGGGTGACAGGGTGAGACTCCATCTCAAAAAAGTAATTCATGTGCTTATTATAGCCAGAGTTGGTGCTGTTCTAGGATAACTCAGAGTGGTGAGTGGCGGTATTTAAGAGGACACCCAGGAAGGCTGTGCAGCCCAGTGATGTCTTCAAACAGCATCCTTAAAAACACGAAGAGAATAGCCACATTGCTATAAACACGGATAGGTGAGTTCTTGTCCTGCATGGTAGCTGAGGACTTTGATGATTTTGTCCGTTTTTCTTTCCGTCACGGAATTTGCACTTCCAATGGATTATCTGACCCAAAGAAGACTCTGGTAGTCAGGAAAAGCCAGGAACACAATAGGCACATCTTTTCACCTGGCAATGGATGTGTTTGGGAGATTTATAATGTGAAATTCGTGGCTCTGATACACGGCCCCATGGCTTGTTCATTTATTCAGCCCTCTCTCCTCTTCTCTTTCTCTCTCCTCTGTCATTCAATCATTTTTTAGGCTTTTTCGTGTATCGGGCATCATGCTAGGTTGTGAGGAAACTGACATAATTAAAACTTTCACACTGTTCTAGAGTAGCTCACAGTTTAGTTCATACCTTGTAGTTTAATGAGTGTGTAAGTTTGTATATTACAGACCTTTGTTTAGATTCTGTCACAGATGTTGTCAAGATTGGATGTGGTAAGGAGAATACTTTATCTTAGGAATAACACGTTAATAGTCTCACACCTGAAGAAACATTGTTTTCTTAAAAATCAGGTTTCAAATACATTAAGGCCTTTCTAATAACAGTAGCAAACCAGAGGGCTCAGAGATTTTCCTATTCCCAAAGCCATCCCAAGTCCCAGGCATGAGAAAAGTACATCATGATTATTGGTTAAGGCCAGCAGTGTGCCTTGGAAATGGGGAAGCAGAATTGTGTTTGTTCAAATTTAGCAGAGGTAAAAACTTCAATGGCAACCCTTGAATAGCATGGGATATTCTGCAGAGCCTGGAGAGGCAGCCAGACCACCATTGCTTTTGTGTGGTTGTCGACTGGCCCTGGGAAGTAGACAAAAGCTGACAGAGACATAACAGTGTTCCCAAGATGGCAGTGGAAGGCTCCAGCTAATGTAATAGTTTGTTATCAGTGCTTTTTACTGCCCAACTCCCAAGAGTGTTAGAATCTCATTGTCAGATAAGAAACAAGTTCACGAGTGTGTATGAATTGATGGAGACGTGGAGGCTAAGAAGGAGTGCTCATGAGATTGGGTTGAGGACCAGGAATACCAACAAGGCAACAGCAGCATGAAAAAGCCAAGCCAGAGGTGATCCCAGGAAGCGCTGCTCTCTGCAGCTATTGTTCGCTTTCCTCTTTAGTGCTGCTGAGTCTCAAGACTGTATTAGAAGAAGCAACCATTCCCAAACTATTTCCATAAAACCAAAACTGACCCTGGTTGATTGGTTTAATAGAGTAATTTGACTGGGCATGGTGGCTCACACCTGGAATCCCAACGCGTTGGGAGGCTGATGCAGGAGGATCACTTGAGGCCAAGAGTTCAAGACTAGTCTGGGCAACAGAGTGAGACTCTGTCTCTACAAAAAATAAAGAGTTTAGCTGGGCGTGGTGGTGCATGCCTGGAGTCTCTGCTACTCGGGAGGCTGAGGTGTGAAGATCACTTGAGCCCAGGAATTTGAGGCTGCGGTGAGCTGACTGAGTCACTGCATTCTGGCCTAGGTGACAGAGAAAGACCCCGTCTCAACAAAATCCCACCCTCCCACCCCCGGCAAACAAAAACAAACACAGGGTAATTCTTTTGATGGTTGCTAGCTGCATGATCAGAGACTTCCCCCTCCGACTAAGTCAGAGATTGGATGGCTTCACTGTGAGGATTCACATAGACCCAGGTAACAGTCATCTTGCCAAGCCTGTGGGGCCCCTGAACAATCCTGTAGATAGGACTCATGAGTCCTGAAAGGTCAATGAGGATGCTGTGATTTTAACATCTCCCCTCAGAATCTGGACTTCCCCAAATCAACTCTAACTCTCTACTATTAGCTGAATTCAGTCACTCTGAGTCCTGTTAGTTCTGATTGCTCCGAACGGCATTCTGCTTTATACTTCTCCTAACTGCTGCTCCCCTCTGCATACCCTGTCCCCAGACTCCTTGAGAGAGGATCTACTGGCTCAGCCACTTCCAAATATGAGATTCTCCTCTTGGGCTGAGACTGTCCCATGCCAGCTGATAGGTTTAAGTGCCATTGGGTCCAGCTGCCAATGGCTACAGTGGTAGATGATGAGTTCCAGAACACGCTTAAGGGCACAGGGCCCACAAGTGCGACAGTCTCTCTCAGTGAGGATCAAACAAGATAGTCACTCAAAATTTTTGCTGGGGCAGTTTTATTGTGACTGGAAGACAATGAGCCTAGTGTCACGTCAAAGCTGACGCTAGGTGAAGTGTATCACATGCAAAGGATTGAGGATGACCATGATGTCAGACTCCACCTCCCATCATCAACCAGCTATGGGAGCACAGAGCTCACGGGGACACTCCACTTGTCCTCCCCACACATGTCTGGGTCTTTGTCCAGGTAACCCAAATGCTGCTAAGTGGACGGGAAATGCAGGGAAGAGCAATCCTTGGAATCACAGTCCCGGCTTCCAACCCCAGGATTACCACTTCCTTTCTAGACCGGTGGTGGTGGAAGAACCTCTCCACGCCTCAGTTCTCCTTGCTGGTGAAATGGGTGTGTGAGTGCCTACCTTGTGGGGTGGTTGTGGAGGCGGAGGGAGTGGAGTATGGAGCTAGAATGTTCAGGCTTCAGCAGCTCAGTGTACAATGTGGTCTGCTGCTTAATGCCTCTAATGTCCCCTGAGGGCAGAGATGGGGCCCTCAGTCCTCCCTGTTCTTGTGGCTATTTTGGAGTCCCCCAGTGAGGCCTGGGCTTCCCCTCCACTTTGTCCAGGCTGCTTTCTCTGACTCTCATTCTTTTTATGTGGTGGTTTTGGTGTCTTCCTTCTAGCCTGCTGGCCATCTTTTCACTGAACTCCTCTCTCCATCCAGAAGGAAATGTTTCCCCATTATGACCAGTTCTGGTTCTGAGGTGGGCAGAACCCACAGTGGTAGCATGGCTTCCATTTTAACCACTCTGCCTCCTTCCAACAGGGTATTTCCAGCGGAATGGCTTGGGCTTTAGTGACACAGTCTCTTTTTGCCCCAGAACCTTTCCTTTCCAGGACCCCCAGAGGTTCCCCAGAAGGCTGATTTTCCTATATTTCTTCATCACTTAATGGTGATTTTCCTCGTCAAGCATCTCCATGGCTCCCACTCTTGTTCATTACCCACATCTGAACAGACTGTGGACAGGGATTCTGTTCTCTCCCTTGTGGCTCGGGGGAATCTGAGGAGGCGCTGGGTACAGGCAAGGAGGCAGTGGCTGTGTTGTGCACATGGAACTCTTGCAGGGTGGTGCTTCAACGTCACAGTCGGCATGCTGAAATCCTCCCCCTGCCCAGCTGCAACCCCTGGACACATGTGTAAAGTGCTTGGCCAGTTCCTGGTGCATGGGAGATGCTCAACAAATGATTGCTGCAACCATTATTTCCATCTCTGCCAGGGCTGCTTTGAAATTATTATTCTCTGGTTCTCTCTCTAATCATCTGTCTAATCTATCTAATCTACCCACCTATGTAGTATAAATATTCAGGGTATATATACACACATATATACATCATTTGTACATATACATTTTGAATGTGTATATATACACACACACACACGCCCACCTTATATACAGATATTCAGTTCCTTGAGTAATTGCCACTTTTGCTGGTTACTGATTATACTAACATTTTCAAGGCTTTTTAGGTGGTCTGTATTCAGCTTTCATCGCTTTAGTAACTCTTACATGAGGCACAAGTTTGTTGAGGAGGAATTCCATGAAAGATCTTTGTTATTTATTTTGTGTGTGTATGCATATGTAGCTGATATAACTTACCCTGTAGTTAAGAGTAGGCAGAACTTTTTCAAGATGTTGTGATTTTCTATTTTCCTTTGTACTCAGCTGAAATCTCTACTGAAACTTAAAGGACGTGAAATCCCGAGGCCTGCTGTGGCCTCTGCATACCTGGTGACCATGGGCCACTTCCGTGGGTACATGGGGCACCAGAAAACACATCAGCTAGGCAAAAGGAAGGTTTGGATTTAATCCGAAGAAGGCAAAAGGACACAATCTGATGCGTCAGTTTTCCTGTGCTGATGAAGCCTTCCTAGTGCCTGCTGCCTGATGGGATCGTGCATGCCCTTCATCTGGGAGGATGCTAGTGGGACCTCATACACAAAGCCTATGTATTGCATGAAGTCATTCATGGGTCCTGTTCACACATGTACTATGCTGTGCTACACAGGAGATGCTTTTCAGTAAGTGGAGCTTGTAAACATTCTGTCAGGACCCTCAGTGGCTCCATGAAAATGGAGACATCTGAAGAATTGGTGAGGCTTCCTCTGCAGGAAGACTTGTGCCGCTACACACACACCGGCAGTTCTAGAACCACCTGTTCTTTAATGATGCTCATTTCTTTCAAAGCAAATTGCTACTATTACGGTGATGACAAGAAGCACAGTGTCCAAAGTTGGACTTGCAATTGAGGTGGAATTTCCTGAGCTTTCTTATCGTCTGGCCTGGCTGTCCTGAGACGGCTGCAACTGTCTCGTGCATCAAATATAACCCTGACCTTGAAGGACTGCCGGCCTGGGTGGAGGCCTGGTTGGTGGAAGGGTGATAGGGGGAGTTTGAGCAGTTGGCCTGGGAGCTCCATTCCCGAGCTTTTCTAAGTTTCAGAAGCTTTTATCTCAGAGAATACTAAGGCAATGGCTCCCAAACCTGGTTTGATGTCAGCCCCGATGCTGTCTATTCACCTTATTACCATCCTTTCTTTTTCTTTTCTTTCAAAACGAAATAATGTCCTCATAATTTTAAAAAACAAGACATAGTTCCTACAGGCTGAGATGGGGACTTGGACCAGGGGTCAAATGATAGGAGGCTACAGCTCCCTGGTCAGTGTGCACAGGGCCACCGCAGTGAGAAGGCAAATTATATTGGATTATTTGAAAGGAGTTGGGAAAAACTCCTTCAATGTTGCTTCTCCCTTGACATCAATTTTCTGGATCTATCTGGGGTAAATCTATCAGATTGTGGAGTTTCCTGTTGATGCGAAAGGTCAGGTGTGTGAGCAAGCAGAGGAGGAAAAGAAAACATTAGGTGAGAAGGGCGATTCCCTAAAGGGGACGAAGAACAAAGGCCCCTTTGAGGTGGGCGTTTATTTTTACTTTTTGAAAAATATTTTTATTTTTACCAGCTTCAGATTCAGAGTGATCTCCTCCATCCTCACCTTTGGATTGCTTTTCCTCCAAACACAAGCAGCTCATTAGAAACCTGAGCATGAGGCACTCTGGAGCCCTAGGATTGTCTCTGAGGTGACATCCACTCTGCTCTCAGCATCAGGGTTGTTGGCCACCAAACATTTCTCTGAATTCTGGGAGCCTGGGTGCCAGGGCTCATAAGGCTGAGTCTTGGTGTTTGTGGAGACCTGGAGCAGCCTCTTGATGTCATGTCAGGCTTCAGAGTCTGTGCCAAGGCAGATGCACGGGGGTGGGCACTGGCACACTTGGCCATGAGGGCAGCCAGGAGAAAGGTTACAGCTGGCACGCATCTCCCATGCAGACCACATGGGGGTGATCACGTCAGACGCTGTGCCAGGTGGGAGGCAGAGCAAATCACACATGACACCAAGGATGGAGAAAACGGGTTGACTTATTTCCTCCCTTCCTGTTACTACAGCCTGAGGACAACTGGGAACATTTTGCGGCACTCAGAGAGGAGATATTTGAACCACTGCCTGCACAAAGGCTAATGAGAGAGACTTGCCTTCCTGAGCGGAGAAATGCGATTGTGCACTCACGGGGGCTGCACCTTTGACCCCGACTTTTAGCAGCCTGGGAAAGGTGCAGAATGGGACACGGAATCTCGCTTCGCTATCCACAGAATCTCGCACCTACACTCTAGAGCTTGCATCGTGACCATAGCGGGCTTCTTGAACAGCAATGGCACCAGAACCTCTGAGGCATTAGAAGGGTCTAGGCACATTTCTGATGTAACCACATAGACTGTCATGGTTTCACTGTCGAGAGTCTGGTGCCTGGATTCTTGTTGGTAAGAACCACTCCAAGTGGACCCACAGCACCTTGGGGCAGTAAGGCCTCTGCTGGGAACAGTTAGCAGCTCCGAGCGCATCATGGAGCCCTGCCCTCATGGAACTTACATGCAGGCATAGTAAGAGCTAATGTGCACTGAGCTTCAAAGCTTGTCTCTAGCACTTTTATGGATGAGGTCATCTTATATGCATAGCAACCTTTTGAGGTTGGACAATTATGTCCCCTTTTCCAGAGGTGAGGGGATTGGCGTTTACAGAGGTTAAGTACTCTGCTCAGTAGTACACAGCTAGTAACAGATGAGGCTGGGACTGCATTCAAGCAATCTGACTCCAGGTGCTCAGCTATGAACAAACATTTTAAAATACTGACACTAGTAATGACCCTTCTAGTAATGAATATCCATTCTTAGGTTTTCACTGATGGCAAGATGTGGAAAACTAGGTGCTTCTCTACAGCGTGATCTATGACACATCCAGTTGCACTTTTTCTTACCTTGATTCTTACCCGGAATGTCTGGACCTCCGGAATGACAGGAACAGACTGCAAATCAAATGACTCTACCTTGGTACTTTAAGCGAAGGGTGCCCAAAAAGAATTTCAAGGAGGGAGTAGGTAACAATGTTAAATACTACACAGAGATAAAATAAGGTGGGAACTTAAGAGATTCGAGCAGATTTGCAGCAAGATTTGGTGAGCTCAAATTGTCTCCTTAATAATGGGAGGTTTTTTTATACACATGGTCCTAAATGTAAAATATATAAAAGTATACAATGAAAAGCCTCCATGCCTGCCTCCCATCCCTGCACCCCAGGCACCTATATTTTCCAGGAAAATAATATTATCAATGTATTGGGTATCCTTCCTGAGATACTCTATACATATATTAAGTGTATATACTCTTTTTCTTTTTTACACATATGGTACCACACCATATCCAGTGTTCTGTACCTTTTTACTTTTTAAATTGAACAATACATCTGTGGTCTTAGAGTTATACATCCCATGACACTAAGAAAGAACTTCCTTATTGCTTTTGGCAGCTGCACAGGGTTCCATGGTACGGATGTGCTCTAATTTATTTAATGAAGGTTTTTTTTAAAATTTTTTGTTTGTTTGTTTTTGAGATGGAGTCTTGCTGTGTTGCCTAGGCTGAGTTTAGTGGCATGATCTCGGCTCACTGCAACCTCTGCCTCCTGGTTTCAAGCGGTTCTCCTGCCTCAGCCTCCTAGTAGCTGGGATTACAGGCATGTGCCACCATGCCCAGCTAATTTTTTTTTTTTTTTAATGGAGACGGGGTTTTGCCATGTTGGCCAGGCTGGTCTTGAACTCCTGACCTCAGGTGATCTGTCCACCTCGGCCTCCCAAAGTGCTGGGATTACAGGTGTGAGCCACCGTGCCTGGCTGTGAAGGTATGTTTTGAACTAATGCTGAAAAAGCACCAATATCTAGTAAAGATGCTGGAAATGGCATCTTTCTCTTTCAAGGATAGCTCTATTCATTCCCTTAGGGTATGGTGAGATAGCTCTCTGGAGAAGCAGTTAGGGCGGAGGACCATTTGTGCACTACGGGTTACCTGTCCTAGGTCTGACTGCTCCTAATAAGAATTAGATTACTGCTGAGGGGTTTTCTTACATCCTACAACCTTACATTATGATTTAGAAACTTCAGTTATGAAAATGGCACCTCTTTTTTTACATCAGCCAGAAGAAGCTCCAATCTTTTAGGAAATGAGGCAAGTTATAAACCTGTCTTTCCATCTTTGTAATTCTGGCATCCCTGGAGTATCTTGTACATAAGAGGCATTTAATATTTGTTTACTTGAATGAATGAATGAATGAGTGAGGCCATATGGCCACATTGGATTTTTGAAGTAGTCAACAAATGAGGGTTTGTGACTAGAATCTGTCCTCATTTATCACCTGTTCTTCCATCAAACATTTGCTTTAAGTACCAGTGTCTGCTAATTAATCTTGGGTATTAAACATATACCTTGACAAGTCAGCAGGCTGAAATAATTTGTGGGAGTATTTCTTAGTCACTCAGTTTTCTGCCCTCAAACTCTTCATTTCAAATGGAAAAGGTTCCAGATTCAGATCTTACCAGCTCAAATTCCACCACTTACTAACTGAATGACCTTGGGCAGTGGCTGAATTCTGGACTTGCATTTCCTCACTTGTAAAGCAGGGATAGTAGTATATATTTTCCAAGGATTTTTGTGAGGATTAAATGAGCTAACATATAGGGCACCTAACAAAGCCCCTGACAGATGACAGAAGCTCAAACTGTTAATTTCCTCTTCTTTGTAATTTCCTTCTGCCTCTTATGAGATGTGACCCATGTGATTGATCATTGCTGATTCTTGGTATATGTTAACTTATAAATTATAAGTTTAGGCTGGATGTGGTGGCTCACACCTGTAATCCCAGCACTTTGGGAGGCTGAAGTATTAGTGTCACTTGAGCCCAGGAGTTCAAGACTAGCCTGGGCAACACGTCAAAATCCTGTCTCAAAAAATAAAAAAAATTAGCTGGGCATTGTGGTGCATGCCTGTAGTCCCAGCTACATGGGAGGCTGAGCTGGGAGGATAGCTTGAGTCTGGGAGGTTGAGGCTGCAGTGAGCCATTATTGCACCACTGCACTCCAGCCTGGGCAACAGAGCGAGACCCTGTTCTCCACCCCCACCCACCCCAAATTACAAGTTTATAAATCAGCTTTCTGTGAGTTTGTTTGCAATCTTAGAATATTAATAAGAGTGGGGCATTTGACGATTATCTAATCCAAGGTAAAGTAGGGGATACATGATTAGAAATTCATTTGTGTATGAATTACACAGTATGGACTGTATAATTTTTAAAATTAACAGAATTAATACTCAAAACACATTTTCACAGCATGATACAAAAGGTAGTACAAAACCAACTTAATCAATTTTTACCTGAGGAAGGTTCATAGTTGTAGGCCTAGTGTAAGTAATTGGTCAAATATAATAAAAATCAAAGAGACCTCTGGTGTCTAACAGACTAGGGAGTTCTTGAACTGTGGTTTTTATTCTGTGGGCACATCTCAATTCTGAACCCATGTCTGTGTCACTAATGTGTTTGAGCACCAGATAGTGGCTCTGTGAAAGAACCAGTTAGACCGATTATTGGCCAGAATTTGGCAATTATCTCATGACTTGTTTTGCAAATGAAAATCCTTTCAAACTTGCTTAATCCAAAAAGGGAATTTATTGACTTAGGTAATTGAAAGAGAGAGCTGTAGGTCAGTGTAAGTTTTTAGTGACAAAAAATATGTAGGAGCTGTTTTTGTTTAAAAAGCTGACTTTTGGTTCATTAAAACTAAATGAAAAAACTCAGTTCTTCATAGGCAAAGTTCAATTTATAAACATTCTATTAATATACTTAGCAAATTTTAAATCTTAGACATTAAATTTTTCAATTTCTAGGAGTTCAATCTGGGTCTTATATCTTCTACATTTCTATTTTAAAATGCTCACATTTTTCTGCCTTGAATAAATGGAATCTATTTATACTACTTAAAGTCCTTATTGACAAGTAATTCTAACATCTGTGACTTTTCTGGAACTGTCTCTATTGATAATTTTTCCCTTTACTATGGGTTTGATTGTCCTGTTTCTTATTTGGTAAGTTTTAATTTGGTTCTAGACATTGTGACGTTTACCTTGTTGGGCGATAAGATATTTTTGTATTCCTCTATTCTTGAGCTTTCTGGGACATGGTTAAGTTACTTGGAAACAGTTTGATCTTTTTGTGTCTTGCTTTCAAGGTTGTTAGATGGGACTAGAATAGTATTTAGTTTAGGGCTAATTTTTCCCATTACTTAGGCAAAACTCCTTTGAGTGAGTCCTCTGCCGGATACCCTTGTGAGCTGAGAGGCTTTCCACTCTGGCTGGTGGGAGCAGACGCTGTTCCTGGCCCCACATGACCACAGAGGGTTGTTCGCTTCTCTTTCATCCTTTTGTGGGGTTCTTTCTTTGGCCTTTGGTAGTTTCCTCACACACAGGCACTGATGAGCTGAATACCCAAGGGGGACTTCCTACACATCTCTGGAGCTCTCTCCTGGGGTCCCTCTCTTCTCTCTGGTACTCTGCCTGTGAATTCTAGCTTCCTTCACCTCCCTGAATGCCCCACTCTCTCCCCTCCATTCAGGGAGACTCTGGGCTAGCCTTGCCTTTGCTGCAGCCTGAAAAACCTCTCCAGGAAGTGAGCTGGGGAAATCACAGGGCTCACTTTGTTTCTCCTCTCTGGGGGCTCACCGTCCTATGCATCCAGATGCCCATTGTCTAAAAACCATTGTTTCTTGTATTTGCTTGCATGTCTTTGGCTCTTTTAGGATATTTAAATCATCTATTGGATTTTGCATCTGTCTCAAGGTTTTCTTTGCCTCTGTGGCTGCAACTCTCACGTTAGTTTTTTACACTGATGGATAGACCCAGGTGTTCAAATGATGTCACTAGGACACCTCTGGGCTCCACATTCTCAGGCTTCTTGGGCTGATATCCACAGCCTCATGTTTAAGGCCCTCCAGTTTAAGTTTAGCAGAAGACAGAGTGGCCCTCTTGTGCCTCAGAAGCAATGACCTCAGCAGGAGCCTAATTACATCTTATTCGCTGGGTTTGGTTACATATCCCCTAACCAATTACTGTTGTCAGGAATGGCATCAGCTCCACCTGAGACAAGTGGATGAAAGTGGGGAAAGAAAGATCGGGATGACAAAAATCAGGGAAAATGATGCTGGCAGGTAAATCCACATACTGTTATTACAGTCAGCCATCATCCCAGGAGGTCCCAGAGTTCACATCACTGTCTCTGGATTCTTAGGGTACCATGCCATCTTCCTACATACAGCTTGCAATCAGCTTAGTGCGATCAGCTGTTCCTTTTGAAGTTGAGCCACATTGATGGGCTGATGCTTGAGAATCTAAAAACATCCTGAGGTTTCCACTGTAAAAGCATCTGCAGATATTTAAAGACTGATACATATTCACCAACATCCAGGAATCTCTTCGGATATCAGTTTTTGAAATCCCACAATTCTGTTGAGCCTGGAGCAATTCAACAAATTCAAGTTGAACAGTCCCTAGTTGTCTCTGCTTAATGCGTGTTTATTTTGATGTGGTTGCTTGAAGAAATCAGAAATCCAGTTTCTAATTTTCTTGATACACATAGCATATTAGTACAGTCTCCTCAGCCCCTGAAGTCAGGTTGTCCCATGCCTTGTGATTAAAACAAACAAACAACAAAAACAAACCTCAAAAAAATTCACCAAGTGTCCACAGTCTGATCTGGATGCATTTAAGTGAATTCAAATCTTTACATCCTGCTTCAAGCTTCTTTTGACTAGTACTGAAAGATTGCAAACTTTAAAGGTATTAGTTGAAAATTCACAATTTTGAATACATCAGGATGTGAGTCTGACTTGCAGGTTGTCACTATGTAAAACTACCTGATCGGTAATGAAACGGGTGTTTCTGTTTTAAGGCAAACTTATGTTTTGACTTGTATTTCCTCTCAGCCCTTTTTTCTTTACTTTTTTTTTTCTTGAGACGGAGTCTTGCTCTGTCGCCCAGGCTGGAGTGCAGTGGCACAATCTTGGCTCACTGCAAGCTCTGCCTCCCAGCTTCATGCCATTCTCCTGCCTCAGCCTCCCGAGTACCTGGGACTACAGGCTCCCGCCACCATGCCTGGCTAATTTTTCTGTATTTTTAGTAGAGATGGGGTTTCACCGTGTTAGCCAGGATGGTCTTGAGCTCCTGACCTCGTGATCCACCTACCTCGGCCTCCCAAAGTGCTGGGATTATAGGCGCGAGCCACCGCGCCCGGCCTTTTCTTTACCTTTTTCCCCACCATACGGCCCCATTTCATGCCGAGTGAATTGATCTTTCCCATGTTTGTGCCAAAAGTACTCACATTTTCCCCAGCAGGGTCTAAGCTTGCTAGTCCCTGTGGGAGAGCTCATTAGACAAGGCGCTCATGTTGTTGAACATCCTGAGCCGGCTGGTTCAGGTGGGCTGCATTGCGTCCAGGGCCCTGTCAGATGCTCCTCTCTGTGTAACTGTTGTTGCATACAGGAGGAAGCAGAGGGGTAAAGTGACTGGCTCGGGTTGATTGGTGAGCAGAGGCCCGTCAAGGCTCTCAGCCTCCTGCCTCCCCAGCCAGGGAATTCTGAGCAGTGGAAAGGGGATGGATTTGGAGCAGACAGATGCGCATTTGCTCTTTGGCTCCACCATGTACCAGCCATGACCTTGAGCACGGTACTTATCCTCTCTGAGCTTGTTTCCATCTCTAGAATTGGAGCTGTACCACCTACATGGCAGTGCTGTCTGAGGATTAATTGATGTAATTTTGGGAATCTGCTGGTGGAGGAGTTCTCTTTCTTACTGCTCTCCACCCTGCTCTGAGTGTTCTCAGGGGAGGGATCAGTTCCTCTGAGGAGAGTCACCCTTTGGAAGGCAGATCAAACTGGCTTCTGAATTAGCCAAACTGTGGGCTTGTTGGTACAGGACTGCTGAGCTGCCCAGCCTGAGCGAGCAGGCAGTGTTGTGGATGGCCATGCCGGATGACCCACGCCAGGACAGACAGGGCTCAGCTGCAGACAGTTTGAGAAAGGATAGGGCGGCCGGGCACAGTGGCTCACGCCTGTAATCCCAGCACTTTGGGAGGCTGAGGCAGGTGGATCACCCGGGGTCAGGAGTTCGAGACCAGCCTGATCAAACTGGTAAAACCCTGTCTCCACTAGAAATACAAAAATTAGCTGGGCATGATGGCAGGCACCTGTAATCCCAGCTACTTGGGAGGCTGAGGCAGGAGAATCACTTGAACCCGGGAGGCGGAGGTTGCAGTGAGCCAAGATCGCACCATTGTACTCCAGGTTGGGTGACCGAGTGAGACTCCATCTCAAAAACAAAACAAAACAAACAAAATCCCAGGGCTTCCCTATAAAGATATTTTAAGGATCAAGAATTTTTATAGGTCCCATGAAAAAGTTTTGCTCTCAGAACCTTGGCAATGACCTTCTTTACATCTACAAGACAAAGTGTTTATGTGAATTTAACACAACGTTGCAAAAAATCCTATACTTTCATTTATAAGGCGCTTTCTTTCTTTCTTGAGATAGAGTCTCGTCTGTCCTCCAGGCTAGAGTGCAGTGGTGCAATCTTGACTCACTGTAATCTCTAGCTGCTGCGTTCAAGCAATTCTCCTGCCTCAGCCTCCTGAGTAGCTGGGATTACAGGCATGTACCACCACGCCTGGCTGATTTTTGTATTTTTAGTAGAGATGGGGTTTCTCCATGTTGGTCAGGCTGGTCTCAAACTCCTGACCTCAAGTGACCTGCCTGCCTTGGCCTCCCAAAGTGCTGGGATTACAGATGTGAGCCACCACGCCCAGCCCATTAATAAGGCTGTTTCTTTCCAACTGATTTTTAAATGCAAAGACTACGTGAAAAGAGACCATCTTCTTTGTATGGTTTTTGTATAGTTTCTACCTGATAAAATATTTCTGAACAAATGTTAAATAGTTCAAGTAGGACTTCTCCATTTCTAAGGAAACAGAGGGACATTTTCTCCTTTGTAGCTTAACTTCTCAACCTTGTCTTCACACAACATTCTCTCCTGGAGTCCTAGGCACCAACTGCTTTGATGGCTTCGGCAGATGATGTGGCCTCTGCTTTGCTAGGCAAGGTCGGGTGTATGTGACACCTAACCCTTCTTTCCACTTTAAGGTAGCTCCTTCCCTTCTTTTCCTTTCCCTGTTTCATTCAGCTAAAGTGGGCGCAGCACTGGCCACATTCCTCTTCCTCAGGGAATATGCCTGGCCAGAAGCAGTCTCCTGGCCCAAAGACACACCTGCTTCCTGGGGACAGCCTGTATCAGTGACTGCTTGGCAAGGAGTATGAAGGACTGACCTCTTCACTCCAATTCACGATGAGTCAGGCCATCTTAGCTCTGAAGCTTCCTGTTGGGGGGCTGGGCCTTTGCTGCCCACTCCTGCTTCTATCCCTTCTGCCATGCGTGTTAGTCCCGATCATCTTCCTCATGCCAATAACCTTCCCTAATAAATAACCTTCCTGCATGCTAAATGTGGTCTGAGTCTGCCTTCTGGGGGGCTAACCTGTGACAACTACTTTCCAGATTTCTGTTATTGATTTATTTTAAAATTTAAGTAAATTTAAAATTTATTAAGACATTTTTAAAGGTTCAGAATATGGTATACTTTAGTAAATGTTCTGAATGTACTTGAAAAGGGTGTGTATTCTGCTGTTTTGGGGGTGGAGTGTTATAAAGACATTATCCTGGATTATTTAGGTGGACTGAAATGTAACCATGAGGGTCCTTTAAACGTGGAAGAGGCAGGCAGAAAAATTGTTGTCAGAGTTCTACCTGTGTGTATTAGTCCATTCTCATGCTGCTAATAAAGATATACCCAAGACTGGGTAATTTATAAAGGAAAGAGGTTTAATGGACTCACAGTTCCACATGACTGGGGAGGCCTCACAATCATGGTGGAAGGCAAAGGAAGAACAAAGGCATGCCTTACATGGTGGCAGGCAAGAGAGCTTGTGCAGGGGAACTCCTATTTATAAAACCATCAGATCTCATGAGGCTTATTCACTACCATGGGAATAGCATGGGAAAAACCCACCCCCATGATTCAATTACCTCCCACCAGGTACCTCCCATGACATGTGGGCATTACAGGAGCTACAATTCAAGATGAGATTTGGGTGGGGACACAGCCAAACAATATCATTGTGAGAAAGACTTGACTGGCCATCACTAGCTCACAACATGGAGAAGGCAAGCATCAAACTGTTTCCAAGTAACTTAACTACATCCCAGACCCATGCTTGAGAATAACTATAGGAATACGAAAATATCCAGCACCCAACAAGGTAAAATTTGCATTTAAAATCTAATCAATACTTCCCAGGAATGCAAAATGCTGCCCTTCCTGGATTTTGGCCCAGTGAGAACCATTTCGGACTTCTTACTCCTAGAACTGTAAGATAATATATTTGTGGTATTTTAAGCCACGACATTTGCGATAATTTATTATAACACCAACAGAAGACTAATACAGACATGGTAGGTTTTGTCTTTAGAAGTTTGATTTGGGTCTTTGTTATATCTTTCATGCCTCTACTCAAAAAGGTCAGTCTTCCCCTAACTTCTTGAACATATGAAATAGCTATAATACTTTACTATCCTCATCTACTAATTATAGCATCTGTGATGTTTTTGGTTAAGTTTAAATGGATTTTTTTAACCCTCATTATGTTTTGTGTTTGCCTGTTGCTTTGCATTCCTGGTAAGTTTTGATTAGATTTTAAACGCAAATTTTACGTTGTTGGGTGCTGGATATTTTTGTATTCCTATAGTTATTCTTGAGCTTTGGTCTGGGATATAGTTAAGTTACTTGGAAACAGTTTGATGCTTTTGGGCATTGCTTTCAAGCTTTGTTAGGTAGGACCAGAACAGTGCTTAGACTAAGGTTATTTTTTCCTTGCTACTAAGGCAAAATATTTGTGAGTTTTTAAATGCGATTCTCTGTGAATTACGCATTTTTATATTCTGGTTGGTTCCTGGTCCATCTGAGGACTATTCCTTCTAATGCTTTTGGGTGGTTTTTCTCCCAGTCTCAGGTATCTTCCTCACTTGCACATGTCAAGCTGTCCACTTAACAGTACAGGAGAACCCTCTGCTGAGCTTGAGTTCGCTATGTAGGGCTCTCCTTTCTGGTACTCCACCTTGAAAACTATAGCCCTCTTGGTCACCTTGGACTCCCAGAACTGCCGCCTCAACTAAAGGAGACAAGGGGTCTCCACCTGGGTTCGCCCTTCTGGCACCACAGTCCAGAAACTTTCTCCAGGCAATAAGCTGAGGCAATCTAAGGACGCTCCCATTTATTTCCTGTCTCTCAGGAATCACAGTCCTTGTTGTTGATGTCCAATGTGTTAAGAACTGTCACTGTATTTTGTCCAGTTTTAAAGTTGTTTCTGATGGGAGGTTAAACCTGGTACATATGACTCCATCCTGGAAGAAAGCAGTGGTTTCATTTTTTAATATGAAGTGGTTTCATTTTACTTATACGATGTCTACAAGATGAGTAGTAATGTCCCTTTTTTCATTCCTAGTGTTGGAGTTTTGTGTCTTTTCATTTTCTTTTTCTTTTTATCTGTTTTGCCAGAAGTTTGTTCTTCTCTATATCAGCTTGGGCTGCCATGACAAGATACTGCAGACTCAGTTGCTGAAAGAACAGACATTTATTTTCTCACAGTTCAGAGGCTGGAAGTCTAAGATCAAGGTGCCCTCAGGGCTGATTCCCAGTGAAGTCTCTTGGTGGCTTGCAGATATCCACCTTCTTGCTGGGTCCTCACACTTTTCTTCTGTGCACATGTGGAGAGAGGGAGACGTGTCTGGTGTCTCTTTCTCCTCTTACAAGGACACCAGTCCTATTGGATTAGTGCCTCATCTTTATGACCTCGCTTAACCTGAATTACCTCCTAAAGCCCTATCTGTAAGTAAATGTAGTCACATTGGAGATTAAAGCTTCAGCATGTGAATATGCCACGGGGTGGGGGTGGCAACACAATTTAGTCCTTAACATTCTCTATCACGTTGGATTCTGACTCATTAATTTCTGCTTCCTTTTTCGTGTTGATTTTATTATTTTTCCAACTTCTTGTGATGGATGCTTAGTTTATCAATTTCAACCTTAATTTTTATAATTTGTTTTTGAACTCTAAATGGGCCTTAAAATTCTGTAGTTGTATCAACACATTTTAATATGTAGTATTTTTGTGGTGGTTCAACTTACTCATTGTAAAATATTTCCTGATTTATAACTTATTGGGTTAATTAGAACTGTGTCTCAACTAAGCCCAATGTGGGCTTTTGAATTGAAAGTCTGTTATTGATTTCTAACTTACATTGTGATTCAGATATGCTCAAAATTATTTTAGTCGTTTGGCTTGCTTCATGGTAAGATCAGATTTTAAAAATATTCCATACCTGCTTCAGAAGATTATATGTTCTCTAATTGGTGAGTACAGGTTCATTGTAGTCAATTAGCAAGGTTTGTTAATTGTACTTTCAAGTATTTTACATCTTTACTTTTTTTTCATGTTTGTGAATGCCATGTAAGAATCTCCCAGTATAAAGTTATTGATGTAAAATACACATAAAATGCATTTTAAAGTTTACAATTCAGTGCATTACATATATTCACAATGTGGAACCATCACCACTATCTAATTCCAGAACTTTTTCATCACCCCAAATGAAACATCGTACCCATTAAGCAGTCGCTCTCCACTCTCTATTCCCCTAACCGCTGCAACCACAAATCTGCTTTCTGTCTTTATGCGTTTGCCTGCTCTGGACATTTCATATAAAGGGAATAATACGATATGTAGCTTTTATGTCTAGTTTCTTTCACTTCGCATAATGCTTTCAAGATTCAACTATGTTGTAGCATGTATCAGTACTTCACTCTTTTCTATGGCTGAAAAATATTCCATTGAATGAATATATCACATCTTATTCAATGATGGATATTTGGGTTGTTTCCACCTTTTGGCTATTGTGCATAATACATTGGTGTACAAGTTTTGTTCAAACAGTCATTTTCAGTTGTTTTGAGAAGATATCTAGCAATAGAATTGCTGGGTCATACAGTGTGATATTGTGATTTGTAATAAGAAATATAGATTTGGTCTTTGTTCCCATTTCCTGGCACACTGATCCAGAAACCCTTGTCATAGCCAAAGTAACGTCTTTTTGTAAGGTTCTGAGATGCCTGATAGCTGGGAGCTCCTTGGTAGCCACTGGACAGGGGCTGGTTGCTGGGGGAACTCACCGTGTGATTAGAGGGTTGGAACTTTCAGCCCCATCCCTCGATCTCCAAGGATAGAAGAGAGACTAAAGGTTGAGTTGATCAGCAGTGGCCAGTGATTTAATCAGTGAAGCCTCCGTTAAAAACCCACAAGTACAGAGTTTGAAGAGCTTCTGGGTTGCTGAACATGGGGAGGTAGCTGGAAGGGTGGTGCCCCACACGGGGCATAGAAGCTCCACACCCCTTCCCGTATAACTCCCATAGCCCGGGAGGTTAAGGCTGCAGTGAGGTGTAATCACGCCGCTGTACTCCAGCCTGGGCAACAGAGCAAGCCCCTGTCTCATACATACATACATATGTACAAATATACAAACACATAAAGTTAATGAGTACTTAAGAGATGGCAAAATGGGTTTATCTGTTTTACAAAATTATTAGGTATCATCTCCAGTGTTATCACTGCCACATTTTATCCAATCAAGGACCTTATGACACTGTCTGGCCAAACCTGTGGTTAGTTACCCCAAAAGTAGTGGCAGTTAAGTTCCTGCAAGTGACTACCCCCAACTGTTCTGAGATGGTGCTGGTTGGGATTCCAAAATCAGTCCAAAATATGTATTAGGCAACTTACAGGGTGCTAGAGTGGTACTTGTGATGGAGTAAGAAAAACAGATGTTCTACTATGTCTGCAACAAGGGGATTGGGATATGAAGTTTATGTGGGGTTTAAGGAATACAGCTGAGAGCCAGGGCTAGCGTCTACATTTTATCTTGCAGTGTTTTGGGCAGCAATATAAACAAACTTATCAGTGCCTGGGAATGTCGCAGCTTGCAGGGGAAAACATGAAGCTAGCCAGGTCACACAGTGGTCAAGGCATTTTGTGTGTCGTGTGTCAGGGCAAAGAAAAATTGGGATTTGGGAGACCCTAGTTTCGGATCATTAAGAGTTCTTCCAGTTTGGGTTGTGATGTATGTAAATTCTTTTTTAAAAAAACCGTAAGTTGTTTCAAACAACAATGTTCTTTTAGTTTTACATAAGTTTTATTTTCATTCCTTTTCACACCTGGAATCACTTTTCTCCCATGTGAAGTACATACTTTAGACATTCCTTTGGTGAGATTCTGCTGGTGGCAAACTTTGTTTTTGGTCTGTGTGTACTTTGTCCTCTTAAGAGCATTTGGCCAGACATTAACATATACGCTGGCAGTTTACTTCCATCAAAGATGCCGTTCCACAATTTTATGTCTCACGGTTGCACCTGAGAAGTCAGCTCTCTCCTCCTCCCTCCTTAGAAGTGAATCTTATTTTTCTTGTACTGTTTTTGTAAGAGTTATTTTTGGTATTCTGCAGTTTCATGATATCAAGGGGTGAATTTTTTATTTTTTATCCTGCTAGGAGGTGTCTATTTTGAAAAATTATGAGGTATCATCTCCTCAAGTGTTATCACTGCCACATTTTACCTCTTTTCTCCTTTGGGAACTCCAGATGACTGTTAGACCTTCCCAATCTTTAGATAAGGTCTTGCTGTTTCCCAGGCTGGAGTGGTGGGACCACAGGCACGTGCCACCAAGTCCAGGTAATTTTATTTTTTGTAGGCGGTGGGGGGCTTCCTTTGCTGCCTAGCCTGGTTGACCTTCCTATTATTCATCTATTTTATTTTCCTTTGCTCCCATTATCTTTGTGTTACATTGTGGATAATTTCTTTTGCTCCATCTTCTGATTCAGATTTTCTTCTTAGTCACATTTCATCTGTTGCTAAACCCATCCACTGAGCTAAATTTTAGGTATTTTATTTTTAACTTCTAGGTTTTTTCAAATATGCTTTCATATTTTTCTATCCTTTAGGTATTTTCTAACATCTTTTATATCTGTACACTCACAAAATCTTTCTCCAGTTAATTTTTTTTTTTTTTTTGAGGTGGAGTTTTGCTCTTGTGGCCCAGGCTGGAGTGCAGTGGTGTGATCTTGGCTCACTGCAACCTCTGCCTCCCAGGTTCAACAGATTCTCCTGTCTCAGCCTCCTGAGTAAGGTGGGATTACAGGCACCCACCACCACGCCCAGTTAATTTTTGTATTTTTAGTGGAGACAGGGTTTCACCACGTTGGCCAGGCTGGTTTCGAACTCCTGACCTCAGGCAATCCGTCCACCTTGGCCATCCAAAGTGCTGGGATTACAGGCATGAGCCATCGTGCCCGGCCCAATGTTTTCTTTACAGAAAGGATCTTGACTTTTTATACCTAAATTTCATCTTTTTTTTCCTCTCTAGCCCTATGTCATACTTTATTTCTGGAAAGTAGATATTTTTGACATGTTAATATACAATTTATACATGTTAATATATGGAAAATTTATATTTATGTCTCAAAGACTCAGTATAACATTTAAACAAATTAATGTGCAGGAAAAGTCTGAACTTACATTTCAAATACTATTAGTACACTGTCAGGAGCAGTGTGGAAGTTTTGCAAGCTTGATGAACACTGAAATAAACGTGTGATGCACATTGCTGGCACTAAGAGAGGAAATACCATATTTGGTGTGAGCTTTTTTTTTTTTTTAAACAGCCAAGGTCAGTATTTGATAACATTTGCTATAACATTTTTTTCTAGGCTATAATTACTGGTGTTATCAAACTTCAGTACCCTGATTACTTATTTGTATCTGAATTAAGTTAAAAAAAATATAATCTGGACCCTGACTAGAGATTCTTTTGTGCAGCTCATACCCCAGTGAGGTAGAGGCTTACCGTTTTGGGATTGTGTACTTTCTAGGCTCCTTTTTTAGGGATATGACTTTAGCTAGCTGCATAGGATAAATGTTATTTATGTTACTTAACAAAAACTGCTTGATGTATACTCAGTCCTTCCATTCCTCCACACACTTTACATTTTGTCTCAGGAATAAGTCAGATTAACAGACCCTTACCTATCTAGAATTATTTTTCTTGACCTGTGAATCTTGCATGTATTGTCAGTATATTGTTTGTAACATTAGAGATTCCTGTTGATATGTGGCTCATTAGAAGGGAAAGCTCCCTGGCCTTTAAAATACGAAGCGTTTATTTTTATTCCTTTCAAGCAATTGGCTTTTTATCTTATGGACGTACTGAACGGTATGACGATATTCATACCATCGTGCTGAACGGTATGACTGATCAATACTCTGTCAGTACTGCATACCAAAGAAGCTTGGAATCAAGTTTAACACTAACTTTTACATATTATTTAGAACTTTGAGATGAATGTTTTGTATATATGTCCATTCCAACTCATGTTAGTGTTGCCTTGATCACCATTATATGAAGGAGAGACTTTCTGTGATAAAATGTACATAGGTGTGCCAGAAGTAGAGACATTAAAGTGGCTTAAAATCTCCATCTAAAATCTAGAAGCAACATGGATACCCTACAAAATATGAAAAAGTAGTTGTACAATTAAAATGTATACAAATAGGGGATTCATGAACCAATCAAATAAAATTTGTATATGATAACCTTAAAACGTCAACAGCTTCAATCATAACCTATCAGTTATTAGTATTTTAATATTATACTCAGATGGAGCTTGCCTTACTTCCAAAGTACTTTCTCAAACAGAGAAAATGAACAACGCTGAAATTTTATTTCTGAAATGTTTTATTCTTCTTTTAATCAATACATATTAAGTATAGAATTTCCTTAAAAATTAACAAATAACTGATTTTCACTGTTAGGACACTGTTATGCTGCTCTTCTAACTTTTCTTTTCACATTTATCCACATTCCAAATAGATTATATCATAGTAAGGTTTTTGTGTGTTACTTTTGTCCAAGTTGTGACAACTGAAACAAAACACAAAATCATACATAAAACTTTTAAAAAAGATCACAAAAGAAACATTCAAACATATTTGTAAACCCCTTAATAAATTACACTTCCTATTTTATTCACTACATTCCTAGAATAATAAATCTTAATGTTCACCACTAACTCAAATGTTAAACATTTGTAGATATTTAAAAACTGAAAGCTGGGCATGGTGGCTCACGCCTGTACTCCTAGCTACTTGGGAGGCTGAGGCGGGAGGATCACTTGAGGCCAGGAGTTTGAGACCAGCCTGGGCAACATAGCAAGAGACTGTCTCTACCAAGAAAAACAAAAGGAAATGGAATTGCAATAAACATTGTCATAGCAAAAAAAAACGTAAACATTAGTAGTTAACGTTCAACTGATGGAAAACAAAAACCCTGGGAATTAAAAAAATTAGTGCTAACTTCGTGAAAATGTAAAGAGAAATGTCATGAGTGAAACACTACTGACAGGTCTCATATATTTTTGTATTTCTAAAGGATCATTAAAAGCCAAAGAAAGGCTTTCAGTTCTGGAAGGATGAGCAAACTCCTACTGGAAATGTTATTACTTATCAAGGTTTTCTTAGTCGCCCATGACAACACCTTATCTTGGTATAGCTGGATGGCTTTGGTTGCAGCTGGTTCAGGTGAGTAAGAGGTTTTCTTTCTCTCTTTTGAAAAATACCAATAGCAACTAGGGTATGTTAACAGAAACAAACAACAAAGGTATATACTTTACCTGTTTTATGAACTGTGTAGCATTAAAAAGCTCACTGCAGCCATATAAAATGTGTTTGCCTTGTTTCCCCTGTAAAAATCAGAGTCAGAACTTAGATACAAGTAACAAGAAATATACTCAATATTCCCAAGAAAAGAGATTAATATGCTAGTTTTTTTTGTTGTTGTTGTTAACAGTCTTTCTTTGGAATAGTGTTGGATTTTAGTGTCCACATCTACTTAAAAATTGCATGAAATGAAGAAGAATAAAGTGGTGAAATGAGCATAGTATTTTTGTCCCCCAAAATATATATTATGGCATACTATTGGTGCCATTTCCTGTTACACTAAAAATAGAAGGAATCTCACTGTCAAATTTCACAGGAGCAACAGTTACCTATAAAATCTTAGAACAACATTCTTTCAATGTAGGATGTCTACTACTTGAATACATTCGAGTTTCTTTATGCTGAAAGTGGACTACGGTGCAGGTAGCATGGATTGTGCTTTTAGTCCCACTTGAGCAACACAGTATTTATAAGTTAATATATCTCATTCCATGTTGTCAAAATTGGGAATAAAAGTAATAGTTACAATGCTGGAACCCAATCACAAAAGCCAAAGCTTCTCTACTGGGGATTTGCTAATTTCTTGTATGTATTGTGAACCTGAAGGTAAATTCATGAGATTTCTTTTGTAATATAAAAAAAGTTTATTCTAGCACAAAGTAATTTGATGATTCATCAAAGAACAGAGGAATGATGGCTTTGTCACACAACTCTGTGATGTATAAGCTGAGCAAACGTCCTAGATGGCCATCTCTGAGAATAAATAAAAAGCCGCAACTCAGATTTTTTTCAAAATGAGATGGTATATAGGTCATATAATTGGGATTCTTGTGGCTAACAGGCATTAATTAAAGGTAGAGGTCACAGTCTACAAGGAGAAAGCAGGCACAGGGAAACATTAGAGGGGTCCAGAACTTCTAGGCATAGCTCCCAGGAGAACCTGATTCTTGTTCAAGGAGAGGTCTTTTATGCCTCTCTGGTCAGGTAGGCAACATTGGGCTG
This sequence comes from Macaca fascicularis, assembly GCF_037993035.2. Lineage (NCBI taxonomy): Eukaryota > Metazoa > Chordata > Mammalia > Primates > Cercopithecidae > Macaca > Macaca fascicularis. Next base: position 98,531,505 of record NC_088381.1, on the reverse strand, counting down.
CATGACCAGACTCAACTGCAGAAACCAAGGGAACATGACAGAAACCAGGTGCAAAATGTAAAATCAATCTTTACATTTCCTACTAAACAATGCTGGCAAGCCAGTGCAAGGTTGCCCCCTGGTTTATCGTAGTCTCTAGTCCCGGACTAGAATTCATCACTAGTTAGTACTTCATTCAGGTTTGACTAAACGAACATCAGCACCATGGATCCCAGTATTCCTGGAGATAAGCACAAGGGTATAGTAGCCCAGTTGAGATTAATCCTGACTTGTACAGTCCCCACCCTGGGCCAAGCTTTCTTAACCAAATTACTCATCATCATTCTTTTCTAATTGTTTTTAGCCATCCAATGAAGTGTAGGTATGATTTTGAAGAAACTGCAGTTTACCAAACATTCCAGTGCAGACTTGTTCTTAATCATGTACAAGCTTGATGACCCCTTTACTTCCTCTCTCAGTTAAAAATTGAACTTTATGGGCTGGGTGCAGTGGCTCATGCCTGTAATCCCAGCACTGTGGGAGGCCAATGCAAGTGGTTCACAAGGTCAGAAGTTTGAGACCAGCCTGGCCAGCATGGTGAAACCCCGTCTCTACTAAAAATACAAAAATTAGCCAGGCGTGGTGGTGCGTGCCTGTAATTCCAGCTACCCAGGAAGCTGAGGCAGGAGAATTGCTGGGAAGCGGAGGTTGCAGTGAGCTGAGATCACGCCACTATACTCCAGCCAGGGTGACAAGAATGAGACTCTGTCTCAAAAAAAGAAAAAGAAATTGAACTTTATAAAACGTACCAATATATTGATTCAATGTAAAATTAACTCAATGTAGTTCTTTCTCTAACCAATCACCTTCTATCAAGATAATACCTTGTGGTTTTAAGTCAAGTTCCCAATTCGCCAATATCAGTATTATCAAATGTTTTGATAAAATCAGTCAAATTATTTTTTACCAATTATACCAAAGTTATGCCAAATAGCATTTACATTATGGGTTAGATTAACAACATTACTAAATAAATCAGAATTACAGCAGTATTTTCTGGCACTTGCCCCTTATGTCGTGGACTATTATAAACCAAGGGTCATGTTAATTAATTCTGTATTGCACGTCTCATGTAGGCATAGTCGCATGTTTAGTTTCATACTCCAAGACTGTACTGACAGAGGTTTCTAATGATGTGAGGAAGGCTGTCATAGACCTACTAGCTCAGTTCCTTCTTAATAGGGCTGAATGGTAGGGAAAAGATTAGGATTATTCAGGACAAAAAACGAAGGGATTTAAAAATCCTCTCAGGACAATTAAACTGGGGGGCTTAGTAGCTACTAAAAATTTAATGGATCTAAAGGGCATCTATGAATAATATAACAAAATATATAATATAATGGTCAAAGACTAGATGCTTTGCCCCTATGATCAGAAAGAAGACAAGGATGTCTGCTCTTGCCTCTTCTATTCAACGATGAATTGAAGGTTCTAGCCAGGGCAGTTGCAGAAGACAGAAAAGAAGCAATACTATATCTATTTATACATAACATGATCTTGTATATAGAAATTTCTAAAAATCCATTAAAAACAATTAGAATAAACTCAGCAAGGCTGTGAAACGTAAGATCAACATATAAAAATCAGTTGGATTTTTAAGCACTTCAAATGAAGAATCCAAAAATGAACTTAAGAAAATGTCTTTTATAACAGCATAAAAATATACTCTGAAGACTACAAAATATTGAAAGAAATTACAGATATAAATGGAAAAACATCCCATATTCATGGATCAGAAGCCTTAATTAAGATGAAAATACTCCCCAAACTCATCTACAGATTTAAGTATGCTCCCTATAAGAAAGTCTTTGTAGACATTCACAAATTCTAAAATTCATTAAAAAATTGCAAAAGACCCAGAAAAGCTGAAACAATAAAGTAGGAGGACTCACATGTGTCCTGATTTCAAAAAGTACTAAAAAAGCCATGATGATCAACACAGTGTAATACTGGTGCAAGAACAGACCTATAGATCTGAAGAATGGAACTGAGAGTTCAGAAATAAACTCATACACATCAAGTGATTTTCAGCAAGGTTGCCAAAACCATTATATGGGGGAAATAATGGACTTTTCAACAAAAGGCAGTGAAACAACTGGATAGCCATATGCAAAAAGATGAAGCTGGATCTTCATACCATATTAAAAAATTATATAATTCTTAGAAGAAAACTCAGGGTCAAATCTTTATGACCTTAGATTTGGCAAAGGATTCTTAGATATGCCACAAAAAGCCCAGGCAACAAAAGAAAAAAAGAGATACACTGGACTTCGCTGAAATAAACTTTTGCGCTTTAAAAGACACCATCACAAAAGGAGAAAAGACAACCCAGAGAATGGGGGAAAAAGATCTGGAAATCATATAGCTGATACGGGAATTGTATCAAGATTACATAGAGAATTCTTACGACTCAATAATAAAAAGGCAAAATAACCCAAATAAAAATGGACAGAGGGGTCCGGCGTGGTGGTTCAAGCCTGTAATCCCAACACTTTGGGAGGCCAAGGTGGGTGGTGGTGGCACGTGCCTATAATCCCAGTTACTTGGGAGGCTGAGGCAGGAGAATCGCTTGAACCCCGGAGGCAGAGGTTGCAGTGAGCCGAGATTGCACCACTGCACTCCAGCCTGGACGACAGAACGAGACTCCATCTCAAAAAAAAAAAAAAAAAAAAAAACCACAAAGGATCTAAACAGACATTTCTCCAAAGATATACAAATGGCCAATACACATGTGAAAACATTCTTGACTTCGTAAGTCATCAGGAAAATATAGATAACAAAGCAAGTGTTAGTAATGAAGTGGAGAAGTGAGAACCCTCATACACTGCTGGGGGGAATGTAAAACGGTGCAGCTGCTTTGGAAGATAGTCTGTAGTTCTTCAAATGATTACAGAGTTACTAAGTGACCCAACAATTCCACTCTTAGGGATATACTTAAAAGAAGTGAAAACATACATTCACACAGAATTATGGTGGCCATTATCTATGGTTTCATGTGCACAGCAACAGGTCTTGTCTAGAATAGACACTCATTTGGATGTGTATACCTGGTAGCTGCAGAAATCACCTTTAACATTATTAGAGGCCACAGCAGAAACCATTTCAATTTAGACCTCCTACTTAGGTATGATCTGATAAAGAAACTCACTTTACTGCAGGTGCAGTTCAACAATGTGCTAACCACCATTATCTACCATACACTAACTTATCTACCTCACCAAACACAAAGTATTGGAGCAAATGTCTGAAACACTTTTCAAATTGCTAACGAGAGACAGAGTTACTTGCATGATGGAATGTGTGTCAAAACATAAAGGGCATGGAATTAAAGGGGGAATCAACACTAAATAGATTATAGAGATACTTCAGGAAAAATAAGGGAGGGTAGAATAATAACACAGGAACTGATAACAATTTCCTCCATATTTCTGAACATTTTCCTTTTTCTCTGACTGATCATGTAGAACATGGATATGGATTACATTTACAAGCTCAGAAAGAAGGATCAGTTGCAAACATGACATGAAGATAATACCTCTAAATATAACTGTCTGAGGAATGATGGAATGGACTGTTTTTATTTTCACCAATCTAAGCTTGGAATTAATGGTTTTTTGCATCTTTCCTCACATGTGGGCAAGACAGTCCTATAAACTTGTAGTTATTCACCCCAACTTCATGTGACTGGGAATGGACGAAGGGGAAAAGCACTGGCCAGTCTCACATTGCCGTCCGCCCCACAGGTAAGTCCTCTTGCCGAATCTGACGGTTCCTAACTCAGGGGTCGAGGTCTGGGTAAAAAACTAACGACAGGAGAAAGGAGGAAAAGTCTTCACTCTCAGAAAGGGAGCCAATAAGTAAATAACGCAAAAGAGAAAGTTAACATTATTTTGGTATCTTGTAAAAGCCTGGGCGCAAGAAACTGCTCTCAGCTATATTTATAGATGCCCGTAAGACCTGATGAAATTGTCTCCTTTACTTGAAGCTGTCTAAGGTTGCAGAAGATTTAATAATTTAATCTGCAGAATTTTATCTGAATCTTGATGATGCTAATAACATCTTGAGGATAAACACAGAATAATTCTAATGCTTGCCTTTTGGCTCCTGTTGGTTTTATCTATTGTACAGAACCGCTTTGGGGAGGCAAAATTAGGACACTGTTGTCTCTGAAATGCACACAAACGATTTTGTTGAACAACGAAGTCACAGACCACCATGTAACTATTAAACACAGTTATGATTTGTTAACAAAGGTGTCCAGAAACACAGACATAAAATAACTGCTGCATTTCCAACTAGTCATAGTGTCATGTGCTCTAATGCCTATGGACCTTGTTTCTGTGGGTGGAAGGCACTGAGGTTAAAAAATTCTTGGTACTGAAACCAAGTAAGGGGTAACTAGGTGGGCTTCCCCACTTACCATTGATAGCCCTGCTCTTTCGCTGAGAATAATTACTACTCATATGACACTGTCTCGGGGAACGGAAAACTTTTGTCTCCCCTCCCCCGCCATCTCTCAAAAGGTTCCTGAAAGATTTTGGATCCAAAAGATATATTCAAACGATATTCAAGCTATAAAAACTCAATGGCAACAACATATTTGGTGGTTAAACCAATTTGGGCAGAAACACTGGCACAGTTCTATGAGTCCCATGCTAAGCCCAATTTGCCTTTAATGAAAAGAGACATACTGAGGAAGATGACTTAATGACCTATTGGTTGTTTACAAGAAATGTTATTTCAGGAGGAAGGGAAATGGTGGCAAGCAGCCTGGAAAAATGATAAAACAAACTCAACAGTTACATAAAGATGGGAAGACACATGCACCCAGACTCAAGAAGGATTAAGTATGCTCCTCAATTAAAAGCTGAAGCAGGGCAAGGAAAATGGCCTGGTATCTTGGCAGAGTGAGCAAAAAGAATGAATTTATGGGAAACTTACAGTGCCTCAGTCAATTATAACATTTTGGTATATAAGCAAGAGTTGATTTTGTTGAGAAAGATGAGAAAACATTTAGTAAGCAATCTAAATCATAATGTAATTGCTACTTGGTGCAAATGGTATCATTGGTGAGGTTCTAAGCAATCTAAATCATAACATAATTGCTATATGGTGCAATACTGGTATCATTGGTGAGGTTCCTAAGAACAAATCCTATGACCAAATGAATGAGCAAATGTATAAGGAAATTGAATTAAAACCCCTACAAGATGGTCTTCTGGTAAAAGGCCAGATTATCAGAGAAAGAACTAGACTAATAATTGTTATAAAATTTCACAAAATTCAACTTTCTGTGGTAGAAAGAGGTAAAACTGTCAAGCTTGTACATGATTAAGAACAAGTTTTCACTGGACTATGGTAAACTGCAATTTTTTAAAAAGTTATAAATCTACTTCAGTCACTACAAATGATTAGTATTTTGGTGTTTATCTTCTTGTTTTTCTGTTATATAAGGTAAAAGATGCCAAAAGAAGAATGATGACAAGTGATTTAAAAAGCTTAACTAAGGGTAAAGAGCGTGTGGAATGCATAAGCGTCTATTGCAACCATGTGTTTATCCCTAGGAACACCTGGAACCAGTCATGTTGCTAACTATTGGCCAAACCTGAATGAAATGTTCTCAGTAGTGATGAATATAGTCCTGTGCTAGGGTCAAGACTAGGGGGCAACTTGTACTAGCTTGTCAGCACTGTTTATAGAGATGGTTTGCATCTGGTTTCTGTCATGGTCCCTTGGTTTCTGCTTTTGAGCCTGGTCATGCAACTTAATTTCTGCTATGAAACTAGAAGAGTATTAACCATTCCCGCTTGAAAACTGGCACAAGATAAGGATGCCCTCTCTGACCACTGCTATTCAACATAGTATTGGAAGTTCTGGCCAGGGCAATCAGGCAAGAGAAAGAAAAGGATATCCAAATAGGAAGACAAGAAGTCAAACTGCCTCTGTATGCAGATGACATGATCCTATATTTAGAAAAGCCCACACAGTCTCAGCTCAAAAACTTCTTAAGCTGATAAACAACTTCAGTAAGGTCTAGGAAACAAAATCAATGTGCAAAAATCACTAGCATTCCTATACAACAGTAACAGTCAAGCCGAGAGCCAAATCAGGAAGAAGCTCCCATTCACAATTGCCACAAAAAGAATAAAACACCCAAGAATACAGCTAACTAGGGAGGTGAAAGATCTCTACAAGGAGAACTACAAACCACTGCTCAAATAAATCAGAGATGACACAAACAAATGGAAAAACATTCCACGCTCATGGATAGGAAGAAGAAATACCATTAAAATGGCCATACTGCCCAAAACAATTGATAGATTAAATGCTATTCCTATTAAATTGCCACTGACATTCTTCACAGAACTAGAGAAAAGCATTTTAAAATTCACATGGAACCAAAAAAGAGCCAAAATAGCCAGGGCAATCATAAGGAAAAAGAACAAAGCTGGAGGCATCATGGTATCCGACTTCAAACTATACTATAGGGCTATACAGTAGCCAAAACAGCATGGTACTGGTACAAAAACAGACCTACGGACCAATCAAACAGAACAGAGAACCGAGAAATAAGACTGCATACCTACAACCATCTGATCTTCCACAAACCTGACAAAAACAAGCAATGGAGAAAGGACTCCCTGGTCAATAAATGGTGCTAGGATAACTGGCTAGCCATATGCAGAAAACTCAAACCGGACTTCTTCCTTACACCCATATACAAAAATCAACTCAAGATGGATTAAAGACTTAAATGTTAAACCCAAAACTATCAAAACCCTGGAAGACAACCTAGGCAATATCATACTGGACATAGGAACGGGCAAAGATTTCATGACAAAGACACCAAAAGCAACTGCAACAAAAGCAAAAATTGCCAAATGGGATCCAATTAAACTAAAGAGCTTCTACATAGCAAAAGAAATTATCAACAGAAAACCTATAGGATGGTAGAAAGTTTGTGCAAACTGTGCATCCAGGAAAGGTCTAATATCCAGCATCTATAAGGAGCTTTACAAGAAAAAACTACCCCAGCCCAGATGCGGTGGCTCACACCTGTAATCCCAGCACTTTAGGAGGCTGAGGTGGGCGGATCACTTGAGGTCAGGAGTTCGAGACCAATCTGGCCAACATGGTGTAACTCCGTGTCTATTAAAAATACAAAAATTAGCTGGGTGTGGAAGGGCGTGCCTGTAATCCCAGCTACTTGAGAGGCTGAGGCAGGACAATCACTTGAATCTAGGAGACAGAGGTTGCTGTGAGCCGAGATGGCACCACTGCACTCCAACCTGGGCAATGGAGTAAGACTCTGTCTCAAAAAAAAAAATAAATAAATAAAAATAAAAAAAACACCCATAAAAAAGTGGGCAAAAGGACATGAACACTTTCAAAAGAAGACATACATGTGGCCAAAAACATATGAAAAAAAGCTCATCACCACTGATCATTAGAGAAACGCAAATCAAAACCACAATGAGATACCATCTTACACCAGTCAGCATGTTTTTTTTTTTTTTTTTCTTTAAGATGCTGGTGAGGTTTTGGAGAAAAAGGAACACTTATACACATCCCTTTTTGGAATGTTGATGCAACTGTAAATTTAGCCATTGTGGAAGGCAGTGTGGCGATTCCTCAAAGACCTAAAGACAGAAATACCATTTGACCCTGCAATCCCATTACTGGGATTTGGGGTATATACCCCAAATGATATAATCATTCTATTCTAAAGATGCACGCACAGATATGTTCACTTGCAGCACTATTCACGATAGCAAAGACATGGAATCAACCTAAATGTCCAATGATGTTAGACTAGATAAAGAAAATATGGTACATATACACCATGGAATACCACGCAGGCATAAAAAATAATAAGATCATGTTCTTTGCAGGGACATGGATGGGGCTGCAGGCCATTATCATTAGCAAACTCACTCAGGAACAGAAAACCAAATACTGCACGATATCTAAGTGAGAGCTAAATGATGAGAACACATGGACACATCGGAGGGGAACACCACATACTGAGGTCTGGTGGAGGGTGGTAAGAGGGAGAGGATTGGGAAAAATAAAAATGGGTACTAGGCTTAATACCTGAGTGATGAAATAATCTGTACAACAAACCCCATGACACAAGTTTACTTATATAACAAAACTGCACGTACCCCTGAACTTAAAAGTTAAAAAAATAAAAATAACCTTTGTACAAGACTAGGGCTCTTCTGAAACTAATGTATCTCACACATATATCTTGGTGGTTCACGATGCAAAGATGAAGCGTGTCCTATGAAACTAAGATAGAATCCCAAGTATAGTTATTTGTTTTGGAGCTCTGTGGCATCTGCCTGTGTGATTTTGTCTTCATTGTACCATAACCCTCTACCATCATTAAGGCATAAGGACATAAAGAATGATCATTATTTAATGTTAAGTGAATACATGAAGATTACAAAATGACATTCTAAAAATAGCTAATTCTGTTGCCCCTGAATTTTAAATAGTTTTTCCTTTTCAAAGTATGTTCCTTCCTTCCTTCCTTTTTGCTTAGTTGTCTGCCACTCCCTGCACTCCCCTTCATTTGCTACCTCTATAGCTCCTGTTTGCTGAAAAAACAAAACAAAACAAAAAACATTTTAGAAGTATGTTGCTGATTTAAGTTAATAGGAGTAAAGTGCATATTATTCAGATAAATGAGTTTTGTAAATCATTTCATGAGAGTTTTGTTTTTTTTTTTTGGAAGAGCTTGCTTGAGGTCTCTAAGCATTTGATGTTATATTAAGACAGGTAGCTGCAAAGTGCATTTATCAATAAGATACATTGTTTTCTAGATTAAGTGCAATTTTAGGCCAGAAATGAATGTGATAGGAATAGGAAAACAATAAACATTTAAAAATCATACATGCATGATTTTTGAAACTACCTTTTAGAAGTTATAAAAGGATCAGGATAGCCATCAGAGAATGCTAGTGTTCTACCTATGAAACCATCTAACAACAGAATAAAAAGTCTAAATAAAATGTACCTTTATGTAGTCAACAAGATTTTGATATTCAATGTAGTTGCCTCCTCCCACCACAAAAACAATGGCCTAAAATGCAAACAGATAAAAAAAAGCAACACGGTTTTTAGTCTGAAACCTATTCTAAAATTAAGGTTAAAAAATGCTAGCCAAAAGTCATATTCTAAGCACCTGATGCTATTTTAATTATTAGGAAATGTTTCTAAAAAGTCATATAAATTTCTATAAATTTCTAATGTCTCTTGAGTAGTATGAAGAGATTTTTCAGAAACAATTTAGAGGAAAATAACTATAATTTCCAGTATATGTTATTTACTGTATTTTTTATGGAGAAGCTTCTTTGTATTTCAAATGAAAACAGTCATGATATCTTCACAAATGTTTGGAATCCAATTTCAGAAAAAGGTTCCACACATGTAAAAAACTCTCACTGCAATCTGAAAGACTTCATTGCCTGTGAATTATTTGTCAGTTATTTTTAAGCTTAAAATATTATAAATACAAGCAGCTTTATAAATTAGAAAAATACAATTGCTAGGCCAAATTTTTTGACAAGAATCTTGGGTATACACAACTGGATTGATCAAAATTACCATACACTAGTCATCATAAAGCCACATTTGGGACGGACAGTCTTCAAGATTGGTCACCTTTCATCTTTCCTTTCTAGGAACAGAGAATTTTTATATGAAACTTACCTCTTGGAATGGATTCTTATTTCTGGGAACTGAGCTGTAATAAAGAAAAACCGTACTGAAAATTTCACCCATGGCTTTTATTATGAATAAAATAGGTATGGGAAATACACACACATGCACTATTAGATAAGTATTTACCATTCTACCTCCTTCACTTCCTTAGAGAGGTGGGTCCTTTAATTTTGCAGAGCCAGGTAGTGAACTGGGTTTCATAGGAAGAAGCTAGAAGAGGGAGATATCTCAGAGTCTAAAAGGAAATGGGTCAACCTATTACTTTAAAATAAAATTCTAGGCCGGGCGCAGTGGCTCAAGCCTGTAATCCCAGCACTTTGGGAGGCCGAGACGGGCAGATCACGAAGTCAGGAGATCGAGACCATCCTGGCTAACCCGGTGAAACCCCGTCTCTACTAAAAAATACAAAAAAAAACTAGCCGGGCAAGGTGGCGGGCGCCTGTAGTCCCACTTACTTGGGAGGCTGAGGCAGGAGAATGGTGTAAATCCGGGAGGCGGAGCTTGCAGTGAGCTGAGATCCTGCCACTGCACTCCAGCCTGGGCAACAGAGCGAGACTCCGTCTCAAAAAAAAAAAAAAAAAAAATTCTAGATGAGCAGCAGCTCCCATGAGGAGGAGTATCTAAGTCTGGGTATGTGGTGAATGGATAAGGCATATATTTTATGTGGTAAATTTTTACCACACTCAATATTATATATAGTTTGTGGATATCTACATTTGTGGAAAAACTGTATAAATACATCTGTGGGAAGAATAACAACTCAGGAAGCAAATGGGGAAGGGAAGGAGGGATCTGAATTTTGCTGTAGTTTATTTATTAAAGATCTCTTAGACACCAAAGTATTATAAAAATATACATAATAAAGACATTTTTCAAAGCTTGTGCGAGTCTAGACTTATATTTGAGTGCTAAAACAGGTTGTACAATATGACTTAAAAGGACAACTTAGATTTTCCCCAAAAGTAATTTCTGAAAATCTCAACTGAGAAAAGGGGGCTATTATAACTTTCCTTAATTGTTCAGAGGCTGATGACACAGTTCTATAATCTTTTCCTCATTTCTATGGCCTGTCTGAATATTCCAAAGAAGAAGCTACAAGTCCACTTGACTGAAATGCCTCTTCAGTGTTTCAGTTCCTTAAAGAGTAGACATGGATGAGGACAGGTAAGACTTATAGAATAGTATTACTAGTTATTAATCACCAAGATTTAACTGTGATGGGATAGCTCAGGAGAAGGCTCTGTTAAAAATGAAACTCTAAGCTTATCTGTCTTATCAATGCTAATATTCTTCCTCATTACCATGCATAAACTACATTAAGGATTAAACATTTCTCAGTAAATTTTCAAGAAGCCAAGTATCCCTTAATATCCATGAAGGACTGGTTCCAGGAACCCCCATAGACACCAAAGTCCACAGATGCTCAAGTACCTTATGTAAAATGGTGTAGTGTTTGCATATAACCTATGCACATCTTCCCATATACTTTAAATAATCTCCAGATTACTTATAATACCTAATACAATGTAAATGCTATGTAAACAGTATAACAAACTATATAGTTTACATTATATTAGGTATTGCTTAGAGAATAAACACAAGAAAAAAAAAGTCTGTACATGCTCAGTATAGATACAACCATCCATTTTTCCCCCCAAATATTTTCGAACCCTGGTTAGTTGAATCCATGGATGAGGAACCCATGCATATTGAGGGCTAACTGTGTATCTACTTGATAGCTAAATGCAAGGAAGGAAAAAACGTAAGCTAGAGAATCATCAATATAGGAAAAAGTTGCTAATCTATTGTTGTAAAGTGTACAATCAGTGGTTTTTAGTATATTTAGAGTTGTACAACCATCACTGTCTAATTTCAGAACATTTTTATCACCCCTAGAAGAAGTCCTGTACCCATTAGTAGTCAATCCTCATCCCCCTTTCCGTAATCCATTCTTTGTCAAATTCTCTCTTGCCAACAGCAGCTGCTGTTGGCAGTTCTTATGCAATTTTGCTTGTTATTTCTGGTAAATTCAGAAAAGGGAATAAGATTTCAAGTTATCAAGCAATTTAATCTAGTGACTAGATTATTTTCACACCATCTACAAAGATGTGAAAGCTTGGGATAGAGCGAATGTAAAGTTCTGAAGATCCCAAACATAAGGAAGAGGCAAGAAACTAGCTTCACTAGCTTCATCTACAGACAAATCATTCCAAGGCAGTTATTCCTGGCTCCCCACCCCCAATTCTGCCTATTCTTTTTCTGTATCTTGTAGGCTATTTGTCATACCACCGCTAATTAAATCATGAAAAATAATATCCATAAGGATATCTTACCATCCAATGTCTGTGATAAAATGCAGAGTTTATTTATAGAATGCTTCATTGACACAAGGTGTTATATAGCAACAGTTCCCAGAGACTTTAATTTTATGGACCAGTTAAATAAAAAACAACCAAACAACTGCTATCCAATATAAAGCTCCTATTTTTTTCAATTGGTCCAATAAGAATATTCATTTAAAAACACATGTTATCCAAATTTCCCTCACCCACAATCAGTTTCTAATACCGCCAGCATTTCATAAAAACACCAGTAAACATCTGAATGGATTTGTGTGTGTGTATATGTGGAAGGAAAAACATCTAAATGCTAAGTATCATTACTAGAGATATCTCTGGATAATGAGATTATACATACTGTTTCCTTATGAGTTTTCCATATAGTTTGGATTTTTAATAATAAGCAGTACTATATAATAAAAAAATCAATTATTTCCATTCTTGAGGGGAAAAAATCCATAACAAGTTAAACAAGACCAAAGCTGCTTACCTGTCATTGCCCCGTAGCATTTTGGGATCAAAATATCTATAGTCATCAGTTTCCTATTAAAAAAAATAGAACTTTACCATGACTGTGGAATTTCTCTTTAGAAGGTCAGTTTGGCTTAGAGTATCCTATTTTAATGAATCTATCCATTTTGTAGAATGTATAACAACCACCCCTAATACTTAATGAACACTTACTATGTGCTAACCTTTATTCTAAGTGCTTTAGATGAAATTACTCAATCCCAATAATGGTCTATCAGGTCGTTACTGTTACTCTCGTTTTTCAGATTGGCAGTTTAGGGTACAGAAAAGTTATGTAACTTTATAAAGTTACATGATTAGTAAGTATGGGAACTACAGGATTTGAACCCAGGCAGTCTAGTTTCAATGCCCAAGTTCTTAATTACCATGCCAGAGAAACTAATTCTCTTCTAGAGTGTTGATAGTCCTATCAAAACCTGATTCATGACAAATCCGCTACACATGCTGCTACTATTTAGTCCTGTACCCAATGGTGGACATTGCTAATCAATCATAGCACTCTCAGTAAACCCAAATACAGTGTAAGGATCCTTCAACACTTTGCTTCAAGAAACCACAACCAGCCAGACTTACAAGGCATGATAACCTATCTGATATCTTGCCTTAATTTTAATTTATTTAATTAAGAAATGAAAGGAAAACATTTAATAAATGAACTGATAAAAATGCATCTAGAATTAGGTTACAGCATTTTAAATGGATACAATCGATTATCTGTCAGGTCTAACTTAGTATACTTTGCTAATCTCTTTAGCATTTTGCTAATCTCTTCATTGCTTCCAAATCAATTTGTCCATCTGGGAAGAGGAGAAGGATGAGAATGCAGGCAACCGCCTCACCTAGCAGATGAAGAAATGCTTTCAAAACAGAAAAAGTTACTTTTTCTTAGTTAAGTGAAAAAATATCCATCTGCAATAATATGCCTTGAGTTATAAAGTCAAAGTCAAGGGAACTCATCAATGAACTTTCATAGCTTGGAGAAACATTTCAGTAAGATCCACAAGGTAGCCATCCATGTGTTCATGACAGAGAAATCTGGAAGGAATGTGTATGCTGGAATGAGCACCAGGCAGGAACATAGCAGTAGTAGGTTTCTGGTTCCAGTTCTGCTACTAAAAGTAGTGTAACTTGGGAAGTCACAACATTTCTTGGTTGCCTCTCCTCCACTGTTAAGATGACTTACGTTTCTTTAACGCTCTAAGTTCTGGGATTCCATGAAGGGAATGATTCTTGCCCTAATTGATACAGCATAATGGTAAAAAACTTGGCCTTTAGTTAAAATCTTAAGTCTGCCATTTACTAGCTGTGTGTCCTTGGGCAAGTTAATTGACTTCATTACACTACAGTGTCTTCATCTATAAAATGAGAACGATAATACTAGTACTTAGAAAGTTCTAATGAGGATTAGGTGAGATAATAGGTGAAAAATGTGGTGTTTTTTTTTTTTTTTTTTAGGCAGAGTCTTGCTCTGTCACCCAGGCTGGAGTGCAGTGGTGTGATCTCGGCTTACTGCAAACTCTGCCTCCAGGGTTCAAGCAATTCTCCTGCCTCAGCCTCAAGAGTAGCTGGGATTACAGGAGTGTGCCACCATGCCCCACTAATATTTTGTAGAGACGGGGTTTCACCATGTTGGCCAGGCTGGTTTTGAACTCCTGACCTCAAGTGAGCCGCCTGCTTCGGCCTCCCAAAGTCCTAGGATTACAGGTGTGAGCCACCAAAAAATGCTTTGAATGATTTCTGGAACATGATAAGTACTCAATAAATGTTAGCTATTATTATTACTGTCATTATTTTTCATCTCAACTTCAAGATTAGGGACAGTAACAAAATATCACAATTTTTTTTTCTTTTTTTTGAGACAGGGTCTCACTCTGTCACCCAGGATGGAGTGCAGTGGCACAATCTTGGCACAATGCAGCCTCAACCTCCTGAGCTCAAGTGATCCTCTTACCTCAGCTTTCCGAGTAGCTGGGACTACAGGTGCACATCACCACACCAGGCTAATTTTTTGTATGTTTTGTAGAGACGGGGTTTCACCATGTGGCCCAGGCTGGTCTCAAACTTCTGAGCTCAAGTGATCCGCCAGCCTTGGCCACCTAAAGTGCTGGTATTACAGGCATAAGCAACCACGCCTGGACAATATCAAAATTTCTTAACCCAATATCAAAATTTCTTAACCCCCCTGTGTATTTGGCACCTGTCTAAATTTTTGCATTTACTTATATTTTTAATCTTTATAGTTGCTTGGCATAATATCTTGTGGAAGTTTATTGCCTATTAGGAAGCAGTATTCTCTAAATCAGTTAGTCATAAATGTATACCTCTCTTAGGCTTTTCAGGAAGAACCTTTTCTTCATGTATTCTAGAATGTAGTGACAAAGTCTATTATTATTTCATTGTATACCACTTTATCTGTATTGATTCCCAGATGGAAGAATCCAATCCTTTTTAGCTTACTATAAACGACTCTCCCATTCCTTTCATAATACTAACTGCCCTTTTGAGATGTTTTATTACACTGTATCTTTGTTCTCACACCAGTGAATTTTAAAATGTTTTTGTTATTTTTTTCTGTTATTACAGTCATGTTCTGACAATTACAAAAAATGTCACACTCGTCTGAAGATTCTGTTCTCATTTTTTCTTAGGACTGGAATCCTAAGCCTCACTGCCAAGTCTATAGGGATTTAGATCAACTCAAACCAGGGTTTTGAAGTGGGTAGGATCATGCTGCCTGTTTTTGATTCCAGATTCTTGTGGTAATAACCACCTTTTGGTTGTGACAGTAACAGGACGGGATGTTTTATGAAACAGATTGTGATGATTTTTACATTCTTTTTCGAATTACAGATAGCTTAGAAACCCATTCTTTAAGTCAATGCTAACGATATTGACCCATTTGTCTATTCACCCAATGATTTCATTGTCAGTTTACTTATTCAGCCCAAAATAATTTAGTGCCCTAAAAACATATGCACTTAACATTTTTACTATGCACTGCTTTCCTAATTTAACTTTTATAAAATTAAATTGGTTTGGTACTCTTTATACTACACCAACAAATGCTCACTGGTTCTTTTTTCATTTACATAAATTTGTTCCTTAGGATATATTTCACATTTAATTATACAAATAGAATATAATCTACATGACATTTGAATGAGAGCTGGCCAGAATGGGTATAGCAGCTGAGAAAACCAATTCCCAGAATCTGTGATAATGGCTAAAAAAGGCTTCTTGAGAACATGGACTCTTCCTTTCTCTCATGTATTCTGCTGTGATTAGGCTCACAAGGAACTCAATCTGATTTTATCCTCTTTCATACTAGTCAGTTTGACACATTCAGGAATTTACACAAAGTATGTTATATGGTACTCACAGGGTTTGACTTCATCTCCATAAGATTGTCCAAAATACGAGTAACAGGTAGATTCTGTGGAAAAGTATTTTGTTAAATATTAGAACGTCAAACCAAAACCATCTGATCATTCTACAGTTAAGTATGCTTACCTTTCAATTAAACACATTCTAAGATTAAGTAGTCTGTGAAGGGTAAAGGTGATGTCAAAGATGTAAATACTCTTGGCACTACTCAAGTTTCCATAGGAAAATATAATTCTAAGTAAAAATGCTTCTTTAAGTGTGTAGGTGTATTCAGGTTTTAGTACAAATACATGTTTGGGCTTTTTACTTTGTTGGGTGTTTGCTTTTAATACTAGTAACTGCAAGCTTTTGTTTTGATCAAAGAAGAATCCCCCCCCTTTTTTTTAAATTTTTTTAAAATTTTTGAGATGGAGCCTAGCTGTCACCCAGGCTGGAGTGCAGTAGCACAATCTCGGCTCACTGCAGCCTCTGCCTCCTTGGTTCAAGCGATCTGCCTGCCTCAGCCTCCCAAGTAGCTGGGAATACAGGCTCATGCCACCTTGCCTGGCTAATTTTTATATTTTTAGTAGAGATAGGGTTTCACCATGTTGGCCAGGCTGGTCTCAAACTCCTGACCTTAGGTGATCCACCCACCTCAGCTTCCTAAAATGCTGGGATTACAGGTGTGATCCACCATGCATGGCCAGAATCCCACTGTATTTTTTTCATTTCCTCTCTGTGGATTATAAAAGTTTTCTTTACAAATAAAGTAACTTTTAAAGTTCGTGCAAATGTATGATATTAAATGATGTAAGAGTTCATTCATTTCTAATAAAAAGGTATTTTTTTGTACTTTGGAAAATGGGGATATGGATACACAAACAACTTTATTGACCATTTTTATTTTGCCTGGGATAAATTCCAAGTTTTCAATGTAGTACTGCATCATCTTACAGAACAGATTCCACTTTGAACATGAAATGTACAACACAGGTGCTGGCAAAAGGCTGTCTCCTGACTTGTTTACAGGCTGTGGCATAAGAAATACTGTTACATTTCAGTCTGACAAGTTTTATTATTTTGAACATAAGTCAAATTTAGAAAATTTAGTAGGTGACTATTAAGTTTATTCAAAGTGCATTCCTAATGAAGTGTTATTCTGTTCATTTTGAACTGATATTTCCTTTGTGAATTGTACAGGATGTTCTGAAGAGAACAGTCTTGTATCTATTGTACTTTATGTATTTCAGAGACTTTGTATGCCAAAAACATTCAATCTGATTGTTTATAGATCAGACTAAAATCTATAGATAACACATTACTATTATATAAGGATTTTCTGTTTTCTTAGATCATAAAACATTTTATTGTAATTAAAATGGACTGTCACTAAGGATACTGCTACCTTCCCTAGACTGGTAAAGTAAAAACCTTTTAAGATGGTCTCAGGCAAGTAAAATTAAAATTAAAGCTATTTCGTTACTCTCTGATATTTATGTTGGCTAGGTACTTTCAAATATAAATACAAGCATCAAATGTTCAAGCTGTCTGAACATACTTCCTGAATACTATTTAGATTTTTTTTTTTTAAAAAAAGGTGGCTCAAAATTTTACCTTTTAAGTTTTGTTTCAAATAAAATTGAGTCTGTTCACTTAAGAATGAGTCTAAACCAATTTCTCTAAAGAGTAAATGGGTGCAGATTTAAATGTGCTTTAAAGAAAGATTTTAAAATGCTTTATCCAAAGGAGAAAAACTATAGTTATGTATTCCAAGTAATACCAACAACAGATATGAAGTACTTTGCAACCTAACAAGAATATTTAAAAAATTCTAGAACAAAACATTATAAATTGTTTTGTAAAATTTTACTAAACTTGACAACTTTATATCAATTTCTCTATTTACACTGAATTCTGTGTTTAGCTTCCTGCATTGTACTCTTAGATATATACGATGGAGGAAAATTTAGAAAAGATTATATGTAATAATAAACCATAAGGGTCATATTATTTTTATTATATTTGTGAAAATAATTGGAAGTTTGAATATTCATACCAATATTCCATGGTAAATCTTTAATTAGTATAAAATGAGATTTTCCTAAGGATACAATTAAATTTTACTTTATGTTTTATAGTTCTGCTGTATCTGAAGACAAGTCTGCCAAGTAGGTCATTAAGTAACATAAGAAAAATTTCTTTCCAGCAAAGTTGTTCAAAAATTAAAGAGCCCAGAGACAAGTCTTTCTTATGTTTTTGTCTGGTTTTTACAACCAAATAACACACCAAAATCATCTACTACTCCTATACAATACAATATTCACATACTCCCATATATTAAAGGAAGCTTCAGGTACAGAGAATGGTTTTAAAAAATATATAATGTCTTTAAAATGGAAAGAGTACTTCAGGAAACAACTTTTGAGATCTGTCACCAGCTAATGCTCTAGCTAGCCTCCATTCTTTGCCTAAAGGCCTGAATTGACTTAATCATTAACAAAAATCAATTATATATTTAGAATAATTTACATTCCAGGTTAATCAAGTTTTACTGGTTAAGAAAACCAGATTTTAGCAGCTAGCATACCAGCATATGGAAAACATCCAAACAAAACCATACAATATTCTTTGCTCAACAAATAGTGTGTTAGCTTATGTGTCTTTACAAACATAGAAAGTCTGTGTGCTTCAGTAAAAGGGGTATAAACAAAATTTTATCAAATGAAAAACTCAATTGTTTTAAGAATTCCCAAGCATATTTTGTTCTTAGAAATTGTTGTTTAGAAATAAAATGGAAAACATTATTGTATAGTTTGCAACTAAATTTTTATTAGAAAGCTATTATAGATATAGATTTGAGAGACAGAGTCCTATACACAGGAATATCCCAAATTAAAGTTCTTCAAATTTGAAATACATGAACTAGAAACTATCTGAAAAAACATAGTGAGAAATCTATTTCCAAAAATCCTAAGTCATTTTATGACTTTAGTCATGTTTTATGATTTTAGTCACTGGAAAAGCTTAGGTAAAAACAATGTTAACTTTATTTCTGATGGTGTATTACAAAACAAAATAAAATATGCACAGAAACTCAAAGACAACTAAGAAATATAGTTCTATAACCAAAATAAGGAAGTTTTTTTTCCTTTGGGTTCTCCTAGAATTAGCCACTTGTTGACCTATACTGACAACTCTATGGTGACTATTTCTAACTTTCCCCTTGCAGCCCTCGGCTTCAGATGATGCTCTGATGTTGAAGCTGGCAGTGGGGATGGGACAAGAGTTGCTACTGTCTTGACTACCAGAGCCCTGGAGAATGAAAAAGCCCTATGTGAACCTCCTGTAAGAGGACGCTTATCTTGAAGGCAGTTATCAGCCACGTAAAGAATTAGATGGCGTGTGTGGACACTGGAAACACTGGAGATGAGAGATGTATCAATGATAGAAGGGTGGAAAGTTGCCAGTGAAGTGAAGCTAGAAGGAGAGGAAATAAGATGGGCTGTCTCCAAAATTTAAAATTATAAACCAGACTGGGATCTACAGAGTGTATCTAACACCCTTATCTTACAGATGAGTTTACAAAATCATCTCATGTCCATGGCAATAAAATAAATAAAATGAGATTATGTGAACTCACTAAGACACATCTATCCCTCTATCATCCAGTTTCCACAATTATTAACTTGTGGCAAATCTTATTTCACCTATACTGTCACCTACTACCCATTCCCCTAGGTTGTTTTAAAGTAAGTCTCGGCCGGGCGCGGTGGCTCAAGCCTGTAATCCCAGCACTTTGGGAGGCCGAGACGGGCGGATCACGAGGCCAGGAGATCGAGAGACGATCCCGGCTAACACGGTGAAACCCCGTCTCTACTAAAAAATACAAAAAAACTAGCCGGGCGAGGTGGCGGGCGCCTGTAGTCCCAGCTACTCGGGAGGCTGAGGCAGGAGAACGGCGTAAACCCGGGAGGCGGAGCTTGCAGTGAGCTGAGATCCGGCCACTGCACTCCAGCCTGGGTGACAGAGCAAGACTCCGTCTCAAAAAAAAAAAAAAAAAAGTAAGTCTCCAATGTATAATCATTTTAGCCATAAATATTTCAGTACACATATCCAAAATATAAAAACTCTTAAAAACCCCATAACACTATTACCACTCCTAAAATAATAATTAAAGTAATTATTAATTTATAATTTATAATATTATATAATTAGTAGTGATTTATTCTCTTCTGCAGATTTATTGAGGTATGACTGACAAATTGTATATATTTTGGGTGTACAATATGATGTTTTGATATATGTATTTGTTATGAAATAATTACTACACAACTTGATATCCAGTCACTGTTGTATAAAATATCATCCATCTCCCGGGCTCAAGTGATCCTCCCACCTCAACCTCCCAAGCATGTGCCACCATGCCCAGGTAATTTTTTTGTATTTTTTGTAGAGATGGACTTTTGCCATGTTACCCAGGATGGTCTTGAATGCCTGGGCTCAAGCAATCTGCCTGCCTTGGCCTCCCAAAGTGCTGGGATTACAGGTGTGAGCCACCGTGCCCGACATATAAAATCATGTTTTATAGTTTTCTTGTTCAAATCATAATCTTAAGGGCCAAACATTGCAAATGTGTATTTTAAATCTTTTTTTAATCTATGGATTTTCACTGCTTGTAATTTATGTGTTGTTCATTTTTAAAGGAGGGATTATTTTTGCAAATAGGCCAAATAAAGTAAAACAGAAGTCTAAAATTATGCAACTGTATGCTACATTATTCATCTTCACATTCTTGTACAATTATCCTCACACAAACAGATTCCAAATCTGTGAATAACATTCAACTGGGTGTATGTGATAGTTGATACTTGTGATGCACAAAACTTATGCTGCCCATAAAACAAGGTATAAAAAGCTCTTATAAGTGACCTAGAAAACTGGATGTAGCTAATCCTATTCTGTCTAATTTATTTACAGTTTAAACTGTTTATTCAAAGATCCAAAACAATATTTAGAGATTTAAGAGGCATAAATTACTCATAATATTCCAAGAGTGAAACAGAACTGATCTTCAGCAGTGTCTTCTTTGATACCTCTTACCTCTCAGTTCCCAAACTGCCCAAGACCTCCCACCACAGTACCTCTAAATTTTAGAATATAAGGGTAATAGAGCTTTAACATGGACTTCTCTGAGTTTACATCTTTCTAGAGACTCCTTACTCGAGGATAATTTGGTAATATTTATTAAGAACAATTAGAAATGTCTACACTCTTGATTCTAGATTTCAATCTTAGCAATTTGTCATGTGGGCAGAAGTAACCAGAGATGACGATGTACCCAGAAAAAAACTAACATTTAAAGCTTAGATAAGCCTAAGTATTTGTCTTTCAGCGCCATCTATTTTTTCTCTTTTTAAAGAGCAACAAAAAAAGACTATATTGTATGACTATTATTTTTACTTGAAGATAATATAAAAAGAACCATTCCTACCCCCTGTCAATACCTATTTCCTCTAATTCTGAACTTTTTTTTTTTTAATGGCATAGCTCTTCTGGTAGTGGTGGCAAAAATACAGAGATGGGGTGACCACTGATCATTTCAAATTTTACTTTTGCAAGTGAGAAACTGCCTATGTCAAAGCGCTATGTTATTTGCAATATTAAAAAAAAAAACAGAGATATAAGATCACAAAGAATTGTTTTTATATTTTATTTTATTTTATTTTTTATTTTATTTTTTTTTTGAGACGGAGTCTCGCTCTGTCGCCCAGGCTGGAGTGCAGTGGCCGGATCTCAGCTCACTGCAAGCTCCGCCTCCCGGGTTTACGCCATTCTCCTGCCTCAGCCTCCTGAGTAGCTGGGACTACAGGCGCCCACCACCTCGCCCGGCTATTTTTTTGTATTTTTAGTAGAGACGGGGTTTCACCATATTAGCCAGGATGGTCTCGATCTCCTGACCTCGTGATCCGCCCGTCTCGGCCTCCCAAAGTGCTGGGATTACAGGCTTGAGCCACCGCGCCCGGCTGTTTTTATATTTTATGCACTCCAAATAAACTTTTGTGTTAGCACAATAAAATATTTAAGAATTGACCAATTTAGATGTCTTTTACAGGTATCATAGGGGATATATACCATGTGACTCTAAGGTAATAAGTTCAAAAACCATGATTATTCTAAAGCTTAAAGTCTGTAACTTCTAAATACTATGAGTTATATGTTATAAGAAATACTTTGTTTAGGGAAATCTTACTATTGGGATTTACTTCTAACAGTGACATGTGAAGAAAAATATGTAAGTCTCCTTAAAAATAAACTACACATGGTTATGTAATAGCCAGTCTATCCAGCAAAAGGCAGACATTACCATAGAAGTTGGAGGTCCCCCTTTGTCTCATAAAACAAAATCATTTTGTCCACAGTTGACGATAAATAAGAACGGGCCCAGGCTAAGCCATAAAGTATAGCACAGTTGTCTCTAATGTGCCCAAACTTCCTATTGTGCCTTTTCACATACAGTCTAAGAGGGTGAAGATAAGCTGATTCTAGGCAGTACTGTGAACGATTAAGAAAAAGTAGATTAAGTATTTGGTAGTAGCTCCTTACCAGGAGGTAGAATGAGAGGGACTGACAATAATTTCTAAAAGGGATAATGAGGCCAGACACAGTGGCTTGTACCTGTAATCCCAGCACTTGAGAGGCTGAGGTGTGAGGATCACTTGAGCCCCAGGAGTTCAAGACCTGCCTGGGTGACATAGCGAAACCCCATCTCTACAAAATATACAAAGGTTAGCCAGGTGTGGTGGTGCGTGCCTGTAGTCCCAGCTAGCACCACTGCACTCCAGCCTGGGCAAGAGAGCAAGACCTTGTCTCATAAAAAAAGAAAAAGAAAAAAATAACTTATTAAACCACAAATAAAGATTATGTATGTAAAATACCACAAGTAAACATTATAAGAAAGAAACGTGTGGAGGAAAGAAAAGGTTTTGTTTTCTGAATACAGGTAAATAAACAATATTCAGATCTGAATAACTGATTCTTTTGATTTGGCCTTTAAAACCCTTCTCATTGCAAACTGAGTTTCTGTGTAAAACATTATCTCAGTTTTGCCTTAAAATATTCCAGTAAAAGTAAATAAAAAACACAAATGGGATAGATGAAACAAGAATGGATACTTACTTAATTGAAGGATTCAGAATTTGATAATGCATATTTGAAAATTTCCAAAATTAAAAGTAAAAAACAAATCTTTTGAAAAGACACCAAATGAATTAATGACTGAAGCAGAATATCTATATATTACAATAGAAAAATCACAAAAACAAAAAAGTCATTTAAAAGTGTCCTATATACAAAACGAAGGACTAAAAGAAAGAAAATGTGAAATCGAGGTACAATTTTATTATCCCCAAATATAAATTCTATTTAAAATACTTTGTTTAGTCCAATTTACATAGGACTTTAGATGTTAAGTTCATTAGCTTATTAATATTCTGATTATATGTTAAAATAAACGATACTCATTATGTAGCAGTTCACTATTCTAAATAGGTTAGGTTCATTCTTTCAATTAACGCACTTTCAACAACCTGATGGTAAAGACAAATCAAAATGTAAGTGAAGTCCAAATCCAAATCCAAAATTTTTTAAAAGGTATAAAATTACAGAGCTCTGAGCTACACATGCAAAAATACCTCAGAGTCTTAAATACACTAATAAAGAACTCCTTGGAACAGAAAACCAAATACCGCATGGGAGCTCAACAATGAGAACACATGGACACAGGGAGAGGAACAACACACACCGGGGCCTGTCAAGGGTAGGGGAAGAGCAACAGGGAAGAGAGCTAATGGATGCTGGGCTTAATACCTAGGTGATGGGTTGATCTGTGCAGCAAACCACCATGCCACACGTTTACCTATGTAACACACCTGCACATCCTGCACATGTACCCCAGAACTTAAAAAGAACTCCTTGATTTTATGATTCCTATTTATTACCTGAATAAATCCAGAAGTTGCTTTACCTGAGCAGTTAGCCTGTCAACATTTATGTTTAAAAGTTACCAGTATGTTTTCTAACAAGTGTACTTACTTGCTGTTTCAAAACCAGGTTCTTCACTCCTTCCATCACAAACTGTGATCCTGTATTCATGACTCGTGATAAGAGACTAGGTGGGGGCAAAAGAGAAGGACCATTCTAAGTACAAAGTGCCTCTCCAATCGGTCACAGATAAATATTTACCTGATTACACACCACATGCTGATGATGCTTGCTGTACCTACCACCTTTGTTTTCACTAAACAGAAAGGTCTTGAGAATTTCTGCTGCCATGGGTGTCACTGCTGCAATTTTATTTAACAATAAAATAGTAATTAAAATGCTCTGATTAGTCAATTATTAAAAAATATAAAAATAAAGAGCTGCCCTCAAAATATACATATTAATTTCCTAGTCTTAGCTATAGTTTTTTTTGCAAGTTATAATTTGAAGAGAATTCCTTGCCTTCCTGATTGTCCAATGCTAAAAAAAGAAAAACAATTTAAAGCTAGTAACTTGGACAACTTGCTTTAGGAGTTCAAACCACAAGAACATATTGAAAATATATATGCCAGTAAGTACTATGAGTAAGTCAAACATTACTGTATTCTTTTATATCAGCAGGTGGATCCAATCCTACATTGTATATTGTCTCTCCTCCCTATACATAAAATCTATCATATAAAAATGTGAAACAGAACAGACTTACTGAATTTTGCCTCAACTCTGAAGAATGTTGTCTACATTTTAAACAACAACAAAGCACCAGTAAGTGGCTTGCCATACTGGGTTTATATCTGTGGTTCAAACGGTCTCTCACATGGAATTAAAAGATGTTTTGTGAGACAGAATAGTAATCCTGCATTAAAATCTCAGAAGGCTAGGGACAGCTTTCAGATCACCCAAGAGTTTCTTACAACATATTTATCAAAATCCCAACTGCAAAATCATAAGAAATCTAATAGGCTTTAATGTTCAATAAGATTTTTAAGGGATGAAACTGAAAACTCTATTTTATTAAATACATGGAAGTAATTTTCCAAAAATCTTTTCCTTTTCCTCGTCTTGCCTTACTCCACTCTGAAATGAAGAGATGGACAGGATGGAAATCTTTTCATTCACAGAAGCAAGAGAAAGTAATCCTTGTTGGAATGAATGGCCCTGGGTGATTCCTGTCACCAGGCAACTCTGAGGGGGTGTGCTAACCTGAGCAGCACTGTCTGAACTGGCCTGAAAATCCAGGCCAGCTGGATTCCTTTTGTCAAGTACTTACAAGGCTGAGTGCTTTTGTTTTTGGAAATTGTTTCATTAAAACCAGTTACTCAGTGTGGGGCTAGGATAAACCTGTTCTCCTCTGGCTTCCTGCTTTTGTTTTAGCTCTAAGAAGTAAGGTAGGAATTGGAAACTGTATGGTACCAAAAAGAGTAGTCAGAATTACCCTGTTCAGTTTCTCTGAAAATCACACATACTCCACTGGGGTCTCTGGAGTAAGATGTCATACCTAGCCCTGAGGACTTCCTATCATTCAGCACTGCTTGAATCTATCCTGAAGCTAGGCCTAGCTGCAAGTCTATATTAGTTATCAACATTGATATTAAAATAGTTTTAACCTTCAAATGTTTTCTGAAAATGAAAAATATGTTATAATAACAAACAAGTATATGAATAAAAACCATTTAGAAGACAATATTTGTTGTAGAAAATTTGGAAAATAAAGAAAAGTACCCAAAAGAAAAAAACTATACCCCTTAGAATTACCCACTATTAACATTTAGGTGTGTATCATTTCAGCTATGCAATTAAATGTATGTATGTGTATACTCATCCACACAGATACACACAGATGGATAAATGGACATATAGGGATGATACTGTAAAAAATGTCATCTAAGTTTCAGCTTATACCATGTAAAAGACATTAACTTACATTTTAAAGTGAGAATTTGAATGTGCCCAACACTAAAAAATGATGTTTGAGGTGATATACTAATTAACCTGATTGGATAATTACACATGGTATGTATTAGCACACTGTACCTCATAAATATGAACAATTATTACATGCCAATGAAAAATAATTTAAAAAAATAGAAAAGAAAAAGGAGAACTTCAGCCATCTAAATGTCACCAAAGGTATGGTGACATTTTCCACATTCAAAGTGTCAGACATTGTGTTTTTAAGGCATGAAAGTCTAAGGTTTTGAGTACAAAGATGCAACAGAATTATTAAAAATACTTACCCCATTGGTTTAGTGGTAGTGCTGCCATAGCTGGCAGGAGCTGAGGCCATCTTGGTAAAAGCCCTATAAAAGAAGGAAGTTGTACTTAAAAGCTAATTATTAGAGCTAACTCTGGGTGTCATGGCATTAAAATATCTATTGACTAACTTCTATGATGCAGACATTTTCTGAAAAGAGAATTTTTAAACTAATATAACTGTACTACTATTAGTACTAAAACACTGAATTATTATTTTTTGAGACAAGATCTCACTCTGTCACCCAGGCTGGAATGCAGTGTTGCCATCATGGCCCAAATGCATTAGTTTTCCAAACTTCGTGTTTTTCTTCATTTCTATGTGATCATTTAAATAAAAAGAACTGATACAGAGACTTGATAGCTTAAAAGAACAATCATATAATAATTTAGTCTTTTTACTGTTTCCTACATTCTATGCTCCCTTGTTTCCAGGTACATGCCTTTGCTCATGCTGTCCTTTAGGAGTATACATTCACTACCTTATTCAATAGAAACTGTATATTTCCTTTTAAGGCTAAGTTCAAAACCACTTTCTTTGTTAACACTTCTAACTCTACCACTCAATGATTTTTCCCTTTAGTTATATTCTACACCAGACTTTTATACTTAATTGCATATATTATTTTCAACTCTTTCTAAATGTCCAGAATCTCTGTAACTAAACAATACGATGAAGGATGGGCAGAAAGATGGCATTTAGATGTGCTTTAGAAATATTTTTATTCTGAGAGTATTTTCATTGTAGAGAATCCAGAAAATATAAAATGCTCCCAGAAGAATCCTGCCACTCTGAGGTAACCCCTGTTAAGATGTTGGTGTAGTCTTCTAATCTTAGGACACATGCCTATTTAACATATATGATTTAAAAACCAAAGTTAGCATCATATTGTATATACTGTTTTATAACACATTTTAGTAGCACACCATAAACATTTTATGCCAATCAATATTCTTTCATAATGATTCTTATTTTAAATGCTTTGTAACTGGGAAAAAAAGAGTACCTAAAGAAAATTTTATAAGGGAAAAAAATGTAAATCACTAAGATGTGGTAGTAGAAATGCTAAAAATACTCAGTTTCAATCTTGACAAAATCTGCCAACAACAGAGAAATCTCAAACAAAAATTTCAGTTCAGAAAGGAGGATGTGAATCAGCAGTGGATTAGAATTTCTGCATTAACAACAACAACAAAAATAGTTTTCCACTAGAAACAATATCTGAACAACAAAGAAGGGTTAAATAACAGTACATTTATATGGTTTAATATTAGGCAAACAGTAAATACTTCCATGAACTGGCATGACGAAAGCTATTAAGAACTAGAATACAAAACTGTATCTCTAAAAATGATTTCCCAGTTTTAAAAAATATCTGGCTGGGTGCAGTGGTGCACACCTGTAGTCCTAGCTACTAAGGAGGCTGAAATGGAAGGATCATGAGCCCAGGAGTGTGAGGTTACAGTGAGCTATGATTGTATCACTGCACTCCAGCCTGGGTGGCAGAGCAATACCTCGTCTCTAGAAAAAAAATCTGTCATATGTATAAAGAATGAAAGAATATACACTAATGTTTACTTGTACTGCAGACACGATGCCACAAGTAGAAAATTCCACATCTGACCTCATGTCAGGTTGCAGTTCAAATGCACAACTTAAGAATATTGATAAAATTACCTTTAGGCTATGTATATGAGACAATAATCGATTTTTTTTGTTTAGACTTGGGTCCCATCCCCAAATATCTCATTTTATATATATGCAAATATTCCAAAATCTGAAAAAATCCAAAATCCAAAACACTTCTGGTTGCAAGCATTTTGGATAAGGGGGACTCAACCTGTATTATAAAAATTGAGAAAGACAGTTTTCAGTTTTCCTTTTAAACAAAGGTTTGTTGTGTGTTTTTTTCTTATTACAAGAACACAGACAAAAGTAAGTTTCAAAAGTATAGATAATAAAAACACTCGTAATCTCACCACTCAAGAGATAACTACTGTTAACAATTTGGTATAATTCTCTTGCTATGCTTATTTTTTTTATATAATTGTGATCAGAAAGCATATTTAATCCTTTCATCTTAAAAAATTATTTTAAAAACTATTTTGAAGGCAATACTTTTTGTAGAAAATTTGGAAAATAAAGAAAAGCACCCAAAAGGAAAAAAAATTCTACTACTTGGAATTATCTACTATTAACATTTAGTTGTATGCCATTTCAACTCTGTAATTACATGTATGTATATGCTTATATGAACACATACATATGGATGAAAGAATGGATAAACAGGGATCATACTGTAAAAAATGTCATTTAAGTTTTGGCTCAAATGTGACTACCTACTAGATGCTTTCCCTGATCTGCTAAGCAAATTTAGCTATCACCCCCAGCAGGTTAAAATCTTATCACTTAAGTTTTATTTCCTATGTCATTTAACACAGTTTTAACATTATTCTGTTCATTTATTTGCTTATTTGTTAATTGTTTCCTCAACACAAATGTAAATTCACTGACAGTTGGGGCCTTGTTTATCATGCTCGCTATTAGGAAATATTTATCAAACAAATCAATAAAGAGTGTTATAATTTTTTTTTGACTTTACAATATAACATGAGCACTTCCCAATGTCACTAAGTAAGTCTTCTGATTTTTAATGACTCGATTGTATTTATCTTACAGAAATGCCACAATTCACTTACTAATACTACTGCTAGACATTCAGATTGCTTTTAAAAATTTCATTATTACAATTGTATCTAAAATCTTAGCTTCAATTACTAGTGGTCAGAGTTATTTTTAAAGAACTCTTTATACCATCCAGAAAATTTTTGACAATTTATATTCCTAATAGCAGAGTATAAAATGCACACATGAATTTTCCTGTATCCTTGGCATGGTATTTTCTAAATGTTTGCATTATGTTAATTTGCCTTTCTTGGATTGCTAGTCAAATTAAAATTTCCTCTTAATGCCCTGGAGACATTTGACTCCAGACATTTCAGTCTTTGACTTTCTCACCTTATCAGTAAAGAAACTATAAAGCTTGCCCAGGAAAGAAAGGCATAACTGTTTTACATAATTTTAAGCTGTAAACAGGGTGGGCCAGATAAGGCAATATTTATGCCACTGGATATATAAAACCATCAAGGCATTGTTCAGTTTTCTTATTAGCATTCCCATTTTCTTGGGAATGAAGCCTCAATTTTACTCCTTTAAATGACAGGAATTAAAGAAGAAAATAAAACTTACTTCCACTGTTTGATATATTGTAAAGGATTAAGGTTGCATCCTGCATCAGTTAAAGCTTTTTTATATTGCTCCAAATCAGCCTGAAATAAGAAAAGAACTATATGACAAAAAATTTTACTTTCATGAAAGATGTTATTTGATTAATTAAAAGTAAGACCAAAGGCATGAGTTTAAATTCTTGGCACCCAAGTAGAGTGGAGTCACGTCTTAAATGAGTACCCATGTGACCACCCAAGACAAGAAAATCGCATATAATGAAAATTACCTTTAAGAGGTTCCCAAATCACCTATAAAAGTACAGTATTTTAAAATTTCTCAGTAAGTCCAACAATGTTATTTTTTTCCTTTACTGCTGGGATAGACTGCTTTTCTTTGGGACACGCACTAAATGATTTGGTTTATTTCTAAACCAGAATATTTCTAAACCAGAAACACAAGGGGAATGACACCAACTCAGGGGAGCTGCAGATTTGGGTTTCTCATCTCATTTTCATTCTAGGGGTCCAGATTCATTAACTGGACAACAGGTGTCCTGCACTTTAAAAAAAAATTTTTTTTCCAACTCTTCCTTACTCATTTCCTGATAAGTCTGGCTGAATTTGTGTAATTTAAAGGAGCCTATCTTAATGATCACTTACATTTATGAAAAGACATAATCCTTAGCAAAGTAAATAAAAATAATGTGGTTAAATTAAGGGAATACTGAATTAAGTTTTAGAATCATATATTCTTAAGAAAAATATTGTAATTAAGCTATCAGAATCCCCTGAGATATATAGGTAAAACTCTGTTGATGAGAGAGATACTTTTTTTTTTTGAGATAGAGTTCCACTCTTATTGTCCAGGCTAGAGTGCAGTGGCGCAATCTTGGCTCACTGCAACCTCTGCCTTCCAGGTTCAAGGCATTCTCCTGCCTCAGCCTCCTGAGTAGCTGAGATTACAGGTATGCGCCACCACATCCAGCTAATTTTTGTATTTTTGGTAGAGATGGGGTTTCACCATGTTGGCCAGGCTGGTCTCAAACCCCTGACCTCAGGTAATCTTCCCACTTTGGCCTGAAAGAGATACTTATAAAAAGAAAACCATACTTTCTTAAAAAATTAGAAGTGAAGCTTTGTGTTCCCAAGGTAAAGTAGAATGGCTGAGAGCAAATAGCAGGTTTAGTTTTGCTATTTTAATATGCCAAAGATTTTTGACCAACAGAAACCCTATCAATTTACCAGATACTAAAAAAAAAATTGCTGCTGGCAAAGGAATGGAGTTTAGAACAACCACATTCTAAATGTCATCTTGAGGTTCTTATGCTTCTTGCTCATCCAGTAAAACTATACAGTTAACATTAGAGTCAACAGTCTCTAACCCAGTAAGAAGTCTGATACCAAAATCACCACTTTCTTTTACAGAATAGACTATATTTTCTATATTGGACATTAGTTTTAAAACAATCTTAAAATAAGGTTAACCTTTCAAAAAGCACAGCAAATCTGATTAACTTAGTTTAGAATAGTTATTTTCCAAAAATAAGAATTTTGGCCACTTAAATTCAGTTCACATTCCAACAACTTAAAAGTAGATGTTTCACGGGTAGTTTCCCCTGGTAACAATAAAAGTTGCTATAAAATACAGCAGTACATAGAAGCAGCCTTAACAAATTGTTTTTATTTCTTTTCTTTTCTTTTATTTGAGATGGATTATTGCTCTCACCCAGGCTGGAGTGCAGTGGCGTGATCTCGGCTCACTGCAACCTCTGCCTCCCAGGTTCAAGCTATTCTCCTGCCTTAGCCTCCCCAGTAGCTGGGATTACAGGTGCATGCCACCACACTTGGCTAATTTTTGTATTTTTAATAGAGACGGGATTTTGCCATGTTGCCCAGACTGGTCTCAAACTCCTGAGCTCAAAGTGATCTGCCTGCCTCGGCCTCCCAAAGTGTTGGGATTACAGGTGTGAGTCACCATGCCTGGCCATTTTTCTTTTAAAGGAATAAAGTAGATATTTAGCTGCAGTGACTTTTACTTCTATTTTTAAAATCTGAATTGTAGTAGTCTACAAATAAGCATTGCCCTTCCTCCCAATAACTGAATAAAGGACATACCTCAGAAGGTGCTTGCTGTGTGCTTATATAATAGATAAGAAACAACCTCATTTTATCTTCTGGAGTTCCTGCTGCATAGGGGAAAAGAGGTTAAAAAAAGATTTTCATAATTGTGGTTATTATGTATTATAGTCAACGCAAGTATGTTACATTTCAAGGCATATATAAATGTGACAAAAACAAAACATGGCTCTTGATTTAACTGAGCTAAGGTGACAGGTACTATAATCACAACCATGTAAAATACAGATATGGAAAAGATTAAATGAGGTGGGATGAGAGGGCTGTGATTATGACAGCATCTCTATTGTATTTTCCAAATTGTGTATAATGTTGAGATTTCCCTTTTAAACTCATAATGAAAGGAAAGGATATAAGCAGGGTAATCATACAATTCCAAAACAGATACTTTTGAGGTGGCAAAAGGGGTGCCACTAACCATTACATAAGGACAACTGGTATGAAAGTGGGACTATCCTGGGAAACCAGATGTATGGTCACCCTAGGAATTGCTGGCACCCTATGAAACTTTGCTGGCTAAACAAAATCAACTAGCTGAGCCTAAAGCCGTATTTCTCAAACTGGGGGCCCCTAAATACACGTGTTTCTGAAGGCTTTTATATTACTATAAGAATGGGAAAACCATATATTTTTATTTAAAAAATTTTTATATCACATAGAATATATCTGCCTCAAATTTTAAGACAAAACATAAGATTTCAAACAAATATCTTGCTTGTAGTGCTCTGAGTTACTACTCTTACTACCGAAAGTCCAAGACTGTCCAGAGAAACTCATTTATTGTCTGTTCTTCTATCACGTGCACTTTGGTGGAAATGTGATGAAGCACTGGTCTTGACAAATAACAATATTCAGTTTCACTTTAAAGTGTATCCTAAGATGCAAGAACTCAGAATTGTTGTATTTTATTATAGAATAAAAACTAGTTGATTTTTTTCAAAACATAATGACTGACAGGACACTTATTTTTTATATGATTTGGAACACTAACACTCATTCTCTAATTATCTGTACTCCCTGAATATGACAAAGAATGGTAAAATAAAGATCAAGTTCTCTAAAGTTCTCATGTCTACAAATAAATACTGTATTTGGGGCATTTTGAATATTAGATTATGAGACTCCAGGGCCTGTTAAATCCTAGGACAATACTGATATTTTTGTTTTAGCAGGTAATTAGCCTGATTCAGTACGGGCTAATGTTCTTACCAGCCTTCCGTAGGTTATTCTTCCATCATCGATTCTATTTTCAAAACCTTTCGCAGTGCTATTGGGATCTGTCCCACCAACCAGTGGTCAGTCCGGGGACTGGGAGGTAGTCATCTAACTCTTCCCCTCTCAGTCTTTGAAATGCTGTTTAGGATCAGCTTCATACATGTGCAGTTCAGGGGTGAACCCAGGAATTCATGAACAACTTTACGAGGTTACTTTCCTGAGCTCCTTCCTCTCCACAATCTCCCTGGTACTTTCCCATTTCCTTGGCCTTCCCTTTTTGGTGCCCCAGCTAGAAAGCTTTGGCTTTGGTCACCCTGCTTCACTGAGCACTTCCTGCCATAACTGCTGCAACTATGATCGACCAGTTAGAGGACAAAGGGCACAAGAGTAATGAGGCTTGTCCTACCCACTTGGGACCACAGATCCTAATATACAAGAGGAAGGTTCCCCTCCCTCAGTTTTCAGGGCCTGTGGGTCCCTGAGTTTGCTTTAAGTATCTTCAGCATCTAGCATAGCTTTTTCTAATAGCAGATACTTACTTCGCTTAAAGAAGGAACAGC
Organism: Macaca fascicularis; assembly: GCF_037993035.2. NCBI lineage: Eukaryota > Metazoa > Chordata > Mammalia > Primates > Cercopithecidae > Macaca > Macaca fascicularis. Next base: position 98,498,072 of record NC_088381.1, on the reverse strand, counting down.
TCCCACTCTTCTTCAAGGGGAAACATACTTTAAAACTGCTACAGTGTTAATAACTGCCTTAGAACATCTGCTAAGGTTTTAAAGACCAATCTGATGGTAAGGGCTGCTGATGGTAAGGGCTGCGGAGCATACTGATGGTTATAATGACATAACCACAGGGAAACAAAACTGAAAATGTTAGCATGTGTCCTTTACAACTATGATTATTCTAAAGCCTATAGCTACAGCCTGGAACCTCTTGTCACACGTACCTCTCTCCTTTGACTGCTACTTTAAAGTCAGAATTCCCTTACTGAGTAATCTGGTGTATTTTAGAGAAAAGTTTTAAGTACAGTTTGGAGAGCTTTTGTTCTCCCTGAAATTCTGAGAGTAAGATGCTGACCTGCTGTCCCATCACCCCCAAATGTCAAAGACATTCTCTAACACAGCCTCAGTAAAACAATTAGCAAAATGTGATATTAACACTGACACATTACATTGATGTGATATACTACATGATACATTCATTACCATTTAATCCTCAGATCCTATTTCAAGTTTTACCAATTACGTCTACAGTATATTTTATGGAAAAAGGATCAATTTCAGAATCACGTGCCACATACAGTTGTCATGCCTCTTTAGTCTTCTTCTGTATGAAACAGTTCCTCCATTTTTCCTTGACTTGCATGGCCTTGGTTACTTTTTAAGACTATAGGCTGGTTTCTTCCTAGAATATCACACAATTAAATTTTGTCTAATATTTCTTCATGATTAGATTTAGGTTATACCAAGGCAAGAATATCACAACAGTGATGCTGTGTTCTTTGCACTGAATCCTACTAGCCCTTTACCTCTCAGTCTTTCCTGAGCTCCTTCCTCTCCACAATCTGCTTAGTACTTTCCCACTATTTTATGTCTCTTTACTGACGATGTTCACTGTGGTTACCTAATAAGATATTTATCAGGCTTCTCCACTGCACGGTTACTTTTTCTCCCTTACGGCTAATAAGTATTTTGTGGGGAGGTATTCTGAAACTGCATAAATATCCTATGAAATTTCAATTTATTCATTTATTATGTCCACATGGACTCTTGGCATCCTCTTTTATCAGTGGGTTATAATCTGTTATTATTTATTTTGATGCTCAAATTGTCATCTTCAAGTTGACTTCTGGGTTCTTTTGACAAGTTCTATTATTTTTGGAGTACCATCCCTGCCTTCTGATACAACAAAAATGTTCCAGACTCATTTTGTACTTTTGCTCCCTGCCCCACCTCTGGAATCAGCCACCTCTCCAAGGAGTCCTAGTGGAAACTGTATTTATAAGCCAGCATCTTTACTAGTTGGGTATTGCAGGCCCTTTCAGTTAGCAGAGCTAGGGAATACATGAGTGTACACACCACCCCCGCTCCCACATACAATCTATATTTATTTCTGTATCTGAACAGATATATAGTGAAAACACTAAGTTCACACCAACACCTCTAATTTCAATCCAACACTACAGGGTTCATTCTAATTTTTTCCCTTTATATATTTATAAATTCCCTCTCTGACAATGGGAAATTGGGCTTTCTTTATATTATCCAATATATTTATCTAGCCAGTCCCCTGTGTATAACAAATATCCCATCTCTGTTTCCATCCCCTTGCTGCATGGATGCCCTTCTTACTTCACTTGAGCTCTGATTTCCTGCAGTGGACCCATCCACATACCTAGACATACTTCTCAACTCACCTAGGCCCAAGCTGGTTTGTTCCTGCGTGGGGGTCACCCTCCTCAATCTGTTAGGGTTCTCACACACCTTACTAGACTACTCCCACATGTGGACACTCTGCTTTCCTTTACTGAACTTTGACATCTAATGCCAGATTACTAATACTCCCTTTATCCCATGAGTGGATGCCCTTAGCCATCTTGCTCAGGTTCCAACATCTTATTCTGGACCAAAGTGGCACTAGACTGCTACTTTGCATGAATGCCTACCTTGCTCTATCCTACTTAGTATCTTTAGGGATAAATCGTTTGAGAAAGGGGAAAGGAAAAAGCAGGACTGATTGCCTTTCTGTCAACATGCTTTTTTGTTTCAACTTTACTTGAAAGTTACTGTAAATAACAAGGAATAGCTCAGAAATGATGGACTTCATATAACTTTTTGAATTTCACTAAAATGCATATACCTTTAAAATGCTATGTTCTCACCACAAATCTAGCTTTCTAAAAGTGTGAGCAATACTTATGGCTTCTCAGATGTTTGTATAAATAGAATCTTTAATCATAAAATAGTCTGCACTTTTAAATTATTTTCTAATTTGGATTACAGTCTAAATTTCATACCAAAACGACAACTCAAAAACCATCATTATGCAGCTTAAATAGCTTATATGCAAAATGGGTCCTAGGCTTTCCATTTGTTTAGGAAAAAGCAGAGATTTGAATTCAAAACTATTCTGAAATGATCTATAGGTCTCTAAAGTTTAGGGAATTTCAGAGGCTAAGACGCTATGTAGATCCCACAATCTTTATAATTAAAAGCCACAATTGGATTACATTAAAATGTTTTTGACTATTTTTGCCTGTGGTTTTTTTTTTGAGACAAGGTCTTGCTCTGCCACCCAGGCTGGAGTATAGTTGTGCGATCACTGCTTACTGCAACATTGTACTCCTAGGCTCAAGGGATCCTCAGCCTCCCAAGTAGCTGGGACTACAGAGGCATGCCGTCCTGCCTGGCTAACTTTTTTCATTTTTTTGTGTGTATACGGGGTCTTGCTTTATTGCCTAGGCTGGTCTCAAACTTCTGGGCTCAAGCGATCCTCCTGCCTCAAGCTCCCAAAGTACTGGGATTACAGGCATGAGCCACTGTGCCTGGCCAGTCTTTACCATTTTTAAGTGCACAGTTCAGTGGTTAAAAAAAAGTTTTATATTTTTTTGTTCCCTTCATGCCTCCACCTCTCTCCCTTTCCTGGCCTCTGGTAACTCTATCATCATAAGATCTACTTTTTAAGCTTCCAAATGAGTGAGAACATGTGATATTTGTCTTTCTGTGCCTGGCTTATTTCACTTAACATATTGGCCTCCATAGATCATATTTTCTAAGTACAAATAGTTATATTTTAAGAAAATCTAACATACAAATATTTAAAGTGATTGGCCATAGAGTTTCTTTAAAAGTAAATTCCCTAAACATGTAAAACAGAATTTAGTTTTAGATTCATCTTTTCAGGAAACTGAGGGTAGACCAAAGTAATTAGGAAGCGAATCACTTAGAGACACCTGCTTTGAATGTTATACCTTCAAATCTTCCTGGAACCAGTAGAAATTAAGCTTTACATATGAATAGCCTTAAACAAATGAATATAAAAAGTGCTTAAATACTATCAAATAAAAGTTCAATGAAATGAAATGCAAATCATTTTTCCACCATAGGAACTGCTAAGTTGTAAAATTTTCCCAGAAAATAGCTCATTTAATTATCTTGATATTAGCATTGATTGTCAGAAAAACAACAATTCTATTCAGTTTACTCAATTGAAAATGCTGGTTTCATCAGATATGAAACTTACATTAGCCTCAAATTTTTGGTACCTACCATCAGGGTCTGATATTATATCTAGAAGAGATTTATCCAGAGTAGTTTTGCTCATTATTTTTTCTTCATATTCAAAATATACATCCAATTTTCTTGCCTGTTTCAAAATAAATATGAGAATATATTAAGTCATTAAAATACATGCTGGTCTACTTACAAGTTTCTGTTTTCTATGATCAATTTTAAGACATGTTCTTTGAGACAGGTCAAAAGTATAGTTCAGAAGTACCAGGCTGAAGTACAGTGGTGCAATCTCAACTTCCCAGGCTCATGTGATCTTCACACCTCAGTCTCCCGAGTAGCTGGGACCACAGGTATGTGCCACCACACCTGGCTAATTTTTCTGTATTTTTTATAGAGATGGGGTTTTGCCATGTTGTGCAGGCTGGTCTTGAACTCCTGAGCTCAAGCAATCTGCCTGTCTCGGCCTCCCTAAATGTTGGGATTATAGGTGTGAGCTACTGTGCCCGGCCTTCATTTCTTAACAGAATTTAAAGTGCCTTACTTTTGAATACTTTTGAATATATATTTAATATAGGAAAAAAATAGATTATTTTGTTTACCATATTTGATGGATAAATTCAGCAGTAATTCTGCATACCATACATATATTAGCAAAGATAAAAACACAATTCTTACTTATTGTATTGGTTACTGGCATACAAATCATATTGTACTCCATGCAAAATTCATGTCAGGTGGTCAAGTTATGTTTACTACTTTAGTGTGCAAATCCACACACATTCACATTAACTGAATGGAAAGTTACCTTAACTAAATTATTGTCCTTTTTGTTTTTTTTAAAAAAATTAAAACTTTCCTTATTCATTTTCCTGTTTAATATCTTGAAGTTTAAGATAATGGAAACTAGTAAAACTTGGCTGTGTGAGACCTTTCCTAATTGAAAAATTTGTTGATTAAAATTATCCAAATAAAGTTAACATATTAAGATCCTCAAAAGCAAATAAAAATGATCAAATATCTCTTAAGTTATGCTTCAGATAAATCAGATATTATTGAGGGTGTTAATAATCAAGTGGGAGTAGAAACCATTCATGAAATTATAAAAATCAATTTTTACAATTAAAGGTGTAAACAAAGTGGGAGTAGAAACCATTCATGAAATAAATTAGGATTTATAGTAATACCAACATAGAACCAATATACAAATATACAACATAAATACATTATGCTAAAAGGCAGAATGAAATAAATAGCCAATTGAGGAGGAAGTGATACATTCTGAGTTGAAGTCTGAAAGTGACTTAGGGACACAGATATAGTTCATTTCAGTTAAACAGATCATGCCAAGGCACAACAAGGTAGAAACATCTCAATAGTAGACTAAGGAGTGAATTTCATATATGGAGCAAGAAGAAATCAGAGTCCTCTCACTCCCACTCCCTTGGGGTGGCACGCAAGGCCAAAATTTAATAGATTAAATATCCAGACAGTTCAAAAATGAATACAACATAAAAAGACATATACTGAGAAGTCTTATTTTTCATCCCTGTCCTCTTCCACCCCATTTCTACCTGCTTCTATAGGTATTTATTATTATTATTATTTCTTCTAGGTTTTTAGAGTTTCTTTGTGCAAATATAAGCAAAGGGTCTGTATTCTAATATCTGTCTCCTTCCTGACACAAGAAGTATGATACTGTACTTTTCCGCCCTTTTCTTTCACTGAACAATATATTCTACATCAGCATGTAGAGGATTCCCTATCAGTGAGCTCTTATCTATGAAATCTCCAGCCCTTCATATTCTTCAGACTCTCTGATATAGGAACTATTTTAGCTACTCTATAAAGTTATTTTGAATACTAAAACAGAGAAAAAGTAAAGTCCTAGGAATGAGAAAGTCCCACCAATAATATTAAAAACGAACAAAAGAAATATAAGAGATTCTAGGAAAAAGACCACAGTAGTAGCTGTGGGAATAGAAAGGACAAGATGAGTATTTAATACTTTACATGAGAGAAAGGATATGGGATACAAAGCAGTGAAAGAAGGAAAAGAAAACTTTGGGGAACAACAATGATACTAGAAACTATTAATGTGAATATTAGCTTGGGAAAAGCCGTTATCTGCAGAGTGAAGTCAGGAATGGAAGGGGAAAGGTGCTAAAATAAGATGTTAAACCAACTTTCAGGCCCTCTGATCCAGCTAACCTTTTCTATTTTATCACTCTTCACTAAATTCCGTTTCCTCTAGTCACATCAAATAGTTATTTCATTAAACTTTTAACTTTTCATTAAATACTGTGTTCGCTTTTAATTCTCTAGTCTTAGGCTCAAGTTATTCTCTTAGCTTTTGCAGAATATATTGCTCTTCTACCATCTACTCAGTGAATTCTATTCATGCAAGATCTACCTTCTCTGTAGCTTTTCTGCAACTCTTCCTTCAATCCCTGCTCTCTCCCCTTTCTGACCCTCTCCCAGTGTCCTCCTTGGCCAAAATAACTCATTACTCCTTTATCTGTGTATCAACAGCACTTTACACACCTCATCATAATAACAAAGATCACAGTATATTACTGTCCTTTGCTTATGTGTCTAAAACTGTAAACTCCTTAGAGCATATCTAATTAACTATTTAACCCTAGGAGTCTAACACAGCACCTGGCTTATAACAAGCACTTGCATTTGTTGAATTTCGAAACCAAGAACAGGACGTACACAGACCAAGCAATCATTTTTAAAAGTCATGAAAGTAGATGAATGAACTTCTGGAAGTGGAAAACATAAATAATCTAGTCTTTTGTGACTAAATATATAAAACTCAGTATGCTAAGGTGTGATGGCACATGCCTGTAGTCCCAGGTACGTGGGAGGCTGAGGTGAGAGGATCGCTTGAGCCTTGGGAGTTTGAGACTAGCCTGGGAAACACAGTGAGACTCTGTCTCTAAATAAATAAATAAATAAATAAATAAATAAATAATCTAAATATGCTAAATGCCATAGCAGAATCTAATTTCTGTAACTATATAAATCAGTAAAAAGAACATGGCTCACTGACTTATGTTAAGTACAGGCAATTGGTTCACTTTGCTCCTTTTGAGATGTAGTAACTTACTTATAACATCAACTTCTAACGAACAATGGAAATAGGGTCCAAAAACAACTTAATGTGATTGCCACTAGGTAGGGGGTTTCTTTTTGAGATGACAAAAATGCTTTAAAATTAGATTGTGGTTGCAACCACTCTGTAAATATTCTAAAACCTATTGAATGATATGTTTTAAATTGATGAATTGCAAAGTATGTAAGTTACATCTCAATAAAGCTGTTAAAAGTAACAGCCCTTTAATATACTGATTATGAGGGAGCACCATCTAAGAGGAAACGGAGTGACGTGCTATACAGATTTTCTAACCTGCATAAGAGAACTAGTATCTCTTCGGCACCTACCATGTGTAAGGCACTTTACTTACAACTACGGCTTTCAAGTGTTTTTAAAAAGAGAGCCTCAGGACCCTCTTTCTCACACCAAATCTTCTGCAGAACCCTAAACACAAAATAGATACAAGTGATCCATTAAATGTCTCCATACAGCTCTAGGGTACCAGAGAACAGGGTTCAAAAATTACTAACTTACATGATCTCATTTAATTCTCCAAATAAAACTATGAGCTAGGGATTATTAATCTCACTTAAAGATGAAGAAACAGACATAAACATGTATTTCTTCAAGATTACCAGAGTAGAAGTAGTACAGAGTTGAGATTCAAATCCAGGTCATACTCTAATGTATACCATAGATAATAGGGAAAATTACACTACCCTCAAGAACAACTTATTGCTTCCTTCTATGGGCCTTTTCTCAAATTCTTGAAATGAGGGAAAACACTAAGAGAAACAAATTCTGTAATTCCAAAGATTAATTCTTCTTATATAACATGGGCTCAAAAGAATACAGTTTGGGTAATAAGAGTGACATAAAAAATGAACAAATTAAAAATATAAAACAAAATAACAAGGTCAAGATAAACTGAGATTCTTTGGTAGCTTCAATAAATATTAAGAATAAGTGAGTAAAAGGGGAACATTCTAGACAATCAAAAGCATGGAATACAGATTATATATAATGAATATAAACTCTGAGAGCCATGCATTTCTCAAAAATCCTTTTACAAGGACATTCTATGGGAGGAATCTCATTAAAATAAATTCTAGTGCTTTTCTCCAAATTTTGGTCATTAGGTAAACAATCAGACTGACTTTACATTCATTTTTTCAGTACACTGCCTCAATTTATATTATATCAAATGAACATTAACATGCTGTGCACACATACACACATATACAGATTGTGTTAGACATTTGACTGGCCACGGCCCACAGGGTTTGGAAAGAACAAAGGAAGGGAGCCCTTTCTAAAACTAGCTTGTCCCTTCTCACCAAAAAGGAATAATCTTAAAACTTATCTGACGCTAAAGCTGGACACCGTGGCATGCACCTGTAATCCCAGCTATTCAGGAAGCTGAGGCAGGAGGATCACTTGAGCACAGGAATTCAACAGAAGCCTGGGCAACATAGTGAGACTTGTCTCTAAAAAACTCTTATCTGAGAAGTACAGGTAGTACACATGGTTTGCTTTTTGAAAATCCATAACCTGGGACATTTGCCAGATGACCAAGAAAGGACACAAAACAAATTCCCTTTTCCTTCATATAATTAATTGCAGGGATTTTTCCTTCTGTTTACTATCTCTCCCCAGTCTAGCTGCAGACACTACTGTTCTAGAACTCTATTCACCGCTAGCGATAATTCCCATTTTTTTTTTTTTTTTTGTCTTTGTAGATGACATAATTTTTTTTTTTTAAATTATACTTTAAGTTCTACGGTACATGTGCACAACGTGCAGGTTTGTGACATATGTATACTTGTGCCATGTTGGTATGCTGTACCCACCAACTCATCAGCACCCATCAACTCGTCATTTACATCAGGTATAACTCCCAATGCTATCACTCCCCCCTCCCCCCTCCCCATAATAGGACCCGGTGTGTGATGCTCCCCTTCCCGTGTCCAAGTGATCTCATTGTTCAATTCCCACCTATAAGTGAGAACACGCGGTGTTTGGTTTTCTGTTCTTGCGATAGTTTGCTGAGAATGACTGTTTCCAGCTGCATCCATGTCCCTACAAAGGACACAAACTCATCCTTTTTTATGGCTGCATAGTATTCCATGGTGTATATGTGCCACATTTTCTTAATCCAGTCTGTCACTGATGGACATCTGGGCTGATTCCAAGTCTTTGCTATTGTGAATAGTGCCGCAATAAACATACGTGGATAATTCTCATTTCTTACCTCAGTCTAATGACTGGGTTGATGACCAAGTCTAGAGTGATCCTTCTTGGCCTTCCCTGTTCTTCAGACCCCAATTCTATCCCCAATTACCATTCAGCAGTGAAAAGAAAGACAGAAGGGAATAAGGAGTTATACCTCCTTTCTCCCTACTTCTCAGGAGGTAGAGGGAATGATAAACCTTTCTCTGTTGCAATGCTACATTAGGAATATTCCAGATTACGAATTAGATAGGGTTTGTGAGACAGAAACCTACCTACCACGTAATATCTATAGGAAAGTGTACCCCCACAGTTGCAGTCGTGAGCTCTCCGAATTCCTGTCTCTCTGCCAGCATCGCCTGGATGGCCTCCCCAAATTGCGAACCAGCCACCACTAGCATCGCAGCCTCCTATAAAGGAGCCGAGCCAAGCTGGGGTGCCACGCAGGGTCCCATGGGCAAAACAGCAGGAACTCATGACTCATGATGTGTGGTGACAAAGGTATTTCTGCCTTCCCTGAAGCAGACCACCTTTTCACATGGGTAGCCATCCATGGAGCAGCTGGCACAGTCTATGAAGACCTGAGGCATAAGCACTCGCTAGAGTTCCCCAGTGGCTCCCCTTACAATGCTTCCACGGTGAAGTTCCTCACGCCCTGCTACTACCCCAGTGTGGACACCCAGGGTAACATATGCATATGCCTGGACATCCTGAAGGACAAGTGGTCTGCCCTGTATGACATCAGGACCATTCTGCTCTCCATCTAGAACACTCTCCATCTCCAGCCTACTAGGAGAACCCAACATTGATAGCCCCTTAAATACGCATGCTGCCAAATTCTGGAAAAACTCCACAGCTTTTAAGAAGTATCTGCAAGAAACCTACTCAAAGCAGGTCACCAGTCAGGAGCCCTGACCCAGGCTGCCCAGCCTGTCCTTGTGTTGTCTTTTTAACTTTTCCTTAGATGGTCTTTTTTTGTGATTTCTGTATAGACTCTGTATCACCAGCTGTGGTATTATTTTTGTTTTTGTCTTTTAAATTAAGCCTCAGCTGAGTCCTTGTGATGTATATTAAATAAATACATTTTGGTCATTAAAAAAAGTATATCCCAAGCTACAATGAACCTAGAACCAGACTTTCAGGATATAACCTACACCTAAGTTGAAGACTGTTTATATTCTAGCCATTCCTGTTTTTTTCTTACTTCTTCACATGTTTCATTTCTGCCATCTTTCAGGGCTGTATTTGGATATCCAGGTGGGTAGCACCAGTAATGCTGTATTATAACCATCTGTTGCTTTGTATAATATAACAAAATAGCCGTTTTTAATTTATTTTCAGTTATTCAGGTGTGCATTTTGCTGCAATTCATACTGGTGGGCTTGCCACTATATGCATGGGTTTGTCAATGTGAAAAATTACGTTACAAAAAACCAAGATGGTCCATAAAATTTATTTAAAGGTGTTCTATGATACAAGTGGCTGAAAATATTTACTTGTTGGGTTCCCAAGCTACAATGAACTTAGCTCATGTGCCATAGTGACTTAGGAATCTTGAATAAAATTCTTCTTTTTACTTCTACCTCTCTTCTGTGCACAGATAGGACAGTATATTATCAAAGTGAGAAACCTGGTTATATCTTCAATTTCCACAACAGATTATCAATCTTACTAGTTGGTTATCTCATTTCCAAATATATGCATTTTTTTCTCTCAACCAAGAGCATCGAATTTCTAGCATTCCAGGCCTAAATCAGAATGTATAACCTCAACTTGTTATCTCACTCCTATCAAAAGTCAAAATGAAAAAATGATATTACAGATTATTCAAAGAATATGCAATCTTTCCACTCCAGATACTAAAAATTCTATTCTTAGTTTAACAACAGGACGTATACAGAGGAACCATTAGAGGGCAATAAACTTAGACTTTGCTACGTCAGTAACTCATAGACCTGCTCTCATTGAATTGTATTTAATATTATATCCCTGGCTTTCATGAAAGCTGCTATATGAAACAGTCACATGAAATCTATAAGGGTAACTGATATTGAATACTACATCATCACATCACTTAACTTATTCTAGATAATGCCCAATCTGAGCAATGTCTTTCATAATGTGATGCTAAGAAATGGTTTGCTTAGAATAAAAAACAGAAAATCTTTCTGACAAAGTTTTTTTTTTTTTTTTTAAATCTTAATCATCTCTCTCTTTTTTATCTTGGCTGTGAGAAAATTCAAAGCCAAATTTGAGAATTAACATTATAACTATTGAGCTTTTACTGAATTATTTTTGAGCTTTTATTGGATTGTTTTCATTCTATGTGCTATTTGAGGGAGATGCCTTAAATCTATTTTAGAATATGAACACAATATTTAATCTGTAAGTTTATCCTATGTATAGACTTGTGCTAAAAATATTTAAATTCAGACTAAAATGATCTATATAATAAAAAATTTAAAATGTACACAAAGTGATCTTTATAATGGCAAGTATAAAAAATATAAACAGAAGTGACCTTATTATCATGAAATAGTGAAAACTGGTTTATGATATTTCTGTGACATTTGTAAAGTGTTGTCTTGTTTTCTATGGCTCTCAGAAATCATTTCATTTTAATTTATTCAACCAGTATGTTGAGCGCTTTTTTTTTTTTTTTTGAGACAGAGTCTCACTCTGTCATTCAGGCTGGAGTGCAGTGGCACCATCTCAGCTCACTGCAACCTCTGCCTCCTGGGTTCAAGTAATTCTCATGCCTCAGCCTCCTGAGTGACTACAGGCATGTGCCACCACATTCGGCTAAGTTTTGTATTTTTAGTAGAGATGCAGTTTTGCCATGTCGGCCAGGCCGGTCTCGAACTCCTGGCCTGAAGTGATCTGCCTGCCTTGGCCTCCCAAAGTGCTGGGATTACAGGCGTAAGCCACCACGCCCAGCTGAATGTTGAACTCTTAAAATATATACTTAGAAAAAGAACAGCAAGTTAAATCCAAAATAGGCAGAAGAAAATGAGTAATAAAAATTAGAGCAGAACCAGTGAAATTAAAAACAGGAAATCAACAGAGGGAAATCAACAGAGAAAAATCACAGACTACAGAGGTTCCCCACTACTCTCTATTTTTTGTTATTTTTATCTTTTATGAGATGGGGGTCTTGCCATGTTGGTCAACTGGACTTGAACTCCTGGGCTCAAGTGATCCTTCCACCTCAGCCTGAGTGGCTGGGATTACAGGTGCATGCCATCACACCTTGCTTGGTTGTTATTTTTTCAGTTTAAATTATTCTTAATCCTATGGTTACTCCAAAGGGATTACAAAAGAGCAAGCAATTCTCATTGAATTTTAGTAGATATGTTTTACGGAACTACAGCATGGTAGAGAGAACATGGGACTTAAAAACCCAAGTTAAAATTCAGGCTTTAGTAGATGGTCTTAAAGCCAAGTATTCAGTATTTTTGAGATTCAATTCCTCTGTAGAATGCGGGAATATACCTATTATGTTAAATATCTAACATAACAGTGAAAAAAAAAAAAGTTTATTCTCCTTTTAAAAGAAAAAAAAACACCCCACATCTTATGTTCCTATTTTCAGCCAAGGATTAGTTCTGTTTCTCTGGGGAACCTTGGCTTATACAGGTAGTTTGCTTTCTCATTATTGAGTTTTGAGATGTCTTTATTCCTCTGAATTTAATCTTTATGAATCTATTAAACTGGGTCTTGCTAAATGACAATGCTTCATCCTCACAAAAGCAGGTATTAGGGAAGTGAGAGCCAAGAGCAAGAGAAAGTTGATTTCATACTCCTTTTTTTTTTTTTTTGAGATGTAGAAGTAGTTCCAGAAATTCACAGTAAGGAGTTGAAGGATATTCCACTCACTGGAGAGCTATCTTTTGTCATACTTGCAATAAAAAACAAAACACTTCAGATTCTCATAGTAATTAATCTTATTTTGAGATGGGAAGAGATAAAAGACAAGTGATAGCTCATCCACTGTGACCTTTCTGATACAGAATATATTTTTCCTCTGTCTTGAAGACACCAAGGTAAAAAGAACTTTCACTTGATATGTATACTGGACAAGAGATCATTTTAAACAAATCAGCACAAAATCCAGCCAGAGAAATGTTCTGACTTCTAGTATAGTAAAAGACCTCTAATGTGATCAGGAGCAATAGTGATCAGTGAATCAAAGTCAGTTAATGTTAAAAAAAAAAAAAAAAAAAAAAAGTCAGTTTATGTGAAGAATAAAACAGGATCTATGCTGTATGTTTTAAGACCCAAAATATACAGTCTGTCAATCACTGATCTATGTCCAAGATTTCCTCTTTGAGTATAGAGATTCACTGACTGACATTTTTTTTTCTTTCTTGCATAAAGCACACCTATTGGAAATCACCTATGATTTCCAGGTTTGCTTCTTTTGGAGTGGAATAAAAAATTTCAGAGACATTGCAAAGTAATTTCAGTACAATATAGTATTTTCTGAGGTTTTCCAATCTTTTATGGTGAAGGTTTTTTACCTACACCTAATTCAAACAATATTTAAAGACTCATGTTCACTGAGTCTAAGATATGCAACTTAGTTTTATAGAAACAATCTTCTTTTCATACTCATACAATTGACACAAATGCATTAAAACACAAATAACTCATTAGTAAGCAAAAAAAAAAAAAAATCCAATCATGAGAGCAGAAAAAGGCACAGGATAATAAGGAAATTGTTATGAGTTATCAACATGTTAATAATGTGGCTACTGGCCACTGTGGTTTACAGAGGGCAACAGTTAATTTGGTGTGTTGACTAAGTAGAGATCAGTTAAGAGAGTTTCTACTTTATTTTGAAAGCTTATCTTCCCCATAAAAATATAAGGCAGTTGAACCAAAAAATAAAAATAAAAAATCAGTCCTCAGAAGGAACACTAGTGAAAAGCTAGCATTGCCAACAAGGGTTAAGCCTTCTTTAGAGTACAGACATCACCTAATCAGATGATGTCTTAGATCTAATTCAGTCCCTATAAGACTGTCTATAAGAACCAGTAAAACAAAAATGAGGATCCAGTAACAATTAAGCCTTGCCTCACAAAGTTTATTGATACCTTATTCTTTACCAGCTATATCCAGTTGGTTGGAGCATTTAGATGTGGGTGCTCTTCCTGTAAGGTGGGAACACTGGGGGAAAGAACACATGATACCATTTCCTCTCTCATCTCATCAACTATGCCTTACAAGTAGGTTACTTTTCTTTAGGTATCTGGAGCTAAAGAGTACTTTATTCAGGTTAGCTACATAGGTGAGCTAAGAATAATTAAAATAGGCTGTCTACAAATTATGTAAGTAATCCCAGAAGCCATTCTTTAACGACCAGCAAGTGGGAAAGTTGCATTTCTATTAAGGATGAAAAAACAACTAAAGAAAGGGTTTAAAAATACAGATTACTCAAAACAAATGAGTATTCAACAATTTACTCTTTATCAGACCCAAATTACCCAAATCACTAAAATCCTCAGAATATCAATAAAGTGAAAATGTTTCTTAAAGTTATGACAAACTGGTGTGCTCTAATTTTCCACCCAAACATCAATTGCAGGGTAACTGCCAGGACTTCTAAAAAGATTAATTTCTTCCTTAGAAAACGATTGAAGGAAATGTAAGAGGCCGCTATACTCTTAACAAAAGAAGAAATATGTAAAACTAATACAGTCAAATACGAAGAGAAATGATGAGACCTCTGCATGACACAATCTTCTAGCTAATAAAAAATATTTACAGCCGGGCGCAGTGGCTCACACCCATACTAGCACTTTGTGGGGCTGAGGCGGGCGGATCACGGGGTCAAGAGATGGAGCCCATCCTGCCCAACATGGTGAAATCCTGTCTCAACTAAAAATACAAAAATTAGCTGGGCGTGGTGGCGCATGCCTGTAGTCCCAGCTACTCAGGAGGCTGAGGCAGAAGAATTGCTTGATCTCAGGAGTTGGAGGTTGCAGTGAGCTGAGAGCGCGCCACTGCACTCCAGCATGGTGACAGAGTTACCATGTCAGCATGGGGGTTAGCCAGGATGGTCTCGATCTCCTGACCTTGTGATCCGCCCGCCTCGGCCTCCCAAAGTGCTGGGATTACAGGCATGAGCCACCGTGCCCGGCAAACTTTTGATTTTTAATTGGACTTCTTAGAATGACCCAACTAGGAGTAGTGTGTTCCACAGATGACAATATTTTCCCTCTGTAAAGCGAATGCCCTCAATAGCACACTTTGTTTAAATCAGATCTTGTGATGAAAAGGATCTTGACAGGGCGCGGTGGCTCAAGCCTGTAATCCCAGCACTTTGGGAGGCTGAGACGGGCGGATCACAAGGTCAGGAGATCGAGACCATCCTGGCTAACACGGTGAAACCCCATCTCCACTAAAAAATACAAAAAAAAAAAACTAGCTGGGCGAGGTGGCGGGCGCCTGTAGTCCCAGCTACTCGGGAGGCTGAGGCAGGAGAATGGCGTGAACCCAGGAGGCGGAGCTTGCAGTGAGCTGAGATCCGGTCACTACACTCCAGTTTGGGCGATAGAGCGAGACTTCGTCTCAAAAAAAAAAAAAAAAAAAAAAAAAAAGAAAAGGATCTTTAGCAAGATATGATTCAATAATATCTATTTTTCTGGCTGGGTGTGGTGGAATGCACCAATAGTCTTAGTTACTAGGGAGGCAAGGCAGGAGGATCCTTGAGCCCAAGAGGTTAAGGCTGCAGTGAGCTATGATCGTGCCACCGTATTCTAGCCTGGGTGACAGGGAGAGATCCTGTCGAAAATAAATAAATAAATAAATAAATAAAATCTATCTTTTACATAAAAGCACTCAATATCTTGAATGACAAATTAGTTTCTCGGCATAAGATGCTCTGCCAGAGAACCAGCAACCCTAAAGGAAACACTTTCTTTTATAAGACCAAGAAGTCTTCAAGTAGAATTGTTTAGGTCAGGCACGGCAGCATATTAAACTATCTCAGACAGATGGCCTCTGGTAGCAAAAACTGATCTGAAAAAGTCATCTAAAATCATTAGTGTAAAATTATAAATAAGCATCATAAAAAATTTCACAAGTAAATTATGTCTTATAAATCATTTTTCACCTAGACATCTATAATAGTTTTCTTACAGTTCCACTTTTATTTCCAGAACTCATCGTCCCTTATCCTCCACAGTCTTCTTTATTTTAAAACATAAATCAGATCATGTCATTAACCTCTAATGAGTTATCATACTTACATTTCTACTTTTTTTTGATCCCATATCCTACCCACCACTCTTTCCCTCCTCAATAAAGCACATTTGTCTTCTACGTTCTCAAACACACCGAATTTGTTTGTTGTAGGGCCTTTGCACTTCTTATTCCCTCTGCCTGGCATGGTTGGCCCTG
Organism: Macaca fascicularis; assembly: GCF_037993035.2. Classification (NCBI taxonomy): domain Eukaryota; kingdom Metazoa; phylum Chordata; class Mammalia; order Primates; family Cercopithecidae; genus Macaca; species Macaca fascicularis. Next base: position 98,481,802 of record NC_088381.1, on the reverse strand, counting down.
AGATCTTCACTAATTGGCTCCTTCCTGTGATTCCTGTCTCAACTCAAACATCACCTCATCAAAGGTGATTTCGCTCACCACTTGCTCCAGAGTAGACCTCTCAGCCATTCTCACATCCCATTGCCTCACATCACCCTACCCAGGTTTTGTTGTTCTCATATCACTGAAATGCCTGAAGTTATCTTGTTTTCTAATTTGCTTACTCCATTTACTGTCACTACAATATAAGCTCCAAGAGAACAGAGAACTTGTCTGTCTTGTTTACTACAGTATCTTCAGGGCCTAGTACAATATACATAGAGCCATTCAATAAACATGATTGGATAAGTAAATTAACCAAAATTTTCTCAAACTGTAAGCTCTAGTCTCCGATCTGAAGGAAATTCTCAATATAGCTCTCTGTTGTATTTCACCTGATGATATATCTATATATCTGTATCTGTATCTGTATCACCTCCACAAGAGACAATGACCTTAGGTAAACAGATGTGAACACTCTTTTGCCATTTCACAGAGACGCTACATAGAGAAGTGAAAACATCAGCAGAATCACCTACAGACTGCAGTTATGCTTCTATTTCTGTATGAACCTGAAAAATATCAAGTACCAAGATGTGAAACAAAGAAAAAAATTAGGTTGTTGGCATAATAGAAATCATGCAGGTTTAAACTGCATGCTGCAGGATGCCCATTATCTATGTTAATGCCTTTCTAATGCTTTTATGGCTTTTAAAATTATTTAAATAATGCCTTTAAGTCCCTTCTCAATAAATCCCAGGTGTTATCAACATCTCTGACAGCCAGCAATTACATTCAGCTTTTTAAGCAGTTTCAAATGCATCACTTAAAATGGAAAGTAGGGGTCAATATTAGCCAAGTTTTAGCATATGGTCAATTTGCCATGGAAATTCAGCTCCAACTGTGGAGAATAAGTAACAGCAGAATACTGGAGGACTGATTAAGCTGAAAATGGGGTAGTCATAACATGGTAGTGAGAAAAAGAACTAAAACAATATATAGAACTCCCAACATATTTGTTTCAAAATCACAATTCAATGATACACAGTAAGAAGCTTTGATGCTAACAGATTCATCTAAATTTAAAAGGTTCAGAACAAAGTCACATAAATAAAAGTGATGTTATTAACGGATATTTTAGATAGAACTCTGGTAAGAGATTTCCAAATCTGTATTACTGATGCCGAGACACAAGCCTACTATTAATACAGCAGTACGCACAGCAGCGATATTGAGGCAGTGCAATATATTGAAAATATCATAGATTCCCACTTCTATTTACTAAACATGTGACCTTGGAAATCACTTATCTTTCTAGATTCCTAGGTTTCCTTATTTGCAAAAAAAAAAAAAAAACTATAATACTGCTGTCTTCCATAATTATACTTCATGTTACAGCGGGGGCTCAGTAAGATAATGAATATAAAAGCATCTTACAAAGCATAAAACCCTATGTAAACCCAAGTCATATTGCGGGGAGAAAAAGTTAAATTTACCTTTATATGTTCTAAAACAGCAGTGGCAACATTTGTATGGAGATCAATAAGTCTTTTTTTCTCAAGGAGTTCTGGCAAAGAACTGCAAGTATCAAAAAATTAAATATTAACCAATAAATTTTCTAAAATGATGCAGACTTTATCCCATGTCTGGTGTTTACTCTGTGGAAACGCAGAACATTGAAACAGTGACAAGATGACAAGTTAAACTATCAACTAATTTAATCTCTAGGCTTGAATACCTACAGTATTTATTAATACAAGTGAAATGCTTCTTATTTTTAAAAATCTGGCTCCCAAATATTATTTCTACCATTTTACTTTCTGATTCCAAATTTTGGCGGTATAAACAAAATCAAATTAATGGAAATATGTTTTATCTGTATTTCTAAAACACATTTCCTCCCTTCTTCTTTTTTTTTGAGACAGAGTCTCTATCTGTCGCCTGGGCTGGAGTGCAATGGCACGATCTCGACTCACTGCAACCTCTGCCTCCTGGGTTCAAGTGATTCTCTCACTTTAGCCTCCTGAGTAGGTGGGACTACAGGCATGCGCCACCATTCCCGGCTAATTTTCAAATTTTTTTTAGTAGAGATGGAATTTCACCATGCTGGCCAGGACGGTCTTAATCTCTTGACCTTGTGATCTGCCTGCCTTGGCCTCCCAAAGTACTGGGATTACAGGCATGAGCCACCGCACCCAGCCTCCTCCCTCCTTAATGGCATTCAAAGTACAGAAAAACACTGCTTAACTTTTAGTGAAGAAAAGAGTATCGATAATAAAATTAATAATCACTTGGCCTACTTTATCATTAATAGTATTTTCCTTATAAAATTACCCCTATTACACAGTTCTAACTGGTGAAAGAATGAATGATCTCCTATATCTAAGTGGGAACTAAAATCAGCTTAAACATTTAGTTAAATATAACTTAGTTCTTTAAATTCAAAGTTATATTTGCTATTGCCTACAGTTTCCTACTAGGTAAAAACATTAACAATATTTTAGTTAAATAAAATAAATAAATAAAATCCTATCAACAGAAAGACTTCAAAGAGGATATATTGTTCACTTACCTAACAGCTGATGTTAGCTTAGCAGTATTGTCAGAAAGCATACTTATGGCTCCTTCATCTTCACCTTCTAGTCCCTTGTAAAGAAAAAAGATCCCAATAGCTACTCAAAAATCCCAGGCCCAACCATAAAAATCAACACATTCCTAAGATTATTGATATACAGTAAGATTTTAAAGTCACCTAGAATAGCAATTCTCCTCCTCTGAGGTGCAAGCATACATATTTATGACAGTTACATAAAAGTTCTAGTAATGGCCAGTCTAATGGTTAGATGACTAAGTGATCAGCTGGCATTTTTTGGATAAGGAGAGAGGCCCAGAGACGTGCCACAGGTCACATAGCAATAAATAATAGAGCTGAAATCTGAAGTTACATTGAAGTATGGTAGAATGAGCAGCACTGGAATATATATCTCTAAAATGAAGCTACATTATATATTTTTTCAAATCATATTTATATTAATATTTAATTTTCTTCTCTTCTCAATATTTAGATTTCTTTTTGATCACTTATGCAAGTTGAAAATATTTTTGTTATAAAAGCATTAAATGGCCTTGAATTTTTATAAGGAAAAAACCCAAATCTCTTTAGACAGATAACCCTCCTCTTTCCTACAATTCTTAGAAAGCAAACAGATTCTTACCATAATGCTTTTAAGTCGTTTGACCTCATCTTCCTGTGCTCTGTAAGATTCTAGTTCTTGCTGAACTGATTCTGCAACTTCTGGGAATGGACTAAAACAGTATTCCACAAGAACTATGAGTATGACATTAAAAGACGGATTTTTGTGTGAATTCTAAAATACACACAATGAAGATTTACTATTTTAAATATACTTATTTGGATTTGAATGTTATATATAACAAAGGCAGAAAACATTCAGCATAAATACAACTACATATCTTTCTGATATCTATAAATACTATTTCTTTAAAATGCATATAATACTTTACATCTAAAATTTAAATTTCATTTCTATTTTTCATTAACAACATCATACATTCTCTTCACCTATATGTTTTTAAAAGAAAAGGTAAAATATTTACATGACTGAAAATCAATGGAAGACAAGTCATGGTATATCAAATATCCATTAAATATTCCTACCCAAATTAATACATAATGTCAAAGTGTCCATACAACTACAAAGATACCATTTAAAAATATCACCTGCAAGTAACTGTGAAAAAATTCTTGTAACTCAGAACTCATAATCTCCCAGAACACTACTGGTGAAAATAGCATTTGGGCCACAGCTTCGGTGGCCTAATACCTGATGTCTTCTTCTAGGACATTGTGGTTTAGCAGTAACTTACACAGACTTTAGGCAGAAGTGATCTGCAATCATGAGCAGCTCATGTAGAAAACACTGTACTAATCTTGACAAACTGTAGGTGAATACATGTTGATCATGAAATGTTTCTTAAAATGAATATTTTTCATCTACAGCCTAGGGGGAGGCCAGAAGCCTTTTCTCCTTTAAGAAAGAAGAGGTCATGTCTCATTAACAATGGAACAAGAACCTTTCCCCTCTTCCTCAGCTCTGACATCTGAAAATACCTCACTAATAATGAGCACATTTTATCCAACGGAGACTAGCAGAAACAGGAGTTCAGAAAGGATTCTGAGGAACATAGTTCAATTTCACCTCACAACCACAGGCATTTACTCCAGTTCCAGCTGAGTTTATGTTGGCAAAATAGCACCGAGGCCTCAGCATTGCACTGGGGAGTCAGAAACCCTTGTTCCATCCAATTATAATGGACACTTCCTTTATAGGCAAGCTCTCACCCTCTCAGGGCCCTAGCTTTATCTGTAAAATGTGCGAGTTTAACTGGATAATACTCAAAATCTCTGATATCTTTAGGTCTCAGAGTTAATAGAGAATAATTGCTCACATTTATTGAGCAATTTTACTGTACATCAAACACCATGCTAAGAATTTATCTTTTCTTTTTTTTTTTTTAAGACGGAGTTTCACTCTTATAGCCCAGGCTGGAGTGCAATGTCATGATCTCGGCTCACTGCAACCTCATTTAGTCCTGATGAATCTGTTGAGGTAACTATCATAACTTAACCATTCATGGTTAAGACCGGGTGCTTTATGGTCTGCAAGACCTGGGTTTCATCCTTGGCTTTACTAACGAAAGCTGGATGACTTGGGCAAATTACTCCTTTAAATTCATTATCTCAATCTTCTTAAAAACCTTCTGAAATAGGGTAATAGGTAGAATTATTATCTCCCTATTTTACTGATGAGGAAAGTGAAGCTCAGAGAGGTTTACGTCACTTGTTTATGCTATCTCCAAGTGTCTTTGTGTCCATGTTACTACTGTAGTAAGATGCAGAGCAAAAGAACTACTCCTACTTAATGAATATGAGGTTAAAATTCTTACTATTCAACTGACCTCTTAGATTGTTCTTAAACATATGTTCTAAAAAAAAATTCAAAATTTCCATATTTGAATAAAGAGATTTTTTTCTTAAGCTTTTCTCTATTAGGGAATGCCAACTTCAAAATATTCTGTATTCTCTATAAATAATGCCTCTCTAATAAAAGTAATTTATTGTCCTTCACCATTCTGGAGGGAAATGTAGCTTATGGAATCCCAAAGGGAAGAGTATTATTTAAAATAATTAAAATTAATTAAAATAGTACCTAAAACTGCCATAGTGAGAAAGAGAAAGATAGGGACTTTTCTCCGCAGAGAAAGTCAAATCTTTGTTATGGCTATTTGATTTTCCAGCTTTAAAAAAAGTTGTAAGTAAAAAAAAGATAAAACACATTGAAAACCCAGCATGTTGAACCAAGTCTATATTCTACTTCTCTTTAAACAATAAATATAAGGCCAAAAAGAACAGCTGTATCAAGGACACACACATATTTTGAAATATTTTTTAAAAATCGTATTTTCATAATTGTTGATGAACAGTATTCTTTTTATCTGAGGAATAATATTTTTGTTTGTTTAGAGTGATTGCTCTAGCCATAATGATCACTAGATAACTTTTACAGCAGTAACTGAGCCTATGAAGTACCCTAAACTTTAAGGGGGCACAGCATCACATGGGATATGTATATCTGCCCACAGTAAACCACACAGCAAATTAATGCAGTTTTATCACTCATTGTTTCTAATGTACTTTGAATACATTTCTAGGCTTCAGGCTTAGATACTCTCTCCACAAGTATCTAAAACAAGTTTTACAAGAGGGCAACATGGAACAAAAAGGAAAAAAATCATCCCCAAAATCACAAAAACCAATTTCAGTGAAAGGCAGAAATGGTGCCAGTGGAGACAGCAACAAAACTGAAAAAGACTATCTGTAATAGCTTCAAAATCACATGGGATGATCTCATTGAAAGGAGAAGCAGTCCCTATAAAACAATAATGAACAAAAAACAACCTAGGAATCAGTGAGAAATGGAGAAATAAAGACAAATGTCTACGGACATTATAATTATAGCTTCCACTCATTGGGTGAATGAACCTACAGGACCCTTTTGAATTTTTTCTCAAATTCATTAAGGTGGATGACACCTTAATTTCTCTTTAAAAAAATGGATCTTTTACTTATTGATATTTTGCTTACCTTCCTTTATGTTTTTGCCAAAATTTATCAACCGGAGTTAAATCATAAGACTTCTTGTTTTTTCTCTTTGGTCTAGCACCAGCTGGAGAGTTTTCCACTCCTGAAGATTCTTCCAAATTAACCCTGTTTAAATGGAAATCCTAGGAAAAAGTAATCTTATGTTAAATAACTGTTTTCTAAGTCTCATCAAAATAGAATCTTGTTGCCCTTTCTAATGTTTCCAAAGACAAAATACAGATCTGAAATTTAAAAGACCTCCTCCCAATCTTTTGTTACATACAAATGTAATTTTGTGTATTTTAATGAAAGTATTAGATGTATATGATTAAAATTTCAAACAAGAAACAGAAAAACATGTTAATATGCTTGTGTATCCTTCTAGAAAAATACTGATGCATATAATAGCACATGTATATCCTCTTAATCTTTTTTAAAATGGGATTACAGTGTACATATATCTTTTTTCATTTAATAATGCATTTTACAGCTCTTTCTGTATCTGTATACATAGGTCTACTTCACTTTTATCATAACTACATAGTAGTCCAATGTTTGGCTAAATCAACTTATGTAACCAGGCCTCCTGATGCTTGGTCATTTCCAGTAACAAACGTTATCGTAAATATTTTTAAACTCTTAGTCAATATTCTGATGTGTCACTTGAGTGATGAAGTGCAATTTTAAAAATTACAATAGATGCTATAATAAGAAGTGATGCACCTCTTTCACATAAACTTTAAGTCAGGCCAGTAGTTGCTAAACTTTCTTGCCTAGGACTAATTTTATTCATGGCTTTTGTACCCTTTCTGTAAAATACAAAAAAACCCCCAAAACCCAAAACCCAACCAAACCAAACCCACAAAAAACCATTAGTTTTTTGTATATAAAAGTAAAATAAAAGTAAGTATCTTTTTTATCTTTCCCCCAACTTCTTGCATTACATCTATGGGTTCCCTCACAAATAGCAGCATTTTATGGTTCAATGCCAACTAAAGAATAGTGAGAAATAAAACATGGCTATCAACAAGTAAATGATTAAGAAGGAAGATACAGTACGCAGAAATTATCCAGCATGACTGAAATATAATTGTCTTAGTTCTAAGGTATCTGTATATATTTTAAATTAATGACTATTCTAGGTCTTAGCAAATTAAATATACTGAATGCAATTCAATCTCCTTTAGATAAAACAAGGTTATCAATACTAACTCTAGGTCCTTAACATAAACCTTGTAACTTTCTCAAATAAATGTTTTATAACAGTTTATTTCCTTGCCATTTTTCTTTTTGACATAAAAAACAGGATTTGAAAAATTACAGATGTCCAATTGTCATGGTGGAGTAACATGTCTATTTTTTTTTTTTTTTTTTTTTTTTGAGATGGAGTCTCACTCTGTCGCCAGACTGGAGAGCAGTGGTGTGATCTCGGCTCACTGCAACCTCCGCCTCCTGGTTCAAGCGAGTCTCCTGCCTCAGCCTCTCGAGTAGTTGGGACCACAGGCACACGCCACCACGCCCAGCTACTTTTTGTATTTTTAGTAGAGACAGGGTTTCACCATGTTGGCCAGGATGGTCTCGATCTCTTGACCTGGGGATCCGCCCGCCTTGGCCTCCCAAAGTGCTGGGCTTACAGGCGTGAGCCACCGTGTCTGGCCTAACATGTCTATTTTCTATCTAGTAAGTTACAGAAGCAATGAGGCAGCCTTCTTTTACTTGTATGTGGAGTCCATCAAAAAGAAAAATCACAAAAAGCATAGCTATCCTTTTTTTCTTAATTATACTTTAAGTTCTAGGGTACATGTGCACAGTGTGCAGGTTTGTGACATATGTATACATGGGCCGTGTTGGTTTGCTGCATCCATTAACTCATCATTTACATTAGGTATTTCTCCTAAAGCTATCCCTCCACCGAGCCCCCCATCCCCCGACAGGCCCTGGTGTGTGATGTTCCCCACCCTGTGTCCAAGTGTTTTCATTGTTCAATTCCCAGCTATGATTGAGAACATGCGGTGTTTGGTTTTCTGTCCTTGTGATAGTTTGCTCAGAATGATGGTTTCCAGCTTCATCCATGTCACTACAAAGGACATGAACTCATCCTTTTTTATGGCTGCACAGTATTCCATGCTGTATATGTGCCACATTTTCTTAATCCAGTCTATCATTGATGGACATCTGGATTGGTTCCAAGTCTTTGCTATTGTGAATAGTGTCCCAATAAACATACGTGTGCATGTGTCTTTATAGCAGCATGATTTATAATCCTTTGGGTACATACCCAGTAATGGGATTGCTGGGTCAAATGGTATTTCTAGTTCTAGATCCTTGAGGGATTGCCACACTGTCTTCCACAATGGTTGAACTAGTTTCCACTCCCACCAACAGTGTAAAAGCCTTCCTATTTCTCCACATCCTCTCCAGCATTTGTTGTTTCCTGACTTTTTAATGATCACCATTCTAACTGGTGAGATGGTATCTCATTGTGGTTTTGATTTGCATTTCTCTGATAACCAGTGAGTGCATTTCCTCAACAGACGCAGAAAAGACCTTCGACAAAATTCAACAGCCCTTCATGCTAAAACCTCTCAACAGTTTATTGAACTATTGAAGAATGTATATTCTGTTGCTTTGCGGTGGAGAGTTCTGTAGATGTCTGTTAGGTCCACTTAGTGCAGAGCTGAGTTCAATTCCTGGATATCCTTGTTAACTTTCTGTCTCGTTGATCTGTCTAATGTTGACAGTGGGCTGTTAAAGTCTCCCATTATTATTGTATGGGAGTCTAAGTCTCTTTGTAAGTCTCTAAGGAGTTGCTTTATTTATCTGGGTGCCCCTGTATTGGGTCATATATATTCAGGATAGCTCTTCTTGATGAATTGATTCCTTTAGCATTATGTAATGGCCTTGTCTCTTTTGATCTTTGTTGGTTTAAAGTCTGTTTTATCAGATACTAGGATTGCAACCTCTGCTTTTTTTTTTCTGCTTTTGATTTGCTTGGTAGATCTTCCTCCATCCCTTTATTTTGAGCCTATGTGTGTCTCTGCACATGAGATGGGTCTCCTGAATACAGCACACTGATGGGTCTTGACTCTTTATCCAGTTTGCCAGTCTGTGTATTTTAATCGGGGCATTTAGCCCATTTACATTTTAAGGTTAATATTGTTATGCATGAATTTGATCCTGTCATTACGATGTTAGCTGGCTATTTTGCCCGTTAGTTGATGCAGTTTCTTCCTAGCATCAATGGTCTTTACAATTTGGCATGCTTTTGCAGTGGCTGTTACCAGTGGTTCCTTTCCATGTTTAGTGCTTCCTTCAGGAGCTCTTGTAAGGCAGGTCTGGTAATGACAAAATCTCTCAGCATTTGCTTGTCTGTAAAGGATTTTATTTCTCCTTCACTTACAAAGCTTAGTTTGGCTGGATATGAAATACTGAGTTGAAAATTCTGTTCTTTAAGAATGTTGAATATTGGCCCCCACTCTCTTCTGGCTTGTAGAGTTTCTGCTGAGAGATCCGCTGTTAGTCTGATGGGCTTCCCTTTGTGGGTAACCTGACCTTTCTCTCTGGCTGCCCTTAAGATTTTTTCCTTCATTTCAACCTTGGTGAATCTGACAATTATGTGTCTTGGGGTTGCTCTTCTCGAGGAGTATCTTTGTGGTGTTCTCTGTATTTCCTGAATTTGAATGTTGGCCTGCCTTGCTAGGTTAGGGAAGTTCTCCTGGATAATATCCTGAAGAGTGTTTTCCAACTTGGTTCCATTCTCCCCATCACTTTCAGGTACACCAATCAAACATAGATTTGGTCTTTTCACATCGTCCCATATTTCTTGGAGGCTTTCTTTGTTTCTTTTTACTTTTTTCTCTAAACTTCTCTTCTCGCTTCATTTCATTCATTTGATCTTTAATCACTGATACTCTTTCTTCCACTTGATCGAAATGGCTACTGAAGGTTGTGCATGCATCACGTAGTTCTCGTGCCATGGTTTTCAGCTCCATCAGGTCATTTAAGGTCTTCTCTACACTGTTTATTCTAGTTAGCCATTCGTCTCATCTTTTTTCGAGGCTTTTAGCTTCCTTGCAGCGGGTTCAAACATCCTCCTTTAGCTCGGAGAAGCTTCTTATTACCGACTTTCTGAAGCCTACTTCTGTCAACTCGTCAAAGTCATTGTCTGTCCAGCTTTGTTCCGTTGCTGGCAGGAGCTGCAATCCTTTGGAGGAGAAAGAGTGCTCTGGTTCTTAGAATTTTCAGCTTTTCTGCTCTGTTTTCTCCCCATCTTTGTGGTTTTATCTACCTTCAGTCTTTGATGATGGTGACCTATAGATGTAGTTTTGGTGTGGATGTCCTTTTTGTTGATGTTGATGCTATTCCTTTCTGTTCGTTAGTTTTCCTTCTAACAGGTCCCTCAGGTCTAACAGGTCTGTTGGAGTTTGCTGGAGGTCCACTCCAGACCCTGTTTGCCTGGGTATCACCAGCAGAGGCAAAAGAACAGCAAATATTGCAGAACAACAAATATTGCTGCCTAATCATTCCTCTGGAAGCTTTGTCTCAGAGGGGCACCTGGGTGTATGACGTGTCAGTTAGCCCCAACTGGGAGTTGTCTCCAAGTTAGGCTACACGGGGGTCAGGGACCCACTTGAGGAGGCAGTCTGTCCGTTCTCAGAGCCCAAACACCATGCTAGGAGAACCACTGCTCTCTTCAGAGCTGTCAGTCAGGGACGTTTAAGTCTGCAGAAGTTTCTGCTGCCTTTTGTTCAGAAGCATAGCTATCTTTCATTTGCGAGGCACTATTCTTAGCACCTTATATTAAGTCATTTGATCCTTACAATAACCTGTATAAGCAGTAATAAAATTCCCATTCAAGAAGAAAAAATGGAGGTATAAAAAAGTTAATTGTCCAAAGTTATACATAAATATGTGGCAGAACCAAGATTAAAACTAAGCAGTCTGACTTCAGAGGCAGTGCTTTTAAGCAATATGTTTTAATTGTATCACAGCGAGAAGAGAGTGAGTGGAACTAGATTCTATCACTTGAAATTCCCTGTAGTGCAGAACATGGGTAGCCTCAGGTGATAAATAGGCAATTTAAAGACTAGAGAGTTACAATAAATGGTTGGAATGACAAAAGTATAGTATGTTATATTTCACTCTATTACTGTTTTTCCTACAGACCCCTCATATTATAATAGGGCAAGAAAGTGACTTTACTTCATCCTCTCAGTTTCCCATCCTCATATCTAAACTTCACTTTGCACAAAAATCATCCATATAGGAAGAAAGTAAAAATAGCACAACTGTGGAAAACTATTTTAAACAATAACAGCTACATCTGGGAAGAAGCCTAGATTTAAAAAACTCTAACAAAATAAAAGATATTGAAGAGAAACATCTTTAAACACTTAAGTTTTATTAACTAGAATTTCTAGTGAAGTACTATTTCCATGGTGATGACATAGCTCATTCAAAATAAAAGTTAACTTGCTAGCGAAATTCCTGCTTTAAAAGTAGGAAAGCATGTTATTACTGAAGTATTGATGGAATACTTAAAACACAAAATAATAAAGGAATAAAAGATGTTAAGAATTCTGAGAAATAATTTAATAGCAAGGATATTTCCATTGTTTGCGTAATAGCAAGGCAAATAAAGGTAATTTCAATCTTTGAAGTTAGGAAATTAAAACATTCTGTGCTGTACTCAATCATGTTAAAGCAACTGAACATTTATACACAAATAAAAGACAACAGAATTAGTTTTAACATGGTAAAGTCTAATCTGTTTCCATTGACAGTCACATTTTGCTAACTTAGAAGATAGGACAAAGGTGCCCCAAATCACTACATATAAATAAATCCCATCAGGAAATGCTAAAAACATTGAGAAGACTTCGGCAGTCTTGTTTTCCTTTCCCAAGTTAAGAGCACATCAGTAGAGCAGAGAGAGTTAATGTTAACAAAATAATCTCTGGATAATATAGGCAATACCTATTTATGCCGACTTGTAGTTCACAGGCAAAGCAAAATAAAAATATCTTTTATTTTGGCAAGAATTTAACCAACAATCAAATTAACCAACAAGAGAAATAAAATACAAGGGAGAATCTATTTAAAACTGGGAACACATATAAATACTTCCTGATAACGATGGAATTGAACAGAACTAAGGGATGTGACGAAGAGGAAAGGAAACTACCCACTGGCTCCACCAACATCTTCCACGGCTTTGGCTACTATCCTTTCTCCACATTAAAGCAATGTCCCATCAGTCATTTGAAGATGAGCACCTATATTGTCTCATCCTTGCACACAATCTTAGGGAGGATTCTCATCTCCAAAAAGAAGTATTTTCTTTGGAGAAAATCTTCATCTTAGGAGTTAAATAGTTTGGGAATAGGGCTGACACCAATGAGAGAAGAAATGATAAAGAAAATGTTTAATGCACACAAATACATTTGTGTGTATTTTCTCTAGAGCAGGCAAATATTCCTCCTATAAATCACAATTATTTCTTTCATACTTAAGATTTTAATTGTAAAACAAAAGCTATGAGTTTCATCACCTTTTGCCAAAGGCAGGTAAAAGACAAAATATGATAATATATTAAATAGAAGACAGAATTCTAAGACAGGAATAAGGATTATTGTCTTCATAAGATAGATCAACAGACTAATATATCAGGGTTTCAATATCTATAATAGTTTCAATTGGATTTAGGGAAAATTAAAGCATTATGAGAAAAATTTATTTTTCAAAGCTCATTCCTAAAACTAATTTCTGTAAGAGAAAATGTTAAAGACTAGGTACCTAAGCAAAAGGGAATTTAAAACTTATTTTTACTTTTCCTAAATGCTTCAAAACCAGTTTCTGTTCAACATTTGATAAAGTGGTGATAATGCCTCTAATGACAATTTACAGAAGCTCCTAGAGACTGTAATTCTATTTCTTACAGAGAAATCAATTATACACAACAATTAACAATTTTCTACCCTCAAAGAGCATGGATAACTATGGAACTCAATGAGAAGAGATCAGAAGCTTTACTCTAGAGAACAAGTTACACATCAGATGTTATTTGACATCCATCCCTCTACAACAGATACATATATATGAAGATAGGCTTGTAGCTAAAATGATGTAAATGTGTATTTATAATGGCACAGCTCTCCTGAGTGGCTGAAGAAACAAAATTCCCAGTCATGGTGATGATATGTGGTTTTAATCCATCTAACAATTTAAATCCAAATATTTTCTGCTTTACAGTCATCTGGTTTCTTTGGTTCACATAAATCAGTCTCTCAAATGAAACATAAGTAGAGCAAGGATTAAAACATGTTTGTTAGGAAGAAACAGGAAGACTCAGCCTTCCACTGATGCTTTCAAATTGTGTGCAAAGTCAACAGTCACTAATATAATTTTACAATTTCACAATACTACAACTTGTTATTTTAAAAAAAGGGTTCTTTAACCTCAGAGAATTTCACCATGGAAAATGTCTGGAAGCAAAAGTATCCCAGTAGAAATAAACAGCCCTAATAGCCCAGACTGTGGTACCCACTGTTTGTCACTCAAAGTAACCAAAGGCTGTTTGAGAAATGGATGCATCCAGGTCTGAGGCAGAAAATGAACATGATTAGCTTAGGATATTTTTCACACCAGGAAGCAAAGAAACTATCAAAGACTGATGGGGTTATGTCAAGAAGGTATCAAGACCAACATGACAGGCCAAAAATGAGATAATTCAAGCATCAAAATAAATGACTGTAACAGTGTAAAAACATCTCAAATATAAAAATCTGTTAGTTCATAAAATGATACTAAAACAAATGACTTCATGATTGCCTCTGCAAATTACTAGGGTACTCACTAATTCTGAAAATTGACAAATGAAGACAATCAAGCATTTGTCCTAAGTAGGTGATAAAAAAAAAAAAAACTTCTTTATATAAGCATGTTGGCTAAAAAAATGGAGGAGGAATAACAGTATCAGAAAATCACCATTTGCCATCAGTAATTAAAACAGAGGGAATAATTATCAGTGACATTTAAACCTTTAGGTAAAAGATTTATGGAGAACCCTTAATGGATGGATCATGCTGACAATACCTGAACCTACTGATCAATCTGTTCACTAACATTAGGACAAACAGACATTATGTACCACCTGATGTAATAAAACAGAAACTAAAGAATAAAACAGAAACTAAAGAACACTGCTAGTAAAGTGGCCTTGACAAAGAATTGAATGAGATCTAATCAATTTCCACAATCAATTAGTTTAAAGGAAGTATTGGGAATACAAAAGGATATAATCAGCCAAATGCCAAAATGTAGAAAATTCTATAGAAAAAGGACCTAATTCTTTCGATCAAAAAATGGCAATTAAAAAGAAGCGAGGAGGGAGGAACTGAGAGATTTAAGAGATATATCAACTAATGCCATGTATAGATGTATTTCTGGATCCTTATTTGAACAAGCCAATTGTAAAGAAGCATCTTTGAAACAATGAATACAGGCGGGTATTTTACCAGGAAATTATCATTAATTTTGTCGGGTAAGATTATAACTTTAAAAAATAGATACATGCTGAAGTATTCATCCTTAGATCATATAATACCAGTGAAGCTGAACAATGTAAATATGAGTTCATTACAGTATTCTCTGTATTTTTGTTATTTGAAATATTCCCTAGTAAAAGTTTTAAAAATTTCATTCATAACAGTACCAAAAAAATGAAGTACAACCCACAATTGTTTTGCTCATCCATACTGGCTAAGGAACAATAAATACTATGACCAAGAAAAAAAAATCTTTATTATTTTATGCCACTGAGGTTAGAGGGTTAGACTAAGTAGCACAACCTAACCTATCTTAATTCAGAGGCCAAGGTATTCTTTACAGCATCAGCAATATATTTGGGAAGCTTGTTCATTTTTATTAAAGCAGAGCTGTTTACAACCCTAGGACTCATAAGCTGGAACCCTTCCACCCACCAGATACACTGCTGGCAATATGCAAACATTTCTACCAGTCTTCATGTGATAATTTCAGCTCATAAGCAATTCATTCAATCTCTAAAAGTAGTAAAGAATTTGGGCCTTATAATTTAGAATTGCACTGTCCAATACAGTTGCCAGTAGTCACAGGTGGCTACTGAGTACCTTCAATGTGGTTAGTCTGAATTGAGATGCGATGTAAATGTAAAATATATAATTTATAAGACTTAAATATAAAAAGAAAAAACATCTAATATCTTAAATTGATTATATAATTATTAATTGATTATATGATCCTATATTATGCTGAAATGCAAATATTTTGAATATATTTGATTATATAAAATATAGTATTAAATCTTTGTAAAATGTTCCATCATAAATATACACAAATGTTATGCAACTAGAATATAAGGCAAAAAAATAACAACTATAGCAGCTAAAGTTAGATCAGCAAATAGTACATACTTTTTCTCCCTTAGATTAAATAAAAATTCGGTCCAAGTTCAGACACAGCAACAAATATGGAGATATACTGAAACAGTGCTATTTTTAAAAAGTGAATGAAATCAGGGATATCTTCTGGGCTTTTACATAGCCTACAGACCTTCAGTAGATACTTCCTATCAAGTACAGTAAAATATGTATTTGCTTGGATTAAATGAGTAAAAGTTTACATTACACTTTTGACTTTTAGGCAAATGCTTGAAATTAGGCTACATAGTGCTGACCAAGAGGTTTTGTGTTAATAAAGATTAGAGGATCAACAGAATGTTAACCCTGGACTCAAAGCATCAATCTTGAACTATATCTAGGCATCTGTTACACCACAATTATACATCTTTAAGGAAATAGGTGTTCCTGAAATGCTTCTCTTATAACCTTAGCTAGGTGCATTAGCTCATGCCTGTAATCCCAGCACTTTGGAAGGCTGAGGCATGTGGATCACCTGAGGTCAGGAGTTCTAGAGCAGCCTGGTTAACATGGCGAAACCCCATCTCTATTAAACATACAAAAACTAGCCGGGCACGGTTGCACACGCCTGTAGTCCCAGCTACTCAGGAGGCTGAGGCAGGAGAATCACTTGAACCTAGGAGGCGAAGGTTGCAGTGAGCCGAGATCGTACCACTGTACTCTAGCTAGGGTGACAGGGTGAGACTCCATCTCAAAAAAAAAAATAAATAAATAAAATAAAAAATAAAATGCTTTTCTTACAATCTTTTAAAAAAATATGTATTTATTTGGAAAACACTTCTTTTTTTTAATTCTTGACCGGAAAAAAAGGTAAACTTTAATTAAAGTCCCTATGTATATTAGTATAACTTCCGATTTAATGTTTCAAATAATAAGAGTCAGTGGCAGAGGGTAAAAGGTTCAAAAAGAGAATCTAAGATTTGAAAAAACAAAGGCCAAGTAAAACACAGAGATAAAATAATGTCCATCCCTTTGACTGAAGTCAACAGTTCTCCAGCTGAACAATCAAATTTACCCCTCCTGCAACCAAGATATAATAAAAAAGAATCAGGGCTTCTAATTACTAATTTTGCTTCTTATATCCCAATAAAAAGAGATGGGTACTGCAAAGTTTTTTGTTGTTGTTGTTGTTTTGTGTTTTTTTTTTTTTTTTTTTTTTTACCAGAAGAGTGCACTTCCCGTTTAAAATGAGAAAACTTATCTTTCTGACACAGAGGGAAGCTGTGTGAATTTTCATAGTTGTTTCTAAGGTCTAACATATAAACAATTATCAATGGTGCAGATTTTCAGGCAAAGACATTTAATACAAAAAGTAAACTGCAATTGTAAGTTAACATTTACTATCTAGTTACTCCATCTTGTGGAGGCAAAGGGTATAATTATTAAGTGTTTTAAAAGCTCTGAGGACCTTCAAAAGTAGCAGGGTTTAACAATCAACAAAAATGTGTGTGATTATAATTTATGACATCTCAGTTATAGTTTGTTCACATCCAGAAACTACTTTAGGATTAATGAACAGAATTAAGTCACGTTAAGTTGTACAGTTAATTATAACCAACCTCTTCAAAGATTCCCAACTTTTTATGTGAAGATTAAACAAAAACAACTCTACCATCTACTTTCACCACCTTTCATTTTTAAAAGGATATTTTTCACTTCAAATAGTAGGAAATAAAAATTAGTATAAAGGCCAGTATAAAAACACATTTCATAATCTTTTTTATTCTCATCTCATTCTGAAATAGTGAAAACCTCATCAAGGACCAGTATTATCCTTGTTTGGTTTTAGGGAGTCTCTGCCCTAAGTTTTATTTCCCAATTTCCTCTTCTGACAATGGAGACTGAGTCTACTCTTTTCATGTTGCAATTATTTGTACATGTGTCTTATCTCCTGTACTCAAAGCACCCTGTACGTTAAATTCCTCCATCCAGGGGAGTGAAGAGGGAGCCCTGGGACTCTTAAAATTCAGGAATTGGAAAGGATCCCTAGACAACTCAGTGTTTTTAGATTGCCTTAACACCACCACTGGCAGGTGTGATGAGGTACCCGGAATCTGTATGCTATGCTCTTATTAAGACGCTCGCCCCTTGCTCCCACCCAACAGTAAGGGCCCCACCAACCAAATATGATTTGAGACTACCAATACTATCCTATTAATGCCCATTAATCCCTGTACAACTCTTTAACTCCCAAGCCCACTGAGACCCCATCTCCTATTCTTACCCTACTCTTGAAATACTGTCATCACTTCTGGAACCCACACTCAGTCATCAGCAAAATCTCCTATTCTGAACATCCTCTCTAAACTTTCCCCATTCTTTCTTGCTCTAATTGAACTCCAACTGGCTAACCCCTGCAGCCTTCTCAAATGGGAACATGATTTTTTTGTTTGTTTGTTTAACCTCTCACAGCTCATACCACTGGATCTGAGACTGGAATTAGGTATCTTCCTTGCTACTCCCAAACTCTTTACTTGCCCTCTTTCCTAAAACTACTCTAGCCCTGAAACTCGTATCATCAGCTTACTGTAACCATGGCTCTCAATTGGGCAATTTTGCCTCTTTCTGCCACCTGGGGTATAATTGGCGATGTGTGAAGACGTTTTGGTTGTCACAACTGAGGAAGTTCCACCGGAACCTAGAGAGTCAAGGCCAGGAATGATGCTAAGCATCCTACTATGCACAGGACAGCTCCCCCTGCCCTCCAACAAAGAATGATCAGGTTCACAATGTCAATAATGCCAAGGTTGAGAAATCCTGGCCTACCCTGCTCACTAATCCACCTGCAGGACACTCTTATCTCCTGCATCATTAACTTTGCTCTTTGGATCATTCCCATTAGTATACAAACATATTGTAATTTCCCTCATTTAAAAATATTTCCGTCCGGGCGCAGTGGCTCATGCTTGTAATCTCAGCATTTTGGGAGGCTGAGGACCAGACTTTTTTCCTGAACTCCAGACTCATGTAACTACCTACTCAACATTTACATTTTGATATCTTAATGGGCATCTCACTCTTCGAGACAGGGTCTTTACTCTGTCACCCAGGCGGGAGCACAGTGGTGTGATCACAGTTCACTGTAGTAGCCTCAACCTGCTGGGGATCAACTGATCCTCCCACCTCAGTCTCTTGAGTAGGTGTGCCACCACAACTCATTAATTTTTATTTTTTGTAAAGATGGTGCTTCCTTATGTTGCCAGGCTGGTCTTGAACTCCTGGGCCCAAGTGATCCTCCTGCCTTGGCCTCCCAAAGTGCTAAGAGTACGGGTATGAGCCACCATGCCTGGCTGGCATCTCATATTTAACATATCCAAAACTAAACATCTGATCTTCCCTGGGGAAACTGCCTTTTTCATCCCACTAAACAACAATGTCTTGCCATTTGCAAAGGCTAAAACCTTGGAGTCATCTTTGAGTTCTCTCTCTCTCTACATCTACCTCCCACATCTAACTCATCAGCAAATCCTATACTTTACAGTCAGTATCAAAATCACAGCACTTACCATTTCTGTTATGGTATAAGCCACTATCATCTCAGCTAAGATAACTGCAACAGCCTCCTAACTGATCTCCTTGCTCTTCCTGTGCCCCCAAGGAGTCCATTTTCAATATAACAGCTAGAGTGACAGTCTTAAAATGTATACCAGAATCCTATGTGGTTCCCCATTTCCATCAAATTAAAATCAATGTCCTTTCAATGGCCTTTACAATAATGATACAATTACATACTATAATCCCTAGAGTTCTGTATTATATTGCTTCCTGGGTCCTATTCAACCTTTTCTCCTTCTCTTCTCCCCCTGCCTCACTTCATTGTAGCCATCTGGCTGCCTTGCCACTTTCCAAACATATCAGGTATCCTTCTGCTTATGTTCTTTTCCCACATAGCTATATAATTCACTACCTTACCTCCTTTAGATCTTTACTCAAATGTCACTTTATCAGTGAGGTTTCCCCTGTTTTAAAATTTCACTCCTGTTCACCATTATCTGCTTTACTGTCCTTCAGGGTATCTTCCACCTTCTGAAATGCTGCAAGTTTATTTTATTTATTGCCTGTTTCCCCTACTAGAATGTAAGCTCTAGAAAGACAGAAAAGCTATTGTTTTTGTTACTACTGAAGCCGGGGTTTAGAAAGTGTGTTAAAGAGTAGGCACTCAAATATTGGTAGAATTGAATTCCTCCTCTCCCACCTCTTACTTGACCTCCTAAAGCCAGCTTCCATGTTCTACTACTTAGGGTTTAATCCAAGAGTCCCTTTGATTCTTCCTGCCCTCTCTACTGAACTAAAGCTGACTGCTATTTCTTTGACACTCATCCTAGAGTCATGGCATAGGAGAACTGCCAATTTCCATCAGTAATCCTAAATCTGATTTATTTAAATAAACACTTTTGAGCCAATAGCCAGGTTTTAAAGAAATAAACCAAATCATCTACTGCATGTCTTTCATTTCCTTTTTCTTTTTTAAGACTAGGTCTTGCTCTGTCACCCAGGCAGGAGTGCAGTGGCACAATCTTGGCTCATTGCAACCTCCACCTCCTCGGTTCAAGCAATTCTCAAGCCTCAGCCACCCAAATAGTTGGGATTACACACATGTGCCACCACGCTTGGCTAATTTTTGTATTTTCAATAGAGACAGGGTTTCGCCACGCTGGCCAGGCTGGTCTTTAGCTCCTGGTCTCATGTGATCCACCTGCCTTGGCCTCCCAAAGTGCTGGGATTATAGGCATGAGCCACTACACTCATTATTTCATTTCCTGTTTATATGACATTTTGGGCAATCTTTACAATCATGATATGATTATATAGTATAATCCCTAGAGTCCTGAGCTAGGAGTTAGTAAACTACAGTATTAGTTTTAACAAAGCCAATGATTTGAGTTCAAATTCTTTAATGTCTATCTATCAAATAGAGACTATTCTGGCCCTATTACATAGTGTCTCATAGAGAAATCATTCATGTAGCTATTTTCTTTCCATTGCCTTTGAAGATTGAAGCTGTGTTTTATTCACCTGTGTATGTCACATGCTAAACACAACATTTACCAGCTAAATTTACATATGCATAAATACAAATTTTTGCTATAAACATAAAATCAGATACGTGGGATTACTTCAGAAAACATATGGTATAACATAAAAAATACTATTTGTTTTTTTTAACATAAAATTAGGTTTAACTGATTGCCACAGAAAAGGGAGAAATTGTAGCTTTTCTCTTAAGGGAGAACACATTTATTTACTTATTCAGTTTGAAAATTAAAAATAAAACATGATAGTCCATTTTCTTCAATTGTTTTCTTTTCCATGGCCAACAAAAACACTACTTTACCCTATAAAGATCATAAATTTGAAACTTTAAACTTCAATGGTTCACTATTTTCCAGCATCCACGCCCAGTAATACCAAATCCCATCACTTGTTTTGTTCATAGGTCTCAGTTCCATCCTTCTCATTTTTGTTTCTGTAGCCATGATGTTAATTTTAAATTAAGGGGAATACTGCATGTTACTACATTTCAGTAATAAGTGCTGTATTTAGTCTCTTACCAGTACATCATGCACCAGTGCTTGATATGTCCAAGTATGATGTAAAGGAGTTGCCAAATCTATGTTTCTGTCAACAAGGACTAATAAGGGCCTTTGGAAGCTGTAAATATATATTAAAAAAAACAATTACATAACTCTTGATACCAGTGTATACATTTAAAATATTCTACTACTTTCCAGTATATGCCATTTTGATATGAATAATAGTATGCTAATATTGACAATTCATAATACTTTGTTTTTTAGTATATGTGCTGCTGAAGCAAGCACCACAATACTTTGCTTTTTGTTGAGACAGGGTCTTGCTCTGTCACCTAGGCTGGAGTGCAGTGGCGCAATCATAGCTAACTGCAGCCTTGAACTCCTGGGCTCAAGCAATCCTCCTGCCTCGGCTTCTGGAGTAGCTGGGACTACAGGCGTGCACCACCACACACCTGGCTATTTTTAAACATTTTTATAGAGATGGGGGAGGCTGGCTTTTAAAAAACAAATTTAACATTGTCACACAATTACAGTGATGCTTTGGACTACTTAGAGCCTGTGTATGATGCCAGATTACAAATTTTACTTAGGAAACTTTATTTTTTTTTTTTGAGACTCTGTCACCCAGGTTGAACTGTAGTGGCACAATCACAGGTCACTGCAGCCTTGACCTCCCAGGCTCAAGTAATCCTCCCACCTGAGCCTCCCAATTAGTTGAGACTCCAGGTGTACACCACCACTCTTGGCTAATTTAAAAATCTTTTTTTAGAGGTGGGGGCATCTAACCGCATTGACCAGGTTGGTCTTGAACTCCTAGGCTCAAGTGATCCTCCCACCTTGGCCTCCCAAAGTACTAGGATTACAGGCGTGAGTTATCATGCCCTGCCAGGAAACTTTAAGGAAAAAACTCTATGTAAATATTTCTATAGAATAAATTGTGTAGTTAGCAAAACAATAAGCTGCTTCTATTTAGATGTTTTTGACATTTTTGTAAAAAAGGCAGTAAGGAATAGTTATTGTCAGCTTCAGGGAAAACAAAGAGAGTAGGAGCTTATAAATTTACACAAATGTTTGACAGTTTCATAAATTATAATTTTTTCCCTATAAACACAAACTCAAAAAAGCAGACCCTGGAGTAGAGCCTCAAAAAACTCTATACCACTATAATATACAAAATGAAAACATAATGCCATAATGGTACCTAATTATATTATTATCCCCTTAACAGAGAAGGCATATGACACCTCGTGTACTGTTACTCCATTATTACAATTTAGATGTGAAATAAACTACTACCAAAAGCAAACTGAGGCACAGTCATCTGGTTACCATGTGTCTACATTAGTTTTAGAGATCTGCTTTGGAGGCACTATCATATCAAGAGTGCACACCACTTTTCAAAAGGCATCACTATCTGTTTACATGTTTCCTTTTGCCATAGACTCCTCATTATTTTAGTGACTCATTACACTGTTCTGGGTATAGGACAGTGGACTTTCCTAACTGCATTGACTCTGGGATAAAAAGTCAGAGTGGCACCCTCGCAATCTACTATGATTTATTACACCAGAGCTAGACGGAAGGTAAGGGAGGATGGCCTACCGCAGGGTTTCTTAACCCTAGCAGTACTGACATTTGGGGCTGGATAATTTCTTGTTATAGGGGGTTGTGGTGTGCATTATAGGATGTTTAGCAGCATCCTACAATGTATACTACAAGATTCTAGTAACACCTACCAGTTATGACAACCAAACATGTCTCCAGACATTACCAAATGGCTATGGGTGGGCAAAAACTGCTCTTAGTTGAAAATCACCAGCCTACAGTTGGATTCAAATGTATTTAACAATAGTCCAGCAAGGTTGTGACCACTAATGAAAATGATTAAGAAATACATCCAACAAGTTGAGAAACAAGATGCCCATATTATGATAATGTGAATAAATTTTAAAAAATTATCCAAATAAAACAGTGCCTTTATACTGGTTTCTAAGGCCTATACCAGAGAGCTATAAAAAGGGAACTATTAAGTAAGGTATGACACAGTGGTAGGTTCTGTTTAAAAAAAAAAAAAAATCAGATGAGAAATTGATGTTTTTCTTCTACCTAATGAGAAACATTTTGAAGAATATTTAAAACCAGCAATGAAATCATAGAACGATTTAAAATAACGTGGAAACTGAGACAGTTAACCAAACAATTGAAACACAGTGTTAGTGTGAACTCTGTATTACACAAGTAGTTTGTAAAGCTGTAGGAGACACCAGACTGACTTGAAATGAAGTCTACAGAAGGTTATTATGAAATTATTATTTCTAGTGGGCAGTTATTTCTCTGGGCATCTATTTATTCTCACAGGCTTTATTTATTAATTCATCTAAACTGGGGTTAAGAATTAATTTTCCAGAATATAATCTCTTCTTTATTTTTTTTATTTTTTATTTTTTTTTTTGAGACTGAGTCTTGCTCCGTCGCCCAGGCTGGAGTGCAGTGGCCAGATCTCAGCTCACTGCAAGCTCTGCCTCCCGGGTTTACGCCATTCTCCTGCCTCAGCCTCCGGAGTAGCTGGGACTACAGGCGCCCGCCACCTCGCCCGGCTAGTTTTTTGTATTTTTTAGTAGAGACGGGGTTTCACCGTGTTAGCCAGGATGGTCTCGATCTCCTGACCTTGTGATCCGCCCGTCTCAGCCTCCCAAAGTGCTGGGATTACAGGCTTGAGCCACCGCGCCCGGCTAATCTCTTCTTTAAATAATTCTCAGCCATTTGAGTGTGTTTCTTTACTTCTTTACTCCATTACTATTAACAATCAAAAGTTAAATATACTATAATGTATAGGGTTTTTAGCATTTCTATTGAATAATAAGCAGCCAAAAACATTGGCATTACTTACTCATGCTAGAAATGCTAACAATGATAAAAAGTTTTGCAAGTTTAGACTATTAGTATTTAAGTATAAAATGGAAATTAGATTAATAAAGGTAGAAACAGATACAAGTATTAGAAGTTTTTCACTCTGTGAAAAACTACCAAGCAGTTTAATAATTGAAAGAAAACGGCTTCTGACCTTCAAAGTCTTATACACAGAAAAATTTCTTATAGATGATAAAAGAACAGTAACAAAAAAACTCTACAAATATTTTTAAGCTTATAAGTATATTTAATAACAGTAATACCTGAATTGGCCAGCTCCAAGTGTATCACCTGTAAAAAGACTGTTTCTTGCATCTCTTAGATTTTCTCGAAGTTTCTTGTCTAGTTTCTGAAAAATAAAATTGTAGATTAACTCTTAACAGCTTCATGTAACTTTATGGAGGTTAATTCATAATGTGTTTTTAGTTTGATTACCAAGAAACTTGGAATTTCTTTACAAATAGCAAATCTAAAATCTAAATATTTTAGCTCCTTCTCACCACTTCAATATCATCGTAACTTGGACTTACAAAGATCAGTGCCTTTTCCACTGTGAGTCAGGCCTGATTTCACTAATAAGAACTTTACATTGACTAATTTTACTTTGGCTATGGGAAATGCTTTGCAGTGACAACCCACACTCTTTTCCCAAGCATGACTGTTTTATCAAGGAATGTGTCTATATGGAGAAAATGTTGACTTGGGTGGGTAGGAGTGAACAAAGTAGTGGTGAGTATAAGAAGCCTCAGAAGAGAAATGGAACGTATGGAAGAAGGCAGTCTTCCACCAGTCAGTAATTCACTTGGGCTAATAAAGTTCCAAAATACCTCCCTCTTTTTCAGTAATTCTATAATTTCTCTAATCCCTTACTCATTTCTTAATATTTAAAGCAAATTTATGAACACTTACTTTATACTTAATATTTTACTTCAATACAGTGGGATAGCAAAAAGCACTTCACCATTTTAAAAATGGTTATGATTAGTAATAAATATTTGCTAAATGAAGTTAAATATTAAATAATCTGGGGGATCAAATAAGTGTAAAATCCTGCTTGGTTAAATGAGGAATATACATTTTAGGTTTAAAAAAAGAAATAGGACTGGAATAGCACACTGGAGTAAATAATTTTACTTTCTCACGTGGAAGTAAACAATTACTTTTTATCTTTGGTGGAATCTCAATGTAATAAGATAAAAATATTTGCTATTGGTACTTACAACCAAGCAATCACATATTTAAATATTAACAAAACACTTGTGTTACTTGTGGAAAAACAATTCACACAATGTTATTTATCTCCACGTGATATATGCATGAACTTACCACTGCTACCATTTCTGCTGCTGTTCCTCTTGAACATCTGATTATAGGAACAGCCCCTATTTAAACAACAAATGTTAGAAATGATCTTGGCTCTTAATTAAAATAGATACTTATAAAATATAAAAATAACATGTGATAGATACATACAATTTCACGTTATATACATGATTTTATGTATTTATTTTTCCACTTTTTTTTAATTTAAAAAAATTAAAAAATATATTTAGGGGGTACAAGTACAGGTTTCTTACATGCATATATTGCATAGTGGTGAAGTCTGGGCTTTTAGTGCACCCATCATCCGAATAATGAACATTGTACTCAAAAGGTAATTTTTCAACCCTCCCCCCAACAAGCACACATAAAAGGATTTATAATTTCCCCTACAAGCTCACATAACAGATTTATAATTTTAAGGGTAAAAGCAAGTTTCAGAAATGAACCTTCCCATTAATAAAGAAAACAACAGGGAGTCAGAAGAAAACTACATGGAGCTGACCCATCAGTGTGACTGCATTTTTTCCAATGGATTGACTAAATCAGTATTTTCATCTCCCACAGGCAGTTTCGTTTCTTTTCTTTTTTCTTTCTTTTTTTTTTGAGACGGGGTGTCACTCTGTCACCCAGGCTAGGAGGCTGGAGTGTGGTGGTGCAATCATGGCTAGCCTTGACCTGCTGGGCTCAAACCATCCTCCCCCTCAGCCTCCTGAGTAGTTGGGACTGCAGGCACAGGCCACCAAGCCTGGCTACTTTGGCAAAACTCTGTCCCTACAAAAATTGCAAAAGCTCAGTGCCTTTTCTACTGTGAGTCAGGCCTGATTTCACTAATAAGAACTTTCTGGGCATGGTGGTGTGTGCCTGTGGTCCCAGCAACTGGAAAGGTTGAGGTGGGAGAATCACCTGAGCCTGGAAAATCTGAGGCTGCAGTGAGTCACGATCACACCACTGTACTCCGGCCTGGGCATCAGAGTGAGACTCTATGTCAGAAATTTTTTTTCTCTGTGCTGTCCAGGCTGGTCTGAGTTTAAGTGATCCTGCTACCTCAACCACCTAAAATGCTGGAATAATAGGTGTGAGCCTCTGCACCTGGCCTAGGCAGTTTCAATACATAAGCTTACTCTACTCACAGGACTCACATTAATTTGACTTAAAAGAAAAGAATGAAAAGAGCTTAGCTAATTTAGCAATTTGGGGACTGCTAGTTTTTGTTTATTTTACGAATTGACAATAAAATACTGTAGTTTTTTTATAAATACCAATTTAAATAATAGAAAATACATTATTCATATAGGTTGAAATCCTAAATATAAAGTTCAATTGCACTGAAAATCTCATAAGACAAACTGAGAACACTGTAATATTTATATGCTGAAATTGTCCATTTTATATTCTATAGGAAATATCAGTCAATTGCAAAAGTAAAAACACAAAATAGCAAATTTTTCAAAACTGTGTTTTCTTTTGACAGCAAAAGTTATGTTTGTAATAAAAAATTTAAATAACATTAGAAATGTATAAACTTAACCCTCTTGATTCCAGCCCTCACAAATAACCCCCATTAGAATTAGAAATGGATGCCTCCATGTTGTTTTCTACATATAGTCTAATAAGTGCATGTATATATGTAAAAAAACAAAAATAAGATAGTATATATACTGTTCTAAAACTTGTTTTTCCCCATGTAACAATTTAGTGTTGACATCCTTCTATGTCAGATTGGCAATAATTTCAATTTCTCCTTTGAAAAATAAATCACTGGCTAGGCATGGTGGCATATGCCTGTAATCCCAGAACTTTGGGAGGCTGGGGCGGGCAGATCACCTGAGGTCAGGAGTTCGAGACCAGCCTGGCCAACATGGTGAAACCCCGTCTCTGCTAAAAATACAAAAATTATCCAGGCATGGTGAAGCATGCCTATAATCCCAGCTACTCGGGAGGCTGAGGCAGGAGAATCGCTTGAACCCGGGGGGTGAAGGTTGCAGTGCAACCTCCCTAGCATTTGGCAAAATTTTACAGACTCTGTAGGGTGACAAAATAGAAATAAAATTATGTCTGTTTAACACTAAAAGTTGTATACATGTGCTTTCTTTATATAATATAAACAACAACAACAACAACCCATGTGAGGGCAATGAAGGCAGTTCAAAGCAGGCAGAAACCGGAGGGGTTAACTCTTGAAAGAAGAGAATCACATAAAGTAATATATATTTTTAACCAGCTTTTCTCCTGAGGGTACTTGACACATTACACGGCACACAGGAGAAAGAACTCAAGCAGAAAACAGGAAAATTACTGAGCTGAAGAATCAAAGACTGGAGCTCAGGGCTGGAAATTAAGGGAAAAAAAAATCCCTGAGAAGAGGGAGTCATACAATTTGCATATAAATTCTCTACATGTCTAAATATTGTCTAAATCTTAAGAATATACATGGTAGCTCTTTTTTTTTTTTTTTTTTGGTGACATAGAGATTTTATTAATCTAGTGAGAGGATCATTTTAACAAAAGGGTTTCAAGTGTCTAAAAAATTAAAATTGCAATTAGGCTTTTAAACTGATCCATTAGAGATAGTAAAGCACAAAGTCATATATTAGATACTAAACACAAGTAATTTTAGACAATCTACATCAGTGCTTTACATTTTGAATCAAGAAAACCAGAAGTTGTTTCTTTGAAAGGATAAACAAGATAGGTAGACCACTAGTTAGGTCAACAAAGAAAAAAAGAGAGACAATCCAAATAAACACAATGAGAAATGACAAGGGCAACATTATCAACAACCCCACAGAAATATAAAAAACCCTCAGAGACTATTACAAACACCTCTATGAACACAAACTAGAAAACCTAACAGAAATGTATAAATTTCTGGAAACATACAACCTGCCAAGATTTAACAAGGAAGAAACTGAAGTTCTGGAATAACAAATTCCAAAACTGAATCAGTAAGAAAAAACCTACGAACCAGAAAAAGCCCTGGACCAGATGGATTCACAGTCAAATTCTAACAGATATATAAAGAAGAGCTGGTACCAATACTACTATTATTCCAAAAAATCGAGGAGGAGGGACTCTTCCCTAACTCATTCAATGAGGCCAGTATCATTCTCATACCAAAACCTAGCAGAGACTAAACAAAAAAATAAAACTTCACTCTGATACCCCTGATGAATCCAGGTGCAACAACCTTCAACAGAATATTAGCAAACTGAATCCAAAAAAAATGAATCCACCATGATCAAGTAGGCTTTATTCCCAGGATGCAAGGTTGATTCAATACATGCAAATCAGTATATGTGCTTCACTACATAAAAAGAACTAAAAACAAAAACCATATGATCACCTTAATAGACACGGAAAAGGCTTTTGAAAAAATTCACCATCACTTTATTTAAAAAACCCCCAGCTGGGCGTGGTGGCTCACGTCTGTAATCCCAGCACTTTGGGAGGCCGAGGCAGGTGGAACACGAGGTCAAGAGATTGAGACCATCCTGACCAACATGGTGAAAGCTCGTCTCTACTAAAAATACAAAAATTAGCTGGGCATGGTGGCGTGTGCCTGTAGTCCCAGTTACTCGGGAGGCTGAGGCAGGAGAACCGACTGAACCCAGGAGGCGGAGGTTGCAGTGAGCCAAGGTTGTGCCACTGCATTGCAGCCTAGCAACAGAGCGAGACTTCATCTAAAACAAACAAACAAACAAACAATAAAACCACCCTCAACAAATCAGGCAATGAAGAAATATACCTCAAAATAATAGGAGCAATCTATGACAAACACACAGCCAACGTCATAATAAATGGGCAAAAGCTGTAAGCATTCCCCCTGAGAACTTGAATAAGACAAGGACACCCACTCCCATTTAACATAGTACTGGAAGTCGTAGCCAAAGCAATCAGGCAAGAGAAAGAAATAAAAGACATTCTAATAGAAAGAGAGGAAGTCATACTATCTCTTTGCAGGCTATGTTACCTTATACCCCACAAATTCCATATTCTCTGCCCAAAGGCTCCCACAACTAATAAGCAGCTTCAGTAAAGTTTCAGGATGCAAAAGTCAATGTACAAACACTAGGAGCATTTCTATACCCCAACAATATCCAAGCTGACAGCCAAATCAAAAATGCAATCCCATTCACAATAGCCACGAAAAGAATAAAATACCTAGGAATACAGCTAATTAGGAAGGTGAAAGAGCTCTACAACAAGAATTACAAAACGAAAAGAAATCAGAGATGACACAAACAAATGGAAAAATATTCCATGTTCATGGATAAGAAGACTCAATATTAAAATGGCCATACTGCCAAAGCAATTTACAAATTCAGTGCTATTCCTACCAAACTACCAATGTCAGTTTTCACAGAATTAGAAAAAATTTTTCTAAAAGTCATACAGAACCAAAAAAGAGCCTGAAGAGCCAAAGCAAATCTAAGCAAAAAGAACAAAGCTGGGAGCATTACACATCCTGACTTCAAAGTATACTACTACACGGTTTTTACTGTAGTAACCAAAACAGCATGGTACAAAAACACACACACAGACCAGTGGGACAGGTTAGAGAACCCAGAAATAAAGCCCCACACCTACAACCATTTGATCTTCGATAATGTTGATAATAACAAGCAATAGGGAAAGAACTCCCTACTCAGTAAGTGGTGCTGGGATAACTCCCTATTCAGTAAGTGGTGCTACCTGTATGCAGGAGATTAAAACTGAACCCCTTCCTTTCACCATATACAAAAATAAACTCAAAATGGACTAAAGACTTAAATGTAAGACCTCAAACTATAAAAATCCTAGAAGAAAACCTAGACACCATTCTGAACACAGGCCTTGGCAAAGACTTCATGTTGAAGTCTCCAAAAACAACCAGAAAACCAAAACAGACAAATTGGACCTAATTAAACTAAAGAGCTTCTGCAGAGCAAAAGAAACTATCAGCAAAGTGAATGGACAACCTACAGAATGGGAGAAAATATTTGCGAACTATGCATCCAACAGAATTTATAAGGAACTTAAACAAATTGACAAGCAAAAACAAACAACCCCATCAAAAAATGGCCAAAGGACATGAACAGACACTTCTCAAGGAAAAAAAAAAAAAAAAAAAAAAAGGGACATACGTGGCCAGCAAGCATATGAAAAAAAGCTCAATATCACTAATCATTAGAGAAATGAAAATTAAAACCACAATGAGTTACCATCTCACATCAGTCAGGTCTATTATTAAAAGTCAAAAAATAATAGATGTTGGTGAGGTTACAGAGGAAAGGGAACACTTATACATTGTTGGTGGGAATGTAAATTAGTTGAGCCACTGAGGAAAGCAATTTGAAGGCTTCTCAAAGAACTTAGAACTACCATTTGACTCAGCAATCCCATTACTGGGTATACAGCCAAAAGAACATAAATTATTCTATGAAAAAGACACATCTACCCATATGTTCATTGCAGTAATATTCACAATAGCAAAGACATGGAATCAACCTAGATGCCTATCAAGGGTGGATTGGATAAAGAATTTGTGATACATATACATCATGGAATACTACAGAGTCATAAAAAAGAGTGAAATCATATGCTTAGCAGCAACATAGATATAACTAGAGGCCATTATTCTAAGGGAATTAACAGAAACAGAAAACAAAATACCCCATGTTCTCACTTGTAAGTGGGAGCTAAACAAAAAGAAAAGACACAAAGATGACAATAACAGACATTGGGGTCAACCTGAGCAGGGAGGATGAGGGTCAAAAAACTCCCTATCAGGTACCATACCCATAGCCTGGGTGACAAATTCATTTGTACACCAAAC
The DNA here is from genome assembly GCF_037993035.2 of Macaca fascicularis. Taxonomy (NCBI): domain Eukaryota; kingdom Metazoa; phylum Chordata; class Mammalia; order Primates; family Cercopithecidae; genus Macaca; species Macaca fascicularis. The sequence goes on along the minus strand of NC_088381.1, from coordinate 98,450,581 downwards.
CCTAGTGATATGCAATTTACCCCTGTAACAAACTTGCACATGTATCTCCCAAACCTAAAAGTTGAAAATAAGAAAAAAAAATTAAAAATAAATTTTGAAGGTGTAGGTAGATTAGTATTATATACATAAAGTTTTCTGGAGCCTTGGGCATCTGAACTTAACAGTTAACAAACATTTATTTCTCTATTTAGAAATGTGTTTGAAATTTTTAATAATGAAATATTAAAAGAAAATTAACAGGCACATAGGTGGTGAAGTCACCACCAAGGCATTCAAATATAGCAGAAAATTATAATTACCAAAGACATCTAAAATGACAACTCAAAAGATCTGCTAAATGTTAAGAGAACCACATCAAGTTATTGGAAGTATGTTTTTATATACTATTGAATATATATTTTACTCCACTCGAGAACCTCTAGAGATCCAGGTAAGTGAGAAAGAATCACATTACAGTGTAACACATTAAAATTACTTGTTAAACAATTTACTTTGAAAAATAACCATAAAGACTGGAAAACTTACCCAGAGTAACAAAAAAGCAGAAGAGGCTGTCAACTATAGTGTCCATAACAGTTTCCATTTCCGTGTCTGTGATATCTGGCCTGTTAATGGCTAAAATGACATAGGAAAAGGAGAAATCATTGAGCCAAACTTATGCCTCATCTTTATGAAACTCCTAAAATTATTACTAAACTCTTAAGTGATACACAATAAAACTCAGTTAGCGAAATCTTTTTGGTTTAAACTTTTTTTTTTTTTTTGAGACGGGATCTTGCTCTGTCACCCAGGAGGGAGTGCAGAGGCATGATCATGGCTTACTGTAGCCTCCTGGGCTCAAGTGATCTTCCCATCTCAGCCTTCAGAGTAGCTGGGACCACAGGCACATGCCACCACGCCCTGCTAATTAAACAATTTTTTTTGTAGAGATGGGTCTCCCTATGTTGCCCAGGCTGGTCTTGAACTCCTGGGCTCAAGCGACCCTCCTACCTTGGCCTCCCAAAGGGCTGGGATTATAGGCATGAGCCACCACACCCTGCCTGCTTTAAACTTCTTTTAAGTGAACAAATATCTGTTAAAAATTATACCACCTCAAAGAGAAAAATAACCACAACAAACTACCTTAATATCAGAGATCAGGAGACTACTAATAAGAAAAACAACCCCACGATGTAAACTAACAAAATTTTTGCCAGAGCAAACAGGAAAATAAATATCATATTCCATAGTTTTATTCATAAACACCAGATTGCCTCAAGAAACTACTGATTCTGTTACCCAACTACAGCCAGAAAAGGAAATGCAAGTAAATTATGGCACAACCAACATCGCATATCATTTTCTTTATATTAAGTTATACAAATTTCTCTTCTGATCTACAAGAGTATACATAAGTAGTTCCCAAACTTTACTAAGAATCACTCAGGGAATATGGGGAAAAACTCTCCGGAAGTTTTTAAAAATTAAAGATTCTTATCCCTTTCCTTTAGGGATTCTGTATGGATATGAATAATTCTAAAAAACCTGTAATTTTGAGGCTGGGCATGGTGGCTCACACCTGTAATCCCAGTACTCTGGGAGGCTGAGGTGGGCAGATCATCTAAGGTAAGGAGTTTGAGACTAGCCTGACTAACATGGTGAAACTGTCTCTACTAAAAACACAAAAATTAGCCAGGTGTGGTGGCACACGCCTGTAATCCCAGCTACTTGGGAGGCTGAGGCAGGAGGATCACTCGAACCTGGGAGACAGAGGTTGCAGTGAGCTGAGATCACACCACTGCACTCCAGCCTAGGCGACAGAGCAAGACTCTGTTTGGGGGTGGGGGGAACCACCTATAATGTTGACAAGCACCTTAGGCAATTCTAATGCAAATAGGCCTTGGGGCTAGGCTTTAAGAAACATTGCTGTGTAGACTGTCTTTGACAAAGACCTTGACTGACTTATCTTCCTCTCACAATATCAAGGCCCAGCATCTGATGAAGTAGATCAATAACTATATGTTGAAAGATTGTCTAAACTATTATTTACAAAGTATTTTTAATGTCCCAATATCCTGAAAGTGAAAACACATATAAAATTTAATACCACTTGTGGTTACCATAAGAGGAAAGCAGACTTCAACTGGATAACTCCAATTATCTATAGAAAGCCTGGCCCACCCAGACAACACATAAAAGAATTCAATCAGACAACACACAAAAGAATTCAATCAAGCAACACAGAATCTAAAAGAAGGAAATGGGCCCTTACTCAGGTGTTGCAAATACCATCTATTTCAATCAGATGAAATAAATATCATAAAGGATACAATTTGCATTATGTGCATTCAGGGGATAGCAATTCAAGGAAACACACCCAATTCATTTTATTAATCAGTGGCACAAGTGATCTGTAGACACTTCAAACCTTTTAGTTAAATCACTAGTACATTTTTGTTAATTACTGGCACTAGAAAAATCTACATGGAAGCATCCAGCCCTTGAGTCCTAGTGCCACATTTCTGAATGAAAAGTAACCCTAACAGTCATAAACTGCTAATCAATAACCTCACCTCAACTTGAGGTAATGGCTTGCTTTGTCTAAGATAGTAGTCTTAGTTTGACTGAGGTAATAAATCTGCTTGCTCCCAATCCATGGAAAGTTTAGAATGAAAAAGATTTGCAAATCAATACCATGATATTAATATAATCATATTTAGGAATATTTGTTTAAAATTTTTAAAGCATTGTAACATTTGAGACAATTAGGTATGTGATTACATAATGATAAAGAATGTTATCTCTGGAGTGAGACTGCCTGTGTTTAGTAAACTGGCTCTACCATTTCCTCATCAAGTTACTTAATAGCTATGTCTCTGTTTTCCATTCTTGAAAATGGAAATAATTTCTGCTTCATAAAGTTATTCTGAGGATTAAATTAGCTTACATTGTAACACACTGAAAACACTGATAGGCATAGAGTGAGCTATTACTATTATCATTATTGAGAATCTGGGTGATTAGCCATGTGATTATACTTTAAAATTCGCAATTCACCTCAAACATGTGATCTTTTAAAAAAGCTGGCAGGTACAAAAAATGTAATTAAACTTATAAGTATACGAATATTTAACAAATTTTACACTCATTACAAATTTAATTATTTTTAAATAATTATTTAAACACTTGGGCAGATTTTGCTTGTTAGAATTATAAACTTGTCTGGTCTGGTATATGAAGTACAGTACCTAAAAAAAACCCACTTAATATTCTGAATTTATTAATAAAATTTAAAATGTTTAAGAGAATTCAACACACCAGGTTTTCCGATTAAGCTTGTTAAAGGGGACTGATTAGGAAAATTTAGTCTGTTCAATATGAGTTAATCCATCAAAAATAAAGATGCTTCATTTCACTTTACCAGATTTAGAAACAATGTAACACAATTCATATTCAATTTAAAGGCTTCAGGAAAACTAGGTTTTAAAATATGTAACTTAAATAACTTGCTAATTCATTTAAAATGCAACTGTAAATAGATTTCTGTGAATAATAACCACTGTCAAAAATCTCTCACATGAACATTCAGCAAATACTTGTATCCTTTCAGGAATTTCCACAAGAACGGATGCTCTAGAGCTCAATGAAACCAAAAGATTCATTCTCTTCTCTCAGGGAACTTACCATCTGGTTCCAGTGTTTTGTAAGCACAGAGAAGTAAGCTAACTTGTTCTTGTCCAAGATCAAAGTACTAGATGATAAATTTGAATTCTGCTACTAAAATATTGTCTTACTTGCCATGAGTGAACCATTCATGCAAGTTGCTGTGGGGGTACAGAAAAGGTCAGAGAATTGGTACTTCCTTGAGTTTATAAAACAGGTTTATTAAACGTTTAAATGTAATAAAATTCAGTCTGAGCCTTGTTTTCTCTGTGTGCTTTTAAAAAGTTTCTATAGCTGTACTGCTGTAAACGAGCTAGTTTTGAAGTCCATTAAACATATTCACTTTTTTTCTTACAGTATACCATTCATTTTGTTAACAAAGAATTGCAACATTTCTATTTTTACATACCACGATATGAAACAAGCTCCTTATTTTGATTACATAACACAAACATATCATCTTCCAAAGTAATAAAATTGAGATATTGGTCAAAAACCTAGAAACAAAAGAAAAGGTTTACAAATCAATATTACAATATAGCCATATTGAAAGTAAATTTAGTTTGCTCTAACCTACCAATGGTAGAAATGAAAAAAACAATTGCAATTACATTCAATAACTAGAAATCGTACTGTGTAATAGCCTAATTGAACAAGAATGAGGAGTAAAGAATAAGTTAAGGCAATAAAAACAAGCCTTTGGGCAATAAGTATGGAGGAGGAGAGTAACATTTTGAGAAAACAAAATTTAAGCAGATACGAGAACTTAAATTGTGGTTCTGATGGGAATGGATATTAATTTTGAAGAAAACATACAATTTTAACAATCATTTTCATCACATTTTCCTAAGAAAGTCACAGTAATTGTTTTACACCAACAACTTTTATAATAAAGTGGGAAAAAGTTATGCCAGTTCTTTGGAAGTGCAAAGTAGAAGAAAAATTAAGAGAACTATTTGAAATACACTGAATTTAGTTAACCAAATTAAGGCTGAGTGAGGCGGCTTGGACCTGTAATCCCAGAGCTTTGGAAGGCTGAGGTGGGAGGACTGTTTGAGGCCAGAAGTTTGCGACCTACGCAACATAAAAAAAAAAAAAATAGCTGGATGGGGTGGTACGAGCCCAGGAGGTGAAAGTTGCAGCAAGCAGAGATTGCACCACTGCATTCCAGCCTGGGCGAGTGAGACACTGTCTCAAAACAAAACAAGAAAGAAAACAAAAGTTGTTCCCATTATTTTATGTGAAGTTAATAAATTTTGAGCACAAAGATTAAAGGCATAAGCCTCAAAAACTAATCAGAAATATTGGTGGTCTATTTAAATCTAAGAATGAAAAATCTATCAGTAGAAAAAGAATAGAAAGTATATGCATGGTTGTTTAGTCTTTTACTTGCACTAGATAGTTGTCTGGAACTTAAATGCATATCTTGTCCAAATTCAAGAAACACAGAGCATAACAGGATTATAACCTGAAATATATTTTACAAATTGATTTATAACTGAAGCTGAACGTGACTAAAATGTCACTATGATGTAGAATTGCTGGCCTGTCATGGATTCTTTTTCTCTTAATATGCAACAGAGGCACTTTGGATCTCAATATGCAACACGGGCACTTTGGATCCTCTTTCCTAAGTAAAAAAAGATCTGGAAATAGTATGATGATTATAATGATTACAGATAAAACAATGTCAACATACTTTCAATACAGTTTATGACAATACAACTGTCAAATGATTTCTGAGTTGACCTAAAAAGATGATACAAATGACAGACTAAAGCAAAACTCATTCTGCTTTTTATTTCTGTCTTTCAAATTCATTAAATAATAGGTTCCTTTAGTTTGGCTTATTTTGCCTAGTTCAACTTGAAGATAATTTATATTATTAGAACTCTTTCTAAAAGTATTGAGCCTAAACATTTCTGTCGTTCTGGTCATCTGTCAAATAGATACCTACGCCAACTACAGGTTTCAGAACAGTGTTAAATTTTACATTGACAAAATGTCATCAACCAACCAAACTCTCTTACCTTGGCTACCTGTGTTACTGCACTAGCTGCTAATGCTGCATTTGCAATATCTTCCAGTTTACTTCTTGAAATAGCAGATATAAAATTTAAATAATATGATTCATATAGTTGATTTCGAAGATCCTATCAATACAATGAAAACTTCATTCTTACATGATAAAGAAGACCATGAATACATGTTTCAAATACCATAAGAGCAAAGTTGTATTTAAAAGACAGGATATTTAAATGACAATCCAAAAAAGTATCCCAAGAGAAAAAAGCTTTGAAGTAGTACTGGTTATCTGGTTATCAGATGTAACTAAAATGTATCTTAATAAAGTAATAAAATTATATTATCAACAAAATCTCATTAATTACAATACAGTACAAACTGCTCTCATATAGCCTATCTGCATTCTTCTTAAAATATCCAAATATGGCTCAATAATATAACAAATGCTTGTTATATTTGGCAGACACGATCTTCAACTGTTTTGGACATGTGATGACACAACAAATCCTTCATTGCACACAGACAAGTTATAATTCCAATGACCAATTCTAGAAGTATTTCTTCTCAGTTGCTCAAAAGTAGTGCAATTTAAGTTATGCAAATTCTTAAGCCAAATTTACTTATGTTCTTATACTTTTAGCAAATAGATACTGAAATAACTGTATTTCCTCAAATCTAAGATGTCACTGACTGTAACCGGAACCATCATTTTAAGTAACACTAAGAATTAATGATGCCAATAAAATTTTGTGACATGATCAATTTTAAGATGTACCTGATTTCAGCGATGTGAAAATGTGAAAAATTGAGGGGTTGGAGCCTTTGTGAGGAAGGTGATCAGGGTAGTGGTTCAATCAAGGTCAAGAGATTATTTATGTATGAGGATTGAGAAATAAGTAATATGTTCACGATACTGGGAACCATGTTTTTTCACTCTGAGAAAGGAGTTACAAATATGTAAAGAGAAAAGGGAAACGCTAGAGTGAATCCTGTGTTGCTAAGCTGAAACACTTTTGGAGGTTATCTATTAATCTGGATAGGTGAGGAGAAGAGAGGGAGAATTGTAGAAATAAATATAGATATAAAAGTGTATGTATAAATACATAATTTCCTAACTTTTTCCATTGAGAGGACCTAAGAACAGTGACACTGTAGTCACAATGAGTATACCTAATGCCTAGATCCTGATTCCTAACTACCATTCTTTACAGAAAGCAACCAGAGCTCTTGAGAAAAATGTCCGAATCCTGGGCTGAGACAGAGAAAGTAAAATCCTAGGCTATATTGGAATATATTATTGTGCCAGAAGGTAAGGAAGTGGTCAAAGAATGATGCATACATTTCAAAAGGACATATAAGTTCAGCAAAGTTGCAGGATACAAGACAAATATATAAAAATCAATTGAATTTTTATACAATTGCAATGAACAATCCTAAAAATGGAGTAAGAATTCCATTCATAATAAGCATTAAACACATGAAAGAAAAAATTTAACAAAAGCACAAAACTTATGACAAGCTAATCTTAATTTGGAAATTCAAGAAAAGCTAAAACAATCTGTAAAAAAGTACAAAGTTGGAGGACACAATTACTCAATTTGAAAACTTGCTATCAAGTGAAAGATGTCAACACTGTGTAGTACAGGCATAAGGACAGACACAGATATCAATGCAATAGAACTGACAGTTCAGAAATAAAACAATGTATCTATGGTCAGCTGATTTTTGACAAGGTTGCCAAGACCATCCACTAGGGAAAGAATACTTTCTTTAATAAATTATGCTGGGACTACTGGATAGCCACATGCAAAAGAATAAAGTTGGACACCTACATCCCACCATATATAAAAATAATGCAAAGTGGAATCAAGACCTATATGTATGAGCTGAAACTATAAAATTCTTAGAAGAAAACACAAGAATCTGGAATGGTTTCCTAAATATGACACCAAAAGCATAAGCAACTCAAGAAAAAAAAAAAACGATAAACTGGGCTTTATCAAAATTGAAAATGTTTGTGCTTCAAAGGAAATTATCAAGAGAATGAAAAGATAATCCATAGACTGGGAGAAAATATTTACAGATCATAAACTTGTGAATGTCTAGTATCCAAGATATAAAAAGAATTCTATCAACTCAATAATAAAAAGACAACCCAATTAAAAACTGGGTGAATGATCTGAATAGATATTTCTCGAAAGACATACAAATGGCCAATAAGCATGTTAAAAGACGCTTAATATCAATTATAGAAATGCAAATCAAAACTATACTGCGATGGCACGCAAACCTATTAGGATGGCTACAATAAAAATATTGGATAGTAAGTGTTCAGCAAGGATCTGGAGAAATCAGAACCTTCATACACTACTGGTGGGACTATAAAATGGTGCAACCACACTTTGGAAAACAGTCTGTTTCTAAAAAGGTAAACAGAGAGTTATCATTTGACCATGCAATTCTATTCCTATGTGTTTATGGCCACAAGAGAATTGAAAACATGTCCACAAAGAAATCTGTACATGAATATTTATGGCAACATTATTATTAATAGCCAAAAGGTAGAAACAATCCAAATGTTCATCAAGTGGTAAATGGATGAACAAAATTTGGTACATCCACACAATGAAATACATTCAGCCATGAAAAGGAATAAGGTACCAATTCATGCTACAATATGGATGCACCTTGGAAACATTATGCTAAGAGAAATCAGCCATGTACAAAAGACCACATAATATAGGAGTTCATTCATATGTAATGGTCAGAGTAGGCAAATATACAGAAACATAAGGTAGCTTAGGGATGGAAGGGGATGGGGGAGGCGTGAGGATATGATAAATGGTACCAGGGTTTCTTTTTGAGGTAATGACAATGTTCTAAAATTGACTGTGGTGATGGTGACTATATTAAAAACCAATGAATCATACACTTGTGCTTCTTAAATGGGTGAATTGCATGGTATGTGAATTATAATTTCAATCAAGGTGTTATTAAAAAAACGGAAGAAGAGATTGTAAGTGGTACCTCTCTCATGAATAGTATACTTGAGTTTACGCAGGGTAAAAGAGAAACCTGGGCATCATAAAGCTACACAGAACACAAAATTTGCAAACTTCATAACAATTTAAACAGCAATTTGATTCAACAGTCAATAACAAAGATGCTGTGACCTGTAGAAGACACTGTTACTTACCTATCCAACATCTATTTTTCTCCTTTTCCTTGCTAAAAGAATCTTGCTAGATTTTCTTTGGGGTGACAATATACTCATCTAAATATTGATTTTGTAGTCACCCTTGTAATTGATTCTACCCAGTGAGAAATAAATAAAGGTCTTCTGAGAGTTTCTGGAAAGGCTTAGCTTTCCTGATCAAAATCAACAGTCAGGGCTGGCACAGTCCATTTCCCTCTTCTTCTTGATGTGAACATAGATTTGATGCCTACGGGAGCAGCAACAAGCAAGACAAGGAAAACCAACAAACTAAAGATGATCAGTGATAGAAGGAGCCTGGGTCTTTGATTACCTTATAGTGCTTCTGCACCAGCGTGGACTTCCTAATCTCACCATTATTTTAGAAAAGGAAAATGCTTTATAAGTTAGAAAGGCAATATACTTAGGCTTTCTGTTTGTTAAAGCCAGACTCAGACTTTACCAGTACAGTGGTTCCCCTTATTTGCAGGGGTTATTTTCCAAGACTCCAGTGGATGCCTGAAACCAGATAGTACTGAACTGTATGTTTTTTCTTATACATATATATTTATGACAAAACTTAATTTATAGTTTATAAATTGGGCACAGTAACAGATTAGCAACAATAGTCAGAAATAAAATAGAGCAATTATAAAATATATTCTGCAATGAAAGTTATATGAATGTGGTCTCTCTCAAAATACTGTAATATGTTCACTACTGTAATATATTCAGTACCTGGTTAACTGTGGATAACTGAAACTGTGGAAAGTGAAACTGTGGATATGGGAGGACTACTGTATAATACTTCTTCAGCCAAAAGTTTTAAGTCTTTCAGGCTCTTTGGAATTCAAAGATAGTCTCAAAAATCAGGGTGAGAAAGTAGGCATAGGAATTTCTGATTTGTCGCCCTGGACATCTAAGAATTTTTCTTGAAAAAAAAATCTGTTTCCAAATTCAGGAGTCCAGAAAATAAGAACCCATATTACCTGACACATTCTGTCAATATTTTCTTCAGTTGGCATTACAAAGTATACTGCAGGAACATCTGGAATAGGATCTCGATCAGAGTGCAAAAGCCTAGAAGACATAAGGAACTAAAACTTATTTTTTCTTAGTCACTTATCTAAAAAGATAGTTTAAAACAATATTCCTCAAAATGGGAGTTCACTAGCTCAAGGACAGTAACCAGTGCTCTAAAAGCTCTTGTTGCAATTAATCAGTGAGTTAACTTAGCTCTCTCCCATGTCAGTGTTGATATTATTTATTAGTATTAAGAAGACCCTAATTTCTTGTTAGTCCTCATTTGTCCTATTCTGCTCACACTTTTAGTACTGCCAATGGTCAGACACTCTTTTCTACCAACACTCTCCTTGAATGAGAACTAAAACATAGTCAAAACCAATCTTATTCCCACTTTTCATAGAAATATGGTGGTGGTCAGAGGGGAATGGTGAGTGTGAGGAAAGTGTGGCTCTCTGAGGGGAAAATCAGAAAGCTAGGGGATGCAATGAAAAAATTTTTAGAAGCAATTCTTTAGAAGCTATAAAAAAATTTAATCAAACATGAAATCAAGTATATTTTTTAAATGAAAGGTATATAAATGTCTCCTTAAAGACAATCTATTTTTGCCTATTTATTGTTTCATAAGAGAATGTAAGCACCTTACAGATTGAGTCATTTTACAGTTTTCTCCTTTTACAATTTAGAAACAATTTCCATGCAAATATCCCAACATCAAACTATGCTTATATGAGGAATATTCACCTCTCTCTAGTCATCCTTCTATAATCAAGGAGAGGAAAGAAGCACATGCTGCCAGTTGGTCTGTGTTTAATAACTGTTGCCATTGATATCAAGAAGGATAATGTGATAGTTGCCATAGGTTGTTGTCTTTTTTTTACACTGCTTGTCCAACTGCCTAATGGGCTAAAACCACCATTTCATATTCTGGAAACGTGTAATTACTGTTTCCTACAAATCAGCCTAAACCAGTTTGCAGACTATAAAGTAACTGATATAGTATTCTCCAGCAAATAGAGGAGAATGGTTGGAGGCAAAGTACAAAAGAGTTCACCATGGTAGCTGTGTAATATTTCCATGGTCTGGTGGCAAGTAGCAAGTTAGGCAGAGATTACCAGACTCTCAAACTGGTAGACTATACTATTACCCCTGAACGAAGTACTGAGTAAGGCCTCACTTCTGTTAGTTACTGCTACTAAGCCATTACAGTTCAGTAGATAAACAGCACAGAATTAGTGGTCAAGCAATGTGGCCATGGCTCTGTTATTAAGTGGTTGTACAAATGTGAGACAATCACTTAAGCCTTCTAAACTTTAGTCTTTCCATTAGTAAATAAAGGAGTTAAACACTTAGTACAGAGACAATGGCACTCAATGTTTATTAATAAACCACAATTTCCAAGGATAGCATCAAGTTAAACTTTACTTCAGTCCATAAGAATTAACACGCTATCAAAGCAAATATGCTTATTTCAGTCTGACATAAAAATGAAAGGAAAACTCATCAAATACCGTATTTCATGAAACCCAAGGTGGTAACAATTTTAAAACATCAATTTTAAAATATATTTTATATACTACTGAGAAATAAAAATGCTGCCAGTTATGACATATCATCAGTGATAAGATAGATCCTAATTTCAGAAATATAAAAAAGGACATTTGGATTTGACAAAATATAATAATCTATTAATTTTAACAAATGCTGATTATACAACTAAAGAATTTGAGCTGATCAAACCAGATTCTGGTAAGTTACTTACCAAAAATCTAAAACCATATTCCCAATAATACATTTCAATTCAATATATAATATCATAAAAACTGGTTATAACATCATAAATACAACAAAATGCAAATAGCTTAGAACACCATAAAATTGGACTCTTGTAGTATACAAAAGTATTACTATCTATCCATGAACACAGTCCTTCTCCAAATGTTTTTTTTTTTTTTTTTTTTTTTTTTTTTTACAGAATCTTGCTCAGCTGCCCAGGTCAGAGTGTTGTGTCACGATCTCGGTTCACTACAACCTCTGCCTCCTGGGTTCAAGCAATTGTCCTTCCTCAGCCTCCCAAGTAGCTAGGATTACAGGCGGGTATGCCACCACACCCAGCTAATTTTTGTATTTTTAGTAGAGACACAGTTTCACCATGTTGGCCAGGCTGGTCTCGAACTCCTGAGCTCAAGTGATCCGCCCACCCCGGCCTCCAGAAGTGCTGGGATTACTGGCATGAGCCACTGCGCCTGGCCCCTTCTCCAAATGTTCTACTAGGCAAGTCCATGAAGTACTGCAATTTGTTTTATTTTTATTAAACATATCAGAAGCAATATAATCACACAAACTTAACAGTTAAGACAACATAGATAGCCTCCTATGGTGATTAACAGTCATTACTTCATAGTCACTTAAATTTTTCATATTAATGATTAATGAGATATTCCTTTTTAAAAAAAAAGTATAGAGAGTCCCTGACTTACAATGGTTCAACTTAGGATTTTTTGACTTTATGATGGTGCATATTCAGTAGAAATCATACCTTAAGCACCTATAAAAACATTCTGTTTTCAACTTTCAGCACTGTAGTCAATAAATTACATGAGATATTCAAGTTTATTTTATTTAATTAATTAATTATTTTTTTTGAGACAGAGTCTTGCTCTGTTGCCCAGGCTAGAGTGCAGTGGCAGTCTCGGCTCACTGCAATCTCAGCCTCCCGGGTTCAAGTGATTCTCCTGCCTCAGCCTCCTGAGTAGCTGGGATTACAGGTGCCTGCCACCATGCCTGGCTAATTTTTTGTATTTTTTTTTTTAGTAAAGATGGTGTTTCACCACATGGCCAGGCTGGTCTTGAACTCCTGACCTTGTGATTCGCCCACCTTGGCCTCCCAAAGCACTGGGATTACAGACGTGAGCCACAGTGCCCAGCCTCGACAGTTTATTATAAAGGAGGCTATGTGTTGGATCTGACTTTGCCCAACTGTAGGCTAATGTAAGTGTTCTGAGCATGCTGAAGGTAGGAGAGGCTAAGCTATGATGTTTGTGTTAGGTTAGGTGTATTAAATGCATTTTTTTGACTTACAAAATTTTTAACTTACAATGGGTTTATAAGTATGTAACCCCATTGTAGGTCAAGGAGAATCTGTGTATTTAAAGGAAGAAATCACTTTTAGAGCTGGAAGAGACCTTAAGATTATTAGTTCTTTTCCTTTACGTAGAGGGTAAACCAAGTCTGTAGGAAAAGACACAAGGGAGAAAATTTAAATTCTGAAATTATAAAGCCTCAGACTGAGGATTTTTTTAAATCCCAGAAATAAGGGGTTGAATAAAAGATGATATGGGGAAAAAATGTTCAACACTACATAAATACTGTAACCTAACACTATTTTTCTCTATAAATGTTCTTTAATAATTTGATTTCAGGGTGGCCAAAGAAATTTTTAAGAATGTATTTGAAAATGAATGCCACTATTAGAAATATGTAAAAACTCACAGATGCAGAGTGATTCCCATGTCTCTCAGCTCCTTCACAGATAGCAGAGGAGAGATTATATCTTGGCCAAATCTGTCATAAATGAGTACCTATTAAAAAAAACGATGTGTCATCATTATCATTGAACAACCAATAGTGAACCTATATTAAGACAATGTTGAAGCAAATTTTATTTTAACAAATCATAGATACTAAATTATTATCCTTTCCTCAATTTAATATTTTCCATCATTATTTACCCAAATGTCCATCCAGGGATTAATACATTCTTAAAGCATTACTACTCAGGCTAAAATAAATAAACAGTTATATCAATTTCTTCTTACAAAATTCTTTCTTCTAGGTTTTAAGAAAATAGAGACTATAAAATCGTTAAGCTATAATAAACAACTTTGAACTTAAAGCCAATTCACGTTCATACCCTTATTTTTTTTCTAGTTCACATATCTTTTCTAAAAACAGATATGTAAAAATTAGCCACTTTGAAAACTAATATATAACGAGTTCCAGGACTACAATAAAAAATTTAGTATTTTAAGCATCTCAGGTTAAAAAGATACTCATTAAAAAAAATTAAGTCCCTGGCTGTGGCGCTGCGGCTCATGCTTGTAATCTCAGCACTTTGGGAGGCCGAGGTGGGCAGATTATGAGGTGAAGAGATCGAGACCATCCTGGCCAACATGGTGAAACCCTTTCCCTACTAAAAATATAAAACTTAGCTGGGCGTGGTGGCACGCACCTGTAATCCCAGCTACTCAGGAGGCTGAGGAAGCAGAATTGCTTGAACCTGGGAGGTGGAGGTTGCAGTGAGCCAAGATTGCGCCACTGCACTCCAGCCTGGCGACAGAGCGAGACTCCATCTCAAAAAAATAAATAAACAAACAATTAAGTCCCTAAAACACTTCCTCACGTTCTTAAAGTATTAAAACAGATAGTTTTGAGGAGTGGTAAGATCTCCAACTAGGCTTTTTAACTCAAAATTAGTTTCACGGTTAAGGCAAATAAAAGAGATCCTCAACTGGTAATCGTTCTCTACAACTACCTCAATAATTATTTATGGAGTAAGAAATTGCTAATGAGAGAATGAAACATGTTGTTATGAAAACATGTTTTCTTGAATGCCAGAATTTCCTTTAGAGAGACTAAAAATCTTTCTGCTCTGGTTATAAAAGGTTCATGTTGCATCTTTCAAAAATCTTCCCTCTTTTAATCTCAATACATGTGTATTATTAATTTTAATGATATAAAAAGTGATGGGTAGGAAAAGTATCTGACAAAAATTTGTACCCAAGAAATTCTCAAACTATTTCAACCAAAAGCTCAATATTGGTCTTAGAAACAAACAAGTATAGTTTATGCAACAGGCAATAGGAAGATGCCCACAAAGGAACAAGAAGGAGAAAAATTAGGGAATACTCTGGAGCTTAAGCTATGAAATCAATACAGACAACTTTAACAACTTTTAGAGTTAACCCAAAGGACTTATAAAGACTCAAAAGAGTTTTCAAAACACCCTAAATTCTAAACATGTTGATTCGTTCTTAATTTTTAGCAAGAGAGAAATATAAAGAGACTGTTAACCAGTAAGTTTAAACCCAATCAACTGTATTATAACATCTGAAGAAAGAGAGTCTGCACGAAGTTTAAAATGAAGAAGCCTAAAGAACAGGAATTTTTAAAGGCTCTCCATTATTTCCCAAAGGAAAAGTTTGTAGATTGCTTTCTGATTCAATTAACAGTTTCATATCTCATAAATTAATAAACTGGTATTACAGTTTACAGATCATTTTCTCATGAGTTTGTTAAAATAATCCAGGCCCTCTGAATGTGACTAACCCCAAGCAAACTTATAAAATCCGAAGTCTGGACTTGAAAAGCTAAGGAACAAAATATCAACCAGGGTAAAGACCTATCAGTGACATCCTACCAAAGAGATCAAATGGACTCACTAGATGAAAATTCCTATTTTATCACCTGTCTCATTCCATAGAATGTCTGTCAAAAAGATTCATATTAAGAGATCATGTTAAATAAGGATAAAACATTCATGATAACTAATATGTGTTACTTCTTCCATATTATAATAAATTCCCTCCAATTACCACCAATAAGGGCTGAGAAAAACAGATATCAGTTCCCATCAAGATAAACTCTTACCTTCCATACTGGTTCTCCTGTGCTGTTTTTAATATGAGGCACATTGAAATTCAACATACGCTTCAAAGCCACTGAAAATAAAAAGTTTTATCAAATATTGTCATTGTTTTTTAGGATTTTATTTTTCCTCCATCATTTATTATTTACTACCCCAAAACAAAATATACTAATCAAATCTAGCAAAACTGATTAACCAAATGACTATATGTGTAGAACTAGGGGTCAGATCTTATAAGACTATTCCATCGACAGCTAATTGGCATTTTAGGATATTTCCCAAAATACAATAAGCATCTGTCCCCAGATGAAATCATGGGAAATGTTCAGGAAGAATTTGCAATGGCCTCAATACACTGATGCTGTTGCCTGTGTATTGTCTGGCTGAAAGCATAGATTAAGATAAGTCCTTTTTTTTAGTCTGAGTGGTCTAGTGAGAAGGATCAGTCCTTTCTTTCTTTTCTTTTTTTCTTCTGAGACAGAGTTTCGCTCCTGTCGCTCAGGCTGGATTGCAATGGCGCAATCTCGGCTCACTGCAACTTCTGCCTCCCCGGTTTAAGCAGTTCTCCTGCTTCAGCCTCCTAAGCAGTTGGGATTACAGGCATGCGCTGCCAGGCCTGGCTAATTTTGTATTTTTAGTAGAGATGAGGTTTCTCCATGTTGGTCATGCTGGTCTAGAACTCCCGACCTCAGGTGATCTGCCCGCCTTGGCCTCCCAAAGTGCTGGGATTACAGGTGTGAGCCACTGTGCCCGGCCTGGATCAGTCTCTCAAAACAAAATTATCCATGGCATATTCAATTGGTTCATATACAAAACCTTCATACAGCAGATCTCTCTACAGTTATGTAAGAGTATATCTTACAACCAATTTATCCTGTCAGATTCACTAAAAAGTTGCTTAAAATTCTATGTCCCTAGGGAAAACAGACTTTCCCATATAGTAGGTAACTGATAATTCCAGCTGAGCAAATATACAACATCAAAAATCAGTTGTCTGTTACAGTATTTTGTGCTATTTATCACTCATCTGTAACAGTGTTACAGCAAATGAAAATCCCTTAATATACTTCTTTGCGAAACTGAGATGGCCAAATATTCAAGAGAGTATACTAGTTATAATATCTTGATTTAATTTTTATAAAACTGACGACCTTAATATCCACTTGGTTGATTGTTAAAAACATTTGCATCAGGCTTTAAGTAATACAGAATAACCTATACTCCAAAGTCCTACGAGAGACCTATATAATACTAAAATCACCTGAATATCAATTTACAGCATATTCATTCACTCACAAGAAAAAACTTCTATTAAATGCTTGTTTGCTGAGGTAGGTATAATGCTGTTAAAACTGCTATCACTGAAGAGACTGGACTTCAGTGATACATTTGCATACTTATGTGTGTGTACATACTGTTGTGCTGAACCCTTATTGCCTCCAATGGGGATGATACCATGTTTGAGAGGCCTAAGAAGAGACCTGGAGCCAGGAAATGAGACATGGGGTTTTACTGGGGGCAACAGGCAGAGGGGAGTCCAGTGACAGTGGGCTGGATAGGAGAACTGTAAGAACTCAGTGGCGATGAGCTGGGCAGGAGAACCATAACCGCACACAAAAAGCGGTTTATATAG
The DNA here is from genome assembly GCF_037993035.2 of Macaca fascicularis. Lineage (NCBI taxonomy): Eukaryota > Metazoa > Chordata > Mammalia > Primates > Cercopithecidae > Macaca > Macaca fascicularis. Next base: position 98,433,418 of record NC_088381.1, on the reverse strand, counting down.
CAAGAATGTGGTTTATACAGCATTTTCACTTAACATTTCCCTAACAACTTCCACCTGGCAACCTTCATTCAACCCAAAACTCGGAGCCTTGATCCACTGCATAGCCTATGTTTCACCGGATGGGTTGGAGGCTCAGATGTTTCTCATAGCCAAGGAATGAATCCCCAGGTGGGCCATTTTCTGATTTCCTAGCTTGGAACACATATCCAGGTGTGTCTGCAACACAGGGTCATTCTCAGGGCATGCTTAAGTTATTGCTATCAGGCATATTTACCATACACCTACAGACATAATTTTTGGTCAAATGTTATTACCTAATGTCCGGCCAATAATACACATTACCAATAATTAATACCTACTTCAGAGGCCCACAGGTGTTATATTAAATAAAATGTATTTCATTTAATGTATTTATTATAATAATATATTAAATATATTTAATATAATGTAAACAAAAAAACAGCTTAACACTTAAAACTGAAATAACACAGTAGGCATGGAAGAGGTTCCAGGATTAACTCTCCCACTGCGCATTTGCAGAGCTCTTCCTCCACCTCCAGGCAATAAAGACACCATCACCCTGGCACTCACGCCCACGAGGGAGGAAACCCTGTTTCTTGGAACAGCTGTTCACACTCTTGAAGCCTGGTAATTTGGAAGAACGAAAGCCTGGGCTGCCATGCAAGCCTCAGGTGTTTAGTATGCTGCAGAGTTAGGCCTTAGCTAACTGAAAGAGGCCAGTAGCAGCAAATAAGATAATCCTACACTTGCCTTCTCAGCCCAATCTGAGATTTTCTCCAACTCTGAACCTTGGCTAACTTATTAAAAGGTATTTTGATACAGTGGATTTGTTAATGGAGTACACGGCCTATGTTCAGAGTTTACAAGAACGTAATTTTACTTTTATCAGAGTTTACCCAAGGCTTAAACCATGACTTTTAACTGAAATGACAAACCATTTTCCTTACTGGCTCTAAACATACTACATGTTGAGCATCCCAACTCTTAATATCTGAAACCTGAAATGCTCCAAAATCAAAATGTTTTAAGCCGGTGCTCAGATTTTCAAATTTGGGATGCTCAACCAGTAATAATGCAAATATTCCAAAATCCAAAACACTCCTGGTCCCGAGCATTTTGGATAAGGGACACTCAACTTGTATCCATATTCCTAGACTTGGTTAATGTCATTTCACGTTTACCTGGAATGTTTTCTTCACACATGCACTGAACAAATGCTGTCAACTATACTTACTATTCATTCATTCAACATGTTTAATGAGTGCTCACCACAGGCACTGTAGTCATTGGGGACCTAGCAACTGAAGAAAACAGTGAATAAAATCGCCTGTCCTCAAGTAGCTTTCATTCTAATTGGGGGATAGGGAAAATAAAAAAAAATAATAATAAGTAAAACACATGGAATGTAGATCATGGTAAGTGCTATGAAGAAAGGTAAGATTGGGAAAGGGGAAGATGGAGTTGGGGTGTAATTTTAAACAGAGTAATTGGGGAAGGCCTCCTGAGAAGGTAACATCTGAGTAAAGACCTAAAGGAAATGAGGGAGTGAGCCATGGAGATTCTCTCTGAAACAGTATTCCACAAAGAAGAAACAAATACAAAGGCTCGAAGGTGGGAGCATTGCTGGTGGGTTCAAGGAGAGGGAAGAGAAATAGGGAATGAGGTCCAAAAGCTACATGGGAACCAGATCATATAAGTAAGGCCTTGTAGAACACTGTAAGATCACTTTGGCTTTTATCATGGTTGAAATGGGAAGAAGCTGGAAGACTCTGAGCAAACATATGGCATGATCAGTTTGGGTACTGTGTGAAAAATAACGAAGGAGAACAGGATCGTAAAAGCAAGGAGACCAAATAGGTTATTGCAGAAATTCATAGTGGATAGGATCTGGAAATAGCAATGACAACAGTCAGATCCTGGATGTATTTTCAGAGTAGAACTGACAAGATTTACTGAAAGATCTTACATGAGACATGAAAGAGACAAGTCAAGAAAACTTCAAGGTTTTTGACCTGCAACTAAAAGGATGGAACTGCCATTAACTGATATGGAGCAGACTGAGTTCAGATGGGAGGGCCAGACTAGGGATATAAACCTGGGAATCATCAACATAGAGAATACTGAAAGCTAAGTTGCTAGATGCTAACACTAATGGGACCCAGCAACATTGAGAAGCAGGGAAGATGTGCAAGAACTTGTAACGAAGACGCATTCAATGAAGAACAACAGTAACACAAAGCAGGAGGCAACTGATTCTACCTGTTGAACTGAAGGTATGGATAGAGAGGACAGTAAACCTGGAAGAAAGGAGATAGCTTGTGAGCTTGTGGGATGACATTCAAAAGACCAATAAAGATTTTTCAGGCAGGCAAAGCAAGAAACAGGCATGTTAGTTTACCTCTATCTTACTTTCCTCACCTGTAAAATGGAGATAATAATACATAATCACCTAAAGCAATGCCTAACCATAGTAAATGCTCAATAAATGCTAACAATTATCTCATCCACCCAAATATTTCAGTATCGAGAATATTTGAGGATTGTGAGTTATTTCCCAAAACATTCTCAATAGGCATGAGGGAAATAGCTAATTCTGTATTACAATATATACACAAGGATTTACCTTCCTCTGAAAATGAGGCAGAATTCAATGACAGTAAAAATATGATAAAGAACAGATCTAGCACAATCTATCTAGTAATTCTGTAAAATCTCAACTATGTTCATTTCTGCAGAAATACAAACGATTAGATTTTAATGATCTACAAAGTTTCTGCATACAAGTTTACTGCCATGCAAATTTATTTTTCAAAAAGCTCTCTTGTATTGGTACAGTTTCACTGACACGTTATTTTAATATGTAGTATAGTCATCAGAAACACAGCATTAAAACAAATGGAGCTTCTATTTGCTTAAACAGATACAATGAATGGCAGGTATGCCCCAAATCTTATTTGAACTTCCCTATATTTGATTATGCCTGACTTCACCTGATAGGTTACACTAAATTATTTACTGGGAAAAGCAGAACGCAACTCAGCATCTTTTGTGTGTCATTACTAGATTGAAGTCTAACATTTTTCTTTAATTTCTTTAAATGCCAAAGAAAGGAATCAAATACAGCCCAAATTCCTTCTGTAGGTCATATGAATTATAAATTCATTTTTCTATTCATATTTATATCCAACAGGGCATAATTTCAGCAAACAGAATTCCAAGTATGCACATGCTTGACGCCTTATTTCTATTAGCTCCTCAGAATAAATGGCTTGAAAACTTTTAAGACAACTAGTTCAACCTTTAGTTTGTAGCTCACAGGTATAAACCAAGTTGTCGTAAGTTTTCAAATAAGGCAAAACTAATTTCTAAGAGGGAAAAAACCCCAAAACTCAAGAATATGTAGCTTCTTACATTTCTCTGCATAAATACAAGCTATATAAACATGCTCTATTGAAGATAAAATATTATTTTAAAACAATAATCTGTCAAACAATTAAAATGAGAAAGCTATTAATTCAATTCCTCAATGCCTTCCAGCAAAGTGAAGGAGAAAATCTTTTATCACCAGGCATTTTTCTGCAGGTACCCTCAAAAGGCTGGTCCGAAGTAGAGAAGTGGCGCAAAGCAGGCCGCTGTGAAAATACCTAAATTCTGTAATTGTGGTGGAAGTGCCAGAAAATGGGAGTTCTCTCAAAAATCAAAACCAGAACTGAACCACGCACAGAAACAAACTCGGAGACCTCATAGGTGGCAACATAGATAAGAAGCTATCTGCTGCTAGATCTTGTTGTGATGGCCTTCTGATGCCCACTAGGAAGGAGACAAGAGCAAGGCCATAGCAATCTGCCCACCGCTAAAGCTCCTTCTCCTGCACCACAGGAGGAACCGAGTCAAGCTAATGGCATCTTCTCCCCAAAAACTCAAAGGGGAGGGGCTCTTGATGTTCTAGGGACTGGATTAAACTCCCGGAGACCGCTCTCTGAGCTGCACGCACCACGACCGAGTGAGGGCGACAAGCACAGGAGAAGAATGTCGTCGGGGCAGTCACGAAGCTTCAAGAAGAGAGTAAGTCAGTACCTGTCTGCCTTTCCCGAATACTGGCTGCTGCTGCTGTCGCTGCCGCCGCCGACGCCATCTTGACTCCCACGAGCCACTGCCCGGCTGGCGAGCGGAGCCGGGGGATGACGTGGCTGCCCTTACCGCCCCGGAAGCAAAGCCCGGAAGGGCGGGGCAAAAGGGCGTGCCTGAGGGCCGGACTCCACCTCCTCGAGGAAGACCTCCACTCTCGATAGAACTGGGAGAGCCGGTGCAGGTTAACTCAGTGGCCCGTAATGTTAGCCGAATACTACGAGTTTTTATCCTGTCTTATCAAGCCACACTCTCTCAAATGGTAGCAACATTAAATTGAACTCTTAGGGTAGGAGCGTGTAGTGCTAAGAACCTAATTACTGAACTGTTGGCTTGGTGGCTTACAGAGCACTGACGGGGTGATAATACTCTAGGAGTATAAGGACCACAGGACTGAAGTAAATGAAGCTCCTGAAACACAGGCAACATTTTAACGTTAGCTCTAGTTTCTCAGTGCAGCAGGAGTCTTCCCTTTGCTCCTTTTTCCAGAGAAACAGAAAGCATTGGAGCTTCACTCTAATCTGGCATATTTCTCAGTCGCATCTCTTAAAAAAAAAAAAAAAGGGTCTAGCTTTATGGTGGCGTTCTGCCGGCATGGACACGGGATCCAGGGAGGTACAAAATGAGAAATTAGCATCTCTCCTCTTTCCTTGTAGTAATTGCAAAATCACATTGCCGTGGGAAGGAAGTTGCCCAGGCTCAAGTGCGCAATCAGGGCTCACTGCAGCCTCAAATTCCGACTGTCAAACGATCCTCCTGCTTCAGCCTCCCAAGTAGCAAGGGACTACAGCGGCACACCATCAGGACAGGCTGATGTGCTGGTTTTTTGTTGTTGTTGTTTTTGAGATAGTATCTCACTCTGTCGCTCAGGCTGGAGTGCAGTGGCAGAGTCTCAGCTCACTGTAGCCTCGACCTCCTGGACTCAAGCAATCCTCCCAAACTATCCTTCCACCTCAGCCAACCCAGTAGTTGAGACTACAGACAGGTGCCACCACGCCCAGCTAATTTTTTTTTTTTTTTTTTTTTTTTTTTTTTGTAGAGACGGGGATTCAGCATGTTGGCCAGGCTGGTCTTGTGCTGGCTGTTTAATGTACACTTGAAGCCACGTGACCACAAAATTTACGGGATTTCTAACTTAATCTATAGATTTTACTGTATGACAAAAATGGATACACAATGACAGCTCATTTCCCGAGTTCATTGATGACACTTCATTATGAAGCTGCACCAAATTCTGAAATGAAATCAGACTCTGCCTCAAAAACTTGACTTTCAAAATTATATAAATGAAATGAAGTTAGCCTATTATGTAAGACTGTTTTATAGTGTGAAACAATGGCTTTTTTCATTAATAAGAACTTTATTTTTGTGACATTTAAAATAGGTTATCTTATTTTTAATGCTATTAGGAAACATCCTAGCATTCAACCTACAATCTTTACCTTTTAAGAATTACATAATCTCTGCTGGGTGCGGTGGCTCACGCCTGTAATCCCAGCACTTTGGGAGGTGGAGGTCGGAAGATCACCTGAGGTCAGGAGTCCGAAACCAGCTTGGTCAACATGGTGAAACCCGGTCTCTACTAAAAATACAAAATTAGCCGGGCGTGGTGGTGGGCACCTTTAATCCCTGCTACTGGGGAGGCTGAGGCAGGGAGAACTGCTTGAACCTGCGAGGCGGAGGATGCAGTGAGCCGAGATGGTGCCCCTGCACTCCAGCCTCGGTGAGTGAGATTGTCTCAAAAAAAAAAAAAATTATGTAATCTTTTTTATAGCTAATTGGCATATTCATTAAGAAATTAACTGGAATACGTGTGTTTCTTCAGTACTATTACTAATATTTTGAAGGAATCTTTAATGATCTAGGTGTGTTCCAACTAAACAGAAACTATTTCTGCCCTGTGGGAAAGTTCTACTGCATTCTTCAGTCTCTATGAAATATAAAATATCTGAGAGCCCAATTTTGCTCATTTGGGTCCTTCCACTTTCAAATGCAAATCCATCATCGAGCCACTTCAGTTCCATCACAGATTCCCTCCCAAGACTATGAGTGGTGTTAAAATCACTAAGACAAATTTAAAATTGATGTACACTGCATACATAGGAAATGATAAAAACTCCTGACCAAGTGCAGAGAGTGTGGGCAATAGATTTATAGAAAAATACACCCCACAGAAGAACAGCAACCGTAGACAAATAGCCCTTGTAAGGCTGAGACTGAATAAGGTATTTGTTTTATTAGAATCAGAAAGACTGAAAATAATCTATGGCTACAGATTGTTCATTAACCTAATTTACTATAGCCATTTATCTGAGTCCAGATTTTTGGCTTAAATAATTTATTCTGGTTAGCTATTTTACGTTAGAGGATACATAGTTTTAACACAGATTCCCTCATTTCTATAGGTTCCTGGGTGTCAGACAGTAACTGCTTGCTTATAGGATCTCTCAAATGTGGAGAGTAAAGGAATCTTGTATCTTTCAGTTTTGTCAGAATCTTAATCTTGTTAAATCCCAATAAATTACTTAGTTTATACAGGCAGTTTATCTTTAATGGCATAAACATTTATTTATTTATAAAACTTTGTTATAAATGTCATGCTTTTTGGTTAATCTGGCAGTCTTTAAAAAGGGTATAAATAGGCTGACATATAAATTATCACCTAGCATAATACCTGGCATAGTGTAGGTACTGGGATATGTTTAGGAATTAGAAAAGATAATGGTCAAAATCAGAACTTGAAAACTGAGTCTCTTCAAGACAATCCAAATTTCCCTAAACCACAGATAATATACATTGAAGTAATTCATTATTAAATGTGTTATGTTTTGTATTGCATTACTTGAAGCATGAAACTTTGTATTGCATTACTTGAACCATAAAAACTAGTTTAATAGCTTATTTTAAAAGTAACAATGCAGTACATGATAATCACCATATAAAAGAATTACATGTTTATAATGTAATGATTTTGTTCTGATCATTTTCTTATAATGACTGAATGCTAAAGGCACAGTCACTGAAAAAAGTTACCTAATATACTCCCCTTGACTTAGTATTTAGTACTGAATACAGAAGTTCCAATAGCTTCCATATAATTAGGGGAAAAATTTACAAATGCATAAAATAGAAACCGAGGTGAATTCTCATGCTGGGTAATCAAATAAAGGCTTTTTACTTAACCCAAACAAAAAAAATCACTTCCTCAAATTATAGAAACTAAATATTACAAAGTATAAAAGTATAAGTTTCTGGTGAGATATTTTAAAGAATATCTTGAATAGTAGAGAACTGTATAAAAGGTATTAAAATAAAGTTTCCATATTGGAAATTGTTTAAAAACAATGAATATCAAACTAACCAAAACCATTAACAGTAGATGCATTATATATCAATTTATAGTTTTCCTCAACATTGACAGCAAGAGAAAACAGCCTTAAAATATACAATGTTTAGGCAATTGCAATATTTAAGAAATATATACACACATTTATAAAGATTTATAGCATAATTCTTTTTTAAAATCTAAAATAAGAATTATGCACTGGTTATAAAATGAATAAGAAAAGAACAATTATAATACCAACCATTTGACAAAATGACACTGCAGAAAATAAATAACCTACAGGTTTCTCTGATATTCCTTGACCATACAGATTAATCTAAAAATCCTAATAATGGAACATCCTTCAAACCAGAAAACATTTCGCAAAATAAATATTTATGCTTCACTTGAAAACATGAATATCCTAAATTATTTACACCATCTTATCACTAAGGCCCTGTCTATATATAAAGTAAGTCAAATGAAGAATTGAAATACTGTTTTTAATTGTAGCTAACCCAAGTACACTGCCTCTCCACTTGCCACCCCCACCCTAACAAAGTATTTGTGTGTGAATTACCAGCTTTAATTTCTACCCTAGGGGAAATTAATTAAAACTACAAACCAGAAAATAGCTTTAACTAGGTTTTTTTGGTTTGTATTGGTTTTTAACTGTTATAAAAACAAGGTGGATAAAGAAACAAAGTATCTTTTTATCAACATATTTGGAATAAAAATTGTATGGTGAGTTTGGGGTTTATATTAGCTATTCAAACTCTTTGATAATTGATCTTTCAGTTACTATTGATAAGGCAAAAGAATTCAACCAAAGACAAAGAAATGCCTTATTTAATGTTATTAAATATTTCAAGTTAAAGTAAAACAATTTGCTAGGTATGTTAGTGTATAGATTGAAAAAGACATGAGGGAACAAAGAAAAGTACACTAGAATTATGTTTTAGTTGTCCTTTGGTATTAAGAGATACATTATCTCTTTCAAATCTATTCTGTTACTTTTCTTAAAAAATATCAATAATTTAATGATATTTCTTAAGAAGGGTGAGAATATGACAACAGCTGACACCTGCTTTGTGTATTAAGAAAAATATGGTTAAAACATTTTACTTACCATAGTGATTTACCTATCATAATGATTTACTTTCATGGAAAACTCAACCATTACATCATTTAAATTTGATAATAGATTAAGGACATCAGACTTTGTTTTCCAATTTTTTCTTTTGTGGGAGTATAAATATGGGGACATGACTCTGGGACTATATATTTTCACATTGTTAGCACATTGTTAGTACAGTTACTTTTAGGTATTGTCTTTTAGTAGCATTATTAAAGTTAAAAAATAAAAGAAGGAAAGCGTTTATAGAAGGATACACAGAAACATAGTACTTATCTCTGAGCGGTGACATTAGAATGGGTTTTTCATTCTATCCTTTTTACTTTATTTATACATTGCTTATATAACAGATATCATTCAGGAGCAATGAAGATAACTGTATAATGCTATGGTGCCAACTTACCTTAGCATACAACCATCTTGATAATAAATAAGTCAAATGGTCAAACCTACCAATTCACAGAGATCATTTAAATACCTAAAATGATTATGGATCAGATATACAGAATACCAAACATAGGATACAGAAAACAACAACAACAACAATAATTTCCCATGATTAAAGCCAAGGCTTTAAAGAAGACACACTTTCTTAGGTATTTTCAACAAAATGTTATCCACCTCAAAAGTGTTTAAGCTCGTGGAATGTCAAAATTTGTGCAATTCTGCCTTTTTTTTTTTTTTTGTGAGATGGAGTCTTGCTATATTGCCCAGGCTGACTGAGCATCTCGATTCTGCCACCTCAGCCTCCCTTATAACTGGGATTACAGGCACATGTGCCCAGCTTAATTCTGCTTTATATATAATACTTCCAACTAGGCATAATCTAACTGCAGTGTGGGTCATCTTAATATAAATCAGTAATCTAAAAACATTTTAAACAACTAATTCGGTGACATCCTAGAAAAGCATGCATAGTAACACAAATCCCAGAATATAAGCCTCTGATTTATATAACAAAATTTAACCAATTAGCTTTTCTATTTAATGCTTTAAAATAAAATGAGGAATAATTTGAAAATTGAATAAATCTAGAAAAATTGTGGCATTCTATATGTAATCCTAATTTACAAAAAATGTGAGTAAAACAGTTTTTACTTTTATATACCATGCTACCATACCTAAATAAAATCCTTACAACCATTTTAAGAGTATTTATATTGAGGTTTATAAAGTATGTATATCAAGAAAATGAGAAACTATCACCTATCTTGACTAGTATGCTTTAACAAAAAAAATTTTTTTTAGCCTAAATGGCCATAATATTCCTTTATATTAATATCATAAATTTTATTAGGCCAAGAAACTAACTAGTTTGTTCAAAGTGATGATGAAAAGGTTAGTGAAACAAAAGAGAGTAATCAATAGCAGCTTTTAAAGAAGCTTCTCTTCGTTCAAGGAAACATTTTAATGTCCAATGTAATGAGAACTTTCTTCCTTTTCTAGTTTTAGAGTGTTTCTTATGGTGAAGTCCATATTTTCTTGAAACTCTTTATATGTATTGGTGACTGGAATTGCTAAACAGTTATTACACTTGTTTCCAACAGGAAAATCCACAGGCAGACACTCAATTGAGGGAGTGGGTTTAAATCCAGCTGGAGGAATGGAACTGCAACCAGTTGCAAAAATAAGAATGTCTTCCATTGTTGTTGTAGATTTACCATCTGAAAAAATTTACCAATAAAAGAGAAAAAGAAACAAAAGTAAATCCATGTTATATATTGCTATCATCATAGATTCTTCTCCAAATAGACTTGGAATACTGAAAGGCATAGACTCCCACATTTGTTTTGGGCAACTAAATCACAAAGTCAGGTATAGTAACAGGCAAACAGTACATAAATGAATCTCAAAGTAGAAGGACTAATATAATCATTTAGTACAACTACTTATTGCATATTTGACCACTTCTAGGTCATCACTATTTGATACAATAGTTCAACAAATACAGACAGAAAAACTAAATGGTAAAAACCCAAAAATCTAGCTAAACAAAGTTTCAACTGTAAGTTAAATTCTTCTCCACTCTATTAGGCAGAATGATTTTACACTGCTAATGCTCAATGATAAATATCATTGTTACAGCCCTAACCAGTGGAAGAAGAATAATTTAGTTTAACTTCAAGTTGAAAATGATGAAATAGATTATTAGGATTAAGACTGTTCTATGCTGTGACAATAATATTTTCTAGAAAGAATGCCTTTCACCTCAACTTATCCAGAGAAAAAAATTACAAAATATAAATTTCCTCTGTTACCTTTTCTCATCGTTTTTAACTTGGTCATATAAACTTGCTTTGAAATAACTTTCTTTTGTAAATACGGAGTTAGCATCTTAATATTAATACCAAAAGGCAAAACATACACACATAAAACCCCCAAAACAAATACGCTGAAACAAATATTCTGAGATCGTTAAAAGTAAAATAAAATATCCACATACCTTCAACAGCCTGTAAGTAACTGTTCCAAAACCCCAAAGCTTTTACATCAGGTAATGTGTGTACTGTAAAAAGATCACTAAGGATTTTTGCAGAAAGATTCTCAGGTTTATGACACAGGATGCTACAAAATGCTTCTGGATAAGCCTGAATTTTCTCCAAAACACCGAGGGTTTTCAGACCCTGTTTAAAACTTAACAGAAGAAAAATAATGAGCCAACATTCATACATGTGTGTTTGGTATTATATTAGGGAATATATATTTCCAGCTAATTTATCTGGCATTTTTTCAAAACAGCTAATGATTTTTAAAAAACAACCAAAAAAACCCTACAAGAGACAATCATATTTTCAGATGTGAGGGAAAAGAGAAGATATGGATATACTATACTTGATACTTTCAAATCCATAAGCAAATACATTAATATAAAATGACTACTTTACATACCTACATTATTTGGCTATTTATAGTTTCAAAACTAACAAGTTTTTATTAGAAAGATGTCAAAATCTGAAGTGTTTTATACTTCAAAGCTAATTATTATAAAAATAAAGTTTCCCAGATATTACCAAGAGTGACAAATCCTCATTACATAAAAATGTAAAACCTATATTGTTAAAAAAGAAATTAAGATAAAGCAAATGACAGATATTTAATATATATGACAGAAAATTAATTTTATGCAAGGAATACAAATTCTTCTGAAAGATCAATGATAGGGAAAATGAACAAAATATATCTGATTAACAAAAGAAATGCAAGTTAACAACTGAATATTTTAAAATGCACATTTTCATTAATAAGCAAAGAACAGACATATCATTTTTGCCTGACTTTCTAAATTTCCTATTCACCTCCTCAGATACTCTTGTATGTGAGTGGGATTTTGTATGTGAGTGGGACATGAGTTTTAAGAGTACCAGGAGGAGAATGGTATGGTTTCAATGTCTCATTTGAAACTCATGTTGAAATTTAATGGCCAGTATAACAGTATTGGGAGATAGGGTCCTTAAGAGGTGATTAGGTCACAAGGGCTCTGCCCTCATGAATGGATTAATATCATTATTGTGGGAGGGGGCTCCTGACAAAAAGGGTGAGTTCATCCTGATTTCCAGGGCACATCTCTGTCTTGAGTGCTCACTTGCTCTTCCACAATGCTATGATACAGCAAGACAGCTCTCACCAGATGTTGAGCAGATACTGGCACTATGCCTTTGAACTTCCTAGCCTCCAGAACTGTGAGAAATAAATTTCTTTTCTTTATAAATTACCAAGTCTCAGGTATTGTTATAGCAGCATAAAATGAGCTAAAAACACACATATGTTTATCTGTTATCAATAAAAAGAAAAACAAATAAAAGAATAAACCACAAAAAAATTGCCAAAATGGTTACTTCATAAAAGGTTGAATGGTAGATGGACATAGTATGGATGAAACCTATACTTCTTTGAATATACTTTCAGTATATTCTTATTATACATTTGCCTTTGGAACTATACAAAACATTTTATATAATTTTAAAATAAAATGAAATTTTAATAAAAATTAATCACTAAAAATAAAAAATGAAAATGCAATTTATGCCCAATTTTCAGCCACACAGAAAATATTCCAATGACTTATAAGCACAACAATTTGATAATGTTAGTACTGTTATTCTGAGACTATTGGTTATAAAATGTGGAATAAATCACATGAATAGTTACTTCATACTCAAATTCTCCAGTGTCGTTAAGAACTGGAATTCTCAACACAGGACAAAGAAAATGTTAAGTAAAGGCCGGGCGCGGTGGCTCACGCCTGTAATCCCAGCACTTTGGGAGGCCGAGGCGGGCGGATCACAAGGTCAGGAGATCGAGACCACGGTGAAACCCCGTCTCTACTAAAAAATACAAAAAACTAGCCGGGCGCGGTTGTGGGCGCCTGTAGTCCCAGCTACTCGGGAGGCTGAGGCAGGAGAATGGCGTGAACCCGGGAGGCGGAGCTTGCAGTGAGCCGAGATCGCGCCACTGCACTCCAGCCTGGGCTGGGCCACAGAGCGAGACTCCGTCTCAAAAAAAAAAAAAAAAAGAAAATGTTAGGTAAAAATCATGCAATAGGGAATCTGAATTAGAAGTATCAGGACACACTCATAATGGATCTTTAAAAAAAGTTTGATTTAAAAAAAATAGATAAAAATAGATTTAAAAACCCTTGACTTTTCTAATTTGGGTTCACTGAAAAGTCCTAGATACCATGACCAACCCAGCAAAATGAAGACTCTCTAATATCCAGACTGTGGTTGTGAATTACCCATTTCCCATTAAAAATAACAAAGGTTCCTTAGGCTAAAATGTGCAAAATAAGTCTGAAACACCTTCTGATACCATATAGCAAAAAAGCTTACAAAGACCATTAAGGCTCACATCAAAAGAATTAAAAACAACAACATAAAGACACTTATACTGATCCAAGACATATAAACTTCAGTAATGATATTAACTATGAAGATTTTAAACACATCAAATATATTTAAATCTATGGATTAATGATACTACATTTTTTTAAATGAATTGATCAGGTTTGAGATGATATCTGGTATCGGCTTTAAAATAATACTGGAGTCAATAACAAGGGTAGGATATAGATGAACAAGACAGGCACAGGTTAGTAAGTGTTAGATCTGGATGGTGATTACAGACTACTTTCATATGTGTATTTCCATTATTTAAAAAAATTGTAAGAGTGTAAGGAGATACATAAGTTGTCTAACTTAGACCAGTGTTCTAAACTAAAAGACAGCAAGAATCATACATACTTTGTTAATCAAAGAATGGTCAATATATATACTACCCAGCAGATAAAAGGTACTCAATAAATAGTTATTAAATGAATGCACAGAGATTAGTTGGCTCATGTAGTAAGAGTTTTAAAAAGAGTATTTTTTAGAAAAAAATTTATAATCTGAAATAGTGATTATTTCTATGAAAGCATCATACATTTACACAATTCTTTATTTTTTTTGAGAGGGGGTCTTGCTCTGTCACCCAGGCTGGAGTGCAGTGGCATGATCTTGGCTCACTTGGGTTCAAGCAATTCTCTAGCCTCAGCCTCCCAAGTAGCTGAGATGACAGGCACCCACCACCATGCCCGGCGAATTTTTGTATTTTAGTAGAGACAGGGTTTCACCATGTTGGTCGGGCTGGTCTCAAACTCCTGACCTCAAATGATCCACCTGCCCCAGCCTCCCAAAGTGCTGGGATTACAGTCGTGAGTGAGCCACCGCACCCGACCTACACAATGCTTATTAAATGATCAGAACAGTAATCATCCCAAAAAGGCTTAAGTTATTATTTTAAAATAGCATTTAAATTTTTTTCTGAGAAAAACATCTCACTTATTACCAAATATATCTCACATTACAAGATAATTAACCACTTTAAACATGTAATTTGAGAGAGCCATATATTAATAGAAACAACTTACCTTTCAAAGGGTGCTTGGACTCTCTGAATTACATGGTATACAAGTATGTCTTTTACTAACATATATTTATCACTTAATGTCGTTATAAGTCTGAGACATCCAATTAACTCAAGGTAGTTATAGCATTCATTTATTACTGACTTTAAGTCAGCTACAGTTGTTGCAGTATTTATCTGTAACGAAGGAGAAAATACAGCCACTTTACCCATTTACTTTTGAGTGACATGTACATTTCAAATGATATTAATTTATACTCAAATTTCTGAGTACATATGGGTGCAGTGAAAGTAAACCAAGAAGTATTTTTCTAGAATAAATGTCTGATGATCCAGTTCAACAAATTTGTCTATTTCTGCCTTCAAGAAATCCAGAGTATAATGAAACTATTTGTAAAGAAGGAAATAACTGACACTGAAAAATTATATAGCACTAGGTAAGACTAGCAACTAGGGAGGCTGAGGTGGGAGGCTTGCCTGAGGCCAGAAGTTCAAGAACAGCCTGGGCAACACAGCTAGTCCCCTTCTCTAAAGAAAAAAAAAAAAAAAAAAAAAAAAAAAGGCCTGTTGTGGGTGGCATACACCTGTAGTCCTAGCTACTCGGGAAGCTGAGGTAGAAGGATTTTGAGCCCAGGAGTTGGAGGTTCAGTGAGCTATGATCGTACCAATGTACTCTAGCCTGGGTGACAGACTGAGACCTTATCTCTTAAAAAGAAAAGAAAAAAAAAAGAGAAAAGTTACCTAGCACTAGATAGGCAAGAAAGATGACCTGGGAATTCATGAAAAAGAGTATCAGCTGAGAATTAAAAGATGGACAGAATTTTACCAAGAGCATTTTAGTGAACAGCGTAAACAAAGAAATACTTGGCCATCTATGTGGAAGTGAAAGTGAAAGACAAGTGAAAGTGCAAGACACTTTCATACAGGTAAGCTCTTAAAGGTACAGATGGAAAATGTTAAAAATAGGAAACAATCCATTAACAGAAAATTTACTTACAATTTCCTTTTCCTAAAACATTCTTAGAGATTTACGTGACTTCTTCTCATTCATTCAAAATCTCTGCTGAAATCTCTGAAGTTTTTCATGACTATTATGCTCAAAATACTATCTTTACACCCTGTCAGAGTAATAATTGGGTGTATGTTGCCTCATCCCTGCAAACCCTCAACCCTGCTGGGCACATAGCCAAACTTTTGCTGCAGCTAGGTGGGGCTACATGACTGTTCAATGGGATGTAAGTAAAAACAATGTCTCAAATTTCCCTGCTCTCAACTTCCACTTTTCTCCTTTAAGAGCAAGCTTCAACCATGTGGATGAAGACAATAATGCTAAGTGTTACACGATAATGAGAGGGAGGAACTCAAGTCCTTAGATGGTTTTGTAAATCACGATGTATCTCGAAAACAGAGGGCCATCTGTATAAAGGGCCAGATAGCATTTTATGCTTTTCAAACTATATGATACCTGTTGCAGCTACTCAACTCTACCACTGTAGTGTGAAAGCAGTCAGATCAGTAGCAAATGGGCATGGTTGCCCAATGTAACTATTTACCAAACAGGCAACAGGCCAGAACTTGACCTACAGGCCATTTTTTGTGCCAACTCTTACCCTAAAATCTAGACAATGGATTTTACGGAGCAGTAAACATCTGCCTTCTTTGAGCCACTGTCTTTCTGTGTCTACGTGATACAGAAGTTTAGCCTAAAACCTAACTTATATATACTCCAACCTTTATCTATCTCCTTTCTTTAATTCTGTTGTATGTATGTATGTATGTATATATTTATGTATATATTTTATTTATTTGGGATGGAGTCTCACTTTGTTGCCCATGCTGGAGTGCAGTGGTGTGATCCTGGCTCACTACAACCTCCGCCTCCCAGGCTCAAATGAGCCTTTCAAGTAGCTGGGACTATAGGCGCACGCCACCACACCCGGCTAATTTTTTTGCATTTTTAGTAAAGATGGGGTTTCACCATGTTGGCCAGCCTGGTCTCGAAATCCTGACCCCTGGTGATACGCCCGCCTCGGCCTCCCAAAGTGTTGGGATTACAGGCATGAGCCACTGCACCTGGCCATATTCTGTTTTATTTAGCATTATCATACATTTTACTACATGATAGTATATTATATTTGTTGTTTATCTTCTGTGTTCTCTCTTAATGTAAACTCCAAGAAGGTAGTGACTTTGCCTCACTACTCTATCTTTAGTAACAAAACAGTACAGAGTACATAGTATTTCTTAAATGAACAAACACTGGATAAAAAGTACAGAAACTGGAGTAGATAAAGCCATGAAGAGAGGTGAAGGTCTTAAATGCCCTAATGAAGAGCTTAAACTTTGTTCAACAGGCAATGAGAAGCCATTGGGGGATTCCTGAGGAAGAAAGCAATATGGTCAAAACTGTACTTTTGGAAGAATCATCCCAAATAAGAATATTAGAACAACATTCTAATTGTTTAAGCCTAGGGAAAATTTGAGTTTGGTAAAAAAGGCACACTAGAAATAGGAAGTAAAGGTTGATGATAAGTCAGTCTTAGAGATAGGTGACTTGACATACAACTGGAAAATGGAGGAGTATGAAAATGACTCTCCAGGACAGCTTGGAAATAAGAAATCTCTTGGAAAGAAAAGGCAAACAGGTAAAAACAAAACAAAAAAGCCCCCCAAAAAACAATCAAACAAAAAATTCTGGGAAAAACACTATTTTCATCTTAAACATGTTGGACTCAATGTGCTACAAGACCCAGGTCTTATCTGTATATAAGAGTCCAGAGGCTCAAAAATACAGGTCTGTGAATCATTCAGAAAGATTACAGGAGAGAAGAAGCTCTCCAAATAATAAAGAATGAGGACTGTTAAGACAACACTGAAAAATGCTGTTTCAGGGGTAAGAAGAAAAAGAAGTAAGAAGTATTAAAGAGAGAATCATCAGAAGTAGAAGGAAGTACAATATTAAATAAAATATTGCAGAGAAATTCTAAGTGGTAATTGCAGAAGTCACAGCAGATGAAAAATTAGAAAAGGACTTTGGACATGGATATTTAGAGCCTCGGATATAAACTATGAACTAGCTAACTTGAGACTTGTGGTAGGGACAGAAGCCTGATTACAAGAAATAAAGAGGAAATAGGAAGTAGAGACAATGAAGCTTAAATACACTTTTTTTTTTAGTAAAGAGGACACAAAAGGAAAAACAAAGAATTAAAGGGGTCAATTTAAAACACAGTGTTAGGATAAGCAGTCTTAGGGCAAATGAAGGAATTGTTATAATACACTACAGCAACTCACACTTCAGCAGTGCTCACTCTGTGACTTAGAAACTGAGGTTGAGTAAGATTAACATGCCCAAAGTGACACAGCATATAGTAGTTATAAGAGCTGGCATTCAAAGTAAAATCTGACTTCTGAGCCTATGCTTTATTTTATTTTACTTTATTTTATTTTTTGAGACGGTGTCTCCCTCTGTTGCCCAGGCTGGAGTGCAGTGGTGTGAGCTCGGCTCACTGCAACCTCAATCCGCTGGGTTCAAGTTATTCTTGTGCCTCAACCTCCAGAGTAGCTGGGAATATAGGCACACGCCACCACGCCCGGCTAAGGCCTATGCTTTTAATCATTAAACAACACTGTCTGTTAATTGAGACAATGGATAGAGTATGCTTAAGTAGGAGGGAGGTTAAGGAAGAAAAGTTAAATGGCTTACATTGTCTCAGTTTCTAAAGCAGTAACATGTTGGCAATGACACTTATATGGCATTATGATAAATGAGTGTTTGTACATGTGACATGTTTAGTACAGGACCCATTATAAGTGCTGAATAAATTGTAACTATTTTTAGGAGGATGCATTAAGTCCTCCCTGATCCCTACCACCTGTTCCCCTTTGGAAGAAATTCAGCCTGGTCTTTCTCTCCATCTATCATTCATACCTCCCTATAGAAGGAAGGAAAAGTATTCTAACTGGTAAGCCAAATCCTTACTCTCTTCAGATCCACCGGCCTTGCATCAAAGTGCACTTTCATCTGCTTTCTAGCATGCAATAGGGAATCTGCCTCAAGTTGTCTCTAGCAAGGCAGGCAAATCCATGTATTTCTGAGGAGCATTCACAAGCCATGTTGAACACAGACCAAAATCACATCATCCAATTGGTTTTACTAACATTAAACCTGCACTTTAATCTCCAGCCATCTGACTTTTAAAACTATCTTTTAACTGGTTCAGAACTCCACTGGTAAACAGAAATATATGTTTACAATCCCTAACTCCTTCATAGATATTATTTTATTGCAGATCATTTACATTAAAAGATACCTAGAATGTAGTGTGCATTTTAATAAACAGATCCATTGCTTACCCTGATTATAATCTGTGCCACATCAAAGTCTGAAACATCATCTAAAATTGGCTGGGTATTTTCTGGTCCATAAACAAGGCAGTTAAACAAGGTTTTAGAAAAGAAACCAGGTGAAGGACCACCGTGAACTAAAGAAATGGCAAGCATTTTGCCAGCTTCATAGTAAAGATTCTCTTTCAGAGCTGTAAATACAGATGAAAATATATCAAATACACTTCTATTATTGTAAGATAACCATCATTTTAAATATATATTAAAAATTAGTCCAAAAATCTAAGCATTAGATAAATATAATGCTTAGAAGCTACCATTATGTAGAAAATATAGATCTCACCTAAAATATAAAAAAAGACACATTTTTCTGAATATAAAGTAAAAATCTATTGTAGAAAACATAAAACACAATAAACATACCACCATAATAACCACTGTAAACACTTTGGTGCATAGTCATGCACGATATTAGGATGTTGTGGTCAAGAATGGATGAAATACATTAAAGGTGGTCCCTAAGATTATAATGAAGCTGAAAAACTCCTATGACCTAGTGATGTTATACTGTCATAGCACAATGCATTACCTTTTGTATATTTAGATATACATATACTTACCATCGTGTTACAATTGTCTACAGTGTTCAGTACAGTAACATGTTATACAGGTTTGCAGTCTAGAACCAATAGGCTTTACCATATAGCCTCGGTGTGTAGTAGGCTACATCAACCAGGTTTCCGTTAAGTACACTTTACGATCTTTGCACAATCATGAAATTGCCTACTGACACATTTCTCCGAACATACCCCTGTTACTAAGTGACAAATGACTGTATTTGTACCTCTTTGTGTATATAAATATAAAAACAATTTGACTTATGTTTTATCCACTTATTATATTGTAAACTTTTTATCATACTGCTCAAAATTACTCAAATCTATAGTTAATAAATGTATTTAGACTAACTTAGAGATGTGCTATAATGCAAACCATCCCCCTATTACTGGCTATCCTGGCTAAGTGACATTTCCAACTATATGAGACATAATGTTATAGTCAACATCTACTCACATATTCTTGTTTATATTTATTTGATTAGGATTCCTACATATGGTATTAATAGGTCAAAGGATAGGAACATTTTTAAGGTTCTTGATCTATATCATTAAATAATCTTTCCCAAAGGCACAAATTTACTCTCAACAGTACATGCTGTCTTACCTTACTGTCAGAGCTTGAATTAAAATTGTCATTTCAAATGTATTAGCAACTCTGATGTGTCAAAACAATCAAGTAAATTTTTCCTTAATTTTTAAATTGTTGAAAGCAACTTATTAATAAGGGACATTAACCATACCTGCGCAATAATCTTATAAGTTACATATTCATAATCACATTTTACAGATGAAGAAACTGAGATCCAGAGAGAGTAACTAAGGATGTAAAGAACTAGATGTGTACAAACTTGAATTCAGATGCTGTGATTTAAATTCACGTACTCTCCACCATACCAAAGCTGCCTTGAGTTAACATTACTATTTGGAAAGCTTTTTATTTATTTTTATGTTTTATTTTAAAGGGATTTTACAATTAAACTGTGTGAACTATACAGAGTAAAAATGATGCTTTAGGCAATGGTGAGGATGTTTACAAAAAATATAGCAGGAAATTCAAATGAAATGAAATGAAATGCCTTCTCATTTTCTTTCGAATTTCCTATTGCAGCAAAAGTAGTAAAAAAGCCCCTAAAAGAGAATGCTAGAATTACCCACTGTTTTGAGATGCCTGTTATAATTACCTTAAGTTCTCACCAATAGTAAAGACAGAAAACTATCATATACATAATTGTGCAAAAAAAAAAAAAATTATTGCAAACAAAAGTATACTGAAAAATTGGTTACATGTGGACTAGGAAACTATGTTATAAAAACTCTATGTTAACCGCAAATTCCAAATATACAAACAAGAGGAATTCAAATAATCATCCCCATTTGGCCACTCTATTAAAATGAGATTAAAGAGAAAGTTACACTTAATTATGGATTAATTTTTAGAAGAATATTGCTATAAAGAATGTATATTCTTAAATAAAAAATGTTTCACCACAAAATTTACTTTTTCAACTGTCACTCCCCCTTCCCACTTTCCTGTGATTCTGTCAGTAGTTTATTAACAAAGTGAACTGTATATTTAGAGCACAGGTATTAAATATCAATTCTAACCAGCTATCTATCTCTTTTTCTATACATGTGATATTTGGTATATACAACAATAAATAAAATAATTACCTTGAGAATTTAGAGACAAGTTCTTTGACAAGGACCCTTCAAACAATGATGAGTTCTCAAGATGTTGCATTAAGAGACTCAGAAATTCTTGCTTTGATCCAGGATGCTCACTTCCAAAATTATCATTTTCAATAACATATGCTACTTCAATTGCATATGAAGGATTAAAGTTTCGATTTCTGAATGCATCTAAGGCACTAGTCCAGATATTGGCTTTGTTGATATATAATCTTTTAGTTTTTTTTTTAATTTGGAATCCTAACTCTATTAATAGTGTTGATACATTTCTTCTAAATTTGCTGCCTTGCCTATAAAACATGAATTTAAACATAGAGATAAGTACTTTAAAGTACTTTATGTGAAACAGCAGTTATATAGCCAATAAAACATGACGAGGGAAAAAAAAAGATTAATAGGATATTCTTTCCCAACTTCCATCCAAAATCGTACCAATGGCTGCTACTAGAACCAAAAACAGTTATTTGATAATCTTAGTTTTAAATTCTTGATTCCTCATCCCAATCTTTTACCAAATTAGAATCATTTACAAGAAAGTTGATAGATAATTATCTCAAATTTAACCAACCAGTGAATTCCGGTTTACTAATCAGAATCTCAGGCCGGGCGCGGTGGCTCACACCTATAATCCCAGCACTTTGGAGGCAGAGGAGGGCGGATCACCTGTGGTCAGGAGTTCGAGACCAGCGTGACCCACAGGGAGAAACCCTGTCTCTCTATTAAAAATACAAAATAAGGCCAGGCGCAGTGGCTCAAGCCTGTAATCCCAGCACTTTGGGAGGCCGAGACGGGCGGATCACGAGGTCAGGAGATCGAGATCATCCTGGCTGACACGGTGAAACCCTGTCTCTACTAAAACAATACAAAAAACTAGCCGGGCGAGGTGGCAGGTACCTGTAGTCCCAGCTACTTGGGAGGCTGAGGCAGGAGAATGGTGTAAACCTGGGAGGCGGAACTTGCAGTGAGCTGAGATCCGGCCACTGCACTCCAGCCTGGGCAACAGAGCGAGACTCCATCTCAAGCAAGCAAGCAAGCAAACAAACAAACAAACAAAATAAGCCGGGTGTGGTGGCGCATGCCTGTAATCCCAGCTACTCGGGTGGCTGAGGCAGGAGAATCACTTGAACCAGGGAAACGGAGGTTGCGGTGAGCCGAGATCGCGCCATTGCACTCCAGCCTGGGCAACGAGAGCGAAACTCCGTCTCAAAAATAAATAAATAAATAAATAAATGAATAAATAAATAAAGCCCAAACTCTCACCTTCCTGGCTAATGGCTATAATTAAGTTTCTTAATTGTAGTTTACTTCACGTTTACTGTATCCTTTTTTTAAAAAAGCAAATGTAATCTCTGCTTACTATGTAAGAAAATGTCTTTGAGAGATTACACAATATATTTTAAATCATAAAGTCATAATTAACAGTAGAGCTAATATTATAAACAGAATTCACAATTCCTAAAATAGTACCTTTTAGTCTAGACCAGTAAGTCACGAAGTGTGGTCCCAGACCAGCAGCAGCATTGCCCCAGAACTTGTTAGAAATGCAAATTATTGAGCCCTACAGCACATCTATAGAATCAGAACCTGTCGGCATGAAGTCCAGCAATCTGTTTTAACAATCCAAGTGACTATATAACCCAGCTCAATCACTCCTTCCCTCAGTTTCTCCATCTGTAACTGGAATTAATGTTCTCAAAAATAAATTTGTTTTGGGCAATGCCCATGGATCATTTTCTATACCAAGTATGAATTTGTCCCACCCCAAGACATTACAGTGCCCTAGTGTGGGCCAGGTTTTGCTTTTTCTTTTTTTATATCATCCTCTCTTCATTAACTTATGTTGAATAAAAGCTAAAGTCCTTTGGAAGTAAGACAATTCTTCAGAAACATACCTTTTTTATAGTATGTTGATTCCTTGCTCCTGCCTGATCAGGGGAATGTTGATGCTATTCTTCTAAACATGACTACATGTTAAAGCAGGAGCAAGGAGTCAAGCTTCCCTGGTGTAACATCTTTGGAAATCTAAATATTAAAATTATTTTAAAATAATGTGAACATCTATTTTGATACTAAAAGTATAACAATATTTGTAACAGATTTTTCCGTAGAGTTAACACAAGTGGCATAGTAAAACAGATATTCTTCAAATTTTGAAGAGTACTTAATATTCTACCTGTCTACAAATTCAGTTATCAAATGTCTTCACAAAAATTATCTTTACTATCTTCTAAGGTTTTAAACTTGAAACTTTTTTTTTAGAGACAAGGTCTTGCTGTGCCACTCAGGAGAGAGTATAGTGGCATGATCATAGCTCACTGCAGCTTGACCTCCTGGGCTCAAATGATCTTCCCACCTCAGCCTCTTGCCCAGCTAGGACTACAGGTGCACACCACCATATCTGGTTATTTTCTTAAAATATTTTTGTTGAGACGAAGTCTCCTAACATTGCCCAGGCTGGTTTCAAACTCCAGGGTTCAAATGATCCTCCCACTTTAGCCTCCCAAACTGTTGGGATTACAGGTATGAGCCACCATACCCAAACTGAAATTATTTTTAACAAGAATGTATTTCATCATGCTTAGCGACTAATTTTCTACTTCTTCCCTATTGGATAAAGCAAGGCTCTAAAAACTCTTTTGCAAATCTATATAAACATAAAAATCTTAACTACAGCTGAACAAATACCCAACATTATAAAGATGTAATTCCAATCTTATTTAATTAAGATTTTGAAAGTAACTTATTATTTTGCTATCTTTTTTTTTTTTTTTTTTTGAGAGTCTCGGTTCTGTCACCAGGCTGGAGTACAGTGGCACAATCTTGGCTCACTGCAACCTCTGCCTCCTGGGTTCAAGCGATTCTCCTGCCTCAGCCTCCCAAGTAGCTGGGACTACAGATGCCCAGCTAAATTTTGTATTTTTAATAGAGATAGGGTTTCACCATGTTGGCCAGGATGTTCTCGATCTCTCAACCTCTAGGTCTCCCAAAGTGCTGGGATTACAGGCATGAGCCACGACACCCAGCCTATTTTGCTATCTTATGGGAACAGAAATTAATGTGATAATAGTATGTACGCCTTAAACTTTCTAAAGCGAAGAGCTGACATTTAGACTCCTGACATTGACAGTAAACAAGCAAACAATGATTATAACATCAAAGCTCACACCTGTAATCCCAACATTTTGGGAGGCGAAGGTGGGAAGACTACTTGAGACCAGGAGTTCAAGACCAGCCTAGGCAACATAGCAAGATGTCCATCTCTACAAAAATTTAAAAATTAGCTAAGCATGGTGGCATGCATCTGTAGTTCCAGAGACTTGGTAGGTTCAGGTGGGAGGATCACTTGCACCCAGGAGATTGGGGCTGCAGTGAGCCATGATCATGCCACTGTACTCCAGCCTGGTAACAGAGCGAGACTTTATTTCTAAAAAAAAGACAAAAGAAAAAAAATTTCTATTTTAAATAGGATTCTTTCCTTTTAATAAGGTGACATGGTATGCTTGATATTTTAATTTCCTGTCTTACTCTATAATCAAATAACATTTTAAGCACATTTTCCAGATCAGTGTTTTTCAAACTATCTTGAAAGTGATCTATAATAAAAAATATATTTTACATCATTACTCCATACACAAAAAAATTAATTAGGATAGATACACTTTTCCCAAGTATGATGCATTTTGGTATTTTGTATTCTATTCAATCCCATTTCATTTTCTTTAAAATGCTGGTTGCATTGATTTCATGATCACACGCTGGGTCCTGAAGGTTGAAAAACACTCTTCTAGACTACTATATGATCACCTAATATTCTAAATGTGTATGGCATTTCCTATCATAATTTTCTCCAAATAGATTTTTATGTATTTCTCCAATTCAAAATACATACCTCAGTAGATCTTTACTCTGGGATCCAGGTGACTGCCTGGGTAATTTAGGTGATGACTCTTCCAACAAACAATCTGTAATCCCCACATTATTAGAGTTGGGTAATACATGTTTTTTGGCTTTTTGGAACTCTCCTACAGATTTAAATTTCCATGTTAGCATAACAGAGATATAGGTAAAAACTTTTAAATAATACACATTTGAATAAAAACTTTATTCAAAATTACAAAAAATTACCTGAATTGTAGATAATACCCCTACATTCCAAACACTCCCAATTTTGCTCCCATGACCGTAGTGAGGAGCAGGCTAAATGTGTGCCACTGGAACCACAACACTGACAGCGCTTTATTTCCCATTTGCTGAGGACATAAAGAAAAGCAGACACTTACATTTCGTTTATTCTAGTTTCAACCACTAGCAATGTCCACAGGGCCTGCCTTCTTACACACACACACACACACACACACGCACACACCCACCCAATTGATTTTCTAAAAGAGGAAAAAGATTATCTGCTTCTCTAAATATCTCTAATGTAAAAACCAAAACTAACTTATCACACTCATATGCACATACACAAAGAATATAAACATCAGACAAAATATGATTAAGAGGGAGAAAATAAATTTTCCTTTCTATTTAGAGATGACTATGCTTACAGGGAGATTGCTGTGTCAGTGTGTCTGATATGGAAGAAACATTCAGTAAATTTCAAGGTGAGGAATATTTCCTAAAATAAGCTTGCTCAAACACCTCAGATATTGTGCAGTTCAACAGAATCCAGACCTCCTACCTGGCTCATATTTATATTCTCTGTCATCTGTTCCCAGCTCCATGTTTCCCCCTGTGTTATGTGATGTATGCCATCACATATTCATATTCATATTTTCTCCATGACTATGTGTGTGGGCTATAGTGTGGGGCTCCAGCCTTTTTGTTGGGTATGACTACACCTTCTCTGTTTAGAAACAGATTTAGCTCCCTGCGTGTGTGAAAGTGTGAGTGGCAAGAGAGGTAACTAGACATCATCCCTACCCCAGAGGTGGGGGCATATCATCCCTCTGTGTGGGTGTGCATATGTTAGCGTGTGTCCTCTATATGTGAGAGTCTCTGTCCAGTGACAACAATAAGGAGGAAGAAACAGCTAACCTAAGTGCTTATTATGCTCCAAGTCCAGTTCTCGCTGTGTTCATATGAAAAGTTTAATCCTCACAATTGTAGAAGGTAGATAGAACCACTGTTACTTCCATTTTAAAGAAGAAATCAAGGCACAGAGGGGTCAATAACTTGTCCACTCAAGTTCACATTAGCCAAGTCTCAGATTGAGGTTTCCACTTCAGTTTATCTAGCTTCAGACATGCTCTTAAGCACTAACCATGCTGCCTTTCACTAAAACTGCCTTCCTCTCACTAGGATGAGAGGGTATGAGATTACAAAGCAGTCATTCAGATAGACAATATCTTTGTCCTAGAAAGAAAAGTTGTAACTACTGATTGAGAGACCAATGGTATACAAGAAATACATATAGGCAAAGAACAGCCTAAAATAAATTTGAAAAATATCAATATTATGAATGTATTGCTTCTTAAAATCCTATATACATTATGTCATCTATGCCTCAGCAAAACTCTTGAGGGAGGTATTATTGGTGTTAATGAATGAATAATCAGGGTCACTAGATAAGTAACACAGGCAAGAATACAGTTACTTGACACCTTCAATGAGATCTCTGCCTTCTAAGAATTTTTGGTTTAATAGCATTAAATTTAACGCCAACTATACTGTAACAAGCACAATGAAGGGAACCCCTAGCCCAGAGTAGGGAATCAGGAATGAGGACAGCTGCTTACAGGAAACTTTCCAGAGCAGGCTAGACCTTAGCTGAATCTTCACAATTATATAGTAGCTGACTCAACCTTGTTTCATGAAACAAGGCTCCCAATATTCTGCTCTATACACTGAGCTTACTATGTTAAGTAAGATTACATAACAGTGATAACAATTTATTGAAATTTCCTATATAAATTTTGTAAACTGGATTTGTTACTTCTTATCCTACATCTTAAAAAATGAAGGTATTCTTGGTTCCTACTATGCAACACAGTACATTGTACCTAAAATGCACAAAATTACTGTCAAATAAAAGAGCCACTGACATTATGAAAGAGTAATCAATAAATTTCAAATGCCAAACGCTTTTTATAGTGGTCCAAAAGAAACAGTGCTAGATGAATCTAGTTAAATTACCCTCTAGAATAGTGCTGTCCAATAGAAATACAACGTAAACCAT
Source organism: Macaca fascicularis (assembly GCF_037993035.2). Lineage (NCBI taxonomy): Eukaryota > Metazoa > Chordata > Mammalia > Primates > Cercopithecidae > Macaca > Macaca fascicularis. The sequence goes on along the minus strand of NC_088381.1, from coordinate 98,406,068 downwards.
ATATGTAATTTAAAATTTTCCAGTAGCCACATTAAAAAATATAAAAAAGTTAAATAGTATATTTTTATTTCCAAAATATTATCGTTTTGTTCAATATGTAATCTACATAAAAATTATTAACAACAAATTTTAAGTTATTTGGTCACATAAGTTCTTTAAGTCATAATAAAATGACTATGGGCTGAAATGTGTCTCCCTGCACTTCATATGTTGAAGTAAATCTTAAGTCCTAGTACCTCAGAAGGTGACTATACATGGAGATAAGGCCTTTTAAGAGGTAATTATGGCCGGGTGTGGTGGCTCATGCCTGTTATCCCAGCACTTTGAGAGGCTGAGGCAGGTAGATCATGAGGTCAGGCGTTTGAGACCAGACTGACCAACATGGTGAAACCCCATCTCTACTAAAAAAAAATACAAAAATTAGCCAGGCAAGGTGGCATGCACCTGTAATCCCAACTACTCGGGAGGCTGAGGTAGGAAAACCGCTTGAACCCGGGAGGCGGAGGTTGCAGTAAGCCGAGATTGTGCCACTGTGCTCCAGTCTGGGTAACAGGGCAAGTCTCCATCTCAAAACAAACAAACAAAAAAAAGAGGTAATTACAGTAAAATAAAGTTAGATGGGTGGGCCCTAAACCAATATGACTGGTGTCCTTATAAAAATAAAAGAGATTAGGACATAGACAACACACTGACAGAGGGACAACTCATGTAGACACAGCTAGAACAGAGCCATCTGCAAGCCAAGGACAGAGGCCTCAGAAAAAACCAAACCTGTCAATACCTTGATCTTAAACTTCCAGCCTCTAAAATTATGAGAAAATAAATTTCTTTTAAGCCCCCCAGTCTGTGGTATTTTGTTAATGGCAGTCCTAGTGAACTAAGTCTTTACAGCACCTTGCAGTTTGGAAAAGGGAAATTTCAAGTGCTCAATAGCCACACGTGGCTACTGGCCACCAGATAGAACAGTGTGGCTCTAGAAAATAGAGTCTCGTGATAATACAACAGAGAAATAGGTTACATCTATACTAAGCACAAAAATTTCTCTGTAAACGGACGTAAATGTGCATTAGAAAATATCCCTCATCTCAGTTTAAACTTCTAACATCCTAAGAGCAAAACTACGTTTCACTAACTATAAAACCTACTTTGTCAGCAGAAGGTTTAAACAAGGAACCACTAAGAACAACTGAACTTTCAGAAATACCTATCAGGTGCATTATAGTCTCGCCCTTCTTTGCAACGACATCTTCGAACATCACAACGCTCATGGTGCTGCAGAAGCTCTTGATAAGCGTTTTCCTCTAATTCCCAGGAAGCATCTCTATGAAAGAAACAAGATATAAAATATGCTTTGACCTATAAATAATGTTACATAAGAGGATCAGGAATGAATCTAAAAATAAAACTTTTTTTTTTGAGATGGAGTCTTGCTCTTTCGCCCAGGCTGGAGTACAGTGGTACAATCTCGGGTCAAGAGCAATTCTCCTCTGCCTCCCGGGTTCAAGCAATTCTCCCTGCCTCAGCCTCCCAAGTAGCTGGGATTACAGGGGCCCGCCACCATGCCCGGCTAGTTTTTGTATTTTTTAGTAGAGATGGGGTTTCGCCATGTTGGCCAGGCTGGTCTTGAACTCCTGACCTTGGGTGATCTGCTCACCTCGGCCTCCCAAAGTGAGGGGAGGGATTACAGGCGTGAGCCACCGTGCCTGGCCTAAAATAAAAACTTTTATATACTTAGGAGAATAATAAAACTTGTCCTTTTTAGGATTCTCTTTAAGATATAAATCCATTCGTGTTATTTTATCATACAGTTAATTAGTCTCAATGAATTTTCACGATAAATGAAAAGTTAACAATAAATTTTTTACAACACATTTTTCCAAATATTTCACTTTCGATTTTTAATTTTAAGTTCACTATCATTATTTCTGGATTCTTCATGCTTAAGTATTAAGAAAATTCTTACATATTTTAAATCACATCTTGATTCTCTCAATTTATACATACCATTTTGAAGTCTTATAATTGTGTACAAAGTCAATCAATTAAAATTAGACATAGCTGAGCTACTTATAAAGAGATTATAAATCAATGAATGAGACATTTATGACACAGTCCTTGCTTTCCAAGAACTGGCCATCTGGGGGAGGAGGTTTTGCATTTCACCATTTGAAATGGCTACCTGTCCATGCTCACTGAATCAGACATAGGTGATCATTTCCATTGCTATTAAATCCTACATTTAAAATATCTCTTTTTATCATAAGGCTAAATGGTACTCACTTTTCAGGAATATGAATTCCCATTCTCAACATCTCTTTCTGAAAGATGTCACTATTACTGCATATTGTACACCTAAAGAAAAACACTCCCGCATTTATTGCTTGAACCTACAGTGGAAAATAGAAAGTCTACTGTTAATGATTTAAGTCTGTTATCAGGTGATGTATTATGTAACAGAACATGTGCTATTTTTAACAATATATTATGAAAACATTTTCTATGCCAGTGGGTTCTCAAACTTTGTCCTTATAAACTAAGTTATCCCACTGCTAAAATCTAGAATTCTTTTTTCCCCCAATGGTTAAAAAAAAGCTAATTAATACTTAGCTTTACATCACCCATATATTTTTTCAATCTTATTGTGTAATGTCATTTTACTTATTGTGTAATGTTACTAAATATTGTGTTGTCCTCTAAAATGTGAGAAAAAAATGAAACTCCTGAGTTACTTCATCTAGAAATGGCGTTTAAATGTTACATAAAAATCATCACTGGTTCTGTTTTTAACTCAATCTCTAAGAGAGCTTTCTTCCCAAACGAGAGAAGTATAAAACCTATCCTCATTGCTATAGCAAATATAGATACAGAAGCACCAGACAGAGGGTACTCAGAAGGAAACAGGAAACTGTAAGCCTACTGGAAAGAGTAGCCAGTCCCCAGTAAAAACTAGTACTATGCATTTAATTAACAGATAGTTAACTCCTGCTTTATAGATGCCAAACACCATGCCTCTAGAAGGAACTAACCCTTTTGACACTTGGATTTAGAATTCTGGCCTCCGGAATGGTGAGAGAATAAACTTGTTTTAAGCAGCCAATTTGCTATGGCAGCCCTAGGAAATGAATATACTACCAGTGCCACTAACTGAAATATAACAGTGGTATATAAATGGAAAAATTATTAAATGAGTCAATCACTAGCAAAATACAGAACAGTACCTAAAACACTTTGGAACTCTTAAGATTGCAATTAAAATGCTCACTGATTCAGGGATTACAGAGTTACTGCTGACCCCTTTGAGCACCACCTAGGTCACTGGAGAATACTTGGCCAACCTGAAACTCTCCCAATGAACTGACAACAAGGAATTCTAGTTTGAGTTCACAAATGGGACTCTTCTTTTCAAGGGTTCACAATATACATAGAGAGGATTCAGGTGTTTTAAGAAAATAAGGACAGGTTGAATATCCCTAATCCAAAAATCCAAAATGCTTCAAAATTGGAAACTTTTTGGTATTATGTACCAAAAATAAAACAAGACAGATTCAACTTCAAGGAATTCTAGTGAGTAGGTATACAGGTATAAAACTACAATATTATGTAAAAGTATGTGTGCATTTTAAGTATACACATGAAAGAAACAGGAAGGAGTATCTAAGTCTACACTGATAAATACGTCAGAGGGTTAGTAAAGCACAAGCTAAGTTTAGAAAAAGGAATAGAGGTTTGCCAGGAAAATAGGACAAAAGACATTCCAAGGATGGGGAATAATACATATGAAGTTTCCCCAGCAAGAGAGAGAATGTGCAATTAGGAAAGTACAATTAATAATATATTTAAGGATTACATTCTTGCCAAACTGAACTAAGTAGAGGCTAGGTAGGTAAGTTAAAGCCAGCAGTGTGAAGAATAAATTAATAGGCAATAAGGCCCCAGAGAAAGACCAACTAGTGGTCTACCAAAAACAGTGTCTGAAATTAAAGCAGTGAGAGTAGAATTGCAATAAAAAGGATACACAGAATATACTAAGTAGGCTTGATTACACTTGGAAAATGATTTATGGATGGTGAAGAGAGAAGCTAATAAAGAGGATTCCAGGTTCAGACAATTAGCAAGTGACATACACACACACACCCACCCATATATGGAAGGGAAACAACAGGTTATTGAAATCTCTGAATCTAAAGGATATTTGAGCAATTGCAGACAGATGCCAAGATCTTTAACTAAATATGGTATATGATAAAAGGAAGTATCTGGTAGAGAGGGGAAAAAACAGGATAAGACACATGGAAGATACCAACAAGACTAGAGCAACGATGGAAAAATCCAAGCTGAACAGTGATAATTCTCTAGACACGAGAGTGGAAAGTTTTTACCAATTTCTTTGATATCAATCTCTAGTCTCTTCTCCCAAAATCCCAATGTATAGCATTTGTAGTGGTTAGAAATAATAACATTTGTTTAACCACATACAGTTATCTAGATTGGATAAGACTCCATGTGCTATTTCAGTTAAGAACAATACTAGAGTACAAAAGTTATTGGAACTCCTTTAGAGAGAGTGACTCAAGAATTAGCCCCATCCTTAGTATGCTCTAATCAAGTATAGTAATAATTGCTTAGTGATATTTATTGTAGACAGGTGTCCATGTGGCTGTGATCTTCAGTTATATTTGCATAAAGTAGACCTAGTCTTTTTTGTTAGTAATATTATTTCTACTTTTTTAACGACAAAATTAAAACTCGGTATTTTCAGAATGTTCACCAAAGGCCTTAACGATACTAGGTCAAGTTTGAGAACCTTTCTTTGCTTAATAACATATAAATGAGAAAAATCTTATGAAAAATAACACACTGCTACAAAATTAACAAGACGACACATTTGGCAGCAATTATATTCATCCAAATACAAACCCTTAATTAAAACAAATTACTTTTTAAAGATTCTCATATAATATGAATAGGTAAGGATAACACTTCACAATGTTGTTTATTAACTGCACTCTCTAGGATCCTTTTATAAACACCTCTTTGCAAGTATTAAATGAATTTCTAATATTTCCCCAACAAAACAGGCTTCATCCTGCATTTTTTTTTTTTTTAAAGATAGAATCTTGCTCTGTCGCCCAGACTGGAGTGCAGTGGTGCTATCTCGGCACACTGCAACCTCTAACTCCTGGGTTCAAGCGATTCTCCTGCCTCAGCCTCCCGAGTAAATGGGATCACTGGTGTGCACCACCACACCCAGCTAATTTTTTTTGTATTTTTAGTAGAGACAGGGTTTCACCATGTTGGCCATGCTGGTCTTGAACTCCTGACCTCAGGTGATCTGCCCTCCTCGGCCTCTCAGAATGCTGGGATTACAGGCTTGAGCCACTGTGCCAGGCCTTCATCCTGCACTTTTAACTGAATAGTCCTAAGTATAAAAGTTCAAGGTCCACACCACAAAAAAAAAAAAGGTATCAAACTTTACTACTTTTAGTACTGTTAGTATTTTTAAGATTTTATTGAAATAAGAGAATTTACATCTTTTTTTGTTTTTGAGACAGAGTCTCCCTCTGTGGCCCAGGCTGGAGTGCAATGGCACAAACTTGGCTCACTGCAAGCTCCACCTCCCAGGTTCATGCCATTCCCCTGCCTCAGCCTCCCTAGTAGCTGGAGCCCACCACCACGCCCAGCTAATTTTTTTTTTTTTTTTGTATTTTTAGTACAGACGGGGTTTCACCGTGTTAGCCAGGATGGTCTTGATCTCCTGACCTCGTGATCCACCCACCTCGGGCTTCCAAAGTGCTAGGATTACAGATGTGAGCCACCACGCCCGGTCTACATCTTTTAACTGTTAAAAATATGTCTGTGGACAATTAGTAATAATAATCTTTCATTTTACTAAACAATAATAAAATTTAAGAAACAGTAGTAAACTTAAGCTTATCAGCTGGCACTTTCACATGTACATATTACATATTTGATGTTACTAATAACTGGAATCTTTTTAAAGTTTTCAAGTATTTTCAGAATCAAAAAATATTAAATTGTCTAATGTTGTGTGTTTTATCATATTCTATTTACTTGAAAAGTAGTAATAAGGTTTGATACATAAGATGACTCTCAAAGAACCAATATTTTTAATTAATTGACAGTAATTAACTCCCTGTTAAGAAGGTATGGTAAAGTGTTTACCAAAGGGAAGAAAAGCCTACTAATGGTTAAATATCTTAACTTGCTATCAAGCTTCTTATCATTTCAAATATCCTGGTTTTCCAGCTTAAATATGTAAATGAAACTTAGGAATTAAAATCTAGTTTATTCATTGTGAAATCAAACAGAATCCTTAGGTAAAAACAACAAAATTCTGTAAGTATAAATATACACTAAAAAGTTTCATCTAAAGTATTTTTTGAATCTTAATTGCATACTTAAATAGGGTGAATTTTGTATATAAAATGTGCTTCAAATTAAGTGCTTTAAAGCTGTTTTAAAACTAACAAGTGATAAGAGCTAATACACACGTCAATTCTTTCTAATTTAAAATTTAAATCAGTAAGCCATAATTTTATATCAATCAGAGAAAGCTTACAAAACATGTATCTTACCTGTAAACAGTCTCTATGAAACCAAGCGTTCTTACAACAAGGACTTCGTAATATGTTATAACTTGGAATAGGCTCAATAAATTCCAAGCAAATGGTGCAAGGTAAGGACTCTCTATAATTATTAGATGTAATTATTTGAACAGGTCGATGGTTCCAACAAAATGACCTAAAAATGCAAATTATTTAAAAAAAAAATTTCATGAACTGAAAGCAAAACTTGGAAAACACCGTAATTTACATATATAAAATAAAATTCATTCGTCTCCATCTTATAATTCACCCACAACAGACTGAAGAGTTAAAAATTAAGTCTCACAATCTATGACCAAGGAGAGAGCTGAACCTTCAAAATCTGAACTTTTCTGTAGTGAGACTTACTTATACAGAATTTCAGAAACTAATTATGTTGAGAATCCTATGTAATATTGCCAGCAATGCAGTATACACATTATTGTACTCAACTACTGGGTACATACTGTTATGCTCAAAATCGTATAAAATTAAAGGAGGCAGGAACTTATGCCTAAAAAATAATTTAGTCATATAACACATAAAATGCAATTAATAACCTATTCCCAATTCACTTTATCTCCATTTGTGTTTTCTAAACTGTAGTTTTCTTACATGGTAACAACCCATTAAATAGGTCAAAAATCCAAATACTAAAAGAAATAGAATACTTATGATACCAAATGTCAAAATTTACAAAATCTTGATGTTTAAAGTTGTGCTCAGGAAGCAAATATTTTCAGGGTATCCTAGGGCATAATATTTATTTTGTGGACTCAATCAAATTTACATGCCTTTGATTTACTCAGTGAGAAATGCATACAGCCCTGTGAAGAGTAAGTCGACAATAATTCTAAAGAGTGACACAGAAATCTAGAATTATGTAAAGGTGGAGATTTTCACTGAATTATGGATAAATTAACAAGTTCATGTTATATCCAAAAGCTGAAATTTGAAGATGAATACTAATCATTAGGTCCATCCTAGACATGGTAATTCTCAAGACTTGGCACACAGAAATGACCCCATAAGGGTGGGTAGGAGGGTAATATATAATGTTATATCTAAACTCTAATGCTCTAAACAGAAAATTTATACTAGTATTGTATCATTGGGATATGTATTTTCCACTATTCTTTAACATTGAACTTTCATATTTAGCAGTTAAATAACTCACGCAAAATTGCCAGTAAACTGGAAAATACATTCTCTCTGAAGTCCACATGGGAAATGATAACTTCGTTTACATCGAGGTGCAACACATCCAATTGAAGCACCATTTTTCTTGCAAACACAGCATTTCTAGAAGAATATGTGAAAACAGGGGTCACAACATAAAAAATCTGAGTACTATAGTATGATCAAGACATAAATAGATACTCCTTGTGGGGAATCTGAAAATTATTTCTTCACGTAACAGCTGTGATAATGGTATGTTAAATAAATTTCCTGAAAAAACTGTTTTACCCAGAAACAATCTAAAGACAACAAAGATTCACTCCTATAACAATTTCGATAAAGAAAACATCTCTTGCCTAACACATGGATAAGACAGAGAAGCCCCTTTTCCTTCCTACTAAAATATTTTAAATTGAAGGGTTTACAAACATAAAAGCTATATACATAAACATCTCATTGAAATCTCAAGAGAAAGCACATAAATTAGGCAATACTCATCAAGAATAGGAAAATACTATAAACCAATTTATAAAAAAATGGCTAAGATCACTCTATTCTGAACAAATGAAAAAGTGTTAAGACACCTATAGTGGATTTAGAGTGGTCTCCAAAAAGTTATGCTCAGGTCCTGACTCCCAGTAACTGTGAATGTGAACTTATTTGGAAACAGGGTCTTTGCAGATGTAATTAAGTTAAGGATCTTGAGATGAGATCATCCTGGATTTAGGGTAGTCCTTAAATCAAATAACCGATGTCTTTACAAGAGAAAGGAGAGGGAGATTTAAGACACAGGCATATACAGAGAAAGGTCTGTGAACACAGAAATAGACTGGAGTTAGGCTGTCACAAGCCAAGGTACTCCAAAGATTGCCAGTAGCCATGTGAAGCTAGGGGAGAAGCATGGAATTAATTCTCCCTCAGTGCCTCTAGAAGGAACCAACCCTTTTGACACTTGGATTTAGAATTCTGGCCTCCGGAATGGTGAGAGAATAAACTTGTTTTAAGCAGCCAATTTGCTATGGCAGCCCTAGGAAATGAATATACTACCAGTGCCACTAACTGAAATATAACAGTGGTATATAAATGGAAAATTTATTAAATGAATCAATCACTAGCAAAATACAGAACAGTACCTAAAACACTTTGGAACTCTTAAGATTGCAATTAAAATGCTCACTGATTCAGGGATTACAGAGTTACTGCTGACCCCTTTGAGCACCACCTAGGTCACTGGAGAATACTTGGCCAACCTGAAACTCTCCCAATGAACTGACAACAAGGAATTCTAGTTTGAGTTCACAAATGGGACTCTTCTTTTCAAGGGTTCACAATATACATAGAGAGGATTCAGGTGTTTTAAGAAAATAAGGACAGGTTGAATATCCCTAATCCAAAAATCCAAAATGCTTCAAAATTGAAAACTTTTTGAGTGCCAACATGATGCTCAAAGGAAATGCTCATTGGAGCATTTTGGGTTTTGGATTTTCAGATTAGAGGTGCTCAACTGGTAAGCAAATATTCCTAAATCTGAAAAAAATTTCAAATGTAAAATTTCAATCTAAAATTCTGGTTCTAAGCATTTTGGATAAGGGATATTCAATCTGTAGTTCCAAACCATAAGGGGACCTTTAGAGACCACCTTTTACCACAAGCTCACTATCACCAGGAAGTTTAGGAATTGATACTAATATCTCACATTTAGTATCTCGCATAGTCCTTAGATTCATGCTAACCTTTCTCCCAAGGTTTTTCCTTGTGCCCTAGAACCTCTCTTTTTACCATTAACTCTCCTATCTTCTCGATATCTTCAAAAATAACTGCCTCCACTTCTTTGCCTCAACTAAAATAATAAATGTTTCTATGTGCTTCCCTTGTAGACCTTCTTGAATAAAGCTGTTTATTTTTCCATCCTCCTTAATTTCCAGACTTGACACAGGGTAGGACATGGACAGGCGCAAGAAAGGGGACAAAGAGAACATTATTTTAGTTCTCTGTTCAATATTATAGGCCAACTTCATTTTCACACTTTGAAAAATTTGGACCTTTGAGCCTAATGACATTTACCTTTCTGTTATCTGCTAACTTCCTAGGCACTCTTCCACCTCAAGACTTTGGCATCTGTCGAAACAAAGTCTAAACAACTTCAGCATTTATGGGACAATCTTTCTGTGACTTCTTCAACTATAATGTGTCAGTGTCCTTCATTTCCCCTCCAGTGTAATGATGAATCCCCTCATCACCCAAAATGCTCCCCCATGAAAATCATTAATTCCAGTATTGCATTCTCTAAACAGAACTCCCTATACTTCAAATCTCATTCTTTCTCATTATTTTTACTCAGACCATATGGAGACATTTCCCTGCATACAGCATAGTGGCTAATACACAGAAGATGCACAAATGATAGCTGAATGAGCAAGGAGTTAAAGTTTAGAATGCCTATCCTAGAGAATAGAAAGGGGCACTGAATATAACCACACAATGTCAGAAAAGGGTCAGGAGATACGGAGATCATGAATTGCCAGTCTGCAAAGCTGTGTAATTTCTAACTCAACCCAACATTCCAATCTCAGCAACTGAGGTATTAGAATAAAAAAGTAAACGGTTGGGTTGACTCAGGATTGAAGGTTTGCAGAATGGCAGAGTGGAGTTATGATCATAATTCTGATGGTCAATTCTGATGGACATGTTGGAATAAGATAAGGAAGTGAAGTCGGTATTGTCACATGTATTATCCAGGGTCAATTAAGCTTTCTTTCATGGGCAAAAATATAAACTGTCCTCCTAAAACTTACCATATTTAAATGACAAAAATATGCATTGAAGCATATAATCAAAGTCATAAATTTCTAGTACAGAAACCAACAGAAAATACTTCCCAAGTATTGGCAATATTTATGGCATTTAGTTAATAATAAAATAATTTACTTACCAGTTTAGAAGCTCTATTCACTTCCTTCCTGATATCTTCTATTAGAAAACCATAAACTCCTTCTTCTTCTTTACCTCTCTGCCAAATTCCACTTGACATCAACTATGAATATATTCTCAATTAGAAAATAATCTCTAAGAAACTAGTTGGGCACTAAAAATATATATCCATACTATTCAGTCTAATAAAAAAATAGACATAAAATGGCTCAAATTTCAAGTAGTTCCCTAGAGGAGTTATTTTTCATGGTGAAAGTAAGAGCTTACTTACATTGTTTGATTCAGAAGGCATTGTATATTATCAGCTTGTATATCCTAATAAGTTTCTAAAAGTATTCCAGGAAGTAACAGAAAAAGAAAGAAAAAGAAAAGAAGATAGGAAGGAAGGCAGAGAGTGGTTAGGTGGGTTAGAGGAAGAAAAAAAGAAAGAAAGAAGACCTACAATTAAGCTTAACAAAAAGGAGTGGTGAATACAGATCGCGACAATTCAGATTAATTCAGGCTAACTCTAAATCTAGTTGAATTCTGAATCATTAAGGCAGTATTTAAAAGAAAACCTATTAAACCCTAGACAACATAAACATTTGAATTTTAAAATCCAATGCGACAGTAACGAATGTTTGACTGTTTTAAAATTTGACTTAAGCTTCACTGTTTATATATGTTAAGAAAGCCTGAGTCAGAAAACGTGTAGAATGTGAATAAGAAATCCAGGCTTGAAAGCCAGGCTTCGCTGAAACTTGTGGAACCCTAGGCAAGTAATTTAATGTCTAAAACCTTAAACATGAAAATAAGAACACTGGATTAGATTGTATCTAAGTCTCTTTCCGCTCTAGCATTCTATTACCATTTGTAACATCACTATACTTTTTTGTTCATAATGAAATAGAATATTAAAAGAGTTGAGTCTGGGGTCAGTATTTTTTTTTAAAGTATTACACTCACTTAATAAGACAGAACATAAGGGAAATTTTGATATGATCAACTTAAATTATTACATAATTCAAAAACACTTTGTAGAGCAAATTTGTGATTAGAATTTTAACCAGTATATCGTAAAGAAAAACAAGTGATAACAAGTGACACACACTAAGAATTTGTTATGAAAACATAACCTGCAGACAGATAAAACAGCTCTCCTAATTCTACTGCATAAAAAGTAAAATAATATAATCTTCCTTTCCTGATTGAAAAAAAAGTAAAATAAACATACAAAAATGAAAAGATTTTCTTTTTACTGCAAAACGTAATAGACTCTAACTTATAAACATATTTGGAATGACAACTTCATGTTCTCTTATAAGTAAGTTCCCAGGCCAGTGTACTACTCTATTTAACCTATGAGGTACTGAAGCACAAGACTGTAGTCTTAGAGGACCAAGGAATACTTTAGGTGGTTTCTCAAAGAAGCACTGAAATAATTTTAACATGGATAGTGGTAGATTCGAAAATATGTCCACAATTTGTTGATAGTTCTTCCTTCAAGAAATGGTGCTTAATTCCCCTTGAGTGTGGGCTACTAGACTTAACGATTTGTTTCCAATAGAATAAAGCAAGAGACATTAGTGAGCGGTTGTGATGACTAGGTCATATGGTTCCATCTTGATTTCTCTCTCACTGTCTCCCTCTCTCTCATCATTTGCTTTGGGGGAAGCCAGATGCCATGCCATGAGTAGCCTTATTTACCAAGAGGCCCAGGAGGTAAGGAGCTGAGGTTTCCTGACAATAGTCAGGAGATATTGAGGCCAAAAGCCACATGAAAGAGCCATCAGAGGTGAATGGATCCTGCAACCTAGTAAAGTCTTCAGCTGTAATCTGACTGATATCTCAAAGATAACCTCATGAGACTCTGAGCCCGAACTATCCAGCTCAGCCAAATTCCTGACCCTCAGATACTGTGTGAGATGACAAACGTTTTATCTGCTAAAATTTCAGAGTAATTTGTTAAGCAGCAGATAACGATACAGTATCAAGAAACACTGTATGTACTAATGTAAGGTAGTAATGTGGCATGCTAAGGCAGTAACGTGTCACTAATATCTTAAGGCACGAATTCAGTGAGGTGAGAAATTGGTGGAGGGGAGGGGAAACAAGGGAGAGACTAACTCTGAGTATGAAAACACTCATTTGCTTTCTTCTGAGTGATGCATAAAGTAACTGGTTTCCTTTTCCAAAAATATTTATTACCTTTAGCCAAAAGGTTTCTTTTCAGGTTCTGTGTGAAATAAAATACTTTTATTCTACTCCCTGAACCCTCAAACAAGTCTTTTCTCAGATTTATCACTAGCAACAAATGAAGTAAGAAAGTGGTAAAAGAAATACCCACTTTATAGACCTAATCCTTTTCTCCTTTTTTCACTTAGGCCTTAAACAGAAAGAAAGAAAGAAAGAAACAAACAAACAAACAAACAAGTAATAATGATAGGTCTTTATATGTACCAAGTAACTTCAGAATCTTAGAATTCAATATAAAAAAGTCTATTTTTAGAGATAGACAAAATGAGATCTGGAGAAGTTAAATGACTTATCCAATTCTCAGAAATCAGTGTCCGAATCTTACTATCTTCTTTAGAATACCAAATTTCTAAAATTTAATTATAAATTATACTCACCAAACAGTAGTAATGTACAGTGAGATTCCATTTCTCCTTAGTTTTCTTTTCTCCATATTTATTAGGACAGTCATCGTTTTTTCGACAGAAAACACAAGCTAACAGGTAAAAAGTAAATAGATATAAAAATATATTTAAATTTTTCAAAAAAACCTGTGGAACTGGTGCTTCCCTCAATTTCTGTGTTAAAGTCTTTCTGGGAGAGCAAATCATATAATATTGACATCAGTAACTTAAAATTTCCAATACCTACTTCTGACACATTACTGTAACTTTATGCTCTTCACCAATCTTTAATGATAAATTCCAGTGTACGGTTAAAATGGCAATTTATGAAGTAACATCACTGAAAATGACAGACTGGGGAACTACAAAACTCTGATTAAACTGCCAAAAACTGTTAGAATTAACTTTTTAGAAGCTCTACAATCTAAATAAAAACTTACAAAAATTAGGAGAATGCTTAATGAAGAAACAAACTACTAATTTTGATGAGAACATTTTAACTTACCCACCTACCATTCCCCACTGCCCAGCTGGGCAGTGGTTTTGGGGTGGCCCATGTTCCTGGTACAGATTACTGGTCCAAGAGGGGGTAAAATGGACCTTGTTCTAAAAAAAAAGTGATTGTTTTGACTTGTATGATGGTTCCCTGAGGGATGAGCTCAGATGCTTGCCTTTCTTTCACCTGCTTCAGAACATTCTCAGGGCTAGAGCCTCTGCTGTTTGTCAAAAAACATTTGAAACAAATATACTAGCTGTAGTAGCCTAGGACAAGGGAAAACAGACAGGGAAAGCAGCAGACAGACTGAAAGGCATAGGAAAGAAGAAAAGAGGGTACACGAGGGAATAAAAGTTTGGAAAACCTTCTGCATAATACTGGAGAATCTAGAAGTCCACGTGCATGCCCAGAGATGTACACATGCTCAGAAATGACCCAAGAAATCCTAAGCTGTCACCTCTGGCTGATTTTTAGGCTCATGCAAGCCTATGTTAAAAAAGAAAATCCCAAATCAATAACCAACCTACAATTTAAAGAACTAGAAAAAAGAAGAAACTAAATCCAAAGCTAGCAGAAGAAACAAAAAAATAATGATTAGAGTAGATATAATCAAAATAGAGAATGGAAAAACAATAGAGGGAGTAAAGAAAAGTTGGTTCTTTTTAAAGATCAACAAAATTGATAAACCTTTAGACTAACCAAAAAACAGGGGAGAAGATTAAAAACTTACAACAAAACTACAGTAAGCAAAACAGTGTGGTAGTGACGTAAGGATAAACATATAGATCAATGAAAAAGAGTCCAGAAATAAATATATACATCTATGGTCAAATGATTTTCAACAAGAGTGCCAAGACCATTCAATGGTGAAAGAATAGTCTCTTCAACAAATAGTGCTGGGACAACCAGTTACATGCAAAAGAACATAGATGAACCCCTACCTCGCACCATATATACAAATTAATTCAAAAACAGTCAAGGACCTAAAATAAAATTCTTAGCAGAAAGAATAAGGGTAAATCTGTGTGACTTTGGATTTGGCAATGGTTTCTCAGAGTTCACATGACACTAAAAGCACAGGTAACAAAAGAAAAAAATGATAATTGGACTTCATGAAAATTTAAAACTTTTGTTCCTGAAAGGACACTACCGTCTGGGTGCAGTGGCTCATGCCTGTAATCCTAGCACTGTGCGAGGCCCAGGCAGCAGATCACAAGGTCAGGAGTTTGAGACCAGCCTGGCTAACATGGCGAAACCCTGTCTCTACTAAAAAAAAATTCAAAAATTAGCTGGGCATGGTGGTATGTGCCTGTAATCCCAGCTACTCGGGAGACTGAGGCAGGAGAACTGCTTGAACCTGGGAGGTGGAGGTTGCAGTGGTGAGCCAAGATTGTGCCACTGCACTCCAGCCTGGGCGACAGAGCAAGACTCTGTCCCCCCCACAAAAAAAAAAAAAAAAAAAAGACACTATCAAGAGAGTGAAAGACACTCTACACAATGCAAGAAAATATTTGAAAACTACATATCTAAGGATCTAGTATCCAAAATGCATTAAAAAAAAAACCTCTTATAACTCAACAAAATCACCAACAATCCAATTTAAAAATAGGCAAAGGCTTTGAATAGACATTTCTCCAAAGAAGATATACAAAGAGCCATTAAACACATTAAAAGATCCTTAATATCACTGGTCAGCAGTCAACAGAGAAATGTAAATAATAACCACAACGAGATACCACTTCACACTCACGAGGATAGCTATAATCAAAATGTCTGACAATAACAAGTATTGACAAAGGACTGGAAAAATCAAAACCATCACACACTGCTAGTAGAAATATAAAATGGAGTAGAGCCTTGGGAAATAGTCCAGCAGTTCTTCAAAATTTAAACAAAGAGTTACCATATGACACAGTAATTCTATTTCTGGATATATATATCAAAGAACTGAAAACAGATATTCACACAAATACTTGTAAACTAATGTTCATAGCAGCACTGTTCACAATAGCTAAGTAGAAATAAGCCAAATGTCCATCAAAGGATGGATAAATGGAAAAACAAAATATGGTATGCCCATATGATGGAATATTATTCAGCAATAAAAAGGATGAAAGTAGTAATACATGCTATAGCATGAATAAACCTAGAAATATTATGCTAAGTGAAAGAAGTCAAGCACAAAGGGTCACAGTATTACTCAATTTACTTATGGATTACTTTATCCAACATAAGTAAATCCACAGGGACATACAAAAAGCAGACTAGTGGTTACCAGGGCTGATGACAGGGAAAATGAGGGGTGACTACTTAATAGGTACAGGGTTTCCTTTGAGGGTGATTAAAATGTTTTAGAACTAGATAGTGGTGATGGTTTCACAACATTGTAAATGTACTAAATGCCACCAAATTGAACACCTCAAAATAGTTAAAGTGTGAATTTTATGTCTATTTTATCCACCCCTCCCAACACACACACAAATACAACTTGTAGAGTCAGAGATCTGAGTTAAGACTCAACTAATGCTTTTTTAGAAAACTGTATATACTCACAATGTTTAGCACGATGTTTTGATATATGTACACATTGTGGAACAGCTAAATGGAGCTAATTATCATATGTATTACTTCACATATTTACCACTTATTTGTGGTGAGAATACTTAAAATCTACTCTTACTAATTTTCAAGTATACAATACATTGTTACAAACTATAGTCACCATGTTGTATAATAGATCTCTTGAACTTATTCGACCAGTCTATTATAAAATTTTGTATCCCTTCACCAACATCTCCCAATCCTCCCAACCACTGGTAACCACACTATACTGTTTCTATAAGTTTGACTTTTTCATATTCCACACATAAGTGAGATTATGCAGTATTGTCTTTCTGTAACTAGCTTATTTCACTAGTGCTTTATGACTCCATTTCCTCATCATAAAAATGAGGATAATAGTAGCTACCTCAAAAACTATGCCTTAGTGAGGACTAAATAAGACAGTGTATATTAAAATAATTAACAGGATATGACATATAGACAGAACTCAATGTTAGAATTAAAATAACTAATCTTTTCTGATATATGTTTACTTTTACAGAAAATTTTATTAAGATGCTAATGAAACAAGTTGAAAATCACTAGCTGAAGAGAAAAGACAGGATCCCTAAGAAGTAGATCCCTACAAGATGAAGGATGCTTGCATCTCTAAATGATTGCATGCCACAGAAACTCCCTAACTGCTCCATCTTCCTTAACCCATGCATACTGGACTGTAACCTGACCAAGTAATAAACTTCTATTGCTTTAAACCAGTAAGATGTCAGGGTTTACCAGTTATGGAAACTAGTATTATTTACCTTGACTAATATATGTAATCAAGAATAGATGTCACATGTTAAAAGTTATTATATTTGTTAATAGGCAGCTCACCAAATAGATTCTAGAACTGAAAGAAATAGGATGAGCTCATATTTAATATAGGGAAAGAGCCTAATTATTCTGCCCTCCCTCACTCCAGTTTAAAGGGATAAGTCATAACTCAAAAGTCTCTCTCCTAACCCTTTAAAATATTTCAGCTCCTCTTCCTTCCCTTCCATACAAGGGAGCTGTTCACATTAACGCCAGTAAATTGCCATTTATTCATATTGGACATCCTACACCAGTAAGCTCCACCTTAACTCCATCCCCAATACCTACACTTTTACCTACAAGTGTACATAAAGCTCAAGAGAAAGAGGACTATGTAGAATTAGCTCAATCTACAAAACAGGAGTCCTTGTGAACTGGCTGAAACTATAGAAGAGGGAAAATTCTTGCCATGAACCCGGGACGGAGGTGCATCTGCTGTATGCTGTGGACCTGTGGTTTTCCATTTGTTCCTTTCTCCCTCTGTCTCCCTCTACCCAGTATGGAGGGCCCTGAATGCAGAACAGACTAGGTTTCAGGAATGCATTTTTATAAGTAGATTATTTTTATATTCATTTGTACCTTCCTGCTTTTAATGTTTAAAATTTGGTAAAATTGCCCTGATTTCATTATATTTATCATTAAGATTGCCATTTAGTGTAGTAAATGACACTCGTTTCTATTACAATAATGAAGTAGTTTCTACCTTAAATACATTCATGTAAAGAAACAGTCAATCTTAGGAAAAAGTATCAATAGTAGGTGTGTATTTGCATTTGGCAAATGCATAGAGGTAGTCCATGAAGTATGAAGTTTCAGAACTATTAGCATAGCTGACAGAAGTCTGGAGGCAGAAGCAGGGAAAGAAAGTAGAAGAGGTTTAGGAGCACACATTTCCTTTTCCAACAAAATGTGGTGTCAAAAGATACTCTAAAAGTAATGGTCAAGATATAGAGTTGTAAGAATATTATTTTAATTTTAGAGGGAATTTAAAAAGATCTAAAATACAGTGGGTGAGGGAGCGTGGCAGAAGTGTGTAATCATTTAAATTCCTCATCATATAAACAGATACTGTTTATAATAAATGAAGAAAACAACAACTAAAAGCAAAGGTCAAAATGGACTGCATCTATTTGGGAAGATTGTTATGAGCACGTAGAGGTAAGTTTTCCTTTTCCTTTTTTTTTTTTTTTTTTTTTGAGACAGGGTCTCCCTCTGTCACTTAGGCTGAAGTGAAGTGGTGCGATCTCTGCTCACTGTAACTTCTGCCCCCCCCCCCCCGGGTTCAAGTGATTCTCTTGCCTCGGCCTAGCGAGTAGGTGGGATTACAGGCATGCACCTCCTGGCTAATTTTTGTATTTTTAGTGGAGATGAGGTTTTGTCATGTTGGCCAGGCTGGTCTTGAACTCCTGACCTCAAGTGATTTGCCCGCTTCAGCCTCCTAAAGTGCTGGAATTGCAGGCATGAGCCACTGCACCTGGCCAGTTTTTCTTTTCATGTTAAACTTTTACACTGTTTAAATTGTTCTCATCTGCATTTTTTCCTTTAAATAATTGTTTTATTGAGATACGAATCATATCTTGTATATATACATTAGAAATAAAATTTGGCAAATACATTGTCTTCTGATAGGTTTTTGTTGAAATAAATATATGCAGTATTATACTTTAGTACGTGGACAAACGAACTAAGTATGTGCCAGGGAATTCATTCCTCTTCAGTCCTAATGTTTCAGAAACATATTTAAAACTCACTGTAATAAAATTATTTTAAATACAGTTACTTACCAAGGTTCTGTGAGTCACCAGGTTTATTTTCATTCATTTTACTAGGAAAAATAACATTAATACAGTCATCTTAATTGCAAAAGTCTCAAATTAACAACTTTTATTAAATGCAGTCAATGCATAATGACAAATAAGTCATATAAAACTCTAGTACTTTAATTTTTCTTACCTTTAATACATCTAAGACCAGTAGTTCTCAACGGGGGTGTTAAGAGTTGGGGAACATTTTTAAAATTAAAGGGAATGTTTTTTAGTTGTCAAAACAATTAAGATGACCACTGGTATTTAGTGGAAAGAGGCCAGGATTATAGGACATCTTGCAATGCACCAAAAAATCCTACATAACAAACAATAGTGTAGACTTTCAAATTTCCATCTGGACATTCAAGTAGGTTAAAAAAAACCTATTTGTAATTATCTTAACCTAGAACCTAAGCCCATTTTACATATTAACAAATTATATTTCCAGAACTACAACTCCTATGTCAATCAAGGAAATTTCTATTTAAGTTTTCTTCAAAGCTTTAGCCAGAATTGTTCATCATTTAGGAAAAAAGAAAAAAACCATCATCAATAGCAATGCCATTCATATTTATGCAGCCTATAAAACAATCCTGTGGCTGGGTGCAGTGGCTCACACCTGTAGTCCCAGCACTTTGGGAGGCTGAGGCGGGTGGATCACCTGAGGTCAGGAGTTCGAGACTAGCCTGGCTAACACGGTGAAACCCCGTTTCTACTAAAAATACAAAAAGTTAGCAGGGCGTAGTGGCATGCGCCTGTAATCCCAGCTACTTGGGAGGCTGAGGCAGGAGAATTGCTTGAATTCGGGAGGTGGAGGTTGCAGTGAGCCAAGATCACATCACTGCACTCTAGCTTTGGCAACAAGAGTGAAACTCCGTCTCAAAAACAACAACAAAAAACAAAAACAATCCTTGATTAGTCTATACCATATTTGTGGCTGTTGCATTTGCCAGGATTCTATATAGGACTGCAGGCACCTGACTGTCTCATTACCTCTTCTAGTACAGTGGTGCTCAACCATTTACATACTGAAAGACACTGGTCTGTCCCTATCTCTTCACTCCCCACTAGTTAAACAAATAAAAATACTTACAATCATTACTGAAATATAACTTTTTTCTAAAAGATCAAAGAAAGGAAGACTGACATCTTAATAACATTAATGTTTCACTTTACCAAGTGTATATGAACATTTCTAGCCTACTAGAAATGTTAATGAAATTTAAGTATAATGTATGTGCAATCTCTTGGTATTTAAGTGGAAAAGAATAAACATCTTAATGCCACTAGGTAAATATAACCTCATTTATAGTTGCAAAAACCAGTTCTCAGAAAGGTTAAACACCTGTCCAAGGTCAAGGAGTTAGTTGGTGGGAATACACTAATCCATAGCTGAGTGACTGCAGATTACACCATGGCACTTCACATGAAAATAATGAAAGAGCACAAAAATAATACAGAATATTATATATCAAAGAGTGAAAACGACAAATAAAAATTGTTATCAGATTTCATGAAATCTAAGACACCACAAAATGTAGGACACAGATTATTTTATGAAGACTGATTAACCAAATTAAACTGATACAATGCTTCCTTACAATCAGAATTTATATTTCATACTGACTGTAAAAAGTGTTTCGGATTTAAACATAGATTCGCTCATATGCATTTCCATGTTTTCCTAAAGTCATAGTCCAAATTTCTTAAATGGCTTTGACTCTAAGCCTTCAATATTTTTTTATTCCTTACAAAATCATAGTCTATGCCATCAAGATTGGTATTCTTAAAAGAATGTATAAAACAACTAAGAGCCCAGTTTTAAGGGGGCTTTGGAGTTAAGTAGGTCTAGACTACTATTTTTCCTAGCTCCACTCCACAACTATTAATGTAGGGTTAAAGGAGCACTCCTTTATTGTCTCTTGGATTTTTTTTTTTCTTTCTCTTCTTTCTTTTAGAGGCACTAGTAATTCTCTACAGGTATATGATGGCGCTTTTGATGTTTATACATTTTCAAACAATAACTGCAGAACTGCCTTAAGTGAACAAACTGATTGAGGATCACAAGCTATAGAACATCATTTTAAACATGCTGATACATCTAAGACCAGTTCTCAATAAAACTCAGAAACAGATCCATATTTTTCCAGTCATTTTCAACAAAGACACCAAAGCAATTCAACGAAGGAAGATAAAATCTTTTAAACAAATGGTACTAGAAAAACTGAATACCCATATGGAAAGAAGTGTGTGTGTAGAAGGGGTGAATCCATCTTAAAATTGATAATATAATAGGAAGATAAAATGCCTCCTCTTAAAGGACTTCTCTACAATTCAACCTTTGGTGATGAATTCAACGTATCATAAATCAATCCATACACATGAATTTATTGCAGAAAATTCCATAAACACACAATAGTACTTCACTTAGAGTAAACATAAAAAGTTTAATTTATAAAGGATGTTTTAGTCATTCGACAACACAGATTTACGTCTACACTGTCATTCAATCTAGACACCACAAAATGTAGGGCATTTAAATTTTACCTAAATGCTATCCTTCTCCAAAATCCTGTACGAAATCTACTGTAACTCCGTTTGGTAAGAAGCCCTGTGGTTCCTCTCCTTTGCACTCTCTCTCACTGGAGTGGGTCAATAAATTTAATTTTATCAGACTACTGGTTTATCCCTGGTGGTGTTAGGCTGACTGGGCTAGGATGAGACAAAGAATAACACAAATGGCACAAAATGAACAATTAATGAATCTAGATAAAGGATATATAGGAGTTCCTTATGCTATTCTTACAACTTTTCTCTAAGCTTGAAATTATAACAATATCAAGTTACCTAAAAGTTGAATATTCTAAAGGCAATCCATAATTCATACTTTTGATCAGTTCACATTAGCCTTCTTCCTAATACCTAGTATGTGCAATATAACTTTTGTTTCTAACTATGAATGAGGATCACTTTATTTCAAACAAGTCTCCAAAACAAAACCTTAGCAAAAAATACTATTTACGTATTTTAGAGTTGAATTTTATAATTTGTTTTAGATGTTTTCCTTCAAGAATATGAATTTTAAGACTTCCCAAGTAGAATTTTAAAAAAATGGTATCTAAGTGTATATTTTAATAACAGTCCAAGTCTTAATAACAGATTGGGCTTTAGAAACAAAATAAAACCATTCCCTTCCCTGGAAAATCAACAATTTAATTAATACCTTCTGTCAAAAAGTATTCTGAGTGTCCTCCACTGCTTACCTCTACTTGATCAGTCAGTGATACACTTTCATACTTCTTCCTTCAAAAGGTAGGGCCTGCCCCTCTCCTTGATTGTAGATGTGCTTAGTGCTTGCTAACTTGCTTCAACCAAAAAGACTGTGGCAGAAATGACAATGTCATAAAAGGCATTGTGACTTCCTCCTCACTATCATGGATCATATGCTATGGAGGAAGACAGCTGCCGTGTCATAAAAATGGCATACACCATGGAGACATCCAGTTGGTAAGGAATGGAGGCATTCTACCTTCTGTCATGTGAATAAACCATGTTAGAAGTGAATCCTCTAGCCTCAATCAAGCCTTCATACGACTGCAGTTTGGCTAACAGCCTGAGAGCAACTTCATACAAGACCCTAAGCCAGAACCACACAGCAAAGCAACTCCCAAATTCCCGATCAAAAGAAACTATCAGTAATTAAATGTTTATTATTTAAAACCAGCAAGTTCTGGAGTTATCTGGAGTTATTTGTTACATGACAACAGATAACTAATACAAAAAAGTAAGTCAAATTCCTTCTCATTCCAGCCAGAATTTATTCAAACGGCTAACATTTGAATAAATAAACAGATCCTAACCACCCAACATTTTTTTCCTCTTTTTTTTTTTTTTTTTTGAGACAAAGTCTCGTTCTGTTGCCAGGCTGGAGTGCAGTGACACAATCTCGGCTTACTGCAACCTCCACCTCCTGGGTTCAAGTGATTGTTCTGCCTTAGCCTCCCAAGTAGCTGGGACTACAGGCGTGCCCCACCACACCCAGCTAATTTTTGTATTTTTAGTAGAGACAGGGTTTCATCATGTTGGCCAGGATGGTCTCAATCTCTTGACCTCATGATCTGCCTGCCTCAGCCTCCCAAAGTGCTGGGATTACAGGCGTGAGCCACCGTGCCTGGCCCCATCCAACATTTTCTAAAGTGCCTAATCTTACTGAAAAAGGTGACATTGAATATACAGAAAACATGCTGGAATCAGGCACTTGAAAGAGAAATAGATTGATTTTTTTAATCTAGCATTTTTAAGAAATGAACATTCTTGCTATAGAAATGACTTTATTTAAATCACTAATCAGAAAGGTTCAACTTAGTCTGTGCATTGCATTATTTGATGTACTCTAAATTCTTTCTCTTTACAACTCAGAAATGTTGTCTTTGGATGTCCTATACATAGCAAAGAATTAATTTTTCTGATTCAGCACTGCATAATAAAACATGATGCTTGTCAGATGCAGTTTGCAAACATTTTCTCCTATTCTGTAAGTTGTCTGTTTACTCCGTTGGTAGTTTCTTCTGCTGTGCAGAAACTCTTAAGTTTAACTAGATCCCACTTGTCAACTTTTGCGTTTGTTATGATTGGTTTTGGAGTCCTTGTCATGAAATCTTTGCCCATTCCTATTCCAGGATGATACTGCCTAGGTTGTCTTCCAGGGTTTTTATAGTTTTGGGTTTTACATTTAAGTCTTTAATCCATCTTGAGTTGGTTTTTGTGCATCGTGTTAGGAAGGGGTCCAGCTTCAATCTTCTGCATATGGCTAGCCAGTTATCCCAGCACCATTTAATAAAGAGGGAGTCTTTTCCCTATTGCTTGTTTATTGTCAGTTTTGTCAAAGATCAGACGGTCGCAGATGTGCGGCCTCATTTCTGGGCTCTCTATTGTGTTCCACTGGTTGATGTGTCTGTTTCTGTACCAGTACTATGCTGTTTTGGTTACTGTAGCCTTGTAGTATAGTTTGAAGATGGGTAATGTGATGCCTCCAGCTTTGTTCTTTTTGCTTAGGATTGCCTTGGCTATTTGCGCTCTTTTTTGGTTTCATATGAATTTTAAAACAGCTTTTTCTAGTTTTGTGAAGAATGTTATTGGTAGTTTGATAGGAATAGCAGTGAATCTGTACATTGTTCTGGGCAGTATAGCCATTTTAATGGTATTGATTCTTCCTATCCATGAACATGGGATGTTTTTCCATTTGTTTGTGTTTTCTCTGATTTCTTTGAGCAGTGCTTTGTAATTCTCACTGTAGAGATCTTTCACCTCCCTTGTTAGCTGTATTCCTAGGTAATTCATTCTTTCTGCAGCCACTGTGAACGGGATTGCCTTTCTGATTTGGCTCTAGGTTTGGCTGTTTTTGGTGTATAGGAATGCTAGTGATTTTTGAATGCTGATTTTGCATCCTGCAACTTTGCTGAAGTTGTTTATCAGCTGGAAAAGCTTTTGGGCCAAGACTAAGGGGTTTTCTAGATACAGAATCATGTCATCTGCGGAGATAGTTTGACTTCCTCTCTTCCTATTTGGATGCCCTTTATTTCTTTCTCTTGCCTGATTGCTCTGGCTAGGACTCCCAACACTATGTTGAAGTGGTGAGAGAGAGTATCCTTGTCTTGTGTTGGTTTTCAAGAGGAATGCTTCTAGCTTTTGCCCATTCCGTATAATGTTGGCTGTGGGTCTGTCACAGATGGCTCTCATTATTTTGAGGCATGTTCCTTCAATACTTAGTTTATTGAGAGTTTTTAACATGAAGGGGTGTTGAATTTCATCAAAAGCATTTATAAGGAACTTTAATTTACAAGAGAAAAACAACCCCATTAAAAAGTGGCCGAAGGATATAAGCAGATACTTCTCAAAAGAAGACATATACGTGGCCAACAAGCATATGAAAAAAAGCTCAACATCACTAATCATTAGAGAAATGCAAATCAAAACCACAATGAGATACCATCTCACACCAGTCAGAATGGCTACTATCACAAAGTCAAAAAATAACAGATGCGGGTAAGGTTGTGGAGAAAAGGAAACACTTGTATGCTGTTGGTGGGAGTGTAAATTAGTTCAACACTGTGGAAAGCAGTATGGCAATTCCTCAAAGAGCTAAAAGCAGAACTACCATTTTACAAAACAATCTCATTACTGGGTATATAGCCAGGGGACTATAAATCATTCTACCATAAAGATATATGCACACGAATGTTTACTGCACCACTATTCACAATAGCAAAGACATGGAATCAGCCTAAATGCTCATCAATGACAGAACAGATAAAGAAAATGTGGTACAAATACACCATAAAATGTTGCGCAGCCATAAAAAAGAATAAGATCATGTCTTTTGCAGGAACATGGATGGAGCCCGAGGCTATCATCCTTAGAACAGTAACACAGGAACAAAAAACCAAATATCGCATGTTATCACTTGTAAGTGGGAGCTACATGTTAAGAACTCATGAACACAAAGAAGGAAACAAGAGACATGGCATCTACCTGATGCAGGAGGGTGGGAGGAGGGCGAGGAGCAGCAAAGATAACTATTGGCTATTGGGATTAAAACTTGGGTGATGAAATAGTATGTGCAACAAATCCCTGTGACATGTTGTTTACCTATGTAACAAACCTTCACATGTACCCCCAAACCTAAAAACAAAAATGAACTGTATTTTATTTACTACAAATGCATGAAGGATCCTGGTCTGTATCCTGCACTGGGGAATAAAACTGCTCCAAAGGATGTCATTGAGGCAATTGACCAAAACAATATATTGTTGAAAGTATTTTATTTATGCTAAATTTCCTGAAATTGGTATCCATACTTAGGTTATTCAGTAGACTATCGCTGTTCTTAGGAAATACTGAAGTATTAAGGGGTAGGGGGACCAGACATATGCAACCTACTCTCCAACGGTTCAGAAAAGGGAAAGTACATGCAAATGTACAACACTGCAGAATGATAAAGTGAATGTGGAAAATAATAAAAAGTGGTTAATCTAGGTAAGGACATATGTAGTTCTTTGTACTTTTCTTGCAACTTTCCTGTAACTTTAGAATTATTTCAAAATAAAAAAGGTTTAAAAATAATTGAATTAAAAGTAATATAAAACATTCCCAAAAAATTCAAGATCACGACTAACCCAGTGTGATGGTTAATTTTATGTGTTATCTTTACCAGGCCACAGGATGCCCAGATAACTGGTTAAACTTACGTCTGGATGTGTCTGTGAGAGTGTTTCTGGAAAAGATCAGCATTTGAACTGGTGAATTAAGTAAAGCAGACGGCCATCCCCAGTGTGGGTAGACATTAGCTAGTCCACTGAGGGCCTGAATAAAACCAGAAGGCAGAAAAAGGTTAAATTTGCTCTCTGTCTGACTGCTTGAGGTAGGACATCAATCTTCTGTCCTTGGTGTTCCTGGTTTTCAGGCTTTCATATCGGAACTGGCACCTATACCATCAGCTCTTTGGCTCTAGACATTCAAACTACACCGCAGGACTTTCCTGGGTCTCCAGTTTGCAGACAATGGGGCTGTTCACACTACACAATCATGTGAGTCAGTACCTTATAAATTAATCAATCCTTCCCTCTCCTCTTCACACACACACACACACACACACACACACACACACACACACAAATGTATATCCTATTGTTTCTGTTTCTCTGGAGAACTGTGACTAATACACCCATGCTACCTCGGGATAGATAGTTAATACACTTTAGGTGCTCCTACAAATTTGGAGACAAAAAAAATACTCTTAAAGATTTGTTAGTAACTTGGGTTCACAGTAACAGCAAAGATAAAATTAGAAGAAAGACATTGAATGGTAGAGGTTAAAAGCTATTAGAATTTTTTTTTTCATGAATCAATTATTCACATTCTAGGAAATATATATATCTCAAAAATGTACATAAAAGCCAGGCACAGTGGTATGCACCTGTAGTCCCAGCTACTTGAGAGGCTGAAGCAGGAGGATTGCTTGAGCTCAGAAATTTGAGTTCACCTTGAGCGACACAGTGAGACCTCCATCAAAAAAAAAAAGTACATAAAACAACAGTATGATCTTCAATATTTTTTAACTATAAATTATTACAAAAAGTAGCATGGTATAGTAGAAAGAGGACTAGGGGCATTGAAGGTATGAAGTTTAGACTTTCCTTCGTGTTCTATATATTTTTTCCTGAGACCTCAGCCTCAATTTTACCATCCCTCAAGCTAGAAGCTAATTACAGGTTATTGTAAGAATTAGAAGCAACACATAAATGCCATGAGAGTACCTGGCAAATTTAGTCAATCATCGGTAGTTTTTCTTTTAATTAAAAAAAAAGGATAATATATCTTAACTGGGTTTATCTTAGAAATGTAACATTAGATATCATCTGAAAATTAAAGTAATACACCATGTTAATAAAATAAAGGGGAAAAAAGTATTATCATCTCAATAGATGCAGAAAGAGCATCTGACAAAATTCAACAACCAATCATGATAAAACTGTAAAACAAACCAGAAACAGACGGGAATTTTCTCAACCTAATAAAGGGCATCTACAAATGTGCATTAATTTCCACATTGTACTGCGAGGCAATCTCAACAGATACAAAAGGGCATCTGTCAAATGTCAATATCCAATCATAACAAAACTGTAAAGCAAACTGTGGGTAAAATAAATTTTTTCAACCTAGCAAAGGGAATCTACAAATGTTCACCTTAATCTCTGATTCAACAGTGTACTCCAAGGGAAAAGAAGACAAAACTGTGAAGGATGAAGTAAAACTGTTTTCACATATGGTCATCTACAAAGAAAATCCTACCAACACATTTACAAGAATAAGTGACTTTAACAAGTTCTAACGAAACAAGGCAAATCTGTATAGCAGCAAGAATTAATCAGAAAATTAGAGAACAATTCTATTCGTAATGGGTAAAAACTTAGTAAAAGATGTGCAAAAAGACTACACTCTGAAAAGCTACAAAACATTGCTGAGAGAAATGAAAGACCAATCCCAACCAAAATCCCCAGCAGGTTTTTTTTTTTTTTTTTTAAAGAAACTGGCATGCTGATTCTAAAACCTACATAAAAATGCGAAGGCCTTGTAATAGCAAAAACGTTTTTAAAAAGAAAAAGTCAGTGGTCTCCAACTATGTGATTTCATGACTTCTTATAGAGCTACATTAATCAAGACAGACATATAGCTCAATAGAACACAAGGGAAAGGCCAGAAACAGACCCAGACAATTGCTTTTCAACAAAGATACCAAGGTAATTCACTGTATTCAAATGGTAGTCTATTCAATAAATAGTATTGAAATAACTTAATGTTTTGGGCAGAGGGTGGGGGAAGAACATTGACCTCATATATTAAAAGTTAATTCAAATTGGATCACAAGAAAAAAAACTTCTAAAAGAAAACATAGGGAAGATTCTTCATGATCTTGGGGTTTGGCAAAGATTTCTGAGGAAATTGAATCACAGAAAACACTGATGAATTAAACATCAAAATTAACAACTTTCTAATCAAAAGACATAGTTAAGCAAGGAAAAAGGCAAAACACAGATGGGGAATAAACATTGGCAAAACATATAACCTGACAAAGGATTTATATCCATAATGTATAAAGAATGCTTATAACTCAAACAGAAGACATCACAATAAAATGAACAAAATGGACAAAAGATCTGACCAGACACTTAAAAAAAAAAAAAAAAAACACAACATAGCCAACAAGCAAAAGAAAATATGAACATGACTGGTCATAAAGGAAATGCAAATTAAAATAGAAAAAAAAAACACTACAACACCCACAAGAATACTTAAGTCTCACAAAAAATGAACTCAAAATGAATTACAGTTCTAAATACAAAATGTAAACCTATAAAATGTAAACTATAAAAATTCTAGAAAAAACACACAGGAGAAAATTTCTGTGACTTTATGTTACATAAGATTTCTTAGATACAATACCAAAAGCACAAGACAAAAAAAGACAAACTACACTTAAAGTTAGTATCGTCTGCTCATCAAAAGACACTGTTAAGAGAATAAGACAAGCCTCAGACTGAGAAAGTTTTTGCAAATCATAATCTGATAAAGGACTTAGTTAGAGCCACAATATATTTTTTGAAAAACTCTTCAAATTCAGTAATACAGAACACATCAACAAAAATGGTGGAGCAAGGGGCTCTGCAGGTCTGTACCTCCCTAGAAACACAGAAAAACCTGGCAAAAAACTCACACTCAACAAGGTCTCAACAAAGAGAGAATGTCAATAAAGCAGCAGAAATGATAAGGAAATAGAAATTCTGCAGCTGTAAAGTATAATAACTGAAATAATAAATTCATTACAGAGGTTTAACAGTACGTTTGAGCAGTCAGGAGAAAGAATCAGTGAACTTGAAGACAGGTTAGTTGAAATTATCCAGTCTGAAGAGCAGGAAGGAAAAAAAGGAAAAAGAAACAGAGCCCAAGAGACTACGAGATACTATCAAGCATACCAATATATGCTTAATAGGAGTCCAAGAAGGACCACAGAAAGTGGAACAGAAAGAATGTTTGAAGAAATAATAGCCAAAACCTTCCCAAATTTCATGTAAGACTGAAATCTATACATGTAAGACTTCAATCTATACATTCTTTTAAGAAGCTCAAGATCTTTAATCAGGACAAATTCTAGGAGTTCCACATTGAGACACAGTATAGTCCAACTGACAAAAATAAAGACAAAGAATCTTGAAAGCAGCAAGAAAGAAGTGATTAACACATACAAAATATCCCCAATAAGATTAAGAGCCAATTTCTCATTAGAAACCATAGAGTTCCAGAAGACAGTGAGATGACATATTTAAAGTGCTGAAAGACAGGAAAAAAACCCAAACCTGTCAGCAAAGAATCCTATCTGCAGCAAAACTATGTTTCAATAGTGAAGATCAGTACACATACTCACATGGGAGGCAGGCAAGTAAACAAATATTTCACCCACATGCGGTGTAGTCTTATAGAGGTGGTGATATTATAACGTAATTGTGAAAGATAAATATGCTGAGCAGACAACGCAGAAAAAGCATTCTAAGTAGAGTGTGTGCAAAGGCACAACAGCGTGTGAAAGCCTGGGATGTCAGGGGAATGTCAGGAATTTCTTCTGGAAGTTGCTCTTGCTGATTCTGCCATTTGGTTGGATTATATAAAACTCCTTGGATTGGATAATCAGACAGTAATATAATTCCCCCCTTCACCAGCTTGTCCTAACTCTGACCCAGTGGGCAGCTCTTATTCCAGTCCTAGCCCCTTCCACTGACCAAGTCAGGCTCTAAATAACCAGCCCAATCCAAACTACCCTTCTTAAAGCAGGTGGCATCTTTTTTACTACGGTTCAGGCAATAAACGCTATTCTGTCACAGCTGCCACATGACCAGGTCTTCTCCCGTCTAAAAAAATAAGGCCTTAGTTATATCTTAACAGGACAATGTATCTGCTACCTTATGTGACAGAGCAATTAAACTCTAAGATTCTAGACAGGACCCACGCAGAGGAACATGGTAGAAAGAACACCACACTTGAATCATACATTTTGTGTTTGAACTCCTGGCTCTGCCTTGGGTCCAATGGAGATGATAATACTTACCTATTAGGGTTCTTACACGCAAAGTAGAAGAAGTCATTTGATGGCGAAAAGGAAGGGTGAAAGGAACTCAGAAAGATCAGAAGTTTCTGAGATCAAGAAAGACCATAAAGTTTCTAGGTCCCTAACTGTTAATGGTGGTTATCCCTGGGAAGAGAGAATGGGTAGGGGCTTTTTCTTTTAATTCCTTATAAATTTTGGCATCGTTTGAATTTTTTTTACAATGAACAAAATTTTGTACTTAAAATTTATTTGGCACATATATTATACCTCAATAAAAAGTTTCTTAAAAGTTTACATTATATTCTTTGGAAAATCATCCAGGAGACAGATAAGGATGGCTGTTTCTCAGGTCTGGTAGACCTGGGGTCTAGGGTGAAAGGGAATCTTTTAGTAGATCTACTAGAGATGCTAATGGGATACCAGACAGTAACTCAAAGTCCTATGAGGAAATAAAAACACCAGTAAAGGTAACTACAGAAGCAAATATATAAGCCAGTAGTATTACTGCACTTTTGGTAATTCTCTTTTTTCTATATGATTTTTTTTTTTTTTTTTTTTGAGACGGAGTCTCGCTCTGCCGCCCAGGCTGGAGTGCAGTGGCCGGATCTCAGCTCACTGCAAGCTCCGCCTCCCAGGTTCACGCCATTCTCCTGCCTCAGCCTCCCAAGTAGCTGGGACTACAGGCGCCCGCCACCTCGCCCGGCTAGTTTTTTGTATTTTTTAGTAGAGACGGGGTTTCACCATGTTAGCCAGGATGGTCTCGATCTCCCGACCTCGTGATCCGCCCGTCTCGGCCTCCCAAAGTGCTGGGATTACAGGCTTGAGCCACCGCGCCCGGCCTCTTCTATATGATTTAAAAGAAAAACACGTAAAATAAATATAAAGCAATGTTATTGGGCACATTATGTATAAATGTAAAATGAGCAAAAAATATAAAAATGTAATTTGACACAATAACATTTAGGAAGAAGGATGAGATAAACAGAAGTGTAATTTTTGTATACTATGAAAGCTAAGTGGGTACCAATTCAAACTAGGTTGTTATAAGCTTAAGATATTAATTATAATCCCCAAGATAGCCACTAAGAATATAACTAAAAAATACGTGCAGAAAAGGTAATGAGAAGGGAATCAAAATGGTACACTACACAAATCAAGTAAACAAAAGGCAATAATGAAAGACATGAAGAACAGAAAAGATATGACATATAGAAAACAAATACTAAAATGGCAGAAATCCTTCCTTAACAGTAATTAAATGTAAATGAATTACACTCTTCAATTAAAAGGCAAAGGTTGACAGAATGAATTTTTTAAAAATCCATACATACACTATCTACTAGAGTCAAGCTATAGATCACAAAACACAAATAGATGGAAAGTAAAAGGACAGAATAAGATACTTCGTACAAACAGTAATCAAAAGTAAGCTTGGGTGTTTATACTAATATCAGACAAAATAGGTTTTAAGTTGAAGATTGTTAAAGGACTCAAAGGACAATAAAGACTGACTAAAAAGCTCAATCCATCAAGACATGACAATTATAGAAGACATGACATCAAGAAGACATGACAATTATAAACACAAACCCACCTAATAAGAGCCCCAAAATATATGAGGCAAAATTTGACAGAAATGAAAGGAGAAATAGTTTAGACTTAACAGACATATACACCCTACAACAACAGAATGAAACATTCTTCTCAAATGCACGTGGAACAATATCCGTGGACAGATCATATGTTAGACCACAAAATAATACATTTTACAAGACTGAAATCATACCAAATATCTTCTCCAATGACTACAGAATGAAACCAGAAATCAGTAAGAAAAGGAAAACTGGAAAATTGAGAAACATATGCAGATTAAATAACACAACTTTAAATAGACAAAAGGTCAAAAAAGAAATCACAAGGGAAATTAGAAAATACTTAGAGATAAATAAAATCAAGCCCCCAAAACAGTATCTCAACTTTATGCCCAAAGAAACTAGAAAAAGACCAAACTAAACCCAAAGCTAGCAGAAAGAAGGAAATAATTTAGAGTCCAGATAATGTAATAAAAAATTTTTAAATTGAGAATCAATGAAATAAAAATTGCTTGAAAAGATCGACAAAATTGAAAATGGTTAGATGATCCAGAGAAAAAAGAAGACTCAAATTACTAAATCAGAAGAAATCAAAGTGTGACACTGCTACAGACCTAATAGAAATAAAAAGAATTAAATGGGACTATTATGAACAATTGTACTCTAAGAAGTTAGTTAACAAATTAAAACAATAGGTTAAATAAACAAAAGTGACAAGAAGAAATAGAAAATTTCAACAAATCTACAAACAAGGGATTGAATCACTAATGAAAAATCTCCCAACAAATAAAAGTCCTAGCCCAGATGGGTTCACTGGTGAACCTTATTAAATATTTTTTTTTGTATCCCCCCCCGAGATGGAGTCTCACTCTGTCGCCCAGGCTGGAGGGCAGTGGCGCTATCTCGACTCACTGCAACCTTCGCATCCCAGGTTAAAGCAATTCTCCTGCCTCAGTCTCCTGAGTAGCTGAAACCCTACTAAACCTTTAAAGAAAAATTGGCACCCATTCTTTCTCAAACCCCTCCAAAAGATATGAGGACACTTCCCAACTCATTTTATGAAGCCACCAATACCCTGATACCAAAGCCAGAAAAAGACATCACAGAAAAGAAAACTACAAGCCAGTATCTGTTATGAACATAGATGCATATATCCTTAACAAACTGCCAGCAAACTGAATTCTGATAAAGAAAATTTTGTACCACAACCAAGTGGGATTTATCCCAGAAATGCAAAGGTGGTTCAACATATGGAAATCAATCAATATAATATAGCATTTTAATTGAGAAAAAGGAAAAGGTCACATGCTCATCTCAATAGATGCAGAAAAACATCTGACAAAATACAATACTCAATGATAAATACACTCAAACATTTAGGAATATAAGGGAACTTCCTCAGCATCTATGGAAAAACCTGTAATTAACAAAATTATTGGTGAAAGACCGCACACTTTCCACCTAAGATCTGTAACAAAACAAAGACACACACTTCCACCACTTCTACTCAACACTGAACCAGAAGGTCTATTCAGAATACTAAAGCAAGAAAGCAAGAAGTAACTCTATTCAAAGAAAGCATGATCTTATATGTAGAATTTCCTAGAGAATTCATGAAAAACTGTTAGAGCTACTAAACGAATTCAGCTAAGTTACAGGATGCAAGATCAACACGCAAATATCAGTTGTATTTCTATACAACAATGAACGATTCAAAAAGGAAATTAAGTAAACAAATCCAGTTACAATAGCATAAAAATTACTTAGTAATAAATTTAACGATGGTGGTGCAACATTTGTGCACTGAAAACTACAAAACAGTGCTGAAAGAAATTAAAGAACCCTAAATAAATGAAAAGACATTTTGCATCCATGGGTTGAAAAACTGTGTCACTAAGATGGTTATACTCCCCAAAGCAATTTATAGATTTAAAACAATTCCTGTCAAAATCCCAATGGCCTTCTTTGCAGGAATGGAAAAGTTAAGCCTAAACTGCAAGGAATCCTGAATAGTCAAAATGATCCCCAAAAAGAAAAAGTTGGAGGATTCAAATTTTCCAATTCCAAACTTACTACAAATCCACAGTAATCAAGACAATGTGGTACTGGCACAAGGACAGACATACACATCAATGGAAAAGAAGAAAGAGTAAATAAATAAACTCACATTCTCTATAGTAAACTGATTTTCAATAAGGGTGCCAAGACCACTAAATGGGAAGAAAACAGTCTCTTCAACAAATGGTCCTGGGACGACCAGATAACCATGTAAAAAGGAATTAAGTTGGCCAGGCGCGGTGGCTCACACCTGTAATCCCAGCACTTTGGGAGGCCGAGGCAGGCAGATCATGAGCTCAGGAGATCGAGACCATCCTGGCTAACATGGTGAAACCCAGTCTCTACTAAAAATACAAAAAAACTAGCCGGGTGTGGTGGTGGGTGCCTATAGTCCCAGCTACTTGTGAGGCTGAGGCAGGAGAATGGCATGAACCCAGGAGGCGGAGCTTGCAGTGAGCTGAGATTGCGCCACTGCACTTCAGCCTGGGCAACAGAGCGAGACTCCATCTCAAAAAAAAAAAAAAAAAAAAAAAAGGAATGAGGTTGAACCCCTACTTCACACGCATTAAAAAAATCAACTCGAAATGGATCAAGACCTAAATGTAAAAGACGGAACTATAAATCTCTTAAATGAAAATCTAGCGGTAAATTTTCATGACCTTGTATTTGGCAATGGTTTCTGAGATATGACGCCAAAAGCATAAGAACAAGAAAACAATAAATTGAACTTTACCAAAATATAAAACTTATGCATCTAATGACAATCTACAAAATGGGAAAAAATATTCAGAAATCATATAACCTGATAAGGGTCTAGTACCTAGAATACATTAGAAACTCTTACAATGCGACAATAAAAAGACAAGTAATCCAACTTAAAAATGAACAAAATATCTGAATAGACATTTCTCCAAAGAAAATATTCAAATGGCCAACAAGCACATGAAAAAAAGCTCATTATATTAGTGATAGGTAAATCAAAGCCACAATGAGATACCACTCCGTGTCCACTACGGTACTATAATAATTATTTTTACAAACTAAAATAGTAAGTGTTAAGGATGATACGGAGAAATTAGAACCCTTACATATTGCTAGTGGGAAAGTGAAATGATGCAGCAAGGACGGAAAACAGTTTGGCAATTCCACAACACATTAAACAAGACTACCATATCACCCAGCAATTCCACCAGGTATATAACCAAAAGAATTGAAATGTTTCAATTCAAACAAAAACTTGCATACATATATTCATAGCAGCACTATTCACAAAAGATATCACAAAGGTCAATACTTTATTTGTGACAACTAAAAACTGTAACAATGGTATATGGATAAAACAAACTGTGGTATATTCATACAAGAGAATACATTTACTAAAACTCATTGCACTATACCCCTAAAATGGATGACTTTTATTGCATACAAATTGTATACCAGATACTTGTTTAAAAGTTAACAATTTTTATTTAAAACAAAAAGATAAGTGTAAGATAAAAAGCAGTGGCTGGGCACAGTGGCTCACGCCTGTAATCCCAGCACTTTCGGAGGCCTAGGCGGGCAGATCACTTGAGGTCAGGAATTTGAGACCAGCCTGACCAACATGGCGAAACCCTGTCTCTACTAAAATCACAAAAATTAGCTGGGCGTGGCGGCGGCTGCCTGTAACCCAGCTAATCGGGAGGGTGAGACAGGAGAATTACTGAAACTGGGGAGGCGGAGGTTGCAGTGAGTCAAGATCGCACCACTGCATTCCAGCCTGGGCAACACAGTGAGACTCCGTATCACTCACACACACACACACACACATACACACACACACACGCAACAAAGTTACAAGTTTACATTAAGTTATAAATATACAATTAGTCCTCAGGAAACAGGAGTCATCCTCCCCCACCCTGCCACCCATTGGCTCCATATGTCCATTTTCATGTTTCTTCATGATTCCACTGTCATAGCAACACATAAGACCTTTCCAGCTTGGCTTCCAATAGTCTTGTGATATCCTAACTCCAAAATTAAGATATCACATGAATGGTCTAGCCTGCATCAGATAGGCAGCTCCGATATAAATACTTGTACCACTTTTGTTGGGGGAAGTGGTATGGGATGGGCTTTATGTTCCTTAGACCAACCCTACCCACTGGTTGTGAGAATGATGTCCCTAAATGTTGGACAGGTTTTTAAAGAAAAGCTACGGGCAAGGAGATTAGGTAACTGTCTTAACTGTTCCAACTGAAAAGGAAAAGTTTTCTGTTTTTTAATTCCTAACATTTTGAATTAAGATACTTCTTATTACACCTAACATATACCACTCTTATAATTAAAAAAAAAAAAAAACATAACTGTACCAAGAGGAAGTTAAATATCTTAAAAATCATTTTAAAAGTTATTAAATCTTTTGGTGCCTCAGTTTCTTCATCTTAATATAGAGATAATAAAATGGTTGTGCGGATTAAGTGAGAAAATATGTATAAAGCATGAATTAAATTCATGAATATTAACAAACATTGCTCCTGATTTTTTCCCACTTGAAATGTCTTCTGAGCCTATAATTTCAATACTTATTTTTCCATATTAAGTTTATAAACCATACGCTATCACTAAAATCTCTACTAAACTACAAAGAATTATATGCTATAATCTCAGAAAAAAGCCAAGCCTTCAAAAAAAAAGCAACAACTTTTTTCAGTCATTAACGCAAGACAAAATGTGTTAAATTGTTAAAATAATAAGTACTCACTAACATACACAGTTCTAGAGTATCATGACACTCATTGTTCTGCACTGTGCACTGTAGACATAAAAATTAAAAGGACAAGGGCAGTCTTGCACTATATATTTATAAGCAAATTGCACCGAGGAAGAAGCATGGCCTGGAGAAGTCTTTAAACCCATTTGAGTAAAATCTTATGGGGAAATAAAAAGGCTAATGGCTAAATATGTATAAAAAGGCCAGTGGCTAAATATGTATAAATATGTAGTAAGAGATAGATTTGGAGGATTCTAGTAGCATTGGTGGAACATCAGCAGGTTGGAAGAGAGTGGCGTAATATTATGAAGATGGTCCTTGGGAAGAGAAGTTGGTACCAGACTCTGAAGGGCTCTGTAAATAAAAAGGAAAGCTAAGAAATTTGAATTATATATGGTAGACAATGGGAAGCCATCAGAGATTTTTATGGAGCAACATCTGGAAGGAGACTGAAGAGAGGCAAGAAATACTACTTTTTTAAAAAAGCATAAACTTTTGAGTTAAATCTAATTTCCGACTTCAGTTCCAATGTGTTATTAGTTGTGTGAGAACAAATTACTGAGCCACTCTTAGCCTGTTTTCTTATTTAAAGATAATAACTACCTCAGCAATATTGTAAAGATTAATGAATGTATGTGATGCAGTTTTTACAGTTTAGTAACTCAATGTAATTGGAGACTTATGTATCATTTGCTATGTGGCACACACTATTCTAAGGTCTTTGTATATATTAACTCATTCAACCCTCACAATAAATCTACAAAGTAGGTAACCTCATTATATGGTAAAGGGAAATGAAGCACAGAGAGGTTAAACAGCTTGCTCAGGGTCACCTAGCTATCAAGTGGTGGAGATGGGCTTCAAACCAAGGCAATCTGGCCCCAGTTCCAGGTCTTTAATCAACACATTATAATGCCTCTCTAGGACAGATCAAATCAGTGTTTTTAAAACTCACAGAATTTTCTAACCTTTCAGTTAAACATGCAGACTCCTCAAGGTCATCCTCCAGATCTACTGATTCGGAATCTGACGTCTGGAGTGCAGGAATCAGTATTGAACAAATCCTTCAAGGTAATGTATACAATAAATTCTGAAACTCACTGATTCAAGAAACAGCAAAAATTCAATGAAAATAATACAGGTAGAAAAAAAGGAAAGAGATTAGGATATAGCGATCCATTTTTAAAAATTACCATTTGTTGACAG
This sequence comes from Macaca fascicularis, assembly GCF_037993035.2. Lineage (NCBI taxonomy): Eukaryota > Metazoa > Chordata > Mammalia > Primates > Cercopithecidae > Macaca > Macaca fascicularis. The sequence goes on along the minus strand of NC_088381.1, from coordinate 98,367,750 downwards.
CACATATGAATTGAGCAGAAAGGCTAAGAGAAATATAGCCAATGTCTTTGTTACAAAGACCATATGAAAAATGCTCATATTTTAACTATCCTAAACACCGAGTATTTACATCTATTCTTCCTGGCTAACACTTAAAACAAAAGTTCAATAGCAGGAAGAATGGGTGTGCTGGAATAGCCAGCATGGGAGGAAGGAATGTCTTTATTCTGATTATTATGAAGTCCTACTTTTAAAAAGATATTTATACATTTACATGGTACAATATCATGGTGTTAAAATCTTAAAAGGAACTTAAAATATCTTTTAGTATTAAGCTACACAAAACTGACGATTTTTAATAAAGATATAAAACTTGTACACATTTAAAGTTCCCATTTATAGTTTACACTTATGGCACACTTTTAAACCATTCCAGAAGGCATGACTTTACTACTGGGTTAGACAGAGTTCCATATTTCAGATAGTTCATTATTAAAAATAAAAAAGCCCAAAATAATAAAACCCAAAGAAAACAGATGCTCAAAGCATTAGTGGATTACTTCCAAAAAGACTCCATAATAACCCAGTTGGCCAATGAATGAGGGAGGCGAAAAGGCAGGGCGGTGGAACTAAACCTTATCCCTATTGTTTGCAAACTAAGACCCTAGAGAATCACCACCGCTGTTACTATAGCCGGTTTAAATAAGCAAGAGTCTCGGATTTTTGCGGTACATGAAAAATGTCAACCGTGAAAGAAAAATATCCGGGTTTTAAATACAAAGGATACTCGAATTTCAGTTTAAATGCCACCCAGGCATTTCAAAGACTGTCACTTCCCTGCAGTCCAGAGTTAATCAAGGTTGTCCGGGTATCTCTCTTAGCAGGAACTCGGAGCCACGTAGAGCATCTTTTCATTCTAAACCTGCCCCAATCTTCCATCTTTCATAAAAAGATTTGTTTAAACGTGGCAACGCTTTCACAATGAGATTTAACGACTGTTGAAGCTTCAGCATTCAAATCGAATTGGTGAATATAATAAACTACGGGTTAAAAAAAAAGCCACGGAGGACGCGTATAAACAAGGTTTACTCTTGGGGGACCGGCAGGGCCTCCGAATCCTCAACACTGAGGGCTGGCTGGTGTGCGCAACAGTCGAGAGCGCTGATCGGCAAACGCCCCCAGTGTCCCGAATTCCCAAAGTCTCCAGGCCCGGACCCAGCACCAGACGTCCCCAAAACCACTGCGAGGCCCCTGCTGCGCCGTCCGGCCTCCTGACACCCTCTCCCACCCCACGGTCCCGCTTCTCACTCTGGAACGCTCTGCGTCTTCCCGTTCCCCATTTACTCACCAAGGCGAGCTGGACAGAAGTTCCAGAGCGTCAGTGCCACTTTTCCCGGCCCGCTCTGCGTGATCGCACGCCGATCGCGAGCAGCCACATTCAACGGCCCACAGGATTCAAATTCGCCCACTTCCGCTCGCAAACCCGGAAAGAACGGTCAGCCCCGCCCCCGGGGGCGGAACCCTAGGAGGTGCTAGTTATGGGGAAGGGCCCTTGCGCTCCCGTCCTGCTGCCCGGTGGTAACCTGGCTGTGTCGCCTTGGCTTGTTTGTTTTGTCTGGTCTCTCTCCCTGTTTAGGAGCTCAGAAAAACGCCGGGCGCGGGGTCGTTGTTTCCGCCTATTTGCTCTTGAGGGAATTCTCTTGTTTCCGAAGTGGACAGAGATGTGCTGAAGTTTCGTCACCTTCGAGGAATGGGGCTAAGGAAACCACGAACCGAGCCGGAAGGGTTTTATCTTTCCCTTCATCCTCGAGGAAACAGCAGCAGCAGCAAGAAGGAAAACAAACCAACCCTCCAAATACTTAGTGCAGCCTTTCCTGGGCCTCCTCAGTCCTATCCCGGCACAGTCAGGGCTTTTAATTTCTTTCTGTCCCGGGTTTGGGGAAAACAAAAAGCCAAGTTCACCCGTATTCAGCCAAAAGTTCAAAATAAATGGTGTGACCAGTTCCTGGTCTCAAATAAACTATTTGAGGGTAAGTGTTAGAAGGCAATAAATTTTATTTCCCCCCTCTGATAAGGGCTCACTTGACGAGATTATTAAGTATTGTCCCGTGAGATTATTGAAACTACAGTATCTTTTCCTTTATCGAGGACAACAGTGTATCTTTCATCCAAAACCTCTTAAGCTTCTGAAGAGACGTCTATCTGGGAGCTTCCAGAAACTAAAGGAAGGACTGGAAATGCACTAAATAACTCTGACCTTTATGGCTGCGATTGATGTTGGCACCAGATCATCCTCACATCTAATAGCATTGAATTACCTAAACGGATCAGTACAAACCAAACCATGACAGCATACCTTTAGCCTTTGTCAAAAATATAGTTTGAAAGGTTTACTAGATTTCTGGGAACCTGCACAGGGGGTGTGGAAACCGTTAACTGATGTACTGTTTTTAACAGTGGAAGATAGAAAAGAACCTGTGTCTACAAATAAGGGGTTAAATACATGTAAGTTTTGATACTTTAGCATCTAATATACTGACACTGTGGGCACTAAAAGTAATGAAGTAGATCAGCAGGTACTGAAATGAAATATTGAAAAAAGTTTAAGAAGGACTGTAGTATCCTTTGAAAGTATATGTGTGTATATGGTGTACAAAGTTTGGGGATGGATTCATAAGCTGTAAACATCTCTGGGAACGGGACTGGTAAATAGGAGTAGGAAGAGATGGAGAACTTTTACCTTTCACTTTATCACCAGTTGTATTTTTAAGATAATAAGTTTTTTTAAAATTTCACAATTTTGTTCTTTAAGGAAGATTGTTAGAAACTGAATATATTCTAGTTACAAAATCAGGTTTAATAAGCGTATAAATTTCTAATGTTTAGATAGTCTATGTCCATTCATTCATTCAGCAGTTCTTTCTACACTTACATATAATGATTTGACCACACATTTTGTCATTCATGATATATTGTATTATTTTATGTTCCACATATCTAATATGACCCCGTTAAATATATTGCTCCTTGAAGTTTCTTGAAGGCAGAAACTATGTCATATATTTTCCTAGGTCTTTCATAATTCTTGGCACCTTCCCACCATTAAGTCTTATCCTTCACAGGAATTAAATTCTCAAGTTGACCTGTACACAAAAGTTAAAAATGCCCTGGAAAAGTCACCCAAAAGATTATACATATATCTGATTTTCTTTATACAACTCCATGGGCAAGGTCTTTTATATATATATATATAATTAGTTTGTCGCCTGAGTTCTCCTTGGTCAGTCCTTCTCTACAACCCTTAATGAATTCTTCAATTTCTTCCACTAAAATGTTGTCAAAGTCATTATCACCCCGCAGCCTGGCTATCACTTGGAATAATGAGATTCAGTTCTCATCAGTGGTGGAGAGCCCTGTAAAGTCATTCACATTTTTTCCCCATAAGATTAGCCAGGCTTAATTGTATTAATTGTCTAGGGCTAGTGTTCACTCAGTGGCCTATCTGGTTATTTGTACTATTTAAAATGTTGTTCTTTCTTTCACCCAGAGTGAGTATAGGTGATTTTGAATACAAACAATATTCAAGTAATGTTACAGCATTTCGTGAAAAAAAAAGATCTTCAATAAACACCCATTGACTAAATGAAAGAGCCTGAGTAAATACAACTTACGGACTTTTGAAAGAAAATATTCATTGCAGGATATACTTAAATCTAACAAACCTGGCCATCAGACCGGGCATTCTGTGAGCTTATAAACATTTTAAATTAAGTGAAATTAACATAAGTATTCCACTTAATACATGCTGCAAAAAATGAAGAATAAAACTAGGAATTTTATTCAGTCTCTGATAATCCCTCAGTAATGTGAACTAGGTGAGAACTGAATTTTTAGAAAATTTGAGTCATAGCTAATGTAACCTTCTCTCTTTCCTGCTTTCCTCTTCATATTCAATCCATATACAGCAGAAAACAAGACAAAAACACTTCTGGGACCAAGGGTCATCAATTTTACATGGAAGAAACAACATAAACTGCTTTGGCAGAAGAGTTCCTATAATCTACGCTGAAAGATTTTTACCGCAACCACATGAGGAACAAAAATGATAAAATGTGTAGAAATTTAAAGAAAATTCACAAAACTAAATTGGAATTCGATTTAATTTAAAATAATTTTAAAATTTTAAATATAGTTTTAAAAAATTTTATTTAAGAAAGATGTAGAACCTGCTACTTTATAATTTGAGAACATAAGTGATTTCAATGTTCATATAGGAAAATTAATATATAAGAATTGTTAAGACATATTAGAAAAAGAAAACAGAGGTTGAGAGTAGACAATTTGTCTTACTAGATAGTAAAAACTTACCACAAAGTTGCTACAAAGAGTAGCCAAAAAAAAAAAAGACAAAAAATATAGTATTAGCACAAAAAAGAAAAATACTTAGAGAACCCAGAAAAATGAAACTATATAGAGAATATTAATATATTATAAAGGTGATATTTCCATTTCAGGGAAAGGATGGATTCATTCATAAATTAACAAGAACTGGAAATAACTGGCTAGCTATATGGAAGGTATAAAGTTAGGCCTGTACCTTTTATCACATACAAAATAAATTCTGGAAGGATTAAAGATTGAAATTTAAAAAAAACAAAACAAAAGTATATTGGGGAGAAGTTTAGAACGGTAACTGTGACTTTAGGGCAGAAGGGATTTCTTAAACAAGGCAGGGCCAGGTGCAGTAGCTCTTGCCCGTAATCCTAGCACTTTGAGAAGCCAAGGCAGGAAGATCACTTCAAGCCAAGAGTTTGAGACTAGCCTGGGCAACATGGCGAGACCCGTGGCTCTACGAGAAACAATTTTTTAAAAAATTTATCTGGGTGTGGTGGTGTGCACCTGTAGTCCCAGCTACAGAGGTGGGAGGATCCCTTGAGCCCAAGAGTTGGAGGTTGCAGTGAGCTATGCACCACTACACTCCAGCCTGGGTGAGAGAGCAAGACAGGAATCCTAGAAGCTGTAAAATAAAAGATGAGTATGTTTGATTATGTTAAAGTTTAAAATATTTAAACAGCAAAAATCACCATGACACATTGAAAGATAAATGAGAGACAGTGATGAAATATTTATAAAATATAGGACACTAGGTTAACAATTCTAATGTAAAAACTTTTATAATTTCTTTTCAAAAAGCAATAAAAATGGGCAGAAGAAATGAACAAGTAATTCACTGAAAAGGAAATGAAAGAGGACAAGACAAAAAATCCTCAACTGTACTACCTCACTTTTGGGAATACAAATCAACCAACCAAATACCAACTTTATTGGATTAGCAAAAATTAAAACAATTCACAATATCCCACAATGGAAGGGTGTGGTGGTAAAATGTACACCTCTTTTTTTTTTTTTTTTTTTTTTTTTGAGACGGAGTCTTGTTCTGTCGCCCAGGCTGGAGTACAGTGGTGCAATCTTGACTCACTGCAACCTCCACCTCCCAGGTTTAAGCAATTCTCCTGCCTCAGCATCCTGAGTAGCTGAGATTATAGGCATGCGCCACCACGCCCGGCTAATTTTTGTATTTTTTTAGTAGAGATGGGGTTTCACCATGTTGGTCAGGCTGATCTTGAACTCCTGACCTTGTGATCTGCCCACCTTGGCCTCCCAAAGTGCTGGGATTACAGGCGTGAGTCACTGCGCCCGGCCAAATGTACACTCTTATCTACAGGAGCATACATTGCTACAATTCTTGGAGAGTAACTCGGGCTTTTCTCAACTTTGGGATTCTCCTATAGAAATAAGCATGCTAGTGCTTTTTGAAGCACTACTTATAGTGACTGCTAACTGGAAACCACTGTCAAGTGGAAGATAATTGAATGAGTCAGGGTACATCCATCCTGTTAGGAGGCTATCCAAAGTTGTGTTGCTTTGCCCCCTAAACCACTGCCTCCAAAGTTAGGACTATTGAACCCCCAAAGACATGCAAATAAGAAGAAGGTATGGTATTCTTTAGAGAAATAACAATGCTCTCTTACACTGTAATGCTGATAAACCTGGCACTCATTCTTAAATTAGCACCCACTAGAATTAGTATACACTTTTGGACTAAACTGTCCTTTACAGGAACTCATTCCTCCCCTGTGTTAGCCATATTGAACTTCTGGTAACCCTTCCTGCCTTTCAAATGAGTCAGTTTTTTTTTTTTTTTTTTTTGGTTTTTTTTTTTTACTCTCAGCCCCTACCTACATTTGAAGCAAATACTTGACTCATACTTAAGGCAGATCCATCCCTGAATGTCTGTTCACTTTTCTTTTATCTTCCACCTTGAAGATGAATTTCTAGCTTTTTCTCTAGCCTCTCTCCTCAGCAATACCTATTAATATTCTGCCTGTTATCTGATAACACCTCACTTATCTGTTGCTTGATTAGAGACCATTCCTGAGATCTTAGAATGAAAGTTTTTAATTAAATTTTCTGCTAGTCAGAACCCTAATAGAGTCATACTATAAGAAGTATACTTTGAGGCCGGGTGCAGTGGCTCACACCTGCATTTTATGTGGCTCACATAAAATATGTCACAATCAGTTCCTCCTCAGAATACAGGCCACTGTAGCACTCTATTCCCAAACTTCTACTTCACTAATGTCTAACAAAAATGTAAAAGCATGAAATAGAGGTAATTCTCTTCTCCCCAATTGACTTTATATCTTAATCGTTCCTACTCTACTCATGATCTTGTTACTGCTGCCGTATTTACCTCGGGTTTGTTTTTTACTTCCTCCTTTAGTGGTCTTTTTTTCTTCTTCCCCTCTCTGTGCTCACTGTCCTTATCTGTTACTTAGGCTTCCTCTATGAGTCTCAGCAATATTTGAATACTTTGGAATACACTTAGTATTTCTAATTATGGCATTAATGCTGCAAAATTTTCATCCTATGATTCCAAAATAAATTAGCCTATATTATAATAATTATTATTAATTGTTGAGACAGGATCTTGTTCTGTCACTCAGGTTGGAAGTGCAGGGATATGACCATGGCTCACTGCAGTCTCAACTGCCTGGGCTCAAGTGATCCTCTCATTTCAGCCATTCAAGTAGCTGGGGCCACAGGCATGCACTGCTATCCCCAGCTGATTTTTTGTTTGTTTGTTTTTTAATTTTTGTGAAGATGGGGGGGTCTCGTATTTTGCTCAGGCTGGTCTTGAACTCCTGGGTTCAAGTGATCCTCCTGCCTTGGGCTTCAAAAGTGCTGAGATTACAGGTGTGAACCACCACCCCCAGCCATAGCTCATATTACTGTTCACTTCTTGTGTAGAAATCATAATGATAATATCATATGAAATAAGTACATGACCATTATTAGTGTACGACCCCATGATTAAAATAATTTGCCAAGCTTCTGCTATGCTGTCAGCAGTGCTAATATGTTTCTGAATGGAGTTGTATTCATTTTATCAAGCATAAAGGGCTTGCTGCCTGATGCACTAAAAGCCAATATAATATGACACTGGGCTTTTGAGAAAAGAAAAGCTTTTTGTTATATGTCAACTCACAAGAAGACAGGAGTCCAGCTCAAAGCTGTCTCTCTGTGTTGGCTTTACTTCTGTTAGAAAAGGTTTAGGGGGTGATTCTGAGACTAGTAGGTGATTGGTGGAAGAAAAGGGGAGGTCTGGAAAGTCCTCAGGCATGCCTCCTAATGCGTCACAGGTGCAAATTTAGCAGGGAGTTAATATGAAATGTGGTAGAAATTCAGGCTGTGACATCAACAAACTTGCTCTGCGCAAACTCCAGTTGGCCACATTGTTTCCAATAGTTTCATTCATTGTTTCATCCAGGTTTTTTAAATCCCTCAAGGAGAGGGAGTTTCAGCTTTTAGGCAGGTTGTTTCTTTTTGTTATTAACTATCCTTCAAAATTCAAGAATGTCTGTTAGTTACTGGTTTCTTTAATTCTTTGGAGCACAGTTTCATTCATGTGTTTACTAATATGTTTCTTACATTTATTTGCCTGACCAGTCTTTTTATATCACTTTGTGAACTTGAATTAAAATACGTTTTTGGAAAAGTAGGTTGTCTGCTGTCAAACAGAAGTCTTTTCCTCGTTGTCTATTTACTTGAATCTTTTGATCTAAAATGTTCATCTAACTGTTCTTCAGTGTCTTGTAAGTTAAACACACCTCCTCCTGGCAGCAGGGAACAGCATCCAAAACAGCCAATTTCAGGTCTTTTGTTTCAGGGTTGTTTGGATAATAAGTAGCTATATAGTAACCACGTGATTTGGAATGACATCATGCCTGCTGGGTTAACTGTATGGATTTTACAAAGGACTCAAAGTTTGCTTGTAGCCAATATGAGACGTGTTTTAATATACGTCAAAGATTTGGTATGTTTATGTTAACATTATTCCTCTCTAAGTTGGTGTTTCAAACAAATGATTGCCTGGATTGCTTTTTAAAATTGCTGTCTTTTGGCCTGAAGTGTTTACATAGAAATCAGAGCCTCTTTACAGTTAAGAGTAACTCCAAATGCAGGAACACACATTGGTAATGCCACCCAGAATAAATCAAGTAATGAACAACATGCTTGAACTGAATCTTTAACATTCTTGGATACAATTGCTGGCAATCAAAACTGTTTTCAGTTTATTTTGTGTACTTTGATTTTTTAATCCCTCCCAGAATACTCACGGAAAATGACTCCGCAACTGAATTGATAAAGTGACTCAGTTACAATAAGCCCAATTCTTACCTGAGTGTTTTGTTGGGGGTGAAAGAAAACTTCAAATTCTCACGAAGCTCTAGGGCACAGAATCATCACTTAGGAAGCAGGCACTTGCTCAAAGTTTAGCTTCAACCCCTAGGGCCATTCATTAAGAAACAGTTTTCAAGGATAGTAAGTAGTGCAATGTTAAGAGGCGAACTTGAAAGCAAAACAGGCTGAGGTTTAAATGCTAGCTCTTTTACTTATAAGCTGAGTATGAAGCACCCAATCCTTTGAGCTTCACTACACATTTATAAGATGTAAACTATAATAACTACCTGACAGGTTTCTTGTGAACTCTAAGTGAGAGGACATTTAATGGTAATTATAATTAGGCAAATGGGTAAGACAGTTAACATCCCCTTCCTTCTCCTTTCAGTGGCATCTGGCATTCCATGCCCAGTATCCTTAGGCTTGTGAGCCACTGAAAATCACAAAGGAACTCTCCTCCCAGGTGGATCTTAGCCTCATATTCCTTTTTTCTGCCCTTCAGAACATATGATACATTCCTCAGTGACCTGCTGTCTACATTCCACCTTGGTAGTGATTTCAGTTAATCCATGTTTACAGAAAGAGATAATGAACTAGCTCTAATAGGTCATATTTGTAGCTGAAATAGTGAGAATTTCAGGGCAGTTTGATGTAATGTTTGCTATTTAACCCCTGTACGATTTTAAAAATTGTTTGGGTTTGCAAGTCTAGTATCTCCAAGGTGACTCACATCTTAGGTATTGTACAGTAACATATATTAAACTTTAGCCTTCCAACAGTGGTCATAATGGGGCAATGAGTCTTCCTGTAGGTGAGGTTAACTAATAAAAGATATATGATTGGAAAAAAATAAAGGGAACTAACATTTGTTTAATACTTTCTACATTCAAAACACACACTGTGCTAAAACTAAATGTTGATTTACTTAATCTTGACAAAGTAGGTGATGAAACTAGGGCTTAATGAGATTAAATAATTTGTCCAAGGCCACAGTAGGCAGAACTGGTATTTTAACTATAGCTTGTTTGGTTGGACACAAAGCTTGTTCTTTTTCCATTACAATATTTCAGTTCACACACCCCGGAAGAGATAAGAGCAGTGATAAGAAACCTAATATTAATAGAAAACAATTAACTAATAGCAAAGTTTGTTGGGTTTTTTTGTGAGAAATTTGCTTGTTTATCTATAGAACTGTAGGATGTTAGTTTGATAAAGAACCTCAGTTATCATCTAGTTTTAGGTAGAGGCTTTGTTAATATTAGTACAGAGATGACTTTTTAGTACTAGACTGAAGGATGAATTAGAGCAACAATTTTCAAAATGTGGTTCATGAGGTCAAACTATTTTCAAAATAATACTAAGACCATTTGCTTTTTCACTTGTATTCTTTCACAAGTGTACAATAGAGTTTTCTAGAGGCTGCATGGGGTGTGATATTGCAACAGACTGAATGCAGAAACTGATATGAAAATCCAGTGATTTTCTTTTTTTTTTTGTCCTTTTTCTTCTTTTTTTTTGAGACGGAGTCTCGCTCTGCTACCCAGGCTGGAGTGCAGCGGTGTGATCTCAGCTCACTGCAACCTCCACCTCCCGGGTTTGAGTGATTCTCCTGCCTCAGCCTCCCTAGTAGCTGGGACTACAGGCACCCATCACCATACCTGGCTAATTTTTTGTATTTTTAGTAGAGACGGGGTTTCACCGTGTTAGCCAGGATGGTCTCGATCTCCTCACCTTGTGATCTGCCTACCTTGGCCTCTCAAAGTGCTGGGATTACAGGCGTGAGCCACCGTGCCCAGTCAATCCAGTGATTTTATATTAAATTATCCATCAGAGAGATTTATATAAAGGTAAAACAATGCCATTCTTCTCACTAAATTATTTTTGTTTTAGAAAACACAAATATTTATGTTAGCATGTAGTTTCATAATGTTATTTTAAATAACAATCCCACCATTCAGCCCAGTGGTGGGCAGCTGTGAATATGTTTCTGGAACAGCTTGCACACAGCTTGCAGGAACCAGAACAGGAACCAGAACAGCCAAAAAGGACCATGTCCTGCAAATATTGGGGATCTGTGCTGTGATCCTTGGTTGCTGCATCTGATCACAGAGGTATAGGAAAAGAGGTGGTGGTCATTATGGTTGCACTAACCCCCATTATTGCAAACCCTCCCACCCCTCTGGCTAAAGTAATATCCAGGAGATTTAAAGAAGCAAAGCCTTTTCTCTCCCGGTATTTTTCTCTCTCCCCTCTTATGGAAGCCAGACATTGAAGACTAGGACATTCAAAAGCAACTGCATGATTTATAATCCTCTGTGTATATACCCAGTAATGGGATGGCTGGGTCAAATGGTATTTCTAGTCCTAGATCTTTGAGAAATCGCCACACTGTTTTCCACAATGGTTGAACTAGTTTACAGTCCCACCAACAGTGTAAAAGAACCCAAATGTCCATCAGTGACAGGCTGGATTAAGAAAATGTGGCACATACACACCATGGAATACTATGCAGCCATAAAAAAGGATGAGTTCATGCCCTTTGTAGGGACATGGATGCAGCTGGAAACCATCGTTCTCAGCAAACTATCGCAAGAACAGAAAACCAAACACCACATGTTCTCACTCATAGGTAGGAATCGAACAATGAGATCACTTGGACACAGGAAGGGGAACATCACACACCAGGGCCTATTGTGGGGAGAGGGGAGGGGGAAGGGATAGAATTAGGAGATATACCTAATGTAAATGATGAGTTAATGGGTGCAGCACACCAACATGGCACATGTATACATATGTAACAAACCTGCACATTGTGCACATGTACCCTAGAACTTAAAGTATAATAATAATAATAATAATAATAATAATAATAATAAAGCAACTGCATATGTAAGGAAAATTAGAAAGTTACCACACATGCCCAGGTGAAGGTGCAGGATCAGCAAAGACCAGAGAAGGCCTTAAGTTTAAACCTCAGGCTGATGCTCAGTGCAGACACAACCTATAACAATAATGGCAACAAAAATAATAATAAAACCCAAAACACCAGCAAAACCTAGGGAAGGGAGAGAACCTAATTTCCAAAGGTACGACATTATTAGATGCAAATATACAGTTTTCAACAACAACAAAATCACAAAGCATACAAAGAAACAGGAAAGTATGTTCTTTTCAAAGGGAAAAAAACCCAATAAACTATCTTTGAAAAAGACTGGATGGTAGATCTACTAGACAGTCAAAGACTTTAAAACAACTGTCTTAAAGATGCTCAAAGAACCAAAGGAAGAAATGACAGTCAACAAAATGATGTCTGAACAAAATGGAAAAATCATTAAAGAAATAAAAAACCTAAAAAGAAAAAAAATCGTGGAGCTGAAAATTACAGTAACAAATTTAAAAATTCACTAGAAGTATTCAAAGGCAGATTTGGGCAGGCAGGAGAAAGAATCAGTGAACTTGAAAATAGAACAAAGAAAATTACTGAATCTGAGAAACAGAAAGAAAAAGATTGAAGAAAATGGAACTGAGCCCAAAAGACCTATGTGACACCATAAAGCTAAACAACACAGGCATTATGGTACTCCCAGAAAAAGAAGAGAAAGAAAAAGAAAGAATATCTGAAAAAGTAGTGGCCAAAAACTTCCCAAATTTGATGGACGATATGAATATAAACATCCAAGAAGCTCAACGAACTCAATGTATGATGAACTCAGAGACCCACACCAAGATATTATAATCAAAATGTTGGAAGACAAACACAAAGAGAATTTTGAAACCTGCAAGAGAGAAGTGACTTGTCACAAGAGGTCATAAGATTAACAGCAGATTTATCATCAGATACTTTGGAGGCCAGAAGACAATGCACTTATGGTTTTTAAGTACTAAAACAAAATTGTCAAATCAAAATTGTATTATAAAAATAATGTATAACTTCATTTTTTTCTAAATGATTTAAAAGACTGATACATTTAAAAATAAACAATTATTAGTCTAAAAGCTGTTATGATAATCATGGTTTGCAACTCCATGCTTTATTCTTGATGTAATTTAAGACACTAATGTGTTAGAAAATTATTAGCTAATGTTTTTGGACAGTGTATAAAAATTAATTTTATGACATTGACAATCAAAAGGGTTGGGGATAGAGCTGTTAAAGAAGCAGTGTATGTTACTGAAGTTAATCTGCTATAAATTCAAATCAGAGTGTTTTAACTTTAGGGTGTTATGTAATCCCATGGTAACCACAATAAAATGGCTAAAGAATGTATACAAAATGATATGAGAAAGACATTTAAACATTTCCCTACAAAATATCAACTCAACACAAAAGACAGTAATGCAGGAAATGGACAAAAAAGCTTTAAGATATATAGAAAACAATAGCAAAATAAAGGAATAAGTCCTTCATTATCAATGATTATTCTAAATGTAAATGGATTAAACTCTCCAATCAAAAGACAGAGATAGGCAGAATCCTATCCAAAAAAAAAACCATGATCCAACTATATATTGTCTATAGAAGACTCACTTTAGATTCAAAGACACAAATAGGTCAACAGTGAAAGGATAGAAAGGGTTGTTCCATGTAAATAGTAACAAAAGGAGCATTCTCCTTTTGTAGTATCTAAACTAATATTAGAATGACTAAAATTAAAAAGACTGATTATATCAAATGTTAGCAAGGATATAGAGGACCTGGAATTCTCATACATTGTGTGGAAATGTAAAATGATATGACCACTTTTGAAAACAGTTCACTAGTTTCTTAAAAAGTTAAATACACATTTACCTTATAATCCTGTCATTCCAACAAAGACTTGCATACATATGTTCATAGCAACTTTGTAAATAATCAAAAATGGAAAATGTCTAACAACTGGTAAATGTATAAACAATACAATAAATATTACAATAAATTAAATCAACTATTGATACATAATATTATTTAAAGAATGAATCTTAAAATAAGTATGCTTAGTGAAAGTCAGAAAAAATACATACTGTATAGTTTCACTTATGTAAGATTCTAGAAAATATTAACTAATTTATAGTGATAGAAAGTAGATATGTGGTTGCCTGGGGATTGGGTGGGGAATGGGGAGAAATTACAAAGGAGCACAAGGAAATTTGGGGGAGTAATGTATATATTCAGTGTCTTGATTAAACACGGTGATGGTTTCACAGGTGCTTACATATGTCAAAACTTATCAAATTGTACTATTAAATATATATGACTTATTTTATGTCAATTATACCTCAATAACATTGCTAGAAAAAATAGAATAGGGGATTTTTAGGTAACTAACTATATTTGTCTCTTATTAGTTACAAACTTGGTAGCTTATAACACCACACATTTATTTTCTTGTAGTCTGGAGGCTAGAAGACAATCAATTTCTTCCTTTCTTTTTTTTGTTTGTTTTAGACGGAGTCTCACTCTGTTGCCCAGGCTGGAGTGCAGGGGGCGCAATCTCGGCTCACTGCAACCTACACCTCCCAGGTTCAAGTGGTTTTCCTGCCTCAGCCTCCCGAGTAGCTGGGACTACAGGCGGGTGCCACCATGCCCAGCTAATTTTTGTATTTTTAGTAGAGACGGGGTTTCACCATGTTGGCCAGGCTGGTCCAAATCCTGACCTCAGGTGATCCACCCACCTCGGCCTCCCAAAGTGCTGAGATTACAGGTGTGAACCACCAGGCCCGGCCAGCCCCAGTCAGTTTCCCTACGCTCATGTCAAAGTATTGGCAGGGCTTGTTCCTTCTGGAAGCTTTAAGGGAGAATCAGTTTCCTTGCATTCTCCAGCTTCTGGAGCCGCGTTCCTTGGCGTATGGTCCCTTCGTTCATCTTTAAAGGCAGCAGCATTATCTTCGAAATTCTGTTGCCATTATCACATGGCATTTTCCTCTTCTGTTTCAATTCTTCCTCTGCCTTCCTCTTAAGAAAGATATTTTTGAATATTAATTCTTTTTGTAATTAAGACTTCCTCAAACCAGTAAAAAAAAAAGAAAAGAAAAGAAGAGAAAGCAGACCATTGGGTCTTTGAGATTCTGTTTCATTTCTGCCCTTAAATCACCTTTCAACTGAATAATTTTGTTCACGTCAAATTGCATCAAATGGCCACCCTAATTCTAAATTATACTTGGTGAAATTATGCCATATAGATAATTTAGCACACAAATTTGTTATAGCATAAATACATGTAAAAACCAGGAGCCAACCCAGAGTTGTTGCAAATATAGGTTTAGACTAAGAAAAAGCCCTAAAGTTGAAAGTATTGCTTATCTATGTCGTGAATCATTTTCCCAGCCTAATGGCTATGCCATGTCTATCTGTAAATCTCACTAATTTGCAGCTTCTGTATAACAAGTTTTAATAAAAGCTCTCACCAAACCAGGCATCTACAGACAAAAGAGCAAAACAAGAGACTCAGGAAAATTTACATTAAGTTTTAAGTGACACGAGGAAGAGTTTGTCTAAAAAATGCCTATGCTTTTCAGTCCTCAGGTCCAGCTTGTGGAACAGACATTTATTGGGGCCTGTACCCATTCTTCCCTAGGAACATTCTCTTTAAGGGCATGTTACAAAGACGTATTTAACCAGGACAGACAAAGACAAGTAATGTTTTTAGTACAAAGGCAGATTTCCACCAAGATAAAAGTTACCTTTTCAGATAACGAAAAGATTCCTAAAACTAGTTCCTAACTCCTAGGAGGCAAAAATAAAGCTGAGATTTGGGAGTTCAACAAAAAGCATTCAGAGCTTGGCCCAATGCAATATTTACCTCCCTGTTATGGTCAGAGATACCCTTTGCCCACCAAATGGGAGGCTTAAACAATTTCTGAAGAGTGTACTAGTACTCCAGAGCCGTGGGGCCATCATGAAGAGCCTTGGAGCCCTTCATTGGTTCTTGGTAAAACCTATAAGATCATTGAATTCGGCCTCCCTGAAAAGTTCACCAAAACAGCCTGTTAGTAAGACAAGGCTGAGTTTATTTTTACTGTGGTGAGGGAGAGCACTACCTTGATAGATATTTTTAATAACACCTGATAGTGGAGAGGAAAAATTCAGGATATTTATAAAGTTTTGGAGGATGTTTTAAGGTACTTCTTTTACTATAAAGGCTTGATTAAGATTGGATAAAAATTATGATACGATAGTTTAGGAATTGTGAACCCAGAAAGGCAAGGATTTTGAAGCAAATCTTTGAAGTCTTTGGGAGTAAATAGTCATTTGATGCTATTTGTTAAATAAGTGAAGAGTTTGACATTCATTTAAATGAGATTTTCAGGGAATTCTTGAGAAGAATAAAATGTTTTTTTGTGTAGCATAAGAATAGACATATAGATAGTAGAATCAAACTGAGAGTTCAGAAATGCCCTGATATTCATGATCAATAGACTTTTAAAAATTGTATTGAGGCAAATTTCACGTAACATAAAAATCAACCACTTCAAAGTATACAATTTTATGCCACTTAGTACATTCACAATGTTGTGTAACCATTACCTCTATCTATTTCCAATATATTTTCATCATCCCCAAAGCAAACCCCATAACCATCAAGCATTTACTCCCACTCACTCATCCTTATCCATGGAAAACCACTAGTCAGCTTCTTGTCTTTATAGATTTACCTATTTTGGATGTTTCATAAAAATGGAGTCATATAGTCTGTGATCTTTTGTGTCTGACTTCTTTTATTTCACATAATGTTTTGGAGGCTCATCTGCATTGTAGCATGGATCAGTACTTTATTCCTTTTTATTACTGAATAATGTTCTATTTTTTGAGATGAGATCTTACTATGTTGCCAAGGCTGGTCTTGAACCCCTGGGCCCAAGTGATCCTTCTGAGATGGGGAAGCAAATATAAGAGGAAAAACCCTGATCTGGGAATTTCATATTATGCTGCTGCCAGTACCATTGGTTGATTAAACAGATCAAACCTGACACAGAAACTAAAACTAAGAGAAAACTATGGACAGGAGTTCTACCCAATGTCCAGCAGCATTCTTCACGGAATATGTGCCTTCCACAGAGGAAATCGATAGGATGCTCACAGACTGGGAAAAGCAAATTGAAGCATGAGACAAATATAGCCCAATATGTCCCTATAATAATGATGCAGATACTGACTACATTAATGAAAGGAATGCTAAATTCAGCAACAAGGTAGAAGGATTCTATGGAAAACATATAAAGCTGAAAAATGTAGAAAGCTGAAGTTAAACAAAATCTAGAAAGAGGAACAGCCATCTTAATCTCCTTCAGGAACTGTTTTGATTGCCAAATTGTGCCAGTAAACCAGGACTCTGTCTGTACCTCTCCTTTAATGAGTTGTAGAGAGATGTTCTATGAACGTCCATGTATTTTCATGCTTACATATTCTTATTATTCACTTATATTAGAAAAGACTGTCTTCTATTTCTGTGTTTAAAGTATGTGTTTAATGTGTGAAACCTGCTGGGCTTAAAATTCTTAGCTACAAATATATGAGTCATTGTTGTCCTGAAATTTGTCATATATCTGATTTGAGCTGGAGTTGAACTTGGCAGCTTCAGGGGTATGATGCTAAACTGGTACTAATTTTTTTCTTGTAAGCTATGGTAGGTGGTGAAAGGAGGGTAACAATGGTTATTGGAAATTCACCCTAGGCCCTCCTCTTCTACAGAAATAGTCACAATTACAGGTGCTTGCCTGTTCCATGCTCTACCCCCACAGCCCATGTGCATTTATGTGGGCAAACATAGGGAATAGGAGGCTGATCCTCTAATAGCCTTCTAAAATGTCACCTGTCAAAAAGCAAATATCCTTGGAAGAAAGTAAGTTAAAACATTTGGTAGAAATAGTATTTAAAATATATATAATACAATTTGGCAAGAAAAAAGCCTAATTGGAGTTTAAACCTTATTTCAACTGTAACTAAAAAATTAGAACATGAGGCTTGTGTAGTAATTATGGGAAATATAGGACAGAAAACCTGAAGTTAGGACTATGCCATAAAAGTGAAGGAGATTATCTATTTGCATCATTTAAAAAAAATTTGCAATCTCGGAAAGGCTTTATTTCTACTTCACCATGATTTCATATAGACTCAGAGGCACCATTATGTGTTTCAATTTGGTATCCTCTTGACTTTTTGTAGTGTTTTTCCTTAAAGAAGAAAATTTTGAGTAAACTCTATACATTGCAAGTTAATCTTTTGACAATAATTAAAAATGTTGTTGCTGTTGTATCATCAATGCAAGAAGACCAACAATAAAAGTACAGGACAAGGAAATTCACAAGATATAACAGTAGAACAGACTGAGTCACATTTAGGTGATGGCGAGGACAGAGTAGCAGTATATACATGCACCCAAAGATGTGCAAATTGAGTAGAATAATGTATGGATTACACAGTGAATTTTCTAAGCCCATCTGAGGACTTTGTACCTTCTGAAAAATGTCCTGTATCCCCTCCAGTTTATAGAATATCTTTCAGGCCTACTGTGTGCCCTGTTATATAATAAAAGCATGACTGGCATGAATGAGATGAAAAAGTTGGGCATACTAGAAGGAAGCTCTGATTTAGTGAATAATGGACTGTTAAGTAAAGATGGTAATAGAAATGCATATTAATAAATGTATGCATATTCAATGTATTATTAATAGAGAAATTATAACATGATACATTCATACAATTATAGAATGAGGCAGATCTATACTGACATGAAAAGATGCTTATAATATGTCTATATAAAAAGAGGTTTGTAACTGGTCATGGTAGCACACACCTGTAGTCCTAGCTACTCTGGGGGCTAAGGCAGGAGGATTGCTTGAGCCAAGGAGTTGGAGGCTGCAGTGAGCTATGGTGGCACCACAGCATTCTAGTCTGGGCAACAGAGTGAGACCCCGTCTCTAAAGAAAGATTTTAAAAATTTAAAAAAAAAATTCACTAAAGGGTACCCATTTTACTTCATTTAATAATGTAAAAAGACTGCATTGATATGGTTAAATTTCCAGGATCCTCTGTTCCTTAGGGATGGACTAAATGGCGAGTATCATCGCTTGCAAATGTGTTTCAAACTTGACGGATCATATGTTAAGCAAAAAAGTTTACTATCTTTTAATCCCCACCCCCCCAAAAAAAGAATGATTCTTTCTCCCCAGTGTCTTGAGTAGCTGGGATTACAGGCATGTGCCACCGTACCCAGCTTTGAAAAATGTTCTATCATATGGATATATCACATTTTGTTTATCCATTCTTCAGCTGATAGACACTTGGGTGGTTTCTACCTTTTGGCAATTGTTGATAGTGTTCCTGTGAACATTTGTGTACAAGTATTTGTTTGAATACCTGTTTTTAATTCTTTTGGATATATACCTAGGAGTGGAATTGCTTGATCATATGGTAATGATATGTTTAACTTATTAAGGAATCACCAAACTGTTTTTCACAGTGGCTGACCCATTTTACATTCTCACCAGCAATGTGTGAGGGCTCTGATAATCTCTGTATCCTCACTAACACTTGTTTTTGTTTGTTTTCCTTTTTTTTAAAAAAATTATAGCTATCCTAATTGTGTGAAGCAGTACTTCATTATGGTTTTGATTTGCATGTCCCTAATTAACTAATCATGTTTAGCATCTTTTCATGTGTTTTTGGCCATTTGTATATCTTTAGAAAAATGTCTATTAAAGTCCTTTGCTCATTTTTATTTTTTTTCTGTTGAGTTATAAGAATTCTTTATGTATTCTGCATACTCGTAGACTCATATCAAATATATGATTTGCAACTGTTTTCTCCCATTCATTGTTTATTTTTCTCTTTATCATGTGCTTTGATGCATAAAACTTTAAAATTTTGAAGTCCAATTTATTTTTTCTTTTGTTGCTTGTGCTTTTGGTGTGATTTCTCAGAATCCATTGCCAAATTCAAGGTGATAAGGATTTATCCCTATTTCTTTTTCATAAAAGTTTTATAGTTTTTAGCTCCTACATTTAAGTTTTGAGTTTATTCATTTTGAGTAAATTTTTGTAGATGGTACAAGGTGGGGATCCAACTTCATTCTTTTGCATGTGGTTATTTAATTGTCCTGATATCTTTGTTGGAGAGACTATTATTTCTTTATTGAGTGGTTTTGGTACTCTTGTCAAATATCAATTAGCTGCATATATATGGGTTTATTTCTAGACTCTCAGTTCTGGTCCATTGATCTATATGTCTATCCTCATGGCAGCACTATACTGTTCAATTATTATAGCTTTGTGGTAAGTTTACATGTGAGGAAGTATAAGTCTTCCAACTTAATTTTTGTTTAGCAAGATTATGTTAGCCATTATGGGCAACTGACTTTTGACAAAGGTGCAAAGACAATTCAATGGAGGAAAAAGGGGTCCTTTAAATAATTGGTGCCAGAACAATTGGCTATTCACTTGCCAAAATGATTTGGATGCCTACCATACACTATACACAAAAATTTGGACTCGTATCATACACTATACACAAAAGTTAACTCAAAATGGATCACAGACCTAAATATAGGAGCTAAAATTTTAATGCTCTTAGAAGTAAATATAGGAGTAAATTGTGACCCAGGGTTAGGTAATGATTTCTTAGATTCAATACTAAATCATAGTGGTAAAAGAAACATTTTGTAAATTAGAATTCATCAATATTAAAAACATTCATGCTTCAAATGACATGGTCAGGAAAGGTAAAAGACAAACCTAGAGGCTGGAAGAAAATATTTCCAAATCATATAATTTGATAAGGGACTTGTATCCAGAATATGTTAAGAACTTACAACTTTAGGGGAAGAAAGTCTTTTCCCTCTGCCCTGCTCTGGCTCGTGCCCTGTAAATTAAATGGACAAAAGAGATTAACAAGAGAGAAACAAACAGGAGTTTATTAATATGTGCATTGCACATACACGTGGGAGCACTTAAAGATGAGTAACTGAAAGGGGTGGTTAGAACTTGGGCTTACATAGCATCTTAATGAAAGAACCATACATTTTTAGAGAAGTGACAAGACAAAGCAAAAGGACTTTTAGCTTCTGGGGTGGCAAGTTGTGGGAAGTCAAATATATGGGGAAACTAATGGTAGATAAGGGCTAGTTTTAGCAAGGTTTGTTTTGCAGATTCCACTGGTGACATCCCTAAGCAGATAAAGGTCTAGAGTTGGCTCTAGCAATTAACTTCTGTATTTCTTGGTAGAGGAAATTACAAATTTATGTCCTGTTTTTTGGTAAATAGGGGAAAAGCAGAGAATTTTCCTTGTATCTGTTGCTTCTCAATTGCCTTTAGCTCAAAATAATCCTTATGCCAAAATGGCGTAATTTGGGGTGGCAAATTTTGCTCTCCTTCACAACTCAACAAGAAAAAGACAAATGACTCACTTTAAAAATAGACAAGAGGTTTACATGGACATTTATCCAAAGAAGACACACAGATTGTCAGTCAGCACATGAAAGGATGCTCAATGTCATTAGGCAATAGGAAAATGCAAATCAGAACCACAAGAGATACCATAAGACACATAACCAATAGATGTATATTTTTTAAATCCAGAAAATGGCAAGTGTTGATGAAGATGTGGAGAAATGAGGACCCTCATGTATCAACTACTGGGAATGTAAAAATAGTTCAGACTTGTTGGGAAACTGTGTGGTAGTTTCTTTAAGTGTTAAACGTACGAGTTACCACGTGACCCAACAATCCAAGGAATCTATCCAAGAGAAATGAGAGTATATCTTCACACAGAGACTTGTGCACAAATGTTCATAGCAGCATTAGTCATAATAATCTCAAAGTGAAAACAACCCAAATGTTCATCGACTGATGAATAGATAAACAAAATTTAGTATATCTGTAAAGTGGAATACTATTTAACAATGAAAAGGCATGAAGTGCCAATACATGCTTCAACATGGATGAATCTCTAAAACAGTACATTCAGTGAAAGAAGACACAAAAGGTCACACATGGTCTGATTCTGCATATATGAAATGTCCAGAATAGGCTAATCTATGGAGACCAAAAGAGATTGATGGTTGCCTCACACTGTTAGAGAGAGATGGGAATTGACTGCAAATGAGCACAAAATTTTTTTGTGGGGTGATCAAAATGTTTATTATACTGTGGCGATTTTTGCACAAATATTTAATTGTAATAACAATTATTGCCTTCTATATCCAACATGGGTGAGTTTTATGGTATGTTAATTACATCTCAATAAAACTTCTTTTGAAAAATTGTTTTCATCTTTTGTCCATTTGGGTAAGAGTTTCCTGGAAGAGTAAATCATGTTGATGAAGATGGAGGAATAATAAAGTTTTGTTAATAGAGACAGCAGAATAGTGAAGTCATATTTACATAGACAGTAACTTATTTTGTTACATATAGTCTCAATTTTCAAAATAAATATGTACATATTTATTTTTAATCATAAACACATCAGATCATGATAACTGCAATGCAAGTATTAAAATATGGTTTGTCACAGAGAGTAAATGGGTGGCTATTCTAGATTAAGCATTCAGAAAAGACTTTAATGAAAAGATTATATTGAACCTGAGTTATGACTGATAGAGAGAAGCCAGCCTTGTTAATATGGGGGTGGGAGTGGGTGGAGGAATGGGAAGAACATTACCTCAAAGAAAATAGCTGGTACAAATGGGAGCTCTTTGTTAGGCAGCAGCAAAGATTCTTATTTAACTCTTCAATATCCATTCATTTCTCTAGACATAAAAACAACACATTTCTCTGCTTTGCCAGTGCTCAGCAAACTTCAATTTATCATGTTCTATGTTTGTTTCTTTTTGTTTTAACTTTTTTTTTTTTTTGAGACGGAGTTTTTGCTCTTGTTGCCCAGACTGGAGTGCAGTGGCACAATCTAGGCTCACTGCAAACTCCACCTCCCAGGTTCAAGTGATTCTCCCGCCTCAGTCTCCTGAGTAGCTGGAGAATCACTTCGTATTTTTAGTAGAGACAGGGTTTCACCGTGTTGTCCATGCTGGTCTCGAACTCCAGGTGATCCACCCGCCTCGGCCTCCCAAAGTGCTGGGATTACAGGTGTGAGCTACCATGCCCAGTTGTTTAACTTTTAAAAAACATCTTTGAGCTATAATTTACATACTGTAAAACTCACCTGTTAGGTGTGCAATACAATGGTAGTTAGTATATTTACAGACTTGTGCAAAAATGACCAGGGTATAATTTTAGAACATTTTGATTACTTCAAAAAGAAACCTTGCAAATAATGTGACTCCTCTTTTTGTTGCGCTCCTTTTATTTTTCTCTCTCTCACCAATCAATGGTTAAGTGAAAATTTTTTCACTTTTCTACATTGGCCCACTGACCAGTAATTGGGAACAACTACTTAAGAGTATCTTCCAACACTAACTTATTCCTTTTCTTCTTTCTGGTTTTCTTTTTTCCTGAACTTCCTAACTTGTTCTTTAGTTGATAGTGTAATCTTCATTATCCTGGGGAAAACTAAAATTGTTATAGCAAAAATCAATGCAAATTTTACCATTTTTAAGCTTCAGGTAAGTCTCTTAAGAATAGAATAGGCTGGGTGGGGTGGCTCACGCCTATAATCCTAGCACTTTGGGAGGCCAAGGTGTGAGAATCGCTTGGACCTAGAAGTTTGAGACCAGCCTGGGCAACACAGTGAGACTCCATCTTTACAAAACAAAAAATATTAGCCAGACATGGTGGCACATGCTTGTAGTCCCAGCTACATGTGAGGCTGAATTGGGAGGATTGCTTGAGCCTAGGAGTTTGAGGCTGCAGTGAGCTATGATTGTACCACTGCACCCCAGCCTGGGTGACAGAGTGAGACCCTATCTCTGGAAAAAAAAAAAAAAAAAGGAATAATAAAATGTTAAGGTCCTGAAAAGAAAGAAGAACATAATTAGTACTAAAACAAAGGTAAGAAACTAAAATAGATGCAGATGTACCTGATCCCTCCCAAGGCCCCTACCTACCTCCTCAGGATACCTACTCTGTCCAAGATTTTGTTGAGCATTCAATGTAATGCAAATGTGAACACTTTCCTCTTATTAACAGAACACTAGTAAGGTCCTTCTCCTATGGGAAAATGGGGTCTTCCTAGGGAGGGTGCTCCTTTAGGGACCTCCTAGACTACCCCAGCTATGGCAATATCAAAGGGAAAGCCCTGATGGTATCAGAGAGAGTCAGCGTGGTGGGTAGACCTCCTCTGATTATAATTCATTCACTAAACATTTATACCAGGCACTCCAGACTCTGACTGTGCTGTGACTTTATGACAGTAAAATTTAAGTGAACAACGCACTGTAAAGAGTTATAATTTGGTAGATTTTGCAATAAATATTTATAAAACTTATTGTTTATAATATTCCTGAATAGAAGTTTCACTATGTTTTCATCTATTCACATAAATTAATGTCAATAGCCCTTGTCAATGTTTTTACACTGAAACTAAGCTCTTTAAAAACTATTAAACATTCCACTAAATAACTTCCATACTTCATTTGCTTTTTGAAAATAGTAAAGTCAGCAGGAGGGGAGTCCTTGCCAGCATTTATTCAAGTTCCCTCCTGTTATCCTTCTCTTGCTTCCAATCAACTCTTGCTAACCCTTGCTAACATTTTGTTCGCAGAGAGAAGATGTAAATAAAAATTTTCATTATAGAAGAAATAATAGGCTTATTTCAATAAAATTCTGATTAGAAGCCAAATACTACACATGGTGTTTCTCCAGTCTCTGAATTTTAAATGAAATTTTTTTAGCACATTCTTCTTGACAGCTAATATATTGGCTCTTCATTAATAATTGTTTCTTTTCTAGAGATAGGGTTTTGCTTTGTTACCGAGGCTGGAGTGCAGTAGTTCATAGGCACGATCACAGTGCACTGCAGCCGAAACTCCTGGCCTCAAACGATCCTCCTGCCTCAGCCTCCTGAGTAGCTGCGGCTACAAGCATGTGCCATCACACCTAGTTCTATAATAATTTATAATTAAATATATTCTAGAAATGCACTTCCTTTATTTTTACCCTACTGTGCTCCTTATATTAATTTTTTTCAAAACATTTATTGAACAGTTACACTAGCTAAATATTAGAGGGATACAAAGATACATAAACGCTGGTGTAGCCTAGAGAGAATGCCAGACTCCTTTTCTCCCACATCTAACTTCCTAACTTTACCTAGGTGTCTCTTTCTTGAGGTCTAGTTTCTCATGGGATTTTCTCTCTCTTCACCATGGGACAGGTGGGATAAGAACTGTGTAGAATGTGCCTTAGAATTATCTGCTGAAGAGACAAGGTGGGAATATTTATTCTCAAATTCCTGTCCTGTCTTAGTCCGTTTTGTGCTGATATAACAGAATATCTGAGACTAGGTAATTTAAAGTGAACCAAAATTTATTCACTTACAGCTCTGGAGGCTGAGAATCTCAAGAGTGAGGGGCCAGCATCTGATAAGGACCTTCCTGCTGCATCATCCCATGGCTGTAGGGTAAAGAGTGGGCGAGAGAAAGAGAAAGAGAGAGTGAGTGCACGCAACGGGAAAGTGGGCCAAATCCACTCTTCCATCAGGAAGCCACTGCTGGATAACTAACCCACTCCAGTGATAACGGCATTAATCCATTCATAGGGCAGACCCCTCATGACCTGATCATCTCTTAAATGTCCCATCTCTCAACACTATTGCGATAGATTATGTTTCCATCACATGGACTTTGTGGGGCACATTCAAACCCTGGCACCTCCCATTTATCAGTGGTTTGTTTCAGTACACCAGAATGGATCAGACAGCACCTAAAGCCATCCCACATGGTGACAGAAGTCTAGCAGAAAACAAGAGAGTCTTACTACGGCTAAAATGGGGTGCCCCCAGGCTGCATCTTCCTACAGTTTGTTGTAACAACTGTTCTGGGACCAAGAAGCGGGCCAGGAGGATACAGCATTAGATGTAATGATGTCCAATATAGCCTGCCTCTTGCCGAGGCAAAAGAAAAAAAAAGACAGTGGGTGATGCACATCTTGCTAGAAGACTTGAGTTTGGAGAAAAACCCTCATGGTAACAAAGAGTATACATTTACCTGGCCTTGTCCTTTATGCATGTAAATCCCTGGGAGCATCCGACAAGAAGGTATAGCTATGGCATAATGGGATTAGAGGGTGACTCTCGCCATGGCTCAATCCATCTAATAGGCACAACTGAAATACACCACGACCCTTGACCTCAAACAGTTTTGCAAGTCTTTCTGGCATATTATCAACTGGGGTGTTTTTATGATTTGAGGATAACTGTTAAATAAAATATATTATAACCTTCCACTTGACAAATATACTTTTATTTACTACATTTTAAAAATGTGTAAAGCTATAATTTTTGTATGACTGAAAGGAATATATCAATGATGAAAATTTAATTATTGTCATAACTGAGTCTGCTGTTCATGAGCTGGCAATGTAATACAAATACATATATTGTATACATTCTATAATAAAGAGTAAGCATTTATATTTACATATTTATTTGACAAAATTACCTCCATTTCAGAAATTCATCTTCAGTCACTTAAAACCCTTTAAAAGAATCTTTTTAAAAATAATATCCAAGCTATTGTCTCTCTTGTTAAATCTATTTTTGCAGATTTACTTAGGTATAATTGACATACAATAAACTACCCATATAATAAGTACACCTGTAAAACCATCACCGCAATCAAGACATGAACATAGCATGAACACATCTCATCCCCAAAAATTTCCTCTTACATCTTTTTGTAATCCTTCCTACTATTTTTCTGTCTCAAGGCAACTACAGATCTGCTGCCTGCCACTATAGATTTGTTTACATTTTCTGGAATTTTATAAGAATGGAATCAGTGGGTATGGCTTCTTTCATACAGCATAATTATTTGGAGATGCATCCATATTGTTTCGTGTATTCCATTGTATGAATATACAATTTGTTTATTTATTAATAGACATTTGTGATATTTCCAGTTTTGGGCTATTAAAATAAAGCTGCTATAACATTTAGGGGCAAGTAACAGGTATAACTATATGATTTGATTTCTTCTGGGCAAATACTTAAAAGCGGAATGGCTGGATTACCTTGTAGGAGTATGTACTACTCAAAGGCTTTCAAAATGGTACAACCATTTTACATTCCGTTAGCAATGTATGAGGGTCCCTTTTCTTCCATATCCTCACCAATACTTAGTATGATCAGCCTTTTAAATATTAGCTATTATAAATATATGTGTAGTAGGATGACGGTTCGAGTTGCTCCAGTTTTTAAGAATTCAGCCATTCTAGTAGGTATGTAGTGGCATCTAACGGTGGTTTTAAATTGCAATTCCCTAATAATTAATGGCGTTGGGCCTCTTCCATGTGCATGAAATATGTGTTCAAATCCTTCATTCATTTTTATTGAGTTGTTAATTTTCCTATTGCTTACTTTTGAGAGATCTTCACATAGTCTTTATCAGAAGTGTAATTTTCACTTTTCTCAAACACTCTAACACTTTAAGGTTTTTGTTAGGTTTTTGCATCGGGGTTATACTGGCCTCTTGGAGAGTGATTTTGGAATATTCCTTTCTCATTGATTATATGTAAGAGTTTCTCTAGAATTGGCATTAATTCTTCTATAAATGTTTTATAGACCTCATCAATGATAACTGGGCTTTGAGTGGACCCCAAACTGCTAAGACATTAGGGTTGTCAACATAAAGATCTAGAGCTCAAGAAAGTTCAGGGATGAAGAAAGAAGTTTAAAGTCATTGGTATATAGGTAGTAGCCATGAAAATGGAAGCTGTCATTCAGAGAAAAGACATTTAGTAAGAATAGAAGAGGTCTGAAAAAAGTATCCAAGGAAACACTGCCAGTAGAAATCAAGGAGACAGCTAAGAAGACTTAGAGAGATTAGAGAAGAAGGGGAGATCAGGAACAAAAGGTCTCGTAAACATAAAAGGGGAGAATAAATTCCAAGGAAGGGACTGATTTAAAATTGCAAATGTCTCAGAAAAGTTAAATAATGTAAGAACTGAAAATTAGTCACTAGACACTTTAGAAACAATGTTATCTGACAGGTATGGGAAAGTTCCAAATGCTGTATGTATACTGACTATGTATCAGGCAAGTTCCAAATACTGAATATGTGCTAACTCATTTCACTCCCACAATAATCCCAGCAAGCATGTATAATTATGATCTCCACTTTACCGACGAGGAGACTGAGTATATGGAGGTTAAGAGCATTGTGTAAAGCATTACAGATATAAGCTGATTGTACTGTGATTCCAACCCAGGTAGTCCTGACCACTATGCTCTCAGTACAGTGATGAAGGTACAAGCTGAACTTCTTAGTACAAGCCCCGTAGCAGCAACGTTGCAAAAAGTCTTAAAACCTGTAGTTCTAATACAAAAAGAAAGGCCATGGGTCAGCCTAAAGCACTCTTAAACCCCAAGCCTTCAGCATTTAAGGAAGGACATCCCCTGATTCCCAATGGGGCATGATACACAAATGAGTCTAGCCAAGGTGCTACTGCTGCTTAAACTGCTGTTGCAGTCCAACCGAGTACCAACACCATACAGTTTAAAGCCAGGTGTAAACAAAGTAGCCAATGGGCTAAACTTAAAGCAGTATAAATAGTAATCATAAACAAACAAACAAACAAACAAACAAAAACATCTATGGTAATCTGTACCGATAGCTGGGCAGTCTATCAAGGCCTAACCTTATGGTTAACTACTTAAAAAATACAAAATTGGCTAGTCAGCCACCAACCCATTTGGGGCCAAGCCATGTGGCAAAACCTCTGAAAAATGGGTCATCAAAAAAAATGTAACTACTTATCATTTGTCAAGTCATGTGCTTTTGGCCACCCCTGGCAATAGCAAGGCAGATGCCTTGGCCAAACTCCAATGGCTGAAGTCGGCATCGACACAAAATATGGCCTTGTGGCTACGCCAAAAACAGGAACGTGTGGGTGGTAAACTAATGCCACAAGTCAATAAGCATTGAGGTCTGTCCCTGCCCATGCAGAATATTTGGGAGGCTTGCCAAAAATGCCCAGCGTGTGCTCAGGCATACCCTAAATGGAGGCAGCTGCCCAGTGTTACACAAGTGCCCTTAACCAGGTGGTAAGTAAACTACACCGGGCTACTGCCAAAGTTGCAAAGGTATATGCGTGTGCTAACAGCTGTAAACACGACCACAGGCCTATTGTTCACCTACCCCTGTAGGGTGGCCGACCAACAGCACACCATCCCAGGCCTGCAACACTTATGTGCCCTGTATGGTTCCCCCTGGCTGTTAAAAGTAATAGGAAAAAACATTTTACCAAACAACAGGTACAACACTGGGCACAACAAATAAACATAAAGTGAGAATTCCATGTGCCATACAATCTGCAAACTGTGGGTATAATTAAAAAACATAAAGTGCTCTTAAAAAATAAGTTACACACTTGCATGTCACACCCCTTTCTTTGCAGGGCTAAAGTTCCAGGCTAAACCTAGTGCTCCAAACCTTAAACGGCCACGGAAAGGCGGCTCGCCCCTGTAAAGGCATTGTTACACCAAGCAGCCATCCCCGTTCAGTTGCAAATACACACTAAAAATAACCTACTCCACCCAGGTATAAAAACAAACAGTAACCTGTTGTTGCTTGCCGCAGCACCCCTAAAGGCTGGGAAACAAAAAACCTGGCTATCGCCATAAACCCTCCAAGCCCCCAACTACGGGTGGTTGGCCATTGAAGCTCCCTGTGGGGAGGGCCTACAGCATAACTTGCATGTCACTCCGTAAGCGTTCAGTATATGGCCTCTGCGGTCAATTGTTTGTAGAAAAACAGGAAACAACTCTTCTCCAGTAAACCTATGTACTACCTGTGTGGCCTATTATAAGCTCCCTCATAACTTTGGGACAGATACAAAACCCAAAGAAACCATGGGGAGCTAAAGAGGTGTAGTACCATCGCCCAGGGCAGAAGCCTTTGGCGGCTGCATTTTTATCCAGGAATAAAAAGTTAGCCTGTATTTTGTTTAAAAAATGTAATTTACCTCTGTTAGTACCATTGCCTGCTCTGTCATTTCAACCGTAGGTTAACATGCTCCAACTGCCTTGTAAACTGGGCCCACACCTATGCTAACGTAACCAACGTTTCCAACTCTTAAATCTGCACTGCCCTTCCAACAGCAGCTGCAAATGGCTTGCCTTGGCACATACATTCGGTGTCTGCAAAAAACTAAACATGGCTAAAAACTTGGGGTGCCATGGCTAACGCCTGGAACACAACACAGCAAGCTTTAAACAAAGAAAGATGCAAAACCCACGGCATGCCTGAATCCTAACTGGCCCATAGCGTTTATAATAGGTGGGGTTAGCTAGTGGGGGAACATATAGTACCCCTGGCTCTGGTGCCGTAGTGCACAAAGCAACATTAGGGTAACACCACTGTGGAATGGGTACCTGTCATGGCCTGTGCAAACATAACATGTGTCACCACACCAAAGGTTTGGTGAGACAAGTGGTCCCACCAAGGTCAGGCCCCAGTAAACTTTGTGCCCCCTGGGAGTTTATGGGTTTGTAAAAACACAGAATGGCCTTACCTACAGCAAACTGAACTAAACGTTGTACCTGGGGGTGGCCTTAGGTACCTGCCGCTGTTCTCCCCGCATTGCCCAAACACCGGCATAACTGAAAAGTACTACACTCTTGGTTTTTGCAAAGGCAACAAGCCCCTGGTGGTTCTACTCCTTGGCATTAATCATTCCTAAAGTGGGTGTCATAAGTGTAAAAGCACAAGTTACCTCTCTTGCAAAGCACACTGCTCAGACTCTAAATTACACGTAAGTGGCCCTCGTCCTATTAACAAAGTTAAAAGGTGGTGTTACCTTTTGGAACCAAATGGCCTTAAACATAGTAACTGCTGCCTAAGAAGGCACCTGTGCCCTCTTAAAAACACGATGTTGTACTTTTGTACCTAACAATCAGCAAAACACAACATCAGCCTTGCAAGGGGTCTTGTGAAAGATTAAGGTGGTCAAAAGCCTTACTACAAACACCCTGCAAAAATGGTAAACATCCCTGGGCTCTAGCCTATGCTGGGCCCTAACAGTCATAAGTAGCATAGCTAAAATCCTAGGAGTAAATTGTTGCTGTCTGTATTGTTGTCGTAGGTTATAAATTCAGGACTCTACCCTATGAGCATGTGTCATTACCCACAAAATGCCCTTGGCCTAAATGGTGGCATGTAAGGGAGATGGCTGCACTTTAGTCAGAATCAGGCTGAGGCAGCCTTCCAGCAAAGAATAACTCAGCGGGTTTGGAGTGCAGGTGCACAGCTCCACACATTATGTAACCACTCCATGTAAGGCATATTAAGTAACCACTCACATAAGCTCGTGCTTAGCTTGGAGCCACTACTGTTTGTAAAAGATATAGTTAATGTTGTATATACAACTAACGCCCCACTAAAAATAAAGCCATGTTGCAACTGCCTACAATTCCTCAAGTGCTTTTCCAGCTACCTGCCACCTGCCCACCAACTCCCCTCAAACCTCAGCTTGGGCTAAAACCTAACAACATACACAATATGCTTTTCAATAATGGAAGTTGTGCCTCTAAATAGAAACAAATGGAGGCAATATATTCTTGTATTAAAATTCAACACAATTGAAGTTTGATAATACATATAAATGAAATAAAAACAAAAGCAAGAATTATAGACAAGTTTTTCATAAAATAAGGTAAAATTTCTTGGTTTTATATTTTAGTTCATCACAACTGGATGCAAAGACCCATGTACTCTAATTTTTGTCAAACAACAACAACAACAACAACAACATGGGATGATAATAAGAAGTGATAAATAGTAATATTTGTAAATATTTCAAAGCTTCAAAATGTTTGGAAAATATACCCCCTAGGAATATATTATGCTCTTCAAATAGTATTTTAAAAATCATTTCATAAAATTTATTTTCTTTTAAAAATGAGTTATAATTTTATATTTGCAGAAGTTTTGACACTGATGGCTCTAAAAAACCTAATACCCTTGAGACTGGTGTAACTAATTAATAAAATGCTCTTTGCAAACAAAATAAATCCAGAAGAATTCATGCCACAATTATAACATTCAGATAAACATTTGCTTCAGAGCAATCTGATTTCAGATGTTGCATCAAATAACAAGCTGAACACTTCACACTGTATTTATAGACCTTCTAAGAGACTAAATTATGCATAATTTATTGTAACTTTGAGATTGCCACTCATTATGTAGTGTTAGCAGCAAATACTTACCGTGGGACACATATAAGTATCAAAATAAAATTAGAGAAGTTGGGAGAATGTGTCTTTTAAGGCCGAGAACTTCAGCTCTTTTAGTATTTTCTACCATTCAAGAATTAAAGCTAAATCCATTAAGTTATCAACTAATGGTAATAAAAATACTCTATGATAATTCCTTCTACAGTTTTTCACTGTAGAGATTGTTGTTTCTCCATGTGAACTTAACAAATACTCTAGTAAGCTTGAAAGAATGAGACTTTTTCTTGTTTTTCTCTCTTCCATTTTTTGGGTCTGCTTTCTCCAGATGCCTCTGTTATGGACTTCAGCTGAAAGCAGCAAAACAGGTCTGGGTTGTATTACGAGCACATGCACAGCATTAGATACCCTGAGCCACACCACCAGTAGCAGGCCAGTTCACTGGCCTGGGTCATTCCTTCCAGCTGAAGCAAATGTGGCAACAAGGCCTCTCTGACAGCCTAGGCTAGCCACAACCAGGAATCCCACTGGGGATGAAGAAAGAGAGAGAGATTGCAAGAGATTACAGCTGTGCAAATTGCCTGATTATTAATGTGGTTTTCCTTGCTTAGAAGAAGGCATGGGCCAGGTGTGGCGGCTCACGCCTGCAATCCCAGCACTTTGGGAGGCTGACGCAGGTGGATCACCTGAGGTCAGGAGTTTGAGACCAGGCTGGCCAAACAACGTAGTGAAACCCCGTCCCTACTACTAAAAATACAACCATTAGGCATGGGAGCTGTTTCGCTGTTTCTCAGAGGGAACTCTCGGTCACTTCAGACGTTGGTGCCAGGAATTCAGAGACCACAGAAAGGTAGAGAAAACTTGAGGATTTAAATATATGGGATAGATGTGAGGTGGAGAACGGGGTTTCAGGAAAGACTTTAGAGTGGAGGTGCCAGAAATGCAATTTCTAAAATCCCAAAGAAAACAGGAGTGTTTCAAGCACTCTCTGAGAAAGGCAGTGTGCATAAGCATTGGAGTCCCCATCAGCTACCCCGTTCCCTCAGATTTGGAATTCTAGGGTCATAGTTAATCTCCTTACATGCTCTGTCTTCCAAGTGAAATTTACGTGCACAGGTGGGGCACTCGTGACAGCTGACATAGATCAGCGAGCACCCCAGTGAAGCTGAAACCAGGATTTTTTTCTTTTTCTCTTTGATTTTTTTTTTGTTACAGTTTATGGCTAGTAAGAATTACGTGGGTCTAGATATTGGTATTTCCCGATCCGATTACATTGGGTTTGTTTGGGAAATCATATTTAACAAGTAATAGATGCTTACATTGTAAAGTGCTGAAGCAGTGATCACATTTAATTTGTGTTTTATAATTTTTCATGAGTGTGAGGCTTGTACTCATATTCTTATGCCTCATGCTGAATGTCTGGCATTTAGGACAAGTGAACACGTGCAATATTTGGGGTCAGAGAAACTCAATTTTGAAAGTGCTGAAGGCTTTCCTGCAATGGAACACTGGAGGAGGCCTGTTTGTAGCATTGTAGCCTGTTGTTGTGATAGCCACTGTTTCCCAGACATGGGACATTATTCTGCTCCCTATTAGGAGTTTTATGGTAAGAAAGTTCTTAGTCAAACAAACTTGAGAAAAGCAGTCTTGAGCAAATTTACCCATCTTTCTCTTCCTGTGAGGCTTCTCAGTTTTTAATCTGTTAATGTTCATATTTAAACCCCAAGAGGGAACTATGCAGTGCAGTACTTCCCTGATGTTTTTGGTTATGGAATACTTTAATTTTGCATACTGGTGGAGTTTAGGACACGCTACCCCAACATATGACACCTTGGCATTTGAGAAAATAGCACGAGCAGAAAGGCCATTCTCACCTTCTTCTTGTGCTTCTCCCCTGAAGCAGATCATACCCTTCCCTCTATCTGGAGAAAAGGAACATCCTTAGCCTTGAAAATACAGAGATACCGAGAAGAATCTGAACAAGCAGGCCTTGCTAAGTTCCCCTGAGTTTATTATCATTAGATCTTACCCTCTTTTCCAATCATACTTCTACACAATTGTCTACTCTTCATCAAACCTGACCAATGAAAACATGCAAGTTTTCTGTTTCTTTGGGTCTTTATTTTTGAAGGCTCCCTATGTCACATGAATTTAAATTTGTAAACTTTTCTCTTGTTAATCTGTGTTTTGTTACGGGGGCCTCAGCCATGAGCCTTGCAATGGGTGAGGAAAAGATACTACTTTTTCTCTGCTACAATACCAGTCAACGTCTTTCAGATAGTTTATTAGGAAAGCAGTCTGGGGACTACCAAGCTATGCAAAGGTCCTTGGCCACTGATTCCTGATTACTTCAGACACTGGACCTTTGGACAAAAGCATCGTAGGAAAAAGATACATTTACCTGGCTTTGGGCCCTGTGCCTGTATCCCTTGGGCTTTGTTATGGACAGGGGCTAGAGAGGATAAGGGTAGGTTGGATGGAGGAAAGGGAAAGGAAGGAAAGGTAAGGCAATAGTAGGACAAGATACAGGCATTCAGAAATCTTGCATCCTGACCAAATAGATTTTTAGTTCCACCTTTGACACATCTGATTGAATCAAAGACATCTAGGTTGAAATCAAAGCTGTACTAGCTATGAAAAGGGTGACTATGTGAACTTTGCCTAACTCCTAAACTTCAGGTTCCTCATGTACAAAATCAGGGGACTATAATATTGGATATATTGGGAATATAACTCATTAGATTATTGTAAGATTTATGACCTACCTGGCACATAAAAAGCACTCAGTAAGTATTTGTTGAACAAATATACTTAATTTTGTGCCTAGCATATAGTCTTCAACAAATGGAAACTTTTATGATGACTGCTATCATTAAAGGCCTGAATCCCAAACATAAATATAAGTTCAGACAGAAAGCACCTTAGTGTTGAGAAAAATACACAATACTCACCAAATCTAAATTTTATGCATGCTTATGGCTATTTTTTTGATGAGATCATGTATATGGATCTATAGACTATCATAGAATTAGTTAAAGACTTAAAATATTTTATAAAGAAATACTGAGTGCCCAGAGAGGGGAGAAGTAAAGTACCGTGTAACCAGGGCAGCATATTGTGCTAGGGGGATGGATCAGCCTAAATATGAATAATAAGTTATCTGCCCATATCAAACTATCCTACACATCAATGTCAGGGGAATTTTTCCAAAACTCAGTACGTCAGTTTGCTGTTCAAAACCTGTTAGCAGAGCAATGATCCCCATTGAGAATCTGACGACAATTATGGACATTCTTTCTAGAGAAATTCATACATGTACATGTAAAGATAATTTTCTCTATTATTTCAAGAAATTATTGGACACATCAAAGCCCATTATAAACCATGTATGGTCCATTGATGCCACCATTAGAACTTCTGAGGTTCCTTCTAATAATACATAGTCCAGCATTTTTATCTTGACATTCAAGACCCTCTACAAAATCTCTGTATTACATCTACAATAGCTATAATGACTTTACTTTCTATTCCATTCTCACTCCTCTTGACCAAACACATAGACCAGTTTTTGCAGAACACAACTTACCCATTGTCTTCCAAAGATTTCAGAATCGGAGGCATCTATGTTGTCTCTTGTAACAGTTTGTAACTGTTCCTTTTGTCTGAAATGCCTTTCTTAGTCTTCCCTGGTTATGTAATTCCTTCCATCCCTTTAATATAGGCCATTTCCGTTCCGTATATTCTGCCAAATCTTTTTCAAGCAGTGATGACTATCAAAAGTCATCATCTATTGGTAATAAACTGGAGTGGGGAGGGGGAAGTTGGGAGGAAACTTAGCAAGTCCGGCTTGTTCAGATTCTTTTTAGCATCTCTGTGTAACATTTCTTCCCTACAGGACACCTGTCACGTGAAGGCCTTCAAGAGAGAAGGTCAGAGAGACCTTTCTGCTTCTGTGGTTTTCTCAATTTCCTTCAGCTTAAAATACTCAGTATGTCAAGATGCCGTGTTTTAGAGAATTGTGTTCTGAGCTCTGACATTGCCTTTATCACCCATTTGAGAAATGCATGTGTGTTCTTTTTAGTTTATCCTTTCATACATATATGTCAAGTCTCCCTAACTCAATTGTAAGCCCTACAATGGTAAGGGCTATGTTTTATGCATTTTGGCTCAGAGCTAAAATATTGCAGAGAGTAATGCCATGTTTCTTTAGACAGTAGCAAAATCTTTAAGAAAACTAACACAATTTAGCCTAATTTCCCACATAAATACAATTATCTGACCCAAGCACAGATATAAAAACCAAACGACATTTTAAAAAATTTGAAAAGTGTTCTAGAATTTGGTAGAATTACAATCAGTCACCACTAGATGGAGGAAGTGATTTTCTTAGTTGGAGTGAATTTGAAGCTTTTCGTTTGAAGAATCACAAATGCTTACTTAGGCCTCAGATGGTTATTGTTGGCAATTTATCAGATCATCAATATTTTCAAGAAGATTAGTCTTCTTTATTATTTTATAAAAAGTATTCTCTATCTTCCTTTTTCGAATCCCACCCCCTATAAAAGGGAAAAACAAAAATAAAGCAACAGACATAACTAGTATGAAATAAAACATATTAAACAAGTTATTTCAAATATACCTTGAGACTCAGGGTGAAATTTCATATGATTTCATCACACATTAGCATAATTAATGCCTTTTTATAATGAAATAAATATGATGTTTGTAGACCTTTATAGACTTCATTGTCTTTCTGAGTATCATGCTGTTTGACTATATTTATTGCTATTGTTACATGTTTACAACATGCCTACATCAAGTACAAAAACTTTTGCTTCAGTTGACTTTTGTTTTGAAAAGCCCTGTTTTGCGTTCCTTCCAAAAGGGATATTTGAAACTCAGAAAAAAAATTAAATTTATGTAACTGTGAAAATCACTTTTCACTAAGGGCAAAATTGATATCATTGCAGTTGATTAGAAAGTGAAACCTTCACCTTTCTTTCTTTCTTTTCTTTCTTTTTTTTTGGTAAATGTTGTTACTTTTCTATAACTGTAGCAGAAATGTTAGAATTATCATAAATGAGCTTTTGCGCATGCTGTTATTTCATCTTCTGTAAAAAATTTCAATCATATTCTTAATGTTTCTGTTTCCAAGCCAACTGTTTAATGCTCAAGGCTTTATTTCAGACTGCAGTTCAGACTATTCATTTATGCTAACAGTAGAGCTTGAACAATACTGTAAATTAAAGAAAATGTAATTTTGGGATTTGTCTTATAATTTACCATTTTCAAAAAGCACTCTCTGGAGAAATTAATAGCTTAAATATTACTGGAATAATGAGGATCAAGTTTGAGGAAAATATAGCTTGAAAGTCTATTACTGAAAATGATGGAAATAGGCATTTTTGTATTGCTATCCAAGCAAATATAATACCATACCATTTATCTCTAATTATCCCCAAGAAAAAGAACAAGAAGCACTGAAAAAACAAAGAGTAAAGATTTAAATGGATCTGTTATTCTCCTGCTTTCCCTCACCTACTATTTGTGTTATTATAAATATTAACAAAAATCAGCAAATAGAACTAGAGAGTAAAAACAGAAGGCTGATATATTCTTTGGGTCAACAAAGAACTTCTATGCAGCACATCAAAAAAATCTTGGGTCTATTATTCTGGGAAAATATCCTCGCATATAATCCAAATGTTCATTTTCAAATCCATTCATGTTCAACGAAGTGTGTGATTTTTCTATTCAAGTTAAAGAAAGCCAGATTGAGAATTTATCTAAATTCAGTTAATTATATTTGGTCAAGCATTGTCCTTGGCACAAATATTCTCCAGATCTAAAATTTTTGTACTTTTAATCAGCCATGGCTACAGAGGTCATTGGCTGCAAAAATAGAAATTTTAATTACCTCAGCATACCATGCTATAACTAGACCTTTATATTTTGTGTTGTTTCTCCCTGTCCAAATAAATGGTGGGGTTTATGCAACAAATGTATCCTACAGAGGTAAAACAGGGACAAACAACATGGAACAGTTCAGTGAAATTAATTTGTATCTTAATGGAGCTTTGTGAAAGTTTAGAGCTTCATTTCTGAATGGTAAGTAGCTGCTGTCAGCCATTTGCATTGTATCTCTTATGGCACAGTCATCATTTGGGCTGGGTAGCTTCACCACCACCCAATTAATTTTTAAAATTATACCACAAGGAATTGACACATTGTCTTGATGCATTTATATCCGTGATCTTGGAGCTTTGATGCCTCACTTATCACCACCCTCCCCAACTTGTGAGAAAGACTTCTCTCCTTTGTAAAGGCAGGGATGTGAGACAGAAAAGAAGCAGGCAGAATTTTTACACCTCCTCTTGTCAGTCTGGATGATTCGCTAAGCTTGGTAGGCTGTATGCCCTGTATCAATACAATTACATAATCATTACCTGTGAGTTAAATTACTTCACACACCCACTGGCAAAAATGTAACAATAAAGCTATTTTTATGATTTTCCCCTTCAAAGTAATTATATATAGTTGAGAAACTAAACTACATTCAAACTAATGTAACTTCAAACATTACCTTTCCCCTTATAAAACTTTTTGCTCTTCTTACCTTGTACTGTACTGAGTTTAAAAACAGAAAAAGAAAAGCTAGTTATAGTGGAGAGAAAAATTGTTCAGCTATTCAGCAGATACATTCAGAAAAAAAAAAAAAAAGGAAACTGGTAGCATTTTTACACTGCCTAACAGGTAGTAGGGGCTCAAAAATCACCCACTTAAATAATGTTAAATACATACATTTCTTTCAAAGTGACTGGAAAAATGCCCAGATTGCCAAGAATAAAAGTGTACATAAAGGATCATTTTTTGACAATAAATGCAAGCATCAGAAAAATTCCCATGAATTAAGGGAAATAAAGATGACTTTCTGATTTTATAATTAGCTAGTTTTGAAAAATAGTGTGCCTAACTTCTGGGCATTTAAAAAATTTAGTGATAGAAGAGGAAGCCATGTAACCTCATAGGGCACGGGTTTGAATCTAACACAGGTTGTCACAGAAAGTTGATACCATTTGACAACTGCTTTGTGAAATGAGCTGGTCTCAGTCCAGTGGACAGATGTCCATATTACAAAATGCTCTAATTGGCAGTCTTTGCAGAGGAGCCAAGAATTGAATGGGCCTGGATTCTGAACTCTATTCTCACTCTCTAGAGGGGCAGACAGAGGTACACTGATAAAGGAAGCTTAGAATTGCTGGTGGCAATCATATATATGTTTTATGGATAAACAGAGGACTTTGTGTTTCAAAGCTGTTGGTCTAATTTTTCAATATATTGAAGTACTTTTAATAGGGCCCTCTTAAGCAGATTAAAGTGTTTATTTTTGCTGTAAATTTTTTATTGCAAGCTTGCATATTGTTAAAGAAAAAACAGAGCTAGACAGTAAGATGGTAAGAACAGATTTTATTTGGGAATGATTGCAGTAGGAGAAAAGAGACCTCAGTATAGAACTGGACTCAATTCTGAACAAAGCATGGACAAGTGGGGACTTATAGTTGGGTAGGGCTCAGCGGACGGAAAATTACTAAGAGGAAGCATCAGAGGTAAGGGGGGATTCTGGCTAAACCAACGTGACCTGAAGGCAGGGCAGAGTGATCTGATATCACCTGGGGGACGGTTTGGATACGAGGAATTTGCTCAGATATCCAGGGGATCAGATATTGAGGGCGGAGATTCTCACTGAACCGACTTGGCAGCATTTTTGCTAAAACTAGGTGATACGAAGATGGACACGGAAGTGCAAAGGTAGAGCCTAGTAGAGGAGAGGATTCGAAGGAGTCTGATTCAAGTTTGATCAAGGAGACAGTTTTTGTCAATATTCTGCATTTCTCATATAAAATGTGTACTGTTGTTGGATTTAAAGACTATCACTAGTCAGCTAAAAATATCACACATGCCATGAAAACTGGCAAGTAAAATTCGGTAAATACTTGAACTTAGAATATTTTGCCTGTGGCTCAAAATGAGTCCAATCTGCTATAGCTTGTGTGCCACATTGAAGCAGACATTCCCCAAACCCGAGAAATCAGAGGGACTGAATTACTGGACGTATCTTTTTTAGAATTAATGATAGAGCAATAAGCTTGATAAGAGTCTTTATGCTGGATAGTGACAAATAACTGCCTACCTGATGTGATTTTAGCAGCTATGAGAATGCCTACTATCCCCACAAGCTTGAAATTCCAGGCCTGAGGCGTTATTGTTTCAGTTTGGTTTTGATTTCCTCAGGAGAGGTTGTTTTCCAAACCATGATTCACAGAACACTACTAGTTTTATAGGTATTCTGCTAAAAACAAAAACAAAACCCCCAAATCACTAAAAAACCCCCACATATTAGAAATGTATATGTATGTATGTGTGTTTGAGGTGGGGATTCCATGGTTACATACGTTTGGGAAACATTTGGTTAAGTCATGTTAAGTAGATTTATTTAGGCAGGATTTGCAGAGCCTTTAATGTTCAAATGTGTCTGTTGACTCTCAAAGAAGGGAGAATATGCAGCATTTTATATAACACATATTAACATTGCCGGAAACTAGTGTTCCCAGGAACACAGATTGAGAGATGCTCTTCTTAGTCATGTAGAGTTGAGTGTTTGCTAATTGCTAATTATTACCTGATAGCAGGATTTTCAAAGGAAAGGGGGAATGTAGGCAGAATCTGTTAACTGTAGTTATTGGAGACTTATGGTTTTTCCACAGTTTTGCTGCCATCACAACACTTGAAAAATAAAATCTTCCTCAGAATGGAAAATAGTTTGCTCTTTGAGAAGTTGGGTGGCTTCTCAGTAGTGTGTTTTGCTCCTGGTACTGTTCTCAGTAAATCTTGGGGGCAGTACAATTTCTTGCCACATTCAAACCCTTTGTCGCCCTTTCTCTTTAAACCTGTTGTGTACCTTTTCTGCTTGGGATTGTCATGGCAGGCCAGAGAATAAAAAATATTTGGAACCATACAATGGTACAAGAGAAATGTCACCCCAACGGTCAGTTAAAGTAAAACTGAGTGCTGGGTCGTCTGACAGCATTGACTTACTAGCTTTCAAAGCTGAAACCAGGGGGTGATTCTCAACCCTGGCTGCACAAAAGAATATTAAAAACAAACAAACAACAAACAAACAAAAAAAACCTGCAAACACTGGCTCCTGGGTCATATGCTCACGGATTCAGATTTAATTGATTTGAGAGTAGTCAAAGCATGGAGATTGCTGAAGTCTCCTAGGGTGTTTTCTGTGCAGCCAAGATTGAGGATACATGCTTTTGTGTTGATAGTTCTCATATGCCTTTAACTCACTAGAGACCTATTATGTAAAACTTGATCAGGAGATTCAAGAATGATCTCATTTGTGTTGGAGTCACTTGAAGAGTCTAACTACTGCATCCTTTGGCCCCCATGCCATGTTCTGCTCCCCACCTGATACACAATTGCAGCAAGTAACATGAGCGTGAATAAAAGGAAAGCTTTTTGATGAGTCTCTGTGATTTTTGTCATTTTCAAAAGGGAAAATATCCTAAACATATTATTTGATAATTAAAATATACCAGAGACTAGAACAACCAGGAAATTACCTGATGTATCAGGGCAAACATCCTAATTTAGAAGCTGGTGCATTTTTATTTGTAAGAGT
Organism: Macaca fascicularis; assembly: GCF_037993035.2. Taxonomy (NCBI): domain Eukaryota; kingdom Metazoa; phylum Chordata; class Mammalia; order Primates; family Cercopithecidae; genus Macaca; species Macaca fascicularis. The sequence continues at coordinate 98,326,081 of NC_088381.1, read as the reverse complement.
GCCTGATAATTCATTGAGCTTAGGGTAAGGAGATTCATTTACATGGTCCGCAACCACTCCAGGTATAGTTATATTTCTAGTCATTCTGGTGTAGGGATGGCTGTCAGGAATACTTCTACCACCTACTGTGCCAACTCAGTCCATGTTAGAGTGTAATGTTTCAGGGCTAGAGTCTTATCATGATATCAGTGTATCTTATGAAACTGCCACCGGTAATATGTGGGTAGTGGAGGAGAAAAACACTTTAGAAATGCATTAAACCAGAGCTAGCCTGTGGAAAATTTTTCTAATCATTATACGTGGAAAATTGTAGGATTTCATTCTCACTGACTCCAGTTAAAGTAGAGTTTCTATCCGGTCAGGCGTATACTTCATAATAGAGCAGAGGCAATTATAAATGCACCACTAATTTTTTTCTTTATTGACAGGAATTGCATGAGATAGGACTCATCTCATATTCCTGTTTGTCAGGGACAAATTTGTAGCAGTACTGTTATTCTTTCTGTGGAGAATATTGCAAAAACCATTGCCATAGGAGGGATTCAAACAATAGCCAAAAAACATGGGAAAAAATAATAGAAGTGCATCAGACAGTTACTTCAGAAAATAGTAATTTTTGTGGTATTAAGATATTTATAGCATTTACAGCTTTACGAATTTTTCAATTTGCTTTGTTTTGATTGCACTCATTACAAACAGACTTGCTTTCATACTTAAGTGTTGGCTATTTTAATTAAAGATAGTACCTCTAGATTATATAAGATTTAGGTACCACAAAACCGGTATCTACTCGTGATACACTGCTCATAAAATGAATTAAAGTAGTATTCTCTTGTATGGTTCCTGTTATATTGATCTAGCATGCTTCAGGTAAAAACAGAAAACCATGATTCTCCATGTAAAGGGAAACATTTGGTTGATGAGAGTTAAAAGAATTGTGATGGGTCTTCAAAAAGGCATGTATTTGGGTGAAGAACAGGAGCTAAAAGTAAGAAAAGACTAGAAATCAAAAAGAAAAGGGAAGGACTAAAAGAGGGATAGTGAACTTTGAAAAGGAAAAGAAAGATAAGGCAGTATGGAAACAAAAATAAAGGAATGAACAGAAAATAGAAAAAACAAAAGCAAGAGAAGAATACCGGCTGGCTTTGTAATGGTTACTGACAACTGATTTCCCTTTTGGCTCCTTACTGAAGCTGATTGACAGGTGGGAATATCTACCTTTTCTTTAGAAATGATCCAGCAAAACTAAAGAGTATTGTGCTAGCTGCTTGACCACTATGAATTCAAAGTAGGTGTTAAACATAGTAACTCAGGTAAAGATTGTGGTCCTATAGATTTCTGAAGGCAGATCACTAAAATTAGATGAGATTACATGGGGTTTAGATAGATGCATGTTTATTTTATAATCTCTTGGAAAAGTTTAGAGATTATCTCAGTCTTCACTCCATACAATAATTATTCTTAAGAACAATATTCTGAAAAATAATGTATTCAACGTTTGCATGAATAGGTGCCAAGACTATAGGCTTGTTTCTGTATAAGGCACCCATTTCAATTTGAGGCAGTTCTACTTGTTAAAAAATATCTCCTTGTTGAGCCTGAAATCCACTTTCCTGTAACTTCAAATCACTGGACTTAGTATTGTTTTTTGTTTTTGTTTCTTTGTTTGGTTTTTTGAATCAGAGTCTCGTCCTGTCACCCAGGCTGGAGAGCAGTGGCGTGATCTCAGCTTACTGCAACCTCCGCCTTCTGGGTTCAAGAGATTCTTGTGCCTCAGCCTCCTGAGTAGCTGGACTACAGGTGTGCAGCACTACGCCTGGCTAATTTTTGTGTGTTTTTTTGGTAGAGACAGGATTTCACCAGGTTGGCCAGGCTGGTTTCGAACTCTGGGCCTCAAGTGATCTGCCCACCTTGGCCTCCCAAAGTACTGGGATTACAGGCATGAGCCACCGTGCCTGGCTGGACTCAGTATTGTTGTTTGTAATAACACTCTATTTTCATTAAACAGATCTTCGAATATTTAAAGACCACACGTCCACTTGGTATGACATGGTTTACCCTCATGATTTCTCATCTCTGGACATAATCTTGGTGATATAGTTTGGCTGTGTCCCCACCGAAATCTCATGTTGAATTCCCACCTGTTGTGGGAGGGACCCAGTGGGAGTTAATTAAATCATGGGGGCAAGTCTTTCCTGTGCTGTTCTCATGATAATGAATAAGTCTTATGAGAGCTGATGGTTTTAAAAAGAGGAGTTCCCTTGTACAACTCTCTCTTTTTCCTGCTCCTATCCATGTAAGATGTGACTTGCTCCTCCTTGCCTTCCACCATGCTTGTGAGGCCTCCCCAGCCGTGTGGAACTGTAAGTCCCCTTAAACCTCTTTCTTTTGTAAATTGCCCAGTCTCAGGTAGCATGAACATGGACTAATACACTTGGATAGCTTTCTCTCAAAGCATTACAGTCAGAGATGAACATGATTCTCTGCATAGAGATGGACCTACATAGGCACTATTTCACACTGTACTCCCATTCAATAGGCTATATTTGGATTAACTTTAGCCACTTTGGCACACTGTTGGCCCAGAGTAAGCTTATGATTATCTAAGAGCACCACTCCATTTCTACCCGCTAGGATTTTAAAATTTGAACTTCTAACAGGGTAGGTTTTCCTTGAATGTTATACTTGAGCAATCGTATTTTGAACTTTGAATCTAAGTGCAATGGTTTATATTTATTGTTAATAAGTTTCAACTTTTCAGTGTATGACTAACATTCTCACCTGTTGTGATCTTTCTGAATCTTGACATTTAAATTCATCTTATTAGTTATTTCTTCCAGGATTACCAATAACTCCTTTCCTGACTAGCTGGTAACTAGCTGGATGAGGAAATTTGGGCATAGCTCTCAAACAGTGTTTCAATAGGATTTTCTGTGATGATGGAAATGTTACAACTATGCTGTATAATATGGTGACCATTAATGATGTGTAGCTATTAAGTATTGAAATGTGGCCAAAGGACAGGCTTAGGAACTTCCTTTTGAGAGGTTGACACTGTTACATTAAGTAACACACTTACATTTTTTTATTGATACATAATAGAAAACATATTTTTGAGATGCATGTAATAATTTAATACACTCATATAGTTTGCATAATTGGGATATCTGTCAAAGCAACACACTTTTAATATTGTTTTCCAACTTTGAATTTCCTTATACTCTGCTGCCACAGGTTCAGTATATCCAACTTACTCTCGAAGATAACACGAGATATTTTGTCATATATCTTAGGGAAATATCTGATGCTGCTTTAACAGCAGCTAAAAGTAACATATTAGGTGTATGCTATCTGCATGGCAACATGGATGAATCTTACACACATACTGTGTAATGAAGAAAGTTACAGAGTTTTATATATGTGTGTGTACATGTGTGTGCATAATTATGTGCAAACAAAAAAATATCCGTTTGGGAAAAACACAGACACAAAAGATATATATTCAAATAATTAGAATAGGTGCTATGGGGTTGAGGAGATTGGGAGAGATATGGGGATGACAGAAAAAAAATAAAACAGCAGTAAAAAAGACACAAGGCTTAACCATTGATGGTAAGATGCTAGGAATGGAGGAGTGTGGTTAATTCAATCTTCTATGTCTGTGGCCGAAAGTAGATACACTCAGTTTACAGCACCTTTTTGATTTTTCCAGGCCAGTAATTATATAGCTGGGGGTGGGGCAGGGTGAGAAAATTAAAAATCATATTAGTTTCACGTAATTCCTTATTCAGTCATTTCCTAGCAGCATAATTTCTCAAAGAACTCATACTGGCTCTTAGTAATCAGTGCACAGTTTGGATTTTTTTTTCCCCCTAGGTGTAGTTAATAAAAGGCAAGACAAACCTTTTTTGAACATTATTTACTTAGCACCTGGCAAGTCAAAACAATGTTTAGTTATCGATTTTGTCTCTTATATATATAATTAGAGTCACAAATTCAAATTTGAAAGTAATTGGTTGGGAAGTTGTATTGGTTAAATTAAATTAATTGGTTGAAATTAATTGCTTGGGAAGCAGTGGTTCCTGAGTTTCTTTTTAGTTTAAGTTTTATGTTTAGCTGCTTTGGTCTTATTGCTTGGTTCTTTGTATATGGGAGCAGACTGCTTTAATATTTTTTATAATAACTTGAAACAGGATATAGACAGGAAAAATTTTAGTATGCTGATATGGTCTGAATGTTTGTATTTCCTCCCCCTCCCCAAATCATATGTTGAAATCCTAACCCAAAGGAGATAGTATGAGGAGGTGGGGCCTTTGGGAGGTGAATAAATCATGAGTGCTCTTCGCCCATGAATGGGATTAGTGCTCTTATTAAAGGAGACTCCAGAGAGCTGCCTTGCTCTTTCCACCTTGTGAGGATGAGTGAGAAGGCACCACTTATAAACCAGGAAATGGACCCATCTCAGACACCGAATCTGCCAGCACCTTGATCTTGGACTTTCTAGCCTCCAGGACTGCAGAAGTGAGTCTCTGTTGTGTATAAGCCACCCAGCCTCTGGTATTTTGTTGTAGCAGCCAAAACAGACTAAGACATTAGTTGATGACATTAGTAATAATAGAGTTTCCTTGAGAATCTAATTTGTCTTGGAGCCCCCAAAACAATAAAAATGCTGCACATAACTGGCATAGAATAGAAAACAGGGGAAATAAAATCCTACCTTTTAATAGAAGTATAGTGAATCCACACCTGGAAGGTTGTGTGCATAGCTGGTTGTTGCACCTCAAGAAAGACATAATGGAACAATTATAAATCTAGAGAATAGTAACTATAGAGACAGGGGGACTAATGTAAGGTTTGGAAAGAAAAAAGGCAAAACTATCCTATCTGAGAAAATGAACGCCTAGAGAAGATGACAATCAACTTTGCAGAATACTAAGGGATATGAACTAAAATGAACCTGAATTTAATAAAGTACAGCCACTATAACTAGGCTACATAGACTGATGCTTTTCTGGGGCTTTATTTCTTTCTGAGTTTCATCCTCTCTGTTTTTATACTCTAAACACCCCCTTTCACAGGATCTAATAGTTATTCATAGTAAAATGTTGGAGATCAAGTGTGTTAAATAGGAATTTAGGAATTACCACATTGGGTTGCATTTATGGTCCATAGGCTTAGCATTGTATATAAATGGAGCTTCCAGGATGTGGAAGAAAGTGCTTTTACACTGGGTGTAGTAGGTTTGAAGCAGCTAGAAGTAGTCTTTATTTCAAAAAGTCTGCAAGGAAAAAGCTCAACCAAGGAATCTGAGATTTTCTGTTCCTCGGGGGAAACTAAATAATATGAGACTTGTGAGTTAGTTCATTTACAGCTTATGTGAGCAAATTCAGTTTTCTATAACAAACGTATTCTTCAGATTAAGTGGACAAATACAATTTTCTATTGAAAATATGTTCATTATATAGTGATTAAAATATTTAATGTATTGTGATAATGCAATTAACAAACCTGTAATTTGTGACCTGGCCAGGTCTTTGGATCACCAATCTCTTGATCTTCTTTTTTTTTTTTTTCATTTTTATTGATCATAACCTGATTGTTCCAGTCACTCAAACTATAAACTTTAGAGCCTTCTTAAATTTCTTTCTTTAAAACATTTTTATTATTTTCTTTTGTTTTTATTTTTAAAAATGCTTATGGATACATAGTTTGTGTATATATTTATGGGGTACATAAGATGTTTTGATACAGGAATGCAGTGTGAAATTAGCACATCATGGGGAATGGGGTACCCATGACTTCAAGCATTTATTCTTTGAGTTCCAAACAATCAAATTACACTGTTTATTTTAAAACGTACAACTAAGTTATTATTCACTATGGTCACCCTATTGCACTATCAAATAGTTGGTTTTATTCACTCTTTCTAGTTTTTTTGGTACCCATTAACTGCCCCTGAGGCCTCCACTACCCTTCCCAGCCTCTAATAACCACCCTTCTGCCGTCTATGTCCATGATTCAAATCATTTTGATTTTTAGATCCCACAAATAAGTGAGAACATACAATGTTTGTCTTTCTGTGCCTGGCTTATTTCACGTAACATAATGATCTCCAATTCCATCATATTGCTGCAAATGTCTGGATCTCATTCATTTTTTATGGCTGAATTGTGTTCTTTATCTATTCATCTGTTGATGAACACTTAGGTTACTTCCAGACCCTAGCTATTGTAAACACTGCTGCAACAAACATAGGAGTGCAGATATTTCTTCGATATACTGATTTCCTTTCTTTTGGGTATATACCCAGCAGTGGGATTGCTGGATCATATGATAGCTCAATTTTTAGTTTCTTGAGGAATCTCCAAATTGTTCTCTGTAGTGGCTATACTAATTTACATTCCCAGCAACAGTGTTCAGTGTTCCCTTTTCTCAACATCCTCGCCAGCATTTGTTATTGCTTGTCTTTTGGACATAAGCCATTTTATTTGGGGTGAGATGATATCTCATTGTAGTCTTGATTTGCATTTCTCTGATGATCAATGATGTTGAGCACCTTTTCGTATGCCTGTTTGCCATTAGTATGTCTTCTTTGGAGAAATATCTATTCAACTTTTTGACCATTTTTTGATAGGGTTATTAGACTTTCTCCTATAGAGTTATTTGAGTTCCTTATACATTCTGGTTATTAATTCCTTGTCAGATGAAGAGTTTGCAAATATTTTCTCCCATTCTGTGGGTTATCTCTTCACTTTGTCGATTGTATCCTTTGCCGCGCAAAAGCTTTTTAACCTGATGTGATCCCATTTGTCCTTTTTGCTTTGGTTGCCTATGCTTGTGGAGTATTGTTCAAGAAGATCCTCCTAAATTTCTTCCCTAGTAGCCACAAAATCCAATTGGTCACCAACTCTTCCTTAATGTTTCTAGAATTTTCTCCTTCTCTGCACGTTCATTTTTGCTGCTCTGAGTCAAACTCTCATTATAACTCACTTGGGCTATTGCAATAGTTTTCTAGCTAATCTTGTTGCTTTGGGAGGAGTCATCTATTCCAGGGGTTGGCAAACAATATGGCTTATGTACCAAATCCCTTCTGTATCAGCCTTTGATGTAATCCATTCTCCACTCTGCAGTCAGAGTAATATTTCGGAAACTCAAATCTCATTATGTTAATCCTACTTAAAATCTGGCAATAACTTCTCATCATCCACAGAATAAAATTCCGATACTTCTATACCAAATATAATTCACAGGACCATTATTCATTTGTCCCCTGCCTGCTTTTCTAGTCTCATATTCTGCCATTTCTCCGCTCACTTGCTATATCCTATTATGACAAAGTACTTGCAGTGTACCAGATGTGTGGTATTTTTTCCTCAAGTTCTTGCTTCTGGCAAACACAGTCATTTTTCTTTCTTTCTTATTTATTTATTTTTTTTTGAGACAGAGTCTTGCTCTGTTGCCCAGGCTGGAGTGCAGTGGCGGGATCTCGGCTCGCTGCAAGCTCCACCTCCGAGGTTCATGCCATTCTCCTGCCTCAGCCTCCCGAGTAACTGGGACTACGGCGCCCGCCACCATGCCCGGCTAATTTCTTGTATTTTTAGTAGAGACGGGGTTTCACCACGTTAGCCAGGATGGTCTCGAGCTCCTGACCTCGTGATCCACCCGCCTCGGCCTCCCAAAGTGCTGGGATTACATGCGTGAGCCACCGTACCCGGCCAACCACAGTCATTTTTCAAGATTATGCACAACTGTTGATACTTAGGTAGACTCTCTAGATCTCTCCAAGCAGAAGGAAATACTTCCTTCCTGTGAATTTATCATTTCTTCTTCTTATCCTTATCACTGATAGTATTTATTTAAATTTATTGTTATTTTAAATGACTTCTCTGTTTTCCTTAGAGATTATAAGCCCTTGGAGGCTCTGAATGGTGTCTTATTTATTGTAATATCCCTTGTACCTCCCATACTGTCTTTTTTTTTTTTTTTTTTTTTTTTTTGAGAGGGAGTCTCGCTCTGTCGCCCAGGCTGGAGTGCAGTGGCCGGATCTCAGCTCACTGCAAGCTCCGCCTCCCGGGTTCACGCCATTCTCCTGCCTCAGCCTCCCGAGTAGCTGGGACTACAGGCGCCCACCACCTCGCCCGGCTATTTTTTTGTATTTTTTTAGTAGAGACGGGGTTTCACCGTGTTAGCCAGGATGCCCATACTGTCTTGTATGTAATAAACACTTATGGAATATCTGCTGAATAGAAACTTTAGCTGAGTCTTTCTTAAATAAACTTTCATGTGATCTGTAGAAAAGTAAACTTTTTACCATAACTCCAAAATGCTACAAATTACTTTTATGCTAAAATTTGTTGAGAAAAATAAAAGAGAAAAATACAACACTTCCCCATAAAGTTATATAATGGAAGAACAAAAATCAATTTTTTAAAATCAGAGGAATGAAAGATTTTTTACAATGAGAAAAACAAGGAAATGGTTTTGTTATTGATGGTAATTAGAAATATGTTATTATGTGGATCAAATTATATTATTAAAAGTTGAATTGATTAAAATACTCAATTTGGCTTCACAACGTAAAATGACTGGTGTTTCGTTTTCTAATTGCTTTGCCAGGTTTTATAGTCTGAGTTGATTGTACAAAATAATGTTAGGATTTCACATAGGAAATGTGAAGGTAGAATTAAAGACTCTGAATCTAGATGAACAACAGATGTAATGAATACACCTAATCAGAACACATAAAGCAACATCACACGGTAAATAACACACAAAAAACCAGATGATATAATGTTAAGTGAAAAAAGCAGAAAGTGAAAATACGTATTTACTCAGACTTTTAGAAATGGCAGAGTTATTTAACCAGAATAACCTTCACACAGATAACTATTATATATGAACAAGATATATTTACACCTCTCTTATCCTCTAACCACCCATTTGAAAGTACTGGAGACCAACAAAACACTCAGATACCAGAGATTCTACCTTTGAAAGCCAGGAACTGCAACAGTGAGATTTGTGAGTATACACCTTTTTGCCTGAGGGTACGTCCTGTAGGGACCAAGAGCTTGGTCCTCTGAAAGTTCACTGAAAAATCAACTTGGCAAAGGCAGATTAATTGGAGAAAAGGCATACAAATTTATTTAATGTGTAAACACGGGAGCCTTCACAATGAAGACCCAAAGATACAGAGGAAATTGTCCGTTTTAATGCTTAGGTTCCACAAACTATAAACAGCCATGTAGAAATATGGTTGGACAAAAATATAATAGTAATAGATTGAGTGGGGAAGCCCAGCATGGCCTGTCTGTCTGGATTCTTGGCCTCTCCGAGCAGTATTCCTTCCTTCTGGGTGTGGGCCAGGACCCTCTTTGGAATGGGGGGTCTTATGACCTACAGGCAAACAAGGTAGGTCAGAGAATTTCTTTATGGCTAGTTCTGACACAGAATTATTTTTAGGTGTTATGGTTGGCTTTGGGGTAAAGAGGTTCTTCTGGTTTCTATGACCTGTCTTGGGGAATAGGATTTCTAGTTTCTATGGCTAGCTTCTGGGAAGATTGGGAATGAGAGACACAAGAGCAGGAGGGGTCAAATAAAAACTTTTGCCTGTGCGTCTGCTTCTGAGGCCTTCATTTTGGAGTGTTGTTTTCTGAGCTCCCACAGTACCAATCTGCACGGGCTCTGGGTAACAGAAAGTTGCAGTTTTACTGGCTTGAGGTAAAAGAGGAGTGAGTTCTAGGCTGGCAGAGAAGCTGGAGGGATTGAGGGGGAAATTCCTGGAAGGAAGGAAGCTGCGGAGGGAGGGAACCTCAACATTTGTGTGTACATTCCACCCAAACCTCCACTTAACCACTATATATGCCCAAGAGACTCCAGTGTCCTAGTGAAAATCAGCAGCTGGAATATGAAAGAATTGGGCAGAAATTTTACCTGCTGCCCACTACAAGAGAGATAGAGTTCGGATTGCAAGACTAGCCAAGTTAACTACCTGCTAGGACAAAAATCAGCACTCTTCAGAAGAATATAGATTCCAGAGTCTCTATAGTATAGCTTTTGAAAAGTCTAGAATATGATAAAAAACTAGGTATGCAAACTTATGGGAAAATGTGATCTGTAGGAGAAAATGCAATTATTAAGATCTAGTCCCCCGATGATTCAGATGCTATAATTAAAACATAAATATTTAAAAGCTGCTATTATAAATACATTAAAAAAAACTTAAAGGAAAAATAAATTAACAGAAAATGTTGGCAGAGAACAAGAAACTAAGAGCCAAAAATTATAGCAATGAAAAATACATTAATTAAAATTAAAAATTCAGTAGTTGAGATTAAAAGTTGAGTAGAGATGGCAGAAAACAACAGTCAGTAAACTTGAGGGTGGAGCAATACAAGTTATTAATCTGAAGAGTAGAGAAAAAGAAGAAAAGAATGAAGGAAAATGAATAGTGTCCAGAGGCAAATGGGACAATATCAAGAGGTCTCATGTATGTGTAAATTGATCTCCCAAAGGTGAGGGGATAGAATAGGGAAGGATAAAACATCCTGAAACATAATGGTTGAAAATTTATAAAGAACAAACTTACAGATCCAAGAAACAACAAACTCCAAAGAGAATTATTATAAGGAACACCACACCTGGGCACATCATAGGCAAAATCATAAATCTGAAAGAGAAAATCTTGAAAGCAGCCAGAGAAAGACAATATATTATAAACAAGGAAATAACAGTAAGCATTCTCATTCCACTGCCCACTCCTCTGAAATCATTGAGGCTGGCTGACAATGGAACAACATTTTTAGACCACTGAAAGAAGAAAAAAAGTCAGCCAAAAATTCTAAAACAAGAAAAACTATCCATCAAAAATGAAGATGAAACAAAGATCTTTGAAGATAAACAAAAACCGAGAGACTTTGTTGCCACAAGACTGTAATATAGAAATACTAAAGGAAATTCTTTAGATGGAAGACAAATGACACAATTGTAACTTGTATGTACAGGAACAGATAAAGAGCATTAAAAATGATAAATATTTGAGTAAATACAAAAGGCTACATATATTTTTCTATTTTCTCTTAATCTATCTCTTCTAGAAAACATTTAAATAGAGACAGGATCTTGCTGTGTTGCCCAGGCTGGACTTGAACTGCTGGGTTCAAGCAGTTCTCCTACCTCAGCCTGCAAGTAGCTGGGACTACAGGCATGCACCACTGTGCCTGGCTCTCTTAATTTCTTTAAAAGACATTATTAAAAGCAAAAATTACAATACTGTTTTCTGTATTAGTGGTCTTTAATAACAATAATAGCACAAAGAATGAGAGAGTAAACAGAGCTATTTGGTTGTAAGATTCTCATATTTTAAATGAAATGGTATAATATTGACTCTAAATATATTGTGACAAGTTAAAGATGCATATCTCTAGATCAACCACCAGGAATAGAGGTATAGCTAAAAAGCCAATAGAATAATTTAAAAAATAAAATAAAATATTAAAAATATTTAACCCCAAAGAGGTCAGAATAGGAGGAACAGAGGAACAGAAATGACAAGAATAGTCCAGGCATGGTGACTTACACCTGTAGTCCCAGCACTTTGGGAGGCGGAGACAGGAGGATTGCTTGAACCCAGGAGTTTGAGACCAGCTTGGGCAACATGGTGAAATCCCATCACTACAAAAACATGCAAAAATTAGCCACGTGTGGGGATGCACAACTCCCAGCTACTTGGAAGGCTAAGGTGGGAGAATTGCTTGGGCCCAGAAAGCAGAGGTTGTGGTTAGCCAAGATCACACCACTGCATTCCAGCCTGAATGACAGAGTAAGACCCTGTCTCAAAAATAAAACAAAAAACAAACAAACAGAAAACTGAAAAAAAACCCTAGAAATCACAAGAATAGATGAGAAAAATGGAAAACACAGCAAAATGAGGTAGATCTAAATCCAAAGATACGATTATACCAAATATATTTGGTTTTAGGTATACCACTGAATGTCATTATTATGCTGAATATTGTAAGAAGCAGAGATTATCAGACTATTTAAAGTAAGACCCAATTGTATGCTGCCTGCAACAGAAACAGTTTTTTGCTTTTTTTTTAAAAAAGGACCAAACAATTTGCAAGAAAAGGATGTAAAAAGTATATACCAGGCAAACAATAAGCACAAAATGTATAATAGACTAAAATTGTGTCAGAAGTAGTGTTGAATGAAACATTATACAGCAATGAAAATCAATAAATAACTATGCACAACAATAAGGCTGCTCCTCACAAATAATACTGAATGAAAACCCAGTCACATATAAAAAAAGGCAATTGAATAATTTCATTTATATTAAATTCAAAAAAGCAAAACTAATCTATGGTGTTTGTTGTCAGGGTGGTGGCTTTCTTTGGGGAAGATTGGGCAGTAGGTGCTGGATGAGTATACTAGGGAACCTTCAAAGTGCTGAATAATGTTCTTATTTCTTGATGTGGGGACTGTTTACATCAGTGTGCTTACTTTGTTATTAATTGAACTGGACACTTAAGATTTGTGTACTTTATGCATGTTTTACTTCAGTAAGAATGTTTGTTTTAAAAGATGGGCTGAATTAGGCTATGTAAAATCTAGAGAAATACCACACAATTAATGAATTGTCTCAGCAATAACATCATAGTGCAAAGAAAGTATACTTTGAGGGAAATATGTAAAAGAAATGCTCATCTATAAAGATTTTAAGTTTTTGAAAACCTCCATAGTTTGGAGCTATGGATAGTGAATCGTAATTAATGATAACTCTTTAGAATACTTTGTAAATGCTTTTGAAGTTTATTTAAAAAATAAGCGTAGCACCATAAATGAGATACCCACATCACTTAAAATATCTTGAATCTGCAATAATGTTTTTATCACCATTCTCATGCTTCAAGGTCTGCTTCCTTCTACATTCTTTTACAAAATAATTTTAAATTTGTTTTGCTATATTGCAGATAATTTCTGTGCTTAACGCCTTTGTGATAGGACTCAGAACTGAGCTGTTGACTCCAACTTCTAGGGTTGTGTTTCTGGTGTCAGACATCTGTTGTTATTTGGATGTTTGAGGTGGAAAAATATTGGGCAATCATTATTTAATTAACTCGGCGTCGTTGGGCTGGTATTTTTCAAACCTCCTCTTCAACATATGAGAATATCTGATATTTGGCTTGATGATATCTTGCCAAAACTCCTGCTTTTAGCTCCTTCTTCACCCTCAGTTCCATTGAGCCAACAAATACAGGAGCACAATTCAAACTTTGGAGTTTATTTTCTTCCAGCTTTAGCTATCTTAAAACTTCATTGCTAAATCCTCTATTAATTCTTAGCCAGTTTCTTTACTTTTCCTTCTGAATTCCAAGTTCTTCTTTTTCTGATATTCCCATTAGGAATGGCTTCAGTTTGAGCATATATTGAAATTCCTATGGTTTCTACACTGAAACAAATCCAGATTTATTAGAATTCCACATAAGGGTTATTTGTGGTAGGCAGTAGTACCATGTCCCACATTAACGATGACATCATTGGCATTTCTAGCTTTTAGAATTCTAGGTATTGTTTTCTACTTCATTTTACTTTTAATTATTTCCAATTTCCTATGCCAATTACCTTTATAATCAGAAAAACCTCCTGAAATATAACAATCAGTTATGGTGTCTTGGACCTGGCTCTTATTGGTTCAGGAGAGCAGACGATGTACATCTTTTCCCAACTTCCTGTTCGGTGACCTCATGTTGGTATTATGACGTCAGCAAATGTGGGAACATTTACACCATGGAAACTGGCAACACTAAAATTCAGGGTTTTGATTTTAGAGAATGTTCTTACCAGCACTCTACAGGCAAGCAGTATCTCTACATAAGCTGAAAAAGTTGTCAGTTGATTCTATAAACAGCAACTATAAACACATAAATACAGGAGGTGGGGCATGGCTGCCTTCATACATCACTAATTTTGGCAAAACCCAGCCTTTGAGAGCTTGGTGAATGGCTTACGGAAAATGAAAACATTAAATTGCTGACTGGTCAGAAGTGACTTCCGGGATGGGAAGAACAATTGTAGCTCTCAGTCCTTTGGCTTGCAGTAAACAAGGTCACAGAGGGCCTGAGAATTATTTCATTCCTTACATAGGAAGACATCTTATTAGCCTTACTGAGGGCTAGGCAAGAAATGATAAGTTTATGTTTTAGCTGCATTTGAAATTTGGGTGACATATAAGTGTTGTGAATCACTGGAATGTGTGACAAAGTTAGTCACCTAAAGTCTCCTTCTTTGGTGACTTTTCAGAGACCAGAATTTTTTTTTGGAGGGGGGGGGGTTTGGGGGTGGGGAATTGGTTTTATTTTTCCTGAAGGCAGAAGGAAAATGATGTGGTATTTTCATAATTTCTTTTAAATTTCTTGTAAGAATTACATTCACCTAAAAATAGTGGGGGAAGTGTTATTTTCAATCAGAGTTACTGGGTCTTACTATAGTGCTTTTCTCACCATGATAGTGTCAGGGAATGAGACTACTGCTGAGGATGCATTATTACTACTCACAGCAATATTTAAAGACACAAAAATAGAAATGTTGATATTCTGTTTTACTGCACAAATCAAAGCAATTGGAAATTGCTTAAGTAGGCCAGTTTTAAATTTTTTAAATGCAAAAGACTTCTAACCAATACCAAGCAAGAAATGTGCTAGAAACGAATTGGAATATTGTGCTCAAAAGTGATTTTAGTTGGGGTTCAATTGGGCTCAATTAAACAGACATTTGTGATGCTGTCTGTTTAATGTGATGGCCACTGCTTTGGAAATTAGATAATATTACGAAGACACACAGTGTTGGCTCTCATGTTGACTTCAAAGTGGTCAAAGCATAGTTGGAAGGGCTGTCACATAAACAGAGAAACCATCATTGTTAGACCCACCCACATCCCAACAACATTAGATCCATGTGATTTTATAAAGTATGCCTGGTTGCCTAAGCTCTCAGAACCCTAAAACAGCCCCTTGCCTGGTTGTCTGCTGTAGACATGTGATAATTAATACACTGAAAACTATTTTTACATGACAAAATAGCCAGTCGATTGAGGAAAAACAATCCAGTTATATCATACAATAAAAAGAAAAATTACTTAAATTGGTTGTTTTGTAAAATTCAAAGAGAACAATGAATTATTTTAATAAAATGTTTGTTAGAGTTCGTTACAGTGTTTGCATAATTGCTTTTCTGATTTTGTACTGGCTGTTTGAGGTAATGAATAGAATGAACCTCAGAGTCCTGAAAATACTGCCACTGTAAAACTAGGAAAAAGGAGACAGCAAAATAGACATGCCATCCTGTGCAGGTAAAAGAAAATAGTGCCTTATGGGTGTGATGAGTACAACTAATTTGAAATTATCTAGACAGGAGGAGTCATGGCTAGGCTTTGCTTCCACATTATTTTAGTTCTAGGAAGGTGAGACTATATCATTGAGGACATTATTGGCATAATGAGAAGAATTCCACTTCTGTACACCTAAATTGTTATCTGGAAGAAAATACTAGTTTAGAAAATATGAATTTATTTGTTGACATATTTATGAAAAAGGCCATTTAGTTGTTTTCTTTAGATAGGTTGTTATATTCAAAATATTCTTTTCAAATTCTATTGCGTTTTATGTGATCAGTATAGTAATTAATAGAACCTTAGTCTCTTAAGTAGGTAGCAGAGTAAAGAAACCATTTAAAAAAGGAACCAGAGACACAAAAAGAGAAACAATTTTCAAAAGAAAGCAAAATATCATCTAAAAAGTAAATTGTGATCTGTCATGATCAGATTCTTCAATGGCCTGCATTGTGAGGTTCTTTAATGTCCAAGAACTTTTCCTTCTGATGGCTTCCTGATCTATACAGAAGCCACCTGAGATGGACAATTTTAAGAGATGATAAGGTTCTCTGCAATAAGCCAGTTTCGTTCCTTTTGAAAAATGGTATATGAATAAACCAGATCAATAGAGACCCTCACATCTCACTTGAGATACTACTTCTACTTCGCTGCTTTTCTTCTACCCTGGTACCTTTAAGTAAAGTGGGTGGGAAAAACCACCCCCTAAAAGTTTCAGGCTTTCTCTCCCAGTTCTTTCTGATCTATTCTCGATTGTAAAAGTTAATAAGGAGCAAAATGAACAAAAATTGGGTCCCAAAAACGAAGGCAAGAGCCAGAACAATCAACAAATCTATGAGTCTTACCCTAAAAATGAGAGACTTGTCTTCAACAATTGAGGGAATAAACAAAGTCTTAAGCCAGTAGCAGTGCAGTTCGCCCCATGGCAGAACATCAGCAATGCCTAGGTCTAAAACGAAATGACCTACTCATGATAACAAAGTGTTTTTGATACAATACCCATGAATGCTTTAGGGGTAGAATAGCATTTCAAATTGAAGAAGGTATCAGTTTCAATATCTCTTTCAGAAAGCCTTTTGGTGGCATATTGTGTAGGTGTGCTGTGGATGTAAAGATATAAATTAAGTTCCTTCTGAGTTCAATTAATTAGTTTTATAGGGAGAACTTAGAGTTATTTAAAAAGAAGGCCTTGGGTTTTTTTTTTTTTTTTTTTTTTTTGGTGTTCGGTGCAGGTGATATTTATTAACAAGTAGTCTGTGTATAAAGAATATGTTTGTATGCATGCAAAGTGGTATTTTATTGAAGAATGCAAGGTAGGTTGTCATGGAGATTAAAAGCCTTGAAGTGCTATTCACTGGTGTTAGTTATGGTTGCTGGGCACTAGGATATTAGGTTCTGGCACTCTGAATGTTTCATTGTTGTAATAATAATTACACTTTTATCTTCACTGTAAGGGCTATTCAAGTAGGATAAATAAATACAGACACACGAACAAATCTAACTAAAAGGTAAATATAGCAACCCTATGACCCATCCCGGTGCAAAATTATGTAGCTGTGGTTACTACATCATCAAAATGCTTGATTTTCATCGCAGGGTCACTGAAGCTGTTTATAAGATGAATTTACAAAATGCACAAAATCTACACCTACCTTAAAAAGCAGCAGAAGAATGAAAGCTATTGACCGTTAGTGTAGTCACTGGTAAATATAAAGGTTTCCTTTAGAAGCAGAGGAAACAAATGAAAAGCTTGGAACATGTTTTGCTAGCATTTTCTTGAAATACTGTATTTATATGAGATTTCAAACCTGACTTTGAGCTCTATGTAAAGCATAAAGCGATTTCTTTTCTGGTGTTCTTGTCTCTTCCATGGTTAGACGAAATGATCTTGACAAGTTTACCTTAGTGAGAAACTATGTATTTTCTATATAAGGAGAATACTTATGCTTGGCAGAATCAGTATGGACATTTTCTCAACCAATAAATTAATAGAAAGAGTTGCAATATAGAAAACTATACAACATACACAATATAACATTGAAATTTGCAGCAGCAAGTAATGTGGTTTTCAAAACTGCCTTAAGTGATGATTAACTAGAATTATATATATTTATATTTAAACTGACACCACAGAATTCTTTGAAGTCTTGACAGATATGTGGAATATTTAAATGTAGTAATTGCAGTTGCTAAACCTCCTGGGATTAACCTGCTGGAGAGATAGTGACATCTTACACAGAGAAAAATGCTTTGTACTGTGGGGGAGAAGCTGAAAGTGAAGCAATTCCATGTGTGTCTTATATTCTTATATAACTCTTTGGAAAAGAAGTTTATTGTAACTAATGAATTGGTAACATTCTGTAATAATCCACCATGTGAACAATTATATAATTTGTATAAATGTAGGCATATAATTTAGTTTTTTCAACACTGATTTTAGGTTTCATAATATAGCACAGTTCACAAAAAGTAAAACAGACTGAGAAATAGATCAGCACTGGATTAATGTTAATGGTAGGAATCTTGGATTTTTGTTTGAAGGTATGTTCCACATTACTTCATCTTCTAGAAATGGGGACTGTTGTAATGGTACTTCTCATTTTAGGAAATATTTGTTAAATGCCTTTATGCTTCAAGCACATTTTGTTGAATTTAATTGTAGTCCAGGGGTAAAAACATTAACAAAGAGAGAGGGTGGTGATATATTCTTATCAAATAAAGTTATTTTAAAATAAGGTCACATTGTTACCATATTATCTGTAGATAGAAGACGGATTATAGGGATTGTCTGTTGCCCCCGATGTTCAGAACTTCTGATGAAGTTCTTTGAGTTGCATCTATATAACATAATTGAATAGCCATAACTTGAGCTTCAGAATCAATTTTAACGAACTTGGCAAGATAGAATCTCTGTGCATAAGAGTGAAGGGAGAAGATATCGGCGAGTCTCTGGGTATACACTTTCCAAGTTTACACTTCTCTGGGCTTCTAAATAACAAACTGTATCTTCAAAGTACCTGAGATAGTGGGATAATCTGTTTTCGCAGTGGGGTAAATTGAGGTAGATATTTAGTAGAAATGTGCATTGTATAATAGTTGTACACCGGGGAGAGAAGATATTGAACTGAGAAACACACATTTTAATTACAACTGTGCTACTAGACAATTGAGTGATTTAAAATCATTTGTTCATTCCACTGGGGGAACAATGGTGACCCACCACACAATGGGAATTTCTTTAGCATGGCTGCTATTACTGCCAGTAGAGAAAAGGAGTAATTCTTCACTTAACAACCTAAGACTTGGCTTTCCATACCACCCTGTTCCCAGACTCCCTACACTGTAGTGGCTTCCTTTCCTAAGGATGGAGCAATAGAGCAATACCATCCTCATGAAACTTACAGTTGAGTGGGAGAAGACAGGCATTGAATAAGTCACTATAAGTATGAGAAAACTTATAAAAGGAAGTCCAGGATTCACTAATTGCATATGTTTACTTGAAAGTTGCTGTGGATGGAGTATTTGGCACTACTAAGATGATTCCAAAATAGCTTTATCTCTCATCTCAGCCTCTTCTCAGAGGTATAGACCTATATCCCCAATTGCATGCTTGCATTTTCAACCTAAATGGAATTGGCTCCTATAACTCAACTTATCCAAATCCAAATTCATCATCTCCTTACCAAAACAGCATCTCTTTCTAACTCTCCCACTTACTTTAGTGGCCCTATCCTTTTCCCAGTCACAGAAGACCTGAGATCCATCTTTCATTCCTTCATTTTCCATGTATTAAAGATTCTATTTTGATAATGTCTCTTCTGTCTGATCATTTTTTTCAATTCCTGCACTCACCAGGCATTGGGCTTTCAAGCAAATTAAACATGATCATTTGCTTCTTTATTCAACAAATATTTCAATGCCTGTCACAGACTATGTCCTGTGCTGCAGATATAGTAGTAAGCAAAATGGCCATTATCCTGCTTTTACAGAGTTTATGGGGTCATAGATGAGGCAGGTATTAAATGAATAACCTTATTCATTTAATAAATGAATATACATGCTATGAAGGGAAAGTATAGGTGCTATAGAGTGCCACGCAGAAAGATAATATAGATACCTGATGTATTTTGGGGATGAAAGTGGGGCAGTCTTGTCTGAGGCCTATGGAATGAGTAGGAGTTAGAGGAGGAGTAGGAAGAAAACATTCCAACTAGAGGGAAGAAGTCTTACAAAGTTTCCATTTCTAGAGAGAGTGTAGAGCCTTTGAAGCTGGAGAGGAAGGCAGAAGTCGGATTGTGTAAGGCATCATCAACCTTTTTAAGGAGTTCAGATTTTATTTCAAATGGGATGGGAAGCCATTGATGGGTTTTCAGCAAGGGAATGGAGCTAAGATGTATTTGAGATACATATAGAAAGCAGAATGAGCAGAACTAGTTGAAATAATGTATATGAAGAAATAGAGGGGATACTAGATTTCTGACAAGAGCAACGAGGTAGATAGATGTGCCATTTGGTGAGACAGAGAACACAGATTGGGAAGGCAGGATAATGAGTTCAGTTTGGGACATGTTTGAGGAAAGTATGATAGCCAAGTGATTGTTCAGAAGGTAACTGGTTATATATGAACATGTTCCTGCTGTCCAGGAGAGAGCCAACCACTTAACAGATGTTAAGATATTTATAATAACTACACAACAAGGTAGATTATAGTTAATGCCACACTAAATTGATGACTCAGGAAAAACCTCATGGAGAAGGTGACATTTGAGAGGGCCTTGAGAGAATGATAGAATTTTGACAAATGCTCCTTGGTTTTCTACATTTAAGAATGATGCACTAAAATGCCGATAGGATGCTCTAACTTTTAAAGTTAGTGTTTACTGACTGGTGTAGGATTGTAGGGGCTGCATTGGCCTTTTTGTGAGGGTGTCTTAAATTCCAGTATCTATAGATTTTTCTTTTGGGCTTGTCTTCCTTCCAATTTCTTCCCTTGAGGGAAGGTATAAACTTGGCTGCCAGTGTTTTGGGAGTCATACGAGAGAAGGGAGCTCTGGGCTTTACCATCCAATATGTAGATTGTTAGTCATTTTTTGTTTCAATTATAGCACCTCTGCCCTTTGCTGTATTTGATGATCCAAGACCAGGGTTCTTTAGATTTTATCTCACCAGAGAATAATTTCTGTCAGGGTGGGAAAAGTGAACTCACTTGCTGGTTGGAAGAGGGGGTCTGGGACTCTCATTGCTATTTACAGTTTCTTTCGACAAATTCTTCAGTCTATAGCCTTGCCCTCTACCATTCCAAGGTGCTTCTAATTCCCAGGCTCTAGAGCATACGAACCGGCTTGCCTCCTATTGGCTTCATTCTCCAGACTTAAGTTTATGCTTTCTCTGGACTGCCAAATCAGTACCATCATCCATCTATATATGCTTTTCAGCTTCCAAATTTGTGTCTAGTGGTGTGTTCTGTTCTGTTTGTCTTTGCAGGCTTTCTTCACTGTCATTCAGGAGGGAGTAGAAATAAACTTGTGTTTAATCTGTCATGTATAATAGTAATGCAATTTCTAAAAAGTGCCTGACTATAATGATTTTAAGTACTGGAAGATAATAGCTTAATAAAGTACATAATCTAATTTCCTCCTATAATTTCATAATTCTTATTGTAAAGAAATACTCCATAAACTCAGACAGTATTTTGAACTTCAATTATTTTACAATTGTTTTAGTGCTGTTAGTGCCTCATGTTTCTTTGGGTATCCTTTTTCTAAGTCCATTTGCATCAGATAATTGCTAAATTAATAAAAATATATTTACATAAAACTTTCTAGAGAACGGGCTTACTATGTTAAAAAGAAAACGTAAAGCTATTAGAAACAAAAGGCACAAGGACAAAAATAGCTATAGTTAATTAATATTAAAATTGTGAAATCAACTGGCAAAAAGTAATGAAATTGAGAATTTATGTTGGTACTATGGATTTAAGTATAACCTGAGCCTGAGGACTTAAGATGATGGCATCAGGTAATATAGCTGATGGGATAGTCCAAGAATGACTTCTCAAAATCTCAAGTTAATGACAGCTTTCAGTAAATAATAGAAGATACTATGTCTTTTTTTTCTTCTCTCCATTGCTTCTTCTATATTACCAAATCTACAGATCATTTCTTCATAGCTTTGTAATTAAATTTTATGAAAAACAGAGCAAACTAAGACCTTCATAAAATTTCCCTTTTAAAAAAATATTTTATAGTCACAAACTCCCATTAGTAAAGATAGGCTCATTCATTCGTCCATTCGTTCAAGAAATATTTTTTGAGCACTATTCTTTTTCTGCGGGGGGGGGTGGGGTGGGAGGACAGAGTCTCGCTCTGTTGCCCAGGCTGGAGTGCAGTGGCACAATCTCGGCTCACTGCAACCTCCGCCTCCTGGGTTCAACTGATTCTCCTTGCCTCAGCCTCCTGAGTAGCTGGGATTATAGGCACCCACCATCATGCCTGGCTAATTTTTGTAGAGATGGGGTTTCACCATGGTGGTCAGGCTGGTCTTGAACTCCTGACCTCAGGTGATCCACATGCCTTGGCCTCCCAAAGTGCTGGGATTATAGGTGTGAGCCACTGTGCCCGGCCTTGAGCACTATTCTGTTTGGCACATTAGGAGGTTCCCACCGATATACTGGTGAGCAAAGGGAAATATGGTCCATGTTGTCAGGTAGCTTTTAGTCAAGGGGAGGAGACAGACATTAATTAACTAAGCCTACTAATCAAATAAACTGAGATAAATGTCCTCCTGGATAGATACAAGTTTTATTGGCAGGTGTGTAATGCAAGAGTCTTACCTGCACTGGAGGGATGGGGAAAAAGAAATGACAGTTGAGTTCTTAATGCCAATTTAACTAAACTGAAGGGATGCCAACTTAACAGTGGGATGGTGGGAACAGTATGTACTCATGTAGCAGGAAAGAGTACTAAATATTCAAGGAGCAGTTTTGAGACAAGGTCAGTGTGGGCAGGAATTAGGACCATGACTGGGCTGGAGAAGTAAAAAGAATCAGATTGCAGAATAATGGGAAGCCTGCAATACTGGGAGTGGGAATTTAAATGTGAGTGAAAATTTTTTTCCAAACAGTATTACTTGCATGAGAAATATTAAAACTGACTGCTGTGTTTCATCACAGATGATTCCACCAGGTCAAGCGAATAAAGGACCATGAATTTGCGTGACTGGGGGGCCCATAGGATATCAGATCCTTATTAGATCTAACTGAAGACTCCTTCATGACCAATGAACAATGGAACTCACTTGTTTTAACCAACTATGTAGAGAACAATGGAATCTTTAGCCAATGCAGAGTGCTAGTTTTCAATGCTTAATAACACAAACACCATAACTCTCCCTTTCTGACACTTAAACATTTCTGGGTTTCCCCTGCTCAGTGATACCTGTGAATTTTTCACTTGCAGGTGTTTCCTTGCTTGGCAATAAATATTTACCTCTTAATGTGTTTAACTTAAATGTTTTCTTTTTTTTTGACAGCATAGTATGGGGATATGGATCTTATCACATTTGAATCAAGAAAACCCTGTCTGGCTGTAGTTTGGAGAATGGCTTGAAGAATGAATCAGTGGATTCCAGGAGATAAATTAGATTACTTCTGTAGTCCGGACCAGCATGATAATGGCTTGCTCCAGAATGATGGTGGTGGAAACAGACAGTGGTGGACAGATTTGAGAGATACCCAGGAGACGAATTCACAGGACTTGGTAGTGGATTGGATACAGGAGTTGAGAGGTATCACAAATGACTTGTGGGCTTGAAGGGATGTTGATGTCAGTCACTAAAGTAGGGAATCCTACAAGAGGTCCAGACAGAGAGTGGGGAAAGGGAAGATTAGGAGTTCGATGTTGCTTTGTTTATTGCCTTCTACATTGTTTTCATAGGAATCAGAAGCTTTAAAAAGAAGAATTCTAAACAGAAATAGTTTTTATGTGTATCATATTTCAGAGTCATTAGAGCTACAGTTTTTCTCATGTATAAATACTCTTGGTTTATTTGTTGTGTATCTCACTAGATTTTCTTTGGGCAATCCTATTGGCATTTTCCATTTATAACAATTGCAGTCATTTCAAACTGCATTTTAAAGGAAGTTATGTGTAAAGGTGCTGTGCAGTTTGCTATAGATCATTTATGCAGAGTGGACCATAGAGAGTTCAATTAAAAAATAAGGCCAAAAAGCTAAGTCTTCCTTACACAGGTGCATTGCAATGTATGAATTTGGTATGGATGAATGTAACTGTCAAAATCAAATACAGGCATGGGGAAATATTACCTATTGCTCACTTAGCATTGATTTTTAGTAGCAGCAGGTTTAGCTAAATATCTGTGATCAATGGACTGTTACAACTAAACAGTTTCTTTCATTTCCAAGGGAGGAGAAGAAACCCTGAATATTTTCTGGAAATAGTTTTCTTTTATTATTAAAGGCTTTCAATATAGAAAAACATAGAAAACAAAATTTTTGATTCTGGAATATCTCTGTTTTTTTTTTTTTTTTTTTTTTTTTTTCAGATACATGCCAGCAAGCCTTTTTGCTTGCTCGCTTTTTTTTTTTTTAAAGATATACAGAGAATAGGAAACAAAAAGAATTTAAACAGAATCTCTAGTCCTAGCTGTGACCCACAATTCCAGTTGTTTTAAAAAAATTTAATTCTCGACTAGATTATCTACACCACCAGAATATAACTAGATTAAGAGTAAAATAACATGCTTAAATATGTTATATCCCTCCCTCAATATATCACTGATTGTTTAGAGATAGGATCTTGCTGTGTTGCCCAGGCTCGAGTGCAGGGCTGTGATCATAGCTCACTGCAACCTTGAACTCTTTGACTCAAGTTATCCCCACTCCCTCAGTCCCCCAAGTAGCTAGGACTACAAGTGCATGCCACCATACCCAGCTGATGTTTTTTTTTTTTCTTTTTTAAATTTTTTGTAGAGACAAGGTCTCACTATGTTACCAAGGCTGGTCTTGAACACCTGGCTTCAAGTGATCCTCCTGCCTCAGCCTCCCAAAGCACTGGGATTCCAAGTATGAACCACTGTGTCTGGCCCCTGCCACTGATTTTTAAGTAGCTAAAGGTGGTCAGATATTTTTGTAAACCTCTAATGTATTCTTTTGTGAGATTGGCCCCACTCTTTAAAAAAAAAAAACTTCTTGTTCCTGTTTTATATCATTTGTCACCTTATCTGTTTAAGTATATTTATTGTGTTTATTTTATATTCTTGTCATGTCTACTTCAATATTTTCACTTCATTTGGTGTGTGTCATTCATGTTGTTGACTTTTATTATAATAGGTCATCTCCTTAGGTGTCTAGATAATGTGGCCTTTGAGTTCATGTTCTTTTTTCTTTTTTTTTGAGTTGGAGTCACGCTTTGTCACCCAGGCTGGAGTGCAGTGTCACGATCTTGGCTCGCTGCAACCTCTGCCAGGTTCAATCAATTCTCCTGCCTCAGGCTCCTGAGTAGCTGGGACTACAGGTGTGCACCACCAGAACTGGCTAATTTTTGTATTTTTAGTAGAGACGGGGTTTCACCATGCTGGCCAGGCTGGTCTCGAAATCCTGACTGCACGTGATCCACTTGCCTTGGCCTCCCAAAGTGCTGGGATTACAGGTGTGAGCCACTTTTTTTTTTTTTTTTTTTTTTTTTTGAGACAGAGTCTTGCTCTGTTGCACAGGCTGGAATGCGGTGGTGTGATCTCGGCTTACTGCAACCTCTGCCTCCCGGATTCAAGCAATTCTCCTGCCTCAGCCTCCAGAGAAGCTGGAATTACAGGCATGCACCACAATGCTGGGCTATTTTTTGTATTTTTAGTAGATACGGGGTTTCATGATGTTGGTCAGTCTTGTCTCGAACTCCTGACCTCAAGTGATCAGCCCGCCTCAGCCTCCGAAAGTGCTGGGATTACAGGTGTGAGCCACTTCGACTGGCCTTGAACTCATGTTCTTTTGAGGGAGAGTGAGCTACCTTGTCTGTGGAAGGACCAAAGGTCATTCTGTGATCTTTCAGCAAAGTTTGGGGAGAGACATGATGAGCCTTATGGTGGAAAGCCCTGGGAACTACAGGCCTCTTTTTGACCACACCCCTGCATTCCAGCCTGGGCAACAGAGCAAGACACTGTCTCCAAAAAAAAAAAAAAAAAATGTTTCATGCCTGTAATCTTAAATTACCTTCTAGTTGGCACTCCATATCTGCAGGTTTCACATCTGTAGATACGACCAATTGTGGATAAAAAATATTTGGAAAAATCCAATAAAAATAACACAACAATAAAAAATAATATAAAATTTAAAAACAATAAGTAAAAGCAACTATTTGCTTAGCATTTTCATTGCATCAGGTATCGTAAGTAACCTAGAGATGATTTAAAGTATATGAGAGGATGTGTATAGGTCATATGAAAATAGTATGAATTTCATGTGAGGCACTTGAGCATTTGAGGATTTTGGTGTTCATGGGGTTTCTGGAACCAATTCCCTAGAATACCAAGTATGACTGTAATCCCTTTTTCCTGAGAAGGGGAAACTGATGGCTCGAAATGACCCTGGAACTATCCCGAAGTCAGGCATTAGTTTATTGAAGTAACTAGGCCCTGTCCAATTTGCAACTAGTAGTCAATTGACTTTTATGTAGCAAATCCAATACCACTTGTTGGGGGCCACAGTTAATATGTTTTTTGCCCTAAACACCCATATGGTGCTTTAAATAATATTGTAACATTTTGGTGCCACTTGTCAAGAATGGTCTGGCTCCAGGCAATAAATCTGTGTATCAAAACCATTAGGCCTATCTAAAGCAAAATAATTTTTGGTGCAGTCTGTAGTGTGTCTTACTTGAGAGTAAAAGTGAGATTACTTTAAAAGTGAGATTACTTCCAAATACACAGCTTTAGTTTCCTAGTTTTCTTTAATGTTTTACATCTGTGCAATTTGGCTATAAAATCTAGCTATCACAATAGGTCCTCAAGTATTTGGTGGAGACAGGAACCTCCCTTTCCTAATACAAATGTAATAGGGCATTTTAGATTTCTGAGTTTCTGGCCTGTTGTGGTATTTGCCATCTAAAGTTCCTTAATTATTAGTTGAGTTCAATTACCCACTAAACCAATGCTTTATTACAAAGAACTGGTACCAAGGGAAGCTGGGTGGCTTCCAAAGGAAAATGTCTACAAATCCAATAGTCAGAGTGGTTTTGGCTTAGCCAGTTCATACATAAATTGGAACTGGGTGACTAGAAATGTAAAAAAACGACATTGAATAAAGCTTTGTAGGTAACATAGTTAAAGATAGCCTTAAGACAGCAAAAGAAGAAATTACTAGGAAAATAGAACCAAAGAATGTGTGTTAAAGTGGGCAGTCACTCGTCTTGTTCAATGGCTTTTGGGTGGAGGCTATTGACATATCAGGTAGACATTTATTTGGTTCAAAGATTTTGGGCGAAGCTGTCTCCTGAAGACTGTCTACTTCTGTAGGGTTTCTGAGAATCTTTAGCTTGAGAGTTCTGGTTGGGAGAGTCTTTTAGTGATTCAAGGATGATTATTCCCTTTTTCATTGAGAGACATGAATCTAAGAATCAGTCCTTTGACGTTTTACTGCTATGTTAGAACATGATGGAGTCTTTACTTTAGAGTTTAAGGGCCGTCTTTCTCTCATGTTTCTTCTAGGAATTAGGTCTTTAAGTATTATGTTATGCAAGGATTATCTAGGAAAATATTGAAGAAGGGTTGCTCACAAATGTTGATGATAAGACTGAGTATATTGCATAAATCTCTTTCAGTATTTAGTTATGACTGTTTGCAATAGTGTGTAGAGTTAGAGATGGTATTCTTAGATTCATGGGACAATATATCAATAATTTGTAAGGAAAGAATTAGTGAATCCAAGGAGTTGATTTCATTGTCGTTAAAGCCAATAAAAATACTTTAGACCATGGAAGTTCAAATGTCTTAAGAACTATCCTAATTTGAATTGCAGAATTCCATTTATGCTTTCTGCCTTTCTAAAAGATTGAGAGTAATATGGACTTTGAAGGTTATAAGTAAGTAACAGAGCTTTGCAAAATTCTTTAATATTAGTCCTAGTAAAATGGGCTCTCCTGTCATTTGAGATAAATGTTAGCATCCCCCAAGTTAGGAACACAAAATCAAGTAACTTTTTGCTACTCTAAGAGTCATAACTCTCTGGTAAGGATTATATCAATCCATCCCTAATATATAAGGAATAACCAGCATATATTCAAAACCCATTTCAGGAAGTTGTATCAAAATCTTTCAGGGATGTCCATAGAGAATAGGGGTTTTGGGCTCTTGCATGTTCTATTTTTTTAGAACTATACCAGGATTGTGATGGTGACAAATAACTTATGCATCACTGGTGTACTCAAAACTTTATTGATGTTTTTCCCACTACTGTTAATTGTGTATAGCAGGCAATTTTGTCCTAATCATGATGGGCAATTTAATATAAAAATTTTATAAAGTTTAGTTTTAGAACTTCTGGTGCCACCAGGGGATCATCCTGAGAGTTATCCTTGAACTCCTCAATGGATTCATCTTTTTTTTTGTTTGTAGGGTTGAATTAAGTACAACATATTTATTTTTTAATTTTATTTTTAAAGAGCAGTTTTAGGTTCACAGTAAAATTGAGAGGAAGTAGACCAATTTTCCATATACTCCTGCCTGCACATATGCATAGCCTCCCCCATTATCAACATCCAGCACCAAAGAGTACATTTGTTGCAATTGATGAACTTACATTGTCACATCATAATCATTCAAAGTCCATATTTTACCTTGGAGTTCACATTCTATGGGTTTGAACAAATGTATAGTGACATATAGTCATCATTAAAGTATCATACAGACTATTTTCACTGCCCTAAAAAGACTCTGTGCCTCACCTACTCATGCCTTGGCCCCACCCCTGGCAGTAACTGATTGTTACTGTTGCCATAGGTTTGCCTCTTCTAGAATGTCATATAATTGGAATCATGCACTATGTAGTCTTTTCAGATTGACTTTTTTCACTTAGTAATATGCATGCCTTTTGTAAGAAACTCCCTGCATATCTTTTGTAGTTTGATACCTCATTTATTTTAATTGTTGAATAGTATTTTATCTACTGGATGTACCACAGTTTGTTTACCCATTTACCTATTTGAAAGACATCTTCATTGCTTCCAAGTTTTGACAATTATGAATACATCTGCCATAAAGATTCAAGTGCAAGTTTTTGTACAAATGTAAGTTTTCAACTCCTTTGGGCAAATATCAAGGAGTGCAATTGCTGCATGGTATGGTAAGAGTATGTTTAGTTTTATAAGAAACTGCCAAATTGTCTTCCAAAGTAGGCTGTACCATTTTGCATTCCTACTGGCAATGGATGAGCATTCCTGTTGCTCCATATCCCCACTAGCATTTGGTGGTTCAGTATCATGGATATTGGCCATTCTAAAAGGTGTGTAGTGGTATCTCATTGTTGCTTTAATTTGCATTTCCCTAATGAAATAGAATGTGGAGCCTCTTTTTGTATGCTTATTTGACATCTATATATATATATATATATATATATATTTTTTTTTTTTTAAAGATGGAGTTTCATTCTGTCTCCCGGGCTGGAGTGCGGTGATGTGATCTCAGCTCACTGCAACCTCCGACTCCCTGGTTCAAGCTATTCTCCTGCCTCAGCCTCCCGAGTAGCTGGGATTACAGGCATGCACCACAATGCCCAGCTAATTTTTTTTGTATTTTTAGTAGAGACAGAGTTTCACCACGTTGGCCAGGATGGTCTTGATCTCCTGACCTTGTGATCTGCCCGCCTCAGCCTCCCAAAGTGTTGGGATTATAGGCATGAGCCACCGTGCCCGGCTTGATATCTATACATCTTTTTTGGTGATATGTCTGTTTGGGTATTTGGTTGATTTCTAAATTGGGTTATTTATTTTCTTATTGTTGAGTTTTAAGAGTTATTTTTACATTTTAGATAACAATTCTTTAATATATGTGTCTCTTGCAAATATTTTCTCCTAGTTTGTGGGTTGTCTTTTCACTCTCTTGACCTTGTCTTTTGCAGAATAGAAGTTTTTAATTTTAATGAATTAACGTATCAATGCTTTCTTTTATGGATCTTGCCTTTGGTGTTGTATCTAAAAAGTCATCACTATACCCAAGGTCATCTAGATGTTCTAGACATTCAGTTTTTCACATGTGGATGTCCAGTTGTTTCAGCATCATTTGTTGAGAAAATTGTCTTTTCTCTATTTTGTTGCCTTTGCTCCTTTGTCAAAAATCAATAGACTATATTTATGTGGGTCCATTTCTGGGCTCTCTATTATGTATCACTGTGTGCCTATATCAACAACATAAATTGCTGGGATTTTGATTGGGATTGACTTGAATCTATAGATCAAGTTGTGAAGAACTGACATCTTGACAATGATAAGTTTTCCTACCCATAAACATGGACTATCTCTCAATTTATTTAGTTCTTCTTTGATTCTCGTTCATCAGAGTTTTATAGTTTTCCTCATATAGATCTGTACATATTTTGTTAGGTTTATGCCTAATTGTTTCATTTTGGGGGGATGATAATGTAAATAGTATTGTGTTTTTTTATTTCAAATTCCATTTGCTCATTGGTGGTATACAAGGGTATACCAAAGTTGCTGGATAGCAAAGTTGCTGGATACTTTTGTATAGTACCCTTTCAGGAACTGGAAGCTTGAGTCAAATGTATTTTTACATGAAGTGCTTTTGGGTGAGTCTCCAAAAAAACCTTCTCCAACATCTACTGCTTTTATCAACAACTTGGGTTACCTATGAAATTTAGGGTCCTTAAGTTATGCTTAGGGTCTGCCCATTTTGTTATTTGCATAAATTTTTTTTGCATATAAGGTTCTCACAAAATGTGAACCAATTGCTATAGATTTGGGCGCTCTGGAGTTTACATTCCTAAAATCATACTAAATTCTTCTATAAATTTCTATTTGTATTAGTCCATTTTCACACTGCCATAAAGATACTGCCTGAGATTGGGTAATTTATAAACAAAAGAGGTTTAATTGACTCACAGTTCTGCATGGCTTGGGAGGCCTCAGGAAACTTACAATTGTGGTGGAAGGCAAAAGGGAAGCAAGGCACATCTTACATGGTGGCAGGCGAAAGAGAAGAGCAAAGTGGGAACTACCAAACACTTTTAAAACCATCAGCTCTAATGAGAACTCACTCAGTAACTCAAGAACAGCATGGAGGAAACCATCCCCATGATCCAATTGCCTCCCACCAGGTCCCTCCCTCCACACCTGGGGATTACAATTCGAGAAGAGATTTGAGTGAGGATACAGAGCCAAACCATATCACTCCTTCTCTTATCTAGACTCTGGGAATTCTTTAACAATGACTCTTCACTTAAATGATACTAGAACTTATATTCAGCCATTAGGGGTTTTTTCTGTTCCGCAGGATGTTTAATTTTAAGAGTTAATTTAGCTTTGGGTGCTACTGGGTGGCTAGAAAGGAAGGGAGGCAGATCAGGAGGAGTTATAGGAACAGAAGGAAATGTAGAAGCATAGGATGGATAAGAATAGTAAAGGTCATTCACTTCAAATCAAGATTTGGGGTATCTTGAAGAGAGCTAGTTTTAATTTTTTCAAATTTTTATTTTCAAATTTTCAAAATTTTATTTTCTCTTGGCCAAGGAATCTCTTAATAAAGCAATTTTGCCATCTGGATTTCTTTGGCATACTTCCTCATGTCAATAAAACCATGCAGACCATTGGTACTGTTTTTTTGTGTTCTATGATACCCTTCAAATGAATAATTTTGTTCATATCTAAGCTCACCAACATGACTACTATAAATTCTATATTGTGATATTATGTTACTTAGAAAGATAAGTAGAAGAATTTGAGATGTGGCACAAATACATGTGAGAAGGAGGAGTCCAGCTCAGGGTAGGTAGGGACGTAGATTTAGACAGAGACTAAGCTATGGGGGTCTGGGAACAGTCTGCTCATGCACTTTGTGAATTGGATCTCTAGCCTAATAGTTGTGCCATCTCCAGCTGCAAACTCAACTTATTTGTAGTTCCCAGTGGATGAAAAGACTTAGAGAGGAAATATCTCTCAGAGTCAGAATCTCAGGGACAACTCAGGACAGAGAAAAGGTCTCACGATGTTTTGATAATTGACCCAGGACAGAGTTTGTCCAAAAGACACTAGTCTGAGAAGAAACCTTTGGAAAATCTCCATTTCCAGAATAGCTCAATGGTCTTATCATGGGCCTATCATTGGGAAGTTCTCTTCCCAATGAACTTCCTCTCACAGATGCACAACAACAATAAAAAATAAGGGCAGATAGAATTAAATAGTAATATCGTTAGTAATTGTCAGGTTTTCACTAAGGATAAAAGTTTTGTAAATCTTATCAGATAATAAAATAATTCCTAAAAAAGAATTTTGTATTGTAGGAGTCAAAATAAACTCATTGTGTGGGGAGGTTAATAAAATAAAATAAAATAAAATAAAATAAAATAAATTGAAGCTCAAACCTAAAGTAGACTTACTTCACTACTACTGTCATGGAGATATCCGAGGAAGAGTTCCAAGAGGCCTTTGAGGAACACTCTGTTCTTTGTGGAGAGCCTTAAGCCACTGCAGTGAGCAGGTCTTGGTCACATACTGGTGGAAACTCCAAGACTGCTAAATGCTAGCTTCCTGAAAATACCATCAAAATACCCTGCTGATAAAACAAAGCCAAGCTTATTGTTTATCGCAGTATGAGCGATCACTACCTTAACAGTCTTAGTGACATCTCTGAGAAGGAAGAGTAATAGTAGTATATTTATGAAGTTTTGAGAATTTGAGTTAAAATTCATCTTATAATGCTTAAGATTAGGCAGAATTCATGATATGATAGTTTGGAATGTGAGGGTTTCAAATCAAATCTTAAAGAGTAAACTGTCATTTGAGGAGCTTAATTAAACTATTGATTATCTTCAGAAATGGGTATTTACTCTAATAATGGTAAGCTAGGTAGCCTAGTGGTCAGATAAATGAAATTTTGGAAAGTTCCTGAAACAAGAAATGGTTATTGCAATTTTAATCTTTCTTGGCAAGAACTTCCTACAATAGTAAATGTATGTTAATGCAGACAGTTGAATAGTAACATCATGTTGTAGACAGTAAGTTGTGGAGCTGGTTTCAGTTGTCAATACTTCCCCCCAACATACACACATTTTATTTCCTGTTGAAACTTTGGAAATTTAGGTTCAGGAGCCATATGAAATGTTGCATCAGTTTGCAAAGTTCTTTCTGTTTGCGGTGACACTTTTTCGCTTAGTTGACTTAGAATTTGCTTTATTCTGTTGTCAGTTGGGATTTATTTTGTAAAATGAAATTAAAATGCCAACAGAGAATTTAAAGTGCATAATGGCCTCTAAAAATGAGAACATTTAGCCACAATCAACATAACTTTTTCCATTTTAAGTCATGGTCAAAATTGGAAAGAAAAATTTACAAGTATGATTTCTTTTTTTTCCTCCCAGCAGGCATTATTAAATATAGAAAGCTTAAAATTTCAGAAACAGTCTATGTTAACATGATTTAAATAAAATCTTCTGTTAAGATCATTTAAAAAAATAGAAATCTGGGGTAATCTTAGTGCTATATTTTCATTGTACACTTTTAAAAAATATTCTTTTGCCACATTCAAAATCAGTTAAAAAATTGCAGAGCATACTTATTTTTTGCTTCCAGATGATTTGTTGAAAATAACATCTTTTGATTTTAAAAGCAAAGAAATTCTTATTATAACATTTTAGAAAATTTAGAAAAGTACAAATAAGAAAGGAAAATTTGTACAAATTACTACTTTCTAGAGACAGTCACTGTATTCATTTTCTAGGCTGTGTGATAAATCAACACAAACTTAGCAGCTTAAAACAACAGCACACGTTGATTATTTCACAGTTTCTGTAGGTCAGAATTCCTGGGATGGTGTAACTGAATAATTCTGTGCTTCTAGATCTCACCAGGCTGCAGTCAAAGTGTTGACTGTGTTGTGTTCTTATCTGGAGGCTTGTCTAGGAAAAAATATGCTTCCAAACTCATTCAGGTTGTTGGCAGAAATTATTTCTCTGCAGCTGTGTGACTGAGGGCTCTGTTTTCTTATTGACCACGGGCGCGAGGGCCAGTTTCTTGCCACACGACAGCTTGAATTTTCAAGCCAGTATGATAATCTCTCTCTCCAGTCTGCATCCATCACCTTGCCATATTCTATTGGTTAGAAGCAAGTCATCAGTTCTGTCTTCACTCAAGGGTAGGGGATTATACAAGGGCCTGACTCGTTGAAGGTCAGTTTCTGGTGTTCACCACAGCCACTTTATTTTTATTTTTCATGGAGAGGTCTACCCTTCCATGGTTTTTCCGTGATTGCATAAATACAGTATATTATAAATATAGTATAATTTTTTTATTTTGTCAACATTCTTTAGAAATGTGTTTTTAAATTTAATATATGTATATGTAGTACATATATAGCACATGCATATATACTGTAATTATAATAGTGCTATAATTTGTAATCAAATGTGTACTAATTTATAGTAGTAAAATTTATAATAGAAAAACTGCATCAAATCTGAATGCCCAATAAGAGGAGATTCTTATATAACTTTTAATTTTAAATTTTCTCTTACTGTAGATTAAGATTATTAGTAGTTTTTAACTATTATACATAATTCTTCATAAAAATTTGCATATAAATCTTTGTGTATTTTTTTTTTAAAGCCTTTAGGATAAAAACCTGTAGTAACAAAATTACTAGGTCAAATGGCAAGACGTCATAAAGGATTTGAACTTATAGTTCCAAATTAACTACTGGAATGGCGGTACCAATTTAAATTCCTCCCACTCTTCAACATTTTATCAGTTGGATTAGAGGAGAAATAGTATCTAGTTTTAATTTTTCTTTCTTTCCCTATAAATGAGCAAGACATTTTCCATATGATTTAGTCCTTATTTATATTTATTCTTTAAAGAATACTGTTCATTTGCTAATCTTTCTCCTGGTATGTAGTAATTTTTTAATGAAGAAAATAAATTAAGAGATATGAGAAGCATTTAAGTTTTGTGTGTTGCAAGTGACAAATCCTTTGAAATAAGCGTGAAAATATATAGATAATATCAGTGAATACTAACACCATATAACATTGCCCACTGAAACACTAAAAAGTACAAAAGTTCACAACATATTGTAAGGGAAATTCATCAAGAATCTGCTCTGTTATCTTGGAGGTACCAGACATACCATATGCTGTGTCTAGGAGTTGCTATGGTAACTACTTTTAAAATTTAAGAACAGAGTAAATTGTTGCCTAAAATCTCCATAACTTAGTGAGTCAATTAAGATCTTGTCAGAGCACTGCATTCCTTTCACTACCTGGTAATGCTTTATTTCTTGCAGTTCTATAGCATGTAATGTCTCTGGGTCAGAGAAGAATGTGTTTATTTCTAGCTATTTAAGATCCTGGGGAAGATGCTGTTCATTTAGTATTTTTTATGATTAGTTAATGGATCATTGTTAAGGGAGATCTCAAGAAATAGCCACACGGAAGATGGGTAGATTTGAGCATGAAAGTGTAAAGTTGAGAGAAATTTTTAGAGCCCTGACCTCATATAAAGACACGGAAGTAGAGAGACGTGGCCACAATCTTTTGGAGTTAGAAGGATTGGGATGAGAAGCTACATTTCTTGCCCCCCATTGTATCACCACACTGTAGTATTTTCACAGTTTTGTCCTTTTTTAGAAAATTAAGTTACATTTTTATCAAGGTGATACATTAACCCATCAATGCCCCCAAAGTGAACTCAAAGTTTTATAATAAAAATGATCAGTTTCTGACCCTTCCTCACCTCCTGCCAACCTTAATTTATCAAATTTTGACATTTACCATTTTATCATAATGGTAATGTAACCACACAATGGGTTCTCCTTGCCTGCCGCCTAGACTGACAGGGGAATTGCAATACAGAAAGAGTTTAATTCACGCAAGCTGGCAGTATGGGAGACTGGAGTTTTATTATTACTCAAATCAGTCTTCCTGAAAACTTGGGATGGGGGATTTTAAGGATAATTTGGTGGGTAGGGGCCAGTGAGATGGGAGTGGTGCTTGGTTGGATCAGAGATGAAATCATAGGGAGTCAAAGCTCTCCTCTTGCACTGAGTTGGTTCCTGGGTGGGGACCGTAAGACCAGATGAGCCAGTTTATTGATCTGGGTGGTGCCAGCTGATCCATCAAGTACAGGGGCTGCAAAATAGCTCAATCACTGATCTTAGACTTTACAATAGTGATGTTATCCCCCAGGAACATTTTGGGATGTCAGAGTCTTGCAGCCTTCAGCTGTGTGACTTCTAAGCCATAATTTCTAATCTTGTGGTTCATTTGTTAGTTCTACAAAGGCAGTCTAGTCCCCAGGAAGGAAGGGGGTTTGTTTTGGGAAAGGGTTGTTAATCGTTTTTGTTTCAAGGTTAAACTATAAGCTAAGTTCCTCCTCAAATTAGTTCGACCTATGCCCAGGAATGAACAAAGGCAGCTTAGAGGTTAGAAGCAGGATAAAGTTGGTCAGGTCAGGTCTCTTTCACTGTAATAATTTCCTCAGTTATAATTATGCAACAGTAATTTCAGTAATAGAGGTTTTAACTATTTTATACTCTCCTCTGCCCTCTTCTCTCTCATATTCTGAAAAAAATATATATATTAGTGTTTAATTCAATAATCAAATTTTTGAAATCATGATCTTGTAAAATATTATTGACTGCAGAAGCAAGTAGATTCCTTTCTCATGTAACTTTTTGTTTTCCTTGGAATTAATACTTGTCTCCTTTAATTTTCTAATTTCTATGTCCTCTTCACTATATTTTTTGGTCATATACTATCATTTTTTTAAAAAAATAGTCAAACACAATTTTAAGCACTACGACATTTAAAGCTCTTACCCTGAGACATTCCTTCTGAAGCCATTGTTCTTCCTCTTGCTTCCAGTTGGACTAGTTGCTTTCCAGGCTGCTACGTAGCTGTCAATCTGGATTTCCCTTCATTGTCCTCATGTGTTGAAGTTCCTGCTTTTTGAAATCCATCTCTTGCTCTTTCTCCCTCATGTTGTGAAGAAGATCCTCTAGTAGCTTCCTAGAAAACAGCACATGAGAGACCAAAAAATCTGTAACTTCTTCCATATTTGAATGGATTTAATCTTACATTTGACTGATAGTTTGAGTAAGTATACAATTATAAGTTAAAAATAATTTTCCCTCAGAATTTTGAAGGCCTTGCTGCACTATTTCCTAGCATTCATATGCTACTGAAGAGCATTCTCTTCACCCCGGTGTTCTGAAATTTCACGATGATACCTTAATGTGGCTCTTCTTCATTCATTATGGGGACCCTCTTCTCTAGATATTTATGTTTTTCAGTTCTGAGAACATTTCTTG
Organism: Macaca fascicularis; assembly: GCF_037993035.2. Lineage (NCBI taxonomy): Eukaryota > Metazoa > Chordata > Mammalia > Primates > Cercopithecidae > Macaca > Macaca fascicularis. Next base: position 98,289,150 of record NC_088381.1, on the reverse strand, counting down.
TGTGATATCTTTGAGAATTTCCTCCCTTTGGTTTTCTTTGTTCCCCCTGTAATACTTTATTGAAGATTTACCCAAATTGATTTTCCTACCCTACGATTAAAAATTAAAAATTTGGCTTAATTCCTAAGAAATCCTTCTCTGAATATTCTCTGACTTCCCTCTTTTCATACCCTTCTATTTTTCTATTCTTATTTCATGAATAGACAACCTTCTTTTATTTTTAAAAGATAATCATTGTAAGTTTTTAAAGGAGTTCTTTTTTCTTTGGCTATATGTTATGTGCATTGTCTCTCTTTGCCTCAAATTATTTTTTTATCATTAGAAACTTCAAGTATACTTCTTAAAGATAGACATACAATTATGAGATTTAAGTTCATCTATTCTACCTTATTTAATATTATGACAGACAAATTCTAAGCTATTGAAATACATTCAAGAAACTTCTTTATAAAGTTACTAAATGGCAGTGATTCTGCATTTTGCTTTTTTATTTCCCACAATACATATATGCAAATAAAACTTTTAGAGTGCTTATAGATGGTAAAAAAACTATTGTATCAGAAATTGCTTAGTCAATTTTCTAGTAACTTGTAAACGGTACTCTCCATGTATCATCTAGTTTTTTTAAATCTTTCTTCTCTAGGTCTCTTACTAAAGCTTCCTGTTCAAAGTCTGGCTGAGAATTTTTGCTGCTTCTTTCCCTACCTCCTCGTTTCCGAAGGTAATTCCCTGGTCAGTCTCTGTTTCTAATAAATTATATATATAATATCTAATGAAAAGGTCAAGGCAAGCCAGGTAACAAATCTTCATATAATTGAATATGAAAAGGAATATTTTTTATAGGAGTCACTGTAATAAAACATTGCTAGGGTACTTTTAAATATAGAAATACGTGTCTTCAGTAAGTCTTGGGAATGAACAGATTGATTGTGGTTTTTATCACACAAAACAGGGGAAAACTTATAGTGTAAATTTTATTTTTTTACTTTTGGGTCAGTGAAATTCTAATAAAAAACCAAAGTATTGTAAAATAATATGTTCCTACACTGGTAATCAAAGAAAGAATAGTTTATAGTAGTGGCCATCACTTCTGATTTGTTTTTCTAGCACTTGAAATTAACAGTTTGAATCTTGTCTTTAAGAGGATTAAATTTAACAACAAATATTTTGAAACTGGTTATTTAGTCCTTTGATTGTTATTTTAAAACTTTCGAGAGGCCAGGCGCAGTGGCTCACGCCTGTAATCCCAGTACTTTGGGAGGCTGAGGCAGGCAGATCACGAGGTCAGGAGATCGAGACCATCCTGGCTAACACGGTGAAACCCAGTCTCTACTAAAAATACAAAAAATTAGCCGGGCGTGGCGGGGGGCGCCTGTAGTCCCAGCTACTGGGGAGGCTGAGGCAGGAGAATGGCGTGAATCTGGGAGGTAGAGCTGCAGTGAGCGAAGATCGCGCCACTGCACTCCAGCCTGGGCGACAGTGCAAGACTCCGTCTCAAAAAAAAAAAAAAAAAAAAAAAGGCAGACGCCGGGTGCGGTGACTCACACCTGTAATCCCAGCACTTTGGGAGGCTGAGGCGGGCAGATCACGAGGTCAGGAGATCGAGACCATCTTGGCAAACACGGTAAAACCCCGTCTCTATTAAAAAAAAAAAAAAAAAAAATTAGCCGGACATGGCGGCGGACACCTGTAGTCCCAGCTTCTCGGGAGGCTGAGGCAGGAGAATGGCGTGAACCCGGGAGGTGGCAGAGCTTGCAGTGAGCCGAGATCGCGCCACTGCACTACAGCCTGGGCGACGGAGCGAGACTCTGTCTCAAAAAAAAAAGAAAAAAAAAAAAAGAAAAGAAAAGAAAAAGAAAGCAGAGACCCATTTCCCTTTTCTGTCATTAGTTGTTTTTGTATGTTTACAATTGACTCCTTTGTAAATGTGTGATGTTAAGGGTTTGGCTTTATTTTGAACTCTATTTAAAAATGGAACTGCATTAGTCTTTACTGCTTTTTTTTTTTTTTTTTTTTTTTTTTTTTTTTTTTTTGGTAATGATCAATGCAAAAGATGCACCTTTCCCAATTGTAGCTGATCTCTGTTGTTCACTGCTTCTCACCTTTCCTAGGAGGTACCTTTCTGGCTTCTCTGTTGAACATTTCCTAAATAAAGTGTGGATGAAGAGCAATAGAGGAGGGAAATACAGAAAATTATAAGGCTGAAATAGAAACTGGCCACAGCAGAGATTAAACGTAGGTAAGCATGTATTCAGTATATGCCCATATACTCAGATACACTGTGGCCCTTCCGGATCTTGGAAAATCTTGAGCAGAGCATATTTATAACAGGATTCAAGTATATTTGCTTTTCTAAGCAAATAATCTTAGGCTATGGACTATTCATAGTGTAGTTAGTTGGGTTATTTTAAGCAAATGTTTTCACCTTCTCCATGCACTCTTCACTTGTCATTTGTCAAATGGGGGTAATGTCTACCTTAGCACACTGTTTTGAAGATCGCAATTAGCTAATGGATTTGAAAGTACTGTAGCAAGTTAAAAATGTTCTACAAAGGCAAGGCATTTAACATATTCTTCAAAGGCTCTGTGCTGTTCTAATGCGTGGAAGGGGAGTTTCTGGGGCACCCTGCAAGGCCAAGATCAGTGGCAGTTTCCCAGGGATCACTGGGTGTGGTTGGCTAGGTAATGTGAAATTGCATATGCCTTCACCCAGGACCTGGGACCCCCTAAGGCTATAGGCAAGTATATTATTTCTTTGTCTTGTTTTTTCTTGATTTCAGAGATGTACTGATATGGTTCTCAAAATGTGGGGAAAAGAGGATACTGTATGATTAAGTATAAGAATCATCCTTCATTCCTGAACCCACCACTTACTATTCCTCTTCCCTAGTCCCATCTTCTTTTGAAATGATATTTCCTCTATATGATCAAACCTATGAAAATGCTTTTAGTCTAGGATGGAATGCCTGGGTTCAACAATCACAGAAAAGCATTGTGTTAAGATCTTTCTGCAGCAAGTTATAAAAACAAAACAAAACAAAAACCCCAAACAAACAAACAAACAAAAATCTTTGATTCATTGTATGATCAGCAGCTCACAAAAATCATTGAGGACCCAGGTCCCTTTTTCTTCCTGCTTTGCTGTCCTCAAACATGGTTTCTTACAGAGGCTGATGTCAAAGAAAACCACAGGTGGGCAGTTAAGTAGTTAAAGAAGTAAAGGCAGATTTTACTCAGAAATTATTATAATTGGGGAAAGAGACCTCAGAATAGAAATGGGCTCAATTCTGAATTCAATAAGGAAAGGTGGGGATTATAGCTAAGGAACAGGGCTGGGTGGATGGAAAATTATTTAGAGAAGAGGCCAATTCTTTGCTAAACTGGCCTAATAGGATTCTTGCTGAAGGCAGGCCAGGGTGTTCAGATATTACCTGAGGGAAGGTGGGTGATGAATAATTTGGTTGGATATTGAGGATGATCAGATATTGGGGGTTGGGGGAGGATTCTGGCTAAACTGACTTCTCAGGATTCCTGCTAAAACTGGACTCTCCAAGGACAGAGACAGAAGCCCAAGGTTGTACCTAGTAGAGGGTTCAAAGGAGCCTGACTAAAGTTTGGTCAAGGAGAGAATCTTTGTCATTGGCTTCATTTTTACAAGATATATAGTATATATAGCTGCAATAGTTCCAAGTTTCCTATCCAGACCCAATAACTTCCAGGGGAAAGTGAAAGTGTCTCTTTCTTGAAACTATTTTTTTTAAAAGGAAAAAGGGCTTTTCCAGAAGCTCCCACTTGACTTCTCTCATATTTAATGGCTGTACTGAGTGATGTGCCAATTTTAAACCAGTAATTGAAATGAGAAATGGGTTACCATGATTAACTTAGACATATCATCTTGCTAAGTCAATCACAATGAGCACCACTAGAAGGATACTTTTTGTTTAACTTTGAATTACATATCTTATAACTTTTCTGTACTGGATTCAAAATTCTCTTTTGATTGCTAGATCTAGTAAAACTCTGCAATTACACTCACAATGATAATGTGCCTTCAGATGTAACACAATAGGCAATTGATTTTCCCTATACCCCTCATTCACAAATTGGGTGGGCTAAATTCTTGTCTTTTGAGCATGGACGAACGTAAGGTGTGAGAAAGAACAATATTGGGTAGAGATATCCAGGCAACTCTTGGAAAGTGGAGGCAAAAACAGACCCCTACACTCTCAGTGTTCTTTCTACTTAATCTCTTTAGATCAGGTTGATAAACTGTATACCAACCAATCAGGTATTCCTGGAATCACTGCCACTCTTTTGTCATTCTAGCTAGCTACAGGGCTCCAAATTATCTCCACTTAAATTTAAGGTAGAGTAGAAAACCACAACAATTTGATGACAAAATACAGCTAGAACCAAGTGAGCTTGGAATGCAGAGCCAGACTCGTGGGAATTTCTGTTTGGCTTGGTAGGCAGTAGCCACTTCTGGTCTATTTATTTATTTCACAATAATGCATGTGCATTTTACATAATTATATTTTCAGATTTTATTTATTGAGTCTTATTAGAATTTTACTGCATTTGTTCTCTGGTCTTCATACAGGCAGTATGGCACAGTGGGGAGAAACCATGCTGAAGCATAGTTTCCCTAACTTGAGGATATTACTGATTTCTCCTATTTGTCTCAGAAATTCTGAACCAGGTGAGAGAAGAGGAGGTAGTAGGACAGAAGAAAGAGAACGAATAGCAAGACAGAAATGCATAGAAGTTAAGGGGCATTGTTCTGGGGAGATTTTCATAGAGAGAAAAAGACTTTCTTTTAAATATTCTTTCCAAATAATCACAGTTAGTAATAAAGAAACCATAACTGACCATGGCTAAAATACTGAGAGTAAGAAAACTTTTACCAAGTGATGAAATACAGTTTATGTATTGTATTAGTCAGAACCAATAAGACATATATAGACATATAGGAAGAGATTTACTATGAAGGATTGGCTCACACAATTATGGAGGCTAAGTCCTACAATCTGTTGTCTGGAAGCTGGAGAACCAGAAAAGCTGGTGGTGTCATTCTAACTCCAAACTAAAGGCCTAAGAACCAGAAGAATCAATGGTATACATCTCAGTCTGCATGTAAAGGCCTGAGAACCAGGAGGGCCAATGTCTGAGGGCAGGAGAAAGTGGGTGTTCCAGCTCAAGAAGAGAGGTCAAATTCACTCTTCCTTTGCCTTTTTATTCTATTCAGGTCCTTCCTGGGTTAGCTGATGCTCGCCTACATTGATGAGGACAATCTTTGTTTAGTTTGCTGATTCAAATTCTCATCTCTTCTGGAAACACCTTCACAGACTCACCAGAAATAATGTTTTACCAGCCATCTGGGCATGTGTTAGCCCAGTCAAGTTGACACTTAAAATTAACCATTACAGGTATGATATGAATAAACTAGCTGGCCTAAGCAATTAAATAGAAAAGTAACTGAATAACAATGGCATTAACTAACGTGTCGTCATGGGTTGACATAACAAAATGTTCTTAATTTTCTTCATACTTATTTTCAACCTTAGCGAAATATGTGGTTTTTACACTGCTGCAGAACAAATAGAACAGAACTTATGGTACATAATTTATGTAAGTGATTTTATGTGTGTTTTTTTAAGAGTTTTAAAATAATTCTTTAAAAACAGTCCCATTGAGACATAATTTACATACCATGAAATTCACCCATTGTAAGTGTACAATTCAATGATTTTTTTAGCAACTTTATAGAGTTTTGGGTAAATTTCACTGTGATTCAATTTTAGAACATTTTTCTCACCCCAAAAAGTTTTCTTATGCTCATTTGCAGTCAGTAACCACCCCCCCACCGAGCTCTAGGCAGCCATTTATCTGCTCTCAGTCTCTATAAATTTGCCTTTCCTGGAAATTTCATATAAATGGAGCTGTACAATATGTAGTTTTTTTATTTTTGACTTCTTTCACTTACCATACTGTTTTAGGGGTTCAACCAAGTTGTAGTGTGTATCAATAGCTCATTCCTTTTCATTGTGCAATAGCATTTCATTGTATGGATATGCTTATCACATTGGTTTTTTCCATTCATGTCAATGGACATTTGTATTGCTTCCAATTTTTGGCTACTATAAATAACGCTATGGACATTTCTATACAAGTTTTGTGTCAATGTATGTTTTCATTTCTTTTGGGTATATACCTAGGAGTAGCATTGCTAGGTCATATGATAGCTCTAGGTTTAACTTTTTAAAAACTGCCAAACTGTTTTTCAAATGGCTGTGACATTTCACATTCTTTCCAGCAATGTATGAGAGTTCCAATTTCTTCATATTATCACCAATATCTAGTATTGTCACTCTTTTTGATTGGTCATTTTAATGTGTGGGTATGGCATTTTGCTGTGATTTTAATTTGTATTTCCCTAATGACTAACAACATTGAGAATGTTGTCATTTGCCTATTATTCATTGTTTTCAGACCTATGATTGGCATACATTTTCTCCTAGTCTGTAATTTGTCATTTTATATTTTTATTGGTAACTTTTGAGAGTAAAAGATTTTAATTTTGCTGAAGCCCAATTTGTCATTTTTTTTTTTCTTTTCTGATCATGCTTTTAGTGTCATATCTAAGCATTTTCCCCTTTAATCCAGGAGTTTCTCCTATGGTTTCTTTTAGAAGTTTTATAACTTTTGCACTTACAATTAGGTCTTATAACTTTTGCACTTACAATGAGGTTTCTAATCTGTTTCAAGGTAATTTTTGTGTAAGGTGAGGGTCTAAATTCATTTTTGTGGTATTTATTTGCCCTAGTAACATTTTTTGAAAAAAATCATAGTACTCATAATGACTCAATTGACCATAAATGTCAGGATTTATTTCTAGACTCTGAATTCTTTTCCACTGTTTTATATGTCTGCCTTTATACCTATCACACTGTTGTCATTATTGTAGTTTTATATTAAGTTTTGAAGTTGAGTAGTATACATTCTCTAAATTTGTTATTTTTAAAAATTATTTTGGCTATTCCAGGCCCTTTGAATTTGTATATGAATTTTAGGATCAGCTTGTCAATTTCTACAAAAATGACTGTTGGGATCTTGACTAGGATTGCATTGAATCCACAGGACAATTTGGGATATATTGCTATATTAACAATATTGAGGCTTCCAGTTTATGAACATGGAATGTAACTTTATTTATTTAGATCTTTAATTTCATTCAGTCTGTTTTACAATTTTCAGAGTGTAAGTTTTCCACTTCTTTTGTTAAACTTATTCCTAAATATTTTATTTTTATTGATTTTATTGGGAATGAAATCATTTCTTAATTTTACTTTTGGTGTTTGTTGCTATTACATAGAACTAAAATAGTTAATTTTTGCATATTGATCTTGTATCCTGTGGCCTTTTAAATTTATTAGTTTTAGTAGACATTTATGTGGCCAAAAAACATATGAAAAAAGCTCAACATAACTGATCATTAGAGAAACGTGACTCAAAACCACAATGAGATACCATCTCACACCAGTCAGAATGATAATTATTAAAAAGTCAAGAAACAGCAAATGCTGGCGAGGCTGTAGAGAAATAGGAACGCTTTTACCCTATTGGTGGGAACATAAATTAGTTCAACCACTGTGGAAGACAGTGTGGTGATTCCTCGAAGTGCTAGAACCAGAAATATCATTTGACCCAGCAATCCCATTACTGGGTATATACTCAAAGGAATAGAAATCATTCTGTTATAAATATACATGTATGTGTATGTTCATTGCAGCACTATTCACAAGATCAAAGACATGGAATTAATCCAAATGCTCATCAATGATAAAGTGGATAGAGAAAATGTGGTACGTATACATCATGGAATACTATGCAGACATAAAAAGGAATGAGATCATGTCCTTTGCAGGGACATGGATACAGCTGGAAGCCATTATCCTCAGCAAACTAACGCAGGAACAGAAAACCAAACACTGCATGTTCTCACTTGTAAGTGGGTGCTGAAAAATGAGAACACATGGACACAGGGAGGGGAACAACACACACTGAGGCCTGTTGGGGATAGGGGGTAGGGAGAGGGAGAGCATCAGGAAAAACAGCTAATGCTTACCAAGCTTAATACCTAGGTAATGGGTTGAGAGGTGCAGCAAACCACCATGGCACACATTTACCTATGTAACAAACCTGCACAGGTATCTTGGAATGTAAAATAAAATAAAAAAATAAAAAATAAGAAAATAGATCCCTTAGGATCATATCATTCATACATAAAAACACTTTTACTTCTTTCTTTTCAATTTGTGTTTTTTTTCTTTCTTTTTAAAATCAAATCTCTATTCTTTACTTGCTTTTTCTTGCCTGACTGCACTGGCTAGAACCTACTGTATCATGTTGCATAAGAGTGGGAAGAGTGGCTATCTCATCTATTTCCTGATCTTGGGAGAAAAGCATTCAGTTTTTACCATTAAGTGTGATGTTTGTAGGTTTCTCATAGATGTCTTTTTTTGTCAAGATAAGGAAGTTCCCTTCTATTTCTAACTTGTTGAGTGTTTTACATTCAGATGTCATAATGAGGAGTTTGGCTTTTATTTGACAATAAAGAGTCAAATGTTTCTATCACGGAAGTGGCATGATCAGAGTTATTCTTTAGAAAAGTAACTCTTAGAGTGGCGTGGGAAAGAAGAGACTGGAGACAGGAAGGCCAGATAAAAGTCATCTGCAATAATCTAGGTTCTCAAATTTTAGTGCATATCAGAGTTATCGGAGTCTAGTTAAAATATAGATTGCTGGTCTCACCCCCAGAGTTTCAGACTAAATGGGTATGAGGTGGGGTTTGAGGATTTGTATTTCTTACAAGTTTCCAGGTAATTCTGATGCTGTTAGTTCACTTTACTGACCGCTGGTGCAGGTAGAGAAAAGGAATACTTGAACTAGAATGGTGGCAATAGGATAGAAAGATACCAGAGTGAAAGAGTCCATGTCTCAGGAACTTATAGGATATGGAGAATGAAGTTGGGAGTTCATGATGACATGAATCAGACTTATATAATTGGTGGTAGTGTTAATAGAGGTAGTTGTGGAAGATTACTCAAAGAGATAGATTGATAATGCATTTATTTATGAAGTAATGCCTACTGGATTTGAGATGCAAGAAAGATACTTAGGTGGAGATTCTCAGCAAACACTTGGAAATGGGACTTCTTATTTATGAGAGGTTGGGGTCAGAAATGGAAGTTTTGAAGCCATCAAGCCATCATCACTCATTTCCACCCACTATATGGAAATATAGCGGGACTGAAAGGCCTGAGCCAAAAGCAGAACTGTGGAGATTCTTACCTTCTCAAAGTGGGATAAGTAGGAAACAAGAGTGGTCAGGAAAGAACAGTGTTTTCAGTGCAAAAAGGAAGAGAAAGGTTCAACAAAGAGCCAAGAGGGTCCAATCCTGCAGAAAAAGATGAGTAGCCTCCAGTGTCATTAGATTCTCTGATGAAGAAGTAATTGGTGACCTCTAAGAGAGAAATTTCTGCAAAGTAGGAGGGCAGAGATAAGATTCTAAAAGCTTAAGGAGTAAGCAAATGGCTACAAAGTGAAGACCCTACGGCAACCAAATACGAAGTTGAAACTGTTGGGGCTCAGAAAATGATACCCCAAATTACAGCGCTTTGGCCTGCTGAGTACTTTGAACTAAAGGAGCCTGGAAGGCCTCAGAAGCAGCCCCAGAAGCACAGCCTCTCTCTGCCCTTCTTCTGCCCTCCTGCCTCCTGCCCCTCCTTCTCCCCTGAAGCGAGTCATAGAGACCAGAATTCCATTTCCCTAAGGCGAGTCATAGAAACTAGAATCCCTCTCCCCCAAAGCAAGCCATCAAACCTAGAAAGACCGCTCTTTCCCTTTTCCATTCTCTCTTGAAGGCCCTCATTCCATAAGGATCCTGGCCCAAATCTGGCAGGAAGAATGCTGCACAGAGAGGCCAAGAAGAATCTCAACAGGCAGGCTTTGCTGGGTCTCCCCGCTCAGTCTGTTACCTTTAGATCATACCCTTTTGTCTAATCACATTTCTACACAGGTGTCTATTCTTCATTGAACCTAAGTATAAAAATAAATTATTTTCCCTGGGTTTTTAGGTTTTCATTTCTGAAGACTCCTATATCATGTAAAACTTTGATTAAATAAATTTGTTATTTTTTTTCTTGTTAACCTGGTTTTTGTTATAGGAGTGTTGGCTGTGATCATTATGATGTGTGAGGAAGGATAGCACACCTTTCAGCCTTTACAAAACTAAATGGGAATTCAGAAAACAATATTTAAAAAAATCTAGGAAAACTCAATGGGGAGTTTCAACATGCCGCTTTTGGACAGAGAGAATGACCTCCATGTTTTTAGAGATTTGAAAAGCTAGTGTCTGGGAGTTTGGTGAAACCAGGAAGGAATTGTGATTAGCAGCAAGATGAGGATCAATGAACATCAAGCAAGAAAAGGAGTGGTGGCTTAGTAAATGGAAACACCACTGAGGCACAGGAAGAAGAGAGATGTGGATAGAAAAATAGAAAAGGGGGAAAGCAAAAAGGACCAAAATGTGTCCATGAGAATGTAAAGGAGAAAAGATTTCTTTTTTTCACGCATTGCTAGGTTCATAACTGAGTCCCTTATAACAAAAGATAGATTAACAAGAGAAAAGTGTAACAAATTTATTTAATACAGGTTATAGGTGACATGGAATCTTTAGAAATGGAGGCCCAAAGAAAGAGAGAAAATTGTGTATTTTTATGCTAAGTTTGGTAAAGGAGTTATGGGGAAATATGATTAGACAAAAGGGGGTATCATCTAATGGTAATAAACTGGGAGGAACTTAGCCAGAATATGTTTGCTCAAATTCTTCTCTGTGTCCCTCCCTTTCTTCTGTGTATAGGGCATACAAGGGTCTTATGATCTACTTTTAAATTTTTTTATTTTTAAAAATGGAGATGAGGTGTCATTATGTTGCTCAAACTCCAAAGCTCAAGCAATTTTCTTGCCTCAACTTCCTGAAGTGTTGGAATTACAGGTGTGAGCCACCGGATCTGGCCTTATGACCTACTTTAGAGGAAGGTCAGAGCATTTGTGGTGTACTTCAGACAAGGGTAGGGAAAAATCAGAGAGACTTTTTTTTTTTTTCTTTGAGATGGAGTCTGGCTCTGTTGCCCAGGCTGGAGTGCTGTGGCACGATCTCAGCTCACTGCAACCTCTGCCTCCCGGGTTCAAGCGATCCTCGTGCCTCAGGCTCCCAAGTAACTGGGACCACAGACACCCACCACCACGCTGGGCTAATGTTTTTATTTTTACTAGATTTGGTGTTTCACCATGTTGGCCAGGCTGGTCTCGGGCTCCCAACCTCAGGTCATCCTCCCGCCTTGGCCTCAGAGAGGCTTTTGCTTCTGCTGTTTCCTCAGATGCCAAGGTGCCATATTTTGGGAGAGCATATATCCATCAAGGGATATATTTATGAATGTTCTAGCACAGACAGCATTATCTTACTTGGTTACTCAATCCTCTAATGACAAAAAGGAATGTTAATGTTGCCTGAATTTACTCTTACATACACCTGTCTCTTTCTTAACACCGAAGATTAATGGCAATCTCTCTCACCTTCAAGTGCAGTCCATAGAAGTCTAAAGTGTGCAACAAGATACTTATTACTGAGATAGTCTGTATTTTCCCAGTGCCACAGTATAGTGATGTGATAGGACTTTACAGGTGTCCCTGAAGGGCCCGTGGGGTTGGGACTGATGAGAACTGAGAGAAACACTCACATAACCCAATGAAAGAGGAGTCCAAATGCAGTTCTTATACAATTAAACAACACAGAAAAGTACTTTTGCCATCTTGTGTATCCCTTCCCCCACTTTTAGGTCATTTGAAACAATAGTTAGAATCATATGTGATTCCACACCAGATCTTGTACTTTGTGATTTTAGTTTTTTCAGGCACAGAGGAGAAATTTCTTTAGCTGAACTGCTTGCTCAGCGTACATTAAAGAACTGGTGTTCACAGTATAGCTGATAGCTGGTGGAAATGAAATAATCTGTATTGACACATTTGGAAGTTTCACATCTTTTTCCACTTCATGTGCTAACGTGATAATTGCTAGACTGATGATTTTTCCAGTGACAAATCTCCCTTTGTCAATATTTAGACCTGTGTATAGAAAGCTTATCTAACACACCTGGCTAATTTTCACTTCATTTAAAAATAAATGGAAGATGTTTAGCTTGCCGGGTTAAAACAAAAAAAAAAAAAAGGAGTTTCATAAATAATTTTCTCAAAACACCTTTATGATAATAAGATAATTGCTATAAAAAGTAATTTTCTTCATTAAATGTATTTGATCAGATTTAAAATCTTAGCTGAAGTATGTATAAAGATCATCTTAAGGATTTTGAGGCTTTTCTTTTTTTCTTGAGGAAAATTCTTTGGAAACTCAACAAGTCACTTGGAATATTCAGGGGAAACTGATTTGGATTTTGCAGCTTTGAAAGCCTATCCCAGAGTTTGATTTACTTGTTATTGTTTTGAGATGCTCCACTTGTAATCAGTCCCCGGGGCATCATGAGTTCCACAAACTCAGAAGAATCTTGATCTTAATTTAGTGTCTTGAAAGATTAAAACTTATTCTAGAAAAACTGTCCTAGATAAATTCAAGGTGACCCATTCTCTAAGACTCCTGGGGAGTCACCTAAGAAGAGAAGGCTACAAAAGAGCCTTTACTCACTTCATTGCTACCTCACTGGGTGGACGGCCTTTGTTTTACTTCATTTTGGAAAGCAGGAATTTCTGTTTCACATATGAATCCCTTTGGCAGCCACTGGTGCTACCCAGCCTGCCCCACCACCCTCCATGTCCTTGCAAGACTGATAGAGTGCCAAGAACTAGAAATGCTCATTTCAAAAAGCTGAGGTGAATGGAGATCTAGGTTGTTTTCTGATTGTTTTGTCATCATCATGCTTTTTTGGGGTTTTGATGTTCCTTTCACTCCCTCTTCTTCCCTTTTCATAAAATATAATTGCTGTTTAAAATGTTAGCCTGGGCTTCTTTTGAAAGTAGAACCACACTGACAGTAACTGGGTTAACTGTATTGTTAAGTTTTTCTGGTTTCCAAAGGATGCTTCAAAAGTATGGAAATAAAACTCCTTTGCTTTTCTTCTTCTTCTTTTTTTAATGGCTAACAACTTCCCAGCCTTCTAATTTGCTGTCCTGTTGCATTGGAGTTCATTATCTTTGTATTACCATGTAGTCATTCTGTTCGAGTTTCTATCCTTTCTCTTCCGAGTTCTTGCTGAAAACGGCAATAAAAGTAACACAGCTGAAGCTAGCAGGCAAACCAAAGACATAATGAGAACAGCACTTTCATAGGAATTCCATTTTACATCACGGATTTCATTTGCAAATATTCAGAATGAAAAGCATACTTAAAGTATACTGAGTTCTTTCCCTCTCTTCTTTTTCCGTCTAGAATCAATTATAAAATAAAGCCATCATTTTTGTCTTCACTTGCCTGTAGAGGGAATCAGGTCATTTAGCCTCTGAAGATTTGGAGTAATGGCCCAAGAAAACATTAAATATTATCCTTTTTGTTGAGCCAAAGTGCAAGGTATTGCAACACCAATGTTTTAAGTTGTAGAATAAATTAAGTTAAAGCTGAGTGGCTAGACCTTGCTAGTTATTCTGGAAAGTCAACTAAAAAAATTGACCATTAATTATAAACTTGCAAGCAGTTGCAATAACTAACTAAGGGCAGCCCACAGAACATAGATCATGTAGAAAACTGTCACTTAATGATGAGGACACATTCCAAGAAATGCATCGTTAGGCAGTTTTGTCACTGTGGGAACACCATAGCATGCACATACACAAACATAGATGATATAGCCTACTACATACCTAGACTACATGGGATAGCCTATTGCTTCTAGGCTTGCATATTACTGTACTGAATACTGCAGGCCATTGTAACATAATGACAAGTATTAGTCTATCTAAGCATAGAAAATGTACAGTAAAAATACAGTATTATAATCTTATGGGACCACCAGGGTATATGTGATCTGTGATTGGATGAAACTTTGTTATGTGGTGCATGACTATATCCCATGAGAAGAAATACTCTTAAAAGATAGCTTATATTTTTTTTCTGTCATCCCATCACAATGATATCAAATAATTAAAAATAATGTCCATTTTAAAGCAATAATTCTAACAACTCAGTGAACTTCATGGGCTTGCATTCTTTAATAGGAATAGAAATCTCAGCATTTGTAATTAACAAGACTTGGTTTTCTATTCATTATTTTGGCAAACAAGATTCACAATAAAGCTATACGCAGGTACTTCCTAGAATTTAGTTTTGATTAGAACATAATTGGTCAGACAATTAAAGGATAATGAAACTGAAATAAATATAAGCACTTCTAGAAATGGATAGTGAGTTAAAAGAATAGCATAATTTGAATGAATTCAGTTACATGTAAAATATGGTGTTTTTCATGCCCTTATCGGATATCACAGAGTATTTTTTCTTTAGAAACTATCAATCTCTTCCTATAGGCAGAACTATATGGGAAGCCTAAATTATTTTTACAAAGTTGCTTGGAGGACAGGGAATCAAATAAATGGGGTGAGGTTTAATTTGATGTTTAATGGAAGCAAGAAGATAGCCTGAGCTATCCTTCTTAGGGAAGAATTGGTTTTATAAATGGAACGAGAATACTGGAGGTCCTTTGAGTATTGCTCCCTCTGTCCTGAAAGAAGCTTAGAAAAGTTATGTTTGGTTGCTTGATCCTTCTTTCTAGTTTTTTTTGTTTTGTTTTGCTTTCCCCCATCCCACATATTCTTTGTTTAGGATGAGCTGCATAATTTAATCAATGTGTAAGTATGATGGCCATTTGGTTCCTTCAGTTCACTTTACATGTTTATATTTTGGTCCAGTTCATGCTCATCTTATAGTTTAACCCTCTGGTCCTTTAACTATGTATTTCAGTATTCTCTTGGGACCTTTGAATGAAGATTCCTGGACCCCCAAGAGTTACACCTGGTCAGTGGATCAGGAGTGAATCCCAGGAGAGGACTTAGTTGCAGGAGACCCTGGGATAGATAACACTGTGAAAAACACTGCTAGAGAGTATTTTATTTTATTTATCTTATTTTTTGAGACAGAGTCTCCCTCTGTTTCCCAGGCTGGAGTGCAGTGGCACGATCTCGGCTCACTGAAACCTCTGCCTCCCGAGTTCAAGCAATTCTTCTGCCTCAGCCTCCCGAGTAGCTGGGATTACAGGAGTCCACCATCATGCCTGGCTAATTTTTGAATTTTAGTACAGATAGGGGTTTCACCATGTTGACCAGGCTGGTCTTGAACTCCTGACCTCAAGTGATCTGCCCGCCTCGATCTCCCAAAGTGCTGGCATTACAGGTGTGAGCCACCGCGCCCAGCCCTAGAGAGTATTTTAAATTAAATTTTTGACTATATAATATATGGCTCAAAAATAATAATGCCAGTCTCAAAGCTGCCTCATCTCTCACCCCTGTGGCCCACTGAGAAGCAGCCACCAAAATGGGATTAGATGTGTATGTCTGTAACCTGTGGAAGGAGAGAGAAGGAAATAGGATTGGATAGAAGTGTTAGACTGCAGCCTAGCTCCAAGAAAGGTCAGCTGAGCTAATAATGGGAAGTATCTTGTAAGAGGAGCTTCCTGGCTTGCTGGAATGGTTTGTCTTAGTGCCCTAATCTTAGTGCTCCTACACTTAGTCATTGTGTGGGAGCAGCCTGTGGGTCGTTGGCCTTGGCACAAATATAATGGTAGAGATCCCTAGGGATGGTGGCTGGGGCCATAAGCCAATGATGCTCCCTGCAATAACATACCTGAAAGACACAGTTCATGGCCATTATGCATTGTTATTAGTTTCTTGTGAATCCCTTCAAAGTATCTTTTTGGGCCGGTTGCGGTGGCTCACGCCTGTAATCCCAGCACTTTGGGAGGCCAAGGTGGGCAGATCATGAGGTCAGGAGATCGAGACCATCCTGGCTAACACGGTGAAACCCTGTCTCTACTAAAAATACAAAGTATCTTTTTGTATATAAAAAAAAAGTAAGGATATTCTCTGTTTTTCTTCTTTTTTCACAAAATTAGGAACATTCCACTTGCCTTTTTCATCTAAATCTCAGACACCTTTCTATATTAATACATGCAAAACTTCCTCATTCTTTTACAGTTCGCTAGTGTTCTATTGTTTGGCTATACCATGATCTTTATTTTTTTGAACAGTCTTTCCTGATGGGCATTTAGGTTGTTTCTATTCTAAAAATGCTGTTGTTTCAAAACTTTTCCAGATACTATTTTGCATTTTTGTAAATATATCTGTAGGATAGATTGAAAGATTCCAGAAAAGAACTGCTGGGTCAAAGGATACATAGGTAATTGTGACAGGTATTGTCAAATTACTCTCCATAGAACATGAAACGTATACAAAGGGGTTATACCTAGTTATACTCCTGATGTGTAAAAGTGCGTTTTGTTCACATAGCCAAATGAATGTTATAAAATGTCTGGATTTTTGCCAATATAAGAAGTGAAAAGTGCTATTCAGCTTAGTTTCGTTTTGCATTTAACTTTTATAAAGAGTAGATTTGAATATAGATATTTGAGGCATTTTATTTTTCTTTTCTGTTAACTGGCTGTTCTTATACTATGCCTATTTTTCTATTGAGTTGTTTCTTTCTTATTGATTTACGGGAGTTTAAAAAATATAAGGGAGATTACCCATTTATCTATGATAATGAGGTGAAACTTGCAAGTTTCTTGGTTGTCTTTCTACCTATGCATGGTATTTGACATGTGGAAGGAATACACACACACACACACACACACACACACACACAGAGTATGCATATACTTTAAAAACTTTTCTTGTACTTAAATTTGCCAAATATTTTGGGGAGGAGCTTCTGGATTTTGCGTCACACTTATCAAAGTCTTTGCTATTCCAAGAACATGAAGGGATTCTCCTAGGTTTTCTTCTAGTATGTTGATATGGTTTGATTGTGTCTCCACCCAAATCGCATCTTGAATTGTAGTTTCCATAATCCCCAGGTGTTGTGGGAGGGAACCGGGGGGAGATAATTGAATCATGGGAGCAGTTGCCCTCATGCTGGTCTCGTGATAGTGAGTGAGTTCTCACGAGCTCTAATGGTTTTATAAGGGGCCTTGTTCCCTTTTGCTCAGCACTTTTCTCTCGTGCTGCCATGTGAAAAAGGATGTGTTTGCTTCTGCTTCTGCCATGACTGTAAATTCCCTGAGGCCTCCCCCGCCCTGCAGAACTGTGAGTCAATTGAACCTCTTTCCTTTATAAATTACCCAGTCTCAGGTATTTCTTCATAGCAGCATGAGAATGGACTAATACATATATATATATATGATTTAATCTTTTACAGTGAAATCTTGAATCTATTTGGTTTAAAGCGTAAGGTAAGAATCCAGCATAGTTTTTCTCCAAGAATTTACTCCAGCTCTATTCATTCAATAGGCCATCTTTTACCCACAGTCTTGAGGTACCACTTTTGCTATATTTTAACTTATGCTAAATTCCCTTGTGTATCTGGATCTATTTCTATTAGTCCCATTGGCATATCTATTTATTCATGTATTGGTATCATATCTTCTAATTTGAGGCTTTTAAATATGTTTTAATATTTTGTAAGATTAATCCTCCCTCAGCTCTCCTCTTTCATTGATTTCCTATTATTCTTTATTTTTTCCAAATAAACTTTAGAATTGTTTCAAAAATCAAACAAACAAAAATAAAAAACTTGATTGGGGCTTTATTAGGATTCCGATAAATTTATGAATTAACTTATGAAGAATGATGACTTTAGCGCATTGAGTCTTTGTGTTAATGAACACAACATAGTTGAGTTTTATGTTTTAAGAATCTTACTTCTTTCATTTTTAAAATATTGAGATATTTCACTATAGTTCCCAAGTACTAAAAATATTAACTGCTCATTGAATATGTTAAAATATAATTTTCAAAGAGGGTAAATCATGACTCTTATGAATATGTAGAATAAGCAGATGTCAAAGATTTTATTTATCTCATAAGTAATGAGGAAACCAGTAAGATGTTATTTTAGTCCAAAGAGCTTTGAGAAGATAGGTGCCTATAAGAAATTTAATGGATTGCTGGGTTGGATACAGAATTAGTTAATGTCCAACAACATTGTAAGTCTTTGTGGTCATTTGTTCTACCGGACAGAAGTGATTTGTATATTTTTGAACAAAACACTATACCTTAACTTTTGCCCCTACAGAATTGGAAAATAATCCAGGCAATAACATTAAGCACAACCTTGCACTGAAATAATACCTATTTCTTTTTACAGTTTCCAAGTTTCAGAAATTTTTTTTCTAGCAAGCATATCATTAAATAAAATTGTTAGTATTTTCAAATTTAAAACTTTATTTGATTGGATTTCTTCTTATTATGTATTATTATTATTTTGTGGTGACCATAGGTGGTTCCTTCTCTTTGATGATTTGTTTTTCTTATAATGAAGCCCTAGTGATACTTCTTGGACAAAGAAATCTTTAAGAAGGCATTGCATTAATTTAACAAATATTTACTATGTGTTGAGCACTGTTCTAGGTTCTTAGGATACAGCAGTGAACAAAACAGAGAAAGCTCTCTGCCTTCATGGACCTTGCAGTCTGCCTGGATGAGCTAGACAATAAACAGTAAATGTAATAATGAAGTGTATAATGGGTAGGAGGTGATAAAAGAGAAAACAGAGGAGTAAAGAACAGCAGGAATGTAAGAAGAGGTTTTGTGGGTTGCAATTTCAGGCAGGGTGGTTAGGGTAGGCCTCACTCAGACAGTGATTCTTGAGCAAAGGCTTGCAGGAGATGGGGGAGTCAGCCACATAGGGATCTAAGGTGAGAGAATTTTTGGCAAAAGTCACAGTCGGGCCAATACCTTAATGAAGGAACTTGCCAGGCCTGATTAAAGAACAGCAAAGAGACCAATATGATCAGAATAGTGTGAGGCAGAGAGGAGGTTCAAGGTCTTATCATGTAGAGTCTTGAAGACCATAATGGAATTTTGTGTTTTATTCAGAGTGAGATGAGAAGCAGATGAGTGATATGATATATTTAAATGGATTCCTTTGGCTGTTGTGGTGAAAACAGAAAGGGCGGTCAAAACTGGAAACAGGAAAGCCAGTTGAAAGGCTATTGAAATAGTTCAAGAAAGGGATTTTAGTGGCTTGGACCAGGGTAGTACTAGTAGAGAAGAAAATGTTGGATTCCACATATCTTGTGAAGGTAAAACCAATATGATTTGCTAGTGGATTTGATGTGGTAGGTGAAAAAAGGAGTAAAAACTTACAGATTTTTGGTTTGAGCCACTGGAAGGATGGAACTACCATTGACTGGGGTGGGGAATGCTATGGGTAGGACAGATTTGATGGAATAAAATCAGGAAGCTCAGTTTTGAAGCTGTTGACCTTGACATAATTAATAGATGTCCAAGTAGGGATATCAAGCAGACAGTTGGATACATGAGTCCTAAGTTCAGGACTGAAGACTGTGTTGAAGATATAAATTTGAGAGTCATTGAACCACAGCTGGGATTTAAAGCCAAGACTGGATGAAAACCTGTAGATATAGTTATTGAACCTTGGGACCCTCTAACATTACAGAAGTCATTTCTTGATATGACCAAGCAACCTGTGTTCGATTAGTATCAACTGAGGTTTGATCCATATCAATAGCAAAACATAGCAGAGATTTTTATACCATTCATTACTGACTAAAAGTTAAGCCAATTATATGTTGCATGAAATCCTTCCGTAATTTCAATAAGTAAAATTGCAAGTAAACAATACAAATTCTTTGAAAATAGTATTTTGGCGTTTGATAATAGCTAAAGAAATGAACATCTCATATAGAAACACATGTTCTGTGCTTAGCTTCATTTCACATCGTATTAAACATTTTAGGTTCATCAGAGAAATATATTAGATGTGTATTATGTACCTTGACCTTTAGAACTCATTGTCCAAATGTTACACTGGTTCATAGATGCAATTACAGCATTATACGGTCTCTGATATTTGATAGGTTTTGCAAAAAGAGCTGGTAGTTAACAAAACCGTAATTACTTGTATCATATAATGGTACTGAAGGTATGGACTATCTTTTTTAGGGGGAGCAGGAGGGAAGTGTGTGTGATCTATATACAGCTCCCTGATTTGGTCACGTTGAGCATGTTTGAAGGAGAGCTCAGCATATTCTGGAGAAAGCAGCCAGACCTCGAAAACAGCTTAACAATTAAACTTTTTCTTCTTCTAAAAGTTCTCTGAAGCCCATCAGTACTTGGCATAGCAGCTTCGAAGACCCCTCTGCTCTCCTGTGGATTGGTTTAGGGTTTCCACACCATGGTTTTACTCATTCCTTCTGCTTAGGAACATTCCGTTAAAGATTTAAAATTAGCTGCTTCTACCATCAACTGAAGACTTTAATACAAGTAACTTTATCATGTAGATCATAGCAACATGAGAAAGGTAAACAATAGAGATAGAAATGGAGGGGAAGGCATTTTCATTCATAAAATTTCTTTGGAGTCATAATTAAAAAGTTTATCCTGTTAAAATTCAGACCAAAGACAGTAGTCAACTACTGCCCAGCCACATGTGTTCCAAGCAGATATTGAATAAATGTTAGAGCTGAATTCCTCACTGGTTTGAAGATTATAAGCTTAATTTCTATGGTTACTTTTGCCTTTAGCCTGTCTTATGAACTGAATTGTGTGATCCCCAAATTCATATAAGGAAACTCTAACCCACAGTGTGACTGTATTTAGAGACGGGGCCTGAAGGAAGTAATAAAGGTTGAATGAGGTCACAAAGGTGGGGGCCTACTTCAATGGGACTAGTGTAATTAGAAGAAGAATAGACACCAGAGAGGTCTTTCTCTTTACAGAGAAGAGGCCATGCGATGACACAGTGAGCAGGCGGCCACCTGCAAGTCAGGAAGAGAGGTCTCACCAGAAACCAACTCTGGTGGCAGCTTGATCTTGGACTTCTAGCTTCTAGAACTGTGAGAAAACAAACAAACAAACGAATAAACAAACAAACTTTGTTGCTTAAACCACGCACTCTGTGTTATCTTATTATGGTGGCCCAACCAGGCGAATACACCTGCTTAATTTTTCTTTGCAACACTTAACTACCATATGACCTGTGAATTTATACATATATATGTCATGTAAATTGGGACTTTTTGGTTTGTTGCTATGCTATTGCCTTGCAGGTAGTAGGCATGCAATGAATATTTGTTGAATAAACAAATTATGTGGGCTTGTCCAGAGATAGAGATAATAAACAAAGAAAACACCACATTTCTTGGGGTGTGGTGTCTCTGACCCACATCATTACATTTACCATACAATTGATGCAGCTATTTCATCTCCTGTCCTTTTCTAATCTCATCTTCCTTATCAGATTGTGTGGTCTTTGAGGGATAATACCTATCTTTATTTGGGGTCTCCCAGAAGTAGATCCTGAGACAAAGATTCCAGATGCAGGGAATATCTGTAGAGGAATAGGGAGGTGATTAAAGGAAGGAAAGGAAGCCAATAAAAATTGCGGTATTAAGCCAGCTACTGCCATGGGAAACTGGAGCTTAATCCTGTGGTGACACTCTGGGAAAGGATAAAAGTCAAATGTGCAAATGATCTTTTCTAAAGGGTGAGGGAGCTGGGGTAGTCATTCACTGACTCCTGAGAGGGTCATTGTCCCGTTACTATAGGCAACAGGGTCTGCCACAGCTCCAGAAAGTCGCCAGGTACAGAGATACCGACCCTGGCAGCTGGAAACCTGCTGCTGAAATGCAAGCATCCCAGGAACATGGGTGGGGCTTAAGGTCCCTGCTGTAGCACTCATCCATCTGTCTGCATGACTTAGCAGCACCCAAAAGTTTATTGACACAATATGAAGTATCAGGTCTTTCCTGCTGTTGGGGCTCAGAAAACAATACCTCAAACTAAGGGCCTCAGAAGCAGTTTCAGAAACAGAAGTTTTTCTTGGACCTTCTGCTCCTGCCTGCCTGTCTCTCAGTCCTATTCTTCCCCAAGGCTAGCTATAGAAACTAGAATCCCTCTTCCCCAACGCAGGCATAGAAACTAGAACCCCCTTTTCCCAAAGCCAGCCATAAAACCTGAAAATATTACTCTAACTTTTCCTCTGCCTTTCTGTGTAAAAACTGGCCATATAGAAATGATCTGACCTACCTTGTTTGACTGTAGGTGATAAGACCCTCACTCTAGAGAGGGTCCTGTCCCACACCCAAAGGAAGGAATGCGGCTCAGAGAGGCCAAGATGAATCCGGACAGGCTTTGCTGCATTTTCCCTCTCAGTCTGTTAGCTTTAGACCATACCCCTTTTGTCCAATCATATTTCTACATGGCTATCTATACTTTGTTGAACTTAACTGTAAAAATGGACGATTTCCCGTGTATCTTTGGGTCTTCATTCTGAAGTTTCCTGTGTATACACATTAAATAAATTTGTATGCCTTTTTTCCAATTAATTTGTCTTTTCTTTCGAGATGGAGTCTCGCTCTGTCACCCAGGTTGGAGTGCAGTGGCATGATCTGGGCTCACTGCAACCTCTGCCTCCTGGGTTCAAGCGATTCTCTTGCCTCAGTCTCCTGAGTAGCTGGGATTACAGGTACGCAGCACCACGCCTGGCTAATTTTTTTGTATTTTTAGTAGAGACGGGGTTTCACTGTATTAGCCAGGATGGTCTCAATCTCCTGACCTTGTGGTCCACCTGCCTCGGCCTCCCAAAGTGCTAGGATTACAGGCATGAGCCACTGTGCCCAGCCTCATTTGTCTTTTCAGGTTGATTTTTCAGTGATGCTTCAGAGAGCAAAGGGACAATTTTCCCTTGGCCCCTACACTGGAGCTTTAGCGTTAAAATGCAATGAAAACAGACTTAAGAAATTCACAAAACCACTTCATCTTATATTTTTATCCACACACAGAAAATGTATTCCAATTATCTACAAATATCCATGAGATAGATGGGGTGTGCTGATGTCCAAGTTAATGGTGATGGGATCAAACTTCTGGGCCACATGGCCTTGATTTGATCTCCCGTTTAGGTATTGATGTTTTCTCTTAAGCTCAGTTCTGGCATTGTTTCAACCCTGGATGTTATTCAATATGAGGTTTTACAAAAAACTCCACCTCCTTTTATTTATTTTTTCTTGGCTGAAGCTTTTAAAAAATGTTAATCTATACATCCTCCTCCACGATTACATTTGCCAGAGGAGTAGGAGCCAAACAATTAAATTCCCCATAGGTCCTGAGTGTAATAATTCCTTATGAATCAGAAGATTAAGCATGGCAACAACAAATGGAACAAGATGGTCTAAGCTCTGTTTTTCCTACAGAACAGCAAATAGTTGCAAATCAAAAGGCAGTTCTCCTTAATTACCACCGTATGAGGCAGTAGGCTAAAAGCAGGCTCATTTGGTAATGTTTTCTGTGTGGCTACGGTATGTACACACAGTGCAGGCCTTTATGCACTGTCTAATAGACAATATTATATACTAGGGCATTGCCGACATTCATTTTATGTGGAGATACAACTAGTATGCCCAGGACACTGGCCTCCAAGCTGTGTGTGCACTGAACTAAAGGAACAGTTTTGCTTGCTCAAGCCGGGCAAGACTATTTATACTTAAACACATTCTTCACTGCTTATAACATGCTGTACTAGGTGACAGTCCGTGAGCAGGACAGGCTGCAATCATGGGCTGTGATCTCAGGGAGTCCTGCAAGCTGTAGCTTGTGGCGAGCTTCACCAAGTTGACACATTTTCTCTTTCTCTTTACCCTAGAATCAGCTACCCTGCTGATCTGGAGGCCTTTGGGGACATGAACTCTTGTAGCAGGAATCAGAGAACTGATGTAAGAAAACAAATAGCAGAGCCATAGTGTTTTATCCCCTCTCTGCGCTCCCCAAATTAGACTGCTTGTTTATTGAAATTGGTCAAACAGTTTAATTAGCATTCCATGTTTGTTATTTCTTTAATCAAGGTTTCAAACAGAACAAGGCAACAAGCCAGGCCAGTAATGAGTCTCCTCCACCTACTCTTAAGTTAAATACTTGCTGAGATTCCCATTGGTTTCCCAGAGACATCTCATCACTGATGTACTTTCACTTATCATCAGGGTTATTGGGCACTGTTCATAAATGCATACTAATTGGCAGTAGGCGATGTATATATTTATGTAAACTTACAGTTATATATAGGTACCCGTAAAACATGCGTTTTTTTAAGTGAGAGAAGTTGAGTATTTTTCTGATGGAATTTGAGAGATTGTGAGGGCCATCTATGAGGAAAAATGATTCTTAAGATCTACTGACTCATGGTTGAAAAACCATAAACTAACCTTTGTCCTTTTATAAAGTTCACATGAGATGTAAGAAATTTTTTTAATTAATAAAAATTCTCTGAAAAAGGGCTTAAATGTTTAATTACTTGGGTTCCTATAACAAGTTGAGGTATTTTTAAAAGAAATGTCAAAGGTCAGGCAAATGGCTTTCACCATTTTGTTTCATCCAAAATACTGCCCTGCTTTTAGCTGCAAATGTAGATGACTTAGGCAGTGTTAAAGAAATTATGCAAATCTTAATTGCAAACAGTTTTTCTTTTAGCTTTTTTACATTTAGACTAACTGTAGTAATTATTTGAAAACCTTTTCAAATCTTACACTTAATAAAAGGAAATTTTATGCAAACAATGAAAGAGAATTTCAAAGCAGTAAGTGAGGGTGATGCTGGTTTGCCTTCAGGGGCTAGTTAAGCTGGAGGAGTTTATTTTTTATCTCCATACGTTCAGTATCATGATCTACCGAGGCCTTGGCAGCTCTACAGAGAATAGCAAAGGGAGCGAAGACCAGTTCCTACTAACATATTTGAGGTACAGGTGTGAAGCAGGATGGGTCACATTCCACTGAGTGGCTTATGTGGCCATTTCCCCAGCTTTGTAGGTGTACTAGGCAAAATAGAATAGTGGCTAAGAAGGATTGCAGAAACTGGAGTCAGACTTCTTGCATCCAGATCCCAGGTCTGCACTTTGCTGCTGTGTGACCTCACCTCTCTAAACCTCAGTTTCCTCATCTGTACAATGTGGATAATATTAATACCAGCCTCATATGATTAGAGGATTTAGTGTGTTAATACATATGAAGGGAAGCTCTTATAACAGTGCCTGTCATAAAGCAAGGGCTATGCACCCATTGTTATTGCAAGGGTTATTACTTTTAAAATGTGAACTAGGCCAAGTGCAGTGGCTCACACCTGTAAGCCGACGCGGGAGGCTTTGGGAAGTAGAAGCAGGAGGATTGGCTGAGGTCAGGCCAGGAGTTCAAGACCAGCATGGGCAACATAGCAAGACCCTGTCTCCACAAATACATTTTAAAATGTTAGAGGGGCAGTAATGTGTGGCTTCACAGCCAGGTTGTTCTGGGTATAGTGACAGGCTCCCTATCATGGGCTGTGTGACTTTGGTACAAGTTACTTAAACTCTGTAAGCCTCTATTGTCTTCATCTGTAAAATGAAGATAATAAGAAAATTCACTTCAAAACTTCTTGTGAGGCCTCAATCATCCTGTGAAGATTAAATGAGATTAAGCATGTGAAAAGTATTTGGCATTAGCATCTGACACACAGTACCAGGTAATGGAGAACAGGGTCTCTCAACCTCATCACTATGAACATTTTGGCTCAGATAATTCATTGTTTTGGGGCTACTGTTGTCCTGTGCACTGTAGGATGTTTAGTAACATCCCTGTCCTCAATCTACTAGATGCCAGTAGCATTCCTCCTCCTCCCCACGGCCACCCCAGCTGTCACAACCAAACATATCTCCAGGCATTGCCAAGTATCTCCTAGGAATAGGGGAAATTTGCCCTTGGTTGAGAATGAACACTATAGTAAGGGTAAGGCTGAGGGAGAGGAAGTCTATGGGGAAACAGGACCAGCCACGTGTGCTTTTCCTCTTTGATGAGGCTAGCCTGTTGTCAATGAGAAGATGCAAGGGAAGGGATAAAGTCGGAGGGAGTAACTGTTTTGTCCAGTTCCTCCTAAATCCTGGGGGTGGGGCGGGGGCTCTTTAGAGGTCTGCAGTTACAGAGTCTAGAGATTCTTAGGTGCTTCAGACTCTATGTCTTTCACTAGCTTTCCTCCCAACTGATAGGAACCTCCTGAGTCCCGCTCCCTTGGTCTCAGAGAGCATCCCTTGTTAGAGGAAGGCCTGTGAAATAAGACCTGTATCTTTTGTTTCAATTAACAAAGCACATTGCAGGAGTGAAACTGCTAGCCTCAGTCTTAACTCTTGGAAGCAGGTAAGGAAATCAGGGCTATGCCTTACATTTCAGCCTGTTTTTATTTGGTCTTGTTTCCTCTTATTAATGGGCCTTTCTGGTTATTCCAACTGAAATGAAGATAAAATGATTTAAGGATTACAATGGCAGGAAACAGAGTAAAATGGTTTTGCCATATATTCAACTAATATTAATCAGGAGTTTATCATAGGCCAGGCACTCTTCAGAAGGTTTGGGATACATTTGGGGGCAAATTAGGTAAAAATACCCCCCTTCATAAAAATTAGCTAATCAAATGTTTAGAGTAGTAATAGCCCTATTGAACAAGGATGTGCATATGGGCTAAGATTGATCTCAAGCCCTATTGACTCCAATTTCCTCTTTCACATCCATTCTGCTACCAATTTTCCTTCTCCTCCAGACTTCCTGCCCTTAATTTGCTGTACTATGGAACAGAAATGCAATAGGTGAGCTGAATATAGCTTTTTGAATGTAACTCTTAATCTTCTTTCTGTCAGTTGCAGGCTTGAAAGATGAAAAAGAGCCATCCTATCTTGATCAAAAGAGATGTTTGCTCCCAGGTTAAAAGCCTGGTCTTTATGCCATAGGCTTCAGGGTGCTTGAATCTCTACGCTTCTCACAATCACAGTTTTGGGGATGACAAATACTAGTGAACCCTCCCCCTTTCCCACCTTTGTTGCACAGCACATATAGGCGAGCCACCCCTTGGATTGTTTTCTGCCCAAACTTTCTCTGCTACAGTGTCTCTGTGGGCACATAAAGTTTTGACAGAACAAAATGCAACTCCAGTTAACAGGCCAAACTCTGAGGCTAGGATTCTAGATATATTGGCACATTAGTCTCCAGGGAATAGCACATATTGTCGTGGAGAACACTCCATTATTTTGGATCAAAAGGTTTTCTCCTTCTCTGTGGGCTAGGTATTGAATATAAGTGGGAGCTGGATTGAAAAAGAAAAAGATGATTATGAAACAGAACTTAGTGCCATCACTAGACCTCCTGTTTGTAGGAACAATTCCTGGGGATTCATCATCAGTGTGCCAAGCAGTTACGGGTTGCATTTCAAAATAAACTTAAGGCAGGAGATATACTTGGACCCCAAGTTTAGGGGTGGAGAGACTAACAGGTGTTTGATTTTGTGTTGCTTTCCAGCTTCTCGGCTTTTTACTTTGGCATTTATTTTATCACAATATTTACCTACCATAATGTGTAACCTACTATGGAGAGAAGTTTTCCTTTGTAAACTCATATAGAACACTGAATTAAAAGGTATTAATGAAATTTTTCATTCCATATTGCCCCTGGCATACAAAACACAGTTTCTCCCAACAAAAGGGTTATTAGCTGGCTTGGAAAGATTTGAAAATCATACTGAGACATAGATTTATAGTTCTGTAAGTCAGTTTAAAAATATTATGTGGTCCTTGCATGTTCTCATTCATAGGTGGGACTTGAACAATGGGAACACATGGACACAGGGAGGGGAACGTCACACACTGGGGCCTGTCCTGAGGTGGGGGGATGGGGGAGGGATAGCATTAGGAGATATACCCAATGTAAATGATGAGTTAATGGGTGCAGCAAACCAACATGGCACATGTATACATATGTAACAAACCTGCACATTGTGCACATGTACCCTAGAACTTAAAGTACTAAAAAAATTTCACCATCTAAAAAAAAATTATGTGGTCTTGCAGTCTTAGCATCTAGTAATTAACCACATATGGCCATTCAAGCAATCATTGAACTTGGTCCACAAATGTGCAATACTTGGGATTATTTCCTGCAAACTTAATTAAGGGAAAGCAAGTTTAGACAGTCTGTAGAGGAGGAAAATGTGTATCTTCTGAGCTTTTTTTTGTTCCATGACTCATCTAATATTTCTTCTCCTGAATCTTTAAGATGTCAAGCTTTACTTAGCTGTTTGCAGCAAAGCCAAGTGGTCTAGGTAAAGCTTATACAAGATGATAGGCCGTGGTGAGTAGAGAGGGTATAAAGGGTTGTGCTCCCTGTGGGGAAGGGCCAAGTCAGATTTTCAAGCGAAACAGAAATTTGCTGCAGTAATTACCCTTTATCATTAATGACAGGCAATTGCCATAGCAACTGGCTGCCACCTGTCTCTCACATACCAGCTCTGCATGCCCTGAAACAAAATAGGAGCACACACACTGCCTAGTCAGTTGTGGAGCCACAAGTCTGAAGGAAGGATGGAACTCTATGTCTCTATATCGATATTAAGATTTAGCTAGTGCCATGCATGGTTCTTTGTGCTCGTGGAATAGTAAATAACAGCACAACTTAGAAAAATGATTTTTTAAAAGAAAACAAGTGAACAGTGACCCAGCATAGTGTGACGGTTAAAAGCACAGCTCTGGAGTCAGAAGAAAGCAGAGTTTGAACCCTAGCTTCTCCGCTTACTGGCTGAGTGACCCTGGACAAATGGCTTAACCTCCCTAAGCATCATGAGGTCAAACTCATAGGCTGTTGAAAGGATTAAGCTGGATAATGGTTGTTAAGCACTTAGCCCAAAATGAGCACTCCATCAGTGGTAGCCGAAAATGTGTGCTGCCTGGCAGCACGGTGCACTGGGCACATGGCAAGGGCATGATACATAGTTCTTGTTGACTTAGTGGATTAGATCACTAGTAACCATTACTCAGGGAATTCAGGTCTCCAAGTTACATGCTGTACAAGTTCTCTCTCTACTTCACTTTTTGGGTATGTAGGTGCACAGAGGCACGTAGAGACAGCCTTTGAGTGATGTAACTTTGATTTTCTCCACATTTTAGAAATGTGTTCTCAATACCAAAGAGTTCAGCAGGTCATTTACTCTTTCTAATGACACTCTATATAGACGAATCTCAGTGACAGCTGAAATTAGTTTTTCTTTTGAATCTCCTTGATTATGTCTCCAACCTCTTTAGCACTCTTCTTACCCCCTGAGTCTTGGCACTGTGCTAAGGCCAATTAGAGATGTTAACCACTCGGTGCCTACAGTAGAGGCATTTTTTTTTTTTTTTTTTTTTTTTTGTCATTAGGGTGGTGAGAACATGCCAAATTTTCTTTTTCTTTGACCTCTATGCCAAAGAAAACATTTAGTAACTAGGACTGGTGTTATAAGTTGTTCACACCCCTTTCCCTAATACTTATCATATGGTGGTAAAATAAATTAGGATTTGTCCAATCCTAAACTGTACTGCAGCACATAATCTAAAAATCATAAACATCTAGCTAATAATTGTCTGAATGCTATTCTAGACATCAGTCCCCTACAACAGAACTAGGGTCATCTTTGATACCTCCTTCTCCATCATCTAGCATATTTGAATCGTGCGGATTATCCCCTCTTAAACAGCATCTGCTCTCTGGTCTTCTGTTTGAATTCACTGCGTTTTCTTAGTTCAGGCCTTGCTGTCTCCCCCTGAATTGCTACAACAGCCCACTAGCTGGTCTTTTCCTCTGCTGTTCATTTTCCACACTTCAGTCAGCATGATTTTATAAAATGCTAATGTAATCATGTTACTGAAAAAGAAGTTTTAGTGGGTTTTCATAACCTCCATGATAAAGATCTTCAGCCATCTGCTTCTGCTCACCTTTCTAGTCAC
The DNA here is from genome assembly GCF_037993035.2 of Macaca fascicularis. Taxonomy (NCBI): domain Eukaryota; kingdom Metazoa; phylum Chordata; class Mammalia; order Primates; family Cercopithecidae; genus Macaca; species Macaca fascicularis. Next base: position 98,259,089 of record NC_088381.1, on the reverse strand, counting down.
ATCTTCTGAAGTGATGACTTTTCTCCAGGGATACCAGCCTACCAAGGCCATTCCATGCTTCTTGTTTTTGTCTAGGCTTTCTTCTATGTGAAACACCCTTCATTCTTACTCACTCTTCGAAGTCCTACACAGCCATTATCTTCTGTTTGAAGATTTTCCATTTACCTATTCTCTAAATACCTCCCTCCTTTGTTATAGTCCACAGGTTGATCATAATTCCATTGTTTTAAACAATATTTCATTCTTCCCTATTAGACTACTTGTGTCTTATGGTAAGGTCTGGGTCTCACTCATTTATGATACCCTTAGTGTCTGATAACATATTAAGTCCTTAAAATTTTGTTGATGTAAAACACATTTTTAACATTTCTATAAATAACATGGTCTTTTTGTGTATTGTGCTAATAAAAGAACCTTATTGGAACCATGTTTTTCTATCATTCATGGATTGCCATATAGGATTCACAAAATTGTAGGCTGCTTGTATCCTACTTTGAAAAATAAGTGATGATATAGTTCTCTGCCTCTTATAAGTAAGATTATTTTCATTACCTGATAAATATAAAAACTGCTCACATAATGTTGAAAAAATTAGGATATAAAATTATATATTTATAATAACCAAACTTAGTAAAAACCAACACCAGCAAGAATATATCATAAAGCTTAGAAGAAAAGACATACAATATCACTGGTGTTTACTTGTGGGTGGAAGGATTATGGATAATTTTTATTTTCTTGCATGTTTTTGCATATTCCAAATTCTTTACAAAGACCATGTATTTTATAATTAGAACAAATTTGTCCACAGTAATTGAGGTGGATGTTATTTTTCTTCGGGAGGCTTAACTAAATTCACTCACTCTTGTTACTTAGCAAAGAAGGTAGGGAATTGATTATTTAGCCATCTTCTAAACACTTTCCCTTTGCTATAGGATTTAAAGTTAACTCAGGAAGGTAGGCTGAAGTCACTATTTCCACTAGATGTCACCAAACTACCGGCAATAGTAGCTCAAACGCTCTGCACATATTCAGTTTTTAGAACCATTTAAACCCCATTATTCAGGATTCCTCGTTATCACACAAAGCATTTAAAATTTGAAGAATTAGTAAGAAAATGCATATTACATAAGGTTCTGGCCCTTTATATAACAAGTGAAGGCTTGTATGGATCCTTTGACTTTATGTAATCTATATTTTATTAGCTTCTTAATATAAATGTGAGAAGAAAATTGATATAAGGGGCTCTGCTTAAAATGTTTAAAAATTATTTCCAGATGATTTTCAGCTCTCCTTTTATATGATACGTGGAGCAAAAAAGGGACAGAATCCTGCAACTCCTTTCTGAACAATATTTTTTAGCCTAATATAGCTTTCATCATTGAATGTCTTTTAGTCATGGTTAATTAGTAAAAATCTCTTATAGTATTGGGATGATTTTCAGGGTATTTTATTTTATTATAGCAAAGCTGTTTATAGTTCATTTTGTATGTCAGAAAGCAAAGCAAATAACTTTTCCTTGAGGAATGAAATAGGTTTTTTTAATCTAACAAAGGGCAGCTAAGAGAGCCATGTTTCTTTAAATGTATGAATCTGTTTACCGTGTAGATTAAAAATCGGTCTTTTTTTTTTTCTGATTGGCTCAGTTAATAACTAGAGTGAGGGGTTAGAGGAAGCTTGTTTCCAATCATTTTGGCATACGAATGAAAATGATTGGCCAGTCAAAAGACATTTAAATTAGGCAGTGGGCCCTTGGAAAGAAATCTTTGTACTATATTCTACATTATTGCTCTCTACTGTGGTGTTTGGTTTTTTAAGATGTGTGGTACTATTTTTCTTAAACTTCACACGGGACAAGCCATAACACAACAGTTTGTAAACAAAAATCTGACTACATTTTTTAGATTGTTTCTTTTTCTAAAATTTTTTTTTTCAATTGCTACCCTTTCAAAATAGCAGATGCTATTAAATAATTCCTGTTCACAGTGTTAAGGATTCCTGATTAATGCCTAATTTTAAATTTCTTCTGTCCTTTTAGATGGCTGTTATAACACATTCTCAGTGTAAAAACTCAAAAATAATAGAGAGCATTACAGATGATAACCTTGGGTTTACTTATGAGAAAATAGCCATTCCTCGTTCAGAAACAATGAAGACCAAACCAAATCAGCAAGCTCCCATCAGCATCCACATATCTGAGGTAATTTCTGCAACATTTTTAAACAGGGGAAGATAAATGACACTGATCATCACATTTCAAATGTTATCAACCCAAAACAAATCAATCTGCATTGCATCATGTATCTTAACTTCCATGAACTAGAGAATATTTAGGGTTGCCATTACAAATCTCATCTTACTTTGCTTGGTGGAAAAACCATGAATTATAAGCACTATATAGATACCATGGAAGGCAGAATAACTCCAGTGTTATGGGATTCTAGCTTCTGCAAGTATTCATCAGTTACAACCTGAAATTTCTGTGGTTTGGGTCCTAAACACTGTTTTGCTTGTACAATTCCATGATGCAAAGAAATAAGATCTGTGTTTGATCCTCTTGCAATATTGTAGTATATAATTGCAATTGAGTTCTGCTGCCCCAAGCATCTCCTTCAAATTTCTTTACCTGAACCTTTCATATGAAATATTCATCTGAGTCACTCTGATATGGTGACAAGCCTCAATTGTGAAGTGGAAAAGCCATTTTTGGATGTTCCTTTTCAGATATCTGGATTTGCTTCTCCATAGTACTTGAAAGATGAATAGCCTCCATCAGCTATATACAAGGCCTGATCAGCTCACCCCCTCGACACGTTTTAAAGTGTTATTATTCAATGCCTTCCTTTTCTGTGGCCACGAAAACTCCTCTATTTTAACTCCAAAGCATAGTGCATTTATTCCAATTATGTTATTTTTGTATTCACCATCTCTTTGCTGCAAATGATTATTGCAACTGTAGGTGGAGACAGGATTTTTACTGGTCGGCTCTCATCCATGAAATTACTTAGGCCCCTCAGAGTCTAAAACTGCAGCTTCACATCTTTTGAAATAAAAGTTCATTTTGAGGTGGGTTAATTTCTTTAAAGTTATCTGTGGTAATTTGCTGCAGTTGTTTAACTTCCTGTATTTCAATGAATGCTCCAGGGCAAACTTGATGTGAGGGGTTAGCTTTTAGAAATAAAAGGTATTATTATCCACTCAATTTGGTTAAAAAAGAAGTCCGGCACTAAATTTTATATTATTCTTTGCTTTGGGAATCAGCCATGAAAATTTGCTCAGCTCATTGCTAAAGGATATTGAAACACATTTCCCGCCGACATGGTGTCATCTGTAGTGTGGACAGAGCCTTCACACTGACAAATACTGCATGAATGGCTGTTGGAGCCAGTAGGCACTCCTGATGATTAACTATAAAAATGCTTTTGACTCTGGTTGCTGACAGGAATGACAATGCTTTGGCCAGACTGGCCTCCTTCTGGACACCAAAGGATGTTCCAGTCTTGGTTTTACCATCTGGTTTCAATACAAGCCAGGAGCAATGAATAGATGTCTTTTAAAGAGGCAGCAATATACTAATTATTCTGGCTGTATAATCTTTCTTTGATAGTGAAAAAAGTGTACTTAGGCCTGGAGAACAACACAATGGCTTCTGAAATTCTAATTTTTAGGACAGATAAAGGTATTTTGAGCATCTCATAAGGCAAGGGGATCTGATGGTATGAGTCCCAAATAAGCCTTATGCGGAAAGGACAGTTAAATGCATGAGCTTGTATTATGGTGTTGGTTTAGTGTCTGAAGGAAGACCAAGCGTGCGTTTTATAGGAAACATGTCCTTCTAAGCAAATCTAAATCTATCTAGTCAGTGGGTACAAGAATTCTTAGCCTTGTAAATCATAGCGAAAGCAGCAACAGTGATATTTATTGATGCTTCATAATTTCCAAAAGGCATTTAACTGGATTGTTTCCTTTGATCTTCACAAAAATCTTGAACAATAGGATAAATAGATATTTTTATACCTTCAATTTACATACAAGGATAAAGTCAGAGAGATGAAATGACTTATTCAAGGTCACGCAGCAAGTGTCAGGGAACAGGGATCGCGTTGGGGGAGTGAAGGAACACTAACTCTGGGGACTTGTCGCCAAAGCCAGTGTACTTTCTACTACCTCACACTGCCACATTTCCGTCCAGCAGCATTCTCATGGTACAGGAACAGTTAGAGTGATTCCATGACTACAAATTCAAGAATATAGTCTTGCCTTATTCTTCATGTTACTTGCCATCATTTTATATAGAATGGTTTTTATATCTGAGTCTCAGATACCATGGACTATTTGCTTTATCAATACAATGATGAGAACTTGAATTGTGTAGGTATATGGCATAGACTAGAATTGATTTGGGTGTGAAAGTGGGGAGAATGCCTGGTGTATTGGGGTCTTGAAAGAGGGCTTATTTGTAGAGTAGTGTTGCCTGAATAATGCTTGGGACAAATCTCAACATTTCTCTGTCCCAGAGTTGCCTCTTTTCTTATTCCTGTTGGTTATATCTTACATCTTTAATGTAAACTGAACGGTACTTTCATAAAAAGGAGAGAGTAATGATAAAGGCAAAGCTATCTGAGCAAAAATGTTTTCTTTGACGAGACATTTGGCTAATATCTGATTTCCTGATTATTACTATGAAATAAAGCAGGGACATAGTGAAAACACTGGAATCCCAGCCAACAGTGAACTGAAACTGACATATACTGCCCTAATTTGTTGAAGCATAATTAGACCTCTCTAGAATATTCTTTTAAAACTTAGCTATGGTAGGGGTTAAGAGTAATATCTTTTTCCTCACCCATCACAAGGCTTATGGATGAGAGGCCTCTATAACAAAAGATGGATTAATGAGAGAAAAGCATACACATTTATTTAATATAAGCTTCATGTGATACAAGCGCCTTCAGAAATGAAGACCCAAAGAAACAGGAAACGCTGTGTGTTTTTTTGGATAGTCATGCAAAAGTGTGATTGGAGGATGAAGGATAAGACCTAATAATAATCAACTGGGGGGAATTATCAAGGCCTGTTCAGGTTCTTTTCTGTGTCTCTGTGTCTTCAGGCGTTTATTTCCTCTCGGTATAGGGAGGACCCCTTTGGAATGGGGGTCTCATTTCCTACTTCAGGAGAAGATCAGCTAGGTTTTATGGCTTGCATTGGGGGAGAAGCGAGGAGAGGGATTCCAGTTTCTATGCCCTATTTCAGGGGAGGGCAGACAGGAGGTCAGAGAGACTGTCCTGCTTCTGCTGTTTTCCCAAACACCAAGGTGCTAGATTCTGGAGTACCCTATCCTGAACCCTGTCACTACACAGAGAATCAAAATTTCTCAAAGCCTGTTTGAATGTTGTCAAGTATAGATTTACATGTATACATCATAATATAATATACACACAGATATACATACATATTTACTTGCATTTATATGTTTTTAGATCGCAAAGCAAAGCAAATCTGGGGTAAGCATTGAAGTGTTTTTTTGAGCAAGTTGAATCAAAATACAGTTGTCTTTTAACTCAAGTCTCTGCAGTTTAAAATGGACATTTTTATTTGCCAATGTTTAAGATGTTGCATTTGAAGAAAGCCTTATTTCCTCTGGAGGTCACAGTAATAACTGGCCCCCTGTGATTTGGAGGAGTTTAGCCTCTCAGGCAACTGCCTTTATAGTCAAAAACAAGTTGAGTGTCTGAAACAAAAAGGGTCATTTTTAAGAGATTCTTCTAAACTTGTTGGGAAGTCTTGATACAGAGCAACATTTACTCCTTTCTTGGGGAGCAGAGAGGGAGGATAGGGACCTGTCTCACAGCTGAATCACCTGGACAGAGCCGGGAGACCTATCTGGTGACAGACACCAAAGCCTGGTCTCCCTTACATCTGCATTTCTCTAACCAGATCAGGGAACTCATTGAATCTCTTCTTGTGGCTGACAGTCTGTGAAATTTGATCTCTTCATCTGTGGCACTAGGTTAACAGCTGGGCTCCTTGGGCTTCCCTCTCACTATGAAATCTCACCTTTAGCCACCTTCACCATACCATGGTTTCCTGACTATGCCAGTCGTTCCTGATCTGATCACCAGTCCTGATCACTTGGTGATACTGTTCTGTTCTCTTGTAACACTCACTGCATTTTCTCTTTATGCAAATCCTTCCCATCTTTTAGAGAACAGGTTTTGCTGTTCTTAGAGAACAGACCTTGGTTGGAGTCCCACTTATTTTGCTTATCAGCTATGACCTTGGGAAAAACACCCTCTATGTCGGTAAATGAGAATAATAATACGTAACTATTGGGTTGTTTTGCAGATTGAATAAAAATAATTCTTGTAAAGTATTTTTAGTATAATTAACACATAGTAAATAATCAGTGAATGTTTTTATTTCAGAACTAAGGTTAAACCATGACCACTCCTCGAGGCCTTCCCTAGAGATTTGGGCTCATAGATTCCTTCTGTCTCTGAATTCCAAAGTACTTATGGAAGATTCAGCAGCTAATTTTTAATGAATTAAATTTTAATCCATCAAATTACTTAATAACAAAATTTAATAAAAATTTCAGTGTTCTCCAGAGTTGTTACATATATGTTAGTTTTCTTTCCCTGATTATACGTGTGTGTTAGTTTTCTTTCCCTGATTACACTATAAATTCATTGAGATTATGAATCATTATGTGTTTAGGTTTTGGAGACAGAGTTTTGCTCTATCACCCAGGCTGGAGTGCAGTGGCGTGATCATGACTCACTGCAGCCTTGACCTGCCAGGCTCAAGCCATTTTCCTGCCTCAATCTCCAGGGTATCTGGGACTACAGGTGTGTGCAATCATACCTGGCCAATTTTTTAAATTTTTGGTAGAGATGGGGTCTCCCTATGTTGCTCAGGCTGGTCTCAAACTCTCAGGATCAACGAATCCTCCCTCCTCAGCTTCCCAAAGTGCTGGGATTACAGGCGTGAGCCACCACACCCAGGTGAATCATGATTTATATTTTCAGTATACACTCCGTAATAATCATGTTTTCAAACAATTATTGTTGTTGATTTAAAAAGACATAGGAATGTGCCATAGGAATATGTCATAGGAGTATGTGAACTAGCAGGCCAATTCAGATGCACAGAGATAGAGACTGCGGGTAAAGATGCGGTGAGGGTAGAGAGGGAAAGAGAAGTAAAATGATTTACCACCTGTATTTTGTAACAGGCACTCTGCTAAGTCATCTAATATATTACTCCCAACAACTCTACCCTATTTTATATAAGACAAAAGTGATGTGATAGCATCTCTGTTTTCTCATCTGAGGCTCAGGGTAGTTGGGTACTTGGAAACCATTCTGAGAAAAGCTGGATATAGATGTACCAAGAACCATACAAGCCAAAACTACATGAACTGGCAGTCAAGCTTAAGAGCTTCTCTTTACTAGCATCATTTGTCTTTTAGCTCTGCATGCTCCTTTCTTGGGCTTGGCTTCTGGGTCTCAGTTGCAAAATGAGCGGATGGTTCTTGAATTTTCCCTGCTGACCTTGAAGAACTTTCTGAGGGCTGCCTTCTTCAAACCTTCGCCTGAGTCTTTTAGTTTTGGAATGCCCCTTAAAGGACAGCAGGTGACAGGGAAGCTGATTATTTCTGCCTTCATGGACTTTGATGCTGGTGGCCTTCATGGAGGCCACTCCCAGCCCTTGTCTTTGGAAAATCTGGATCAAACAAAATGAGACCCATGGTAGCATAGTTTCTATTTTCTGTGAAAATCAAGCAGATCAACTCAGTTCTTATCATACCATGAACAAGTACCAGGATGAAATTTGGCTGTGTGTGGACAGGTATCAGGATGAATTTTCATCCTTATTTCATCTGTTTTCCCCCCATATAAACAGAAAGCTTATCTAGTTTAGCAACAATGCACCTTCTACAAATGAGTCAATATTATGTATAAATTACAAGCATTCTGAGTTTATTCTGATTAGTCATGTTTTTAGAAAATGCGTTATAGATACACAGGGAGAATTTGAAAATAACTCAGAATTCTGGTATTTTGAGGCAAAGATTCCAGAGACAGTGCCTATAAAAATTGGATACATACACTACCTCTATCAGGAATGATGGTGGTTGGAAGTTAACAATTAAATATTCAGATGCTTGGGACCCTATTGAGACCTTCCAATCAGAATCTCTGCAAGTAGAACATGGGAATTCTCATTTTAAAATAAGCTCCTTAGGTGAGAACTGCTGCCATTGACTATGTCACCCACCTGATTCTGTTTACCAACAGTGGCCACCAGAAGGAATGAGAAGCAGGGCCTTTGCCGAAACTCTGAAAAGGTGGTGCTGTTCGAAAAATGGATGTGCTGGCTGGGCACAGTGGCTCATGCCTGTAATCCCAGCACTTTAGAAGGGCAGATTACCTGAGGTCAGGAGTTCGAGACCAGCCTGGCCAACATGGTGAGACCCCCGTCTCTACTAAAAATACAAAAATTAGCCGGCTGTGGTGGTGGGCACCTGTAATCCCAGCTACTTGGGAGACTGAGGTAGGAGAATTGCTTGAACCTGGGAGCTGGAGGTTGCAGCGAGCTGAGACTGCACCATTGTACTCCAATGTGGGCAACAAGAACAAAACTCCATCTCCAAAAAAAAAAAAAAAAAAAAGGATGTGCTTATTTATGTTAGAAGGGAAAATATAGATATTTGCTAAACAAACACTGATTGAGCAACTGTTGTATATCTGTCCCTGTGGTAGGCAGAGGACAGAGATGAAGTAAGACCTAGAACTTCTTTTAAGTACTTCTCAGATTAGTTAAAGGTACAAGCCAATTCACAAATAATTGCAATACAATGGGATATTACTATTGGGAACTGTGTATACTGAGGACAATTAGACAACATGCATCAGGAGCCTTAAAAATGTACATGGGTAAAGTAATTTCACTTCTATGAATTTATCCTAAGGAAATAAATATAGTCAACTAGATGTTTAAGAGAAAACTAAAACTTATTTACTATAATTTTACATGTACTTTCTCACTGGAGTCTCACAAGACCCCGAAGAATTAGGAGCAATTATATTCCTTTTACAGACGCAGGAGCTAAAGCTTTGAGATGATAAGTGGTTTGCCCATGAAAACACCATTAGAAAGTGACAGCGTTAATGTCTGAACTTCAGTCTGTTGCGCACCCATGATTATACTCTTAACTCCTGAGCTTTATCCTCTAAAGAATACAGCTGTGTGGATAGTTGTTGCGGAGCTACTATTTTAACACACAAATGGGAAACACTAGAAATGGCCAGCACTGGGAGATTGGTTAAACACATTATGCCAATGCCATGTATGGGGTAATATAGTCAAACATCAAAAATTCTATGGAGATGAGTAATGTGTCCCAGTCAGGAATTTAAGCCAAGATAGAATATCTTTTCAAATGGTCCATTGTATTTTATGTGAGGCTGTTTCCATGTGGTTATATTAAGATAGAACTCCAAGGGTGGAAAGCTGAGTATTTATTCCTGGGTTGCACCAGATCCTTCCAGTTCTCTGCAACATAGGACTTGCAGATCCCTGGATTCCAGCTGTGTCCATTGAAGGTCTCGAAATCCCATGGTTATCTCTAGTGGTACAGAGGTAACCATAAATAAAGAGTTGTGTTCCCATCAGTCTAACCTAACTGTGGATGCCCAGTATCCACCAAGGAGCTTAGCAGGATGGCTCTGACTTTGAACCGCTATTTAACTGAATAGAGAATGATGGAGGGCAGCTCCACAGCTCAGGACCTTGTTGGTGGTCACTTTCACCACCAGAGTGCAAGCTGTTTCTGCAGACATGAGCTGATGGGGCGGTGGGTTGTCAGGCCAGCATACATCTTGCCTTGCTGTTTTAATTTGTACCTGATTTTGACATAAATGGTAAAACACCTTGAGTTCTCAGTGGACCAGGAATAAGACAATAACATTAAAAAACACAAAATGCTGCACTTGTAAAACGTAAGATTAACTGAACAGCTGTGTACTTATAGTATATTCTCAATTTGCTGGAGTTTAACTACTTAGCGTCCTCTGTTAACTGATTTGGATGTTATGCCCATGGGCAGTCTCACCAATATTATGAGAAAGGAGTAATTTACAATCAGCAAACTTGTTTCAGGACTATAATTTTTCTTTTAATAGCAAGTCTAAGATATTAACATATACTAAGTTCAATTCATCTTCACTGAGGATGGAAGTTATTCTGCACGTTTAATTGAATTGCTCATATTTTTAATTTCATGGCCTAAAATAGGAAGTATATATTGGTTAATGCTGAATTGATCAGACTAGTGTGTCAGCTAGAAGATTTCAATTCCATAAACATTCTAAATAATTGAAGTTTTATTAATCCTAGCCAAATTTATTGCCCTATCAACTATCTGTTTTTGAGAAATAAAAGATGAATATTAGGGATTTACGTCTCAGGAATGATCAATGCCCACTAATTCTACCAGACAATGCCTCAGAGTTTTATTTTCCTTTGCCTGTGAAGAATGTGTGTGTGTGTCTGTAAATACAAACATGTATCTCCTTGTTTTCAAGACACAAACATAAATACAGACATAGAAGGTTTTCTTTCTAGTTGTAACTGTAACAGCACTGAACTTTCTGTGACTTAAGATGAAGCACTTCATTATCCAAGTCACATTATCATCTGTGTTTAAACTGTACTTAACTGTACCTAAAATGAAATACAACATATTTACATTTCTCCCCTAGTTTATTATAAAGTTTACACTTCAGAATTTTTAAATAGAAAACGTTTCCCAGAACTAGGATTTGTATGTGTTCCTTTGACTTAGCTGCAAGAATCAATCAGATCATGTTAAGGTGCACAATAAGGCTCTTTTTGAAGCCTGTTATTAAATATACATAAGAATAGACTTTTTTTATGTGTTCAGAAATAAAGAGAAAGAAAGTGTTCTGTGTTTTTGAAGATTGAAATCCTTCAAAGCTTTTTTCATTTGCAAGAAAACAAAGGGCTATTGTAAATTGAAGTGCTGAAACAGCGACAGCAGTGAAGTAATTAATTGCTCATTCATGAAAGAAAAAGTATAAGTGAGAGGCAAAAGTTAACCCCTCAAAATAAAGTGTGTGGCTAACTAAACATCTATCAGCTCCTCTGTGTTTAAACACAGTGGTCCTCTTTGTGCTGCAGGTTGTTTTGTTTTGAGGCCTGGTCGCAATTGCTGATGTCACTACACATATTTTGGAAAAAAGACGCAAGCATGCATCTACAGATTTAACCTTTTTCTCAGAGGAAGAACTTACTGGCTATGGTACTATATTGTGAAAGCCAAGGTAAGGAATGTTCTATAACTAGTGTCTAACACTTTAATACATTGTATTTATTATCAACTCTGTGCTTAGATGATCTAACTAAAATACATGTGCAGATATGTACACATCTATGGTGGAAGTGATTAAACTTCCAAGGGGCTGTGCACAAATGTCAGAAATGGAAGACTACATAGGATGTTCTCTAAAACAGTCAAATTAAGTGATCAATCCTATTTAGAAAGGTTTTTGAATATATTTTATGCCCCAGGGAATCTTGCTCCAACCAAGAGCTGTGGCTGGTATCTGCATTTACAACAGCTTGAGCTATGTCATCTCACAGGGTTTAGGGAAATTGCTGCCAGCATAAAGCAAATAATTCCCTCCCTCCGGTCCTCAAGAATTGCAGAAAACTGTAATTTCTCATTATTAAACCTTCTGCTCTGTCCCATCCTGCTGTATCTTTGAACTGTGCGTCTTACAATCACCTTTCCATCTTAAGCATAGGTGTATATGTATTTTGATGTGACAAAAATCACACTTCGTCATCAGCAGTATAACATCTTCCTAAGGTGATGGGAGAAATCCAAAGTAGATAGAAAAGTGGCTAAAAAGTTCTTATCATTTTAATATTAAAACCTTGACTGACTTTACCTACAAAGGTTCACAAAATCGAGTTAGCTGGAAAATCAAATTTTCATTTGTGTTTCATCCAAAATATTTGTTCACTTTTCCTGAAAGAGTCTGAGGCACAGTCTCCTGAATTTCAACTCTAAAAGTTAACTTAATTGGGGAGGTCTTTCTTGGATTGCATTGATTTAATCTCTTGAGCTACCAATAGCAACAAAACGTAGACAGGAATTTCGAATCAAGTATAATAATAATATAGATATTAATAATTATATGCCAGGGTAAATACAGTTCCGAATATATGAACATTTTTTGTGCAATTAATTTCATTTGTAAATTTACATTTAAAAATCAGAAGTCGTTTTTTTTTCCCCACAAAAACCCTGTGATAGATGGTTATTGAGTTTCTTGGCCAGTAGGTGAAATGTATTTGAAATGCAGAAGGTAATTATTATTTTAAATATTATTAAAGAATATTAATATAGTATCAATTAAGTAATATTAATATTAAATAATTATTAAATAACATTTAAGTATTATAATATAAGAAAATGTATTCTGAATGCCATTGAATATCAGGGCAGGTCATTTTCCCCATCCCCACGTGGAACAGGAGAACTCCCTCTCCCATCTGTGGGCAATAGGACGTGGAGTGCTGTGGCTCAAAGGCACCGGTGGTGGCTCCTGTGATGGAGAGGAATTTTTGGCAGAGAGAGGTTGAAGGAGTATGGCCTGAGGGATTAAAATGGGAGCCAGATAAGTGAGATGTGCAGGCTGAAGAGAAGGAAGGGGATGGTTGGGGAGAGATAAGGATCACCAGGGGTCTAAAGTTCTGACCTTATCCTGACCAATGTCCTGTCTGTTGCAGTAAAGGGAGAGGAACTTTTCCCTCTAGAGGGAAAAGAACTTTGTGATAATGGTAATGGTAAAGGTAATAGCCGAGAGGGAAGGAGACTTTCTATCTTAGTCTAGATAAGGAGCTAGTTGCATAAGATATAAGTAAGTTGGGGGCCTGTGATGAGTATTCTCTTTTTTTTAAATATTTAAAATTCTGGCAGCAATGCTTCGGAGAGAAATTCTTGTAAAACAAATTAAGATCACATTAATATTTTGTTCATTAACAGACAGCTATTGAGGGCTTCTTGTATATAAGGCGCTAGCTAGTTTAAATTCCTTTAGGAACCAGTTGAGTAAAAAGCGATGCAGTAGAAATTTTAAATTGGAAAATATATTCTAGTGATTATGTTTCTTGACTCCAGGGTTTCCAGTAGTAGGGAAGATGGCTTTCACTGCCTTATTTTGTGGGAACAGTGAGGCTGAGAAGGCCTTTTGGTATGTTCCAGTGGGCAGGTGTAGCCAGCAGTAGAAAATGAGCAACTGGAGCGGTGGTGAGAGGCTGGGGCAAAGAGTTTCAAGACCTCCAGAAATCATGAGTTAGATAAAATCACCCAGGGTTCTAGCAGATAAAAAAAGGTACAGAGGGCCAGGTGCGGGGGCTCATGCCTGTAATCCCAGCACTTTGGGAGGCCCAGATGGGCAGATGACTTGTGGCCAGGAGTTTGAGACCAGCCTGGGTAACACGGTGAAACCCCATTTCTGCAAAAAATAAAAAAGTTAGCCAGGCTTGGTGGTGCATGCCTGTAGTCCCAGCTATTCTGGAGGCTGAGGTGGGAGCATCGCTGGAGCCTTGGAGGTCGAGGCTGCAGTGAGCCGAGATCGTGTCACTGGACTCCATCTTGGGCCACAGAGTGAGACCCTGTCTCAAAAAATTTAAAAAAGGTCAAGAACACGTCTTTGTGGGGATATCTATCACTTAGGCATCAGGAGGAGGAAAACAGGTGTTCAAAGAGGTGAGGAGCAGAAAATAACAAGAAAAAGACAGTCGTCATGATCACCACATAAGAAGTTTTATTTACTTGGGCACGAACAAACAAACATCCACCCACTAGATCTGTATCAAGGAAACTTTGGGTAACTTTTGAGAGAAGCATTTTAGTGTAATAAAGCTGGGTGCCAGATGGCAAGGAGCATGTGGCTGGTCATCAAGGGGGCTTGGAGAGAAGAAAGGAGACAAAGGTCGTTGAGGGAGTGATGGGATCTTAGATAAGAGGAACTTAAGCAGGATGAGAGGCCAGCATTTCCTAATGTGTGATTTCTGTGGAACACTGTGTTCTTGAGAGAGAAGCGGATGCTCCATGGTCAAGTGAGTCTGAGAAAATACTCCTTGAGCAAAGTTAAATAGGTTTCTTTATTGCAGGACTGCTTAGGGCAATTATTGCATTAATATGAATAAGAAATATTTGAGAGATATATCATACAGTTTTCCAGCTTTTTGACTCTGGAGAGCTTTTTTTGCTAGAGCATTTCATGGCATTAAACTATTCAAGGCACACACTGTGAGACATGCTGTTAAGGCTAAGGGAAGGTAAAGAAATGCATTAAGGCTGGGCGTGGTGGCTCACACCTGTAATCCCAGCACTTTGGGAGGACGAGGCAGGTGGATCACCTGAGGTCAGAAGTTTGAGACCAGCCTGGCCAATATGGTGAAACCCCATCTCTACTAAAAATACAAAAATTAGCTGGATGTGGTGGAACACACCTGTAATCTCAGCTACTTGGGAGGCTGAGGCAGGAGAATTGCTTGAACCTGGGAGACAGAGGTTGCAATGAGCTGAGATCATGCCACTGCACTTCAGCTTGGGCAACAGAGCAAGACTCTGCTTGAAAAAAAAAAAAAAAAGAGATGCATCAAAATGCAAAGGTGAACACGTCACTCTCCTACCCAAAAATCTTCAGTAGCTATGTAGGGCCTAAAAGATACATTAATAGTTCATATTTCTTTCTTTTATTGTATTTTTTTAATCATTTTAAAGTGTATGATTCCATGGTTTTTAGTGTATTTATACAGTTGTGCAACCATTATTACTATCTAGTTCCAGAACATTTCTTTTTCTCTCTCTTTTTTTTTTTTTCTTTTGAGACAGGGTCTCAGTCTGTCACCCAGGCTGGAATACAGTGGCACAGTCATAGCTCACTGTTACCTTAAATTCCTGGGCTCAAGTGATCCTCCCACTTCAGCCTCCCAAGTAGCTGGGACTATAGGCATGCACCACCAGACCTGGCTAATTTTTTTTTTTTAAATGTGATTAGTAGAGACAGGGTCTGTCTTTGTGGTACAATAGGTCTTGACTCCTAGGCTCAAGTGATCCTCCCACTTTGACCTCCTAAAATGTTGGGATTCCAGGCATGAGCCACCATGCTCAGCCTAATTCCAGAACATTTTCATCACCCCCTACCAAAAAAAGTAATAATAATGCATACCTGCTAACAGTCACTCCCCATTTCTCTCTCCTCCCAGCCACTAGGAACCATGAATCTATCTTATATCTCCATGCATTTGGCTATTCTGGACATTTCATATATAAATGGAATCTTACAATAAATGCCGTTGTGTCTGGCTTCTTTCACTTAGCATAATGTTTGCCAGGTTTACACATGTTGTAGCATGTATCCATAGCATTTTTTTTTTTTGAGATGGAGTCTTGCTCTGTTGCCCTGGCTGGAGTGCGGTGACACAATCTTGGCTCACTGCAAACTTTGTCTCCCAGATTCAAGCAATTCTCCTGCCTCAGCCTCCTGAGTAGCTGGGATTATAGGCATGAGCCACCATGCCCAGCTAATTTTTGTATTTTTAGTAGAGATGGGGTTTCACCATGTTGGCCAGGGTGGTCTCAAACTCCTGACCTCAGGTGATTTACCCACCTCAGCCTCCCAAGAGCTGGGATTACAGGTATGAGTCACCGAGCCCGGCCTCATTCCTTTTTATGGACAAATAATATTCCATGGTATAGATACACCACATTTTCTTTATTTACTGTTCACCTGGTGGACACTTGGGTTGTTTCTGCCTTTTGACTATTAAGAATAATGCTTCTATGCACATTTGTATACAAGTTGTTTTGTGTGAACATTTGTTTTTATTTTTCTTGGGCATATACCTAGGTATGGAATTACTGAGTTGTCTGGTAACATAAATGTAAGTTCATGAGGCCCTTTTATTTTGAGTTTTTGAGGACTGCCAAAATGTTTTCCAGATTGGAATATCATTTTACATTTTACAGCAATGTATGATGGTTCTGATTTCTCCACATCTTTGCCAACACTTGTTATTATCTGCCTTTTTCATCATAGCCATCCTAGTAGGTGTAAAGTTTCATTGTGGCTTTGTTTTGCATTTCCCTGGTAACTAATGATACTGCACATCTTTTCATGTGCCTATTGGTCCTTTGTATTTATTATTTGGGGAAATGTCTATTCAAATACTTCTTCCTCCCAATTTAATTGGGCTATTTCCCTTATTACTGATTTTTTTAGTGTTCTCTATATATTCTTGATATCAGATCCTTATCAGATATATGATTTGCAAATATTTTCTTCTATTCTGTGGGTTTTCTTTTCACTTTCTGGGTAGTATCCTTGAAAGTTCACATTTTTTGGCCATCTAAGGTCCTCCAGGTCTGCTCTCAATCTGTCTTCTAGTATGATCTTTCGTGATTGCTTATGTTATCAATTCTAACTAGATGAATTTGCCTTTTATTTTTCACAACCATCTCAGTATGCTCACTATGCTAATGTCACTCTTCCCATTGAAAAATGCCTCCCAGTTCCTCTACAGTTATCTAAATCTTACCTGTCCTAAAGACCCACCTCAAATTCTGCCTCCTTCTTGAAAAATTTGTGGATAATCTTAGCCCAGAACGATCTCTTCTTTAAAACTCTTGTAATCTACACTTTTTAATGTTGCTCCCAAACATTTGGCACCTAACATAGGATATCTCTTATTCTCAATACTTTTTCAGCATCCATTTTTACCCAGAAGAAGGTGGATCCCTTGGTTTGCATATTTATGTTTAAATATTTGTCTATGAGCTACAAAGAGAGAGAGAGAGAGAAGAAGTTTTTACTTTATGTAAATTTGTTTTGGATAAAGCTCTCTAGTTGATCTTTGAAACAATGATACATGATTGGCACTAAATCAGTTCTCTCTCTCACAAATTCATATTTATTCCTGATATTAAATAAGTTTAGCAAGCTACCTTTCTTCAATAAAAATAAACATTTGCAGTTTGTAAGTTCTGAATGTAATTCTCATAGAAGAATATTAGCAGGAAAAGTGATTCAACTAATTTTAATACCCAAAATGGATACACTGCAGTTTCTTCTTTTTATAATTATATTTATTATTATGTGTAAGACAATTAGAGAAACATCTGAAAACATAGTTATTTTCAGTATTATGATGAGGCTGTCTTTTTGAAAGGAATGTTATAGAAACCAACTGCAATGTAGAGATTGCAAAAGCTATTTGAATATGTGATAGCTCCCAGCAGGATTACTGAGAAAGGAGTGAAGATTAAAACTAGGCTATAGTTCTGGAGAAACAGGTTACCTATGGTTACAGTCATGACATTTTCTAAAACCAAGGGGATATATCACTAATAAATGACACTTAACCCATGGACAAGTATAGAGAAGAGAAGAGAGAACCTGAAGATTCTGACAGGATCAAGAATCATGTTAGAGAAAGATCGGAGAAAATAGACTTCCTTTCATATTTTTATATTTTAACTAGAAAGAAAAACTTTTATGTTATATTTTGACACTGGTGATGGATGAATCAAGTGAGAAGTTGTACAGTTGCTTGATTTGCTAGAGAAGGAATAGAGATAAATTACAGCTGGGGAGGCCACATGGAAGCCAAATTAACTCACAACCAAACCACTGTATAAATGGTGGATATGAAAGATATTTATGAAGCCAGACTCTGTGCTTCCCCACTCACCCATACTCCCATGACAAAGGGGGAAAATAAAGGCTTTCTTTGGGCTGGGGAAGAGGGAGTGGGGAGCTAGAAAGAAAACCAGAGCCCTAGGTCACTGAGAAGGGACCCCACCCCATGCCACCTCCTCAGGCAGAGTCCCAGACTGGGGAATCAAAGGCAGAGTCCCAGGCCGGGGAATCAAACTCCGAGAAATAGTTGGCAATCTGAGTGATGGGGATGCATACTTTATCTTCTGGCAGTGAACCTTTACTTTTTGAGAGATTGTCTGCCATTAGTTGCCAGTTTATGATATTCTAGCCTTTTTACTGGATCCCATTAGGGAAAGGACACCACCTATGTCCTAGAAGTTCCTTCTTTGCTGAATAGCCATATGACTCTTCAGACATTTAATAGTGTATTTCAAAAGTTTCCAAGAGCTAAAATGGGCTGCCATAACCCTTCAGTTTTTTATGATACCAAGATATTTAGCTAATAATAAGGTTCCTTAAAGAGTGAGTCTCTCCATCCATGGTGAGGTTTTTCCATTGACACGTTGGAAATGGGAAAGCTAGGAACAGAAGATGCCAAGTTATGTAATGAAAGAGAGTGGTGAATTTTATACATACTCTCTAAAAAGTAGCATTATTTCCCTGCCATATTTCACAGTATTAACAGGAATAAAAAACTAATATGTGATAATGAAAGGGGAATAAAAGACAATTGTGTATTTATCAGGAAATTAGTTGGGATGATTCATTTATTTTCTTGGCTCTGGTATTAAAAATACATCCAGTATTCCTTACGAGAGTACCATAAAAGCTGAATGAGTTAAATTTCTCTAGGCAGTTTTCAGCACTGAGAAAAGAGATGTCTTTTCAAACTAATGACTATTTCATGGATGCAATGGAGAGAGATTCAGCATCTGTAATTCTCTTTGGCCCAAGAGTGAAGAGATAAGTAGTAATCATGCCTTCAAGGTAGAATTCATAATCAAATCCTTAATTAAACTCAATATGGAAAGTCTTTAATAAATATCAAAATCTGACTATCAGATTTTCTGGCAAATATTTAATGCTGTGTTCAGTATCTGCTATCTGAACAGCACTGTGGAAAAGATTAAGCCTTTCTTTTTATTTACTGGGTACACAGGACCCTCAATGTCATATTTAAATGGAGAAGAATCCTATATTTTAATAACACAACTTCATATTATTCTACTTTTACTTTACACATACTTAACAGTTTCTGGAGGAATTTCAATTCATTTTACTATTTTAAAATTTATATTCATTATGTATTAAGCGAACACATGTGGCTGATTCTCTCTCCAAGGAGTTTTTAATCAACCCTCTTCTATTTGTTCAGACCAAAAATCTCATTGTCTTTCTTGACTCCACTTTTTCTTCCATATCCCACATCTGTCAGCAAATTCTATCAGTTCTATCTTCAAAATAGGATTCTATCAATTCTTATCTCCCCTATTGCTACCACCTAGCCCAGGTTACCCCCATCTTTCACCTGAATCATTGTGCTGACCTCCTCCCCTGGCCCCTTTTCTCCATCTCCTGCTCTGCTGCTGTCTGTTTTCAACATTGGTCAGAGGATCCTGTTCAAGCGTAAGTCAGATCTTGCCACTCCCAGACTCAAAACCCTCCAGTAGCTTCCCAGCCCTCTCTTGAAAGCCAAACTCTTTAGAATGGCCTAAAACATTCTTCATGTTCTAGATCCCCCTCCCTATTTTCTCCCTAGCCTTTATGTTTTATTTTCTGTTTCCATCCTTCTCGCCTTCATCTCCATCCCCACCCTGCCTCATTTTCTCTTTTCTGCCCACACTGACTTCCTGGTGTTTGTGGAATGTGCCAGGCCCATTCCAAACGCAGGCTGTCCCTTCTGCCTTGAATGCTCCTCTCCTCCACAGCTTCATGGCCAGGCCCTCCCTCCTACAGGTCTCACTCAAAAGTCATGTTCTCTGCGATGCTGTCCCTGGATTTGGCATCTAAAATTTCAGTCCCTCTCTGGCATTGCATCTCTTCTTTCTTTGCTTTATATTCTCATTCGCATGTGTCATCACTTAACATACTGTATCATTTATATATTTATCTTGCTTATTATGTCTTCCCTACCAGAATGCCAGCTCCGTGAGGGTAGAGATTTTTGTCCTCTCAGTGCCCAGAACAGTTTGGTAAATACTTGTTAAATGAATGACTGACTAACTGAGATATTTTATTCATGCGAATTAACCATGTGAATAAAACAAGTAAAATTTTTAAATGGTACAAGATTACCTGCTGCATTTTTATTGTTCTGAAAGCAAGGAGAACAAATAAGGGACAAGTATTTTTATCCTTGGAAGGCAGTTGTTGGAATTTCTTAGGAAAAAAATGTCATCTTTCGTGTACCAAATACATGTAGGCTTCTAGAAAGAGATAGAGTTTCAGATACTGCTTGAAACATGGGAATATTCCATTACAACCATATTCTTTGAGTTTGAGAACACTTTAATTTTGGCAAAAAGTTTACAAATTAGAGTAGACTGACCGGATAGGCAGTATAATATAGTGGCTAAGAGAGAAGCTCCAAAGTGAGAAAACCAGAATTTGTACTGGAGGTCTGGGCTGCTATGAGAATTTGGGTAAGTTATCAAATACCTTGCCTCAATTTCCATGTATGCAAAACGGGCATGTTAACAGTACCTGCTTGTAGGAGAGTTGTGAAGATTAAATGAGTTAATTCATGTCGACCACTTACAGCAATGTTTGAATGTAATGTAGTGCTCATTAAGTTGGAATTACTATTTTCATCATATTGTTTTGACTGTGGGCATCATGAAGGCATGGGCCATCAGGCATATCAAAGGAGATGGTGCCTTGGAAACTGAGGTGAGAGAGGATATGGAATTGGAAATGAATCACTGGTATTTAAGATGGAAACACAGAGTGAGGGCCAACGTGGTGAGGGGTTGAGGAACATCCAAAGCCAGATTGGAGAGTCATGTTGGACTTTCTGTCAGTCAACATGGCCTGTAAGAGGAGGCTGCAAGAGGGGAGGATCCCCAAAGCCCCTGTCTTGATTCTTCCTGCATTTCTGGTATTCCTGTAGAATAGTAAAGTGAAGGGGGGGGTGGGATCAGAGTAGGGGGAGCTGGCAGAGGAAGAGAAACAGTGTTTTATCTGTGACTGGATAATGCTATTCAGTAGGAGGAGTGTATAAAATATTCCCATTAAAAAATAGAGAAGCTGAGACTCTAAGAAGTAATTTGAAATAAAGCTGAAGATAGAGTTGAATATCCAGATGAAATGCCAAAATTCTATCAGCCATTTGATGTTTCTGAATATCTTGGTGTCTAGCATTGTGTAGGTAAAATATCCAGCTGCTTGTCTAAATTTTCATTTTTCATCCAGATGTTTCCATTTCTTATTGTACATGGATATATTTAATAATATTTATAGTTTAATTAGGCATTTATGAAAGCAATTATGAAGTTTGATTGGATATTCATAGTTTTGAAACTATAAAGAATAGCATAAAATGTTTGTACTGCTATAATAAAATTCTATTTTTATTTTGCAAAGATGTACTTGATTTCTCAATAGAGGAAAGAACTTTAAAAATTCAGTGTAATAACAAATTTGACACATCTGTTCTTCCTGTACAGAATCTTGAGACTTGTGGGGCTGACATGGGCCTTAGGTCACAGGGTGCTTATAAAAGAGGGCCACTTCCATGAGACAAAGAGATTGGTGGGAGACGTCTAAGATTCATATTGAGCTGAAAGCTGCCTTCCTGAAGGTTTTGTCCATGAAGACTTTCTCAGATTTTCGAGATTGCCGCTCAGAATCTAATTTCATCCCTCTCCGTCAGACCAATGCTATAACTATTTAGAGACACCTCTCGTGTCTCTTCTGACTTCTCCCTTGCTCATGCAGTGTGTCTTCTTTTTCTCCCATCATTCTTCATCTAATCTGGTGTTGAAACTCTTCTCTACCCTAATCTCAGCCCCCTGTATATCCAGTTCTGTATTTTCATTTCCTTTGTAAACAATAACACTGGTAACTAAATCTGATACTCTCCCTGGAGTCTGACCAGGTCAGAAGACAATGAGACTATTACATTTCTTATTTTGGGCGCTATTGATATGCATTTAGCCCACGTATTCAACAGTGCTTTTGAAGTTACATTTCCCTGCTGATTTCTATTATTTGATGTTAACTGAAACAGCTAGATTTTTTTTTTTAATGTGAGTGGCTCTCTTTTTATCTCCTCCATCCTGTTTGGAGGCTTTGACTTTGCAACACTACTGAAAACATGGCATTACTTTTCTCCCTATTGAGTTTTATCTTGTAAGCGTCTGTGTATCATTCTGCCTGTTCAGAAGTTTAAGTCTGTGTCTAATATGCTACCCATCCTTTCTATCTTGGAGCCAGCTGAAAACTCAGAAAGCCTGGTTTCAGTGTGTTTATTTAAGTATTTGATTAAAATTGGAATAAAACAGATAGACCTGTAGTATGTCCTTGGGGATATCTCTCCTGGCTGATGGCAATGAGAACCTTGGACCCATCCCTTGAATGCAACCCCTGGAAGAGATCTGTGTTCATTCAGAATCTGAGGCACATCTTTGAGAATAAACAGGTTTTATTGTGGGGTTTACAATTTGAGCACCTTAAGGGTTTCATTTATTGCTAAGAATTAGCATCTAATTAATTTGTTAAAATGTTTCAACAACAGCAAACAAAGTAGGTAAAGAAAAAAAAGCAAAAAAAAAAAAAAATTGGTTGTTCCCACATGCAAGAAGTTGAATTGTGCCCTGATTAATTGATTAAGGATGGTTCCTGTGGTGAATAATTATGTTCAATAACTGTCAATATAATTTGCAATCAATTATCACTTATAAAACCAGCCTATAGCAAACTCAGTTTTACACGCATCCTAATGCAACTGCCACATTAGGAAGCATGACTTTCTGTTTCTTTCATAATGTCTTTTATTCAACAAATCATAATTGAAAGCTTTCACTTTATATCCAATAGGTATCTCCCTTCCACTTTCAGAAATTGCCTTAAAACTTGTTTCTTCTTTTTTCTAGAAAGTCCGTTATGATTAGTGGCTATAGTCAGAAGTTATCCAGCCTGTGATAGATTGAATTTCTCACTATTCTTCACTCTCCTGTAGGGAGATTATACATCCATACCTTTGCCATGGCCTCATGGTGGGTGAAGAATACTTTCCTATCCTTTGACTTTGGGGTTTTGGCATGTGACTTGCTTTGGCCAATGGGATGTTAGCAGACATGCCTTAGTGGAGGCCTGAAATGTGCTTAAGTAGATGGGCTTGCACATTAAGAAATGTGCTTAAGTAGTGGACATCACCATGAGAAGAGCTTCTCCAGGTACCTGTTACCCTTTCCGCCTGGATCTCAGAATGAACACACATGGAACAGACCTGAGCCCAGTCTGCAGCAGAGTCATGCCCAGTCAGACCCTCAGTCTGAAGCAAAGTTGCCTACTAAGCCTAGCTTAGATGAGTTGAATCCTAGCTGAGTTGCAGATCTATGAGCATTGGACTAGATGTTTATTGTTGCATGCCACTGAGTTTTGGGGCTGATTATTTTTTCAGAGCCTTTTCCTATTAAGTAGTATTTCTTAATTCAAGTGGGAAATTTGTTGTTTATACTATTGCTTAAGTTCAGTAATAATTCATCGAGTCAAAATTTAGCTGCCAGGAACCTTACTAATCTGTAGTGTAGCCAAGAATACAGAAGAGAGGACTATAGCTATAACGAGCGGCCCAAATAGATATGATGTTCGCACACTAGCTGTTGTATTTATTCCTAGGAGAATTCTTCAGACACTCAGGTATACTTATTCTAACACTTACGTTCAATATAACGTAATCAGCTAGGCTGATAACGTATTATAATCAGCTAGGCTGATTTCCTCATCATAAAAATGTAAAAGTGAGATAAAGTCTGTTCCAGCATGCACACGAAAGGAAATACAGACAGCCTATGACTTGATGGCCAGTGGGAAAACCTGCCAAGTATCACGGTTTGGGATTTTCAGTGTAGAGCCGGGAACCCACCTACTTCTGGAGGTCCTGAGAGCAAACCCCAAAGCTCAGGTTCATAAAGATGCATACTCTTGGGACATAAGGCAGCATGCTAGGGGTATAGAAAATGTGGGACTCATGTGAACACCTTTCTGAAATGTCTTTTTTTCCCAGCTTTATTATAAACTGGAATAGCAGGTCCTGGTTTTTTCTTTATTTTAAATACTAGTAAACTAAAAGGGGAGGAACTCTTTTTTTTTTTTTTTTTTCCAATTAAGGGCATCTGTTAACATCATTTGATAAAGGAAGGCTTTTAAAAATACTAACTAAATAGGAGGGATGTAAACCTCCTAAAAGAGGTCATGTGGCAAAGTTTCACTTTGAACCAATATTAAGGAACCATTGATTTAAATTATTGACTTCACTCTTCAACAAACAAAGATCTAGTATTAAATACAAAATTTAGATGATATTTTAAGATAAAAGTGGGGCATTTTGTGACTATTCTCTTGGAGACAGATGTTTACCATTTTCTGCTGGTAGGAGAGGTTGTCTAGAAAAATTTGAGAGCTTTTGTTCTGTTATTAAATCAAACTGAGGTTAGCCTGTTTAAGAAAACAGGGAAATATATTGCACATTTTAGAATGTAGCACACATTTCCTCAAATGGTTAAAACACAAAAGATGATGATGCTTTAAATTTAGGAGTAAATTGTTGTTTACCTGGAAATGTAACTATGCAGTCTCATTTGTTACCCATGTATTCTAGATAGCTGAGTCTCTATTGTATATCAATCAAGCTAATCTTACCTCTTCCAGGGAACTTCCAGTGAGACGTAGCAGTGAGTTAATTCATAGTGATTCTTAGAGCCAAAAAATGTGAACTTGTGTCCAGGTCTGATCTCTATGTGGAAAGAAGGGAACATAGCATGCATGGAGAATGCTGAGGGCCAACTCATCTTTCCCCCAAGCATTCTTCCTGGCTTGCAATTTCCTCCACTGGTGTGGTTACCATGACCTTTACAATGAAATACCAGGCAAGGTAAGCCACACACAACACCAACATTTTCTACCATGTGCTAGGAAGGATGAGAGACACAAACATGGATTACTCCTGTCTTAAAGGGTTTAAAATGTAAATGGAGAAAGAAGGCAGATAAGAGACACTAAAACAAAACAATAAAGATAAGGCAGTAGTTAATTAATAACTAAACTATGTGTTCTCATTTCCAAGAGTTGTAGAAAGTTGGGGGAGGAGAGGTCTGGCAGGCCTGGAGTAGGAGGAAGGTTTCAGAGTCTGAGGATCAGGCCTTGAGGGAGGGAATGATTTTAGGGAGTGGATAGAAGCACAGAGATCATCCCAGGACCTTGTCACATTGGTAGTTGAAGACTTGAATGGCAGGAACCCAACAGGAGCAGTGGAAAATAACTGAATGATTAGGATTGTGCCAGGATCTCAAGGGCAATATAATTAGAATTAAAACAGGAGGAAATGGAAGGCTTTTGAGTAGATAAGGATAACGATGAGGAAGGTTGATCTGAAGATAGGAATGATAAGAGGTCAGTAGTGAAATGTATACGTGAACCACTTTTTAACCCACAGGTTCTTCATTAATTTAGACAACTTAAGGGTACCCTGAGGAGATGAGATCAGGACCTTCAGATTATGAGACTCACGCCCTGCCAGCTGTGCTAAGAGGGCTCCTGAGGAGATGAGATGAAACATAGGTAAGCTTTCCTGTGTGTATGTGTTGGGAAAAGGAGGTGGCTATTTGAAGTTGGATAAATGTCCTAAGGATGATGGGACACTTGAGCGACCAATGCCACTTCACAATTTGACTTCAGGCACATGGCGGGGTGCATTTGGTAAACAGTTTTAGAGGTCCTGGACAAGCTCTGGGCTCTTAGGAAAGCCAACCCCTTGCCTCATCCAGAAAATTAGGAAGGGACAATGCTAGGTATTTTGTCTTTTAAAAGAAAGAGAATTAGCCGGGCGTGGTGGCGGGCACCTGTAATTCAAGCTACTCAGGAGGCTGAGGCGAAGAATTGCTGGAACCTGGGAGGCAGAGGCTGCAGTGAGCTGAGATCACGCCACTGCACTCCAGCCTGTGTGACACAGCGAGACTCCATCTCAAAAAAGAAGAAAAAAAAAAGAAAGAAAGAGAATCAGTCCATGGTGGTAAAAACAATGGCTGTTAGGGATTGTCTTGCATCTTTTATATCTGCAGCAAAAGCCAACTCTAAGATCACTGTGGACAGCAGAAATGGACTTCTATGTAGCCCTTTCTATGTTATTTCATTTAATCAGATACAAATGTCAACTCTGTGAGGTAAATATTGCTAGTTTCATTTAACACACCAGGAGGTGAATGTTCAGTAAAGGTCACCTGGTGATAAAAGCAAAACCAGGACTGCCATGCCGGTCTTCTGACCACAGAAATCTTTGCCCTGCTCTGTTCTTTTCTTTTCATAACGTGGAAAGGGGAGCAAGCATTTCAGAAGACCCATACTGCTGGAGAGAGTGAAACTACTCATCAGGGAAAATAGCATTTTGTTTAAGAACTCAAATAATGGAAAATAAAAGCAATACATCTTTGAATGTGTCCATTTATGCATTCCTCTTGGTCTCTATACAAGAAGTGCTGTTTGAGATGAAAGTTCTCTATACTCAAATACAGAGAACCAAAACTGGAATGCTTCAATTCTCAATCAAGAACTTACAGACATGAGGCAGGAGAATTGCTTGAACTTACAGACATTCAAGCAGGAGAATTGCTTGAACCTGGGAGGTGGAGGTTACAGTGAGCCAAGATCGTGCCACTGCACTCCAGCCTGGGCAACAGAGTGAGACTCTGTCACAAAAACAAAAACAAAAAAAGAACTTACAGACAATAGGACAGTGTTTTTCATACTGTGTTCAGAGGAGGTCAAGCAGCAGGCGAGGGAATGAGGTGGGATCATCATGGTATCTGGTGCCTCTTGACTTCTTCTCCCATCACAGATGCTCTGCTTTTTAAGACAAATATTTGTTTTCACGTACATCTAAGATTTCCTTTGATAAGGGATTATACAACTTAAAAACAGAGGGACAGTTTTCAAGTCTAGTTTTTTTCTTTTCCCCCAGATGCCATCAGCTGAACAACTCAATTGGATTTGTTCTGAAATCAAACCCGGTTTTGTGTTTGCTGCTACAAATGATCCAAAGCAGAATATGTTATTCTATAAATGCAAGAAAATATGACCAAGATATTCAAATAATGACTAATATTCTTGCATAACCACTCAAGTGAGAGAAAAACTGACTCCAGTAGAAAAGCAGCCATGACAACCTCATAAATAATAGGCACTGCTTTGAGATCTTTTGGGTAAATAGAAGATGAACTTGCTCTCAGAAAACAAATGGCACAAAGAAATAAGTGTTAAACACAGCAAGGACTCAGAGAGCACCTAGAAACATCACCATTGAGATCCTTTTATTTATTATTTGTCTCTGATTATAGATAACTTCTCAATCTGTTACCCAGGCTGGAGTGCAGTGGTGTGATCATTGCTCACTGTAGCCTCAAATTCCTGAACTCAAGTGATCTTCTCACATCAGCCTCCTGAGTAGCTGGGACTACAGGTGCGTGCCATCATGCTTGGGTAATTAAATTTTTTTTTGTTTGTTTTTGGTAGAGACGAGGTCTCATTATGTTGACCAGGCTGGTCTCACACTCCCGGCCTCAAGCAATCCTCTTGCCTCATCCTTCCAAAATACTGGGATTACAGGCATGAACCACTGCGTCTGGCATCATTGAGATCTTTATGGGAGAGTTTTAGGGATACAATTCAGTAGAAAGCATCTGAACATTAAAAAAGTCCTTGATATATATTCTTGGTGTGGCTCTCCAAACTAGTTTTATTCCTGTGATCTACCAAAACTCATCAAAATGTTATGAGAATGCTAATTTCTCCATAATGTCACTAGCTGGGTATTAAAATTTTAAAAATCTTTGCAGCCACAGGTGTTTAAAAAACCCCAATTGGAGGAGATACACCTCTTTTCATTAACTGGTGCCCTGAGTTGCTGGCCATCATTACGAGAGCATGAAATTGTACAGAGAGGGCCTAGGAAAATTGTCCTAATCTGTGCTATTTTATGGAAGTCAACAGCTAATCCTTTGGAATCAGGGCTTTCCATAGAGGATAGGTTCATTTAAATAAGTGTTATAGTTAGGAATCTATGACTGTGGAACAATTTGTGATAATTTGAACTTTTGAATAACCAACCACAGTATAATGTTTGAAAAGCTGTAAAAAAGACTTCATCACAACTCACAATTGAAGATGGAGACTTTTATAATTCTGCCTCAAAGTGTTCCATTTTAAACATCCTATAGGTAAATAGAAGTAAATGGCATGTATTTAAATTGGATTTGTTCTCAAACCTGTTTCAACTTGAGCAATTGCTGCAATAAGATTTCCTTTAATATCTTCGTTTAACTGCTATTGGTTAAAAAAAAACCCTAACTGAAGCTATTTCTGAAATTGAAGATTGAACATAATTGATATTAAGTACCATTAAGCTCATTATTGGTCTTGTAAAGATATCTCTATATTCTCTGGGACAGATATCATCTCAGGGAAAAGAAAGTTCATTTATTATACATTTCCTCTATTCAATTCTATTCACCAAACTATGTCATGTAATGTGCTGGCTTCTGGGTACTGGAAAAATGAGGAATAAAGTTTCCTGAAAAAGCTAGGCGGCCTAGAGGTGGATGGCATATGTACATGTTCACAAGTAAGAATGCGTTGTGATAGTTGCTGTAATAGAAGCACACGTAATATAAGTGCTTGGAAACACAAACGCTAAGTTAATAATTCTGCAGTCACAGTAGGGGAAAAGGTGGAAAAAAGGTCAGGGAAACCAATAAGAAGTGGCATGTCAGCTGGGCCTTAATTGATAAATGGGAGTTTGTCAGGTTGATAAGGGGGAAAGGGGATTACAGACAGTGGGAAGAGTCTCTCCAAAGGACTGAAGGTCAGAAAACTCAGGACATGGTAGGAAATCTGCTGTGCTTAGAGATATGACCACACACATCGGGGAGAGGCTGCACATGAGCCTGGAAATCTCAACCAGGCAGACTGCAAACTGCATCTTTATTTGTTCATCATGAATATTGTGCTACAGTGTAGTCTTACTCAAAATCCTAGACTCATTAGACAGGCTCTCACTTCACTGCCTCTGTAAAGGATTGCATTTCATTTCTTCTAAGATG
Source organism: Macaca fascicularis (assembly GCF_037993035.2). NCBI lineage: Eukaryota > Metazoa > Chordata > Mammalia > Primates > Cercopithecidae > Macaca > Macaca fascicularis. Next base: position 98,230,009 of record NC_088381.1, on the reverse strand, counting down.
TATACAAAAGGAAAAGAAAGATTTTGAAAAGGAATTCCGATACATTTCTTTCCAACAACATTGATTTGTATTTGATTTTCTAAAAGAAACAGACATTCAGTGTATGGATCTGTAGAAATGTGTGTGATTTTACTAAAATATTTATTTCTACAGAACCATATCATTTCTATCAGCTCTTTCCTAGTCTACAATAAAAAGTCCTTAAAATGAATGACAAGCCAGTAGTATAGCATTATCTCCACTAGGGATTCTTAGATATTGTTTGTCAGTGTTTGAATAGTGCATTTTTGCATGGGAAAAAGCAAATTGTAGGCTCTTAACAAAAAGCATCTCACAGAATTCTTTTGATGATGATGAATTTTATCTTTGTATATGAGGTTATGCTGGGTGGTTTCTAATGCATCTTTCTCTCTCTCTAACTCTCTGTCTCCTCTCCCACCCCACCTCACTACCTCTCTGCTTGTGTACAGGGTAACAATAAAGTCTGGAAACACAATAATATTATTTTATATATATTTTGCTATTAATCAGTCATTTCTTAACCTATGTCCCCAGACTTAGTGGCTAGCCTATAGTTCTAAACTGACTGACATTGAGATTAGTCAAATATATTTTGATAAAATGAGAAGCTTAAAAATGATTGGCTTTATGTAAGTAGGGTTTACTTTGGTGGATCCCCTTGTCACTTTTGGGGCTGATTTTAGATAAGCTGCTGTTTCCTCTCAGAAAGCAGCTATATTTGGTGCTCTATCTGTATTAATTTGTAAACGGACCATTGAATTTAAATGAACAGTTCATGGTAGACCTGGCCAAAATGGATATAGAATGGGATGATAGAAGCTAAGGTGTAGGCCATGAAAGACTGATGTCTACATATGGAGACTGTGAGCTTGACTCTGCACAGAATATTTCAGCTATGTATCTAGGGATAGGAGTTATATATCACTGTTGGCTACTCCATACTCTTCTGGCCATGAACTAGAATACTTTGGAAGGTGTATGTTGAGCCTCTCTTAGGGTCCTGAAGATGGTTAACTGTGTGTCCCAGTAAGGAGCTGCTAAGGGTGTTTATTCCTTCTTACCTAATGTCCTCCAAGTCAGGCCACCAATAGCTTATATGAAAGCTTTGTGAAAACCAGGAAAATGGTTCTCCATCTGATATGGTTTGACTCTGTGCCCCACCCAAATCTCATCTTGTAGCTCCTAGAATTCTCATGTGTTGTGGGAGGGACCCAGTGGGAGGTCACTGTATCATGGGGGCAGGTCTTTCCCATGCTGTTCTCATGATAGCAATTAAGTCTCTCAAGATCTGATGGTATTATTAGGGGGAGTTTCCCTGCACAAGCTCTCTCTTTGCCTGCTGCCATCCATGTAAGACATGACTTGCTCCTCCTTGCTTTCTGCCATGATTGTGAGGATTCCTCAGCCATGTGGAACTGCAAGTCCAATTAAACCTCTTTTTCTTTAATTGCCCAGTCTCAGGTATATCTTTATCAGCAGCATGAAAACGGACTAATACGTCGTCTTCTCTATGGTCCTGAGGGCATGGATTAGGGATGAAACAGAAGAGGGATTTTAGGCATTTTGTGCAGAAAACAACCTACATAATTACATATGATGGTTCTGTCTACATTGTCTAGTGCCAGGTATCTCTGCAGTATTAATACTTAAAGGAGAATCCCACTGTCTACTTTTGGTTGAACATCTATTACATACTTATATAGGTAATTAGCATACTTTCTATGAATACTTGATATATTTATAGTGTATATACTAAAACTTAATCTGGAGGTAGCATTTCAAGTTTTCTAGATTTTTCTAAGTTCTTTTGTTTCACTTATGACAAACTTTAGTTATGATAACTTTAGTTATGAAAAAATTCGGAAGATTTCACCCCATCTGTTTCTGATATTGATTATTCTAAACCAGAAAAGAGAGTGTGAATTCATAAAATATCTTGGTCAGTAAAGCAGATGGTCATGAGAGTCTATAGAAATTCACTTAGCATCCACAAGTCCAGAGGATGCAGAGTTACCATGCTGCTCAGTTGAGATAAGAGAGAGAGAAAATGTGTTCAGAAAGTCATATAACAACACCAATTCCAGGTTTACTTATGCTTCATATTTTTTTTACTCTTAGTGACAGAAAGAAAAAGGGAGTCTCCAAGATATCCACATTTGAATCTCTGGAACCTGTGAATATGTTGCTTTATATGGCAAAAGGAACTTTGCAGATGTGAGAAAGGTTGAGGACCTGGAGATGGGGAGATCATCCTGGACTATTTGAGTAACCCCAACTTCATCAAATGAGTTCTTAAAAGAACCTTTCCTCTGAGGTGAGAGTCATAGGGAGGTGTGGCTGTGGAAGAATGGTCAGAGAGCAATGCAAAGTTGCTGGCTTTGAAGATGGAAGAAGGGGCCATGAGCCAAGAAATATGGCTAGTTTCTAGGAGCTGGAATAGGCAAGAAAACATATTCTCCTCTAGACCCTCCAGAAGAAATGCAGCCTCACTGACACCTTAATTTTAACCCTGAAGGACGCATTTCAGAACTCTGACCTACAGAACTGTAAGATCATAAGTTTGTAGTGTTTTAAGCCACTAAATTTGTGGTAATTTATTACAGCAGTGACAGAAAATCAACACATGCTTTATGAAGGTAGTACTAAATTACACATTGAAGGTTTGTGTTTGTTTGAGGACAGCTCTTTCTGTATTTTTAGAGATAGCACCTTGCTCTGTCACCAGGCTGGAGTGCAGCAGTGTGATGATAGCTTACTGGAACGTCAAATTCCTGGGCTTATTTCATCTTCCCCCCTATGTCTCCCATGTAGCTAGGACTAGATGCATGCGCCAGCACACCTGGGTAATTTTTTTTGGCTTTTTTTTTTGTAGAGATGGGGTCTTACTATTTTTCCCAAACTGATCTCAAACTCCTGTGCTCAAGCAATCTTCCTGCGTTGGCCCCACCGAAGTTCTAGGATTACAGGTATAAGCCGCCACACCTGGCCGGACAGCTCTTTCAAGGACTTTCTGTTTTTAATTTAAAATCTAATTTTAATTTTAATTTAGTTTTTTAAATTAAAACAATATACTTTGAACATCTGTGCATCAAAAGACCCTATCAACAGAGTGAAGAGGTAATTGATGGCATGGGAGAAAATATTTGCCGATTATATACCTTATAAGGGATTAATATTCCAAATACATAAATAACTCCTACAAATCAACAACAAAAAACCAAGCAACTTGACTAAAAAATAGGCAAAGAGTTGAATAGAGATTTCTCTAAAGAAGGTATACAAATGGCCAATATGCACATAGAAAGATGCTCAAAGTCACTAATCATTAGGGAAAGGCAAATCAAAATAACTTCATACCCATTAGGATGGCTATTATTAAAAAACAGAAAATAAAACTGTCAGTGAGAATGGCTATGAAGTTACTTGAAGTTATTCCAATGCATTGCTAGTGGGAATGTTAAATAGTGCAGCTGCTGTGGAAAACAGTATGATGATTCAGCAAAAAATTAAACAGAATTACTTTATGATCTAGCAGTTTCACTTCTGGGTATATATCTAAGAGAATTGAAAGCAGAGGCACAAACAGATATTCGTACACTCATGTTTATAGCAGCATTATCACAATAGCCAAAGTTGGAAATGAAACAAATATCCATTGACAGATGAATTGTAAACAATACGTGCTCTATACATACAATGGAATATTATTCAGCCTTAAAAAGGAATGAAATTGGCCAGGCACAGTGGCTCACGCCTGTAATCCCAGCACTTTGGGAGGCCAAGTAAGGTGTATCACAAGGACAGGAGTTCAAGACCAGTCTGGCCAAGATGGTGAAGCCTCGTCTCTACTAAAAATACAAAAATTAGCTGGGTGTGGTGGCAGACACCTGTAATCCCTGCTGCTCAGAAGGCTGAGGCAGAGAATTGCTTGAACCCAGGAGGTGGAGGTTGCAATGAGCTGAGATCGTGCCACTGCACTCCAGCCTGGGTGACAGAACGAGACTCTGTCTCAAAAAAAAAAAAAAAAAAAAAAAGGAATGAAACTGGGATCCTGGATTGAAGATCGCCGAATGGAAACAGCTCCAGTCTGCAGCTCCCAGAGAGATCAACGCAAAAGGTGGGTGACTTCTGCATTTCTAACTGAGGTACCCGGCTCATCTCATTGGCACTGGTTAGACAGTGGGTACAGCTCATGGAGGGCTGGCCAAAGCAGGGTGGTGCATCGTCTCACCCAGGAACTGCAAGGCATTGGGGAACTCCCTCCCCTAGCCAAGGGAAGCCATAAGGGACTGTGCCATGAGGGATGTAGCTATTACACAGATACCACACTTTTCCTATGATCTTTGCAACCCACAGACCAGGAGATTCCCTCGAGTGCCTACGCCTCCAGGGCCCTGGATTTCAAGCACAAAACTGGGCGGCCATTTGGGCAGACACTGAGCTAGCTGTAGGAGTTTTTTGTTTTTGTTTTTGTTTTCATAGCCCAGTGATGCCAGCGAGACAGATCTGTTCACTGCACTGGAAAGGGGACTGAAGCCCATGGAGGCCAGCAAGCTAAGATCCACTGGCTTGAAATTCTCACTGCCAGCACAGTAGTCTGAAGTCAATCTGGGACACTTGAGCTTGGTTGGGGGAGGGGTGTCTGCCATTACTGAGGTTTGAGTAGGCGGTTTTCCACTCACTGTGTAGACAAACCACCTGGAAGTTTGAACTGGGCGGAGCCCACCGCAGCTTGGCAAAGCCACTGTAGCCAGATTGCCTCTCTAGATTCCTCCTCTCTGGGCAGGGCATCTCTGAAAGAAAGGCAGCAGCCCCAGTCAGGGGCTTATAGATAAAACTTTCATCTGCCTGGCACAGAGCACCTGGGGGAAGGGGTGGCTGTGGACGCAGCTTCAGCAGACTTAAAAGTTCCTGCCTGGTGACTCTGAAGACAGCAGCAGATCTCCCAGCACAGCGCTCGAGTTCTGCTAAGGGACAGATTGCATCCTCAGGTGGGTCCCTGACTGCTGTGCCTCCTGACTGGGAGAGACCTCCAAGCCAGGGTCAACAGACACCTCATACAGCAGAGTTCCAGCTGGCATTTGGCAAATGCTCCTCTGAGACAAAACTTCAGAGGAAGGAACAGGCAGCAGCCTTTGCTATTCAGCAGCCTCCACTGGTGATACCCCAGGCAAACAGGTTGTGGAGTGGACCTCCAGCAGGCCTGCAGCAGAGAGGCCTGACTTATAGAAGGAAAACTAACAAACAGAAAGGAGTAGCATTGACATCAACAAACAAGATGTCCACACAGAAACCCCATCCGAAGGTCACCAACATCAAAGACCAAAAGTAGATAAATCCACAAAGATGAAGAAAAACCAGTGCAAAAAGGCAGAAAACTCCAAAAACCAGAAAGCCTCTTCTCCTTCAACGGATCACAACTCCTCTCCAGCAAGGGATGGAAAATGAGTTTGACGAATTGACAGAAGTAGGCTTCAGAAGGTGGGTAATAACAAATTCCTCTGAGCTGATGGAGCATGTTCTAACCCAACTCAAGGAAGCTAAGAACCTTGAAAAAAGGTTAGAGGAATTGCTAACTAGAGTAACCAGTTTAGAGAAGACCATACATGACCTGATGGAACTGAAGATCACAGCATGAGAACTTCGTGAAGCATACACAAGTATCAGTAGCCAAATTGATCAAGCAGAAGAAAGGACATCAGAGATTGAAGATCAACTTAATGATATAAAGCGTGAAGACAGTATTAGAGAAAAAAGAATGAAAAGGAACAAAAAGAGCCTCCAAGAAATATGGGACTATGTGAAAAGACCAAACCTATGTTTGATTGGTGTACCTGAAAGTGACGGGGAGAATGGAACCAAGTTGGAAAACACTCTTCAGGATGTTATCCAGGAGAACTTCCCCAACCTAGCAAGACAGGCCAACATTCAAATTCAGGAAATATAGAGAACACCACAAAGATACCTCTTGAGAAAAGCAACCCCAAGACACATAATCATCAGATTCACCAAGGCTGAAATGAAGGAAAAAATTTTAAGGGCACCCAGAGAAAAAGGTCAGGTTACCTACAATGGGAAACCCATCAGACTAACAGCAGATCTCTCTGCAGAAACCCTACATTCCAGAAGAGAGTAGGGGCCAATATTCAACATTCTTAAAAAAAAAGGAATTTTCAACCCAGAATTTCACATCCAGCCAAACTAAGCTTTGTAAGTGAAGGATAAATAAAATCCTTTACAGACAAGCAAATGCTGAGAGATTTTTGTCACCACCAGGGCTGCCTTACAAGAGCTCCCAAAGGAAGCACTAAATATGGAAAGGAAAAACTGGTACCAGCTACTGCAAAAACATACCAAATAAAGACCATCAACACTATGAAGAAACTGCATCAACTAACAGGCAAAATAACCAGCTAGCATTATAATGACAGGAACAAATTCACACGTAACAATATTAACCTTAAATGTAAATGGACTAAATGCCCCAATTAAAAGACACAGACTGGCAGATTGGATAAAGAGTCAAGACCCATCAGTGTGCTGTATTCAGGAGACCCATCCATGTGCAAAGATACACATAGGTTCGAAATAAAGGGATGGAGGAATATTTACCAAGCAAATGAAAAAAAAAAAAAAAAAAAAAGAAAAAGGAGGAATTGCAATCCTAGTCTTTGATGAAACAGACTTTAAACCAACAAAAATAAAGACAAAGAAGGGCATTACATAATGGTAAAGGGAACAATGCAACAAAAAGAGCTAACTATTGTACATAATATATGCACCCAATACTGGAGCACCCAGATTCATAGAGCAAGTTCTTAGAGACCTACGTAGAGACTTAGACTCCCACACAATAATAGTGTGAGACTTTAACACCCTACTGTCAGTATTAGGTCAATGAGACAGAAAATTAACAAGGATATTCAGGACTTGAACTCAGCTCTGGACCAAGCAGATGTAATACGCTTCTACAGAACTCTCCACCCCAAATCAAGAGAATATACATTCCTCTCAGCAGTACATTGCACTTTTTCTAAAACTGACCACATAATTGGAAGTAAAACACTCCTCAGCAAATGCAAAAGAATGGAAATCTTAACAAACAATTTCTTAGACCACAGTGCAATCAAATTAGAACTCAGGATTAAGAAACTCACTCAAAACTGCACAACTACATAGAAATTGAACAAACTGCTCCTGAATGACTACTGGGTAAATAACGAAATTAAGACAGAAATAAATAAGTTCTTTGCAACCAATAAGAGCAAAGACACAACATACTAGAATCTCTGGGACACAGCTAAAGCAGTGTTTAGAGGGAAATTTATAGCAATAAATGCCCACAGGAGAAAGCAGGAAAGATCTAAAATCAACACCCTAACATCAAAATTAGAAGAACTAGAGAAGCAAGAGCAAACAAATGCAAAAGCTAGCAGAAGACAAGAAATAACTAAGATCAGAGCAGAACTGAAGGAGATAGAGACACAAAATCCCTTCAAAAAAATCCATGAATCCAGGAGCTGGTTTTTTGAAAAGATTAACAAAATAGATAGACCGCTAGCCAGACTAATGAAGAAGAAAAGAGAGAAGAATCAAATAGACACAATAAAAAAAGATAAAGGGGATATCACCACTGATCCCACAGAAATACAAACTACCATCAGAGAATACTATAAACACCTCTATGCAAATAAACTAGAAAATCTAGAAGAAATGGATAAATTCCTGGACACATACACCCTCCCAAGACTAAACCAGGAAGAAGTCGAATCTCTGAATAGACCAATAACAAGTTCTGAAATTGAGGCAGTAATTAATGGCCTACCAACCAAAAAAAGCCCAGGACCAGACAGATTCACAGTCAAATTCTACCAGAGGTACAAAGAGGAGCTGGCACCATTCCTTCTGAAACTATTCCAAACAATACAAAAAGAGGGCCTCCTCCCTAACTAATTTTATGAGGTGAGCATCATCCTGATACCAAAACCTGGCAGAGACACAACAACAAAAAAAGAAAATTTCAGGCCAATATCTCTGCTGAACATCTATGTGAAAATCCTCAAAAAAATACTGGCAAACTGAATCCAGCAGCACATCAAAAAGCTTACCTACCACCATCAAGTCAGCTTCATCCCTGGGATGCAAGCTGGTTCAACATACTTAAATCAATAAACACAATCAATCATATAAACAGAACCAAAGACAATAACCACATGATTATCTCAATAGATGCAGAAAAGGCCTTTGATAAAATTCAATACCTCTTCATGCTAAAAACTCTCAATAAACTAGGTATTGTTGGAACATATCTCAAAATAATAAGAGCTATTTGGGACAAACCCACAGCCAATATCACACTGAATGGGCAAAAGCTGGAAGCATTCCCTTTGAAAACCAGCACAAGACAAGGATGCCCTCTCTCACCACTCCTATTCAACATAGTATTAGAACTTCTGGCCAGGGCAATCAGGCAAAAGAAAGAAAGGAAGGGTATCCAAATAGGAAGAGAGGAAGTCAAGTTGTCTCTGTTTGCAGATGACATAATTGTATATTTCAAAAATCCCATCATCTCAGCCCAAAATCTCCTTAAGCTGATAAGCAACTTCAGCAAAATCTCGGGTTACAAAATCGATGTGCAAAAACCACAAGCATTCCTACACATCAATAATAGACAAACAGAGAGCCAAATCATGAGTGAGCTCCCACTCACAACTGCTACAAAGAGAATAAAATACCTAGGAATACAACTTACAAGGGAGGCGAAGGACCTCTTCAAGGAGAACTACAAACCACTGCTCAAGGAAATAAGAGAGGACACAAACAGATGGAAAAACATTGCATGCTCATGGATAGGATGAATCAATATTGTGAAAATGGCCATACTTCCCAAAGTAATTTATAGATTCAGTGCTATTCCCATCGAGCTACCATTGACTTTGCAGAAGAACAAAGCTGGAGGCATCATGCTACCTGACTTTAAACTGTACTACAAGGCTACAACCAAAACAGCATGGTACTGGTACCAAAACAGACATATAAACCAGTGCAACAGAACAGAGCCCTCAGAAATAATGCCAGACATCTACAGCCATCTGATCTTTGACAAACCTGACAAAAACAAGCAATGAGGAAAGGATTCCCTATTTAATAAACGGTGTTGGGAAAACTGGATAGTCATATGCAGAAAACAGAAACTGGACCCCTTCCTTACACCTTATACAAAAGTTAACTCAAGATGGATTAAATACTTAAACGTAAGTCCTAAAACCATAAAAACCCTAGAAGAAAACCTAGGCAATACCATTCAGGACATAGGCGTGAGCAAAGCCTTCATGACTAAAACACCAAAAGCAACGGCAACAAAAGCCAAAATTGACAAATGGGATTTAATTAAACTAAAGAGCTTCTGCACAGCGAAAGAAACTATCATCAGAGTGAACAGGCAACCTACAGAATGGGGAAAATTTTTGCAATCTATCCATCTGACAAAGGGCTAATATGCAGAATCTACGAAGAACTTAAAGAAATTTACAAGAAAAAAGTGGGCGAAGGATATGAACAGACACTTCTCAAAAGAGGACATTTACGTGGCCAAAAAACATATTAAAAAAAGCTCATCATCACTGGTCATTAGAGAAATGCAAATCAAAACCACAATGAGATACCATCTCATGCCAGTTAAAATGACGATCATTAAAAAGTCAGGAACCGACAGATGCTGGAGAGGATGTGGAGATATTTCTGGAGAAACGCTTTTACACTCTTGGTGGGAGTATAAATTAGTTCAACCATTGTGGAAGACAATATGGCGATTCTTCAAGGATCTAGAACCAGAAATACCATTTGACCCAGCCATCCCATTACTGGGTATATACCCAAAGGATTATAAATCATTCTACTGTAAAGACACATGCACACTTATGTTTATTGCAGCACTGTTCCCAATAGCAAAGACTTGGAACCAACCCAAATGCACATCAATGATATACTGGATTAAGAAAATATGGCACATATACACCATGAGATATTATGCAACTGTAGAAAAGGATGAGCTCATGTCCTTTACAGGGACATGGATGAAGCTGGAAACCATCATTCTCAGCAAACTAACACAGGGAACAGAAAACCAAACACCACGTGTTCTCACTCATAAGTGGGAGTTGAACAATGAGAACACATGGACACAGAGAAGGAACATCACACACTGGGGCCTGTCGGGGTGTGGGGGATAGTGGAAGGACAGCATTAGGAGAAATGCTTAATGTAGATGACAGGTTGATGGTTGCAGCAAACCACCATGGAACGTGTATACCTATGTAACAAACCTGCACATTCTGCCCATGTATCCCAGAACTTAAAATATAATAAAATATAAATAAATAACAGAAAAACAAAAAAAGAATGAAATTTTGACCCCTTCTTAATACACATAAGCCTTGCAGATATTATTCTAGGTGAAATAAAGCAGACATGAAAAGACAACTATCCTATGATGCTTATTTCTGAGAGATACCTAAAGTAGTCAAATACATAGAGACAAAAAGTAGCATGGTGGTTGCTAGGGGCTGGAAGAAGGGGGAATGGGAGTTATTGTTTAATGAGTAAGGAGTTCAGTTTAGAAAGATGAAAAAGTTCTGAAGATAGATGGTGGTGATGATTTCATAGCAATGTGAATGTACTTAATGCCGCTGAGCTGTACACTTAAAATGGTAAATTTTATGTTATGTATATTATGCCAAATTTAAAAAAGTAACATATTCTTTGAGAAAAGGAAGCTAAATGAGATCGGTCCAGGCACATTTCAGAAATGGTAAGGAAAGCATAGCAATAGAGAAGGGTCGTTGTAGAGCAGTGATTCTCAGCTAGGGGGAGAATTTTATTTCCTAGAGGACATTGTGTAATATCTGGAAACTTATTTGGTTGTCACAGTTGAAGGTTGCTCCTGGCATCTAGTGGGTAGAGGTAGGGATGCTGCTAAACATGCCTGAGGAGATGTACAGAACAACCCCTCCACAACAAAGAATTGTCTAGCCCCAAATTTCAATAGTACGGAGGGTAAGAAACTGTGTTGTAGAGATATTGGGGTAATGTGGTCGAATAGAGTTAAAGGGACTGATGAGAAGAGTAAATGGCTTAAATGGTAAGCAAGGGAGTTTGTAGTGCATGCAGTGGGTAATACATTCTTTACGTTAGGGGAAGGAGGTCTTAACAGCGATCGAGAAAGGTTCATCATAGGAGGATAGATGACATGCAAAGAAAGATTAAAGGTGGGAGACCAGATAGGCAGTTGCTGTGGTAATCTAGTACGGTATAGAAAAATCTATGATGCTGCTTGTCATTTCATATGGCCGACATTGCTCTAAGGGCTTCACATGTATTAACTTACATTGTTCTCATAATACTTCTGTGTTATAATCATCATTCTCATTTTAAAGAATAGGAAATCAGGAACAGAGTAAGTGCCAAAGGTCATTAAAGGATGGATGGAGCTAGGCTTTGAACCCTGGAAATCTATGCTGCCTTCTTTTTTATAGGTGGTACTTCTTTTCAATGCCTGGATACATCACCTTTTTTCTCGGTTGGAAAATTAGGTTTATGGTTAAGTAGGATGAGGGAATTATCTAAGCTTTCCTACCTCCTTTCTACATTAAGCTGAGTTTGAGGAAGATGGAGACAGTTGAGAAGACAGCAACCAGCTTTTTGAAATTTAGAAAATTGCTTGCAGGGAAGATTAGATTGAGAGTGGGTGAATTAAACATATAGATTGGAGGAGGTGAATAATCAGGGAGAGATTGCAATTTCTCACCCACAAGCTCTCAAATTCTGACTCTCCAAAAGCTTCAGCAGGCTGTGGATGCCATTTCACTGACATGCATCAAACTTGAAAAACACAATCTAGGCCAGGATTGTCACTCCACCTCCTACTCCCCAGTAACACTCACTCATCCTGAGCACTTCCCACTCAATAATCCTTTCCCATGAAAAGGAAGATGGCCATGCCCTGCTGTGATGGTCTGTGAGCTTGTTTAGGGAATGAAGTGGTCTGTGCCACTGAGGAAGAAGAGAGGAGAGAAAAGTGATTCTTTATTTCATTGAAAGCACGTCACACTTGACTCTTTGCCTGCTCTTTGTAATTAGTATTGCAGTTTGCTATAGCTCTGAAGATCTAGAAAAGGCTGAAAAGCTTCTGGCCCAATTAGTGTTTGCTGTTGAAGAGATTTAAGACCAGAAAAATCAGCTGTTTTAGTCTTTATTCTCTTACTAATATATTCTTTAACCTTAGACAATATTACTGTATTCATCATTATTACACTGCCTGCTTTTCCATGCAACATCTCTTGATATTCATATCAGGCTGCCAGAGAAGGCAAGGCAGATATTATTGGCAGTTTTTTTTTTTTTTTTTCCAATAAGAAAAACTGAACTTCTGAAAGGATACGTGATCTACTTAGGGTCACCCAGCTAGGAGGTGGCAAGGCTGGACCATAAGTGTGATTTCACTCACTTCCAATTCATTCATTCTGGTATCACTGCTTCTCTAACCCCAGGGTGCATAAGAGTCACCTAAAGAGTTTATTAATGCATGGATTCCTGGTACCTATTCCTAGGCATGGCATCTGTATTACTATGGAATGATACTATGGTGTCTATTTCTGTAACATCTCTATTATTATAGTAATAACATAGTATGGAGATAGTATCTCTATACTAACTTAGTAAGCCTGGGGTGGGATCTGAGAATTTTCATATTAATGGTGCTGGAGTGCAGTCCATTTTCAAAGTGACACTGCTTTATACTATACTGATGTATCTCTCTGTACCTCAGTTTCCTCATCTGTTAGAGACAAATGATAATAACCAGCTGTCTTCATTTTTGGGATTACTGTTGGAACTGTGGTGAATTAAAGATGGGTACAAGTACTCTGCAGCTCCTCCCGGCAGGAGGAATAACTCGTCTCCTTGCCTCTTGAATCTGGGCTGGCCTGGTGACTTGTTCTAATGAATTGATGTGACATTTGACTTCGAAGCAAGACCTCAAGTAGCCTGGCAGCTTCCACGCTTGCCCTCGTGGAGCCCTGAAACCACCATGCAGAGAGGCCTAGGCAAGAGCCTGTGCTGACAGAGACCCAGCTAACCAGCCAGGCATGTGAGTGAGACCCTCCAGGATCTTCCTACAGTTAACTGAGGCAGCATGAGTGAGATTGTGAGAAATAATAAATTGTTGTTGTGTTAAGCCACTAGATTTTGGAAGGGTTTGTTATGTAGCAATAGACAGTTCAAATGAAGATAAAATGAATAATGATTATGAAAATATTTTGAAATTACAGTAGCACAAATTCTCAAAGAAGAAAGCTTTTTTATCATAATAAAATCAACTGTGCTAAAAGTTAACAAAGCAGACCAAAGATTTAAAATCAATTTTAAGAATAGAATAAACAATGAATAAAAAAGAAATCTACGAATACATAGTGATAAAAATAGATAAGTGAGTGAATGAATGGAAGGTTAGAGGACTCTTCTGTCCACTAAGTGTAGAGGGAGAAGTGGAATTGGAAAATCAGCATTTTGCAACCATATGGTAAAGACTGGTTAGAGCAAGTCACCCATGGATGCTAAATCTATGGGGAAAGTATGATGAAGATGATATTTGCTTGGTCTCAATTTATCTTCCCATGGCTTGTTACTAATTACAAAAGAAAAATTCTTAATTACACAGAAGAAAGACCTTACAATACCATGACTGGAAAATCAAAATTAAAATCACCAATGAGGGTAGATGAATATTGTGTGCTTCTAGATGTGATCCCATGAGAAGGATGAAAACATTACTGGGGATGTGTAACCTGAATCTACTCTTGAGGAAACAGATACACTCAAATTGAGGATATTCTATGAAATAACTCACTGCGTTATTCAAAAATTAAAATACCATGAAAGATACAGAAAAGCTGAGAAATTGTTCCAAATGAAGGGAGACCAAAGAGACATGGCAACTAAATACAATACATGATCTCAACTGGATCCTGTACCTGAGGGGTAAAAATGACATAAGGGACATTATGAAAACATTTGAAAAGATTGGAATATAGACTGCAGATAAGGTAAAAATATGATCTCAACATTAAATTCTCTGAATTTGATAACTGTTCTGTAGTATGTAAACCAAATATTCTTGGTCTTAGAAAATGTACATTCATTTATCAAGGAGCAAAGGGTCATGGTGTAGCAATTTACTCTCAAATAGTTTAGAAAAATACATTACATGCACATACATGAGACAGAGTGAGAGATGACAAAGCAAATGTGGCAAAATGTTAAAAATTAATGCATCTTGGTAAAGAATAGATGAGTGATTCAAGCTATTCTTGCAACTTTTCTGAGTTAGAAAATGTTTTGAAACAATGCTACAGAATGTATATAGTGGATATATTTTTGACCTTCAAGTGAAGATGAACTTTGCAAGCTTAGTAAAAGGAAGACACAAATTATTGATAGATTTGATTACTTTAAAAAGCAGTAAAATCATTAACAAAATTAAAAGAAAAAATATAGGTTAGGAAAATATTTGCAAGAAAAATAACACAAGAAGAATATAATTAAATTTGTAAATATGAAGAGCTCATACAAATTGTAGTACGTAAACAAAGAAAGATATTTAAAAAAAATCAAAGAAAAAATACTAACCAGTGTTAGAAAATTTATTCTTACAAGCAACACAAAAATGCAAATGAAAAAGATACATGCCTGTTCACTCATGGAATTAGCAAAGATGGAAAATGATAATACTCAATGCTGTCAATGATGTAGCATGGTGAGCACTTACAGTAGTAACTGAATCTGTACAATTTGGAAAGCAATTTGGCAGTACATATAAAGAATTTTAAATGTGTTTTTACTCTTGATCCAGTATTAAATTCTAGAAATTCATCTTATGGAAAGAATCAAAAATTCAAACAACAATTTATACACAAAAATGTTCTTTGTAGCATTGTTTATGTTATTTCAAATTTTCATAGTCCAGGAGACAGTTAAGTAAATTAGGTTCACATAATATTTGTAAAAAGTTTTCAATAATATGGGGGCTGTGATGGTTAATATTGAGTGTCAACTTGATTGGATTGAAGGATGCAAAGTATTGTTCCTGGGTATGTCTGTGAGGGTGCTGCCAAAGGAGATTAACATTTGAGTCAGTGGACTGGGAGTGGCAGATCCACCCTCAATCTGGGTGGGCACCGTCTAATCAGCTGCCAGCCTGACTAGAATAAAGCAGGCAGAAGGTGGAAAGAACGGACTTGCTGAGTCTTCTGGCCTTCATCTTTCTCCCATGCTGGATACTTCCTGCCCTTGAACATCGGACTCCAAGTTCTTCAGCTTTTGGACTCTTGGACTTACACCAGTGGTTTGCCAGGGGTTCTAGGGTCTTTGGCCACAGACTGAAGGCTGCATTGTTGGCTTCCCTGCTTTTGAGTTTTTGGGACTCAGATGGCCTCCTTTCTCCTCAGCTTGCAGACAGCCTATTGAGGGACTTAACCTTGTGATTGTGAGAGTCAACACTCCTTAATAAACTCCCTTTCATATATACACCTATCTTGTTAGTCCTGTCCCTCTAGAGAACCCTGACTAATACAGGGGCTTACTATATAATACATTATTCAAAATGGAAGTATACTCTTAAAAGACTAAATGGGATTAAAACAGAATATTAGCGGTGATCCAAAGAAAAGGGTCCTAGCAGGTAACAGTTGACATACTCCGTAAGGTTTAGCTGAAGAAAGTTTGAAGAAGGGATGATTTATAGAGATGTGGGCAGAGTTATGGGAATCATAAGAGCAGAGGATAGGGCTACCACCCCTAGTCTTGAAGGGACCAAAAGCAGGGATGATTACCAGAGACTGGAAAGAGCTGAAGCTGTGACAGATCCTAAACCAGCTCTTTTCCTACACTCTGATGTTCTGAGCTCCTGGTTGGGCACATGATATGAAAAGCCTGGGTAATGCAGTCCTTAGGGATCAGCCTTCCGGTGTACAGAGCAGGGCAGAGAAGAATGGTGAATGGATCTAGCAATCCAAACAGAAATTAACCAGCACAAGTACTATCTCTGGCTGGAATATTGTGAATGCTTAGTATTTTCTTTTTATCTACTAACCTATAAAACTCCTGGCCCTGGCGCAAACACCCTTTGCCTATGAGAAGTTGTATAACAAAAGGCATGTAGGTTACATATTATTTTTTCCCTCTCAAGCTATCATTACAAACAATTTTAAATGTAAAATTTATATTAAGAAAGACATGCTTATATTTTCTAACCTATTTGTTATGATGTTCTTCACCATTTAACTTTCCCCTTGTAACACCTCTTTCTTGACTTCTGTATTGTGTGTCTTTTTCTTATAATATCTGTATATTTTGTAAGGAAGCTTCTGACGACCACAACAAAAATCCCATAGGAGTGTCTGCTTTATGAGTGGTTGTCACTGCCTAAAGCACTCCACTGTTGTAGAAACAATAGAAGTAATAGCTTTGATTTGGTCAAAGCCAATTAGGACAAGGGCAGGCTACTTCCTGTCTTCCCCACACCTGGGGAAATGCAGTTCTTAGAATTCCCATGGTGATTATTGAGTTGGAGAAAGGTTCAATGCAGATGATAACACTGCTTTCCTATTTTTAGGACCGCTGTGACTATGATGAATGTTTTGTCTAGGACCAGCCTTCAAACTGGCCAAATGTTCATATATCTATAATTTGGAAGCACAGCTATAATATCAAAATCCAAATTCATTTTGGTTGAGCTTGGAAACATAATAATTGAATACTTTTGTTGGAAATGTGTTGATTTTATAGAAGGCATCTGGAGTGAAGCAAGAGACTATATTTTAAAATATGTCTTTTATTAAAAATTTTTTCTCTACAAAAAGCCTCATATTAATTTAATCAGGCAAATCTGAAATTTGTAATAGACATTTTGAGTTTGAAAAGCAGTCACATTGAAGGTCTGTAATGATATATCATTTTGGCCTTGACAAGCTAATTTAAAAAAAAGATTTTGAAAGAAAAAAGTGTTTTATTCACTCTGCATTTTGAATAACTTCTTTAAGTATAGTTTGAAATGATTAAGACAACTTGTTACCTACTAAAAGGCTTGGGTCATGTGTATTTTGACTTAAATTATTTTGCATATTGACATTGATTTTGATCATTTGCTCACTATCAAGGCATCTTTGTGGATATTATGCAGTAAAACCATTAACAACACAGATTTCCATTCAAAATGTTGAAATCCATTTAGTTGTTGTATGTGCTTTTGGTTCATTGAGAAGCTCAGTCACGATAAACCTGTCATGGCTTATCTCCTTGGAGAAGCCCTCATTTTCTCCAATGCTTTAAATGTTTGAGTGTCAAGAGACTGGACCCTGAGCTCTATTTGAAGTCACAGTTCCAGGCTGTAGTTCCATTTACTCAGGTACAGTTTTAAAAATATCATTTTGAAGTAGATTAGATTTTATAAATACTTATTTCTCCCCTTTTCATTTGTTTCATGTTATCACATATATTAGTTCTGACATTGCTATTCCTCTAACTCTAATGATTAACTTAAGTAAATGGACTGGCATGGTATGTTTATCAATTAACTCAATCAATTGACAAAATACATTTATACATAAAATATGTAATTAATCATAACTTATGTATTAATGAACATTCAAACAAAATCAGAATAGATTAAATGACTCATTTGATGGCTTAGTTATCAACATATTTAGAAAGTAACAACATCAATTTTTTAAATAAGTAAGTGAAAATAGAGACCTACAGTGAGAATTCAGCTGATGAAACAACAATAATTTGAGCTAAGGATGAACTAGATGAAGAATGAAGAGAATTAATTTTATATATATATATTTTTATATATATATATGAAATCACTGTCATTTTCCCTTGCAGAAATTAAAATTAACATAAAAACAATGCCATTTATAACATCAAAAATACGAAATACTTAGGGATAAATTTGACAAAATTTACACAAGACATATACACTGAAAACTACAAAATGTTGAAAGCAGCTAAAAAAAGCCGAAGTCAATGGAGAGATGTATTGTTTTCATGGATCAGACATCTTACTATTAAGATGTCATTTATCCCTAAATTAATGCATAGATGTAATATAATCATAATTCCAGTTGGCTTTTGTACAAATTGTCCAGCTTAGAATAGACAACTCTAAAATTTATTTGAAAATGCAAAACATTTAGAATAATACACACACACACACACACACACAGCAGAATAACACTGAAAAAGAAGAACAAAGTAGAAGTACAAACTGTATGATCCGAGAGTTATTATAAAGCTATAATACTCAAGGTGGTGTGGTACTGGTACAAAGTTAGAGGTACAGCTCAATGAATCAGGAGTCCATGAATAGATCTGAATAGGTTTGGTCAAGTGATTTTTGATAAATATGCTAAGGAAATTCAATGAAGAAAATATAATCTTTGTAACATATGGTGCTAGAACAATTGGATAACCCTATGCAAAAGAATGAACTGCCACCCTAATTTCACACCACATAAAAATTTGACTCAAAATGAATCATAGTCTTAAAAATAATGGCTAAAATTTTTAAAATCCTAAACTAAAACATAGGAAAATATATTAGTGTCTTTGGGTTTGGCAAAGATTTTATAAGTACCCTACAAAAATCACAAGCTCCAAAATCAGTTAAGTGGGGCCTCATCAAAATCAAGAACTTTTGCTTTTGAAATGCAATGTTTAGGAAACTGAAAAGACAAGTGAGACAATGGGAGAAAATATTTGAAAACACTCATCTGACAAAGGACTTTTATGTAGGATATATAAAGAAATCTCACAACTTAATTATAGGTAGACAAACAATCCAATTAAAAGTGGGTACATGATTCTAACAGATGCTTCATCAAAGAAGAGGTACGAATGGTGATTAAACACACAAAAGATGCTCAACATCACAGTCATTAGGGAAATGCAAATTAAAACTATAATAAGCACCCAATAAAATGGCTAAAATTAATAAGACTGACCATATTAAGTGCCGAGAATTTGGAGTTACTGAAACTCTCATAGACTGCTCATGTTATGGCCATTTGGAAATGGTATGGCCGTTTAGGAACACAATTTGGCAATTACTTAGAAAGTAAAATATATACCTACCATTTGACCTAGCCATTCTACTTTCGGGTATTTACCCAAAAGACATGAAAACATATGCCTGCCCATAGATTTGCCTATGGATGTCTGTAGGCACTTTATTTGAAATAGCCCCAAACTGGAAACAATCCAAATATCCATCAACAGATAAATAGACAACTGAAATATGCTACATCTATACAATGAAATGCTATCAAGAAATAAAAATGAATGAACTATTGATACATGCAGCAACATGGATTAATCTCAAAATTATTATGCTGAATAAAAGAAGCTAGACAAAAAATACATGCTAAATGACTCCGTTTGTTAAAATTTCTGGGAAATGCATATTAATCTATATGAGCAATAAACAGATCTGTGATTGACTATAAATAGGGGAGTATGAAGCGGGTGGAATGGATTACAAAGGTTGTGAAGAAATTTTGGATGTAGTGGATAAATTCATGATTTTCATGGTAATGTCATAGGTGTATAAAATAGTTCCCCCTCATCTGTGGTTTTGCTTTCCATGGTTTCAGTTGTGGTTTGAAAAGGTGAGAGTATTTTGAGAGACAGACAAACCACATTTATATAACTTTTATTACAGTATAGTGTTGTAATTGCTCTATTTTATTATTCATTATTATTGATCTCTTATTGTACCTAATTTGTAAATTAAACTTTATTGTATATACATATATATTCAATATAGGAAAAAACAGTATACCTCTAGGGTTTGATACCATTCCACAGTTTCAAGCATCCACTGAGAGATTTGGAACATGTTCTTTGCAGATAACAGGAGACTACTCTTATCAACAGTAAGTTATACAATAAAACTTGTCAAACAATACACCTCAAATATGTGCAGTTTATTGCATTACCAATTTTAATAAAGCTGAAGAAAAATTACAAAGACCAAAAGGAAAAGCATCTTAAAAGGACTGAAAGAATAGTTCAACTTTTATGGTAAACATGAGAGCTGGGATGATGTTTGCATTCATAATTTCATACCAGGGAAGTACTTACAATAGTTTAACTTAGAAAGCATTCAATAAACATAGTTATTATTTTAATTATTAAAAAACTTCAGCCACTTTTAATCTAGGATGCAGACCATCTGAGCAATATGTCAATTCAGAAATGAGCAACAAAACAAAATAGCTTCCAGTCTGTTAGCCTGTGTTAGAGGTATTCAGCTTTTGGGGGACATAAGTAGTTGCAAGGATGAACTCTTGACAAGGAAGTGGCATTAGGGATATTGATGGCGTAGTGGCAGTTTTCTTCTCAGACCACTTTACTGGCATGATTTCACTTTAGACTACTAGCCTCCGGTCCATTTGTTCAGCCTTCCCAACAATTCTGTAAGTTACTTAATATACTTTAATATATCAATTTCTTGCTTAATGTAATGGGAGTGGATTATGTTGATTGCAACCAAGTGACTTGACCAATATAACCCCTAAGGGGAAGAATATAAAAATTAACATATTTTAAAGAAAAATTTCAAACTCGTTTTCTATTTTTAGTTTTTTTGGAGGGGGTGTGGAAAGATTCTTAATTTACTTAGCTAAACAATCGATCAGCAGCCTAAAATGTATTTATATGTTCTGCATCTTCCCACTTTTTGCCTCCAGTTTTTCATTATTGCTTTACATGAAAATCTTTATTGGGATTAAAATGGAGTCCTATGGGTAGAACACTCGCTGGATTTTCCGTGAAAAGATTTTGGAATTTTAGGTTCTTACAGTGTAGTGATTTGGGGAGTGGTGGGAAGGTAGTAGAGATATATGTATGTAAGTCCAAATAATATCAATGATGATATAAATACAATAAACGAACATAAATGATGACAAACTTTGACACTTTTTCATTGCTGTTTTAGATCATGTTTGATGTGATAGGTCTGTTGAATATCACGTATTAAGTTTTGGGCAAATGAGTTTTCTTCTGATTGGACATTTTTCCTTAAAGAGGTAACATGATTTTCAGATCAAATTGTCATTTTAAGGATGATGCCTCTTGGGAACAGGTACTCTTAGTGAAAAGTAGAGCTGTGTGTACTGACACAGAAAAGTATCTCTGACAAGTTGTTAAAAGAAAGAAGCAAGATAAAGAGTAATGTGGATGGTATAATCCCATTTGTGTGTGTATATGTATATGTAACGTGACTATATTATTTATTTATTAGATATGTTGAATCAAAGAGCCTTTGGATTTTGGTGCACCAGGCACAGTGGAAGACAGGAGTAAGGGCCTCACTAGAAACAGAGAGGTTGAATGAAAGTTCTTACAGTGGAAAATAAGTAGCTCCTCTCAGCCTCCTTCTGCTACTAAGCTCCATTAATGCTAACTGACAGAAGATTAGAGACCAGCTCCTAGAAAAGACCTATGGGTACTGACATCTGGAGTGCTTCCTAAAGACAAGTCTGGATTTCTGCTTAATTGCCGATGAGAAAAGTATACTGGTCAACAAGGGCTTCCAGTCAGCTTTTTATTGTCCCACTCTTAAATGTCTGTAGACAGACAGATTGCCAGACATTTAAGGAAAGCCTCCAACAGAGACCAAAATAACAGAATTAACTAGCTAACTCACTAAGGAATTCAGAGGAAAAAAGAATCAAGGATTAAGACAATGTAAACAACAAAATAAAACACTTTGTAATATCTTTTGATGGAACCAGAACAGGATACTTAAAAAAAAAAAAAAAAAAAAAAAAGAGTGTGGCTTCGTGTGGTGGCTTATGCCTGTAATCCCAGCACTTTGGGAGGATGAGGTGGGTGGATCACTGAGGTCAGGACTTTGAGATAAGCCGGGACAACATGGCAAAACCCCGTCTCTACCAAAAATACAGAAAACTAGTTGGGCATTTTTGCAGGTGCCTGTGATCCCATCTACTCAGGAGGCTGAGGCAAGAGAATCGCTTGAACCCAGGAGACAGAGGTTGCAATGAGGCAAGATCGTGCCATTGCACTCCAGCCTGGGTGACAGAGCAAGACTCCATCTCAAAAAAAAAAAAAAAAAAAAAAAAAGAAACCAAAACAAATGTGATAGAAATGTTTTTTGATTAAAGGCTAAGAAGACAAAATTTAAGAAAGCCCCAAGAAAACAGAATGAGACAAAAAAAGTAAAGTAAGAGATAAATTTAAAAAAAAAACAAACCCCTGGAGGTTCAATCCAAGAGGTCAACATCTAAGTTTGAAAAGAAAGAACATAGAAAATAATAAGGCAGAAATTACAAAAGAAAAAGACAGTTTTTTTCAAATTGAACATCATGAGTCTAAAGATTGGAAATCACCTTTTTAAGTATCCAGCAAAATGAAAAAAAGAAAAAAAGACTCACATGTTAGAACATCATCCTGAAATTTCAGAACGCCGGGAATAAAGAATAAACACTAAATGCTTCCAAGAAGAACAAAACCAGATCATATCAAAGGGTTGAGTGAGAATGACATCTGAGGTTTGAACAGCAACACTGGAAGTCTACCTTCCAGCGGACTGGAATACTGTGGAAACATGAATTCAAAGTTCTGAGAAATTATTATTTCAACCTAAAATTATTCACCCAGCAGCCGTACTATCATTGTAGTGCCAAAGGGGAATAAATAATTTTTTTAGTATACAAATTTTCAAAAAGCTTACATTCAATGCACTCTTTCCTAAGAAGCTATTTGTGACTGTGCTTAAGTAAAGGAGAGGAATGAACCAGAGAGAAATATAGGTGACACAACAAATAAAGAATCCAATGTGGGAGAGAGATAAGAAGTCCCTTAGGTGATAGTTAGGAACAAATTTCAGTATGAATGCTGACAGCCAATAGTACAGATCAGAGCAGGAGGATGGAAAGTTCCAGCAAGTCTGTCTTCAGTTAAATGAAATGAATTTGATCACTTGATTATGTGGAAAATTTTGACAAAAGGGATTTTACGTTTCTTTTAAAGAGTTTGGAAAGGTTTAGAGAAAGGAACATAGAAAATCAAGCAAACAAAGAAACAAACAAATGAACAACAATAAAAAGATGTGAATATTAACTCCAGGACAAACAAATTGCAACTTTATTAGAAAAGAAGCATAATTAGGTCAGGTGCGGTGGCTCACACCTGTAATCCCAGCACTTTGGGAAGCCAAGGCAGGTGGATCACATGGTCAGAAGTTTGAGACCAGCCTGGCCAACATGGTGAAACCTCATCTCTACTAAAAATACAAAAATTAGCCGGCCATGGTGGTGTGTGCCTGTAGTCCCATCTACTCGGGAGGCTGAGGCAGGAGAGTTGCTTAAACCCGGGAGACAGAGGTTGCAGTGAGCTGAGATTGTGCCACTGTACTTCAGCCTTGGCGACAGAGGGATACTCCGTCTCAAAACAAAAACAAAAACAAAGCAAACAAACAACAACAACAAAAAACAACCGTAATTATGATTTTCTACAATATAGCTGATCATGACTGAAGAGATATCACAAATCTGCCAGAAAGTTTGCTTTGCGTTAGTCCCAAGGTTAATACTGCCAGAGATTCCCACGCATGAAACCTCCTGTTCTCTCTCAGTAGCTGGTAGTCAAGTGCCTTGATTAACTAGACGCTACTGTGAGTCAACTGACATTTGAAAGTCTCAATTCAGTATTTTAGGGGTATCAATGTGTCATGTACGAAAACATGGGTCATATGCAAGACGCTTGTTGCATGAAAGTTGAGGATAGTCCATAATAATAATACTAACACTTATTGAGCTCTTACTGCATGTCAAATGCTTTCCTTGGTTTACATCCACTGACCCTTATCTGTTATCAGCTCCTTTTTATGGATGATAACATTGAGGTGTAAAGAGGCTAGGTAACTTTCCCAGAGTTATGGGGCTTGGATTAGACTGGGGACAGTGTAGTTCCAGAACTTGTGGTCCTGACTGCTACCCTTCTGCCTCAATACATAATTAGATACATGCTTTAGGGGATTGAAAACTTAGAAAATCAATGAGGATAGAAGCCTCTTGTGGTGGAAGTAGTGGTAGAATGAAGTGGACTAAAGCCAGGCATCAGGAGTCAGAAGGGACAGGAGTCTGACCTGTTAGTCCACTCACAGGAAATGAGAATTGATGGGATTTTGTTAACAGTTCATTTAACTTAGAGACATTGATGATAAACTCCTTTACCCTACTGAAGAAGTCAAGAACACCGGCATCAAGATGGACCTTTCTCCTGAGACTTTCTCACTTCATCTCTTTCATATCTTTTTGATACCGTTGCTTTCACTTCTCATTTCCTTTCATCACCTGTCAGGCTTCATATTACAAGCAGAGAAACCTAGGCCTGGCTTCTCTTGTTCGAACGTTCCTTCACTTAATATTTGCCCCGGGAGTCTTGGCAACTAGGCTCGGTAATGGCAACCTGGAGGGAAAGAAGACCTGGTTCCCCCTTCCACCCCCAACCTCATTAAATATGATGCAGTTCCTACCAAGAGGCTTGGGGGCGGAGGCTGTGTGGGCAGAAGACACAGCTTCCAAATGTTCTTGTAAATATTCATAAAAACATGTTAGTGTTGCTAAACCCACAGCAAACGATAATCATCCATCCCCCTACACCCTGCATCTTTTTGCTGTTAATCCTTTTGTCTGCCTTGAATTCCTTCCCACAATTGCTTCTCCCCCATCCTGTGTTTTTGAATGGCTGCCAGATACCCTACCCCTAGCCTTTGCAGCCCTTCATGTGGGTCTACGGTGCCCTTTTCAAAGCAATGACCCTCTGCTGCCAGCTAGGGACACGAATGACACACACCATCCCAGGGATGTTGCTTCTGATCATCTTGGTTCCTTGCTCTTGGAGAACACAACAATTATTCTGCCCAGGAACTGATGGGGATTTCTGAGCAACCTGGCACATCTGAAACATTTTTCTGACTCATTGAGCTGGCATATACTGCTAGATCAGCACTGGCCCTGTTCCACACAGCCTGTCACCAACAGTGGGTGTTGTTGTAAGCTCTAGTTTTGATTGTGGCAAGATGGGCTCTGTGACTCTCCTCTTGTTCTGTTGAGTTCAGAAAAGGCATCTGGTCTCCATTCACATTACATTTGACAAGAGTCCAAAACCTAAATGAATGTTGCTAATAAAGAACTGTAAGGAAAAAACATGTTGAGAACTACTGAGTGTATTCAACACACATCAAGCTTTGGAGCAGGGGGAGGGGAAGGGAATGAATGTGCTGGGTTAGGATCGCCCGTTGGAGGGCAAGAGCTCCCGGCTCTGCCTGGCTCTGTCCATGAACTGTGCCTCAGTTTGCCTTCTTGACATTGTGGATGTTAAAAAAGTGCTTTATAATTCAGAAGAGACTGCGTGCGACCTTGTAAATGTTTAACTTTGCTGTTGCTCAATGAAGTTTCAAATGAGCTAGGATTGATTGAACAGCCACTCTGTGTCTAAGTCAAAGGTGGCCAAGGAGAGAATTTAGCCCCTGCATAATCTTCACTGGCTCACTGCCTCCAAATCCTTTGACATGGGTAATTGGCATGTTCTCCACCTTTTGTATAGTACATGCAAATATGGCCTAAGCCCATCTCCCTTTTATCTTTCTCAGGCATATCTCTTGCATGATAGACTGCATCATGGTGTCTGCTTCCCAGAGGAACTAACCAGCACAGCAGGAGAGTTTACTTTCTAAATGGAATTAGCTGGAGGAGGCTAAAAAATGTTAAGATGTGAAACTAAATTAAGCTAAATGTCAATGAAGCCACTATTGAACAATGATTATTTTCTGAGGCATCCTCTAAATACATGAGGCAACTGAATGAGGAAACTTTTAAAAGAATATCTTACATTTTAGAATCACTACATTATTACAGCTAAAGTTCTTATTTCAGGTCGTGTTTAGCTAACACAAAATGGCCAAATCTAGATCATCTTAGGTTATTCTGATAAAATCTTATTGTTTATGTATGAAATATTGTCTGTCTTTGTGTTAACAAATATATAAGGCATATGCTTTGCTCATCAAAAAGTGGTGTCACAAAAATAAGAAGGAAATATTCCCCCTGGATTTTTAAAAGTGCTTTGTCCAGAGAAAATTCCTACTGTCTTAATTTTTTGCAGAAATACTATGATGCAGGGAGTCTCTATGTTAACAGTGTTTAACTTTAGCCTATGACCTTAAGACCTTAATCAGTCTAGAGTAATGAAGACTGGGAAAGTAAATAAAAATACAAGTAATGAATATAAAGTGAGTAAATATGCAAATAATCAAATATGGTTCTTGGTAAATTATTTTGTGGTAGATAATCATATCTAAAATACGTCTCTTCATCAGGTAAAATGCTGGATCAAGAATTCAGAGTCGTAATTTGTCAAGCAAACATCTGGTATACAGTGTTGATGGAATATATAATAAAGCAATAACTTATTATTCAGGAAAAGCAGAAGCCTGCCTTTTTGGAATATGGAAAGATCTATGCTCAAGTCTAGCCATATCTATGACCACATCTGAACAAGCAAGGATTGGAACACAACATTCAGAACAGTCCTCAAATACCTCTGAGTATAAAAAGTCTTAGAGAAGTTGGAAAAGTAGACTGGCTGACTTACGGGGGAGAACAGTGGTGGGAGCAATTGCACAAGTGTTAAGTTCCAGGGGTTGGTGTACAGAAGGAGTGTACACAGGTCAGAACAGGAGTCCAAGAACCCACAACTTGTGTAACCTTTGGGGCTGCTAGTCAGGAAGGGCAGACAAGAGGAAAAATAGAGACAAGTCAAGGATGATGGCAATTGAAGAATGAGTTTCAAATTTGGATTGCAGCAGATCGCTAATATATTCAGCCTTTAAACCGATTTTTATGGAGTATTTATTTGTACCTGAACTTGTGCTAAGAGTTGCAGATACAAAGATGAAATAATGTGTTTCCTGCCTTTTAGTGCTGGAACAGAAAGCCAAATATTACATAACACAAGACAATAATCATATTATTAAGAAGGCACTAAAAATTGCATGGGTCCTTCTGGGGAGGCTCCCTCAACCCTAAATTCCCTTCCAGCTACCAAATCTCTCTCCATCACAGCTGAATTTCTATATTTGCTATCCCCCTTTCTTTATCTCTCATTCATTCCTCAACTCACTTCATGCTGGCTTTGGGCGACACCACTCCACCAAAATTGTTTTCAATTGTCTTTGCAAAATTCCAAGATAATCTTCAGTTCTTATTTTCTTGACCTTTTGGCAGGATTTGATACTCTTAATTATTCTTTTGTTTTCAGAAATACTCTCTTTCTTTGACATTCCAGGGCAGCATATTCTCTCCCACCTTACTTTCCATTCCTCTGGAGACCTTTCTTCCTCTACCCACACCTTAAATATTTGGGGTCTCCAGAGCTCTTTATAAATTGTTTCTACCAAAGTTAGTTCCTCACAATATTAATCACACTTTGTTATTTCTTTTCTTTTTCTTTTCTTTTTTTGAAACGGCGTCTCGCTTTGTCGCCCAGGCTGGAGTGCAGTGGCGCGATCTCGGCTCACTGCGAGCTCCGCCTCCCGGGTTCACGCCATTCTCCTGCCTCAGCCTCCTGAGTAGCTGGGATTACAGGCGCCCTCTACCACGCCTGGCTATATATATTTTTTTTTTTTTGTATATTTAGTAGAGTCGGAGTTTCACCGTGTTAGCCAGGATGTTCTCGATCTCCTGACCTCATAATCCGCCCGCCTCGGCCTCCCAAAGTTCTCGGATTACAAGCGTGAGCCACCGCGCGGCCACATTTTGTTATTTCATTTACTTTCTTGCCACTGCAAATTTTGTGAGACCAGGACTATATCATCACTGTCTTTCCAGTGCCTAGCACTGTGTGTAACATGAAGTTTGTGCTTAATCAATATTTATTGAGTGAATGAATAATTGAATGATCTGAGAACCTTAAAAGATGAGTAGGAATGGCACTAAAGAAAAGGTAGAGAGTTTTGACTGGAAGGCAGTTGAGCAGACGAGTGATATACTGAGACTTGAAGGTTAAATCACTCTAGCAACAGTGTGAAGGATACATTGGAAGAGGAGAGTTCAGAGCAATTGATGTTACAATATTCTTAGTGAAAAGGGTGATGGCTATAGAAATGAAGCAAAAGGCAATGGTTCAGGGGATCATTAAGAGGTCGAGCCAATAAACTTTAAAGATGTATTGGTAACTGGGGTAATGGAGAGAAAGAAATCTTGGATACCATGGATTCCTTCACTAGCACAGAAAGCACAGGAGAAAAAGCAATTTGGGAGAAAAGTTTAGTTTGGGACCCAATGAGTTTTAGATTCTTAAATGTTCCATTAGGAGCACAGAAGTTAAATTACATTGTAGAAGCTCAGGGACCATGTCATTTTAATCACATAGTTCATTCTACATGTTGGTGCTTGGTAAATTCTTTTGATGATTGATGCGATATCACACTGCCAATCCTGAACTCCTGTTCTCTTTAGGGGAACCCCTCTATACAAAGCCTGTGTGTTTATTTACTCACACCAATGAGGCTTTATGACTAGGTTGCCCTTTACATGAACGTTATCTATTTTTGCAGATGCTGTTTCAAAATTGATTAGTTCTCTGACTCGCCCACTGAAATCATCCAACCTATTGAAAAAGCAGAATGGGATGTGGATTATAGGGTTTCAGATAACACCAAGTCCCTAGTGAAAGGTATGTTATTTCATTGCTTTGTTCTGCTTTTGGAAACGTGTAGCTGTGTTTTCTTTTCACCAACTGTATAGGTCACAGCAATTTTTTTTTCCACTGGGAGTTACAAGCTATACGGAAGATTTCCAGAGTAGAGTCACAGTCTCACATAAATGCTAAATACAACTAATCAGGGTCGGAAGGTACATGGAGGGTAATTAGTAGGTTATATTTGGGTCAGTTTTAAGGTCATTTATGGATACTACAAGAAAAACAGACCTTTTGACTTTCTGTGGTGAAAAACGGAAATATATTTATCTTGTGTATTATAATACATGCACTGAAATGGATTAAAAGCATTTTTGATAATTTCATGTCTGTGTATATAAGATTGGTTAAAGAGCAAAACAATACATTGTACTGTATTCATAATAAGAGTATCAGCCTCAGTAACCAGATATTGCATAAATTTGTCCAATACGCCATAACTAGTGTCAGAGTTGACAAAAGGGGATTCTGACTCTTAGCTTACTAGGCTTGCTTTATACTTCTAAGGAGATAGTCATTTGGTAATCTTAAGCCTTCACGGTACAACTATTAACAAATAAATTCATTATAATAGGACATGTTTATCATGGATCTTACTTCCCATGGCTTGTGTGGGTTTTTGGAGGCTCCCTTGACCAATAGGAGCACCAAATGAAAGGAAATAATATTGACTCCAAGTGTGAAAGTGGAGTAGATATTTAGGAATCATTGAATATAGAGAAGGTGAACAAAGTGATGAATTACAGGAATGGATTAAAAACAAAGGCTGTAAAATCCCTTTCTTCACAAATTCCTACAGGCTGATCTCACCTACATCCCCATTGTTTCAACCACCATTCTGGTGGGAACAGATTTCTCCACACTTTCTCCAGCTAAAACCTTCTCTTTTGAACTCTAGAGCCACAAATCCAATTGCCTGTATCTACATCTAAATCAATTTCTGTCTAAATCTATAATTCATCAATATCTTTATCAAAATCTCAATGTGTTCAAAGTTAAGCTCATTATTTTCTCCCTAAAACTTCTTCTTGTTCCTGCTCAGATTTCTGATAAACCAAATATGTCCCAGGTATCCTCCTCCTTTTCTCTCTCTCCTTCATTCCTGAGAGCTAAACAATCACTTCTTAGAATGATTTTGGCTTAGAAATACCTGTGGATTCCCTCTTATTCCCTTCCACTGTCACTGTCTTAATTCAGGCCTTCATGATTTTTTTTTCACCGAATGACTCCAATAATCTCTTAATAAGTCTGTCACCTTTTAGTCTTTTCTCAGCTTCTCTCATAAATTCATTCCTTGACTCTCTACCAGAGTGTTTTATTTTTTTATTTATTATATTATATTTTTATTTTATTTTTTAATTATACTTTAAGTTCTAGGGTACATGTGCACAACGTGCAGGTTTGTTACATATGTATACATGTGCCATGTTGGTGTGCTACACCCATTAACTCGTCATTTACATTAGGTATATCTCCTAATGCTATCCCTCCCTCCTCCCCGCTCCCCACAATAGGACCTGGTGTGTGATGTTTAAAATACAAATCTGTCCACATAGCTCCCCACCTTAAAATCCTGCATACTTCCACTTCTCACATAAAATAGAGGCCATCTAGAGTGAACTCTCTTATCTTCCTATCAACTCTCAAGGTGTGTACAATGTATTTACAGTGTTGCATCTATGCCTTTTCTCAGCTTCCTTATTCGGGCCAAAGCCAACCTCTGAGCCTGTGATCTGTGTCCCTTTGCTCTCTGCCTCCTCAGAGCTCTCGGGACATAACCTCCAGCCACTCTCTTCATCTTCCACTTCTCTACTGCCTCATTCCCCTTAACAGGTGGAAACTCCCGAGTTTCCCTGATCGTAAACAACAAAAACCATTCCTCAGATGCAACAGGACCCAAATAGAACTCTGTATTTCCCCACACCATCTATGGTTAACTGCTTTTTGCCCTTCAAAACTTAGCTCAAGTTGCAACCCCTAACCCCCACTTTGTACTCTGCCGTCTTGCATATTTATCTATCAAACACTTCATGTGTCATAGTTGACTGTTTTCTTGCCTGTCTTTTCTATTAAACTGTGAGCTTTTTGAGTGTAGGAACTGGCATTCTATCATTATTACCAGCAGTTAATTAATTGATTAGTGAGTATAAATGTCAAACCATAAGCTCTGGTCTGGACACTCTTCTTATTTTTGAAAAGTTTCTATTTTAAATTCTCAAATTTAATCAATTCAGATTTCCTATACTGCTGTCTCCAGCCCCCACTTCCCTAAGGGTTGTGTAGGTTTCAGGCAGGTTATGAAGTACTGATGTAAATGAGGGTGGGGGATGGGATATGTTTGGTCCCTAATTGTCCAGTCTGGCATCCCTGAGCCCCCTCACTCCTGCATGGTCTCCATTTACTGATCATTCAAATGGCTACACCTTCCTGATCCAGATCACAAGCTATGCTGGCCTGTTCTCTCTTGACTCCTTCTGTCTCCTCTCTGTGCACATGTAACTGGAATTTCTCTTATTTCCTCTTCTCCCTGAGATTAGGACAGGGATTTAGCAAGGAGCATGACTTCTTCTTAGGAAATACTAATGTCTTAGGTTTCTTAGTTTCTTCTCTCTCTCTCTTTCTTTGCCCCAAGGAATTAGATTTTAGATCAGATTGGCTTGACCTTAGCTTCCAAATCTGTTGGCATAAATATTATGCTCTGAGTCTTTCAGGGATTAGGATTTTGAAACCTCAAACCCTACTTTATTAATTCTGATGCTTTCTTCTGAAAAACAGAATGCCTAACTAAAATGTAGCCTCCATAGTAAAAAGATTTAATGATATTATATAAGAGGAGGTGGGGACAGGGGACAATTCTTGGGTTGGTTTATAGCACAGCCATGTCAATTATGATTCAGGCTTTTTCCTTCTCTCCACTCCTCCATCCTTGGTATATTGGTTTGTTTTGCAAACTGTTTTCTCATGGTCTCAAGATGGCTCCCTGTCTCTTTCTGTATTCTCATTAGGGAGGCACATATAATATATCATGTTACACTTTTAGAAGAAGAAAATAAGATAGTATAGGATCAAATTGTAGATGATATGGTAGTATGTAAAGTATTTCCAACCACAATAAACAAGGAGATTAAATGATCAGTGCAACTTCAATGTAACAAGTGACATTAGCATAAACAATGTATCTACATTTGTCCAACATTCAGAGACATGTATGAAGGATTTTATTTAGTTGGCATATATAAAACTTCTCTACAAAATGCACATATTACTTAACTGCTATGTAGGCTACATGTATATATTGCTAATACATAGTAGTCAACAAAATCACCAAAGAAAAATTTAAAAAAAAAAAAAAGAGAGAAAGAACTTGTCCAAGATGTAATCCCAAAACCAAATGCATTGGAAACTCATACTCCTATGTGAAGATTCAAATGTCATGCTTTGGCATAAATGATACTACACAGGTTTTCTGATGAAGTTTTACCTGCACCTTCATCAGCTTACTCTGCTTATGATAAACGTGTTCCTACTTTTGCTTACTTATAAAGCATTTTATTTCCATTTTTTAAGTAGTCCTCTTAGACTCATCTTTACCTCTCTGAGATCAACCTATAGGCTGCCAAGCCAAGTCCTGTAGCAGCCAAGATTCAAGGCATCTGGTCTCTTTTCATAATCACATCGAATCCCTGGATAGCTATATATTTTACTCCAGAAGGAGGAAATTGTTTATATCTGGCTCTCGTCCTTCCTTAGTTTGCATTAGAACCAGAAAATTATGCATTCTTGAGTTGAACCAACTCACAAAATAACAAATGAGTAATGATACTTGGCTCCTGTTTTTCCTTTTTAATTTTAAAGGACATAATGTGTGTTATCTTAGAGAATGTCAGTTTGCTGATTCAAATTTGGCCATGTGGTTGAATCCAGCTGCCCTTTATAACTCTACCTTCTACATATTTTGGATTTCTTTCACATTCCAAATAACATCAGTGAATGCATTTTCAAGGCCAAAATTGGGAGGATTCCTGCCTGGATTCTTGTTGAGAACTATTGTAACCTCAGAACTATCTTCTGTAGGCCATGACTTTTTTTCCTCCCCGTCATATTCCAGAACTAATGTCTTAGGTTTCTGGGGCATGTAGGATCCCTTACACATTACCTGCCAAGGAGATTGTCTAGCTGAGAATTAACCCAAATGCATGTATTTTTATAAAGTTTCAAAAATGAGCTCCTAATATTATCCTTTGTCAGTCATCTACTTATTATTTATTAGATTTCTATAGCACCTTTTCTGCAAAGAGCTCAATGTATCTTAAACACATGCTACAATGCACTTTAAGTAGGTGTTACCGAATTTGGCATTATATGTGAGAAATACTGCTAAAATTATGAATTCCAACTGCAAATTATTGAAGGAATAAAAGCAAATTTCAGCATCATTTTAAAATGATATATATATGCATATATATATATATATATATATATATTTTTTTAAACGGGTCTGTTAGCCCTGTCAGAACCTCTCTCCAAAAGAATTGCAGGGTTATATTTGAAACAGTGAACACTATCTATAAATATAGGCGCTTAACCGGTATTTGAAATGTTATGCAGCTTTCCTGTTTGCAAAGGTTCTGATGTTTCCTTTGATTTCTAGAAGTACAACAACAGCCATTTCCATCAAAATGTCAAGTGACAGGCCCAGTAGTCCTTGGATGTTTATTAGGTTGGACTTACAGGGGCTCCCCATTCTTTCACAGGTAATATGCTATTTATTTTCTTTCCTTTTGCCATCGGTGTTGACTGAGCACAAGAGAGCTGTCATCAATGAACTGTCCCCTCAACAGCAGAAGGAGGAGAGCATGAGGGTAATGGAGGAAATTACTATGCCCTCCCTTCTTGGAAGAGAAAAATAAATACTTTATAATCTTTAAGTTAGAGGTAATTCAAAAAGTCAGAGAAAGGCAATGCTGTCCAATTTAGAGACATTTTCTCTTTCTTTGCCATAAAATACCACTCCCTCCCCAAACTACAACAATAATAAAAGAAACCCCACAAAGAACCAACTCTGACCTCCCCATCCTAGATATCCCAAATTGTGGGCTTCAGTTGCATTCTGCCCTTTTCTTTTCTTCCTTCTCCTTTTTACTTGGGTGGATTGCTTTCAGTTGGGGCAGGCTTCATTCCACATGAGCTTTGAAATCATATCCCTGGATCTGTATAGAACGGCAGTAGTTGAAGGTATTAGTAGCAGCCTTCCATGGTAATGCTGTCATTAGATCATTATGACTATTCTAAGGTTCTGCCTGTGAGCATGGCATGGATTTTATATTTGGAAATAAAATCCTCCCGGGATACCACAAAGCTGCACGCCGGCCTTGCCCCTTCTCGCAGGCCGTTAGGATTGGCTGCCCTGCCTTGGTCTTGTGTTACGCAGGAATAAGTCCCGCCGTGTTTGTTTCACATAAGAACCCCTTCAATTTGTTTATAATGATCTGAATGATATTATTAGGTGAACAAAGCCGCTCAATGGTGACATTTATTAACCAGTCATATCATCTGTGTTTAAATCTCATATTACATTTCAGGGATATTGTGTGAACCTAACTCCAGCATAACTTTTCTTTGGGGACCATTGCTTTGTATTGAGTTTAAAATAAAATAGAACGTAGACAGCAGATTTTATTTCCAGGAGAGCATTTCACTTAAGAGGTTTAGACTGAGCCAGATTATGTATAGAGGCCCACAGGAAGGTGGATGTTGCAACTCTTCAAACTAGCACTCGCTCTGTCTCTGTCTGCATGAGTTAGGAAGCATGTCCCTTTTAAAAGAGATACGGGAATTGGAATGAGCAGTGCCATGGGTGTAGAGCAGAGGTGTCAGAGAATGAATGGAAGAAAACCACGTGTATGAAAATGAATTTTGTGTGTGGTCTGGGAGAATGGTGGATATGCTATGACCACCTCCATGGGAATGAGTGTGCACGTGTGGGACAATGCTCATTGTCTGGGAAGAAGGCAGGCAGATTGCGGTGATGGTGGCTAGGCATGCAGGTGAAATAGAGCATGGTTAAATTAGAATGTGATTGAAGAATGGCAGCCTGTTTATGTAAAAACAAGGAAGGTTGACATATGTGTATGATTTTGAATGATAATAGAATGATATACTTAAACAATTTTTATGATGGCAAATTTCAACTATTGCACAAGAGGAGAGATAATAGTCTAATAAACTCTCATATACCCATCATTCATCTTCAACAATTAACTCATGGCCAATCTTGTTTAATCTTTACTACTCCTCTCCCCCATTCCTGAAGTATTATTTTGAAGCAAACCCAAGACACCATACGTTTGCATCCATAACTACTTTTGTATGAGTCTGTAAAATATGAAGAATCCTTAAAAAATCATCACCATCCAATAAAAATAATCATTAGTATTAATTGAAATTAATACTAATTCCTTAATATGTCATCAAATAGCTAGTCAGCCTCCAAATGTCTCTGATTATCTCATTTTTTAAATGGTTAGTTTGTTCAAATCCAAATATCAGGAAGGTCCTCCTATTACCTTGGGTTGTTATGTCTCTTATAAATCTTTTAATCCATAAGTTCTTCCTCCATTTCTTTTTGTTTCTTGCAAATTATTTATTGACGAAAATTGAGTCATTTTCTCTACAGAGTTTCACATTTTGGATTTTGTTGATTGCGTTCTTTTAAAATTTCCTGTGAAATAGTATTTAGATTTAGAGGCTTGATCTCATTCAGGTTTGATAACCTGAAAAGAACACGTCATTGATGATACGGTGTACTTACATTAAGAGGCATACATGTCTGGTTGTTTCTATTTTGGGGGATTTTAGCAGCCACTGATGCTCATTGCCTCAATCTGTTATTGCATTAAGCGTTTGTGACGTGGGGCTTTCTTCACTTCCTTGCTAGAACACATCTATAGGGAGAAACTTTTCCACAATAATGATTAGATCTTCCTGGGATACAGTTCATACAAGAAAGCAGGTTATGTGCTTGATTGTTTCTCTTTATGTAGACGGTCTCATAATATTCTCTAAGATCAACGCGATTTGTTTCCCCTCATACCATTATGAATGTGTGGATGTTTATATTTGATTAATTTTAAGCCATGGAAATTATTATTATGTTGTTGATCCTCAAGTTGTCCCATTTTGGGGAACCTTTTCAAGTTGGCTTCTAAGATCTTTGACGTAGCAGCTTTTGAGAACTTTCCTGACTTTTGGCATAACCACATGTTCCACGCTGAACTTGTACATTTCCTGTCCAAACCTAGAATCAATCATTTCTTCAAGGAGTCCTGGTCCCTTTTAGTGGAAAATGGGAATTAGGGGTATTCAACACTTCTAGTTGGCAGAAATGGTATATATATTTTTTTGGATTAAGATTTGTCAACATTTTTGAAGTACATTGTGTTTGTTTAAATCACATCTGCTCAATGATGATATTCACAATTGTATCAGGTTACATGATTTTGCAAAGAACAGAACATCTGACCCATGCTGATATGAAAAAATAAGAAAATTTCTTCTTCTTCTTCTTCTTTTTTTTTTTTTTTTTTTTTTGTAACTGAAGAGTCCAAAGATAAGATTGGGTTCAAGTGAGGTTTCCAATTTCTTTCTGCCTCTGCTATACTTTTCTTATTGTTGGCTCCATCCTAAGACTAGTTCTCCTCATGGTCCTGAGATAACTGCCATCAGCTTCCAGGACTACACATTTCCACATTTACAGCCAACAGCAAAGAGCATCTTTGTCTCTTCCTTTCCAGAAATAATCCTGAGGTTCACTCTGAATGGAAGCCTTTACTCAAGTCACGTGCTCAAGGCAGAGCCAGTCACTGATTAGCTGGATGGAATGTGCTGATTGGTTTAACATAGGTTGCGTATTTGACTCTTGGAGTTGGAGATGATAAGTGCTTCCCTTGAACCACCTGAGTCTTCGAATGTAAGTTGGAACTGTTGAAAAGTGGAGATAGGAAGGCAGGAAATGGATTCTGGGGAGGGGCCAACAAATACCCGTTATTACAATGTAGAATTTGTTCTCTTCATCTATCCATCTATCAATTCAGCTATTCATGGTAACCTATTCATGATAACCTAGGCACTATTTTAAGCCTTAGAGAGGCAAAGAGAAGTAAAACATAATCTCTGGCATCAGAAAATTTGTAGACCAATAGAGTTAGACATATCCTTATAACAGCCAGAAAAGAAAACTGTACAAGGTGCAGTGGGATCCAAAGGAGGAAATAATCATTTTGACTTGGGAAGAGGTCTTTCCAATGCAAAGATTTTATGATCTGTCATTATTTTATTATTGGTTTGTTATATTTCTTAGAGTCTACATTGGCAGACTTGAACATCAAAATATTGTAAAAATAATATTCTTTCTCAGTAGTGGATTCAACCAGAAAATTATTTCACATCTATAGCTAGCATAAAGGTACCAGAAATATAAGAATTCGTCTCTGGGGTTCTTTTCTCATTTGGCCAGAGAGAGAGAGAATATTAATGCTGTCTCGTAAATGCAAGAAACCTCTGTGGTTAATGCAAAGTTGTTGATCTTTCTAAGTTGGTCCAGAAACCATTAGAATGTTATATATTTGTAGTTTAAAAGAAAACAAATTGTCAAATCCTCATTGTTCCTTTGGGTTGACCATTAGTTTAGGTGCTGTGTTTTGGATTATAATACCAAACTTCTCTACCACATGAATTACAACACAGCAGAATTTGGTAAGTTGATATCTCTTAAGTCTCATCTAAGTAAGTCTCCTCTTAAAGAGCAAAAATGGTCTCCTGTAGGGAAGTCCCGCAGCAAAATCTCTGGTTATGAAGTTTACAGTAATAAAAAGATAATCAATTAGGCAATAAAATTTAAAATAGCCTGATCAGCTGGGAGCAATGGCTCACACCTGAAACCCAACACTTGGGGTGACTGAGGTGGGAGGATCATTTGAGTCCAGGAGATTGAGACCATCCCGGGCAACATGAGGATACCCTGTCTCTACCAAATATACAAAAAATTAGTCAGGTGTGATGGCATGCACCTGTGGTCCCAGCTACTCAGGAGGCTGAGGTGGGAAGGTTCCTTGAGCCTGGGAGGAGGAGGTTGCTGTGAGCTGAGGTTGCATCATTGCACTCCAGCCTGGGTGACAGAGCGAGACTTTGTCTCAGAAAATAATAACAAAATGAAATTAAGTAAAATAGGCTGATTCATGTTAGTAGAGATGGAATGGCAAGACTACTGACTAATTTAAAATGAAACATGCTTCCAATCTAGTTTACTAAATACTATTATGAAAGGCTGTAATGATGGTTACCTTTTCTATTTTTGCCAGCTGGTGTGAGAATCTAATAACAAATTACAATCACAACTTACTCCACATAATAACAACTTTATCTTTTAAATCCACAAAGTGTCACCTAATTTTTTTTAATCATTAAAGTGACCCACGCATTCTTTTCTCAGCCTGTTTTTCATCACTGAAGTGATTGGGACTTGTTAATTGACCATACTCTGCCTGAGTCTCCCATTCACTTTTATGACTTATTAACTATGATTTATTAATATAATATCTTGGAGACCCACCAGATTGTACTGCAGAAGGCTTCATTTTAGTCAGGTTTGCTGACCAAAACTTGAAAGGGTTGTGTGTGGGGAGGTGGACGCAAACAAGCCAACAACCTCAAACCTAAACCCAACCATCTGTGCTATTTGATGGGGCGTTGCTGACTCTGAGCATTAGTCCTGGCTGAGAGTTACCACTGGGTACAATTGTTTATGCTGTGCCACAGGGGAAAGCAGACAATACCACACAATCAAAGCCTTCACACTCAAACAGACATCACACTCCCTAATTATATTTGTCTGACAGATTATTATAATTGTACATGGCAGGTAGTGTAAAGCAGCTCCTTTTTACAGCCTAAATAATGTGGCACATTCTGCATACTTGAAATCAACCTTGCAGAAGGTAAATTATGAAAGCTAAATGCACATTGAGTGTTTTTATTTACTCTTTCAGTTAGCATCTTATGTGGTGCTAGACAGCAAAAGAGCATTACCTTATTTTGCCTGGTACTATTTCATTTAACACTTTGTTGTGCAAAGTTTCTTTCTAGCTGACAGCATTTTTTATTTTGGCATACTCAGGACAACTCCAGCAATGACTGTATATAAGGCTGTTCCCCACACCCAAACTGACCAGATCAGCCTGTGCTAAGTCAGCATGAGGATAAAACACATTTCTTACCAAAAAACAAAAACTAGATTATGAACCCAATTCTACGCTTCGTTTCTTCAACAATGAGAATAAACCAACTTGGGAAATAGTCCTTCAGTTGTTTGCATAATCTAAGACTGTTTCTGATAGCATTGTGGGCTAAGGGACCTGTCTGTGGGAAAATCATCTAGCTCTCGCCATGTCTGATTGCTTTTTCCTTCCAAGCATGGGAGGACTACATTTCTCTACCACTTTACAGTTGGATGGGGGCACGTTGACTAGTTTTCGCAGTTGGTTGTGGGTGGAAGTGACATACATCATTTCCAATACTAATATGTACTTAACAATGTGAGGCCCTCTAGCACCCCCTCTGCTGGTGACTGAGGCTACTGCACATTCCAGAAGGAGCGGCTATTATAAGATAATACCTCTGTCACCTCCAGTCCCTGAGTAACTAAAGCCGAGCCCCTGATGGCTGGCTTCAGATATGTACAGTTAACAAGAAACAAACCTTTGTTGTGTGAAGCCACTGAGAAGTGGGTTTTTAGTTTGTGACTTCAGCATAATTTAGCCTATCCTGACTGATACATGAGTCTTCAATATGTGATTTGTCCATGGCAGCCATATTTTACAGTAGAGTTGTGACTATTGTATCAATTTGCCATAGTTTCTACAGTATGATTCTTTTGTCCCAAAAGTATACATGATAAAATAATAAAAGTTACCTTACATTGAGTACTTGACAAATGTTTGCAGACCGAAGTGCAGTGGTGTGATCATAGCTCCCTACAGCCTTGAAGTCCTGCACTCAAGTGATTCTCTTGCGTCAGTATCTAGGACTGCAGGCACATGTCACCATGCCCTGCAAATTTTTTTTTTTTGTAAAGATGGGGTCTCACTATGTTGCTCAGACTAGCCTAGAACTCTTGGCCTAAAGCAGTCTCCCTGTCTCAGCCTCCCAAAGTGCTGGGATTACAAGCATGAACACTGCACCCAGCTCTAGGTATTGTATGCTGGTTATGTACTTTTTGGTGAAGACTCATAAAAATTTACAAAACGAGATAATGCAGGTTAAAGCAGATAGATAAGTGCTCTCCTAAGTTCACACAGAAGCACTGTTCAAAACCAGTCTTGTCTAGCTCCAAAGTCTATACTTGTTCCATTTCACTATGCTGGCTTTATTTGTTAACTGAAACAGTGAAGTGGATTAAAAGTAAATATATAAAAAGTAAATATAAAATGTAAAGGTTTCTGCATTTCCCAACATTTTATAACATTCTATTTATTTATTCCTTCATTCAGGTATTCATTCAGTTATATGTCTACCTCCAGTCAGGATGACTGGATTTGAATCCCGTCCCTGTCTCTGCTAACTCTGAGATTTTTAAGCATATTACTTAATCTGTTTCCTCATTTGTAAAAGAAGATACTAATATTTCTTACCTCATGGGATTGTTGTAAGTATTAAAAATGTAAATATATTTAGAGCGGTACCTGACATGCAATAAGGTTTAGGCTGGGGCTGGGACTGGGGTGAAGCAAGGGAGGCACCCAGAGTGCAAAACCGAAGGAGGCGCTTTCACAACACTGAGAGTGAGTGTCTCCTTACATTTTGTTCCCCAGGTGCTTCTTCTGTCTTACTCAAGTCCCGATCTTGGCTGAGCTGTTAATATTCATTCATTTATGTATATTTCATTGTGAAACAGCATGAGGAGAGTTTTGGTATGCACGCAAAAATGGGGATGATTAGAATTCCTACCCTTGGAGCTTTTGTGAGGATCACATGAGATAATTCACTTAAAGAGCTTAGCATGGTGTGTGACACACAGTAGATAAGAAATGTACCTTAAAGAAAGAGAGGGCGATGGACTAGGTGACCTGCAATGTCACCTCCCAGCTCTAAAAATCTGTATTCCCAGTTAGACTTGACCAGTTAAAATATTGTTATTACTGATAGCTGCCTTGAAGAAAGGTGGCACCAACATTTAGCAGTATGACTCTGTGGGGATGGGATCATTATAGAATACAGAGAAAACATGTTCTCAGTCTTCAGGGGCTCACAATCAGGCTGAAAAAAGGCAGGTGAATAAGTAAGACATATTCTCATACATATGTAACAACACTATCTATATCCAAATACACTTTCCATGGGGAATGGCATGCTGTTGAGATGGAACTCTTTGGAAAGCTGCTTTTCCTTCCAACCAGTCAGGGAAGATTTTTGAGGCCAGCTTTGAGTGTTCTTTGAAGTACTTAGGAGGAGAAGGCCATTGTTTAGTTTGATCGGAGTTTTGGAGGGTGTTTGAAGGCTGGGAGATGGAATGGGTGGAGCCTTTGGTTTAGAGCTGAACCAGTGAAGAACTGAGAAATAAGGGCAGATGTAGTGTAAGTGAAATGATGGGATAAAAGGTCATAGGCTGGCATGAGGAGACACAAGGGAAGTATTGGATGAATGTTGATGAACAGGGCCTAAAATGTCATGAGGGAAGTGATGGGAAAATTATTAACATAACTGTTCATTTGCTTATCTCAATTATCAAGATGAGTGTCTTGCATAACTGATATCTAAGGGTCACGTAAGGACAGAACTGCTAAAAACCTTGGGATTTGGCCCTGACTGGTACAATTATTTTTGTGTCCAGAGAGACTCATTAGATTTTCTTCTTATCAATCAATCAGTCAACAAGCTGAAAAAGTTCACATACCGTTCAAAAGTAGAGTGACATCTTTATATAACATAAATTAAGTACTGATTCTGTACTTAATATCTGAGGAAAATATAGGAAAAACATAAACATTTCCTTGTGGCTTTGGCTTTGAAGTCAAGACATACCCAATGTAGATTCTGAAATATTTCTGTCTCAGCATGTGGCACATTGCAACTCATACAATAGGTGCTTAATAAATATTTCTTGAGTGAATCAATAGATAAATGAAAATCGTCTTTGGATTAGGTGGAAGTAATTGTGCAGTGCGTCTTAAGCGTGTATACTTTCTCATATCATATTTATTCTAAGGTTGTTGTTGCAGAAGAAAATAGAGGTATATATGAAATACCCTTATGGAATTACAGAATAAAAACGCTAATTGATGTAGATGCAATTATTTTGAGGAGCTTTATTTTGAGCGATGTGTGTGTAATACATCCTTAAAATTAAATAGAAGTCGACGGGAAAGTCTGAGTCACTAAATTTGCAAGAGTCAGGGGCTTTAAGAAAGCTGCAAAATGTCTTGTGAGGAGTGGGGGATGGTCAGACTTTGGTATTCAAAAAGAACTTGCTGTAAGTTTATTACTATCTTAGGTTGTGGAGGCACCTAAATACCCAACCACAGGCAGCATAGTGTTCCTTAATGGAATATTATATAGCTATTAAAGTATTACTGCAGTTGGAGAATATTTAATCACATGAAAAGACGTTAACCAGACATTAAGTGAAAAAGGTAATTTAAAAATCAGTATGTGTCAGATGAACCTATTAAAATATGCATGGCAGAAGCCTAGAATAATAAGATCTGAAATCAGTAGCAAGGATTATTTTTGAGAAATAGACCCATAGATTTCTTCATGCTTGTTTATATTTTCCAATTTTTTTTTTTACAGTGAGCCCATATCTTTAAAAATGCTATTAAATTATTTCTCAAAATAGAGACCCAAAAGGACCCACTGAGACTGGATACACTACTCTCTCTCTGTTTCCATGTTGAATTCAATGTCAGCCTCCGGTTTCCTCTGCAACTTGAATTTACCTATGCCAACGATTCTCCCCCTTGCTCATGCATTGATTCTATGTCTACTGCTGTTTGCATATCACCCACTTAGCCATAGATTTTACTTCATAATCCAGATTTATGAACTAGATATCACACCTGCTTTCTTATATCTGAAAATATTTTTGG
The DNA here is from genome assembly GCF_037993035.2 of Macaca fascicularis. Classification (NCBI taxonomy): domain Eukaryota; kingdom Metazoa; phylum Chordata; class Mammalia; order Primates; family Cercopithecidae; genus Macaca; species Macaca fascicularis. The sequence goes on along the minus strand of NC_088381.1, from coordinate 98,187,002 downwards.
TTCCATGAATATTCATGAATATAGCTTATTGTTGTCTCACTCTGCCCCATGGCCTTCAGTAGGACAAGGGCAGTTTCCAAAATGATAAGGCAACATGGTCTGTGAGAATAGTATCCTTATTGATAGATGCGATAAAAGACTGGAAGATGGGAGAGAAGACTATTGTAGGGGTCCATTTCTACTGACCAGAGCCTGTAGAAAGGTCAAATTAGGCTACTTATCATTTTAAAGAAAATGATTTGATTTGTTTTCTTAATACAGGGTAAGTACCACTGTCAACACACATAGCGTTTTACATTATGAGCTTATTAAAATAGTAAATCTGTGGAGAACATTCAAATCTTCGCACGATTATGCTTGAACCTAATGTACAAGTGAAAATAAGCAATGGTAATAACATCATACAACAAGGGAGACAATTTCTCAGCCTGCAGGTACAAAACACCATCACTGATTGCCCAAGTGTTGTGCCAGCTCCTTTTTATCTGTCTGCTTGCTGTTTTTCATTCAAATTATAACACCTTTTCCTGCAAGATAAATTAACAGTTTTTTTTTCCCCTAGTTTTAAGTTTAGTTCATTCGAAAAGCTTAACATAAAGTAGCGTCATTAGGCTTTGGTAACAGGCCAAATTTAGGCAAAGCAGATACAAAAATACTCCATGTAAAATAAAAATTCAAATGTGGGCTGCATGTGTGGAGCTGCCTGATTGCTGTATTTATGAGGGCCTACAGGTTGGTTTTAATTTCTTCCTGCATTCATGATTCCCTGTTTTTATTTTTATTTTTTACAGTTTTTTTCTCTTACTGTGGGGGTTTGTATTTGGCTTTCACTTCCCCTTCCTGGTCCTTTTTTAATGAGGAAATGAAGTTTTTAAGTCACCCATTAGCAGTTTTTTTTGAAAGGTAAAAAGTGTCCTCTGCTCTTGAACAGCCACTAACTGATCTAAGGCAGAAGTTGCATCTTGGCTTTGAAGAGGTATAGGTGAGCATCTTGGTTTGGAGGTAAAAAATGGAGAGCACGATGGAATAAAGTTGGTGAATGATCATCATCTAGAGCCCAAAACTTTTCATTTCAAGGCACAAAGCCCCACACAGCCATGCCTTTCAAACAGGCATTGCCTTCAAAACGTATCTAGGCTGGGGAGGCAAGGATGGCAAATGTTATCTCAGGTGGAGGACATCTCAGTACCTTTCCTGACATCATGGTTGGATACGCTGTTACTTCCCCAACGTTATAAGAGTTCCGTCTGTGATTCAACACCTATTATTAGATATCTACTATGAGCAATCACTGACGATATGTGTAAAAAAGCAAGATGCAGGGTTCTATTTTCAATGTGTTTCTAATCCACACACATTAATACCATAACGTTGTGTATGACTTTACAGGTTTGTCCATCGTATCTGCACAATAGTCCTAACGTGCAGGTAAAGCAGATACAATGGTTTTTAATTTATAGATGATAAAATTGGATCTCAGAGGGGGTAAGTTGTCTAGGATGGCACAGCTAGTAAATGTCATAATTAGGACCCAACATCAAGTCACCTGATTTTGAGTCTAGTTAGCTTACTGGTCCTCACCTGTGTGGGGTTGGTTTTAGCCTATGTTTAAGAGTTCATTGCTGGTGCCTTCAGGGTTTAGACAGCTGTCACCCACTCTGTACGTATTAGACTATGGGAGAAAGTGAGGTGAAGTGAGTGAGAGGGCAGTCTTATAAATATAAATATTTAAGTGCATATATGTGCATTTTCTCAGGTTTTAAAACCATTCCTGCCCTACTCAGCTGACCCTACCAATTTGGAAGCACTGAGGTGGATGTTTCCATGAGAAATAACAACCTAAGGCAGGGTGCAATTGCTGCCATGTGGGAAATAGAAAATCGGAATGCTGTGAATTCAGGACCAGAGATGTCATTTCTGACTCAGGAGGTCAGGAAACTCTTTTAGAACAGGTTAGGCCTTCATGATGGCTAAGAGGAAGGTGTGATTCAAGGAGTTCCTGAGACTAAATACTGAGAGGGGCTCAACTGTGGTTTTCTTCTGAGTGCCACCAGTGGCTAGCTGTTTGACCTTAGGCAAGTCTTACAATCTCTCTGAGCTTCAGTTTTCCCATCTATAAAATGGGGATAAAATGCCCACCGCACCGGGATGCTGTGGGGATTAAACGAGAAAACACATGTATGTGTCTAGTGCCTGTGCAATTGCAGCGCTCAACAAAGAGGAATTCCCCTCCCCTTCTCTAAGTTCTAAAAAAAAGAAAAAAGGAACTTTCCCTAATTCTATGAAAACTACCTTTCCCACCTTAGCAACAATGCCATTGTTACCTCATCTACGGAGTTCTATCTGTCTTTTAAGGCCTCTTTTAGAACTTTCATTCTCTGAAAGTTCTCAATGCTTCTCTCCCTGGAATGTCCTTTTGTCCTTTCAGAATTCCCGTAGGATTTCCCAGTTTTCTCTCTCTGGCTCTAAGTCCACTTCATTCCAGGTTGCATTCTGTCCTATCTACTTCCTATTTGCAAGCTTGTCTTTACATCCCTGCAATCCCTGGCACAAGTCCTTGCTTTTATTCGCTTCTGAACAAATTCTAGGGTCTTGATGCTCTCTTTGAGTCTGAAATGAAGGCCCCCTAAGTTAGTTTCCTTGAGTTGGGGACTTGCTCCAATCACTTGGGATTTTTTTTTTTTCTAATCTGTAACAGTTACACTAATCGGATTTAAAACTGACTGAACACTTTTATTATAGCCTGCCAGAGGTATGCATTAAAATTTAACACTGTTTCCTCTTTGAACAGAAAGAAGGTACTTATGGCGTGATTATATAGGATTAGAATTTTTCATTAAAATGGATTTTAAACACTTCAGCAAGTAAAAGGCAGAATCCTACTTAATGAGTTTTTAAAGGTAGTGAAAGTAAGCAAAGTCGCACAGAACCGTTTCTCCTCCCCTCACATAAAGCCCCTCTTTCACTGTGATGTACCGTGCGCATATCATGGCCTTATGACTTGTCAAGGGGTGCTATTTGCACAGAGCAACAGAAGACAAAGCCTGTTATAAAACTAAGGAAAGATTATACAGAAATCTAAGAGCAGATCAGAATGCTTCACAACCTTGAGGATGGAGAATATCTGAATTATAACCAACGTGATTTTACAAACTTGACACTTCGAACCGAGGAGGGTACTTTATGATTTGTGATCATCTTAAGAGGCTTAAAGCCAAGCATTTCTATAGAAAGCTAAAGGTGGTCCAAGGATTTGAAGGCAGTTACTGAGATCTGGAGTCATTGGTCAGTGTGACTCACAGTGGAGGATGGGGGCCTGGAACCTTCCCTGTGAGACCTGGTTCTTTTGGAGGTTGGCAGTTGTAGTGCCATTTAATACTGCCCCAGTGGCCACGTGCAGATGCAGAAGCTGCAGATTGCAAAGCTCAGGCCTCTGAAAACAGGAAATCCAGCCAAAATATTTAACCAAGTAATTTTATCACTGCCTTTGAAGGGCTATGGTATGCATTTTAGGTGGGTTCAGGAGCACACGTATATCAAATAAAGGACTTGGGTTGAAATGAATCTGCCTCAGATCTGTTACCTAGCAAGATCTAAAGAGTCAATTTTCTAGGCATTTCTGAAACAGGAGTTGTTGGAATCGGAGCAAGTCTGCTCAGCGGCAACAGTTTAAGTTTTCTCTGATGTGAACTTTGATAGGAACAGAGTGGCTATTGGAAATGTTGTGTGTACATTCTCATTTACGGCTAATTAGAAATATTTTTGTGACTGGATTTGGGGAAATGTGTCATGGGTGTTCACACACTGCAGTGCACAGTTAATAAGAATTGGCACTAAAGTCACATGTATCATACTTGGAAGCAAACTTTGATGAAGAAACACTTTCAGAATTGTTGTGTATACATTCTCATTTATAACTAATTAAAAGTTTTTTTATCTGGTATCCAGGAAATGTGACATGAATGTCAGCAAAATGTACTATACTAACAGTTACATTTCAATTAAGAAAAATAAAATCACTAACATGAACTTGCATGCCTCATGAAGAACTAGGGTGACCAGAAAGCTGGGAAGTGAATTCTTCAGGCTAGGTAGGACACCTTGGGGAAAGGGAGAGTTTGTCAGACCTACACTATCCCACCAGCATCCAACTGGACTCTTTGAAGCATTTTATTCTTTTCTTTTTCTACTTCCCTCCTACTCTTCCTCCTCCTGTCTTCTCTCTCCCTAAACCGTTTCTGTTTTCCTTCTTCCCTCTCTTCCTCCAACTCTGTCTACCCTCTTTCTTCCTTCTCTCTTCTTCTTCTTTTTTCTTCTTCTTTCTTTCTGGAAATAGAAGCTGCCTTAGCTGCCAGAGTAGAATGGCTATGTATGGATGTTCATACAGGCCATGACTACGGTGAGGCATATCTTCCCTCCCTGACAAACTAAAGGTTGTAGCATTTAAGCCCTTCAGTTTTCCCATTTTAACAATCAATTAAAAATAAATTATAACAGCTAGCCTTTGTGTAGCATTTACTATGGACCAGGCACCATTCTAAAAACTTTACCTATAGTTTTCACTTAATTTTCTTTCTGTTTTTTCCAGGCTGGAGTGCAGTGGTGTGATCTCTGCTCACTGCAACCTCCGCCTCCCAGGTTCAAGTCATTCTCCTGTCTCAGCCTCCCAAGTAGCTGGGATTACAAGCGTGCGCCACCACACCTGGCTAAATTTTGTATTTTTAGTAGAGATGAGGTTTCACCATGTTGGTCAGGCTAGTCTTGAACTCCTGACCTCATGATTTGCCTGCCTTGGCCTCCCAAAGTGCTGGGATTACAGGCGTGAGCCACCACACCTGGCCACTTAATTTTATTAATAGCCCATTACTACATTATTATTATCTCCATACATATGGAGAAACAGAAGCCCAAAGAAATGAAATAACTCACTCAAGGCCACACAATCATAAGTGACGGAGCCAGAATTTAAATGTGGTCATCTGGCCCCAGCATCCGTGGTCTTAACCACTATGCTAAACTGTTTCTTTGGTTTTTGTGTATATATTTACTGCTTTAATATTTTTTGGATTTTATAATTAATCTATACTTATTATAAATTTAAAACAAGAAAAGAGCAAAGAAAGTAAATGCCTACCTGAAGTACCATATTCCAGATATAATTACCATTAGCATGTTGACAACTCTTGTTCATTCGTCCTAGGCCTGGATTCATGACTGTGCGATTTTACGTGAATGGAGTCACGTCATCATGCCATACATGTGGCGTTTTTAAGGTCCTCTTTTGCTTTGCTTTCCTAGCCTCCTCCCCTTCATTTCCACACCCCCTACCACATTTAGCAAATGAGTAATGTACCCTTTTATAGTTCACATATATAAAATTAAAAATAAGTATGCTTATATACAGATAGAAGGTTGAGGTTTTTCTTTTTTTTTTTTGCATCTTGCTTTCTTTCTCAACAATATGTCATGGAAATTTCTCAAATCAACTTGATTGATTTCTGTTACTCTTCATTTTTTTTTTTTTTAGACGGAGTCTTACTCTGTTGCCTGGGCTGGAGTGCAGTGGCATGATCTCAGCTTACTGCAACCTCTGCCTCCCAGCTTCAAGCTGTTCCCTTGCCTCAGCCTCCCGAGTAGCTTGGATTACAAGTGGCTGCCACTAAGCCCAGCTAATTTTTGGTATTTTTTAGTAGAGATGGAGTTTCACCATGTTGGCCAGGCTGGTCACAAACTCCTGACCTCGTGATTCGGCTGCCTCGGCCTCCCAAAGTGCTGTGATTACCGGCGTGAGCCACCGTGCCTGGCCCTCTCACTCTTCTTAATGGTTGCTGATATGGTTTGGCTTTGTCCCCAGCCAAATCTCATCTTGAATTGTAGCTCCCATAATTCCCATGTGCTGTGGGAGGGACCCAGTGGGAGACAATTGAATCATGGGGGTGGTTCCCCCATACTGTTCTTGTGGTAGTGAATAAGGCTCAGGAGATCTCGTGGTTTTATAAGGGGCCTCCCCTTTCACTTAGCTCTCATTCTCTCTTGCCTGCCACCGTGTAAGATGTGCCTTTCAGCTGCCACCATGATTGTGAGGCCTCCCCAGCCACGTGGAACAGTGAGTCCATTAAAGCTGTGTTTCTTTATAAATTACCCAGTCTCAGGTATGTCTTTATCAACAGGGTGAAAATGGACTAATACAGTTGTATATTTCAGTGTATGGTCAATTTTATATATTCCTCCAATAATAAAATCCTGCCAACTTAATATTTCCCTGTAGGTGGTGTTTTAGCTTGGTTTCCTCCTACAGCAGAGCTGGAGACAAGGACTTGCATGTGTGCAAGCACATATGGTAGGTATTTTACATAGGAGGAAAGTAAGACTCAGAGATGTGCTGAAGTCACTTGTGCCAAATCACACCTTTGATACATGGCAAGTCTGGCAATCAAACCCCAAACCTCCAGAGCCTCAGCATCTTCTGTCAAATAAATGGGCTCAAGTCTCTGTTATTTCTTTTTCTTGGGTTGTTTTTTAATAATTTCATTTCCATGAAAGTATATTATGGGTTGACAAACTGTGAATATTCAAAGACTTTGCATTATGTTTCCAAAATATACTGCTTTTTCTCAGTCATTTAAATGACAGTGTACGTGAAAGCACATGTCATTAAATAGAAGAATGAAATTATTTTTGAAAACTATTGACTAAAAGAGCCTACCTTTATGTCTTTCACCATAACTGTTAGGCCTTACAACAAAGATTGTGTTTCCTTATCCACTTGGGAGCAGGGCTTTCTATGTGTTTCTTCTGAAGTGAAGAGTGTTACCTTCTGTCTGTTGAAAGTAATGTGGTAGCTGAGGAAATTAATGGGAAAAATAAAGCATGGGCTCAGTGTGTTTGGCTTAGGTTTGGGTTCCAACTGGCCCATGAATTATGAGATGCTAATATGCTAAAGGATTAATCTTTCATTAACAATGTGTAATCACTTGGGAAGACTTGCTCCCCAGGACAGCACACAAGTGATTGTCTCACAGAAATGGTCTCCAGTCACACATTAAGAGTTATTTGGAGAAGGCAGCATGCTCTTCTTTATGCTTGAATGCATCAAGTTGGGCTGGGCAGAGCACCATTCCACCTGTGAATGCCAGCTGCAAGTCCAGGGGCCTTCAAAGCTGAAGTGATTTATTCCAGGCACCTATGTACCTATAGCTTTCATATACTGCTATGTAACCCACTATCACAAAACAGCTACCATTTTACTACGTCTCACAATTCTGCAGGGCAGGAATTCAGGCAATTCTGCTCCCTGTCATTTAACTGGCATAACTTGGTGGCATTTGGCTGGTGTCTGGTCTGGTCTGGAGGGTTCAGGACAGCTTTACTCACCATGTCTGATGCCTTGGCAGGTTCAGCTGGGCCCTTGTCCCTTGCCATGTAATCTCAGGGCCTTGCCTATGGTTTCTTTGTCAGGATAGGTTTTACTTGTAGCATGTAAGTGGAAGTGGAGGTTGCTGGTCTCTTAAGGTCTGGGCCTAGAAATGGACTCAGCATTCCTTCCATGGTATTCTATAGGTCAGAGGAGTTACAGAGCCCACCCGGATTCAAGGGGATGAAACAGAGATTCCACCTCTTGATGAGAGGTGTTTCAATGAATTTGGCACCATCTTCAATCTGCCTCAATCTATCCTTTTTCCCGCTGTTAAAATACAGGAAAAGGAAGAAGGAAAATATCGGGTAAAGCAGTCCCAGACAGACTCCTGGCCTGCTCTGTCTCAGCCTGGAGGGTGAAGTGGAGGACTTAGGCCATGCATAAGCTCAAGCAGTACATTGAACTTGGGTGATAAAGCACCCACGTACACCTCTGTCAGCTCCCTGTTGTATTGGCCTCTGCAATGCTCAAATATTGTAAGCTGAGATCCCCAAGATAAGAAGGCTGTGATCCATATCTTTAACCTGAGTGGCCCCTTTGCAGCACCTGCAGTGAGCAGCTGGTGAGCAGCAACACGGTCACATGGCTTCAGGAAGAGCTTCCCGCTACAAAGTGGTGAACATCCTGAGCTTCATCATCCAGGGAGAAATTGTTCCAGAGGGTGAGGAGGGAGAGAGGTTTAGTATCACCAGATAAAAACACCACTTGCCTTCACTTAACAAAGAGATTGGGGATGAATTGGAATTTGGGGATGAATTATACTATTTTGCTTGAAGATCAGTTTGCATCAAAAGAGCAGAAAATACTAATTTAGCCAAAGATGTCATCTCAGCATGATTGGTGCAAAAATGTCACTTTCCAGTTTTCTGATATGTAATGCATTATGGCATTAGGGACTAGAATGTGGGCTGTTGGGGATCAGACTGCCTGGAATTGAATTCTAACTTCCAAAGTGGCAGCAGTGTGATTTCTTAGTTCCTTCATCTGTAGAATGTGGGTAATAATAATAATAAATAATGATAATAATAATCATAAATACTCTCTTCATAGGACTGATGTAAGTATTAAATGAGATGGCACATAGAAAATTCTTAACACTGGGCTTGATGCTTATTAAGTGGCCAACACACTGAAAAGGTTCAATAAGTGTCAGCTTTTATCACTGTTATTACAGCAATAACCCCCATCCTGGTGGTGGAACATAAGAGCACTGGAGGCCTGGAGAAAGGGAGGGAGGGGTTGAAATTCAAGTAAGACTTCTCATTCCTCTCTCCCTGGTTATATGCACTGGGGTATAATGTGATCTATAAACTCTTCTGTCTGTTGACATACCAGCAAATGATATGTCTCTCTGATCTACTTAGATTTTCAAGCTTAATGTAAGGGCCCAGGTTCTGGGGGCTTAGGGCTGTTCTGGCCTTTACAAACCCGCTGTGTACTCTAATAAATAAAGCATTCACTCAGAGAGTCTGAGAGCTGGGGAGCCACATTGCGTGCGAATCCAGATCGGTGGCTGAGCTTCTTCCAGGTTGAAGTTAATCATAACTGACATGTTAGAGTAAAACTACTTTATAAAATCAATATTAAATTTACAACCTTTGACATCCTGGGACATCAAAGATAAAGGGGAAATAAGCCATGGAATAAACAGTCCTCCAGCTATACCAGCTGCTAGAGGAGATGGGGAGATGTGGGAAACCAGGAGACCAAATCGTACACTGTTAGTATTGTTTTTGTACCAACTTCTCAACATCAATAAAAACATGAAAAAAGTATCACACAGACATTTACACATAGAGAGGAAAGGGAAGCAAAAGAGAGAGCTCCAGCAAACCAAAAGACCTTCAGAATCACTCCGGAGGAAAGCAGCTAGATTCCTTCTCTGACAGCGAGACTTGATTTCCCTGGACAGTGAGATGCTGCAATCGCAGAGTGAACATCAGTTTATGAGGCTGGCAGACCCCCCGCGGAGACCCTAACCTATCTGACCAGGATCCCTGCTCTAATAAAAGTCTGCTTCTCTCCAGTAGGTCCTCCCTTTAGTCACAGGGACCCAAATATAGCAGGAGGCAATTGGAAGCAGAGCCAAACTACAAAGGTCACAGGGTGAGAATGTGTTCTACTGAGTGCTCCTCAGGGGTGACTAACTCCCCGCTGTTCATGTCTGGGTAGGATTCTGAACTCTGGAAAGGGGACTGTAATGGTGACTATAGAAGCAGAACTACCTTAGTCCTACCAGGAGGAATTGGTCTGGGGTGGAGGACCCTGCAGCGTCCAGCATTGGCAGGATAATGAAGGGTTTTCTAAGTCCCTTGCATCCGGAAGCATTTTTGTCCCAAGGACTAGTCAGAGAACTGTTTCATTTCTGTGGTGGGTTTGAGTTCGTTGGATAAATTAGCAAGCTTTCTAGGAAAGGTGGAGCAGGAGAAGGCAAAGGCAGGATGCTTGGCTGTTTAAATCAACTCTTCCCTAGCAAGTTCTACAGTTCTTTTGGAAAAACAGCTTGAGTTTATGCCCTGGCTCACCTGCACTCGAGGTTGTAAGTTTGAACTTACCAAAATAGATGTTTGATTCAGTGTTTCCAACTATGAAACCTTTAAGGGGAATAGCAGCAATTTCATTTTTACTCCACCCCCATCCTCACTTCCGGGCTTCCCTGTCTCCTGTCTTACCATTTAAGGAGAGTGATTTGAACTTCTGTGCTTTGTGGCCATTAGAGGTCATAGAGATTTTTTGGCTGGACCTTCGGAATTTTTGTGGTTGTGTGAACAGAGATAGGCACACGAAGACCAAATCTATCAGTAGCATTTAGTTTTCATCTGCTTCTTGAATGCAAAACAAAACATAACTAAGTCTCTCCATTTAAAATTCCACAGAAACCAACTCACCCAAAGCAAGCAGGTCAAAGATTAGGAAATGAGCAGCTGTTGGTAGGTCTTGTTGACATGTGTGAGCATGTGTGGGAGCCTGTGGCGTGATAGATGAGAGAAACAAACGCCTCCTTGAGCCTGATCTGGATAGCGTGTGAACAATCACCTCAAGTATATAAAGTGATTTTGCTCCTTTGATTAAGAGGTAAACTCCGTGAGTTTCTAGAATTGTGTTCAGCACATAGAATGTGCTATTATTATTATTATTACTAAGCTTTTGGTGAATAAATGAATTGGAGTTTCCTAGATAAGTTATGGGAGGAAACTAAGACTTATTTAGGGCTTAATATATATCAGGCACTATAGTAGGCCCTGTAATTATGCTTTCTTACAATACTCCTGTATTGGTTTTTTATTGCATCTCTAACAAGTTACCACAAATGTAGTAGCTTAAAACAATGCTTGGTCATGGGAGCACTGAGGTATCAAGTTGGTTATTGCTCATTCTGACCGCTTGAGGAGAATAATATGTGGGGAATAGAAAAATGAAAAAAAGATTGGTGTAAAATTTAAAAGGAAAAATTAGTACTGAGTATTTGCTTATAACGTGAAACCACTGGGGAACGTACTTGATTGCATTAAAAAAGGTGGTTTGGAGTTTCTGTGGGTTTGATGGAGGCCTCTGCCAGAGACTAGGTAGGAAGCTACCCTAAGAGCTGATGCTCAGTCCGCTCTCCATTTTTATAAGGATGCAAAATAAAAAACAACCTTCTTGAATTTCATTCTCTGGTGCTAATAGGATAGCACAGCAATGACATACCACAAAAAAATGAGGATATGATTTACAAGTGAACCAGATGATTCCCATCTCATCTCATTGAATTGTTATCTTTTGAAGAGTTCCTTTTTGTGGATTACAAAGAGCATGTAATCACTTTAGAAATCCCCAGTGAGTTTCATAATGAACTCTACTTACATTGTGTTGACACTAATAGTAACTATAACCTTGATCTTCAAATCCCCATGTAGGAGGCAGATTTATTGAAATTATAGCATGGACCACAAATTCATTTAAAAACATACTTTTAAAAATGAGTTTTATGCTGACCAAAAGCCATTTAAACCAGTTTCATTTACAAATATGAATGTTATATTATAATGAAATCAGTGTAGTTTAACTCATGAAAAATTACATTTTGCTGACAAGTTTTGCTTCGTTTAGTTTCAAATCAAATTAAGAAACTAAGTAAACCAAACATTTATATGACTGGCTCATACTGTGAAAAAAATGTGATCACAGCTTCACATCACAAAACTATTAAATTCTGTTCAAGTAATTTCCTCTCAGCATTTCCTTTCCTCATTTAAGGTTTCCTTCTTAACCAAAAAGCATCAAATTAGGAAGCTTAAATGACTGAAGTATTAACACTCTCAGGAGAAGAATGATTACCCTTCAGAATGGGGGCTAACCCTCACCAACCTACCTACCAAGGTAAATTGTTATAAAGGAACAGGAACAGAGGGTTTTTGGGGGGTTGTTGTTATATTCTTTTCTGATAGTTTGATTTTTGATTTGAAGTTTCTTTAAAATTAATCCTTTAAAATCCTTTCCAGCAGTGCGCAATTCAGCAATTTCAAAGAACAAAATGGCCAGACAATTTTATATTTAAAGAGTAGGTTTAGATTAGTGGGATTGTATTGAAGTAACTTTTGCTATTTCGAGTTTGATAAATTGTAACTCGCATATGGTTCAATTAGCATTCCTGTGAATAAATTTAACATTTCCTTCTATGCGATCTTTGCTTAATTTTGGTCTAGTTTATTTTCACTATACCCGTTTGCATAGGAATAAAATTTTGAAATTTTATCTATCTTAAATTTTATATTTATTAGTACATACACACGGAGATTTGTTAAGTAAGGCTGATGTATTATAAGGTGGCAAACGTGTAATGACTCTCCCATGCCAGGCATAGAAAATCTTTTTCACTGAATTTGGACTCAGTTTCAATGTTCTTAATACATTGCTCTAGGCAGTCCTTGACAATTAGTTAAGTAGGCATTTGTGTCAAAACCTTTGGCATCAGGGCATAGTTTACAAAATAAAACCCGCTTTAGATATTTTCTGCAGGAAGGAATGTAATACAGGATATTAAGCGCTTGCAAAATTGCTAGAAGGGCTGGAGGAGCAGGCCTCAGGCCTGAGCTTCAGGAATGACTCCTGGAGGACTGCAGAACTGAGGCCCCAGGAAACTGTCGGATGCTGCAGTCGGGAACAGAAGGAATCAGGAGGCTACAACAGAAAATTCTAACGCTCCAGAACACATTGCTGTAGCTGCAAGCCAGGGATGAGAAAGCTGCAATCAGAAAGCCGGCATTACCATCCCTGACTCTCAGCACCCAGGAAGCTGTTCACTGGACAGTGGGATACACAATACGGCTGCTATTCCCACAGACACCATTGCCTCTTACTTTCTTTTCTTTTTACGATTATATCATTCAATTTACTTAATGAGTATTTTCAGTATGTTTCAACATCATGCGAGGTGTTACAGATAGAAAGGTGAAAAGAGGCCAGGCACCATGGCTCATGCCTGTAATCCCAGCACTTTGGGAGGCCGAGGCAGGTGGATCACTTGAGGTCAGGAGTTTAAACCAGCCTGGTCAACATGGTGAAACCCCATCTCTACTAAAAATAACAAAAATTAGCCGGGTGTGGTGGCACATGCCTGGAATCCCAGCTACTTGGGAGGCTGAGGCACAAGAATTGCTCAAACCCCGGAGATGGAGGTTGCAGTGACCTGAGATTGCACCACTGTACTCCAGCCTGGGTATACAGCTAGGCTTTGTCTAAAAAAAAAAAAAATGAAAGGATGAAAAGATAACAAATGACATCTTTAAGTTTTTTTAATGGGCAAATCATGGTTGTATATATTCATGGGGTACATAGTGATGCTTTGATACATGTAATGTACCGTGTTCAGATCAGGGTGATTAGCATATCCATCATCTAAAATGTTTATCATTTCCCTGTGCAACTGCCTCGTGACACCTAGAAAACTAGACACTGGACACTGAACACCAAACCAAGAAAACCTCATGCTATGATGCTTTTGCTGACATTTGATTGGGGAAACCTCATTTGCTCCTGAATTCTGGTTTCAGGAAAGCCCGAGGGATATAGTCAGCAGCCCAGGAAGGCACAATGAAGTCAGAATGGATCCTGAAGGTATATCCATGGCAAAACTTTGCTCTCTCTAACCCCATTGAAGCTTCACTGTAGAGACATGCAGAACTTGTTTGCAGAATAAGACGAAGGTTGAAGAACTGGCTTTTCTTAGAAGATATCTCAAGACTTAAGGGGATTTGATACCTATCTTCTACTTAGAGGCCACAAGGAATAATCATCTTTGCTTCTCATTGTTAATTTCTTCTTTCTCCTCAGCAATTCATTTTTCCCAGGAACTTAATTTTAGTTCTTGAGCAACTGGATGCTGCTGTATTACTTAGATCTTTGCACCTGCTGACCTGCCTTTCCCTCTCACAAGAAAGGAGGGCACTTTCCATCTTTAATCAGTTTCTTACCTGAATTAATAGAGATTAGCCCTGTATGTTTCATATGGCAGCATACTATGTTAGCATTCAACTAATGCCACTTTATACAGCGTTAAAATAAAATGCAAAACAGGCAAATATATGTGAATATATTATCTAAATATTATAGATCTCGGCATAAAATGTGCTCTTAATCTGAAGTTGGCAGCCATATCCACATCCTCTTGAGAAAGAAATTGATTCAGTGGTAAGCAAAAGTGTACAAGAACAGCATTGAAAGTATTTTGATTCTATAATCAATCCATTATGGCTGTGTGTGTAAGATACTTAACTTTTCTTAAGTACCCAAACCTTTATGTACTGATGTCTTTCATTTATATGGTACCTCACAGTGTACTTGATTCTGAAGGCATCCCTGTAAGCACATGTGACAGGATCAGAGCAACAAAATGACATGTTTCAGTCATGGAGCAGAATGGAATATGAACCCAGGTCTTTGAATTCTCAATAAATTGTTTTCTACTACACTAAAGAAGATCAATATTCTTCTTCTTAGAGGATATTATTAGTATTAATAATTTGTAACCATGCCTTTAATACACCTAGACAATATAAAGTGCCTGCAAACAAATATTCACAACAATATAATTTGATATACTGTTATGAATTTAATTTTTCATTATGATAATTTTATATAACTGGCAGATGGATAGTTGTGTGACTTTTGCAACTTTGATATGTGAGTTTTAATCTATTTTACATTGCAATGTCTATTTTAGACACTACAGTTTAATAATCGTTTTAGATTAACCATTCATCTCTATTGATATTTATGTATATTTTAGGAAAAATGTGTATGTATAAAGAGTATGGCCATGAAGTTGTAATATTCCACAGTCTCTCTTTTTGAAATAAGCCCATCTCCATGTTTGTGTCCACACGCAACCATTCCTCCCAAGGCTGCTTCAAGTGATTATCTCCTATCCTGCCTTCTCCCTTTGGTGTCATCATGTAAAACTTTTTGTAGCCCTCTCAGCTGCCACATCTCACAAGACTCAACTGCATTCATGTAAGTTATACCATCTAAGATCACTTTATCACATACTTTGCCTTGTAGGGTAATGTCGTTAAGAATAGATTGTCATTCCTGTATTCTTTCAGTGTCTTTCTTCTGGAGGAAGGTAAGGCTGGAGGGAGGCTACCTTGTTTTTCTGACCCCAAATCATTTGATGTGGTAATGAAACACAGCCTTCTTTAGGCTGTCAGGCCTCCATGAAAAAGATACTGTTTTTAAGTCTGAGGAAGTTAAATAGCACAATGGAGGCAATCTGAAAAATTTTCACAAGGCAGGACTAGGCCTTGAACAGAGAACGCAAATCAGAAAACCAAATAAAGCTATCAGGAGCATTTATATATTAAAAAAGCAAAAAAAAAAAAAAAATACATGCTATTTGCCTGTGTTCTTAAACAAATTATCTCGACCCTGTCATTTTCCTTCTTTTATTATGGGAAACTCCACAGAGAAAGACATTCAAGTTAGTTACTCAGAAAACATTCTTTGTTTTTATTGCTTTTATTGGTTTTCTTCATTCTGGAGAAGGCAGCTTGCTAAGGAGTACTCTCTTTTAAAATATATATATGATGCCTATAAAGAAAGGAGCAGGATGGCTAAGCTTTAGGTCAGAAGTCATTTGCATCCAAGTTGCCTGTAAGTGTCTGACTAATTTAGTTGGTAGAAGTGAGATTCTGGGAAATACAATAAATGGACCAAGAAGTGCTCTCAGGTGGTAGTTTCAGATGGGTTATAAGATCACACAGTGTCCTAGTTTTTGGTCTCTGTTAATAATCTGTTGTGATGTACAGCAGGTTCTGGTATACAGAGTAATTCAAGTGCTCTTCTGTTGGGCATATGGTGCTTTTAAGAACACTCTAAGGGTTGATTTGACTGCTCTGGTTGATAGAAGACAGCACAGTGGGAAGGAAGAGAACAAGCTATGGATGGTGCGTGGGACTGAGGAGAGCAAGGGATTCAGATGAGAGCAGAGCTGCTGAGAAAACAACACGCAGTGATTTAATTAGAAAACCAATTTTGCCATCATTTAAGTTGAATGATACTGTTTCTTAAGGTAAGATGAGTGCACATGTACCTCACAAATAATAAATATACATATATATTTAAAATATGTATATTATAATATGTGCATGTATGCACATATACATATATGTATATTAAATAAACTCACATGAGGCACAAACTCACATAAAGAACAAGCTTTAACCTTAACTGCTGCAACTGAGAGTTGGGGAGATATTTGATAGACACAAAAAGAAATAATTCTAGTGGAAAGTTGAGTAACAGAGAAGAATCTTCCAGGAAACAGCTTAGTACTCATTTTTTTCCCCATGTAAAGACAGGGAAAATAATATAATCTTTTCATAGTGGCACCGACAGATCCATTCACTGGCAAAAGGAGATATTTTATATATAAAATCAACATGTAAGTTTACACTCAGAGTGTCATGCTTTTAGAATCTCCCATGTTACAAGAATCTGTGTAATAGTAAATAGGATCAGAAATTGTCAGAATAATAGGAATATGGCTGACCAAATCTGTGTCGTTGTGGAAAACCCTTATGATTCCAAATTTGAGTAATTTCAGGCAGAGAGCTTGAGAACTCTGTAATCAGGGAGCCAATTCTGACACAAAACCTGCCCAGATACCAATCAGTATGAAACAGAGAGAGAAATCTCAGATCCTAACAGATCTAAGAGGTCAAAGAAGAATATGTTTAATGCAGAGTCATGATAGATACTAACTAGTCATTCCAGACAAACAATTTTTTTAAACCATGGCTGTCCAACATATGATTTGTGACCAAATTAATCCCATCTTAAATTGGCTTGCAGCCCACCTGAGATTTTGAAGAAAAAAATTGTTTTCCCTAATTTCCTAATTTCTTCATCCTAACCAGCTGACATGTTCAGCAAAGAGCTGACTGTTGTTGGGCTTGACATAGAAGTTTTAGATCAATAATTCTAATTAAAGTCAAAGTCATCAGTTACATACTTGAGAGCTGTTCAAGTTTAAATGCATACTGTCATATTAGGACATGTTATGAATGATTGTGAAATGAAGGAAAATTAGCATAAATAAATCTTTAGTAGAGGCCACCCATGCTTGAGTTGAGTTCAATATTCACTGAACCCACTATTACTAGCTAGATAAATAAATAAGTAAATAAATGTCATTTACCGTTGAAGAGATAAATGTGCTCCTGACCCAAAAGTATAGAGAGGAAGAAAAGGGGAGAATGAAATGTATGAAGTGCCCTCATGTGCCAGGAATGGCTTTAAGAGTTTTTTACACATCTTTTCTTCTAACGTTTCCCAAAAGGCCCACAACATACAGTTGATTATTTCTACTTTATGGACAAGGAAACTGAGGCATAGACAACTTACTTATTTTGACGAAAGTTGTATACTTTGGCAAGGATATAGCTAGCTCTTTGAACGCATGATTCTAAAGCCTATATTCCTAGTTATGCCTATGTATTATTAATACTTTGTTGCATATGTATATTTGTGAATACATTAATTATTTCTTAGAGCTAAGTGTTAATT
Organism: Macaca fascicularis; assembly: GCF_037993035.2. Taxonomy (NCBI): domain Eukaryota; kingdom Metazoa; phylum Chordata; class Mammalia; order Primates; family Cercopithecidae; genus Macaca; species Macaca fascicularis. Next base: position 98,169,538 of record NC_088381.1, on the reverse strand, counting down.
CATTTAGGATAATGGCCTCCAGCTGCATCCATGTTGGTGCAAAGAACATGATTTCGTTCTTTTTATGGATAATATTTCATGTTGATAGAACAATTTGTTTTCTTTTGGATATATACCCAGTAATGGAATGGCTGGGTCAAATGGTAGCTCTATTTAAAGTTGTTTCAGAAATCTCCAAACTGCTTTCCATGATTACTGTGGATTCAAGTATCCTCAATTATCAATCATTGAAAATTATGTTTTTATATAATTATTAATGATTCTTAATGAAGTAATATTTTTGTTCCCTAGAAAACTATAAGTTAACAGAACTCAATTATTAAGAACGACTATTTTGGGGAGGTAGGATAATGGTGAATTTTTAGTTTCTCCTTTGTGCTTTTTCATGTTTCCTATATGTCCATGAATATCATAGATTATTTTTCTAACCTAAACCAATATTTAAAAAAAATAAAACTGAGAGGTATCGGTATAGAGATCTATCTGAAATAGGTGGATCCAAATATAATTTGTAATGCTTTTTTGGACATCACTAGTAAACTAACAAAACATACCTTGCTTGATCAGGGTCCATTTCTATTTGAGTGTATCCTTTCTCGAATTTACTTGGTCAACTCTTATTTCTAAAATTTATTTCAAAGACTTTTATACTCAATTTAATTCAAAACACGTGTTTGGAACGACCTATGCAGGAAGTGGCAAATGGTAGATGTGCAGTTGGGTCCAATTGTTAATTCAATTGTTATTTATCATCTGAAATAGTCACATCTATAAAAGAGGCTAGGAAATTTTACATATGTTGCATCCAGAAAAGAAATTGTATAGTAGAATGGCTGATAGAAAGAGCTCTACAGCCACATGGTAGGTCAAATCTCAGGTTCATCATTGCTAGGTATATAATCTATAGTAAATTTAAAGACATTTCTATGGATTAGCTTAGTCTTCTGGAAAATGGAAATAATAATAGTACTTATACTGCATAGGTTTGTTGGAAGAATTAAGATAGTTAATATGCATAAAGCACCTAGAATAGTGCCTGATACTTCATAAGCATTCAATAAATGTTAACTATTATTTAACCCAGATGAATGTATATTACAGAAAGGAAGAAACTAGCTTACAAATTTCTATAAGGAATTGTGTTATATAAACATTAAATAAATACAAGATTAAAGGATTTTCTCACAAAATACAAATCAATCCTCATGGCATGAAATATTTGAAAATATATTATATACTGTGTTTGGACTCAGTTGATATTTGTAACTTCTTTCCAGGCAGGTGATGTCTGTTTAGGAAGTCTGTCTTGAGCTTGAAGAGGTTGTCTTAAAATTATATTTTTGTGTCTCCTTTTTCTGTCCTTTTTCATGTCAGATAATCTACAATGCTTATGAAATTAATCTTAATCCCTCCCTTCCTTTATTTTATCAGGAGAGGAATGTTGAAAATATGTGAGAAGAGTGCAGTTAGAGGTTAGGACTTTAAATGCCTAATAATAGGCAGTTAGAGGTTTGGCCTTTAAATGCCTAATAATAGCTACCAGTAATGGAACACTTTACCAAGAATCAGTACTGATCAAAACACTCTTCATGAATTAAATTTATCTTCTCAATAAACCTATAATATATATGTAATGACGTATGTTGCTATCTTTCTATTACAGATGAGAAAATTAATCTCCAGAAATTAGTCACAAAACTAGTTAAACTGTAGAACTTGGATTAAAATGTAAGTAGCTAAAAGTAAATTCGGGCTTTCCTATCAGAACCATCTGGCCCAACAATGAATATAAATAACAAGAAAGTAAGCATACATACTAACTTCAGGTAGGGAGGGATGTTATTCAAAATATCCACCAACTAATCAACACAGGCACTAATTCTGACTAATCAGAATGGTTGTCAGTTGTGTATAACTGGCATGACTATACTGGTGTGAACTGTATGAACACCAGCTTTGACATTTTAGGGAAAAGGATTAATTTGAAAAATATATTACTTATGTCCTCAAAAAGAAAATTGACTCAGCAGAAATCTTACAAGCCAGGAGATACTGGGGGCCTATTTTAAGCATTCTTAAATAAAAGAAATTCCAGCCAGGAATTTCTTATCCCACCAAACTAAGCTTCATAAGCAAAAGAGAAATAAAATTTTTTCCAAGCCAGCAAGTGCTAAGGGAATTTATTACCAGTAGACCAGGCCTATAAGAGATCCTTAAGGGTGTTCTAAACATGGAAACAAGAACGATACCCGCTATCACAAAAATATACTAAAGTACCTAACCAACCAACACTTTAAGCAACCACACAATGGAAACTATAAAGCAACCAGCTAACAAGTTCATGATACAATCAAAGCCTCATGTGTCAATATTTACTTTGAATGTAAATGGCCTAACCATCCCACTTAAAAGGCACAGAGTGTCAGTTGGATAAAAAAATAAGACCCATCTGTCTGCTGTCTTCAAGAGACCAATCTCACATATAACAATCCATGGGCTCAAAGTAAAGGATTAGAGAAAGATCTATCATGCAAACGGAAAACAATAAAAGGGCAAGGGTTGTTCTTCTTATATCAGATAAAACTGACTTTAAACCAACAACAAAAAGTAAAAAAAGGACAAATAAGGGCATTACTCTCAAAACAACACAATTGCATGGAAATTAAACAATTTGATCCCGAATGAGTTTTGGGTAAACAACAAAATTAAGGCAGAAATTAATGAAAACAGAGACACAACATGCTAAAATCTCTGGGATGCAGCAAAAGCTGTGTTAGGAGAAAAGCTTATAGCATTAAATGCCTACCTTAAAAAGTTAGAAAGATCTCAAATTCACAATCTAACATTACACCTAAAGGAACTAGAAAAACCAGTACAAACTAACCCCAAAGCTAGCAGAAGAAAAGAAATAATTAAAATCAGAGAAGAACTGAATGAAATTGAGATGCAAAGATTTATACAAAGAATCAATAAAATCAAAAGTTGGTTCTTTGAAAGGATAAACAAGATTGATAGATCACTAACTAGATTAACAAAGAAAAAAGAGAAGACTCAAATAAGTACGATCAGAAATGACAAAGGTGACATTACAACTGATACCACAGTAATACAAAACATCCTCAGAGACTTTATGAACACCTTTACACACACAAATTAGAAAATCTAGCGGAAATGGATACACTTATGGAAACACACACTCTCCCAAGATTGAATCAGGAAGAAATTGAAACCATGAACAGACCAATATCAAATTCTAAAATTGAATTTGTAGTAAAAAGCCTACTAATCAAAAAAAAAAGCTCTGGATCAGATGGATTCACAGCCAAATTGTACCAGACATACAAAGAAGAGCTGGTAGCAATTCTACTGAAACTAGTGCAAAAAATTGAGGAGGAGTGGCTCCTCTGTAACTCATTCTACAAAGCCAGTATCACCCTAATGCCAAAACCTGGAAATGAAACAGGGAAAAAGAAAACTAGAGGCCACTATCTCTGATGAACATAGATGCAAAAATCATTAACAAAACACTGGCAAACTGAATCCAACAGCACATCAAAAAGTTAATTCACCATGACCCAATAGGCTTCATTCCTCAAATGCAATGTTATTTCAACATATGCAAATTGATGAATGTGATTCACCATATAAACAGAATTGAAAACAAAAACCACATGATCATCTCAATTGATTCAGGAAAGCTTTAGACAAAATCCAGTATCCCTTCATGATAAAACCCTCAAGGAAGTAGGCATTGAAGGAATATACCTCAAAATAAGAGCTGTCTATGACAAACTCACAGCCAACATCATATTGAATGGGAAAAAGCTGGAAACATTTCCCCTGAGAACTAGAATAAGACAAGGCTGCCCATTCTCACCACTCCTATTCAATATAGTACTGGAAGTCCCAACCAGAGTAATCAGGCAAAAGAAGGAATTAAAAGGCATCCAGAGTCTGAGACAGGTGGATTGCTTGAGCCCAGGAGTTTGAGACCAGCCTGGACAACACGGTGAAACCCCATCTCTACGAAAAAAAAAAAAAAAAAAAAAAGTCGTGGTGGCCCTCAGCTACTTATTGTAGTCCCAGTTACTTGGGAGACTGAGAGGTGGGTATATGGGACGTCAAGACTACTGTGAGCCATGATTGCGCCACTGTACTCCAGCCTGGGTGACAGAGCGAGACTCTGTCTCAAAAAAAAAAAAAAATCAGTTAATTGAAGGAGAAAGTGTTTTTATTTCCTTGGGGGAGCTCAGTGTATTAAACCTGTGGCACTATATAGCTATCATGAAGATAGACATCATGATTCACTTTGCTGTGGTGTGTCTCCTCTGTTTTTTTTTTTTTTGTTGTTGTTTGTTTGTTTTGCTGAGATGGTGTATGTGAGGCCCAGTTTGGTGTGTTCCCCAGAACCCTAATCCTGTTGTCATAGGGAAATTATGAAATTTAAAACCTGAGAGACTTATTTTAGTTTTATAGCTAATTAAATACACTTCTTTGTTCTTTAAATATTTTCTCATTCAGACTTTAGATACCTTTGTTGTTTTCTTAACGAAACAATAGACCCTTGCTTTTATACTTTTTTTTTTTTTTTAACTCCTCTGGCTGGTTTTCTCCCAACTAGCCATTTTAAGTGGATACTTCTTAGATGCTTAGATTTCTGACATTTTCATCTTCCAAATCAGAAAGCACCAACAAACTACAATCGGTTTCACCTGTAATCAAGCAACAGAAGGAAATGAGATATTATTTCACTATTATTACTTTGTGACTTTTAAAGTCTTAATGTTCAACTTTTGAATAGTCTTTTTTTTTTTCCAATTAAAATTGCTCTGGGTTTAGATGGACAATGATCTGGGAAATCCGAGGGACTCGATTTAGACCAGAACAGCTCGTGGAAGAGAAAACACAGCAAACAAAGTGCACTGGAAGCACCGTTTAACTTCGTCAGGTTTGTGGCACCTGGTTTTTGAATTAATGCTGTTTCTTGAGTTTAGAAATAAATCGCACACATTTTTGCTTTAGGAGCACTTAGAGAAAGAACAGCATCACCCATCTCTAAAAGGATTTCCCAGTGGATAAACTGCTAAGGAAACATGTTTGTGTTCACACTTCAAATAGAAATATTTACTATTCAGACTCTGTACTTGAATTTTTTTTTAAATCAAGTAACTAAGTTGGCTTTTTGTGAATGATGACCCAAATCAGGGCACTGGGTCACTACTTGCATAGCCAAAGCAGATGAATAAGAATTTCAGAGCATCGAGATAACCTCCATGCTCTGAACCAACTTATGTTGTACTGAATTTGTTTGTCTGTTTTAACTTAAAAGCACAATATTTCAGAAGATCATATTAGTAATCAGGTCCTGAAAACCTGGAAGATAATGAATATATTTAGTATATTGAAGCTTTAGTGAAATACTTACAGTCATTAAAATGAGCTCAGAAGATTCTAGTTCTGTGGGTGAGTGTCCGGGCTGATGGCATAGTTAATGTCACTATTGTTCTTCCTTAGTTTAACTTGTATTCGGTGTATATTTTATACAATTTTGGTTTTAAAAATGTTTATTTTTTTGAGGACAGACCACATATTTGGGGGTCTTTGAGATAAACTGACTTGATGACTCAGCTCACATAGTCTTTACCAGGTATCAACCAACCCCTTAACTTTGTGTGACTACCATCAATCCTGCATTGAGACCTTGGTTTTTTCAGTAAGTGACCCGACTTTAAAATAGTACAATTTACCTATTTTGGACAGCATCAAGAATAAAGGAAAACATTGCACATAGTCTTATTTATTCTTTATTTGCAACTTTAGAGAGTAGGATTATTTAGAGTGGGGTCATTGAACAAACGCAGTTTTGTTTTGCAGTTACTCTTGTTATTGTACATATCACACTGATTTTTGCTGCTTAAGTGTTCAGTTCTTTCAATGTGTCCTGATTTATATATGTATATGTAAATATATGTATAATATATATACATATATTTAAAAAACCTTTATTCCTCTCTGCTTTGCTCTTTGTGAGATTGCTTCCATGGATGATAAAACCAAGGGTGTTTGAGAGACAAATACAGGGTTATAAGTTGGTCAGCTTTATGACACTTGACACCTTAAGATATGGTTTCTAGATAACAGGTCCTGCCTGCAGAGTCTTGACCCAAACACCAAAGGTGGGAGTGAGGCCGGGCTCCTACACAGCACAGGCTGGTCAGAAAACTGGGGGCAAATGACTTTAGTTAGTCATCATTCACTTTTTCTGTTGTTTTGGGGAAGAATTTTGTCTCAGCTCCACAGAGCTTTAGAAAAGGAATGATGCATTTCTGAAGCACTTAGCATGGAAAACCTGTTGATATTGTTTGAATTATTACAATTTTATATTATATTTGAGCTCTTATATACTTCTTTATATTATTTTTTCTAAGACTGGATTACGCCAGGATTTGTGCTAAGTTCTGGGAATCAGGTGGAATGCTTTTCTGTGGGCTTACATCTTTATTTGAAAGTAAATTTTTGAAGGACTGAATAATAAATAAATAAGTCTATGTGCAGAGAGGAATAAAGGTTTTTTAAATATATGTATATATATTATACGTATTTTATATATATATCTCTAAAAATCAGGACACATTGAAAGAGTAGAACACTTAAGCAGCAAAAGTCAGTGTGATATGTACAATAACAAGAGTAACTGCAAAACAAAACTGCGTTTGTTCAATGACCCCACTCTAAATAATCCTACTCTCTAAAGTTGCAAATAAAGAATAAATAAGACTATGTGCAATGTTTTCCTTTATTCTTGATGCTGTCCAAAATAGGTAAATTGTACTATTTTAAAGTCGGGCCACTTACTGAAAAAACCAAGGTCTCAATGCAGGATTGATGGTAGTCACACAAAGTATGATAACCAAAACTGTTTATGGGATATTTAAAGGGCAAAGATCCATTCAATGTACTCTCTGCCCCCCATTTTGTACTTCCTAATTCCTCCTTTCCCTCTCCTTTTCTGAGGCCAAATTGAGGCAGTAGAACAAGATGAATAGGAAGGAGATTGTGACCAAGCATTCGGCAATGTTGCTTCAGCACACTCTGGGTAAATACAATAACAGGTGAGCAGAGAGCCAGAGGTCCAACGACTGCTTCCTGGGCCCCCAGCCATTCTTGTCAAGCAATTCCAGCAAATCCAAAAGCACAAAGTTGGTTATTTTTAACTGCTTATCAAAGGCACCAGAAAAAACTTTCAGAACTTTTCTTCCATTTTTGCTTCTTTTCCTCTTTCTCCTTATTCCTCATTTTTGGGAGGTACTGTTGATTGGAAAGGGTTAAAAAGAAAACTCCGCCAGCTGAATTTTTAAGAGAGAGAAGATGATAAAAATGGCCAGATATTAGGAAAGAGATAATGGGGAGTAACAATTTGTGCAACCCTCTTGGGCTTTGAGAGCATGATTATCAGGGAGAAAATAGTGGCTTCAATGTAGAGAACAATCTTAGTTAAGACTTTGGGAGTAGTGATATATCTTTTTTGTTGTTGTTGTTATTGTTTTTTTGTGTTTTGTTTTGGTTTTTTTTGAGACGGAGTCTTGCTGTTTTTGGCCCGGGCTGGAGTTTGGCACGATCTTGGCTCACTGCAACCTCCGCCTCCCGGGTTCCAGCAATTCTCCCACCTCAGGCTCCCGAGTAGCTGAGATTATAGGTGCCTGCCACCACGCCCAGAGAATTTTTGTATTTTCCGTAGAGACGGGGCTTCACCATGTTGGCCAGGCTGGGCTTGAACTCCTAACCTGAGGTGATCCACCCCCTCAGCCTCCGAAAGTGCTGGGATTACAGGCGGTGAGCCACCACGCCAGGCCGATAAATCTTAATGTTTGGAAAACATTGGAAACATTTTTCATAAAAATTAAAATACTGGCTAGGTGCAGTGGCTCATGCCTGTATTCCTAGCACTCTGGGAGGCCGAGGTGGGTGGATCACGAGGTCAAGAGTTCCAGATCAGCCTGACCAACATGGTAAAACCCCATCTCTACTAAAAATACAAAAGTTAGCTGGGTGTGGTAGCAGCTCCTGTAATCCCAGCTACCCAGGAGGCTGAGGCAGGAGAATCGCTTGAACCTGGGAGGTGGAGGTTGCAGTGAGCCGAGATTGTGCCACTGTACTCCAGTCTGGGCGACAGAACAAGACTGTCTCAAAAAAAAAAAAATTAAAATACTATCATTTTATATATTAATATTATAAAATATAATCAAATCATTTATGAGGTATAGGAATAAGTGGCATGAATTCTGTAAGTACAGAGATTTATTGAGTAATAAATAAATTCTGTACCAGAGATTTATTGAGTAATCAGAAAAAAAGTCTTAATATGACAACATAAGTCTTGCAAAAATAAATAGCTTAGCAGGAAGCAGGAATCTAGGCTATTGTTTATGCTGTCAATTCAAATTAAAAACGAAAATGAAATAAAGGATTTCTGCTAAAATATATTATGGCATATGGAAAATGAATTCACCTCCTCCTTCCTGGCCCACCAGCAACATGGAAGGTATTAACTTAGAACTTATTTCCCTTTTCCTCCATCTTTTTGAGATGATAACTGAAACTCAATAGAGCTTTATAATTAATAGTGAAACACTTTTCACTTCACTCAATAGATTTAAAAATAGAAATTTACTAGAGGTGATCATTTCACAGATCCTGATGCTAAGAATGGGTGACATTAGCCAGGTCTTTATGTGAATATCTTGAATGACTGTTCAAGCTTTGCAGGCTTAACTAAATTCAGACATGTTGTCCATGTTGTTGCATGCTACACTCTGGTGCTTCAGTTAGCATGACAACATGCTCTATAAAAGAAGTGGAGAAGGCAAGGAAAAATGCACATATATAAAATAAGAGATTTTCCCACTGTTCTCTGTATGGTAACAATCTTCAGGTGATATCTTAATGATATCTTAAAATCCCCTTCCAAACCTAAAATTGAGAGTTCAGTTTCACACCTAGATAATCTATAGATGCAGACTAATGTGTGCCTGCTGTTTCAAAGCTGTTGTGAACTCTTCCTTCATATCTAGTACATGTATGATGGTTTTGGAGAAATTATCATCTAGCACTAGCATTGCCACTACTAGGATAAATCAAGTAGTTTTGGGTTGTGCAAAGTGGGGATAAAATGGTCCTCTGCTACTGTCATCTTTATGATACCTTAAAATCATAAAATGTCAGAAGAAAATTAGGATGAGGAAACCTAGACAAGGTGGAGCCCTGAGAGGAGACATTTAAGTTCTGACACTTGTTTTCACTTTTATACTCATAATATCATGAGTAATGCCATACAGTGGCAGTAAACAGTTAACTGAATAAATTCATAGCCAAACCAGAACACAGCACAGGCTTGTCTAACTCAATGAAACAACTGATGGTTGAACCAAATGCCTGGAACTAAAAATCCGTGAAAGAACTAAGTGAAGATATGGTATCTCCCCTCAAGGTATTATTCACCTCTGAGATGGTCACCTTCTTTTGGCATCTGTTGTTTGGCTTGATATGATTTTATCCCCACTTTGCACAACCCAAAACTACTTGATTTATGCTAGTAGTGGCCATGCTAGTGCTAGATGATAATTTTTCCAAAACCATCATAAATGTACTAGATACTAAGGAAGACTTCACAACATACCAGCTTTGAAATAGCAGACACACATTAGTCTGAATCTACAAATTATCTAGGTATGAAACAACTCTCAATTTTAGGTTTGGAAGGGGATTTGAGAACTGTGGAATGTACCTTTTGCCACTGAGACATTACTTTATCTGCTCTTGCTCTGTATGATTTTTCTAATTTAAAAGGGCAGCCTTACGATTGTTCCCACACATTTTGTTTTAAGTGTGACAACTAGGGCAGCAAAAAATGCTCTTGGTGAAGAGAGAGTTTGTGCCATTAAGTGGTTTATCATTAGCAATTTTAGGATCTTTGAAAATGTAATACATGTTTTGAAATGAGTGCCCTGTCCAGATAACCGCTTCTTCCTCTTGGTTCTTTTAACTGCTGCTAGAATCTGAAAGGGAAATGGAATCTATCACTATTCATGTGATTTCAAACTGTTAAGTTGAAATAAGATACCACTTACCTTAAATGAGATACCACTTACCTAACAGCTCTGAGGAGGCATTTTGGAACTTATCTGGGGGTGATCCCAGAGGGGGTTATGTTAGTTTTAGCTAGAGTATAAAATTCTGTGTAGTTAGGATGATAAGGTGGCAATGCACATTGAACTTGAATTAAGAATTCACATTTATACAGAGCCAAATACACACACACACACACACACACACACACACACACACCCCTGTAGTTGAGGGTGTCTTGCCAGAAAGCTGTATATAAGTCAAACTATGCCATGGGAGTGAATAACCAACCCTTTAAGACATATTTTATTTCCTTGTTTGGCCAATGTTCAGAAGAATCAATTTTGAATTGACTCCTCATATTGACTCATTTGGCAATGTAAAACCTTTCCTTTTCTCGAGATGACATTGAAACTTTATTCTTTTCTTTAGGCTGTGTGGTTTCCATAGGAAAAGATAAATAATGCACTTTGTGTGAATCATAAACCACCTCACAATCATGTGAGTTTCAAGTCAAATCCAGTTACTATTTTAAACAGATAAGGAGATAGAGTGGGCAGATGGTAGGTCCAAAGACTCCTCTAATAAGAGGAGCCCAGAGGGCTTGTAAGTAACTGAAAGTAAGCATCTTATTCCTCTAACAAAAAGAAAGAGGGAAAGAGAGAGAAAGAGAAGGGGGAGCAGCATACAAAATGGCTCATCAGTGTAACTTGGGCTACGGTATTGTGTATGCTGGTTGCCATTTAAGTTTTGATCACATGAACACTGCCAGGCATGCATATGAGCTTTTTTGACCCATACAGGCATTTCGATAAATTACCTTTCAAGCAGCTGATAAGAAAACCTTGTCATTGTAGCCTCAGAGGTAAAAGCCAGACCAGGGATTAAAAAGATGGGGAAAGAGCCCTGAGAGAATGGCAGTGGGTCCAGTTGTGGATGCAGAATGAGGTTAATAGCTGAATGCCCTGGAGATCTGTGCCAGAAAAGATCTTTGTTGTTGAATATATTTATTAACCATTTATAAGAGGAGGTGAATAAAGGAGTGATATTATTCAATGACCCTAAATTTTCAGTCCAATAAGGACCATAAGAGATTCCAGCAAGACTTAACAAAACCAGGTAATTGGACAATATGATGAAGATGAAATCTGAAACAGGCAAGTGTGAGGTGATGCACATCTGAAAGAACAATTTAAGCTAATCATACACAGTGATGGGTATTGAATTAACCATAACCTTCCAAGAGAAAGATCATAAGCCTTGCTCAATGTGCAACAGTGCTAAAAATAAGCCACTGGAAGAGGAGTGAGAATAATGTGGACAATATTAAGGTGCCATTATATAAATTGACAGCATATCCTTGTCTAGAATGTGATGTTGAGTTTTAGCCACCTCATCATAAAAATGAAATGGAAGAAACAGAAAAATGCACTGAAGGTCTGCTAAACTAATTGGAAATATAGGATAAGCTTCATTATGAAGGGAATATTTTTATGTCATGTCTAAAGATCTCCTGTTATGAAAATCCTATAGTGATGTAAAAGAGATTTATGATTCTCAGTAGCATCTGAGGTATGCCCATTAAAGAGAAAATAAGCCCTCACATTTTGTGCTGCAGTCTCAGACCTGGGTAATAAATGCATTTTTATCCCCTAATAGTATCTTGAGTCCTGTTGAAAGTCGTAGAAGTTGGTGGCATCTTTTGGGGGAAACAAAAATGCATATCTCCTTGGAAAACTCCTTTTGTCTGGGCCAAATCAATGCATGTTTATGCTTTATGTATATAATGATAATTGGTGTTCATAATGATAACTTCGGGTCACTGCATGATTCTTAAAACACTTTTAGATTTAGAAAAAAATCCTAAACAAACAAAAACACACATTTTATTTAGTATAACTGAATAAATAACATTTGACCTATTGTTCTAAAACTTAAGCATTAATGTTTGGTAGGTATACTGATTTACTAGTCATAGTATTTGTTTACTCAGCACATTTCATCCTTAGCTACCAAAGGTAACTTATTATTTTAGGTTGTTTTCCAGTCTCTATTTAGCCTAAGAACTCCACCCCAGTTAGAAAAGAATAAAAATGGGGTAAAAATAAAACAACATTATGAAACTGAAAAAAGGGAAAGGTCATACACTAATGCTTTTCTTTCCTGGGCACTGGGGACTGGGGTGAAGGCTGGGGGGTCCATTTTCATTATTATCTTTGCATTTACAGACACAGCCTCCGACGTTTAGTATTTGCTTTGAATGAGGAACCAAGAAATAACATCAAAGATGAGCTCAAAAAGAGGTGAATCTAGTACTTGGTAGCTAGAGGAGTAATCCAGTTGGGCTATATCACTCTGGGTATTAAAAAATAATAGCTATGAAGAAGTAGTTTCGGTCAGGCGTAGTGGCTCACGCCTGTAATCCCAGCATTTTGGGAGGCTGAGTTGGGCAGATCACTGAGATCAGGAGTTTGAGACCAGCCTGGCCAACATGGTGAAACCCTGTCTCTACTAAAAATACAAAAACCAGCCAGGCATGGTGGCAGGTGCCTGTAATCCCTAGCTACTCAGGAGGCTGAGGCAGGAGAATCACTTGAACTCAGGAGGTGGAGGTTACAGTGAGCCAAGATAGTGCCACTGCACTCCAGCCTGGGCAACAGAGTAAGACTCTGTCTCAAAAAAAAAAAAAAAAAAAAAAAACCAGGAAAGTTTCATGATATCGTATAATAGCTTGGCTCATACCTTCTTGTCCTGGGAAGTCTGTTTATATACATGACAAGTATCTCTCAAGAAGAGTTTCTTCCAGAATGATATAGACTCTGTAATGCTTCAAAGGATAATCTCTACAAGAATATAAACCCCAACAGTTCTTTCTGTATGCCAGATAAATTGTATTTCAGCATTTACTTGGTCTCTAAAACATTATCTGGGTTGTTCGTGTAGAAATAAGCAAAGACCAACCAAATGAGAACAAGCAAAGCTCATTTATTCGGAGATTGCTTTACAAAGGGAGTCAGCTACAGCAATCACTGTCACTTTTGTTTTGGCAGAGACTCAAAGGCAGGTAGAGAAGTGGAGAAGCTTCACAGTAGACAAGGGGAAAGCTTCAGGGATGCCCTGACTGGAGGCTATTGGCACTGGGAAGCTGTAGATGAACTAACTATTAATAGAAGCAGGGCATCTGATGTGATTTATTAGGGGTGCATATTTAGCTTTCTGTGGTTGATCCTAAGTTGGGAGCAGGGACGAAGATTAAATAAGATGTGGATTATTAATTAAGTCCTGGTCATTTGGGGCTGACTGTTCCAGAGGTAATTGTTTGGCTTTCTGGATTGTTACCAGAGATAACAGTCTGATTTCCTACAAGTCTGACTTATAGGAGGCCAGCTATTATCGATGATGGGTTGGTTTCCTGGGAAGATGACTCCATTTCAGGAGTCAAAGCTCTATTTTTACATATGGTCTGACCACTGTCCATTTGTATATTCAGTCTCTCACTCTATGAAACAAAAGAATGAAAGTTCACATTGTGAGAGGATTGAACTCCTATGAGCATCAGACTTCCATTTGTGACTAGTGTTTTTAATTTGCAAATACCTGAAATACATCATCATCAAGATAAGAAAACCTTTGGAAGTCTCAGATTATGGCTTGCTTCCACTTTGGGCAAGAGATGACTTTAAAACGGAATTTTCATTCAAATAAAGTAACTGTAAATTATAGAAAACAGTAGAAAATATGACAGTATTTGAAAAAGAAGAAGGAAAGAAAAAGACTACCATATGTTTAAAACTGCCTCTGTAGTTTCATTAATTAAAGAGCATAACTTTTGATTCAAATCCCAATGTGAATATCTTCAGAAAGATGTAGTAACTATTTCAAGCCACCAGGGCACACCATTTTGAAAACTGTTTCAGGGATCCTAATGATAATTCTAACAGGCCAAAGGAGTTTACACATCTTTTTAAGAGCCCTAGCTTCCTCTCAGGGATACACTGTAAGCCAGAAAGATCTACTTTAGTAATAAGGTACCTTTGATTTATGGATTATATAATATTTAATATCCTCAGTTGAATGGTATTAAGCAAGCAGAGTTATATTTTTTCTAGGTGTTAGTACTGACATTTAGCCATGTATAATATACTAACACAATTAACTAAAACATACCATTCCTGAAATGTGCTATAACCAAATGCACTATATTTTTCATATGATTTGCAATTTCCATGGAGAGCTCATTTGGATTACGTTTATAATATTCATTTAGCAAACTCCATTAGCAATGTTTACAAGTGCTTATGGATCCAGTAAATGAGTTTGCGGGTATGCCGTGAACGAAGTTAAATGCATCCATTTGTGTATGGTGTCTAATGCATAAACTCATTCCAATCAGGAAGACGTACAGCACATTAAACTCTAACCTGGGAGTCTGGATTTTGATATGGTTCCTACATGACTCCCTAATATGACTGCATTAATTAACCTTTTGGTTTCTTGATTTTCCCTTAAGGGGAAAACTCATTGAAAAACTAGATTAATATGAGCAGCTGAGCATAAGAATCCTTAGGGGCAAACAAACAAACAAACAAACACACAGAATAGAGGTATGTTGATTCAGTCTTCTCCACCTTGTAAATTAGATCTTTTAGTGGAAAAGTGTTTTAGCACACTAGGTTTCTAGAACACTAATGACATTAATGGAAATGTAACTTTCTGAATTATCTTGGTGACCTGAAAAGGTTTCTGCATCTCACAAAAAGGACTAACCTAAAAACTACAAATACGTAGTGTTAAAAATGGTTGAGATGAGAAATTTTACGTTAGGTGTTTTTGACCGCAACAAAAATAAACTCGACAGTAACAAAATAAAACAAAACAAAAACTTTTAGGTGTTCATATTCAGAGTGCCTGATTCTTTTAATGGGAAATCTCTAGAGGACTATTAGAAGGGAGAACAAAGGACCTTTGTTAAAGCCTGATGATCTGCACAAACTATGGATTTCCCAGTTTCTGAGATTTATAGCTTGTTGTTCTCACTAGGTCATGATAGTGAGACCTGGGAAGAGAGTAGGTTAGTGATATCCAGTCCTATATAGATCTCCTAGGATTAGAAAGAAAGCCTATTTTATTACTAGCTAACATTTAGTGATGCTTACCATAGGTTTTATGTGCTTCACATGTAGCTCTGATCCTCAAAACAATTCTGTGGGGTTAGGTATTATTATTTTTATCTTCATTTTACAAATGAGGAAACTGAGGTCTAGAGAAATTAAGTAATGTGTCCCCAGGTCACACAGCTACAAAGGGGCAGTGCTAGAATTTGAACTCAGCCTCTTTGTCTCCAGAGCCCTGCTCTTAACCACTGTATCACAGATAACTGATGTTTTCCTTACAGCTTACACTGAGGTATGTAATTGACTGAAATAGAAGAATCCAAAATCTAGGCTTCATATATTTCAAATATATGACTTGGGTTACTTGACCATGTTACCCCTCAGTTAGTTGTGCTTTTGGAGTAGAAGTTCTTTTTTTTTTTTTTTTTTTTTTTTTGAGACGGAGTCTCACTGTGTCGCCCAGGCTGGAATGCAGTGGCTGGATCTCAGCTCACTGCAAGCTCCGCCTCCTGGGTTTACGCCATTCTCCTGCCTCAGCCTCCGAGTAGCTGGGATTACAGGCGCCCGCCACCTCGCCCGGCTAGTTTTTTGTATTTTTTAGTAGAGACAGGGTTTCACCAGGTTAGCCAGGATGGTCTCGATCTCCTGACCTTGTGATCCACCCGTCTCGGCCTCCCAAAGTGCTGGGATTACAGGCTTGAGCCACTGCGCCCGGCCTGGAGTAGAAGTTCTAATTTTGGCTTACTGAAGATATAGGATATAATTCCCCATCCTGAATCTAATTTAGATCCAGGATCCAGAAATTCAAGTCATCTTTGACATGATAAGAAACTTATCAAACTGTGCCATCCAATGAGAATATATTCTTATCTTCTTTCAAAATCGAGTTGGGAATTTCAGTTAATATTTAAAATTTTTTTTTTCACAAATATAGGTTTTTTTTTGCCTCCTAGAACACAGATGCTCTTAACTCCCTAGCAGTCACCATCTGTACCTCAATTTACATTTCCCCAAACACTGCTGACATCTGTTTAAATGCCAATCTCTCCCCAACTTAGTAGGATTTTAGCTCAAAAGTGATATCCTATGAGTAATTTGGAATTTCAAAATGATACTAATTTTCATCAAAATGCTCAATGGCCACAGGTATACAAGCTTCATCTGCCCCTTTGAGAAGGTTTCGGCAAAATTGAGGCTAATATTGAAAGTGATCTGTCATTTCCAGGGTAACAGGACTGTTTTGCCAGGTTAAAATGTTCATTTATGGGAAAAGGCTCTGAGTTGTCATGAAGAGGATTTTGGGAGATTAAGAATTCTCCTAAATAATCATTCTCTTTTTCTTCCTTCAGGTTCATGCTCCTTTCATACAGAGATGTCTGATTTTCTTCTGTGAATCATCACATGAGAACTTGCATAGAAAATCTGTCCGGGGATAGGGACAGTGTGGGAACGTGGCTGAGGCTGGTTGGACAATGGGACTGAGAGGTAATCATGAGCTGTGAGATACTCACTTTTAAAAGAACATATAGAAATTATGCCCCTAAGTGAGTAATGTCTCAGTAATATCAAATCTTTATCCTTTGGAGATAAATTTGATTTTTAGGGAAATCCAAAAGTCATCTGGAATGTAGTATTACTATAAAGTTGGTTTAAGGGAACAATTTTTCCTGTGTGGTTCACAAACTGATTCTAAGAAGGCAATTTCAAAGATGAGCTCTAGAAAAATTTTAAGCAATGGCAGCATCATGAGACTAAGCAAGTAATCTTTCAAGAAGAATTCTTTGTTGGAAGTACAAATTTGATCTTATTTGTGTTTTGGAGTCAGATGGATCAGGGCCTTAGATCTGACTTCATGTATTTCCAGATCTATGACTTGGGTTACTTAGCCAGGTGAAGCCTCAGTTCATTTCCTAACCTGTAAAATGGAGATAATTATAGCATCTATCTTGTAGCATTGTGAAGATTAAAAAATGATAGTGTATGTAAAGTGCTCTGCCCAGTGCCTAGCATATAGTAAAGGCTCAATAAAAGTGATGCTAACTCATCCTCTCCTTCCTACCCTCAAGGTGGCTATATGGATTCCAGTCAGGAAGAACTCGGAACCATGTTATACCATTTATTTGAGTACTATGGTCCTAGGCAAGTCATCTGACTTTTAGAGTTCTGATGTCCTGCTTTATAAAGTAGATATAATAATACCTCTTTTACCAGATTACTGTGAATGTTAGAGATAATGTACATAAAGGATTTAGAACCATAATTATGATTATTATGGAAAGGAATCTTAGAATAACAACCTTTTAATGGGGACCAGATTGTTCCATAAAGATAACAAATTTAACGTGGTACTAATGCTGGTATTTTAACACTGACAAAATTCCAAATTGAAACTTGGGATTTTTTCAAGAAGGAAAATACCTCTGGGTATGGCTGCATCACAGCTGAATTATTGGTTTCTTGGTCGCAAACCTAGAATACAATAGGGAAGCTTGTCCCACTCATGTCTCCCTGTGGATTTCACGGGATTCCTACTGCTATCAACAAAAGGATTGGGTTAACTATAGAGCCCAGAGAACCATCACTTCCATGGTTAGAAGTTTTTCCTTATTTACAGACCAGGACCTTAGAGAATAGTTTCAGTTGTAAAATAATTAAGTGCATCTTGTAAAATGCAAATACAAATTTTAACGGAGAAAGGGCATTACTCTGCTCCTCATTTCCATTATTAAATCTCCCTTAACAAGTATTTAAGCAATTCTTGTAACAGCAACAAAAAAGTCAGAGCTGGTAGCAACATCTCTCTTTCAAGAGGAGGGAATATTCATATTTTCTTTTCATTTTGTTTGGCAAAAATGTCTCAGTTAAAATGAGATGTCTGACTCATTTCTAGAGCCAAATATTTCTGAAATAAAAGTTTGAAGTTACAAAAATAAAAAAATTAAAACCCAGTTCAGTTCAAAAATAGGCTTATAACTTTCTGATTTCAAACCAAAATGTTTATGAACAAAACTGTGATTAGATACAGTCATACCTAGCAGATATTGTGGGTTCAGGTTCCAGACCACCACAACAAAATATTGCAATAAAGTGAATGACACACACATTTTTTGGCTGCCCATTGCCTGTAAAAGTTATGTTTATGATACAGTCTATTAAGTGTACAAAAGCTTTATGTCTAAAAAATGTACATACCTTAATTGAAAAATGCTTTATTTCTAAGAAATGCTAATGATCATCTGAGCCTTAAAAAGCCATAAAATGTCAGCTGGGCGCAGTGGCTCATGCCTGGAATCCCAGCACTTGGGGAGGCCGAGGTGGGTGGATCACCTGAGGTCAGGAGTTCGAGACCAGCCTGACCAACATGGAGAAACCCCATCTTTACTAAAAATACAAAATTAGCTGGGAATGGTGGCACATGCCTGTAATCCTAGCTACTCAGGAGGCTGAGGCAGGAGAATCACTTGAATCCAGGGAGGTAGAAGTTGTGGTGAGCCGAGACCTTGCCATTGCACTCCAGCCTGGGCAACAAGAGCGAGACTCCGTCTGAAAAATAAATAAATAAATAAATTTTTAAAAAGCCTTAAAAACTCATAATCTTTTTGCTGATAGAAAGTCTTGATGATATCCATGGCTGCTGACTGATCAGGGTGGTGGTTGCTGAAGGCCGGGGTGGCTATAGCAATTTCTTAAAAAAGACAACAGTGAAGTTTGCTGTATCAGTCAACTCTTCCTTTTATGAAAGATTTCTCTGTAGCATGAGATGCTGTTTTATAGCATTCTACCCACCGTAGAACTTCTTCCAAAATTGGAGTCAGTCCTCTGAAACCATAATGTTGCTTTATCAACTGTTTATGGGATATTCTAAATCCTTTTTTTTTTGTCATTTCAACAATATTTATAGCATCTTCATGAGAAGTATCAATACATGCCATCTCAAGAAAGCACTTTCTTTGTTCTTCCATAGGAAACAGCTCTTCATCCATTCAAATTTTATCATGAGATTATAGCAATTCTGTCACATTGTCAGGCTCCACTTCTAATTCTAATTCTCTTGCTGTTTCCACCACATCTGCATTTACTTCCTCTACTAAAATCTTGAACCCTTCAAAGTCATCCATGAGGGTTGGAATCAACTTCTTCCAAATGCCTGTTCATGTTGGTTTTTTGACTCTTCCCACGAATCATGAATGTTCTTAATGGCATCTAGAATAGTGAATCTTATCCAGAAAGTTTTTGATTTATTTTTCTCATATTCATCAGAGAATCACAAGACCCATGACAGCTATAGCCTTAGAAAATAAATTTCTTTTATTTTTATTTTGAATTTTTAGTTATTTAATTATTTTTTTGAGGCAGGGTCTTGCTGTGTCACCCAGACTGAAGTGCACGATCATGGCTCACTGCAGCCTTGACCCCTGGGCTCAAAAGATCCTCCCACCTCAGCCTCCTGAGTAACTAGGACCACAGGTGCATGCCACCATGCCTGGCTAAGTTTTGCAGAGACAGGATCTCACTATGGTGCCTATGCTGGTCTCGAACTCCTGGCCTCAAGCAATTCTCCCACCTCAGCCTCCCAAAGTGCTGTGATTACAGGTGTGAGCCACTGCATCTGGCAAAAGTAAATTTCTTAAATAGTAAGACTTGAAAATTGAAATTACTTTTGGATTCATGAACTACAGAATGGATGTTGTGTTAGCAGGCATGAAAACAACATTAATCTCCTTGTACATCTTCATCAGAGCTCTTGGGTGACTAGGTGCATTGTCAGTGAGCAGTAATATTTTGCAAGAGATCTTGTTTTAAACAGTAGGTCTCAATAGTGGGCTTAAAATATTCAGCAACTATGCTCTAAGCAGAAGTTATGCCATCCAAACTTTCTTGCTCCATTTATAAAGTACAGGAAGAGTAGATTTAACATAATTCTTAAAGGCCATAGGATCTTCAGAATGGGAAATGAGCATTGGCTTCAACCAGCTGCATTAGCCCCTAACAAGAGAGTCAGTCTGTCCTTTGAAGTTTTGAAGTCAGGCATTGACTTCTCCTCTTTAGCTGTGAAAGTCCTAGTTGACATCTTCTTCCAACAGAAGACTGTTTTGTCTTCACTGAAAATCTGTTGTTTATCATTTATCATAGCCACTGTCATCAATGATCTTAGCTAGATCTTCTGGATAACTTGCTGCAGTTTCTACATCAGTACTTGCTGCTTCACTTTGCACTTTTGTGTTATGAAATGGCTTCTTCCCTTAACCTTCATGAACCAAACTCTGCTAGCTTCAAACTTTTCTTCTGCAGCTTCCTCACCTCTCTGTTTTTATAGAATTGAAGAGAATTGGGCCTCACTCTGGATTAGACTTTGGCTTAAGGGAATGTTGTAGCTGGTTTTATCTTCCATGTGTGTCTCTGAAACTTTCTCCATATCAGCAATAAGGCTGCCTGGTTTTCTTATCATTTGTATGTTCACAGGAGAATATTTTTAATTTCCTTCAAGAACTTGTCCTTTTCATTCAACAACTTGGCTGTCTGGCACAAGAAGGCTAGCTCTTGGCCTATCTTGACTGTTGACATACCTTTGACATACCTTCCTCACTAAGTAAGCTTAATCATTTCTATCTTTTGATTTAAAGTGAGAGATGTGTGGCACTTCCTTTCACTTGAACACTTAGAGACCATTGTAGGATTAACTGGCCTGATTTCAATATCATTGTGTCACAGGGAACAGGGAGTCTTGAGGAGATGGAGAGAGATGGATAAATGCGTGGTCAGTGGAACAGTTAGAACACAAACAACATTTATTAAGTTTGCCGTCTTATTTGCATGTGGTTTGTCATGCCCTGAAACAATTACAATTACAATTACAAACACAAACATCAAAGATCACTGATCACAAATCACTGTAACAGGTATAATATACTGTAACAGGTACAATAATAGTGAAAAATTTGAAATACTGTGAGAATTACCAAAATGTGTTGCAAAGACATGAAGTGAGCAGATGCTGTTGGAAAAATGGCACCAAGAGACTTGCTTAATGCAGGGTTGCCACAAATCTCTGATTTGTAAAAAATCCAAAATCTGCAGTGAAAGTAAAATGCAATAAAATGGGGTCTGCCTATAAGTAATTTTTTTCTAAATAAAGAGTAGAATGTTTTCCTCAAATTGAATACTACAAAGAAGGGTAAATGAGAAATGGATAAAAGCAAGACTACTCTGGTTAAAGAAGGAAGGGAGAGGCCCATTCTCTCCTCTTCTTCTCCTCCTTCTTTCCTCCTCCATCTCCCATGATCCTATGACACCATCCTGAAAACCCCAGGGTTCTCAGAATATAGTTTTGGATTCATTGGTCCAACTATTCCTTTGGTTTCATCTTTTCTTTCTGAAGAAAGAAAAGAAAAAGTGGCCTCTGGGCATAGAGTATTAATCCTGTCAACTTGAGTAGGTCGGAGACAGACATGTTTGTGTCTGACAGCTCAGTTCTCTCTGCTTTGCCCAGTGTTTGGGAGCAGGATTTCTGAATATAAACAAGTCTTTCTTCAAGTTTGATTCCTGTTGGTGGTAAAGTTTCTCCTGGTTGACTTGGTAGATTTTTTTCTAATGACTTTCTATTCAAGAGGACAGGCACTGTAAGTCTTAAAAAGTAGCTGTTCTTATATTTGGTAACACTGGCCATGTTGGTACTCTCTTTTGCCAAAGTACAATGTCAAAAGCGGGGATGGGTGGGAACATGATTACCCTAAGAAAGGACACAGACTCTCTGTAGTGTATCCCTTCTAGTTAGGAAGGGACGTTTTGCCCTTGGTAAAGTGACCCCCATAAAGCAGTGGACAGAGAGATGTCCTCACTGCACGGCCTCTGCCTCAGGCCCTGTAAAAGCTTCATCCCTGCAGATGTTTCCTCTGGCATCCTTTAATTGACATCTGGATTTTAGAATAAAACTGCCAGAAATCATCTCATTCAAGAAGTAAAACTGGAATTGCTGCAAAGCATGATGACCCCAAACCCCAAGGTAGATGGAAATTGCTTGGGATTGATGCTCCATACAGGCCTGCTTGCATGGGACCTGATTGACAGAGGAAGGAGAGGCAGGCAGGGATGGCGAGAAGGGAACAGTGGAGAAGCTGTTGACTGTAAATAATGAGAAGGGCTGTTACCTCTTTAACTCCTGGCCCTGTGTTATCGAAATCAGCCAAGTTAAAACCTAGAGATTTATAGCATAGACCCCAAGGGAGGCAAAAGAAGAGAAAAACTCGCAGCAGGGTTCCACAGTTCCAACAACCATGGTTAAGGGGAAGGCAATCCCATTTTCCTTAGGCTGTGTGTCTTTGGGCGTATTACTTAAAGCTTGGTTCTCTTAGCTGTAAAGTCAATTCCAGTGTTTCTCAAACTGTCTTGTGTTAAAGAACCAGATTTTCAAAAAATTTTCCAGTCTGTCATAGAGTGATACTTTTGTAAAACACAATAAAAATAAATTCCTAGAAATGTTTAAATGTTTTATTCTTAAATTTGACAGACATAAAATTACTCTGTCAAATTGCTTTTGTTTCCAGACGTTTACTCTCAATTACTACAGTATTTGATTGCAGACCAGTAACAGTTTGTGGATTGGTACCAGTATTTGGACTAGACTTTAAGTTGTCATTGGCACTGACACTAATGGCATTCACCTTATAAAGGTATGATGAGGCTCAATAGGGTAGTGGAATGGTACATACATTTGACAATCATTGTCATAATTAAAAAATTTCCTTTGGGTTAAACAAGTAAATCTCTACCTTTGCCAGGCCATAAAAACATGTAGTTTTTTAAAGAAAGGCTTTTTAATATACATACATAGGGAAAAGAAGGGATATATAGTTAATACCAACCTCTCTTAAGAGAATGAGAAATGGTGGGTCTCAGGAATACCAGCTGAAGGTTCAAATTCTGCACGCCAATGCACAGGCCAAGAGCAAATCCTTGGACTCCTACATTTAAAATGGGAGCTGAAAGCATCCAAAACAGGCCCTGAGTTTGGGAAAGAGAGTCATATCTGCAGCACAACCTATCAGCATGTTTCTCTGGTGATTGGGAGGGTTCCGGATTTAACTCCCCCCCTGGAGGTCTGGGACAGTTGAGTTAACACTCAGGCTTGCAGGCACACAGACGCGCGTTTGAAAGTGTTCTTATTGTCGATGGGACCGTATATGTGGTTATTAAAACTCCCCAAGCTCCCATTTTCTCCTGTGGAAAGTAGGAGCTAGTAAGAGTGCCTGTATTTCTTAGTGCTGCAGAACGGATTAAATGATCTAATCCCTGTTAGTGTGCAACAATTTAAAAATAATGATAGCTATAAGACCAGGGTGAACAGCTCAATTTTAGTGGAGCCAAGCTAGCACATGGCCAGATTTTCCTTGGCATGATGGTCTGAAGGGGTCAGGAGCATCAACATAGCCCTTCTCAGACACAGTGGAGAAAAGGAACCCCAAGCCTCAAGCACATGACTTTTAAAAGTCTTCTGACCCTTAAAGTAGGACTTTCCCTGTAGCTGTGTAGCGCCGTCACTCCTTTCCTTCACCCCAGCTGTGAAAGAGATGGTTATAATATGGAAAAATGAATCAAAGTCTTGAATACATCATCCAAGGTGAGGAAAACTGCAGGGGTTGAACGTGAGTCAGGGAAGCAGGAGCCCGCCCCCGCTTTTTTTCTCACCTATACAATGTGTACTGAATATCTGTGATTAAAATTCTTAACACGATTTCAAAGCATCACCTTCCTAGGTAGAAGACACGCAAAGGCAGGCACAGAGATTGAGGAGTGATCTGACTCGAGTGGCTCATTTGTAAGAGCCCGAGTAACACTCCATAATAAATTTGCTATTTGCTGGTACAGCAGTGCATTCATCTGGCATTAATGGGCAGGGCCAATGTATAGTCATAGTTGTTTTATTTAAATTCAAGCTTTGGTACCAGGCAACTAAACTGCTGCAGAAGGAAAGTGATATGCCAATTTCAAAGGTACTTATTATCATACCATCTCATACATAAAAAAGAGAAAGAAAATATTTAAAAATAGGAAGAAACTCTACACACTAACCAGTAATGACAATAATGATGCTACTAATAATACACTTTATTGGAAGGCACAATTAGTGAAGGAGGTTTCCTAAAATGGTGTCGGCCACACGGGTGAATTTAAGCTGCAAGGTGGACCAAACTGGCTTCTAAATACTTCTCCTGACTTATACCATTGTGAGGGAAATCTCACTGGAAGTGGGTTCCATAGACCTCAATCCCCACAACCCCCTCATTCCCTGACTCTTCTCTACCTTCTTTGGGTACCTTCAGGCCAGGTAGTGTCTCATGTGTGTCTTGGAAAGAGCCACCTGTGATGTTTTGGTCTCCTCATCAATGGACCTTGACACTGTCTCTGTCCTGGTGGCCCCTATAAGCATGTTGCCCTGCTGGCACAACTCTCCTTCCCTGGAGGCTGTCCTGACTCTGCAGCCTGCAGTCTGTGGCAGAGTTGGGGTAATAGTTCTCTACCACAGTCTTTCATAAATACAGACCCCTTTGTTTTTTAAGTTAACCTCTCTCTAATAGGGACTCAAAATCAGTCCACCAGGCCGGGTTTTGTGTGTATGTGGCAGAAAGGCAGATGAGGATAGAACCACATACTCCCTGTACTGAGCTCACCTGAATCCTCCCCAGAGGCCCTCTACAAAACTTCCGTGAATATTTCTCATGCAAATAAACATTGGTGGAGTGGAGAGGATTATCCAGTTCTACTCACCAGATGCATCTGATCCTAGCTCCAGTCCAGAAAAGAGTAACCTTAGGATGAAAAGCCAATCATTTATACCTTCACGTGAATGAGTTTTAAAGATTTTTTTTCAAGGGACAAGGTTGGATAGGAGAGGACCTGGAGAATATGGGTCACCTGAGATGGAAAAGATTGGGATGGAGTGGCCAAATGTTGAGACGATCACAACAAAGTTTGATGACTTCACAGATGTACACTAAGATAGCCCTGCTCACTCTCACTATTGGCAACATTTAAGACAAGCCAAGTCTTAAATGTTAGGGTAACAGTAGCTAAAAGAGACCAAATACTGAAAGGAAAACTCAGAAGTCCAAGTATTTTTATGCAAGTCAGTCACTGCCTACATTCTGCTTTGGCGTTTGGCCTTTCTAACAGTGAGTGTGAATTAAGACCTCCTTTGAAAAATTGAGATAAAAATTCCTAGTTGGAGAATGATAATCAATCATGTGCCTATTATAAGCAGTGTTCTCTCAAAGAAGAATATGCCTTTCTACTCTTCATGCCTGCGACTTAATATATTTTGTCTTGTCTGAAGGTATATTTCAGAGAGAGATTGCAAAAGATTCCCGTAGTTTGACTCTGAAGAGAATGCCATGGCCTTTCTCTGAAATCATCTGATGCCCAGGTCACTTCTGCTTTAGTCTTGTTTTGATGGGGAGTGGGCGAAGAAGGAGGTTGGGAAGTGAGTACCAGAAAGGACTTGTTTAACCTGGCAGGTGCCTCACTTAGAGTTGCTTGGCCTAACTCTGTCATTTCCAATGAAGTGAATCCAGGAGGTTGTGCCGACAGTCAGAGACATAAGTACAGTCAGGGTGAGGGGTCTCTTTACGTTGTTGTCACAAGGGCTTCTTAAACACTAGTGTCTTCCCCTTGGGGACCTCACACTTCAACAACTTTGTTTACCAAATAGCATTTATAAAGTAATAATTGCTTTGTTTTGCTTGTTTATTAAGATAAGCTGGAGGTAACTGCCAAACAGAGTTTTTGATTGATGTATGATAACCAGTGTTATTGATTTGATATAATACCTAGTGAAAGCAAAAAGAAAGAAAACCTGGTGTGTGTATTTATGTTTATTTTAGTTAGATGTATAGTTTCAATTTGGCTTTCAAAATAGTAAAATAACTCACAGATACCTGTTACTGTCTTTACTCAATTTTTAAGGAACACCAAATTTAGGAGTGCAGGATGAAAAAAACCTTTCTGGTGTCTACCAGGTTTGAGGACGTATGGAGAGCTACCTCATACCTTTGGAGACTCTTCTAGAGGGGCTTCTGGACTTTCACTGATATTTTAGGATTCTATCTAAAGATCCAAAGACTGTTTTTAAGCAACTAGCCAGACTGGTTGTTCAGCTAACTCCCTTTTAAACTATCCTGTTCACTTAAGTTTTGAGTCTCGACGTCCCAGAGAGGATATTAGGTTAACATTAGGCTAATTCTACCCAACATGAGTGAGCTCGAGGACCTGAGTCATCTGTGTAACAACTTCTAGACAAGCCCTCATTCATTAATCTCTTAGCAAAAAGAAAATTGTAATGAAATGTCGGGGCCCAAGGAAATATGGGGTAGGACAGAGGCGGCATGTCAGCCACTTTCATAAGCACCTAGTGTCAGTCCTCATCTACACTTGCCAAATAGGAGAGTGAAAAGAAAATGAATGAGTTCAGCAGTTTGCCTCCGTGGAGGATTTGTCTGTTAAGATATTTGTACCTTATGAGTCACTTCGAGGACATTCATCTACTCTTATATACCTATAGAATCTTATGTCATCTTTAAAGTGAGGATGGAAGCAGGATAGGAAGTGGAAAAGTAACTTGGATCATGGTATTTTAAAGAGGAAAGTAGAACCCTGGATTCACTAGATACTCATCCTTTGTACTGAACTGAAGCATATGAGAGACTTCCAATATGAGTGGTTCACGTAATAGATATATATATAATGGGTAGATACACGTAGAAGACATTTCAGAAGGGATGGTGGCTTAACTGCCTATTTAAACCAAACATACATTTGATTGTTTTTAAATATTGATGTCTTTGCTGTTATTACAAAACACTGAGTAGGAGTTCACACAAGGAGGGCGACATGTGAATGTGTCAAGCTAATGTCAAAACAACAGCCTTGAGCAGCAGTGCAGTCTGACAGGTTCAGAGCAGAGTGACTGCTGACTGGACCACTCCGAGGCTGGATGAGGACTCTCCTCATAAAGACTTTGCTCTTTTCCTGGGAGTCTGCAGCCTGGAGTTATGTCAGACTTCACTGATTCTATCTCTGTGTAGAGAGGGAGGGCATGAACTTTGCCAACAGGAAGAATGAATATGTATAATGTTTTTCTTTGGATCAGACTGACTGCGACCTCTGTTGAGAGGGGTTTTGTGGCAGCGTGCTTGACTTTCACAGGAAGAGGCCTGCCGGATAAAACATCTAGGTTGCACCTCTCATGCAAGGACAATCAACCCGCCAATGCTGATCCGCTTTCAGTGCCACCTTTTTTTACTGTACAGCACTAAAAAGGCTGTTTCCTTTGCCTAGAATGGTCTCCGTACCCTCTTTGAACTGGTCCTGTCTGCTGTCTACCCCCCGTACTTGTTAAAGTGAACTAAATATGGCCTGGAAAGGACTCCATACTTCTGTATTTGAGTCCTTGTAGATGAACTGTAACCTAACTTAATAGGTAGACAAGATTGAAAACCTAATTTAGGAGTATGTGCCTGTAACAATAGCTAAGTCTTGGCCAATCCCAGCAGCCATGCTTGAACCACTCATATACTGCTGAGTGTTCAGACTGTGTTCAAATAAGGTAAACACTGGGCTATAACCAGTCTAGCTGTTTCTGTACCTCACCTCTGACTTCTGTACGTCACTTTCCTTTTTTTGTCTGTAAATTTGCTCTGACCACGAGGCATCCCTGGAGTCCCTCTGAATCTGCTGTGATTCTGGGGGCTGCCCAATTCAAAAATCGTTTTCTTTTCCTTGCTCAATTAAACTCTGTTAAATTTAATTTGTCTGAAGTTTTCTTTTTAACAGATCAAATGTTGTTTCCTTGGTGGGGGCCTTCATTGACTTCCCAAACTCTCTCTCTCTCTCTCTCTGTCTCTGTGTCTCTCTCTGTGTCTGTGTGTGTACAATTGACCCTTTAACAACACAGGTTTGAGCTGCACAGGCCCACTTATTTTTTCATGGATTTTTCTTTTCAGTAAATATATTGGAAAATTGGAGATTTGCAACAATTTGAAAAAACTTACAGAAGAAATTGCATAGCCTGAAAATATTGAAAAATTAAAGAAAAGGTATATCATAAATGCACAAAATATATGTGGCTACTCATCTATTTTATCATTTATTGTCATCAAATGTACACAAATCCATTATAAAAAGTTTAAATTTAGCAAAACTTACATAAACACAGACTATACTTAGTGCCATTCCCAGTTGAAGGAAATGTAAACAAAGGTAAAGATGTAGTATTAAATCATATCTGCATTTATTAACTGTAGCAGATACTACTGTGCTGTAATAGTTTTGTAGCCACCTTTAGGTCCCATTGTGGTAAGCTCAAGGGTTGCCAGTATCTGCTTAAAACACCATGTGACATTAATCATGCATGAGCAGTTCATCTCTGTAGTTAATTGCTTATCACAGTAAAAAGTGATCTCTCAAGGTTTTACACATTCTTCAAATCTTGTATAGTGCAATATCATAAACCTTGAATAACACCACGGGTTTCATATAAAGTGCCACTGGTGATACTGGAAGTGCTCCCGAGAAGCAGAGAAAAGTCATGACATTACAAGAGGAAGTTGAATTGCTTGATATGTACCATGGACTGAGGTCTGTAGCTGTGGTGGCCCACCATTTAAGATAAGTGAATCAAATGTAAGGACCACTGCAAAAAAAAAAAAAAAAAAAGGAAGTTCATGAAACTGCCACTGCAGCTACGTCAGTAGGTACAAAACTCTTGCACTTTTTGCAAAATACCTTTTTATCTCATATTGGAAATGCAGCTTGTATGTCGTGCAGATTTACCATAAGAAAGGCATACCTATAGACTCTAATGTGATTTGAGAAAGAGCTAAGTCATTATATGACAACTTAAAGGAAAGGAAGGTGAAGAATTTATCACATCTAAAGCTGGAGAATTTAATTCCAGCAAAGGATGGTTTGATAATTTTAGAAAGGATGTGGCTTTTGAAAAGGCCAAATAACAGGAGATTCAGCTTTTGCCAAGAAGAGGCAGCAGACAAGTTCCCAGACACCATTAAGAAAATCACTGAGGAGAAATGATATACACCTGAAAAGGTTTGAATGCAGACAACAATGACCTCAGGTGTGTGTGAGCTTGGCAAGAGGACCAGTGTGGTTGGAGAGTGGGCAGGAGTATGAGATAAAGGTGAGGTGTTTTAATAGGGATATGACCTGATCTAATTTTGTTTTAAAAGTATCACTTTGCTGGCTGCATTACATTGACTATCAGGGTGGAAGAGGAGGGATAAGTGGAAGCAGAGGCCAGTTAGGAAGGCATTGCTACAGTTTAGTGTGATATTAAAGCAGGATATTTCCCTGAACCCTTTGCGGGACTCACAACAGGGGTGCCTCGTTTACTCAGTCCGCAGCTTTCAACTCCTTGCGGAAGGGAGTGTGAAAGTGAACAAAGTGGGAATTGGAGTGCATGAATGCTGGAACCAGCTGGTTGCTTTGGTGCTGGCAGGGGAGAACTCCACTCACTCAGACCCACTGCATTCCACCCCTCATGGGAGGGAGCACACAGGTAAGCAGGTGCAGGAGCCAGGGTGAGCACTTTTGGGCACTGGCAGGAGCAAACTTTGTGTGGGTCCCACAGTAGCATCTGGGGGCATGGTGCTCAGGACCCCTGAAACCCTAGAGGGAGCGTTACAGTGCTCTGTTAGCTCTGCCATCCACGGATGGCTTAAGTGTTAACAGCTCAGTGGATCCTCTGCCTTTTCATGTGAGGTGGCTGCCATCCACCAGCAAGGGCAGTGGGTCAGTGTGATCGCCTTTTGCGTCCACAGTTCTAGCTCCTGAGCTCTTGTCCTGAATCCAGGAAAAATGAGATCACATGAATGAATTGAAGGATAGTAAATGTGGACTGATGGAAATGGCTCTCAGTGGGAAGGGAAGCTGAAAAGGGGACAGGGCAGGAAGGTAATCTTCCCCTGAAGTCTGACTATCTCTGGCCAAATTCTTTTCTGAAGTTACACCATCAAGCTGTCCCTCTGAAGTCAAGCCACTTCTCTCCAATGTCCAGCCATAGTGTCCAACATCCAGCTGCTTCTCCTCTCTGCCAGTTGAGCCTAGGGTCTTTATTGGCACAGGATAGGGGGCAGAGTGGGCCATGGATAGTTTTGGAAAAGGCAACATTCGAGCAGGAAAACAGGGATGTAAGTGCTCAATTTAGACTGTGGTCTCAGGTTTTTTGGCTTGAGGGTGGGGCTTCACCAGGGATGCACCCTTTCCTGCCTAGAATTTCTCTCCATCTTGTCCCTATCATTATGATGATGGCTTGGACTTGGTTGGTAGAAGAGGCAGGGAGGAGAGTTAGGATTTGGGACATATATTAAAGATGGAGCTAACAGAACTTTCTGATTGATGTGGATATGGAGTATGTGTGAGACAGAAACAGGCAATGAGACTGAAGTTTTGGGTCCAAGCAACTCAGAGAACAGTGTTGCCATTTACAGAGGTGAGAACCTTGGGGAAGGAGCAGGTTGGAGTAGGAAATCAAGATTTCTGTTTTGGATGTGTTGACTTGAAATGTGTGTTAGATATCTAAATGAAGAGAGTGAGAGGGTGATTGAATATACATGTCCAGAAGTCAAGGGAGAGGCCTATCTTGGGGGGTAGACTCACTTGGGAGCCCTGCTATAAGAGGTGATCATATTGGAAGAATACAGGGATATGAAGAGAAGAGTGCCAAGGACTGAGCTCTTGGGCACACCATCCTTTAGGGTTGAATAGCAGACAAGGATCCAAAAAAAGAGGTTGAAAAAGAGTGTCTGGAGGTAGGAAAAATAGTTGGAGAGTTTGGTGGTTAGGAACTTGCGGAAGAAAGTATCCTAAGAAGTAGGGGGAGACCGTCTCTGTCTGCAACTGAATGAATGAATGAATCTCTATGGTCTGTGAAGCATGTAAGGGTTTTAAGGCATGATATTACCTTCCTGTGCCTAATTGGAGACAGAAGGTGCTCATATTTGACTGCTTAGAATATTCTTTGAGAGTCAGAGTGGAGAAACAGGCTAGAGATAGAAGGAAGAGAATATTTTCCCCCTTCTGGGATTGGTCACCTCATGTTGAATGAGAAAAGCAAGAAAATGTGTTTGTTTCACATTTAGACATGTTAGATATGGAGAGTGTATTATGTACCAGACACTACTGAATTCTCAAAATTATAATTCTGATTTATCTCAGAAAATCTAGCATTCAGGGCAGTTTTGTATGTTTCCCTCTCTGTCTCCTGTTCCATTATAAGAAGCCTAAGCAACTTAAGGACCTTGAACATTGGAAAAAAGGGAGGGTCTTCTTAGAAATAAATCATACAAGGGAAAGAGATCTGATATTGAGTTTTAAAGCAAGATTAGTAAAAAATCAAGATCAGAGTCATATCTTGCAGAATATGGGGATGGTGGAGGATAGAATATTGTTAGGAGCTAACATTTATTGAGGACTTACTATGTGCCAAGCACTTTTTAGATACACAGCATGTATTTATTTAATATTTATAATAACATATAACATAGGTACTATTACTGTTATCCTAAGTGGGGGAAGTGTCAAATTGAAAGATTAAAAACTTGTTCTAAAATAAATAGGTCGTAAGTGATTGAAGCAGGATTCAGATCTAGCTGCCTGGCTCCAGAGCCCACTTGCATAATCATGTCCCGTTGCCTCTGGTAACTCCACGGGACAACCTCCAAGAGAAGCAGAATGAAACGGTATTGACTAGGAGGTCCAGTTGAAGGTCCAGAGAATGGTGACAGCTGCGGTGGAGGTGGAACAAAAACCTGTGAGATTTGACAGCAGAGAAGACCAGAAAATTTTTTCAATGAATAAATATCTGTGACTGGGTGAGTGCAGTGTGTGTGTGCATGCATCTTTGTGTGTATATGTGTACATGTTTTGTGTATGTGTGTATATGTTTGTGTGTATATGTGAAAATATGTGCATGCTTGCATGTACATGTATATATATGTGTGTGTATACATTTGTGTGTATGTGTTTGTGTTTGTGTATAAACATGTTATGGGGGAGGCAGCACAGTCTATCCACACCTGTCAAGGTGTTTTAGCAATTTGACCAGCTGCTCTGCCTAATATGTGCTCCAGGGCTGTGAAGACCTACAGACTTCTCCAAGGAGGCAGAGTGGTGACAGCTGAACTTCCGTGTTATATGCGTAAGGGTTTCTCTGAGACAGGTATAATACTGACAGCTTGGTCCATCTTGCTCTTTTTCCTGAAAACCTATTAAGCATGGGCCACAAAAAATATCTGTGCAGTTATATTTTGATGCAGTTATCAAACCAGTAGCTTGATAAGGTTGATAAGAAAGAAGGTAGAAAGAATAACAGGAAGTTCCCTATAAAGGAGAAGCAAGAGGAATTGTCATCATCCCTCCTACAATTGTCTACCCCATTATTCTGTTGCCATTTACTGAGTCATTCTCTCAGTATGACTGACCGGGGTGGATATGGCCCACCTACTTGAGATCTTAGAAGCAAGACCTGCTTCTTCATTTCTGATGCCAAGAGGTCTGCCTACCTTCTCTTGTCCTCTTCTCAGTCAGATTGTGGAGAAGAGGATATGAGGCCTCAGAAGACTAGCTGCAG
The DNA here is from genome assembly GCF_037993035.2 of Macaca fascicularis. Lineage (NCBI taxonomy): Eukaryota > Metazoa > Chordata > Mammalia > Primates > Cercopithecidae > Macaca > Macaca fascicularis. The sequence continues at coordinate 98,136,661 of NC_088381.1, read as the reverse complement.
CTAAACAAGGCTCTATTGTCATATTAAAGATCAAAATTATGGCTTCCTCATGAATGCATAAAAGGAAAAAAAAAAACACTCCGCTATTTACTTTTTTAAAACAGGAAAATGAACTATATTGCTAACTAAATAAGTGTTACCAGAATTCAAATAGGTGATAATTGCAAAAGAAAGTCTAAATGGGCTTTCATTTTGTATTGAAGAGTGAAAAAGTCATTGGTATTTCAGAATCATGGAGCATCTAACCCTTTGTCTTCCAGTGTGCAGAAGAATCTTTTGGAATTCTAAAAAGCCTGACCCCAAATGACAGTCACTGTTTACTTAGGGTTGAACTGGGCTAGTCCATCTAACATTCCCCATGTTTATGTTCATACATGGCTTTACTTAAGCCCCTGGGGATATTCAGAAAGCAATAACTGCATCATCTAAAAGCATCTGCTTCAATATGCTGCGCAAGCACTGGCTGATGGATGCCTTACTCTGTGGGATCCCAAGCAAAACTCTTAACAGCAAATACCTCACCCAGACCAGCCATCTTCCATATGATTCAACTGACCCTTACTGGACTCCAGCTTGATAGATGCATAGCACTGTCCTCGTCCTTGCGCAGCATATGCAGTCCCTGTCTGGTATAAGGCAGAATGTGAACTGTAACATAGGAACATACTGAGTGCATTGAGGATTATGTGTAGTAATAGGAGTATGCTAAGAGTATTCATATATTTGATAATATCCTGTAATGATGGACCTATAACATGAGAGCAAAGGTGAGGCTTGAGATATATTTGGCCCATAATAAATAGCACTGGATTAGTATCTCATGTAAAATCTGGACCCCAGTTTTTTCTCTAACCTAATATTAGCATTTTTGAATGCTTACTATATGTTAGGCTCTGTCCTCAGTGGCTTATAATGGAGTGTTTCATTGATTTCTCATGCTATATGAGGTAGAAACTGTTTCAGTCCTGTTCACCAATGAAGAACATACTTAGAGAGATGAGGTCCCTTTTCCAAGGCCATTTAATAGTAATGATGATGGTGCAGTTACATCCCAGGTCTGACTTACTCTAAAGGAACTCTGTTAGTATGTTCCCACGTCTGTGTATTTGGAATGAATACACGGAGATACACTGATCCCTAGTTTATAACATATTCTATCCCAGGAAGGCTGGTCAGAGTTGTGATCCCAAACAATTTTTTCTCATATTACAAAAGATATAATTAAATTGTCCCAGGCCAAGATTTTTAATTGCCGTATTGGTGCCAGAGGTGATTTTATGCTCGAAATGGCAGGGTCAAAAGCATGAGCTAGATGAGAGACACTGGTTTTTTCGCAGGTTTTTTACAACTTATTCTTGCAGAACATTAGAATTCTGGAAGAGGTAGGGCATGGTAGCTAACTAATAACGAAAGAAAAGTCTCATAACCCCTTTCAATTAATAAAATCTAGATCTTCTAATAGGTCTAAAGTAAATCAAAAGTCACTTAAAAAGTACATTGTGAACATGAAGACTTGGAAGGATATCCATTGGAAAAGTATTGCAGTCTGAGATTTGGACTGACTGAATACTATCATTTATAAAACAGTGATTTGGTTTATAAGCCAGGCTTCTCACTGGCTCAAGCGGAAGTTACAAGGCAATTGCTCAACCTTTTCAAAAAAAGGTAGTCTTCGGTCTGGCTGAAAGTTAGTCAACTGGAATTTGGATTTTTACTTTGCTACTAAGTTGTGTCATTTTGCCTCTGCTTCTTCCTCCAGTGGTTATGAGGACACTCTAACTGTGACACTGCAAATCGTGGTTTATTCTGTGTAGGTCATTCACTGCTTCCTGTGTGTCTTCCACTGAGAGGAAGAGCATCCTGTGGCCAAAGCCAGCTGTGAAATGGGAAAATAGTCCCTGTCCACCCACAATATTGTTGGGAGTTTTCAATGAGATAGTGGATATGAAAGCTCTTTAGCTGAAAGTGTACTTACCATGGGGCTAGGCACACTGCCTATACTAATTTATACTTATATAGCATCTTCATAGATTTATGTAGTTTGATTCTCACAACTCCTTAAAAAGAAAATTAAACCTATTTTATAGATGGAGAAACCGAGGCAAGGAGTGATTATGTGACCACTGGCAATTGTAGAATAGATTAGCAGAATCAGAATTAAATCACCACTCTCCTGACTTGCCACCAGGCATTTTCCCCTCTAAACATGATCTGTTATTATTTTGTTCTGATTCCCAGCATAATGGAGAACAAATACATTGAAAGTTTTTAAAAATAGTTTTTCAAATGGCCTAAATAGAAACCCCCAAACCTTCTCTCCCTCCATTTAAAGTAGACTTTTTTTTTTGGAGACTCAGATTTATTGGGGAAAAATAGGGTGATTCAGGAGGTAATTCCTCTTGGCATTTGATTTTAATTTTTGGTGGGCAATTGCATTTTTCTTTGCTCTGCAGTAGAAAAATGTTACTATTGTAACTGAGGGTTGCAAATGTGAAAACAGGCTCTCAAATGAAAATCGTATGGGGCACTTAGCATTCTGAAAAATATTTGAGTCATTATGTTGCAGTTCTAAAATTGAATCAATGCTATATTTAATAAGGCACAACAGGCCATGAATTATTGCACATTAATTCATGCCCAGTGTGTTGCTAGGCACATGGCTAAAAGCCGAGTGCAGTCAATGCAACTAAACATGAATACACCATAATTCACACACCAGAGGGTCCCGCTGTAATTATAAAATACTATTATAAAGGATTATTTAAAAATATTTAGATATGTTAACTTTTATACCTACATGATTCATGATCTATGGTATTCTCCTAAATTTAGCAGCTCACTCCCTTTTTCTCAATCCCACACCTCCAAGATTTACATGTTAAATCCTAGACTACCAGTTTTCTCATCAGTAGGCTCCCTAAGGCTACAAATGTTATTCTGTCGATTTCAGTTTTCATTTGGGGAAAAACAGAACTTTCTCTTAGGCAAGAAGTGTCATGTCAAGCTGTGTGGAGCAACACTTAAAATAGGGGGGAATAGAGAAGAGTAGACATCCTACTGCAGTTGCCTGGAGACAAAATTATAGTCAGGCTGGAGGGTGCGGCTGGGCTTTCTCTCCTCAGGTGGATGCTACTGGGTGCTGAGGGGATTGGAAAACGGAAGGAAGCCCTGATACTGGTTCCAGATGTTGCAAGAACAAGGAGGGTGAGTGAGAATAAAGGAGAGAGTGCTCTGGTCTGCCTTTATTTTTAACTTCACAAACTATGGTTTGTGGTAGGAAGATTGCATTTAATATTGGTAATTGTAGATGAGGAACTTTTGGGAAAATCCAACTTGTTCTGAAAATATTACAGTGCTTCCTCCAAACTATCTGGCCATCATTTCCAGCGACCCAGAAGTGTAGTGGAGACTGGCAGCATTCTAGAGCCAAGTGTTCTGAGTCCTCCCACCAAGGGGCACTAACCCTCACACCTAAACATGATGTGAAGTAAACACTGGGGTAATGCATGCAATAAAACTTCATTTTTACATAATATCTAAAAGCCATGGTATTTATGAAAGAAAAAAATGGTTGACTGGTTCTTAGGAGATGTTTACATTCTTATTGATACATATGTAGCTGATGGTAAATGGGTAAAAGAGAAAAATCAATGTTTTACTGCTAATCATCTGTCAAATAAAATTTCTTTTCTATAATTGTATATAAAAAATGCCAACCTCTATTTTTCCTGAAAGTCTATGTTGTTCTCACCCTACCCTATTAAATTGTGATTTTTATAATCTATATTATTAAAGTACATTATAAGTTTTATAAGGAATGGTATTAACATAATAGCCAGGCTTAAATACCATTAAAAGTCAAACAAGAGCCGGGCACAGTGGCTCATGCCTGTAATCCTAAAACTTTGGGAGGCTGAGGCAGGCAGATCACCTAGGTCAGGAGTTCGAGACCAGCCTGACCAACATGGTGAAACCCCATCTCTACTAAAAATACAAAAATTAGCCAGGCGTGGTAGCATGTGCCTGTAATCCCAGCTACTTGGGAGGCTGAGGCAGAAGAATCATTTGAATCCAGGAGGTGGAGGTTGCTGTGAGCTGAGACCGTGCCACTGCACTCTAGCCTGGATGATAGAGTGAGACAGTGCTTCAAAAAATAAATGAATCAATAAAAGTCAAAGGAGAAAGAATTTTGTTACAAACTAATGAACTGAGTTTAATTTACATTTCTACTACCAAGACTACTTTTAAGAGCTTCCACCTTGATTAGAGTCTTTAGTAAATAAAAATATGCTCAGATTTTATGAGAGTGTTTGATTTGCTTGAGTGTTGTAGGAAATTATTGACCAAGGCATTTATCTATTCAGACTAAGGATGAAAAAATGAACTTTATTAAACAACAAGCCTACAGATACAAGTTAAAGAGCTATGCTGTCTTGGTCATGCATTCACTAGTTGTGATTTTTAATTGTAGATATTGTATTGAAATTTCAGCCATACTAAGGCATGTTAAAATGATTTAAGATCCCTAATAATTTGCAAATAAGAACATCATGCTATGTTGCTATTTTTGTTCTCAATCTAATGTAGTCGTTCTCAGACTTCTACAGAGCATCAGAATCACCAGAGGGGCTTATTAAAATATAGTTTGCTGGGCCCCATTTCTGGAGTTTCTCATTCAGCAGATCTGAATGGGGCTCAAGAACGTGGAAACTAACAAGTTTCCAGGTGATGTTGATGCTGCTGGTCCAGGGCCACATTTTGAGAACCACGAATGGATTTTTTTTTGAACTACAATTACTATTTTCTTTGATACTATTAGCATACAAGCAGTTATTTGTGGAGCCTGGCAGAGATAAATTTGAGTCTGTGATTTATTTACTTGATGACTAATAGTGCAAGTTAATAGATCTAGATTGAAAGAAGAATGTTCAACATAGGATCTGTTCCAAGTTCTTGCCCCTTATGGGCATTAATAGTTTGAAGGCTTTCAATTACAATGCATATGCGGGCAGTTCCTGATTTATGAATGGCTTGTTTTCCAAAGTTTGTTGTTTCTTTTTGTATGTTTCATAGATGGCAGAACTAACTGGTGGGGAAAAACTCTTGTTAAATCTATATTTGGCTGAACCACAGTACCAGTTGAACTCTTATTTTCTACTACTTGTAAGGAAATGCGTGTCCCAAGCGAATAATAATTAAAATTTGTAAAGCAACTTAAAATCTTCAAAGTGCTTTCATATGTATCATCTCATTTCATCCCCCACAATAATCCCATAAGATAGCTCTTTAATATAATAACTTTAAAGATATGTTCTGCCTAAAGTTGTGTAATGGAATCAGGAGTGCAGGGCAGGGTTTGTGGACTCTAGACCTTTGCTCTTTCCACTTGCCATGTTACTTCTAAGGGCCACCTAGAACCTTGAGACTTTGGGGACCTATGGCTGTGCCTGACAACACTAACTTTTGAAGCTAACATGGTTTTGACCTGAATTTCCTGGGCTTAGCAGGATCTTGGACCTGTTGATCTTGGACCTAGAGGACCTACTGGTCCCTTATGTCTTAATCCTTGACACTTAGTTGTCCTTAGGGGATTTGACCTCTGACTTACTGGGGTAACTTTCATTTCTCTTTGGCATTTCAGGTCCCATTGTAACTCAAGAAGTGTTTAGAATAAGGCTCAGATTTCAGGCCATGAGCTTCTTTGCCTTTTAGTTTCTGAGTTAAAAAATCCCCTGAATAAATGTACACTCTAGGTTCAAGGTCCACATAGAGTGATAAAGAAGACTGAATAACAACCCTTTTTGAAAAGCAGATTATCTCAGACTTAATGTCAACAGAACTTCTCTAGCTTTGATTTGGAAACTTGATTATGCTGGTGGACTAGCTAGATTTCTGGTGTGGCTGATGAATTTAGGGAAAAACCAGATCATCATGATTATGGCAATATGTGAGTTCCCAGTCTTAATCCAGAGCACCAAGGTATAAACACATGGTTTTCAGGTCCTTTAGATATACCTATTAGTCAATCAAACATGGAGCAATATCAGGTGCTGGGTGTCAGCTGAAGATGCCAGTCCGACAAGGTACATTCCTGGCCTTAAGAAGACTCCAGGTCAATAGTCCTCAAAGCTACTTAAAAAAAAAAAAAAAAATATATATATATATATATATATATATATATATATATATATATACATACACACACACACACACATATGTATATATGTATACATACCATTTAGATCCTGTAGACATTACTTAATCTTGTCCAAGGTACTAAATTTTCAAACACAATGCTAGAAGATAAGTGAGGCACCCAGCAGCCTTGATTAGCACAAATATAGCTATAAACCATTAAAATGAAGAAGAACATGTGGCATGTCTGTCTGACTAAAGAAATGCCAGTGATGCAGGCAGAGTGGTGCCACCAGAAACAAGGGGGCTGAGGTCACCTTTGGGCTCATGGAGAGTTAATATTAGCCCTCTTCAGACATGAAAAATAATAATTAAACACTGCTTGTCAATTAATGCCAGCTTAAAGGAAGGCCCGCACTTAGATTAAGCAAGGAGCATGGGTTTCTTGAAAACAGTGAGAAAGGAGGAGGGAAAAGTGTATAAAGTAATGGAAGAGATAAGGTGAAAAGGAGAATAATTAAACACACATGTACTTTCACAGAGTCAGGGCACTCATATTTCTAATTAGAATTTCAATGCAGGAGCCCAATTTAACCTTAGGGAGTCTTTATACTCATGTCACTGTTGTACACAGCAATCAATCCAACTCTGGCATCTTACTTGCACATTGAATTTTTATATTACATTAGTGGAGCCCCAGTCTCTTTGTATCTTTAAAGGATATTTTCTTGTTAGAGCTTTAGTATGTGTTTTGTCTTCTAGAAAATTCTGTGCTGAGAGGAACAATAGCCATTTAGATACTGGAATTCAAAAGAGTCAGTGGCTTCTTGACATTAACCCATTTCTTCCTTGACAAATGCAGTCATGGTACTTTTGGAATCATTTTCTATCATAACTGCTTGAGTAAATTTAGGGGAATAATCAATGTATGATCAAAAAAACCAGCCTGGTGCACCAGGCGGCAGATAGTAAAGAAAGGAATCCAGAATTCTGTCTCCTGCAATTCAATGGTTAACAAGCCACTTTGTAGATTAGTGCCTCCCAAATCTCTCAAGTTTTGACTTTGTCTTCTCCTTCTATTGTCCTCAGAAGACTTATATTTAACTACTTCTAATTCTGGAAAACATTATTGAATCATAGCCTCTTGCTCTATATAAATAAAAAGTCAGTAGTTCTAGTCCTTTGCCTTATCAAACTGGAAAATGATACCAGAGAAGTTAAATATTGTGCCCCAAATCAAATGGTTCAGCAGGAAATGACTTTAACTCATACCATGTAATGTAGAACTCAGCACATCATTGACTCTTCTGGGGCAGCAATTTATTACCTCCACATTCTTCCTTTTTGGATAAGCCCTAATATAACACTCCTATATTGAGTCAGAAGTAAGTACTATCCAGGCTTATAATTTGTCAACAGTATCAGTAAGAGGGTATTTTATCTTGACTCCAACTTCTTCAAAGTCTTAAATTTCATCTGAGCTCTCAAAAACTAAATGGTTGTGGCCTGTTTGTCTCATTATAAGCATGGTTTTGTAAGGCCAGAATCAGTAACTGTTATAGACCCTCAGCGAGCCTGCCGACTCAGAGGAAATACAATGATAATCCACAGGAAATACAATGATAATCCACAGAGAGGTGCATCCTGTGCACCTGGATACCAGCCATAGCTATAGAGCGAAAGATTGTGAATCAGGGTAACAGGTGGGAACTGATGGGGAGACTGGCATTGAACCCAAGACATCTCAATTTCTCAATAGCTCTATAAAAGAAACATTGACCATTGCCTGGAAATGTGGGCAGGGCAGCCAGGCACAGGAGGGCTTGTATTGGACCATACTCTGTTGGGATTTGTGAGGCCTAAGACAGACAAGACAACCACCAACTGCTGATCAATGCAGAAATGTGAAGTTTCCAATGCTAACTATCTTTCCAAAATCTCTCTGACTTGAATTGTGTTGCTTACCTGATATACAGTCTCAACATTGTCTTGAATCTTAATTTTCCCTGCATCATCTGCCTCTGTCCTGAAGTGATCTCTAGACCCGGTATAACATCTACTCTCAAAAGTAGATGAGGAAGCAGGCAAAACCACCAGGCAGCATTTCCAGAGGATGTCTGCATTTAGATGCACATGTATACATACATTGATGCATATCAGGTTATTTAGATGAAATACAGAACTTGGCATATTGAACACCTGAGGATGGCATCCGTGTTAATTTAATCTTTTATCTCAAGTACTAGGTCACTGCTTGGCACATTGGAGAGGACAAATAAATGTTGATCTGAACAGTTTTACTCCATTCACTGCTAAAGAAGTGCCTGCTATGCCCCAGGTAGGGAAGGAAGCAAAGGTAAGCCGCACATAATCATTGTCTTAAAGGAGTTTACAAGTTATAGCGAGTGAAATGCAAATTATAGTACAGGTTTGAAGAAAATGCTGCAGAAGAATGAGACTGGTATGTATTAAATCAGAGAAAGGACAGGGGAAATTCTCTGTGGAAAAAGATGTATCTTTCCAAGTTGGGCCTTAGAGGATAAGATAGGAGTTGGAGAGGAGATGGAGTGGGAGAGACTACAAAGAAAGAAGATAAACCCAACTAGAATTCAGGAAAGTGCTAGTCCATAATTTTTAAAGTGTCCTAGGAGGAAAGGTGTGTATGTGTGTCTGTGTGTGTCTCTGTGTGTGTGTGTTCATGCTCATGTATGCACGTGCACGTGTGTGTGTGATTAATTTGTGAAGATTTATGGGAGAAAGCCTTGGATGATTTGATTTCAGTAGATAATGGGATGACTCAGTCACAATTTTGCTTTAGTATCTGTTAGCAGAATATAGACTAAATTAGAGGGAGAGAAATCAGTTATGCAGCTAATGCAAAAATTTAGGCTGGAGGTTAATGAAGGCTTGAAAAATGATGTGGCAGATGGAAATCTGTATGAGGAAATGAATTTAAGAGACAATGTAGAGATACAATTTAAAAACAAATACTTGTAGGCCAATTAAAAGAGGATGATAAGAAAGAGAGAGAGCAGTTAGAAATAACTAACGTTTTGCACCAGAGCAATAGGAGATTCCAATGACATTGACTGAAATAAAGAACACAGGAAAGGAAAGTTTCAAGGGTTGAAAAAAATCAACATGTCCGATTCTGGAGAGAGCTTAAATCAGCAGGTACTATGCTCCTTGTCCAACTCTAGGTACCTGCCACCTCTGGGATGCTGAGGAGTTTTTTGGCTATGGGCAGGATATAGAAGGTGTGAGCAAGGCCCTGAACTCTTCCAGGGTTGGATGGGAAGAGCAAGCACAAAGCCTTTTGCTCTCTGGGTGGAAGGAGGGCCTGTGGACTGCAGCAGAACACTGAGCTGTGAGAAACCAGCACAGCACACATCCGGGAGAGGCCTTAGCCCATGGACATCTCAGGAGCACCCTAACCTTCTTTCCAAGGAAGAGCATCTCTCCAAGGAAGTGGCCTTTCTGGCTTCAGGAGTCGAGGGGAGGCTGAGCAGGTGAGTGCTAGCATTCTACCCTGGAGGCTGGCAGAACCCTCGCTTTGTTAGGGTATTAGTCAGGGTTCTCCAGAAAAGCAGAATCAATAGGATAGGTAGATATACAAAAAGATTTCTTAGGGGAATTGGCTCACATGATTTTGGAGGCTGAAAAGTCCTAAGTTAGGCCATCTGCAGCTGGAAAACCATGAAAACTACTGGTGTAATTCGGTCTAAGGCCAAAGGCCTAGAACTGGGGGTTGGGATGGGAGAAAGCTGAGCAATTTTCTTCTACCCAGGTCAGGTCCTCAATGGGATGGATGATGCCCACTGGCATTGGCGAGGGCAGATCATCCTACTTAGTCTACTGTTTCAAAGGTGAATCTTTTTTTTCTTTGCTTTTTTTTTTTTTTTTTTTTTTGAGATGGAGTTTCATTCTTGTCCCCCAGACTGGAGTGCTGTGGCACGATCTTGGCTCACTGCAACCTCCACCTCCTGGATTCAAGCAATTCTTCTGCTTCAGCCTCCCTAGTAGCTGGGATTACAGGCATCTGCCACCATGCTTGGCTAATTTTTGTATTTTTAGTAGAGACAGGGTTTCACCATGTTGGCCAGCCTGGTCTCAAACTCCTGACCTAAAGTGGTCCACCTGCCTTGGCCTCCCAAGGGGCTAGGATTACAGGTGTGAGCCACCGTGCCCCACCTAAAGGTAAATCTTTTCTAGAAACAGCCTCACAGATACACCCAGAAATAATGTTTTACCAGCTATCTGGGCATTCCTTAATGAGTCAAACTGACACATAAAATTAACTATCACATCTTGATTGCAGGGGAGAGTCACAGCAGGGATGAGGGTCTTTTTTCTTATGCCCAGATAGCAAACTGACAAACCTCCTGCTAGAGATGATCTGTGGAAGCAGAATACTTCTATTGAGGGCACCCCAAGGGGTGAATCTCAGGTCTGAGAGTGGGTCAGAAGTTGGTGAAGAAAACTAGGGGATCTAGCAATGATAGAAGAACAATATCCAGAATATGTAGCTCCTAAATAAAAATAGAACTGCTGGTGGAGACAGAGAACAACTTGGGCAAAAATTAACAAGACATTCAAGGTTCCAACATACTACAAAATCTCTCAAATTCTTGAACCTAAAAATCTCACAATTTTTGAATGAAAAAAATCAATAGACAAATTGAAGATAGTCACCATTGAATTCTGATTCAGTGGCCTGGAAAATTAAGTGGGGTGGGGGTGGTGGGGACACCACATCAGAATAGAAACAGAAGATAAAGAAAATAAGAAGGAAAAGATAAACGATTTTGGAGGACAGATATAGGGTACCCAAGGTACAAACAATAGAAATTTCATAAGGAGAAATAGGAATCAATGGAGAAGAGGCAATAACTAAACAAACAATAGAAAACCGTTTCTCTGTGTTGAAAGAAAATTTAAGGTAGAGATTGAAAGGGCTCACTGAGTTCCAGGAGCGATTGTGAAGAAAAAACAACCTAGGCCTAGCCCAATAATCTTCCTGAGCTCAAAGGATAGAAGGACAATTGTGTAAGTTCACAGAGAGAAGGAACAAACTATTTTCGAAAAGAATGAGACTCAAACTGGCAATCAGACCTCTCGTCTACAACACTGCAGGACGGAAGACAGCAGAATAATATCTGAAGAATACTGACAGTAAAAGAAGGCAACCCAAGAATCCTACATCCAATCAATGTACCCCTCACTTGTTTGGGCAAATAAAAATATTTGAGAATATATAAGAAGTAAGAAAATGTATTATCTACATACCACATCTGGGGAGAGGATTCAAGAAAACCACTAACAATAATTGAAAGAGAAAAGATGAATATGTATGTGTGTGTGTGTGAATAATGATTGGTGACATGTAATAAAAGTGCTAAATAAAGGTTCTTGAAATAGAAGTACCATGACAACACAAAATTTAAAATTTTTAAAATTTGGGCATGGCATGGTGGAGTCCTGAAAGGGGGTAGTAAAAGCATTTTAATGAATATTGACTTGATCAAATCAGCATGAATCCCTTTTTATTTATAATTTTAACATTTTGTTCATTATTGATTTTTTGCATTTAATTTCACTTTCTTAATATTGCATTAAGATATTACTTATTTTGATTACTGAGTTTTTTTGCACCTCAAATTTTGTGCCAAGAAAAGTGCCCCAATTGCCTTTCTCTAGACCTGACTCTGTGAGCAAAATAAGAAAATGGAAGAAAACAGCAGTCACAAAACCAGGTCAGAAGAAGGTTTTAAGAAAGACATCAACTGAAGTGGCATAGGATAAGCTCTGAGTAGAGGTATTGGGTCTGCTGCTAGGTCAAGCTACAATAACAGGGACATTAATATGGGAGACGCGTAAAGCAAGGTCTGAATAAGAGGTTAGGAAGTGGAGGCCACAGACACAGAAAATGACTAAGCAAGGTATTGCCTTTGTAAATGAGAAAGTCAATTGTTAACAATTCCAATAAACTTTTATCTTTGAGGGTGACATTATGAAAATTTCCTAGGCCGGGCACGGTGGCTCAAGCCTGTAATCCCAGCACTTTGGGAGGCCGAGACGGGTGGATCACGAGGTCAGGAGATCGAGACCATCCTGGCTAACACGGTGAAACCCCGTCTCTACTAAAAAATACAAAAAACTAGCCGGGCGCGGTGGCGGGCGCCTGTAGTCCCAACTACTCGGGAGGCTGAGGCAGGAGAATGGCGTGAACCCGGGAGGCGGAGCTTGCAGTGAGCTGAGATCCGGCCACTGCACTCCAGCCTGGGCGGCAGAGCGAGACTCCGTCTCAAAAAAAAAAAAAAAAAAAGAAAATTTCCTATGAAGAGAAATCACTTGGAGTTAGAGCATCACCAAACGCAGATAGCTCCCATTTATCTTTGGCGATTGAGGCAGCTCTGAGATGAAAATGGTCTGTAAAAGAACTTTCTAGGAAGTCCATGCCGCCTTAGATGTCTCACAGGCAGAAACACAACACAGGCTTTGAAAAATCATTGTTAGCTCACTGTCACATTGGTAGCCGTGATTGTGGAAAATGATGTGTTCTTTCTTGTGCATTCTTCATTACGCACACGCACTTCTGCAGGAATAAAAATAGGGAACTTAGACTTTTTTTTTTAAGGCCCTCTTCAGACCAGACTCCATTTAGGACCTGTTCTTCCCGTATACACTTCGAGAACGGTTGCCAAGGAAACCTGAAACAAAGACGACTTCATGCACTCAAAGCAGGAAAATGCATCCAGAACTTCAAATCTTTATACATTACTGAGGATTGACAGTCTCCTTCCTTGTTCTAACTGGAGTTTCAAGAACAGCCTTAAAGCACTTCACATTCTTTGTGTGTGTGTGTGTGTGTGTGTGTGTGTGTGTGTGTGTGAATCTGAGATACAGTCAATAAGGAGTTTTTATCTTATCTTCTGGCTACTTTTCAAATGTTTTTGCCATTATTTCACAGTTTATGTATTCAAAAGTAAACATTACAATAATAGCAACTCTTCATTCCGTACAATGAAAGGCTTAAATAACAAATTAAGAAAATGTAGTTTTCATTCCATATTGACTTCTGCAGCACTACCTTTAAGAAATATTGCTATGGCTTATATGTTAAGTTTGGAACTCCTAAGGCTAGGGTTGCTGTCAGTGGAAGAGATCTGTTGCTGTTCCTCCGAATGGGTATACAACTGAATAATCTTGTAGTCTTTTATGTACAAATTGGCTGGTTGTGGGAGTTAATTGTCACAACTGAATAGGGGTCATTTTCAACGTTGCAAATTGATAAATGTGATTTAATGCATTAAATTGTCTTGCATCGTGTTCTTAGCACAGGAAAAATGTGCTGTATTAAGGAAGAGTCTTTGGGGGAAAATAAAGCCCATGATACTCAGCTAGGAGTATGAAGGATTAATAGCTAGATAATAATCAAACAAGTAGTTTTTGTTAAAAAAGAGAATAGACTTTATATGTAGAGGGTGTGGGTGGCAAAGACTTGTTGAGCATTAAGGAGGAATGAAGGCATACAGCATAAGAGTGTTCATTTGAAGTTTGGAAAGGATGGTCACAGAAATAGGATGAGAATGACTGTGTGTGTGTGTTTGCGTGTGTGTGTATTTTCCAAATAAACAAGTTTACCTTTCCCTGTGATCTTCTTGTTCTGAAGGACAATGATTTTCTGACTGTGTCTTGCCCTAAGGTATTATTTTGGAGAAACCAAACAACCTCCCTGGAATAGTGCAATGTTGTGAGAAGCAGAGGGACTGGATACCAACCACCTGAGTCAGAAGGAGGCAGCCCAGAAAGGTAGCACTTCAGGAGGTGAGGCAGCTATCATGTGATAATCATATCCTTGGAGAATCACAGATCCAGAGCAGTACCTCTTGCCTCACAATGCCCTAGGGTGTTATTATCTTATGATAACCATCTTAAAGATGTCTTTTTTGCTCAATTAACACATACTTCCATGAAAATTAGCTATCAAGATGAGTTACAAAATACAGATATTTAACATGACAGGTTAAAATAGTGCAGATGTCTTCATCCAATTATTGCAATTTGTACTCTGGACAAGGAAAACTACTTGGATGAGTGATTCAACTTGCTAACATTTATATGTTTGGTAATTGTATATTATTACAAGATTTCTTCATATTGAGCAAACTCTATATTTTTGCTGACAGAGCTGTCTTTTTGAAATGCAGACCCCGGCAGGTTTATATGAGTGTCTTCGTCTCCCATCAGTTTGTTTTGTTTGGACCTGCCTTTTTACAAAACTTCCCCAGGGGTCCCAATACGTTTTCTCATCCATTCTGTGGCATGCAATGAGAAGGAGCCAGGCCATTTGCTTTTTGAGTGTTTGCTGGCAGAGAGTAAAGCACACTTGTCACGAGTGCACATGGGCTGGGAATATTTCTTGAGAATAAATGGGGCAGCAAAATAAGGAAAAGTTTGTGCACTGCAGAAGAAGTCGGTGTATTGGTGTGAATTCCTCCTGGCTCCTGTCAGAGCACTGTAATACCTCTATGGACCATGCATTCCTATCTGAAAGTGGGTGGATTCATTCAGCTAATTTCTAATATTCTTTCCAGCTTTAAAATTCTGTGCTTCTGAAGTAAAAATACATACAACCTCATGGTAGCTGAGGATGTTAAATGGCTAGGCACTTCCTAAACTATGTGCCTAGGGCAGTGTACAAGACAACACCCTGCCCCATAACAAAGAATTATCCAGCCCACAAAGTCAAGTGCTTAGAATGAGAAATCTCGGTGGAGGGAAAGTTTCTTAACATCTCTAATCCTTGGTTTCCTCATCCGTAACACCAGCCTAACTTAGTGATATGGTTTGACTCTGTGTCCCTACCCAAATCTCATGTCCACTTGTAATCCCCATGTGTTGGAGGAGGGGCATGGTTGGAGGTGATTGAATCATGGTAGTGGATTTCCCCTCTGCTGTTCTCGTGAGAGTGCATGAGTTCTCACGAGATCTGGTTGTTTGAAAGTGTGTAGCACCTCCCCTTTCGCTCTCTGTCTCTCCTGCTCCACCACGGTGAGATGTGCTTGCTTCCCCTTCGCTTTCCACCTTGATCATAAGTTTCCCAGCCATGCTTCCTGTACAGCTTGTGGAACTGTGAGTCAATTAAACCTCTTTTCTTTATGAATTACTCAGTCTCAGGTAGTTCCTTATAGCGTGTGAGAAGGAACTAATGAACTGAGTTTCTGTGAGGATTCACTGAAGCAATGTGTATAAAGCAGTTAGTGCTGCCACGTAATACTCTGTAAGTATCATCAATTACGATTGTTTTTATAATTAATAGTGCCAGTAATATTTTTAAAATTGCTATACATGTGGAAGAAAAATTCTTTAAATCAAATTTTCAATGACTATTTGTTAGGTACACCAACAACCTGAGAGATTCCTGGGCCTCTGAAACACTCGAATGCAATGATTCTAACAACGTGTTTGATGAACTTACGGCATCAGCCTCACTTGGGAACATGTTAGGGAAATTCTTGATTCACACTCCAGACCTATTGAATCAGAAATCCTGATGGTGGAACCCAGGAAACTGTTGCTATCAAATTCTCCAGGTGATTCTGATGTGAACTAGAGTTTGAAAACCACTGCTCTAATATATACCTTGGGAATAATTCCTCTAAGCGGGAACTGGGTCTCATCTATGTCATCACTCCAAACACCTGGTTGAGTGCCTTGTATGGGGTAGGTACTTAGTAAAGTGATTGAATGGGATGAAAAACTAATTCATGAGCAGGACCTGATCCTACATTATTGACAATTGTTCCCACAGCTTGGCATTGACTGATGTTGACAGACACAACTAAGTTACACCCACAGGTCCTAATCTCTCTCTGTCTGCCTGTACCAGGTGTAAGGCAGCATGCCTGTGGGCTAAAGAGGCCACTTGTGCTTACAAGTTGAGACCTGCCAGCACAGTTCAAGTGATCCTACACCTTAGTTAGGGCCAAACAGAGGGAGAGGTTTCATTAGAAATAATTAAACTCAAATGAAACAAACCCAGGAGTTCAACACAACTGCAGCTGCGGCTGTCATCAAATCATTCCTCTATTGTTTTTATTGTGGGGATTTTGGAACTAATAGACAAGAGTTTGGGGGATGTTTGTATGTATGTTTGATTTAATGGCGTAAATGTCGTTTTCTGAGTATTCAAAATTTCAGTATTGAAAATTGAGTCACCTTGAAAATCACACTGTAGAAATATGGGACCAAGAAGAAAATATATTCATTTGAACTTAAAGCCATCTTCTACTGTATTTGCATAAATCTAGAAAAGGGATTCATATAATGAATCATAGTAAGATTTGTTAAAACCCTAGCAGCATCTGGATCAACATGACTAGTGATAGGTTTTTAAATTGCAAATATAGAAAGTAAATATGAAGGAATCAGCGTATTTGGGAGATAGTTTTGAAAAGCATATTTAAAGAAGTATTTCTGGCCGAGTACAGTGGCTCACGCCTGTAATCCCAGCACTTTTGGAGGCTGAGGTGGGTGGATCACCTGAGGTCAGGAATTTGAGACCAGCCTGGCCAACATGGTGAAACCCCATCTCTACTAAAAACACAAAAATTAGCTGGACATCATGGCACATGTCTGTAATACTAGCTACTTGGGAGGCTGGGGCAAGAGAATTGCTTGAACCCGGGAGGTGGAGGTTGCAGTGAGTGGAGATCATGCACTCCAGCCTGGGCAACAGAGCAAGACTGTGTCAAAAAAAAAAAAAAAAAGAAGTATTTCCTACATAAAAAATATATAATGTATGTATAAGTTATAAAACATAACTATAAACTGAACACCCAATGGGCCACCATTATCCTTAGGTAATGGGACATTATAAATACTGTTGACACTTCTTCTAGGTCACTTGTTCATTGCAAACCCCTGGCTGCTACCCGTCCTTCACTGAGGTAACCACTATCCTGAATGGCGCTTAACCATAAATTTGATACATATGTATTTAACTATAATTTATTTTAGAGTTTGCTTGTTTTTAAACTTTACTTAAATGATATCATATTATATGTATTCCTTAATCTATTTTTTCATTCAGTGTTATCCACATGGTTGTAAATACTCTGCTGAATTCTAGTCTATTTTCTAATTATATTACAGTTTACCCATTCTCCTGTCTAGTTTGGGATTTATTTATTTATACAGTTTTGATGGATGGTACCAATTGGTAAAACTCCTTTGCATGTGAGAACATCCCATCCTCTTCATCTGGAAAATACAATAATTCAAATAGTTCTTTAAACCGTGGTCTCCAAGGCACCTTCTGTTTCTTGTTTTTTGATGATTTATGATTTCTTTATCTGCCACACTTTGAGTTCTTTGTGGGCAAGAATATGTCTATTTTATTTCTATTTGTCTAGCACCCCAGATGGTGCTTGACCCATAACATATACATCAGTAGGATGCATGGTTTTAAGGGACTGAAAACCAACTCAAACTGGATTCATTTTTCAAAGGAATATATTTGGTTGATTTACCTGAAAATCCCAGGGGTGACCCCAAACAACTTCAGACTCCTACCATCAAAGCTTCTAGCCCCTAAGAAAGAGAGGCTGTCTTTGCAGCTCCCGTACAAGTTCTTGGATCAACTCACATAAGCCTGAATTGGTTCATTTGCTTATCCCTGCATCAATGACTGTGCTTCTAGATGATGAAATGCTATGATTGCCTTAAGCCCAAGTCACATATTCTATTCTTGGGGCCCTATTGAAACTGCCTGTACTAAGAGTGGAAATGCAGTGATTCTTTTAGAGCAAAGTTGGAGGAGGCAAAAGGAGAAGTAGATGTGAAAACAATAAATTTCTACAAAAGGAGATGCTCGATGAGATTCTAGTTGAATAAAAAAGAGTTAACACAGAAAAATAAAATTTAAAAATCACACAAATAGGAATTGATCCAAGATAATGAGGTTTGGGCAAGGCTTATTTATAAGACGATCTAAGAGACTCATTAAAATGAGAGGTCTCTTTCTGATGGTTAACAGGAGAATAGGAAAGGAAAAAGGCAAAAGTTATGGTTATTTCAGCATAATATCTGGGGCTGAGTGCTGAGTGCTTCAGAGAGCTAGAGCTAATGGGACAATGAAAACAAATGGCCTGGGATGACATTGGTAGGATCCTGAGTGAGATTAGTAGGAAGCCCCGGCAATGGGATCAATTTTAACGTCAGGAAGAAAGTTAAATATGTGGAGAGAGGGAGGTAGAATATAGGGGCTACCAATGCCAGTTTGAGGGTGACACATACAGTTTTATTTCCTTGAAGAGAAGAATTTTATGAATTTCATGCCCTTTAATTCTATAGCTTCTACTTTGAGGATATGAAAATATTCCTCACATCAAAACTCAGAAGGTTAACTTTATGGGTGGGTCCTTGTTCTTAGAGCTCCCAAGATGGTGGCGCATTGTTCCCAAGATGGCAGCAAGCCTTTTGTTCTCTGACCTGAGGTTCTTTCCCTCATGGATTCCAGGGAATGGAACTTTGGGCCATGCAGTGAGTGCTATAGCTCTATTAGAAGCTGTGGGTCACGGAAGAGAACCGTGGAACCCAGCAACCAGTGTTCAGCTTGATTAGGATGGACCCAGGCACTTAGCCACGCAGGATCAATGGTGAGCCTCTAGCCCGAACAGGAGTGGCAATGGGCCCCTCACTGGCTCTGAAACACAGTGGACACCCTGCTGGATCCCGAGGGGTGGAAGTCAAGGGCGGGTCTGTGACAGCAGTGAACAGCAGTGGTGAATGGTGAGTGAAAGCTCAGCTCCAGCCGAAACAAACACGGACCAGAAGAGTGTGTGGTCACAAGATTTAATAGAGTGAAAACAGAGCTCCCATACAATGGGAGGGGACCCAACGGGGGTTTCCCACTCCCAGCTCGAATGTCTGGGGCTTATATCCCAATCATTGGCCCTCCCCCTGTGCTCTCAGATGATAGATGTTTTGGTTATTTCTTTACCTCCTGCTTTTAGCCTAATTGGTATTTTAGTGAGCCCTGTTTACTACCTGATTGGTCAGGTGTGAGCTGAGTTACAAGCCCCGTGTTTAAACGTGGGTGGGGTCACCTTCCCCAGCTACACTTAGGAATTCTTAGTCTACCTAGGATATCTAGCTAGTCCTGTCTCTCAGTATGGGAAATATTTTCTTCCTGAGGGGACAGTACATGCAGTGATTGCAAAAAGAGGTAGGTGTGAGGCATAGATTGTTGTCTGTCTAGTTAATTGTTATCATCATCATCATCATCATCATCACTGCTATTTGGTAATAAACTTAAGGCAGATCAGAGAGAATGATCTCTATGTCTTTATGCATAGACAGAGGACACGCTTCTATAAATTAGTTTCATAAGCTCAGAGTTTGAACTTGAGACCAAGCTAAGTCTTGCATTTGGGGAGACATTTATGACTCCTCCTCAGTGATAAAAAGTCAAGAAAAGCACAGCAACCTAAGGAAAAATGTTTCTCTTTCTCTTAAAGCTATGTAACTTCAGTTAGGTGGGACTGTTTCCATAGGAAATAAGATGGTGATAAAAAACTGATGTCTGTTAGGCTTCAATGACCCCACAGGTGATCTTGTCTACTTCTCATGCCGTTTGTCCCTTACTTTCCAGTTGTTTGTGCTTCTGACACAGTAAGATTTCCTAGGGTTTCATTCTGGGAGTCATTTCTCCTTCTCTCTTCCTCTTTCCCAGAGGCCTTATCTATTCTTTTTTCTTCAACTGTTATCTCTATACAGATAGTTACAGATAGTAATCTCCAGTCACAGCTTTAAATGCCAGTAGGATGTCCTCTAGATACCTTAAACTCATTGTATTCAAAGGCAAGCTGCTTGTTGTCACTCCATGGAAGTTTCTTATCCTGACTTTTCTATTTTATTTAATTACGTTATAATCACCTAGACATGAAACAAAGTCATCAGCAAGCTTTTAACAATTCTCCCTGTTATTTAAGTTACTTAATTTTCATGATGGACAGAGGAGAGAATGTCTTCTCTTTTCCATTCCTACTGCTGCTAACTTAAATCTCTGATTACTTCTAGTCTGCTTTCTGCAATAGCTTTTATTCACATCTTGTCTGTCGCACCAGCAATCTACCCTGTGCCTCCAGGCCAGATTCATCTTCCTAAGGTGCACCTCTAATGTGACCTTGCCTCCAGGTTAAAACCAAAACCAAAACCAAAATTTTATTGGCTCCCTTTTTCTTACATACTTTAAAATCAACTCTGGTATTCAGTGCTTTCTATAATAGATGATCGAGTTATTATTCTAGTTTGGTCTTTTATTACTCACCCATTTATATCCCCTACTCCAGCCTATTATTCACTATTCTATGCACATTTTCCTTTAACCGTGACTTTGCTCTACCCAGAATAATAACAACTAATTCTTTTATAGAACTTTCTATGTTCCCATCTATAATCTAAGCATTTCATGTCTATTAATTTATTTAATTGTTGCAACATTCCCAAGATTGTTGTAATAAGAGATATACACTATTATAAGCTCTATTTTACAATAAGAAAGTCAAGTTGAGAGAGTTTAAATGACTTTCCCTGAATCACGCAGCTGATGGAAAGTAGAGCCAGCATTGGAATCTAGGCAGTCCATGCTCTTAGTCACTATGTTCTTTTACTTCTCCTCTTGTCAAATTCCTAACCATGCCTCAGTGCCCATCAAAATCCTCACCCTCCATCAGGGCCCATATAAGTGCTGCCTCTTCAATGATGCCTATTTTGGTCTTCACAAATAGTGGTGATTTTCCCCTGCTTTGAACAGCATAGCAATTTGTTTTTCTACATTTCTCCCACTATATATACCATGCATGGTAATTTAGTTTCTCTCTATTTTTATTCCTTAACTAAATAAATAAGGCTCTGTTCTTGCTCTCAAGGAGGTCACAGTCCTGTGTCTTGAAGCACTTAGCAAAGAGATGTCCAATACTTAATTGTTTATTGGAATTAGTTAATGTTATTGGAATCAGTAAAGGACTAATTCTCAAACCCCCAAATAAAGTCAGATAAACTAAAGTGTCTACTGCAATTTAAAAACAAATCAGAATTATTTGTGGTAGGGTATAGTCTGTTTAAGAGTTGTGGCCCCTTAATAGTACTTACTTGGAACTTCAGCACTTTTTGATTTTCTTTACCAGAGTTATTTAGCAGTTCAAAATTATGAGTACAGTAACAATGGAAATTTACTATGGTTTTTGTTAGCCCTTCTAAACTGCACACCTTCACATGCAATTCAAATAAAGCATCCTGGAAACCCTTACAGCTCTCAGATAGATTAAACATTTGACCTGTTTTTCACCTCAAGGTATTCCAGTGTTTGCTTTATAATGCTTATCCACACTCTTGTTCCTATGTTCTATTCCCTTGAAACACATTTTATTTAGAGGGATCCAGTGCAACACTTGTTTGCATTTGTTTGAATATAACATATAATAAATACAAAAGTTTATGAATTCATTTTTGCACTTCAGGTATCATCTTAATGTAATGAACTCTTACAAATTCATTAAAGTTTGATACTAGGCCCCATGTCTTTAAGTTCTCAGTCTGGGGCAAAGGTAGAAAACAGCAGAGAAAAATCAGAATTTTCCAGAACAGGAAGCCTAATCTCCCAAAAAGTAAGCTTCCATTTTATAGGATTTGACCCAATCAGATTTTTATCCTATTTCTCCATGTCTTACTTGCATTTCTCTTACTATAAAAATTAATATTCCGCTGTGGATTTTCTTCCTGGAATTGTTTTCTCAGGTAACCAGAATGTGTGTATGTCTATTTGTCACACCATCTACAACAGAAGTGGCAAATATTTGGGATATTGCCAGAATTGGCGAGATCATTTCCTCAGCCCCACTCTCCACAAAGTGCCTTAGATCCATGACAGTCTTTAATGGAGGATACAGTCATGCTAATAAGATTGCTACTAACACAGTCAAATTTAAGATTTCTGCATATAAATAAGGTGAGAAGCAATCAGGCAGCATCTACCTGAAATCAATTGCTGGAATCTCTGGGTACCTAGGGGAATTGTACCCTTTTATCAATGGATTTTAATTTATTCTTTTAAATTAGCAAAGTAAAATATACATGTAATAAACTCTGGCTATAGTAAACCAGGCAACATTCATTATAGAGGGTGAGCCCTCTTTCTAGCAGTCATGTTATGGACCCAGAACTTTAAAATGGAATATTATCTCATAGTCTCTCAGCCACAGAATTTTTGGCAAAAATTGCATCAATCTCTCATATTGGGGCAGGGAGAGGAGAGGAAGAGACTTCAAAAGATAGTGACCCCTATGGAATTGAACGGTTTTTAATGGCCAGGAATACTGATTTGTTGAATAACCTATCTGGGGAAGTCGTCTTTTACAGTGGCATCTGTAGGTTGCAGTACTATAGCCAGGTAATCAGAGGGATTAAAGCACTCCTCTTGGCTGGCTAGGTCAGTAGAATCAAATTAGGCCATCAACAGGTGACAGATGTCATACCCAGTTCAAAATGTTACTTGGTTGCTTGTCAGTATGACATTGGAATGTTTGAATACTCCACTACCCTACAATGGAGTTTTATCTTGTTCTATTTTATAAATTCAAATGTATTAATTTTGTTATTGATTTAACATTATTAGTTAACTTTATATAGGAATATGTTTACATATCTATATGAGTAATTATATTAACTCTCATCTTTCCCAAAGTGGTGTTCTTTGAATCAAGGAGAAACTACATGAAGATTGTGAGTCTTAAAAAAGTTATGTGAATCCAAATACCACCTAAACTTTTAAATCATAAATACCAGTGCTTCCTGGGAACAATAATTCCATTTCATTTAAGTCAAATTTAATACCTACTTATTGAGTTCTGACTAAGTGCCAGATAGCGTGTTAGGTAGGTGCTGTGACATTGAGAAAGGAAGACATAGTCTCTGCCATCCACAATTTTGCAGCAGGGGAGGAGGCAGATGTTTATAAGGCATAGAGGTAATGCATAGGGAATTTGTTAGTAATGTGTATAATTGAATTACATTTCATTAGTCTCTGAACTCTTCATCTTCCATCTTTGACAGTGGGAAGGATTTTAATAATAACTGTAGTAAATGTAAGTTTCAATACATGGCAGGTTTTCAATCAGTGTCTGGCAAATAAAATAAATAAATGTCACTTAACTATTCAATGTGCATATTTAGGCTCAGTCATTATATTTAGAAAACTAAAGATCATCACATGCTTTTGAACCCTGGCACTTTTTATAGAAAAAAACCTCACTAGTTATTATTTATTCAGTGTTCATCCAATGCCAGGCACCATGTTCTTAGCTTTACATATATAGTCTTATTTAATCTTCATAATAACCTTGAAAGGTATGTGTTATTTTACAGATGATGAGGTGCAGCAAAGTCCAGTAATTTAACTGAGGTCCCATATTTAATAAATGGAAGATTTACAGCTTAAATCCAGGATTGTCTAAATTTAAAGCCCATTTTCTCAACTGCTACACAGAATCATAGCTAAGACTTAAAAAAAAAAAAGACCAATAACTTTGAAGAAACACTTTATTAAATTTTTAGAATTTTACTTCTATAATAAAAATATTCCTAAGAATAATGTTGAAAGTATTTTAGTCAGTGGTATAAAATAGTATTGGTGTTGACAGAGACTCTCAACCCATCTGGTTAGACAGGATAGGCTATGGTCTCATTCCCACAGTGCTGGACAGGAATGTAAATTTAACTGGAGAGCAGAGGAGTTGTGGTGGGGGTGGTGCGCCCAGGCATATTTGCTGAGGAGCAGGGCTCACGTGGGTGTTCAGTTTTATGTGGAGACAGGAGATCTCTGTAAGCACAACCAAGACAATTGCTTTTTTCTTTTGAACCTCCTCCCAGCCTTGCCATACCTCTTCTTCTGGCCATACTTCAAACTGTGGTTCTCTCTGCATTTCTGTAGGGCTGTGGAGGTGCTGCTAGGGCCTAGAATTTCATGGGGGTGGGGTGTGGAGTGATGCTAGTTGCAGTGATGACTGTTTCTTTCCTAACACACTTGCATGTTTAGCATCATTAGTAGAAGCCCAATAAGACACCGTAGGACTGGTGTGAAACATGTGCTTATGCCAAAACACTTGTCTCTGGTGTGGAAACTTAAGGCAATGGATCACTAAATTAGCAGTCTTCACCTTCTTTCATAATAGGTTGCCCTCACCCTCAGTTAATATGGTATAGTGAAAAAATGCTCTACAGGCAGGAGGCTTTGGTTTCCAGAACTTTACTGCTGACCTGTCAATAACCTTCAATTAGTTACTGTACCTCTATGGGGCTCAGTTTCTTCATCTATGACATATGGGACTTGGATTAAAGAATTTCTAAAAATCCCTCATGGCCATTAAAAAAATAGTGTGTGGAAACAAACTTGGCTTAAAGCATTTCAATTGAATTTGCCACTTTATTAATTGTGTAAATCTGGGCACCACTACACACACACACACACTCGCACACGTAATATTGGAAACTGAATCCTACTCTTATAGGGTTGTTGTGATAATCAAATTAAAATAATGTTTATGAAAGTATTTCATAAACTGTGAAGTCCTTTGTAAAATTGAGATTCTATAAAATTTTACATTTATTCTCCTAACCAGATGCTCAAATTATTTCTGTAACTGAATGTCATGTTAGATAGTATTTGAAAAGCTAAGATTCAATCTTTCTCACTTTATCATGTGCTTATTTTAAAACAAACAGAATACATAATAAGATGTCAAGCAGCACCCTCGACAAACAGTGAAATACCACTCCTATGCACCAAAAAGTACAATAAATCCATGCAAACTCTGATGGGAAAATATTTAAAGAACTGTTAGCTTAATGCTGCTATTCTATTCAGCTATTTATATGTATAAAATGATCTTAAATAAAGCCTGCCTTTTTGTGGAAATCATAAAAGAGTGTTCATTTAAAAAAATAAGGTAGTTTGTTAGAGAAAGGAGAGGTAAAAAATTACAACAGTGTATACAGGGTGACTGTTATGGTTTGTATATGTTTTGCTTGTCCCCACCAAATCTCACGTTGGAATTTCATCCCCAGTGTGTCAATGTTGGGAGGTGGGGCCTAGTGGGAGGGGTTTGGGTCACAGGATGGATCTCTCGTGAACGGTTTGGTGCTCCTCGAGGTAAAGAGTGAGTTCTCATTCTTGTGAAACTGGATTGTTCTTGGGAAGTGGATTATTCTCTGGAGAGGGGGTTGTTATAAAGCCAGGAAGCCCATCAGGTTGGGTCTCTCTTCACACATACCTGACTCCCTTTTGACCTTTTCCGTTAAGTTTTGACTCAGCACAAAAGCCATCACCAGAAGCTGAACAGATGCTGGAGGCACCATGCTTCTTATACAGCCTACAGAACTATAAGCTAAATACACTTCTTTTCTTTTAAATAACCCAGCCTCAGGCATTCCTTTATAGCTACACAAAAGACTAAGACAGTGACAGAATCAGTAAGATTTTCAACTCAGCTCACATGAAACTGAGGCATATGCAGAGATGACCATTTCCTATCTTCATCATTGTGTTGTGCATAATCTAGAGATTTTATATTGGTTTAGCAGTAGCCTTACTTACATATTTTAATTATAAACATGTATGTTATTTTATTCCTGCATTAAAATTAATTATCCTAGTGGCCCACAGATTAATTCGGTGCATGTATGTGTGCTCACATGAAATTATCGGAATAGCAGATCTCAGATTCCTGACCATCTGCCATATAATCTGCCGCCTTCTTTTCCAGGAGATGCTATCTTACTGTAACAAACACCCAGAGAGCAGTCACCCAGAACGTGGAGGTTAATATGGGTGGTCAGCAATTACAGTGACTGGTTATATCCACTATCTTGAGTTTTGAGGGAGACCTGGCAATATATGGCAAGAACCATAGTCTGGAAATGGGACCTGAGCAGCTCTCTGGGCTCCAGTTTCCATATACATACAATGAGGGGGTCATGGTTCCAAGAGATCTTGGAACCTGATTAGAAGTGGGGAAAAAGAGAGGGTACATCATGGCAGTGGTGAGAGTGAGGTGGTGATAGGGATTGAGGTTGTTGTGCTAACTGGGTCTGAATCCTGACTCCACCCACTTATTGCAGCGGGAGCTTTTATTAAAATGGATAAAAGAATCACCCCATCACAAAGTTGTTATAAGTAGTAAATAAACCAATTGTATAAAGCAATTCATTCTCAATACATTGAAGCCATTATTATTGTATAACTTTGAGCAAGTTACTGATCCTTGCCATGTGTCTATTACTTTATTTATGAAATAAGAGCAACACTGGTGCTTATCCCAAGGGCTGTTTTGCAGATTCAATGAGTCAATACATGTAAAAAATGTAGAACAATGCCTGGTATAAAGTAAATGCAAAACATGTTAGAGGAAGAATGGGAAAGCTCCAACTGGCAATGTCAGGTAGGGTAGCATTTACATGAAATTAATTAAAGATAATTAGGATTTTGACAGATCAAAAAAAGAAGAAGGACATTCAACCCATAGGGAAGAGCACCAGCAAAAGAATCCCATGACAATGATTAGAGTGTTTGGCGTTGCTTGGATTTTCATGCGGTGGAAACATAATATTTATGGGCACATGTAGTAAGATGAAGTTAGAGCGTGAGGCTAGTGAGATAAAAATTTTGAGTGTCATTCTCTTATGTTAGCACATTATGAATTGTTTCTTGGTTAGGTAGTTTGATTTTTAGCTTCATAAGGTATTTGGCAACATTATATTTTCAATGAAATATCTTCTATTCTCTCCCCCTAAAGATAGCTCTTTCATCCTCTGTGCATTCTTGGGGCATTGTACATAGAATACTTTAACTATACAAAATGTGATGGAATATTTTAATTATTTATTTTACATGCATCTGTTTCCTCCATGAGACTGTAGGCACCTTGGGGGCAAGAAGTACCACCAAGTCATAACTGTATAAATAGCATGTAACAGGTACCCAGTCCAGTGCTTACTGCTAGGTAAATAACAGGTTCTCTGAAGCTAGAGGAGGCAGGTCCCTCTCAGTGTGACCTCTGACCTTTGTGCTGACTGTGACCTAGGACTATTTTTCAGGATTTTTGTGGGAGATTTTGTAAGCAAAGTCTTTCTTCAATGTTTGATCATTAGGCAATAAATAAATATATTTTAAATTGGTCAGGAAGTACTTGATCTATGCTAGGTAGTTTTATTACTTCAATATTCCTTTAAATGTCATTTTCTTAATTAAAAAATTTCTGCCCTGTTTCTTCATTAAAAAGAATTTTAGCTTCTTAAAAACAAAAATATAAAGAAGACATTGAAATCTCTCTACCACAATCTCTCTACCTTGATAGCCTCTGCTGATATTTAAGAATAAGAAGTATATATGTACATGTTTAGACATTTCAAAGTGAACAGAAAGGCAAAAAATAAAAAGTAACTCCTCACTCTCTGTCCTCTAACCAACTCATTTGTCCAGTAGTTAATTTTTTGTTATTCTTTGATTTAGTTTAAGTGGTAATGCACAAAGTATGTAATTTGTGTATCAATAATATGGGTTCTGTTATGTTAATAAAGAATTTTTTCAGACAAAGTGTGTTCAAAATTAAAGTGTGCATTTTAATTTTTATGACTCTTGTTAGAATGACAAGCAAATGTGTCAATGGACATACATCATCTCAACTGACTATTGCCTTCATGTCATTACTTGGATCCCGAAAGTAGTCTCAGCCAGAAATAAATATCTTCAGTGCTTGCCTTGTAAATCTAGCTTATTCAGTGGGCATAAAGTCACAGTGGGCCTCCTTCTAACACTTATTATTCAGCTTTAAATGATTTTTAAAAATAAAATGTAGAATTTGGGTTAAATATAATTTTCATACATAAACAAGTTGAAAGCTTTGGGACCTTATCTTGAGTCAAATCACAATAGCTAATTAAGTTGGAGCAGGCAGATTTCTCTAGGAGTTACTCTGGCAATGATTACTGCCTAATGGGGGCAGCAGAGATCTAAAGCCCCGGGAGCTTGACAAATACTTCTTCCAAGGAAAGGTGCCTAAGTAGTAAAGAGGTAGGGCCCAAAGAGAGAGGAACCAGAGTCTGGGAATAGGTGTTACCAAAAAATCCCAAACCAAGCTGGGCTGGATCCTAGAAATCAAGACAAAGGAAGGAAGTTGGACATAAGTAGAAGTGAAAACTCTTGCTAAATCTGGAGGCCAGATGAGCCCTTTTGTGGCAGTGGCTAAGGACTTCCTGGTTGACTCTGTTCAACCTTAAATGGTTTTGTTCCAGTAGCTTCGGGCTCTGACACAGACTTTTCAGCTAAAGCCATGTTCCTGAGTTTTAAGCGCCTGTCACTGTGTTGGGCCCAAAGAGAAGTAAGATTTAGCTTCCATTATGGAGGGGCTTATAGGTTTTCATTATTGTTGAATACAGAAAGTAAATAGGCTGGACGCGGTGGCTCACGCCTGTAATCCCAGCACTTTGGGAAGCCGAGGTAGGCGGATCACGAGGTCAGGAGGTCAAGACCATCCTGGCTAACGCGGTGAAACCCCGTCTCTACTAAAAATACAAAAAATTAGCCAGGCGTGGTGGTGTGTGCCTGTAGTCCTAGCTATTCGGGAGGCTGAGGCAGGAGAATGGCATGAACCTGGGAGGTGGAGCTTGCAATGAGCCGAGATCACGCCACTGCATTCCAGTGTGGGCAACAGAGCTAGACTCTGTCTCAAAATAAATAAATAAATAAATAAATAAATAAATAAATAAATAAATGGAATGGAGTAGAAATATACTCCAGTAATGATGCATGACCTCACTGATTCATTTATTCATGTATTGTAACACTAGAAAAGTAATGGCACTCTAGTGGGTAGACCGACATTAGTAATTATTAACAAAGAAATCTGATATTACTTAATACTGTGAAGGAAAAGTATGCAGTTTTTTGAACATATGTCTGAGAAACTGAATCTAGGCTGAAAATCAGAGAAGGCTTCTCAGAGAAAATGATGTTGGTATTTCTTAAGTTATGCAAATATGCAAAATAGATCTACATTTATTGAATCATCATTGCTCTGCAATTCATTGTACTATAAGACAGTAGTATGTCATGCATATAGTGAATGCAAAGAAGTTCACATCAAAGGCACCTAGTAATTAGTCCTGAGAATAATGTTTTCCATTCATATAATATTGTTTAAATAATTCCATTAAGCGAAAAGTTTTTCTGATGATAGACATAATTAAATGTTGGAAACCAAGTAATCTATTTAATTTGAAAGGAAAAAATTATACTGATTTTTGAAAAAGTTAAAAAATATCATTTAACAGATAATTCAAAAATAATATTTGAAATAGGCATTATAATAAATCAGACAGCTACTTGAATTAGTCTTCAGAAAAATTTTACATCAGCTTAAAAATCTTACTTTCATAGACTCTGAAAATTATGAATTTTGTCATTGTAAAGGATTTATAGTCATGCTTTTTAACTGCCTCAATTAACAAATGATGAAAACTGAAGGGGAAAGATTTAAACTCACATATTTGTAGCAACCATACAAGTCTAACAATATTTAAGGAAAAATTAACTTGTGAATAATTTCAAAATATTTTTTCTGATTTAGGTTAAAATCTTCACTTAAAAATATGTAGAAGGCCGGGTGCCGGTGGCTCATACCCGTAATCCCAGCACTTTGGGAGGCCAAGGCGGGTGGATCATGAGGTCAAGAGATCGAGACCATCCTGGCCAACCTGGTGAAACCCTGTCTCTACTAAAAATACAAAAATTAGCTGAGCATGGTGGTGCACACCTGTAATTCCAGCAACTCGGGAGGCTGAGACAGGAGAATTGCTTGAACCTGGGAGGCAGAGGTTGCAGTGAGCCGAGTGTGCGCCATTACACTCCAGCCGGGCGACAGTGTGAGACTCTGTCTCAAATAAAAAAAAATTGTAGAAAATCTTTAAACGCTGAATCTGAGGTCTAGTTTTTAATAAAAAGTAAGCAGCCTTAGTTTTAGTGGAAATCTTCTTTTGTCTAGATTGTAAATTTTAAAAATATTTCCATATTAATAATACAGAATCATCAATTATACATATAAAGGGTGGGAAGGAGTTGATTTCTTCAACAATATTATGAACACATAATAAAAGCTTTAAATAGTTTAGTAGGGATAATAATAATTCTTTATATTTGCCTAAGTTGTTGCATTTTCCAGAGTACTTTTTATATTTATTCACATGGTTCTTACAGAGAGGTAGAAGAAACTAGTGCTAGTATCTTCAATTTGCAGAAGAGTGACATTCAGAATAGGTTTAAGAGTTAAGGGGACAACCAGGACAATGTTATGAAACTCATTCAGTATACTTGTCTCCATGATCCACTATAAAGTGTTGCTGTTATATCTCTATAAATATGCTGGAATATGGATGCTAACAGAGTTTTTCAAGTTTCTATAAAAAGTGAACAAAGTTTACTTTGTTCTCAAATACTCAAATACTCTTGAAAAGGAAGGCCAAAGCAAGAGATTTACATTTCTTACTTTCAAAATTTACTACAAAGCTACAGTAATCAAGATAGCATAGTCGTGGCATAGAAAAATATAAATAAATCAATGGAATAGAATTGCAAGTTCAGAAATAAACATTCATATTTATAGT
Source organism: Macaca fascicularis (assembly GCF_037993035.2). NCBI lineage: Eukaryota > Metazoa > Chordata > Mammalia > Primates > Cercopithecidae > Macaca > Macaca fascicularis. The sequence goes on along the minus strand of NC_088381.1, from coordinate 98,105,806 downwards.
CAATTGATTTTTCGCAAGGGTACCAATACAATTCAACAGGGGAAAAATAGTCTTCTTGTCAAGTAGTGTTAGGATAATTGAATATCCACATGTAAAAAAATGAAGTTGGACCGTACCTGACACCATTTTAAGAAATTAACTTAAAATGAATTAAAGGCCTAAATGTAAGAAAAAAACTATAAAATTCTTAGAAGAAAAGACAGGGGGCCATCTTCATAACCTTTGTTTTGGTAATTATTTCTTAGATATGCCTCTGAAAGCACCAGCAACTAAAGAAAAAATAGACAAAATAGACCTCGTCAAAATTTAAAGCCTTTTTTATTCAAAGGGCACCATCAAGAAAGTGAAAAGACAACCCATCGATTGGGAGATAGCATTTGTAAATTATATATCTAAGATATTTGTATCTAGAATATATAAAGACTTCTTACAACTCAACAAAAAGACAAACAACCCAATTAAAGAGCAATGGATTTGAACAGACATTTCTACAAAGAAAATATGCAAATGATCAATAAGCACATGAAATGATTCTCAACATAAATGTCACTAAGGAAATGCAAGCAAAAGCCACAATGAGATAATCACTTCACACACACTGCAAGGCTATAGCAAAAAAGAAAATAACAAGTGCTGACAAGAATGTGGAGAAATTACAACTCTCATACATTACTGGTCAGAATATAAAATGGTGTCTTCACTTTGGAAAACTGACTATTAAACATAGTTACCAATGATCCAGCAATCCTATTTCTAGATATAGAGGTAAGAGAAATGAAAGCCTATTTCCATACAAAAATTTGTACATGAATGTTCATAGCAGCATTATTTATAATAGTCAAAATGTGGGAACAATACAAATATCCATCAACTGGTGAATAAATAAATAAAAGGTGATGTATCTATAGAATGAAATGTTTTTTAACTTTTAAGTTGAGGGGTACATTTGCAGTTTGTTATATAGGTAAACTTCTGTCATGGGGGATTGTTGTACAGATTATTTTATCACCCAGGTATTAAGCCTAGTACCCATTAATTATTTATCCTGATCCTCTCCCTCCTCCCAACCTCCACACTCCAATATGCCCCAGTGTGTGTTGTCCCCCTCTATGTGTCCATTTGCTCTCATCATTTAGCTCCCACTTGTCAGTGAGAACATGCGGTATTTATTTATTTTTGTTCCTGTGTTACTTTGCTAAGGTTAATAGCCTCCAGCTCCATCCATGTTCCTGTAAAGGGTGTGATCTTGTTCTTTTTTATGGCTGCATAGTATTCCATGGTGTATATGTACCAGATTTTCTTTATCCAGTCTATCACTGATGGGCATTTAAGTTGATTCCATGTCTTTGCTGTTGTGAATAGTGTTGCAATGAAAATTTGTGTGCATGTGTCTTTATAATACAATGATTTATATTCTTCTGGGTATATACCCAGTAATGGGATTGCTGGGTCTAATGGTATTTCTGTCTTTAGGTCTTTGAGCATCACCACACTGTGAATAGTTGAACTAATTTACACTCCTACCAAAAGTATATAAGCATTTCTTTTTCTGTGCAACCTTGCCAGCATGTTATTTTTTGACTTTTTAATAATAGCCATTCTGACTGGTGTGAGATGGTATCTCATTATGGTTTTGATTTGCATTTCTCTAATGAACAGTGATGTTGAGCTTTTTTTCATATGATTGTTGGCATCATATATGTCTTCTTTTGAAAAGTGTCTTTTCACTCTGCCTACTTTTTAATGGGGTTTTTTTTTTTCTTGTAAACTTGTTTAAGGTCCTTACAGATGCTGGATATTAGACCTTTGTCAGATGCATAGTTTGCAAAATTTTTCTCCCATAGAATGAAATATTATTCATCAATAAAAATGAAAGAAGTACTGATTCATGTTACAATGGATGAAACTTGAAAACATGAAATGAATGTTTAAGGAACTAAATGAAAGAAACCGGTCACAAAAGGTCACCTGTTGTATAATTCCATTTGCATGAAATGCCCAAAATAGGCATATGTATAGATACAGAAAGTAGAAAGTAGTGGTTGCTTAGAGGTCGGGGGGCAGGGGAGGGGGATTGGTGGTTGGGAAGAAAGAAAATGGAAAGTGACTGTTAATGGGTACATGACAGTGTATGGGGTGATTAAATATTCTAAAATTGTGAGGACAAATGTACAACCTCGCAAATATACCAAAAACTATTGAATTGTACACCTCAAATGGGCGACGTGTATGGTTTGTAAATTATACCTCAATAAAGCGTTATCAGAAAAAAAGACATTGGACCATTCTAGCAATAATAAACAGAGCCTTAGTGGCAGAGAAACAGAGATGGCTAAGGCTTAAGCCTTCAGTGGATTTAGGTTGGGTCCTGACTGCTTTTTGTCATAGGGAGGCTGCTGAAAGCATCTTATAGGTAGCTTCCTCCTTCCATCCCTCTCCTTTTCTTTTGGACTTTTTGGATGCATAACAGAAAACAACTTAGTTATCTTAAGAGAAAGGGGGATGATGATATAAGGATATAGGGCTATCTTACAACATCCTAGAGAAGGATTACAATTGGGTCTCATGAAGAGTAAAGAAACAGAATCTAGAAAACCATCAGAGTTCTAGAAAACATTCTCCTTTCCTCCTCCTTCTTTTCCTCATTCTCATCCTTCTAAATCTATTTCTATTTCTAATTCTTCTCCTCTCTCTTTCTCTGCTCTCCCCACTTCCCCCAACATGACTTTCTCTGTTCACGAAATAGAGTTTGAGCATCTTTTAGCTCCCCTCTTACCCATTCTTATTACAGCTGCACACAGAAATGAATGGGCTTTTCTCAGTCTCATTTCCCATTGGAGAGGATCAAGAATCTGATTGGCCTAGCGCAGGTCAATTGTCTTCTTCTAGTCCAATTAGCTATGATGTTGGGGTGGGATTATACACAAGTGTCTTCTGGATGCCCAGGTTAATGAATCTGAAAGCAGTTATGAGAAAGGGCAATGGCTTGTGAATTGGACAGATATTCAAAAGGGAGTCTGGCATGCTTAGGTAATATTACTAATAACAGTGATGATAATACAAATATTAATAACTCTTAAGAACCTGCCTGTCTTAGCACTATGTTAGGTGCTTAACATCCTTTAGGACATTAAATCCTCATAATCCTTTGAGGTAACATCATTAGTCTCATTTCACAGATGAGGAGACTGGATACTCAGGTTAAATCACTTTCCCAAGGTTTCACAAGACTGACTTTAGTCCTTTGTGCTATGCTGCCAATTCTCAGAAGCCCTATCCTTCTATCTTAACCTAGCTTATCCCAGCCTGTAGCTTTCTCTCAGAGCTGTGTGAAGACATAGGGCAATGGAGAAGACAGCATTGACAGTGGTAATTCTGGTGATCTATTTTAAGTTACTCTAAAACAGTGGCTTAAAATAACTATTATTATCTTCATAGTTCTGAGATGTATTAGCCTATTTTGCATTGCTATAAAGGAATACCTGAGGCTGAGTAATTTATAAAGAAAAGAGGTTTATTTGGTTCACTGTTCTGCAGGATGTACAAGCATGGCACCAGCATCTGCTCAGCTTCTAGTGAGACCTCAGGAAGCTTATAATCATGGCAGAAGGTGAAGGGGGAGCAGGAAAGTCACGTGGTAGGAGTGAGAACAAGACAGAGAGGAAGGAGGTGCCATGCTCTTTTACAACTAGCTCTTGCATGAACCAACAGAACCAGAGCTCACTCATTACCATGGGGAGGGCACCAAGCCGTTTATGAAGGATATGCCCCCATAACCCAAATACCTTCCACCAAGTCCCACCTCCAACACTGGGGATCACATTTCAACATGAGATTCGGAAGGAACCAATATCCAAACTATTTAATGAGGGTTGACAGCATCACTTCCACTATATCTAGTGGTCAGAGCAGTCCTAGGAAGCCCAAATGCTAGAGACTACACACAAGCAGAGGAAGAGGAAAGGAATTAATGGAGGCCATCTTTGGAGTCCAGCTACCACAGTAGCTTAAGAGAAGAAGTAGAGGTAGAATTAGCATATTAGTAGGAAACTACTGGGAGTGACAGAATAGGGCTTTTTGAGATGAACAAGATCATGCACGTGGGGTTAGCACTCCACATCTACTTTGGCATGGCCATGGAAATTTATTTCCAAGAAAGCATTTTTTAAAATGTTTCCCCAAATGGCCCTTCATAGTATTTCTTGGTAGCAAGAATCAGTCCCCTAGGTAGAGATATTAGTTTTGTCCCTCGATTTTCAGCCTGCTCCTGAGCCTTCCTGTGGTCATAAACATCCCAAGAGTATATAAAGCCAGGGTTACAAGAGCTGGAATCACCTACTCAGTTCCTTTGCCCGCAGACAAACCACAACAAAATCATAACTAAAGTATTTCAGTAGAGGTCTGACCTATTTTTAAAGATTTGAAGAAAAGAAGTTTCCACAAAATGCTTAGGAAACCTATTCTGAGATACAATCATTCCTTGTGTCTGATCTAAGTGGGGCATGTCAGTCACCTCCCTGAACCTGATTCTCTGTGCCCGGGAAACAAAGCACTCACATAGTTCAGACGGCAGTTATTTAGATGAACTAATGAATGGTTACAAAAGGCTTTGAAAATATAAATTGCTGCATAAACACTTATTGTCTATATAAATACCTTTGCTTCAGCCTGAGGGGGTCTATTGCTTTCTGAAGGATTTCAACCTTATAGAGTACCTGAATAGTGAAGATAAAGACCCTGCTAAGTGAGGATAAGATGATTCTTGCCTCTATTATGTGTATTATTTACTGCAAAGTCTTTTCTAAAATAGAAATGGAAAATTTTAGAGAGAGAAAAAACAAACAAACAAACAAACAAAAAAAAAGGATTTCATGGTTCCCTTAGATTGTAAGCTCTTTCGGCCAGGTCTGTGTTCAGTCCTTGCTTTTAAAAACTGTGATTCCTGGGTGAAGTTACATTGCAAGGACTTTCTCGTATATGATGTTTTCTTGGGGGCAGGGGTGAAGAGATGGGGAAAAAATCACCGTATTTTTACATGATTTTTGTTTTTTCTTTCTCTTACATTATAAAGGCTTTATTTTAAAATAAAAGAGATGACTTGAAGTGTGCCTCATCAAAAATTACTTTTTAAAGATTTAGAGGTTGGAAAAAATGTTTAAGTAGTTATATTAAGTAAGACCTCCTTCTTTAAATGGATTAGTTTTACTCATCCTTTTCTGCTGATGGGAACCAGAAAAGAAAGGGATGTATCCTACACACAGCTGGAGCAAATAGACCTCCTGCATCTCTGCTTCATGGCCTCCTTTTCCTGCAGTTATTACATTAGTAGGTCAACAGAGACAAGATTCTTTAGCATTTCAGATACCCAAGAATTAAGGAGAGTATAGGCAAATAGAAGAGGCAGAGAATCCAGATGGGAGACTTGTTCAGGAAAAGTAGCTTCCTTACGGGGGCACCATGTTGCTCCTTGAGGTGCCTTTACCAATTGGAAGAGAATGCTTTGAGCTTCATGAAAGAGTAAAAGCAGGAGAGATGGACTATTCTTCCTGAGGTTGAAACTGAGCTCAACAGGCCTTCACATACTTTGAGTTTCTGTCTGAGGAAAGGAAGTCTTGTAAATCCTTTTAGCCTCTTTATTCTTTCATCTCTTCCATACTTGAGCCTAAAGTTGCTATCATCCAAGATGGTGGAAGACTAAATTAAGTGAATTGATGCAGCCTGCAATCAGATGAATGCAGTGTATTGTCTCTAGGAACTATTCTGGAGAGCTGTTTTGTAATTAACCCAAAATGACATATTCAGATTTGATTAATCTCATGTGGTCAGTAGGTAAGCTTCACTTGAAGATTTTTTTTTTTTTTTTTTTTTTTTTTTTTGTTATCAACAATAGGTCCTTCTCTGTGATATATTTGCAGGAGAATGTTTAAATAATATATATGGCAAATATGTTGATCAATGCCACCGTCAGAGATTTGGCTTAGTTTCATAAATACAACATATACAATGTTTTACCATATTTAATATATAGAGACATTGATTTAGGTTCATGTTTATGTATTGTAAATTCATATACATATACGTAAAAATGTTATGTGTGTATAAATATACACACACATACACACACACACATATTTATGATTTAAAAAGTCATCTAATTATTTAAGCAGAGAGACTTGGTTTTCATTCGGTCCCTAACCCTGTCCTCTTAATTGGTATACACGATAAATTCAGAGTTATAGATTATTTCCTATGGCATTGGTGGACTACAGCTCAAACCTAAAGTTTAAAGATTTAATTTTCTGTTGTTCTTAATGAAATAACCAAAGCAGCAGCTCCCCGTGGTGGGATATGAAAAGTAGTGTATGGATACCTACTAAAACATTTGCAGACCTCCTCAGCTTTCTGTTTTTAATGTGATGAAAATTTGTACAAATAACAAAGAAAGAATGTCATGGTAACTAAAACATTTCCTATACATGTATTTTAGAGGGAAGCTAAATCAAAGGTCTTCAAAGAATTACTAGGGTTCTTTCTAGGAGGTTATTGACAAATATGTAGTTTGTCTCTGGAGTTTGTGCCTCTTTCACAGATTGGTGTATTTGTGATCCCACCGGCAGAATAAGTGTCTGTAATTCATTTCTCCTTGTTAACTAGTGCGCCTTTGTGTAGAGGATGATTGGCAGCAAAGTCGGCTGAGTCCCAACGGATGAGCTTGTTAGCAAAACCCTAGCATCCTATCTCTAATAAAGCATATCAGCAGTACATTTTGTCCTATCTATTAGCCTCTCTGTTTCTTTTTTTGTGAAAAGCTGAGTGTCCCTTTGAAGCAATGACAAATAAACCCCTGAACTGAAGTGCTAGGCTGCCTTACGGACAGCTGGATAGTAAATGTCACACCGTGTAGAGAATGCCTATTATCAGAGTGAGCCATTTGTTCCCGGCCTTTCAGTATCTTAATGTAATACAAAATTGCTAAATCAAGCCCCATGTCTGTGACAGAACATAATTAATGAGAAAGCAGGAGCCAATTCAACACTCTTTATTGGGACCTAATTGGCTCAGGCAACAGAGTTGTCACTCAACAAGAGACTTCCTTTAAAGCAATTTTGTTCTTGGTTGTATTACAGAGCCTATTAAATTGTCCCCTCCTTGATCACACAAAGAAGTATCTGCATGCAATAATTAGCTTTTCCAGGGGGAATTTTTTTTAACTCATGCAATACCGAATCATTCTCAAACTGTCTGGAAAAACACCCAGGCTGTGGGGATGTGCTGCCATACTGAGCTGCACTGTAGGCTGTTTTCCAGGCTGCCGAGGCAGCAGGGATCTGTGCTGCAGGAAGCTGAACAGGAGCCCCAAGGAAAAGAGAAGCATGTTCAAATGTGGAGGGTGGGAGGATGAGAGAGGGAGTGGGTAGAGGAAATTACTTTGATGGATAATCATAGCTCACGTCATAATCTGCAGTTAGAAAGGGCAAAAAAGAAATGCCTATATGTACCTATTTAAATATATGTTTAGTTTTTTGTAGTCATACCCAAGTCACTTAGAAATCAAAATGAACAAGGCCATGGCAGGGGTGGAGGTTAAATATATAGAGAAACCTGAATTGTCTAGATCAACATTAATACATTCGACCACATCTTGGAGTTTTATGGGGCACACTGTCTCAAAACCAGCACAAATATTTACAAGTATTTAGTGGCATGTGACTATTTATTACAATCTGAAATTTCACTTTTGGGAATTATGCCCCCCCCAACCCATTTAACAAACCTCAAAATAAATTTAGACCTGGTATTTATATTATTGTTACAAAACTGTTTCTTTTTTTTCTGTCACAGTATCAGAGAGTTCAAATAAATCTGTGCCTTCTCTTCATAAGTTTTAAGACAATGTGACATGCAGTAACTGGAGACCATGGAGAACTGAGCTTACAGTTTATACTGGCATTTGCCTGCATTTGGATGAAAAGGACACGACTGGTTAAACTACAGGAAAAGCAAATGGGAAAGTTGTAGGAAATATACTTTACAACATACAAATTAAGCAATGAATTGTACAGATGTTAAAACTGCAATAGTTGAGATAAGAAAAAAATTATTAAAGGTTGGTTTAAGTGACAGCACTTTGAACAGTCTAAATAAAGGCACGTATGTGGCTCTTTTCTTGAAATATCTGTCAATATCTCCCTTCTGTGCCTTCAGAAACAACGCAGACTGTCTAGTTTGCATGGCAGCAGCATTTGGTTGGATTTAGAGAGAGCGGCTTGCCTCGGCATTGTTATTTGCCAGATCCTAGGAAAGAAAGGAAGGAAGGCAAACCTCTATAACAGAGGAAAGCGGTGCTGTTCTTGCTTTTCTGTGCAGTTTGGAGAAGGTTTGCAGCTGCTGAAATCCCAGGACTGTGCCCCAGCTATGACGGCATCATGCAGCAGGCGCCCAAAGTGTAGTGTTTTTTAGGTTTTCCAGCGTTTGCCGACATATTAGCTGTATTGCTTAATTGTAATTTACTTGTGTCTACAGAGAAATTATTTTGTTTCCCAACCCCTCTCAAACCTACCTCTAAAGAGTGAGCAAAGTGGGATTTATGAATGCACTCTAAATGTTTGAAAAAGATCAGCTGGTACTCTATAGGGTATTAGAAAATAAAACTAACAGCAATACAAAAATATTAGTCAATAATGTCCTTTCCCAGGTGACTCCTGAACCTTGTGAAAGCACACATTCTCAACAAAGATTTATTAGTCTAGTCGGGGAACACATGATAATGATAGCAAGAGCTGCCAGAATCTAATTTGCTTTAATTAATCATTTGCTTCATAACACGACGATTTTCCCCCTCCCCTTCCCCTTTTGTAACTGTCTAGATTATTTTAAAACATTAGATATTACACTGTGGATGGCTGATGAAACTGGAATTGAATATGCCGTAAAAGTTAGATTAAAAATTCATTTAACAGTATAAACATTTCAGAGTGCAGGATGGTGCCGATTAGGTCAAGTGAGTATGGAGTGATAAAACAGTCATGGAGCTGAGAGAAAAAATATTGTCAGAGGGCATTCAAACAGCTGAATTTAGTCTAATTTAAATGTTATAGCAGACACAAAAAAATTGTTAACTAGAAATCTCGTTATAATTACTCTTTGGTATTTTAGCAACACAGACTGGTAAGAAGTCAGAACCTAGGTTTAAACACATTTATTCATTTAACTGTACAAACAAGCTTTGGGTGCGACTGGAATTCGTTCTCATGGTTAGGCCAAGGGCCCTCCGTGGAGTGCTGAAGCTGAGTCACAGACCACCTCGCCTGGCCCTCGTAGGAAAATTAAATGGAGTCGCTCAGATTTCCAGGATAGCCAAGACGCCAGCTATTCATCGTGCTCCTCTGGACAGCACTGAGCAGCAAGTGTCTCCTCCACGTCTGGCCTGGGTAGTAGCCAGGCTCAGAGGCAGGGAGACTGGGCTCAGCTGAGCCTAACAGAGATGCTGGCGTTCAGCCACGAGGGGGAGCTCACGGACACCCCCACTGACAACGCAGTGCAATTGGCTTGAGAGGCTAAAGCTTTCCCAAGGGTTTGAAGAACAACACTGCAGCCTGACATCGCCGCTGACGACTGCTGACTGCTAAAGTGAATGCTTTTGTGTGACAGGCTGAGGGGAGCTGGGGCGGGGAAACTTACATTTGTCCAGGCTTAGTGACCAAGCAAAACACTTGTGTTCCGAGGTCTTTCAGCTTCCTCCATTTTGCTGATGCCTTGATGGGCAACTTCAGCACTTAATTCTTACCCTTGTCTTTGTGAGCCTCCCCCACGAGTTGATTGGCTATATTAAACGGGATTAAGCCCAAATAAATGCTCAGAATTCTTCATCAGCTCCCCGTCGTCAACAAGATACACTTCCTTCGGGTGTCACCAAGGCACTCAATGAACTGGTCCGTTCCCGTGCCTGTATCTTCAGCCTCATTTCAGCTCTCATCCCACTCTACCCAGCACATTGCTCATTAGCGACGCCTACTTCTCATCCGCGTCCCTCTAACCCGCTGCCTTGCCTCAGCCTGATTATCTCTCTTTACATCAGCCATCTTTGATTCCCTCGGAAACAGCGCTCACCTTATAAGTTTCCTATGAGGATTAAATAAGTTAATTTAGTAGTATGAGGCTGGAATCTAGAAGGTAGTAGTGAGTGTTAACTGTTATTATTAAGGACTTGCTTACTATCCTGTCCTTACACTTTGTACAACCCTCCCCCTCATCAAGGACATTATAGTATTGCTTATTCGCATGCCCTTCTCTTCACGATATTATAATCCTCTTGAGGATTACGTTTTTTAAATTTTTGGATCCCCAACCTAACGCGATGTTTAGCTGCCATGTAGTAGGTGCTCAATAAATGTCTCCTTTATGAACTAGTGGCTGTTTGTTGTAAAGCATTCTGCAATTTGGTCACCGGCCAATTTTTAAGAAGTATGTAAGACCTTAAGTACTTTTTAAAGAAGCAGATATTTGGGTGGCTGCATGCCATTTTTTCTCAAGCAGGTTTTCTAACCGTTTTCAGAATCAGTTAAAAAAAAACCCTCACAAGGCCAGGCATGGTGGCTTACACTTGTAATCCCAGCACTTTGGGAGGCTGAGGCGGGTAGATCAGCTGAGGTAAGGGGTTCAAGACCAGCCTGGCCAGCATGGTGAAGCCCTGTCTCTACTAAAAATACACACACACACACACACACAAGATTAACTGGGCATGGTGGCACACACCTATAATCCCAGCCATGTGGGAGGCTGAGGCAGGAGAATCACTTGAATCCAGGAGGTGGAGGTTGCAGTGAGCCGAGACAGCACCACTGCACTCCAGCTTCAGTGACAGAGTGAGACTACATCTAAAAAAAAAAAAAAAAAAAAGTAACAGTGTAGTCCCATTTCTTTTTTTTCCAAATACAAGTAATATTTTCCAGGACAATCAATTCATTACCTAATTCATTAAAATTGATCATCAATGAACTCAAGATGTTTTCATAGACAATCCATCCTCTAAGTACAAAACTTGGCTGTCACTCATTCTATTTAAAGGCGTCTTCCAAAATGAGTTCAATAGAGGCAGCAGGGATAAAGTTGATGTGTATTTTCTCACTGTGGTTCTTTGATGGAGACTATATACTCTGTTTAAGTTCTTAACATAACAAACGGTTCCATTTCCTCCTCTACTCCACAGAACTCACCTGACATACAATCAATTGCAATTATAATTGTAGAGTAGTATAACATAGTCTGCCCATCAAGGTGAGAAAAAGAGAGAGGTAAGAGCCCTATTCTGAGCCTCAAGAAAGTTTCAGGCTGGGAGAATCACCTAATTAGGAATTTTGTAAGGAAAAGAACATTGAAATCTCCTACTTCACCAACAGTGGAAAGGCTTACAGATACTCACTATCAAGAAGGCCAAAGTCTTGCAGCTCTTTTCAATTTTCTGGGAAGTCAGGATATCCACTGCAGCTCACGGCACACCTTCACAATAGAGTCACAGCAAGCTTTGTGCCAAGAAACAGGACAAAAGTCATAGAAATTTGGGGGTCTCCTTGGAATTCTTAACCTTAAAATGCAGGGGGAAATTACAAACTGGTATTGATAGGATTGACTTTGAATCTCACTGAAGGGATGTGAGCTGAAGAAAAATGTACTGTCATTTGCTTGGTTCAGAATTTCTGAGTGTTGGGGGCTGGTAAGTAACTCCTGTGGTCCCACAGAGAGCACTGTAATCAAGGAGAGCTCTTTACATCCCGTCTAGCTCCCTGCAATAGGCACTGGTAGAATTGGTTAAATGAGCCGCCATACTCTGGTCAATATGAATAGGACTGTAAGATGCTCAGTTTGATTTAATGGCCACCTATGGACTTCCATATGCAGAAAGGACTGTCACATTCAGTCTGAATAAAGCTTGAAAAATCAACTACTCCATTTGGCATTGTAGCGGTATTTTAATGTCCTCTTCAGAATTCTCCGTTACAGTAACATCTCTGCAATCAGTCTAGCATAAAAAGGCCTGTTTATAATAAATTCGTCAGCCTCTTATGTACCTATCTTTTCTGATGGGATAGAGAATGATAAGATTGTTCTTTGTAGACTAGGCTGTAAGATTTTTAATATGACAAGTTCTATCTCTCCATTTATATAAGTGATTTATTTCAGGTTTTATTTCTGTTTTGAGTCTTTGTTTTCATGTTAACTCATAATTGTCCTGGGGGAGGGAGGAGGCAAATGGATTTCGCCCACGAATGGTAGGTCTTTGGGAGACATTTGAGTGAGATGTAGTTTATAAAGAAGCCAGTTCTTGAACAACAAAATTGTTCAGTCTTTTGCCATACTTTCAGCTAGGAAAGTAACTAAGTACTTCTGTGACAGTTGCGAACTACAGTGCCCTGGACAGAAAATGTTGGCAGAAGCAGAAGCGCGCCACTGATTTGTATGACTATTCTGAGGTGGAATAATCACACTGCCTTGTTAGTTCATAATAATCACCCAGTACAGAGGACCCTAGACTTTTGGAATCGCTCAAAATTTTCATTACAGAACCAGCAGTCTTTTAGACGTGCCCTGGTGTACCTCAGTGTTGAAATTGCATATTACAGGTTATGCTCCTGTAAATAAAGGACATTTTGTTATGCCCACACTCAGCCGTGTTCCCTACTGTGATTTCTTTACTAGCCCCTGCTGTCACCTATAGCCAAATATAATGCACTATTGGTGAGCCTTTTCTTGCCTGAACTTGATGTCTGTCCAGAAGACAAAAACACTGATTAGGTAGGAGGATAAAAGTCCTTCAGGAACAGAGTGACTCTGGACCTCAGCTATAGACTGCAGCTAATTCATAAATGTCAACAGTCAAGAGGAGGGGAACCAGAACATCTTGTCTTGAGGGTGAGTTCCCAACCATCTCTGGGAAGCATGGCTTTCTTGTAGATTAAGGTTAAACAGGAAATGACCAAGCATGACTCTTCAGCTAAATTTGTAATGATCATTCCTGCTCGGTTTTAAAAAAGAATCCATTCTAAGGCAAAGCCTTTATTTCTCTTGGGGGGTTCAACAAGGAACTTCAGGATGCTTAACTTTCAGAAACACTGGTGAGGTTATTAAAGAGCAGTCAGTTTCCCTAGACCTTGTTCCTATTTCTCAGTTCTTTTCCTCTTTAATCAAAGTGCTCAGAAGAACTAGTTCTTCTAGAGATACTGGTATTCTAAAGTGTCACGTAGACAAGTAAGCTTTTTTATCCTTCAGGAAAATTCTCGTTAGTCATTTATTGGCATCTAGGCATAGAACTCTATTGAAAGATGACAATTGAGAAAATTTCATTATGAATTTTTTATGAGGCCAATCAACAAATATTCATAATAACATCAACAATTTACAGTTTCATTTAAAGTTATTATAGGTTCCATTTACAACATTGTGTCAAATGTTATTTATATATTACAGATATGGAAATGGGGGTTCCATAACATGCCAAAAGGCACTTTGTTGGCAGTAGTTGAGAACAAGGTTTATAGTTAGACCATCCTGATTTCGCCACTTACTAGCTGCATGAGCTAGTTGCTGTTATTATTCTTCGTCTGATTTCTAGCTCAGTGTTTCTTCTATTTTACTGTGCTATGAACCTTAAATCATCAAACATTACAACTTAAGTAGAAAGAAAGAAGAGTATTTTGCTAAGTACTTACCACAGGTAAATTAATTTTAAATGCTGTTCTACAAAGAATGGTGGGAATTACAGCTAGTTTTCCCAAAGAAAGAAGTTCCAAAGACACCCAGGTGTTCTGCTGCCTCCTGTTGGCCGAGGGGCAAAGTTCATTTCCTTACTGTACCAAATGAGAAAGGAATTATTTTATACCTCCTGTATTTAAGTCATTATGGCGTGGTAATGTCTCCTCTAAGGAGTCAAAACTGTCTAGACAAGTCTGAAGAGGACCAGTTTTAGACAATCATGCTTAATACAGAACACAGGCTTTGGAACGTGTGATTTCTCTTTTTGCTCTAAGAGAGTTTTCTGATTAAAGTCCAGGAAAACTCTGTTGAATCGTTCAGTAAGCAAGGATTAAGAAATTGAATATGACCGACATGTTCAGCTGTACCTTAAGAGAGCACATACACACTCACCACACTCATGCATACACATACAAACACAAAACAAAGCAAAACAAAGAGCAGTTGACTTTCCATTCTATTCATTAAAAAGATTCATTTATAGTTGTATTGTGCAGGGGGCTGTAAGATTGAAGTGATACCTGAGGGAGGCCTGGGAATATGTTTGCACCACATTACTTGGACTGCATGATAATTGAGAGCCATTGTGGCTGAACACTTTATGAGTTTGTTTAATTTGTCACAGTAAATAAAGCTTTTTTGATGCAAGTTAATTAGCTCTCTTGTGTTACTGCACATCAAATGTAATTAACAACCAACTGCCAGTGTGGGGTTGCCCTTGTGTAACATGGTAATGGGGGAAAAACTTAACTGGGGCTGGATTAAGTAAGAGATACACTGTTGAATCAGTCACCCTTCTGTCTGCTATGGACTGGGATCTAGGGGGAAAATATCAGGTCTAATAAAAAATATCAACTGTTTAATATGGTTTCATTAAAAAATGCATGTGTCATACCAGGCTTACATTTGCCACCATATTAGGTAAATGCAGCAAAGTAAATTTCCTACCACTGCTCAGAGTTCACTTCCTCCTTGGTTGGCATTGTCTATATGCCAACCTCTGCTTGGATATTACACTTCCTGTCATTTACTTTTCTTTAGCTTTGACATTTTATCTCCCCTGTGATAAGTGCTGCTACAGTGAAGGCAGAAGGAGTGCTATTAAATAATGACTAAGCAGGAATTTGTTCCAATGGGCAGAAGATAACCGAAGGATCTGCCCAAAGAAGAAAATCATGCTTCCAAATTCATAGTGGTATTCTTGTCTAGTTTATATTTTAAGAAAGTATTCTGCCATACTTTTCCATTTTTTTTTTCTAGGCAAAGTTAAGGTAAAGACATCAAACAGCCTTGATTTATACTAATTTTTGATCATACTATTCGAAGAAAGGTTGGAAGATAGAAACATCTTTAAGGGGACACAACAATGGTAAACTTGAGATTCTCCATGTATCTATTATTTACATTGAAAATACTTGCTGGGAGAAAACAACAATATCAGTTAAAAAGAAATAAATTTTAAAGGGATATAGTGTTACCAGTAAAGCTTTCCCCTCTCATCACCACTGCCCTCTCCTCCATGCGAAAGGTAGATTCCATGCCAATTTATCTAAGCGATAGCACTCTTTTGCGGGGAATAACACCTGGTTAGGAAGGAAAATTTAAGTAGGAGTATAAGACCTGGGCTTATGTCCTTACTCTGCCTCCAACCAACACTCTGACCACCTTCTCTGGGACTCAGTTTCCTCACAGAATTAGGTGTCAGAATGGATAGTTCCGTGGTTGTCTTCTAGCTCCAAGTTTCCCTGATTCTCTGATCTCTCTCATGCTTTTCCAGAAAATCCTTCTGGTTTCATTTATTTTCACCCTGCCTACCCCAGGTCTCTGCTGACTGGCTTTAGCAATGGAGGATGTGTAAGTCCAGCTTCTAGGAAGCTAAAAGAAATGTGTTTAAGTGACAGCCAGTCCTTACTCATTCATTCAACAAATATTTACTGAATACGTTCTATAAACTAGGTTGTGAGAATCCAAGGATGAAAATAATCTGGATAATCCTTCATCTACATAACTGGAAATTAGAAAAGAGACAATTGGCTTAATAAATTAGCTCATTCTATTCATATTGAATTGTTTAAAAATATCCCTACGTATTTTATATAGGTCTCTTATTCCTGAGCTTTCCTTTCCATGCACTACATTTCAATACTGTGAAACAGGCAAGCAGGCCTGAACTAAGGCAGAAGGAAGAAAACAAAGCTCCCTTTTATGCTAGAACATTTCCTCTTGAGACAGCTGTTTTTGCTAGGAGTTGGCAAGAAATACACATCTTATTTTCTTTTATTTGATTTGAGGATTCAATGTGAAAGATTTCATCACATATTGAATTTACTTCTACTCTTTCAAAAATAATACTTCTACTAATTTCAAAAGTAATACAAGCTCATGGTGAAAAATTAAGATATTATAAAAATTCATGAGAGAGAAAAAATTAAAGTGCCTCATTATCCCACTTCCCAAAGATAATTCTTATTAATATTTTGATTGTATTCTTCTCTCTCTCTCTGTCCCTCCCTCTCTTCTTCCCTCCCTCCCACCATCCATGTAGTAGTAAAATGTATTCTCTTGTCTTTTCACACATTTGGAATAATATGGTTAATACTGAAATTTGAGTTTTTCATAGCATATTTTGACCCTTTCCAGGTAGATTGATCTCATTCTTTTTAATAACTATGTTGTATTCCACTGAATGGACCTAAGTTGATATAGTCAGTTCTCCAATTAATAGATAGCTGACTTGTTTTCAGATATTTTACTATTATAAATAATACAGGATGATATCTGTAGTAATATTATCATCACTGCAAAGAGTAATAAATACTCACTAAGTATTTACTAATACTAAGTGCCAGGCACTTTATTATAGACTTCGTAGGCATCATTTCATTTAATTTTCAAAATAATCGGGCAGATGAGGACACTGAAATGCTATGTAACTTGTCCAAGGTCACATATCCAGAAGGTAGTGGAGCTGTGATTTCAACTCAAGTCTGTCTGATTTCAGAATTAGAGCTCAACATTCATTCAGCAAATATTTTTGTGCACACCTTCTTGTATACTTGTGTTAGTATATGTGCAGGATACATTGATAAAGATAAAATTGCTGGGTCAAAGGATTTGCAATATTTAAATCTATCCAAGTATTTTTTGATGGCCCCGAAAAATATTTTTGCCGATGAGCACCCCCAATTGTAGTAAATAAGAGTACTAGTTTCTCCATACTCTTGCCAGCACTTTGTAGCTTCATCTTTTTTCCCTCAATATAATAGGCAAAAAAATTGTCTTAGTGTTACTTCAATTTGTATTTTACAAACTTACTTTTTTAGTAATAAAATGTAATATATTTAAATATCATTTTGTCATCAGCTATGGAAATATGGCTCATATACCCATAATCTCTCTGTTTTAGAAAAGTTGCATGAAATTCTCAGTTGAGTTTTTCATTTTCTTTATCATCTCTACCCAAACTCCTTGGTCTATTTCTATCTCCAGTGCATTTGGAATTTCTTTCTGGGATGAATACACTCAGGTACTATTCTACCAGCAAGTTCCAGTTATTCAATCCAGGTCACAGTACTTGGTCAAAGTAACTGACAAAAGAAAGATGGCTCTAGCCATTTAAAGCTGACTTTTAAAAAAAAAAAATGATGGTAGTCTTGGGAAGAGAGAGAAAAGTGACTTTTTAAAATACAACATATTTTTAAAAGAAAGCAGAGATCTCAAGGGAAAAACTAACAAAAATAACTTTAAAAGAATAGATGTTCAAAATAATTATGTTAAGTAGGAGTTATTAAAAAGACTGCAAAAAGATCAGCTTGCACCTAGAACTTGGTTAAAGGCACAGTATATACACAGACATTCAAAATGATGAATTTGTGCTACGGCGTTACATTGAGATGCATATAATCACTTACAGCCACTTGTAATTTCTAGAAGTGAACACATATTATCTAAGATTTTTCTAATTGAGCCATATTCTGGAAGCATGACAAAGGCAAGATCCATTTTAGTTCATTAAGGAAAACAGGCTCATACTTCATATTTATTCTTTTTGAAAACCACCTGCTGTCATGTCCTTGTGATCTGTAAAATTCTAGCTTTCTATGAGTTAAAAAAGGAGTAAAATAATTATATCACCCTGTTTGTTAGATACATTTAAAATGTAGACAGACAGAAAGATGGCTAGTCAGACAATCTGATTATTGTACCAGCTGAATCCTTAAAGAATCGGAGACTGAACAAAACTAAAAAGCATTAAGGAGGAGTACAATAGAGAGCATGAGACAGTTAAAGATAAGTGAAATGTGCAGTGTTGTTGGGCTCAGAATGAAAGAGATGACTTTTGACAGTCTACCCCTTTGTCAGAAAGCTGTTGCAGCAAAGCAAACTTAAAAATGTTATCTGCTACAAACTACATCTTGAAAAAAGTGATTAATGCAGTTTGGCTGTTCTATAACAGAACCATAATATATTGTTGAAAGGGGCCTGCTGAGGCAAAATGTAGTGTTGAAAATGTGCTGTTTCTTCATAATAATAGAGGATATAAAGTGAGCTTTGAAAAAAGTAGGCCTAGCCAGTGATTAAGCTAACATTAATACCTTCTCGTACTTTCAAAGACTCAACTTTCCCCAAGATCCTCTGGTTCTTTAAACTTATTCTTCTATTACTTTTCCTGTTTTGAGTATTTAGTTTTCAGGTAGAGATTTTGGAAACAAACAAGAAATGAAGGAGGGAAGAAAATCTTGGGGAAACAGAGGCAGAAAATTGGCTTTTGGTTTTCTTTTAGCAATCCTATCTTTTTTTTTTTTTTTTTAAGATGGAACTCTCCCGTATATCAAATCTTGTTACCGATCATGTTTTAGGTAGATGTGGCACAGTTAATGTGTATAGAATGGGCACGCCAGAAGAAACAGGACTCTGGAATTAGACTGCCAATGAGGGTGTGTAGCGCTAGAACGGGATGTTGCTGCATGTGTGGGGAATATTTTAGCATGTCCGATGGAGCTGGTTTCTGAAAGTTTTGGCAAAAAATGGTAATTCAAATAAGTTGATATTGGAGACAGCATCCAGTATGAAGTCTGGTGACAGGCTGGTGAAACAAGACAGTGGGAAATCCTGAATGCCAGTGTGGAAGCCCAGGTAGGTAAGTGTCGGGAGGCCTCTTAGCAGGGAATGGCACCCCCCCCCCCAGCCACTGAACTGAGGATAAAACACAGAACTCTAGCCCTCATAGAAACACTCACATGAAATAACCCTTGCACCAAGGGACATTATTTTTTCTGGCACTACTGAGATTCCTGTTTGGATAGTGGCTAAGTTGTTACCAAAGAAGAAAAAACAAGGAAACAAGCATGAATTGTTGATTCTTCCAAAGTGGGTAGCAAAAACAGCAGTAGCAGGTTGATGGTGCAAACTTTCATCTCCAGTGTAGCACCACACAATTCCCTTGACAAGAGACAAAGCAACTGCTAGGTTTAATGTGTCTTTACATGAACAACTGATCTTGCTTAATAATACTGCATCGTGCTGACAATCCTTTATGAATACAGCAGTGTAATGCCGACAGTTAGCTAACAACAAAGCTGCCTGCCCAGATAGAAGGTTTGGAACTACACGGGAGGGACTTAATTTGACTCAAGGTAATTCTGGGGAAATGTGGAAAGGCTGACATCTGGACTGTCATGCAAAGCAGACACATTCTGAAACACAAGAGAAATGCCATCTGAGAGGTCCTAGTGAGGCTTCCAAATTGTCATCAAGAGCTTGTTAAATTTTCATAACTTTAATATGGAAGAAAAAAACATCATTTCAGAGAAGTAGTGGGAGGGGACTAGGGCTTGAGATGGATGCATTTATTTCATTTACAAAACATTTCTTGACTGTTTTCTGTAGGTCAGGTACTGTGCTAGGTGATAGAGATACAGACATGAATAAGATTGTCCCTGCCCTCAAAATTGGGTTATTATTTACATTTGGAGAGGGAAATAAGCCAACAATTACAATATGTTGTGGTAAGGAGTAGGAATTAAGTGAAGGTTGCAATGGGAGCTGAGATAAAGAACATCTAGCTTGCTCTCTCTCTCTTTCTCTCTCTCTCCGTGTGTGTGTGTGTGTGTGTGTGTGTGTGTGTGTGTGTGAGTGTGAGTGTGTGTGTGTTTATAAAAGATATTGGTGTTGATAAGGGAAGGCTTCCAGGAGAAGGGAATTTATAAATTAAATCTCATAATATAACAAGGACAAGTCAGAGGACCAGGTGAGTGGGTGCATGGCTGAGCATTCTAGTTGGAGAGAATGGTATGTGCAAACATTCATATTCACAAAAGGAACACATGGAAACAAAACTGCCAGACCCCTTTCTTTTTGGGGGTCTTTATTGATAATGGAACATTGAGAGCTAAAAGGAAAGTGTCTTCTTTCATGGCAAGACAGAGTCAGCATTTTGTGATAGAGAATTAAAGCAAAATTCTTGACAGAATTCCTGACAGAATTAAAGCATTTCCTGATACAAAGCATATTAGACCTTAAAGGAAGTGACTGGGGGACATTATGAAAATACCTTCTCTGAAAAGTGTTGTATGGAGAGTAAGGTGAGCAGATATGGAAACTAATTAATGCTTCTTTTAACTCTGGGATTTCAGTCTGTTTCCAAGACTGACTAAAAAGAGTGAGAAAGATTAATGAAGGGGAAGGGCACTACGTGGAAGGCAATTGTAAAGTGTTACAAAATAGTGGGGGAAGGTTAACCTTATGAGGTTATGAGGTCTTATAGAGGGGCATTTCAGTGTTAAAATAATGATTGTGACGTAATTGCCTAAAATTATTTAGCAACCCTAAAGCATTTGAACTATTTACAGTAAATTCTAACATGATATCCTGTAACCTTTAGGAATAGAAATTTGCTCAGGTCAGGAAACTGTTTCTCAGAGTGCAATGAAGAAAACCTAGATCATTACAGACATTTAGTTAGTCTTCAGATTTAGATGCTGACTTCCAATTGCTGCCCCTGAATTATAGACTGTCTTCAGCCATTCACAACCCGGAGGGCTCAGGCCCAGTCCGTATATGGTAACCTATTCATTAGTAGTGGCTAGACCCGTGTCTAGTTCTCAGCTTAACCCAAATCCTTGTGTGTTAACTTTATCAAGCTTTTGTTTTGATATTTACACCCTGCAAATTACATGCAAAGTGTACACAGAAATTTTTCTCTTTGAGATGGAAATATATATCATGCTCAGTATCAAAGTACATTTCTCCATATCTTTTTTGCTTGTCATGTCATATAGGTATTAGGAGAGCCAGTGCCACCAAACATAGTCAACAACAGGGCTGGTTTACTGGAGAATACCATTCAATAGCATCTCGTCTGGAAATATGGGAAAAGCATAGATAATTTCATAGAAATTACCAATTATTAGAGTTGGGTAGGATATTTAAAATCATCTAGTTCCTTATCCTCAATTGACAGCTGGGGAAATCAAAGTCCTTGCTCAGAGTCCTACAGTGATAATAGACAGAATTTAGGTTTTCTGAAAGCCAGACCAATATTTTCTTCTAAGACATAGCATGTCCTTTTTTATCCTTAAGTATAAAGCAGAGTGCTTCTTTTCTATTAAGGGTCAGTTATTTTAGCAAACACTTTGAAAATATGAGTGCCATAAAAATGTATTATTTAAAAACATTTGTATAAGAAAAGCTACATTGACTTAAGAATGCAAACCTCCCACTTATTAAAACCTCACATAGTTGCTTGCAAATTTTATACAAGGCTCCCAAAATCCAGTAGCCTCCGGGTTTTTTTTTTCTCACCCTCACATGATCGCATCAGAGCGCCAGCAACCTGGTCAACAACTTATCATGATAACTTGGTTGGCAAAGGCAATCAAGTAAATCTGTGTCATTAACTCTTTAAGCATGTTGCTGATTGCAGAGTGATTCCACCTATTTCTTGCTTTGCCCATGTAGCAGTCTTAAGAGGCACACAGGAACATATTAATTTTTCCATCTTAGGGATAAGAAAGTAATGTCTTCAGGAATTAAGTGATTTGTTTAATGTCATGGAGGTAGTGCATAGTAGAGCTAAGCTGCTTACCCAGGCATTTTCACTCTTGGTCATGTGCTCCTTTCATCCTACCAAATCACCATCATCATCAGCAGCAGCAGCAGCATCATCATTATCGTTTAAACTAGTATAACTTTTCCAGTACTGGCAGATCTCCATGTCTATGACAGCATCTCTCTCATCTTACCATTACCCCGTTGTACTGCTTTTATATTCCCAAAACTTGCCTCTTGGTTGCCTAGCAAATGTAGCTATGAGGCTCCGGGAAAAAAAATCACATCTAACTATATTTTAAGGACTCATTCTCTACCATTGACTGTTCATAGAAGTCAACAATAAGGTTGATGTTTCAGTGTGTCTCCAAACCATACTTCCTAGAACATCTGAGGAAATCGCTGACATTTTTTTTTGGTCTCAAGTATAGTACTGAAAATTTTGAAGGCAAGATCAGTAGCTCAAAATAATTGGTCTTAAGAAACTGTAGTGTTACCTTTAGTGGTTTCTCAGGAGGGGGTTCTCTCTCAGTGGTTTCATCACTCACTCTTTGATTCTGTATCTCACAGTGCCCTCTACACTTCCATGCAACTTCCCAACCACAGGGAGGAAGAGACTGTTAATGACTGACCCAAGGCCACATAATGAGTAAGTGTCAAGCTGAGATTCCCTCCCAGGTCTTTCAGTTTCAAAGCTCATGCAGTTGTAAGAAAATAGTAAAGCGCATATGTAGCAATATTAGATTTCAAAACTTTCAGACACTGGAACTACTTGAAGCTATTAGTCATTCCAGCAGGTTGCACTGAAGGGTATTAAAAATAGTTCCAAACAAAGATACAACATACCAGAATCTCTGGGACACAGCTAAGGCAGTGTTAAGAGGGAACTTTATAGTACTAAACACCCACATAAAAAAGTTAGAAAGATCTTAAATTAACAACTTAACATCACAACTGGAGAAATTAGGGAAGCAAGAGCAAGCCAACCCCCAAAACTAGCAGAAGACAAGAAATAACCAAAATCAAAGTTGAACTGAAGGAAATTGAGACATTAAAAACCATACAAAAAGTCAACATATCTAGGAGTTGGTTTTTTGAAAAAATTAATAAGATAGTTAGACTGCTGGCTTGGCTAATAAAGAAAAAAGAGAGAAGGTCCAAATAAACACAATAAGAAATAAGAAAGGAGACTAATATGAATACCTCTATGCACACTAGCTAGAAAGCCTAGAAGAAATGGATAAATTACTGGACACATGTAATCTCCCAAGATTGAACCAAGAAAAAATTGAATCCCTGAACAGACCAGTAAAATAATAAGAAGGCTACCAACCAAAAAAATACCCAGGACTACATGGATTCTTAGCTAAATTTTACCATATGCATAAAGAAGAGCTGGTACCATTCCTACTGAAGTTATTCCAAAAAGTTGAGGAGGGACTCCTCCTTAACTCATTCTATGAGGCCAGCATCATCCTGATACCAAAACCTGTGAAAGATACAACAACAACAGCAAAAAACTTCAGGCCAATATCCTTGATGAACATAGATGCCAAAAAACCCAACAAAATACCAGCAAACCAAATCCAGCAGCACATCAAAAAACGAATCCACCATGATCAAGTAGGCTTTATCCCTTGTATGCAAGGTTGGTTCAACATATGCCAATCAATAAATGTGATTCATCACATAAACAGAACTAAAAACAAAAATCACATGATTATCTCAATACATGCAGTAAAGGTTTCTGATAAAATTCAACATCCCTTCATGTTAAAAACCCTCAACAAACTAGGCATTGAAGTAACATGCTTCAAAATAATAATGACCATCTAGGACAAACCCATGGCCAATATACTGAATGGGCAAAAGCTGGAAGCATTCCCCTTAAAAACTGGAACAAGACAAGGATGCTCTCTCTTACCACTCCTATTTAACATAGTACTGGAAATCCTGGCCATAGCAGACAAGAGAAATAAATAAAAGTCATTCCAAACAGGAAAAGAGAAAGTCAAACTATCCCTGTTTGCAGATAACATTATTCTATAGCTAGAAAACCCGATAGTCTCTACCCAAAAGCTCCTTGAGCTGATAAACAACTTCAACAAATTTTGTTTCAGGATGTAAAATTAATGTACAAAAATCAGTAGCATTCCTGTACACCAACAACAGCCAAGCTGAGAGCCAAATCAGGAATGCTATCCCATTCACAATTGCCACACACACACAGAAATACCTAGGAATACAGCTAATCAGGGAGATGAAGGATCTCTATAGTGAGAATTACCAAACATTACTCAAAGAAATCAGAGATGATACCAATAGAAAAACATTCAATGCTCATGGCACAGGAAGAATCAATATTGTTAAAATGGTTATACTGCCCAAAGCACAGATTTGATGTTATTCCTATCAAACTGCAGATGACATTCTTCACAGAAGTAGAAAAAACTATTTTAAAATTCATATAGAATAAAAAGAAGAGCCTGAGTAGCCAAGGCAATCCTAAGAAATAAGAACAAAGCTGGAGACATCATATTACCTGACTTCAAACTATACTACAAGGCTGCAGTCACCAAAACAGCATGGTACTGATACAAAAACTGATACAATGGAACAGAATAGAGTGCCCAGAAATAATGCCCCACACCAGTAACCATCACATCTTCAACAAAATTGACGAAAACAAGGAATGGAGAAAGGACTCCCCATTCAACAAATGGTGCTGGGGTAACTGGCTAGCCATATGCAGAAGATTGAAACTGGGCCCATTCCTTATACTAAACACAAAAATAAATTTGATACTATTAAATACTTAAATGCAAAAACTAAAACTATAAAAGCACTGGAAGACATCCTAGGACATAGGACCTGGCAAATATTTCATGACAAAGATGCCAAAAGCAACCGCAACAAAACAAAAAACTGACAAACGGGATCTAATTAATCTAAAGAGCTTCTGCACAGCAAAATAAACTATCAACAGAGTAAAAAGACAACCTACAGAATGGGAGAAAATATTTTCAAACTATGCATCTGAAAAAGGTCTAATATCCAGAATCTGTAAGAGACTCAAATGAATTTATAAGCAAAAAACCAAACAACCCCATTAAAAAGTGGGCAAAGAACATGAACAGACACTTTTCTAAAGAAGACATACACACAGCCAACAAGCATATGAAAAAATACTCAACAACACTAATCATTAGAGAAATGCAAATCAAAATCATAATGAAATACCATCTCACACCAGTAAGAATGACTATTATTAAAAAGTCAAAAAATTACAGATCCTAGTAAAGTTGGGTAGAAACGGGAATGCTTATACACTGCTGGTGGGAATATAAATTAGTTCAGTCATTATGCAAAGCGTGTGGGGGTTTCTCAAAGAACTTAAAACAGAATTACCATTTGACCCAGTGATCCTATTATTAGGTATATACCCAAGGGATATAAATCATTGTATCATAAAGCCACATGCATGTGTATGTTCATTGCAGCATTATTCACAATAGCTAAGACATGGAATCAATCTAAATGTCCATCAATGGTAGACTGGATAAAGTAAATGTGATACATATACACCATGGAATACTATGCAGCCATAAAAAAGAATAAGATCATGTCCTTTGCAGCAACATGGATGAAGCTGGGGGCCATTATCTGAAGCAAACTAATGCAGGAACAGAAAAACAAATACTGCATATTCTCACTTGCAAGTGGGAGCTAAATAACGAGAAGACACAAACATAAAGAAGAGAACAACAGAGACTGAGGTTTACTTGACAGTGGAGGGTGGGAGAAGGGAATAGATCAAAAAACCACCTATCAGGTACCATGCTTATTTCCTGAGTGACAAAATAATCTGTACACCAACCTCTCCCCGGGACATGCAGTTTACCTATATAACAAACCTGCATATGTGCCCCTAAACCTAAAATAAAAGTTAAAAAAAATAAGATCAGAGAACAAAGGAGGGGTACTTTAATTCTGAGTATGATGGTTTTATATATATATATATGTATCATGAAAACTCTAAAATGATATACAAATTAAAATTCTGTTATTTCTATGGAAAATAAAATAACTGACTTTTGATTGTATTGAAAAAAAAAGTTCCAAAACTTCCTTTTCAACACTGTTGTCTAAGACCTACAACTTTAGGGTAAGGTGGATTATTGGTGGGCTACCTACATCTAACAGTATTTAGTCATTACCATAGCAAAAAGATCTTTTAATGAAATAATTATATCATGACAAGATGTATGTTTATATTTTGTTCTTGTTTATTGATGTCTCAAAGCTCACGACTATTAAGTAATTCTCAGACTAGTCTTATAATGTTGATAACATTGTGGCATATTCTCAGGGGTGATCCTCTCTTCCAATTTTCAATTGGATGTTCGCCTGTCATTCAGAGTCATAGTTTCACCGACTATTCATGGTCATAAATGACTATGAAACCCTCAATGACCTCTAATCCTGATTTATCTACCCAGATGACCTTGAGAAAGTCACTTACATTTGGGGGCCTCATTTTCTTCTCACATAGGAATTACAATGCTTTGCAAATTTCCTTTCTTCCAAGCACTTCTGGGAGTCTCCAGGGGAAAGTCTTATTTGCTTGTGAATCAGCCTGGATCCCAGTTTGGTGTTTATGGTCTTTCTTGTGACCGTTACACCTGGACCTCTGATGATATTGTTGCCCTTCCTGAAGTTGTTGCCTCTTCTGCGGATGTTTCTATCTACCCAGGTCCTGTGTTTCCCTCTAGATTAGGACTGCCTGCTGATGGGCTCAGCTATTTATGCTGAGTCCTCCTGGGGCCATAAAAATTCAGAAGTCTTCACTGAAGTGAGATGTCAGAGGCTTTCTCCTCTCAACACTGTTAGGGAAAACCCACTGGCACATTGTTTGACTCTCTCAGATACTGAATCGAGTGGCATAACTTTCAGTTTTATACACAGTGACTTTCTCCCAAGTCACCAGCATGGCTGAATTGCAATAGGTTTGGTCAGCAACCGCTCCCTAGAGCTGTTGACTGTGTTCATTATTTGGCTTCTTTCCCTTCTGGAATGAGTTTTCTTCAGTGTCCTCTTTTCTTCCTCTCATGCTCAATTCAGAGTTTTGTTGGACTAGCCCACAAGTTTGCCAAATGTGCTTGAACTCCATCTGAAATTAATCATTGTCTTAGAAAAAGTCATAATGAAATGGTTCATGTGAATGGCTCCCCTAGAACTCTAAAGTACATAACTTGGGCAATTAATGACAATGCCCTAGTTAAGCCAAACCCACTCATTTGCTAAACATGCCCAGACATATCTGAACTTTCCACTAGACAGTAAAAGCATGAATGTTTCATACATACACAAATATAAGCTGTTGTTACTATTATGAATATTAATTTGTAACAATATGAAATGGGCTTTATCAAAGGATATAGTCTTATTCCCTAGTTGAAGAGGGAGCCTTAGTCACATATGACTTAAGTAGATTCTGTCACATGCTTCACATGGTAGGGGGATAACAAGACATTTCACTGCTCCTAGCAACCTTGTACACTGTGAATATAAAACTATACACGGATCCATATAGTTAACCCAAGGGCATGGACCTGAAAAGGTCATCTCTACTAAAATAACATTATAGTTCCATTTTCCATATTCTCAGGTTGAGAAAGTTTAAATTCAAGGACAAATATCAGAAGAGAGCCAAATAATAGAAAAGCATGATAAAAATATTTTTTCATACTTTATATATGTATATATAAACATACATATATAAATATTAACTCTAGAGTATCTTCTCTAAAGAGTTATTGATGCTTTAAAAAATAAGAACAGAAAAGCAAATGTGAAGACTTTTAAATTAAATTCTAACAATTTCAAACAAATGCTGCCTGGGAGATCATGCAAGGCATCCAAAGCCTAAACTGAATGTATGTTGGCAAGAGCATCTTCACATCTCCCTAAATAACTAGCTAATACAGTCAGTATTTTACACCTCATCGAGGCCTGGCACTTATTTTCAAAATGCTCCAGTCAATTGTCAACTAAAAAGAATGCAGAACTTCAATCCTCGGTGGTGGGGCTGGGGAAGGCAAAGTTTTCTTTTTCCTAAAGAATGTTGCATTGCAAAGATGGAATTCTCTGGGGCTGCCAAGACTGCTGTCAGGTGTAATCTAGCCCGTCAACATTTTTAGGAAAAAGGCAAAATCAACACAAAAACAAAAGATGAAGGGGATATAGAGGCATCCACCTTTAAGCTGTTATAATTAAGCTTCTTGTCTTTTCTATTGAGTAAAGTTTTGTAGAAAGTGAAATGTAGATCATATAACACATTCTAAATTGTTTCTCTTTCTTTATTCTTTTGCCAGGACTCTATTTATTTTTCTGACCAGAACAAAAGTTCAACACTTATTCACCCTTTCATGTAATCATTTATTTATTTAAAAGTAAATTAAGGGATAGCAAAAAAGTATTGGCTGCACAGTTGAGCAGTCAAGGAATATATAGTCGAATGGAGGGCAAAAGGCATATACTGAACCTGTGAAAATACAAGATAGAAAATGAGAAACATCATGAGAGAAGAGCAAAGGTCTATAATCGTTCAAAGGAAGAATACGTGGATGGAGAATGGTGTGTTTTGTTTTTTGAATCCACCTACATTATGGGCATTGTGCTTAGTCTTATAAACATTACATCCTTCAACAACCCATTTTACAGATGAAGAAATCGAGGCTTAGAGGTTATTGCATTGGATTAGGGTCTCACAAGAAATGGTAAGCCTAATATTAGAAACTTCAGGTGACTCTAGTTTCTGGCAGGCAAGCTTTTGGGAACATCTCATAGAGATGGGACATTTGCTCAGATCCTTGAGGATTAGTATGAGATGTGGGAAGAGTTCATTTCATGAGGAAGAAATAGTGTAGGCTCAGGGGTTAAAGTTTGATTGGAGTCCAGGATAGAACCAGAACGATTCTTTATGTATTAAATTGGGACTGACAGCTAGTCTGTAAATTGAAAACTTAGTTAAAGTGGGGGAATCATTAAGAAACAACACATAGATATTTTATTTTAACATAAAACGAGCAAGCATATATTTATTTGCCAATCTTTTGTTGAGGAAGCAAATCATTTTCTTGAAAAATGAGTCTGCTGGTTGGAATATTTACTTATAAAACACCATTTTATGACTAGTTTCATATAAACTAATTTGGTTTGTTTAAAGTGGAGCAAAAGTGGGAGATGAGAATAATCTGAGTGTGGTATCCTTCTGGAATTTTATGATTTATTTGCTCAATCTGTTACAGTTGTCCTGCCCATTTCTAATTTGCCATCATTTTTATTGGCTTTTTAAAAAAGAAAAGCATATAACTTAGTTTTCATAGAAACAATTTTTTCTGTACTCATGTTTTACCAGTTTTTATATTTAATTAAATCACATAATTGCAAGAACAAGTAAGATTGGCATTAATAGGTTTAGGCAAGCATAAACTAATTGGTGGGAGAAGGACACAGACATACTGTATAACTTGCTAGTCCTGATTGTTTAATCAGCCGCTTTTCACAGAAGCTATGTTTTACAGAAGGAATGGAGAACATTGATCTGATGAGTCAATTAAATAGAAATGTGTTAAGAAAATTTCTATTGCAGTGGAAAAATAGAAGACAAGATATATATGAATCTGACATTGTGAAGCCTTGAATGCCAAGCTAAGTAGTTCATCATTACTGATTAGCCACACTTGACATCATCACAATCTTGGGATCACCGTGCTCAGAGCTGTGGATGAGAATGACCAATCTAGACAGTGCCTAGAGAGATTTGGTAGAGATAATAGTGAAAAGAAATAAGATAGTGGCAAGTGTGAAAGGAGAAGATGGGATGGATGAGAAAGATATTTTGGGTGTAGGATGAGAAGGACGTAACTGTTGGTCAGATATGGGTTTAGTATTTAATGTACCTTTCTCATAAATGTGAATAAGAAGGAATTTGCCACCTTGACATTACATGAAACTTCAGGGACATTACAAGAACTTTTAACTCTGCCCATTTGTCTTTTGTCAGTCTGCAAACCATACAGGTAGCTGCACTGGGTATCTATTGCAGCAGCCCTCTGCCGCATCACTGTGTATACAGCCTCTCCTGGATTTAGCACTATTGTGTATTATTTCCTAGTTGTTTCACATATGTACTCTTTTGCATTGATATAAAGATGGTGATCCCAGGATAAGACTCTTTTATTTCTTTTGCATTTTAGTATCTCTGAATCCTAAAATGTATCTTGACATACATGATGGCGTGCAAAATATAATTAGTTGCTCGTTTTTCTTAGTGTTCCAAAAAATAACAGTGTGTTTTCTAATCAATAGCATCTTGCCCTCTCAATCAGATCACAAATCCTAGGGGCAATTCTTGGCCTCCTTTTCTTCTTCATCCTTTTTAATGCCTTGCCCAGTTCTGGGCATATAGTTGACCTTTAGCAAATAGTTGTCTTATTGTTAACCTAAATTAGATTCATGGTAAGTTATATAAGTCACCTAGTACTGAAGCCTTCTGAAAATGTAGTCATATGTTTCTGTTTCTGTTACTGTTCTTTTCTTGCCCTTCTCTTTCCTTCTAAGACCTTTCCTGTCCTGCTTGCTGTTCCCTCAAACTTTCCTGAGACAAACTCAAGAAGAGCACCTTCATTTTGCAAGAGAAAGTTGGTGGGAACAAGCTTCTCAGGTTCATGAAATAAGGCATCATACGATGACTTTAAAACTATAATATTCTCAGTGTCAAGGAGTAGTCCATCTCTTAAGGAGACTTTAAGAAATGTGCTCAGAAATTATAACATGAGCAAGAATTAACTCAGCTGGCTTAATATATTTTTTAAATTAATATCTGTTGTTGATTAGCTCTCATTATACCAAAGAAATTTTCGAAGGGAGGTATTTAATTTTCCTTTTGTTTCTATTCTAATTTGTGAATATGTTAATTTTAAGACAAAGTAGAGGAGATATTCAAGTAATAAAGCCATGTAGTTCAATAAGGCAAAAATATTTTTAATAAAATTCACTGTTTCTAAACAAATCATAGATCAAAGAGCTTGACAGAAGGAACCAGAATGGTTGAGCATACCTATATTAGAAGGCACAAGTGCCTTTAAGCAAAGAAAAAAAAAAACGGCTATTTAAGCAGTATTCTGGGGAATATGATCAAAACAAGTGTGGATTATCTGGTAATTTTAAAATTTTCTAATAGAAATATAAAAATTAATTTTCTCACAAAAAATGGGTGCTGGAAAGAGATGTTAAAATGCTATATTGACATAAATCATTAATGGAAATATGGGGAAGAAGAGTTTTGAATGACAGAGATTTGCATGAGCTAGAAAATGGAAGATGCAAAATAAAGGTTAAGTGCAGCATTTCCACGTAGTAGTGAAGTTTTTGGAGTCTGAAAACAAACATAAAATGTTACAATTGGTGTGGTTTGGGTCTTCCTCTCTCATATACTAGAACCCAAACCATATTAGAAAACTAAACATTTAAAACATACAACCTTTCTGGAAAAATAAATCCTTTGGCGGGTAGGCGGCACTGTGAATACACTTTTTCCTGTGGATAGAGTCCATGCTGGCCCTGTCATAAAACATGGTAGCAGAAATAAAACCATAAAGATAAAATATGTAATGAGAAAATGTTTAGTGGGGCCATAGTATGGCATTGAGTTAATAATGCTAAGACATCAAAACAATGCCAATTGTTGATTATTTCTATGAAGAGATAGTTTATTGGCATATAATTAATAACAAACTTGGTTGCACTCTGGAATTACCTGGGGATCTTAAAAAAATACTGTTGTTTGGATCCTACTTAGAGAAATTTTGATTTAGTTGCTGTGGAATATAACCTGATCATCAAGTTTTTAAGAGCTTTCTGGATCATTCTAATGTGTAACCAAGTTTGGGAAATACTGATATACTCTATTGTCAGCGGAAACAACTATTACCCACTTTTTGCTTTGTTGACATAAGAACTCCCACTATTCTCTGTGCATCCAGAGAAAACCTTTGATATTGAAACACATACCCTCTGTATATCTGGAAAAGTTTGATAGAGGGGCACTTTGTATGAGGGGGTGATAAGGCATGGGCAGAAAGAGAGGCTATTCTGAGAATGGAAGATTATGTGGTCTGATATATAATGAAGAAAGAGGGTATTTCTCCATTTCACCTAGTTTGGACTTTAATGAGTCCTCATTAATTTGCTTAAGCTAATTTTCTAGAAACTATATATTCATATTCAAATGTTAGTTCAAAATATATTAAAAGACAAGTTTTGATGGTTCACTATTCTGAATTATTTAAGCCATGGGGAATAATCAGAGGTCTATTTTCTGAAAGAAAAAAACACTTCATATTGTTGATCATTGCAATCACTATCTAGGCAGATATATATTATATCTTTGTTATCTTTAATTTCGATGATTCTTTAAACTAAAACTTGTTGTAATACTACCTTTTATAATGGCCTTTGGCTGGTTCTGTGATAAAAAGAGCAAGACAGTAATTTCGAGATGTATTTCCTACATGACTCTGCTTTTGTGACTTTATCGATCCCAACATTATCTGAACTCTTTCTCCCCTAGTTTTGGGATATCAGATGAGAAGGAGTTATTTTAGTATCTCTTGGAGAATAACATCGATGAACTATTTTCATCCAACGCAGCATAAATTGTTTTGTCCGCAGCAGATTCCACCCAAAGAAGGCCGACTCTGATTACTGGTTATTAAGGTTTTTTTCTGCCATATGTCTGAATGGAAACGTGGCAGATTTTCCTTTGGGTTTCAACAAAGTGTTTTCTCAAATAGCAATGAAACGAGGTGATTGAAATGCCATAATAACAGTGGTGGTGGTAGATTGTTGCTGCGTCTTGACAAAACAGAGAAGTGGAGCTATTTGAAATCAGAGTTAACTTTTGGGTAAAGAGGTAAGGTCTCAAAACCAAAGATCAAATTTGCTGTTAGCCTAATTCTAGCTAATAACGAAGAGCATTTGCTTGTTTGGAGTCTCTGTGGACAGGTTATTAGTTCCTACCTCCTGAGACGAGAAAGGAACACCTCAGAATGTGGAAGAAAATGGCAAAGCAGCCCTCGTCTTGGTGATGTTTGTACTGGCTGTGCTTATGCAGGAGGAAAACGTCTTCTTTTTCCCACTCAGTAGCACTGCCAGTCCCTTTGGGGTGATATTTAATGGGGCTGGTCATTAGCCCAGAAATGCATAAAGGAGAATGCATTAGTCATAATTTGTCTTGATAAGGTTCTCTTCACTTATTCTGATACAAGACATGGATGTATTCTAAAAAAGAAGATAGGAGTGCTAGGAGTGCTGATCACAGTGGTTTCATTGGACTTCCTGAGGCACTGAAGTGAACGCTTAGCTATAAAGATAGCCAATATTTAGTGATGTGATGTAACTGTTTGGTTCCCAAGTCTGAAAACAAGAATTTATCTAAAATTATTGTGGGACTTTTTGATAAAACAATACTGAAAATAAAAGTCTTAAAATTTTGGGCATCATGCAAATTAAGACTAAAAATTATAATATATTATTTGACTTGGTGTCCAAAATTATGCACAAGGGTATTTTTTACCCTAATATTGGATTAACTCTATAATTTTTTTCATTTTTTCCCATATGCTTATTGGCCATTTATACATTTTTTTTAATTGGGGAAAATATACATAGCACAAAATTTACCATTTTTAACTATTTTTAAGTGTACGATTTTGTGACATCAAGTACATTGACATTGTTGTCCAACCATAATCACTATAAATCTCCAGAACAGTTTCATCTTCCCAAACTGAAACTCCATTCCCACTAAACAGTAACTCCCCATTACCTGCTCCCTCCACCTTTGATAACCCTATTCTACTTTCTGTCTATGAATTTGACTAGGTACTTCACATAAGTGAAATCATACAATATTTTTCCTTTTGTGTTATCAATTCTTTTTTTAAGCATCTGATTTTATAAAAGCATACAATAGTCACAATTTAGACCAGAAAGAGATCAGTAATGCCAATCTACTTTCATGAACAGGGGAGTTGATAACTAGAAAGTTAGCTAGTTTGCTCTTCTAACTTCTAGTCCAGAATGCATCTTATCCAATTTAAGATACCTCATTAGAATATCTATATTCACTATTAGAATATAGTGAGTACCTATATTCACCATTAGAGCACCTGTATTTACTTTAATGACATTTGGACTAAGAAAGTCTTTACCATGTCTTACCCATCACCTCTCTACTGGTCCTATATTTAGCTGCCTTTAAATAAATTGCCATTAAATCAATGATGATAAAGATAGCTAGTATTTATTGTGTACTTATTATTTGACAAGCTTAGTGCTGTGTTATATATATATATAATTTAGCCTACACAACATTTTATAAGATAGGTATTCCAATTACTCCATTTATAAATGAAGAAACTGAAGTATGAAGTGTGAGGTTGCCTCCACTAGGTTGTACAGCTTGTAAGTGTTAGAGCCAGGACACTGGATGACAAAATTTACCTAGTTGATATTTAATAAATAAAAATTAGTATGTTAAAATTGACTGGGTTTGGGCAGTCTATTAAAATTAAGGAAATATGTGAAATTTTCATGTTTTACTTTTGTTGATTATGCTGTTTTCATTGGTTAATTCAATTCCTTAGTACATAAAATGATTGCCTGCTTAGCAAAAATCAAAGATAATACTAAATTGGTTAAACAGTAGGGTTTGCAATAACATTCAAATGTGTAAAAATTTTTAAAATAATTATCTTTGATTCTCATCTACATTTATGAATCTGTATTGTCACACATATATGTTAGGCATTAAAGATATTAGTGACCATAATACCTATGGAAGAGGGATAATACCAAATTAATCACCAATATGGGCAGAATAATAGGTGATAATGCTTATAACCTAGAGGAATTTAAAGTTTTGCATCATAAGTCCACATTCTTGGATAGATCAATGTCATCCATTAGGCTATGATTTTCTACTTTACTTTGGCTCTATTATTAATTTGCCCATCAATAGAAGCCAAGTCTATCTTCTGTGTGTTGGTTTTAGGGTTCTCCCAATCCCATTTAACAGTCAACAAGATGGGTCAGTGGAATACCTAGCCAGTCAGCAGAGTATAGTCGAACAGTTTTCAGCCAGGAGGTTGGCAGAAGAGGTTGTGGGATATTCAGTGAATGACAATATCTCGCTGATAAAGATTCCAGTAATGGTTCCTTTCTCAGTCTTCCACATCACAGCAATTAGTAATTAGAATTTCATTAGTCACTTTCTCTCTGGTAGCTCAACTCCATACACAGTAATCTCCAAATATCACAGATGCATCCTTGTAACAAGTTGTTGGAGTGGATGCTGCTGCCAGAAAACAAATTGTCCTTTTAAAAGAAGTGTTATAGTAGAGTTTTATTATAGTCTGGCAATGTAGAGGTTTCGACCACTAGATATGAAATAAAATACACATTGAATTTTTGTTTTTAGGACACTTGAGTAATTTATCATTAGGAAACATTGTTAAATCTTCTTTCTACTTAAAATATTTGATTACCCATGATAGACAATTTTTCCTCTTTTTGGCACAATCCTTATTTTTTCTAAAACTATTTGCTTTACCTATAATTCTCTGTGTTTGTTCTTCTCTGCATACCTTAAAGAGAAACAAGCACATATCCACCAGGTACAGTGGATCACACTTGTGATCTCAGCACTTTGGGAGGTCAAGGTGGGTAGATCATTGGAGGTCAGGAGTTTGAGACCAGCCTGGCCAACATGGCGAAACCCCGTCTTTACTGGAAAAAAAAAAAAAAGAAAATTAGCTAGGCATGGTGGCACGTGCCTATAATCGTAGCTGCTCAGGAGGCTGAGACATGAGAATCACTTGAACGTGGGAGGCAGAAGCTGCAGTGAGCCAAGATTGCGCCACTGTACTCCAGCCTGGGTGACAGAGTGAGACTCAGTCTCAAAACAAAACAAAAAACAAACGACAACAAAAAAGAGATAAGCACATATCTTGGATACATATAAGCAGATATGTGATTAATGAAACAGAATACCCACATATAATAATATCTCTTCTTTACAGAGATTCAAAACCAATAGAATATATAGATATGATTTATTATAAAGAATTGACTCACTTTGAATATGGAAGAAAAATATTTTAATCTCTAATATTGGAGAAGAATTTTATTCTTACTCTAAACATTTGCTTTAGGGCTGGATCAGTCCAGGACCAGAAGGAAGAGATGGCGTTCACCCCTAGATTCTCCAGATGTTAGTGCAATACCTGGAACAGATCACCATTGGTCAAAACTTAGATTCTCAATTTTTACTGCTTATTTTCATCCTGTTACTCATGGTTATGTCACCTGTCTCTCTCCCATGCATCCCTCCCTCTCCTATTTCACAATTATTTTCTTCAAAATACTCTTGCCTGGTGACTACATCCCCTACTTAGTCATCATAATTTTTATATAATATATATATTGTTTGTAATGTGTCATTTTCTTTTATACTGTTACATTATAAACATGCTGTGTTAAAATATGTTAAATTGGTTTAAACAAGTTTCCTTTTTAGATGCCTTTAATTTAGCTCAGATTGGTCTAAATCCACGAAGAACCATATATTAAACACTCTTGAATAGCTTCTATGAAAAGAAACTTAATTTATGATGTTTAGTATTATACATTATACAGTTTCTTTATTTTTCACTCAGTTCATCATGCTGTGAAAATTCATGAATATTTAACTATTAAATGAAATGCAAAATTTTCATTATCATTTTATTGAAAACTTGACATCTTAAAATACCATACATACTATTAGTATTCTAATGCATTGTCACCTTATTGAAAAATGCTGCTAAAAAACAATACAGCCATTCAGAAAAAAAAATTTTGTCCGCCCAAGGCTATTAACTATAG
Organism: Macaca fascicularis; assembly: GCF_037993035.2. Classification (NCBI taxonomy): domain Eukaryota; kingdom Metazoa; phylum Chordata; class Mammalia; order Primates; family Cercopithecidae; genus Macaca; species Macaca fascicularis. Next base: position 98,069,017 of record NC_088381.1, on the reverse strand, counting down.
TTCTACACATACATTAGTGACAAATAAGTGAAGCAGCCAATGCTCACAAAAGATGTCACTAAAATGCTAGGAAACAACTGTAACCATAGAAACCATCTCACACTGCAATCTGAACATCTTTTGTCAGTGTGTGACTAGAAATGAGATGCTTAAAATCATTAGACTATCAAAAAATCTGAACATCTCTCCATTGAAATTTACATATTTAAATATTTTGAAACCTGCAAAAACTTCAACATGATACTTCTATAAAATATTGTTTCAGCGCCTAGCCCTCAACTATCAGTTTAGATATAACAACAAAAATTATACATGAAGACTTACAATTTTCCCCCCTCTTTCTTTAGGTTACATGCATTGTCTGAGGAGCCTAAACAAACACCCGGGAGAACAGAGGTTAGCTCCCAGGGCTGTCTACCTTCCTGCTCTAATCTTCACAATGGTGCCATTCTTCACCTTTCCTTTCTCTCTTGAACAATCACTGGCTTAAATTGTACCTATTCCAGCAAGACAGGTTTGCAGGTTTCATAAGCCTTCATGACAGTAAGTACAAAATTGTCTTAGATAATGAGATATTTAAATAAAGAATTTGACAAACCAGTGTAGGAGAGCGTGAGTTTGGATGAATGTGGAACAGCCTCTGCAACCTTGGATATAGAACTGAGTTTTTTCCCTTGTCTTCATCTTCTCAGAAACTCCTGAAAGGTCTGGTTATTTAGCTGAATGCTCTGTGTTTAAGGGGCAGTGGAAGCCATTTTCCTTGAAACCTCCCTTGGAAACTAAAGGTTAAGAAGCTCCTTGAGCAGCCTGGATTATGGAGACTTTAAATATTTCTAAATTGTTCTCCCTACCTCTTTCAGTCACCATTCTGAAAATATTTATGGAGTACCCATAATGTGCTAGGCACTGTTCTAGGCACATGGTGGCACAGCAGTAAACAAAACAACGTTCACTGCCTGTGGTGCTTACATCTTAGCAGGAAGAGACAAACAGGAGATAATTAACAGAACAAGTACACAAGAAGTCTATAGTATAGTAGTTTTGAGTACCTACCACATGCCGGTCATTGTTCTAGGCTTTTGGGACCTAGCACTGGATTAGACAGGCATGACCCCTGCTCTTCTGGAGCTTTCATTCTGAAGAAATCATAAGGAAGTATTTAGCAAATGCATGAATGCATAAATGGAGTGCTTCATCTCTGAGACTTCATCATTGTGATCATGGGTGGAGGGAGCATCTCCAAGCCCCCTCCGTGTTGTCAGCAGTCGACGTGACATAAACAAGGAAGTTCCGTGGAGCAACCCTCAGTGGTTGACCATGTATCTAAAAGACAGTGTCCACTTCCCTATTCCTTTCTTGTCATTATATATTTTTTTCTGATTTCCAAATCCTCTTTTCCTCTTTTTTTTTTTTTTTTTAGAAAATGAAATCCCTGTCCTTCATGAACAGTTAATTTCTATTTGCTCACTGCCAAATAACAATAGTTTTTTTCCATAAATATCCATAAATCAAGCTTATCAGAGAGTTAATCATGTAATATGTAAAATATATATATAGATGTACAAAGTGAAACACATACACACACCATCTTTTTGAATACTTACTGTGTACTGGGCACCATTTAAAAATATTATTTAAGCCTTAAGAGAGATTGCTGAGGCCGGGCGCGGTGGCTCAAGCCTGTAATCCCAGCACTTTGGGAGGCTTAAATAATATTTAAGGCGGGCGGATCACAAGGTCAGGAGATCGAGACCACAGTGAAACCCCGTCTCTACTAAAAATACAAAAAATTAGCCGGGCGCGGTGGCGGGCGCCTGTAGTCCCAGCTACTCAGGAGGCTGAGGCAGGAGAATGGCGGGAACCCGGGAGGCGGAGCTTGCAGTGAGCCGAGATTGCGCCACTGCACTCCAGCCTGGGCAACAGCATGAGACTCCGTCTCAAAAAAAAAAAAAAAAAAAAAAGAGAGATTGCTGAGATGGGCATTATGATCTTCATTTTTCAGGTAGGAAAACTGAGATTAGCATAATACACTAATTGGCCCAAGGATACATGGCTAGTGTCTGGTATTGCTGGGACCTAAACATGAACCCATAAGACTTTAAGGGCTATGCTTTTCACCACCACTTTTAAGTCATGCAGGGAGAAAGGTCCTTCTCCCCAACCCACCATGTGCCCCAAGAGGACTCTCCCAAGGGACAAGGCCTGTACTTTGTCATGGTGGTCACAGGGCTTCTACACTCTGTGTAGGTGGCTCCTTTTGACTCACCACATTCCAATCTCTTCTAGACACAGCTGTGCAGCCTCCACGAGCCCCAGTGTGCACCATGTTCATCTGCAGCTGAGCATACAGAGATGGGGTTAGGAGTCAGGTGAAAGGGGGAAAGTTTCTATGGGCCGTTCATTTTATTTTTATATTTATTTATTTATTTATTGAGACAGAGTCTCGCTCTGTCGCCCAGACTGGAGTGCAGTGGCGCGATCTCTGCTCACTGCAAGCTCCACCTCCCTGGTTCACGCCATTCTCCTGCCTCAGCCTCCCGAGTAGCAGGGACTACAGGCGCCCGCCACCACACCCAGCTAATTTTTTTGTATTTTTAGTAGAGATGGGGTTTCACCGCGTTAACCAGGATGGTCTCGATCTCCTGACCTTGTGATCTGCCCACCTCGGCCTCCCAAAGTGCTGGGATTACAGGCGTGAGTCACCACGCCCGGCCCAGGCTGTTTAATAATGACCTCCTGTACACAAATGTTTAGTATCTTATGACCTCCTGTACACAAATGTTTAGTATCTTAAAGTTGTAAGGGACCACGAGGAAATCTAACTCCTTCATTTTATTGATGTGTATATAACTGGCGATTTAGAGTTGACATGGATTGCCTAATTACTTCACTAGCCAGGTAGCAGCAGTAGAACCAGGTATGAACCCAGGAATTGTCTCCCAAGTACGTACTCTTTTAAGAATAAACTGGCTCCTCTGCGTGTTTCCTGTGTGCATGTGTATGTACAAATATGCAGAGATGATCAGCACACTCACACATACACATGTACTCTCTGTATATATTGAGAGTTCTCTGTATGCTTACATTTGATTTCCAGTATAATTTTTCTTCTGGAATGTCAACTTTGTTTCTCATCTGTTTTATTTTACAGTTATTTAAACTTCCAACTGTAATGTCACAAGCAACCTTGACTCATGGGAGGGCACCAGAGGAGGAACTAAATGACTTTGCGTCTCACTCACCAAGGCCTCCACTTCTCCCCACCCCCTCAGTCCCTCCCACAGAGCTGACACTGTTGTTACACTTCAAACCATTCCAAACCCCCACGGTGAGAAACAGGGCTGTGCAGATTCACCTGAGAGTATGAATTCATGAGTGTTTCCTAATCTATATGTTGTATATCTGCGTACATGTATATATATTCTGCATATAAATAAAATATGCATCCAGTTCAAGGGCCCACACATGGAATTCTCTTTTCCCTTCAAAGTACAAGTGTGCTATGAAATAGTTACTCTATGTTTTCAGAAAATAGAGAAGACAATGATACTGAGTTTTTTAAAAGTCTGATAAGTGAACAAAACCACAAAAATATAATAAAAATGGCACAGCAACTTACTTGTTGCCCTTCTAGTCAAGAAAAGGCTTCGAGTTCGTTTCTCAATCACCAAAATGATATGGAATCTAAAATATAAGTGTTTTTTATCCACATTGCAGTCTAATATCCAGCTGTTTGCTTTTCTTCCAGCACCCTGCTGCCCACCCCGCCTTGCCCTGAGGGCAGGAAGCACTATTAATCATTCTTCTGTTCAGTATAGAACTGGATTCTTCTCTGTGCCACAGGCCCCCAGGGCAGGGGGGAAACCTGCTTAGGCAGACCACCCAGGATTTCACAGAAAAGTGGTCAGTCTGAATGCAGGTGGTTGGTCTCCTGCTCAGGTTTCTGTTAAGACCCATTAGCTGAGCTGTAATGGGCACTTAGGACTTTTAACTCCTTCTTTCCCAAGTCTTCGAGACATTAAAGCATTGTATGCTCCTGCCTCTCTCTCTCTCTCTCTCTCTCTCTCTCTCTCTCTCTCTCTCTCTCTCTCTGTCTCTCTCTCTCTCTCTCTGTCTCTCTCTCTGTGTGTGTGTGTGTGTGTGTGTGTGTGTGTGTGTGTGTGTGTGTGTATGTATTCCAGGGGAAATACTGCTACCACCGCAGAGTCTCCGGGACCAGCAGCTCTGGTTCTGATGAGAGAACACCATCCAGAAAAAAGCCATGGCTAGGATCTAAGTCAGGGCCAAGAAATTCCAGCAGGCACCTATTAGAAAACTAGGGAGTGCCCTGAATACTGCAACTGAAGATTGAGCTGATTTTTAGGGACTTAGGGAAGACTCGCCTGAGACCCCAAGGGCTTCCCCATCAATTTTGCAATGATTGAAAAATTACCATTACAACTTTGTTCCTTTTGCTTAAGATTTTATCACCTGTAAGAAGGCAAGTACCCTCAGGAAAATCAGCGTATTAAGCCTTATGAATTAAGTAAAACTTTGAAGAAAGAGTTGGTCCGACTCATCCTATAGTTTTGACAGAAGGAGTAAAAATGTAAGGAGGGGATAGAGTAAGGGCAGGTGGAGGCATCAACAATAGAGGGAAAGGAGGAAGGAGGGGAGGCTGGATTTGCTGAAAACACTTCTCATTGTTAGTAAAGATGATGATAATTCAAGGATTTTATCTGAGGGGTGGAGGAGGAAGGGAAGAATGGGGGTCCAGAGGGAGAGAAAGAGAGAGATTGATATTGTTTCCAGAAGCGAATCTGTAGGGATCTGCAGCAACGTCAGTTATTGCCTCCTCAGAAGAAAGAATTCAACTGAGAGGCATAAGGCAGAGTGAGAGACCGAGGCAAGTTTTAGGGCAGGAGTGAAAGTTTATGCAAAAGCTTTAGAGCAGGAATGGAAGGAAGTAAAGTACACATGGAAGAGGGCCAAGTGGGCAACTTGAGAGACTCGAGTGCACGGTTTGACTTTTGACTTGGGCTCTAATATGTTGGCATGCTTCTGGGGTTGCGTCCCTGATTCTTCCCTGGGGGTGGGTTGTCCTCATGCACAGTGGCCTGCCAGCACTTGGGAGGGGAGCATGCACAGTGTGTTTACTGGAGTTGGGCACATGCTCACTTGAGGCTTTTTTCCCTTACCAGTTGAGTGTTACCAGTGAAACTCTGTCATTTTGCCTCTTAGTGGACATGCTTGGGCACACTCATCCAGCTCCTGAGATCTTATCTGGAAGCTGCTGATCACCAGTTTCAGGTGTTTCTATATATTGGGAGACTGCCTTACCCTGGTGCCATCTGTGACCAATTATTATTTTAGAGAGACAGCGTAACAACTACCTGACCAACACCTGATGGACACCTGACATTCCTGGTGAGGGGAGGGGGCCCTCTCCTGCCCTGTTACCTACTGTAACAATGCTTTAAATGCAAGCTCTAGGTAAGAAGGAGATGATGGTTTTCATAGAGTAGACACTAAGATAAGATAGAGGTTGATGTCATCATAGTAAAATTCTTGTTAATAATGCAGGTTGAAATCAATATTTTTGTTTTTAATTATCCAATTTCTTTCATGGCATCTTCTTTTTTTTTCCATTAACATCTTCAAGGATGTGCATGAAGCATGGAGACTAAGTAAATGTTGAATTGAAATTGAAATGCTGCTAAGCAATTTCTCTTAAAACTGTTCAGACAAAATTACTACCCTGACAAATGGGTCCAGGAGCTCCTAATCCACAATTAAATGAAAGTGTTACAGGAAAGGGGTCCTGATCCAGACCCCAAGAGAGGGTTCTTGGATCTCGTGCAAGAAATAATTCAGGGCAAGTCCATAAAGCGAAAACAAGTTTATTAGGAAAGTAAAGGAATAAAATAATAGCTATTCCATACACTTGGCCTTCCTGGCCAAGTCCCTTCATCAGCACCCTTAGGGCTGCTGGTTGCCCATTTTTATGATTATTTCTTGATAGTATGCTAAACAAGGGGTGGATGATTCATACCGCCCCTTTTTAGACCATATAAGGGCAACTTCCTGACGTTGCCATGGCATTTGTAAACGGCCATGGTGCTAGTGGGAGTGTAGCAGTGAGGACCACCAGAGGTCACTCGTCACCATCTTGGTTTTGGTGGGTGTCAGCTATTTTCTTTATGGTAACCTGTTTTATCAGCAAGCTCTTTATGACCTGCATCTTGTGCTGACTTCCCATCTCATCCTGTGACTTAGAATGCCTTAACCATCTGGGAATGCAAGCCAGTAGGTCTCAGCCTCATTTTACCTAGCCCCTACTCAAGATGGAGTTGCTCTGGTTCAAATGCCTCTGACAAAAGCATAGCTCTTTTCACTGGGTTTACTACCTTCTGGTAGTCAGAATCTTTCCCCTGTGCAGAGCATGGTTGTCATCTTCTGTACAGTTCCTCCACTTTTCAGTTAAGAACCTCTACACAGCCCACTGTCTCACATGAAGTCCTGTCCCTTCTGGCTTTCAGGTTTACTTTTCAGACTTAGTATCTTCTTTTAGACTTTTCTCAACTAATAAAAACTAACCATTGTTAGCGTTGATAAAAACTAACCAAATGCAAAGGAAGGCCAGACACCTTTCTTTGCATTTCCTTACAACAGTTTTGAACCCAATACTTGAACATATGCTGAATAAGAGTGTGATTGCTACAGAGAGTTCTAAGACATAATTTACAGATGGCAGGGAGGAGATTTGGTGATGGAATAAATGAGGTAATTAGCTCTGGGAGAGGAGCTTGATTGCTGACACCAGCGTTCCTGACTTGAAGAACTGATTGAATGAAGCCTTCACCTACGGTGACAGAAACAGGAACCTAGGGATAGGGTATCATCCAGCTGTAACTGAAATGTAGAGTCATTTTGGGGCTAATTCTACAGTAGTTATTGAAACAGTACTGTCATATATACCCAGACCAATCTCTAAGGTTTGGTTCTGGTGTAACTCAAAATTACTCCAAAAATTCTGAGGACAAAAATGGCCATATATCTTATTTTTCTTCTGTAACCTGCATTTTCCTTTTGTGTCCACTCCTGGGAGTTTACACAGCCTGATAGAGATATAGGTCTGAATTCCCTGTCCAATCAGGATAAACCTGGGCTTTGGCGCCTGCAATTCTGCCTCGAATTCTGACTACTACACAGTGTGGTTGTTAACAAGCCCCACATAGACTGCAGTCATGATGATCCTTCCTGGCCAAGTCCCTTCATTGGCCCCCATGGTCCTCACATGGACGGTGGGCATCTTGGAGGGAGGATGGATGGCTCACCTTAGCTGAAGACGCCCAGGATCACTTTGGAATATCCCAGAGTCACAGATGTCCCTCAAGGCATCCAACACTACAGGCATATGCATCAGAGATAATCTAGTCTCAGCCCCTCCTGCTAAGCCGAAACACCTATCTCTCTGTTACATGGATCTGTCCTCAGGAGTTGGAAAAGTTTTTCTTCTCAACCCCTGAAACACAGAAGGTTCCCTGACATCCCCCTCTTTGACAATAAAGCCAGATGTCAGATTTCCCAAGAGAGGCTTCAATCCTGCCCATCATCGTTTCTGAAGATGGGAGGGGAAGCTAAATCTTGTGGCTCAAAGGTGAATTATCCTTATAAAAATCATCAAGAAAACTTTTCAGTAACTTTTCCCACTTTAGCTTAGGGAAAAAGTCCAAATTTCAACAGACCATCCTTCTATTTTAGATACCCCCAGGGGCAAATTTGTGAAGACTACCTGGAGGTTCCTCTGATGGCACTTGTATATAAAATACATTTAAAGTGCTTCCCTAAGAATGGTGTGAGCCGGCGCTTCGCTGTTTTAGTGGCTCTTTATAAGAATGACTGATTGGCCGGGCGCGGTGGCTCAAGCCTGTTATCCCAGCACTTTGGTAGGCTGAGACGGGCGGATCACAAGGTCAGGAGATCGAGACCATCCTGGCTAACCCGGTGAAACCCCGTCTCTACTAAAAAATACAAAAAACTAGCCGGGAGAGGTGGCGGGCGCCTGTAGTCCCAGCTACTCGGGAGGCTGAGGCAGGAGAATGACGTGAACCCGGGAGGCGGAGCTTGCAGTGAGCTGAGATCCGGCTACTGCACGCCAGCCTGGGCGACAGAGTGAGACTCCGTCTCAAAAAAAAAAAAAAAATTTTAGTCAGAAGACATTTAGAGATAGATATAGTTTGGATATTTGTCCCGACCCAAATCTCATGTTGAACTGTAATCCCCAATGCTGGAGGTGGGGACTGGTGGGAGGCGGTTGGATCGTGGGGGCAGATCTCTCATGGCTTGGTACCAGTGAGTTCTGGTAAGACCTGGTCATTTAAAAGTGTATGGCACTTCCCCCAAGACAAACCGTCTCTCTTTCTTGCTTCTACTTTCACCATGTGATGTGCCTGCTCCCACTTTGCCTTCCACCATGAGTAAAAGCTCCATGAGGCCTTCCCAGAAGCAGATGCCAGCACTATGCTTCCTGTATAGCCTGCACAACTGTGAGCTAATTTAACTTCTTTTCTTATAAATTGCCCAATCTCAGGCATTTCTTTATAGCAATGCAAGAGTGGCCTAATACAGAGATTATCTAATCCAGGATAAGTCTAGAAAATACACTTTAAAGTAACTAATTTCCCCTCCATGTCAGACATCAGGAATGAATCACAGAACTCTTTCCTGATGAGCCCTTATTCAACCTCGCAATCCTTTCCAATTTAACACACCAGGAAGACACTCCCAATTTATCAGAATTGGCAAGCAAGTTGAAGCTTATTTGCTACCCAGATCTAGTGTGTGTGCACATGTGCACAAGAGAGAGAGAGACAGAGAGAGAGAGGAAAGAAGGGAGGAAGGGACCGGGCGCGGTGGCTCAAGCCTGTAATCACAGCACTTTGGGAGGCCGAGACGGGTGGATCACGAGGTCAGGAGATCGAGACTATGCTGGCTAACACGGTGAAACCCCGTCTCTACTAAAAAATACAAAAAAAACCAAAAAAACAAAAACAAAAACAAAAACAAAAACTAGCCGGGCGAGGTGGCGGGCTCCTATAGTCCCAGCTACTCGGGAGGCTGAGGCAGGAGAATGGCGTGAACCCGGGAGATGGAGCTTGCAGTGAGCTGAGATCCGGCCACTGCACTCCAGCCTGGGCGACAGAGCGAGACTCCGTCTCCATTAAAAAAAAAAAAAAAAAAAGGAGGAAGGAAGGAAGAAAGGAAGAGGAAAGGGGAAGTGCTTTATTTGTTACGGTCATATAGGTAGTAACTATAAGAGGCAGACCTATGGGTTGTCCAAAGTGTTTTGATTTCATTGAGAGTTTCTGTTATGCCAGTCGTTAACCTTTTTATTAATTAATGTGAATAGTTTTTGCTTCACAGAGCTTGTATTGTAAAATAAATTCCCCTTAGAAAGCAACCTATAAGTTTCACTGTTGTCCCATATAGTGGATCTGAACCTTATTAGAATGAAAGGAAATTTGCAGCCCTTTAATTTCCAAGCAACTTTTGTATCTATCCCACTGGGAACAGGGCTAATAATCCCACAGACTCACTTACAAGCTGAGGAGTGATGGTGTGACTAGGCTGCAGTTTTTAATGTTCATGTGTGCCTAAATCCCAGATGAACTCAACTCTAAACTTTCTGCTGTCTCAATAGAGAGGCTGAAAGCAGGTCAAGCTCATCATTCAGCTATTTTGGAATAAATTGTCCACTTAGGCTGCATCTACATAATGCTACATCAACTCATTGAAAAATGAAAAATTAGGTCAGCCACCTAGCTATTTTGATATCTAATGAAAAGTCATCCGTGTGTCCCTTTTGAGTTTTAGGCATAAACCAATGAAATCCATTATCTGTAGTATGTAGACACAACAAATACTGTCAAGATCCCTGATCCAATAATAATACATGACACTTAATGGGTACTTTCACATGCCACACTGAATGCTATGTCTTAGCACTGTAAATATATTATCTTATTTAACCATCACAATAGCCCTATGAGGCAAATTTTCTTTTCTCAACTTCAGACAAGAGAAATTAGATGCATATTTATCTTTCTTCTTTATTAAAATATGGATTATATATTTAATAAAGCTAGATATTCTTGTATGCTGTGGTCAATGTAAGCCTGAGGAGTTTCTATTAGAAAATGGATGAAATCATAGGTTCTTGTCCCATACCGCCATTGCTTTGACTTATCAAATTCTTTACAGTAAAAAGTGAATTTAGAAAAACAGCCCAGCGATCTAGAATACTGAGATCACTCAGGGTAATTGAGACCTTGGTGGAGTTAGGCCTCTTTATCTTGAGTCTTCCATTTCCTGACACCTCTTAATGGCTTGAGGCCACAGGGATAGAATGTAGACCCTGTTGGTCTTTCATTCAGCTCAAACCTAGAGGAGCTGTGCAGTTGATGAAAGATGGAGGGACAGTTCAGATGTTTCTACCTGCCAAGATCATCCATAAAAGGTACATAATCCAGGAAAATTATATTACATCTTGCCAATTCTTCGACCTTTTTAAATACACATGAAATGACAAAATTAAACAAGAAGGAGGATGTCTTGAAGGGGAAATGAAGTCAAAAGTTGTCAGTCAATAAGCAATTTAAGAGGAGGGACATGTTAGGAAGCTATGAAAATATACTCTGTCATTTTGCCTTGGTGATAATAGAGGAAGTGGTAGGTTGATTGTGAGTATGCGTGAGTGTCAAGTCATTTTAATATCTAAGGATAAACTCCATCATTTACTCCAACCAGTTGCCTCCTTGAATCAGTAATATGTCCTTATAGATGCCTCTCCAAAGTTTGGAGATCAGCTAATAGCTGTGCACTCCCCTCTTCCTCAACTCTGTATTTTGGACATAGACACATCTACATGACAAGTTTCTTCCTTGGTCAGGGCATGGGAACAGTGCTATGAGTAGAGATTTGTTTTAGCACATAAGGCTTATATGAGATGGCACATAAAGCCATCTCTCCAGGTCCGTGCTTTGGGCATGGGGGTGGGGATAGTGATAAGTATGTGTGCATGCACAGAGGAGTTATCAGGGCCAAAAGATGCAAATGAAAGAGAAGAAAGAGCAAGCATGTAGCACAGAAAGTGGAAATACCACAGGAAGTAAAAACTAGAAAAGAACCTTTTAACATTGAGGTTGATGCCTAAGAAATATTTGGCAAAGATAATTGGCGAGGAGAAATAGACAAAAGTCTTTCTTTCCTTTCCAGGTCAAACCAACTCCCTCCTAACATCTGAGAGATGCAGAAGGTATTGCCCACAGTATGGGCTCCTTTAGACATTTGGAAAACCTTGGCTTTCAGCTCCCTGTCATGAATGAACCAAGGATCAAAATGCATCAGCAAGGTAAGAATGATGAATGCAAACATGGATGTTTAGAACTCAGATGCAGATTGTAATATTGATGCAGATTAATCATCCGGAAAGTCAGAGGGGGCTGCTAATACCACCGTGTTCAAAGAACTTTGTCTCAGCAGCCAGTTTGCTTCAAGTGCAGTTGTGATTCATTTGTCAAGAGATTTAGACCCTGGCTAATGGAAAAAGAGCAGACAGGAAGTACAATTAAGGTTAACAAATAAAAATGTCTTAAGTGCTTTTTCATCTAAAAAAATAGCTTAATAATCTATATATTGATTGAACTTAGTTTGGTTTAACTTTGCCAAATATTGATATCATCTTTGATTCACTGATGCTATATGATGCTACAGTTTTTCCATCATAGGTCCATGTTCTTTTTGGTGAAATAAATGTTCCTTTTTGGTAGTTATTACTCAGTTATCTTTTCTGTATTCACTGTTTTTCTCATCGTGAAGTTCAACCACTGGAGATTTCACTGACATCCAACTGCAATCATAGTCATTGGAGGATGGAAATAATTAAACTAGATTATATTCATATTTCATATCTTTTTATAACTTTATATACTTTAATACACCCACAGCGACAGGTAAAAGTGAGTCAAGATTTCATAAAGAGGCATTTCACATTATGTCTAATTGAAAATGCAAAATTAAAAGTGGGTTTTAGCGGTAAAACAACATTAGAACAGAGGCCTTGGCATACGAATGAGTTTACTCAGAAAAATGCAAAAACAAACCTATTGTTTAATATTATAAAATCCATTTCCTTTTATTTTTGTTGAGGCTGAGGAAGGAAAAGGATATTTACTAGTTGTGTAAGCTTGGAAAAAATCTCTTAGTGTTCAGGGCTTGAGTTTTCTCACCTGTGAAATGAAGAGATTGGATTAGATTATGTTAGTATATCCTCTAGTTTTAAATTTCCGTGATTGTCCTAGAAATCACAGAAACAGTCTGCACAAGAGCTGAGTGTCCTCAAAGGAAAGAAAGTTTTCAAAAGATGCCTCATCTTAATTCATGATGTTCATTGTTTTTCTTATTCTGTTGTAGTGATTGAAATATCCATGTCCATAAAGAAGAGAATCACTTTCCCTTGGACAGAGCTTGACAAAGTACTCAACCTTTATTTAGTTCCCTAAGTAGCATGGCATATGACATGTGAGAGGACTTGGACATTTCACAATCATATTATCCTAAAGCAACCATAGCTACCTAAGTGTGCGTTTTTGAGCACAGGCAGTAAGAAATATGTGAGTTTAGAGAGTTTGGCAAACAGGGAAGCCAGCTCATAAAGAGTCTTATATGCTCTAAGAGAGTGGCTTAGATCTCTTAACACTGTATTATGAAGGTGATGAAAGCCATCAATAACTTTTAATGAGGAGAGGGGTAGTAAGAAATAAATTATGTGATTTGTATTTTAGAGAGAAAACTCTGGCATAAAGTAGAAAATGAATGGGTGTGGGGATAGCCCACAATCAGCATGATCAATTAAGATGTATGGACGTAGTCCAGGCAGATGAGAAGAAAACTAAAGCAGGGTCAGTGGAAATCTAGAGAGGAGGGTGAACACAATAGTAGTTTAGTAAGGAGAAGATTAGGGAAAGATGGAAGTCGAAGATGACCTTCAGGTTTGTCTTGAGAAATTGGGGAGATGATGAATGTTTGAATAGAGAAAATAATGAGCTTGATTTTATGCATGATGAGTGAAATTGTATCAGGAATGATCACAGGGGAGGAGTAGAGGAAGGAGGGGAAATGTTAACTTTAGAGCAGAGGGAGAAAAAGGATTCCAATAAGAGAAGGTGGAGGCCTCCTAGATGAGGCTTTGGGCTCTCTCTGCTGCCCTTGACTCATTCAGTTGATTAAACAGATTACCTCTTCATACTTAAGGTGTTTATGGCATGGGAGAGACAGAGAGAAACAATCACACCATCATTGGATGAGATGACATCATGATTCTCACCATATTCCTGATGCCACACATGATACCTGACAAATGGTAAGCCACACTATGGTTGTTGAATGAATGGATAAATTCATTAATGAAGTTCTATAGTAAGAGTACATAAAACGTGATATGGGACCATGGAGGAAACAGTGGGCTATTTTTGAGTAGAGAGTCAGATAATATTTCACAGAAAAGGTGGCAAAGAACGGTTGAGAAACAACTGAAGCAAAGGGAGCAGCATTTGTAAAGTCATGTTCATAGAAAAGTGAATCTTTCCTTTATCTCGAGCTGTGGAGGAAGAAGGCGGTGTTGACCTCTATTTTAGAATGGATTATCATATAGGGATCTTTTTTTATCTTAAACGCATTCTTGAAAATATCTCTTTCATGTTTTGTAGAATAACTATATTATTAGGCTTTGTGCATAAAATAAACAGAAGTGGCATGCACAGTTTCCTCACTTAAATCAAACAGGGAAAATTATTCAACTACGTTATTCTGTCAATCAGTGAGTAAATGATGTAATGATGCTCTTATGTGAACAACAGCATCAACACTGATGAGTAAACCCTGATAATACTTAAAGACTTTACTTTTGGAATGAATAAATGTGGAATAAAGTAGGTTTTGTAAACTACTATCAATTTTTTGAATAAACTGTAGAACAGAACAATCATAAGTATACATCTTTTCAGTCTTCTTCTTTTCCACCTTCGCAGACTATGGTCCAGAACCCTGTGCTACAGTATCAACTGATCTCTTATTGTAATTTATGTATTAAAAGGCAGTATTTCCTAGATTTTTTTGGTCACATATGTCCCCTTCTTTAATCAAACATTGTTTAATATGTCCTATGCATCAAATATAATGTCATGTATCATGAGTAACATCATACTCTAGCAATATGATTTTTTTTTTTTTTTGAGACGAAGTCTCACTCTGTCGCCGAGGCTGGAGTGCAGTGGCATGATCTCGGCTCACTGCAAGCTCGGCCTCCCGGGTTCACACCATTCTTCTGCCTCAGCCTCCTGAGTAGCTGGGACTACAGGTGCCCGCCACCTCGCCCAGCTAATTTTTTGTATATTTAGTGGAGACGGGGTTTCACTCTGTTACCCAGGATGGTCTTGATCTCCTGACCTCGTGATCCGCCCGCCTCGGCCAGCAATATGATATATAATATTATCATAGTATCAATTTGATGCATAGGTCATATTAAAGGAGTTTGCAGACCAGGAGGAGAAACAAAATTTACCCAAATGAACAATAAGAAGCAATAAACAACCAAATTTTAAAGAAATAAGTTCTCATTTTAGCTGCTTGTCTCACATTGATAACAAAAACTTCATTATGCCCAAGAGCCTGGTATGCACATCTGAGAAATTTAAACTTTATTCACCTTCTGCTGTCATATCTCTACTTATACTCTGATGTTTATTCCAACATAGTTGCTTTTAAGGACACTTTGAGAAGCCTTCAATTCAACAAATATTAAATTTATTGTACCAGTCACCTTGCCAGTTAGTTTGGAGGATTCTGAGATGAAAAAGACAAAGGCCCTGCCCTCAAGGTGATTTATTTGGGAATGGGAAGAGTAGGGGTAGGTTGGGAGCTAGACAATGTTACAAATGACTATGCTGTAGGTGGAGTAAGTTAAGGATTACAGAAGTCAAAATGCTTTGGTAGAAAACAAGAGTCTCTCAACGCAGCAGACAAAATAGTAGTAAGAACTTTCTATGTATTAGGTTGCAGGGGAAATAAAAAGGCAGAGAACATAGCTATTCACAAAGTCTTCAAAGAAATAACATCATGTCAGCTTTCAACTTACTGTTACAGAGCATTGTTTCATATCTTTGAAAGGCCAAGGAAGTCAGTAGTGTGTTTTCCTATCCACTGAGCTCAGGATGCTGGGCAATTGTCCCTCTTGTTTGAAACTTAAGTACAGATGGTCCCTGACTTATGACAGTTAGACTTAATGATTTTTCAACTGTATGGTGGTACAAAAGCAATCATATTCAGTACGCTCCTTGACTCACTATGGGGCTATGTCCAGACGACTTAATCATAAGCCGAGGAGCACCTGTATTTTAGGGGCAGCAAGCAGCCAGATGGTTCTCTTCTGTTTCTGAGGTCGGTGACTGCTTCTGTCAGAGCACTGCTGATGGCTCATCTCTGGCACCTGCCCATGTCCCCTAGTGTATGGCGGTACCCAATTTCTGTTTGACTTGCCGATATGATTCCCGAGTCAATTCAGTGAATCAACTCTCTGTGGTTTGCATAGTAAGACCACAACTTGTTTCATGCTTTGGGTGGATACCTAAACTGCAAACTTGAATCTCTATTTCTGTAGGGTGGACTCCTAGCTGTTCCAAAAGTTTTGTTAATCCAACTGACACTACTGGTCAGCCTTGGGGGCTCCTGAAGGAAGTTGACAGGTCTAGGAGTCTAGGCCCTGTTCTCTGAGATTCTTATTTAAGAAGAAATAAGCAAGAGTTTTTTAAATGCTCCCAGGTGATTCTCATATGTAGGCAAATCTGAGAGGCATAGAGTGCTGTCCGTGGAAGCCTCTGGGTCCTAGGAACCCTTTCTGCTGTGGTTCTGAAAGAGTGGACTGCTCCTCTAAGGTAAGAGGCCTGGCTTTACCAAGCCCTACTATTCTAGGAGAATCAGCTCGAATATTTTGGTATCAGTTTAAAAATACTATGTAATATTTTACTCACAAGAGCAGTTTGTAGTTTCCCTCAACCCTCCACTTGACAAATATCTCTTGGGCAGCTTATGGCAGCCACTGTGCAAGGTTGATAGGATGTAGCCATGAGAAAACTCTCCTCTGATAGCAAAATTCTACATAGTATGGTAAAAAGAACATAGGCTTCGAATCAGAAAATCTTCCCCGACAGCAAGTACCCATTTCTATATGTGTGAATGAGACTATTTCAGACCCTGCAGCCCCAGTCAAATGTCAGATGTGTGAGGCCAACTGAGTGATCCCCAATAAGACCAGGAGAAACACCCACCCAATACTCAAAATTGTGAGAGACATCAGGCTACTGAGTTTTGGGGTAGTTTGTTTTGTATCAATACATAACTGAAACAGAGACCAAAGCTTTTGCTTTTAACCACCCTTCTAGAAAATGTATATAAAATACATGATATATCCCTTGGCACATAGTAAGTGCTCATTAAATGACCATTCTCATCATAGTTGCTATTTGATCAGGAGGCAAAGCATGCATACTCAAAGAACTCACTAATGGCAATGAAGATAAATGACAATGGGTTAGACAAACATGCAGTGAGAATTTAGGGTCCATTGACTGTGGGCTGGAAGGATAGGCTAGTATTGCAGCAAGCCCTCGAAGCATGCAGGCATTTGAGAAACCTGCAGAAAAAAATCCCATTGTCCTGCAAAACTTTGCCTGGCTCAGCTTATACTTGCTAAACTTATAACCACTGCCCACTTCTCTTTATTGCTCCTTATGTTATTAATGTGAAAGAACATGAGCATCTGCTAAGCACTCCCCAAAGTCACAAAATTCTATTAAAAAACAAGAGAATTTATTGAAAACAACTGCCATGGAAGGAGAAAGTTTAAACAGAACATAGGCAATTACTGGAAGACCTGTTCCCCTGGTTCCCTTGGATGACTTTCTGGAAGGTGCTGGCATATGAGTCAGAGTGCAATCTTATGACAGGGAGAGAGGTCATCAGAGGCAGGATATTTCTTTTCTTTAGGGAAAAAATAAGGCAGATCAACTAAAGTCTTTTAAACTCTCTCAGTAACTGGAATGATCTTGAATTTTTAAAACATCTTGAAATACTTTAAGAGGGTTTCCAGTCATTACAGTTTTGGTATTGCCAAGAGGTTCGTCTAAGTGCCATTACCTTTGAAAGAAACTTAAAAAAAAAAAAAAACCCAAAAGATAATTTAATCATCAAATGGCAATTTGGTCCAATAAGCAGGAGTAAGGCGGTATCAGCATGAATTTCAAAAACCTGCTAAGAGCTATAAATATAGGCTGCAATATTTTGCAATATCTAAATGTTTGGCCTAATGTTGAACATGCTCCATTGTTCGAACCAGCTGTGTTCTTTCACTCTTTCATTTCTATAAAACTAGGATAAAGGCTGTCAAAGCAAACGCGGCAGCGGCAGCAGCAGACTTTCTTGTTGAAAAGTTCTGTGTACATAGTACATAGCAATCTCAAGATGGAACTTTGAATGTTTCCAACCAGAACAAAATCTTCATCTAATTATAAGTGAACTATATTAAGCACAAAAGGCAATTTCAAATTATACTGAAGAAAGTTACATTTTACTCTTTGCTTTCAAAATGCATTTATCGCAATTTCACAAACTAATTGCAAATTCATTTTGCTTAATTTTCTTAGGTTATTTCTTTTATTGCTTCCAAGTGCTCTGCATATTTCTGAACCATCAAAGCCCATAAGGGAGATTTAGAGGGGCTTTTATTTTTTGTTAATTTGTATTTAAAATTGTAGAATAGGAAATGAATCTTTTTTTTTTTCATTTCTTGTTCTTGGATTAATGTGGTGACCAGTAACCCAGCTCCAGTTATTATAGACACATTCAAAATAGAGGGAAAAATGTTACCAGTGATGAGCACATTTGAGAGGCTGGATTTGGAGAAAGACATTACAATTTTAGAGACAAACTCAAATGGAATTGTATGTAACTGTCTTCCATTCATACCTATATGATTGCAGGCCTTAGTATAACTTTGCCTGAGTTTTTAAACTGAGGCAGCTCTCCATTTTCTACGAAGGTTGATTATCCACTATGTAGATTAACTATGGCAAACGGTTCATGGAAGACTGGACTATTTTGCTCTGTTTATTGTAATTCTAGTTTGTCTCTCCCAATTACACGCTTTGCCTAGGATAAAACAATTCTAAACTAAACTCTAAAACGACTGCTTTCCAAAGTCAAATACAAATTGCTACATTAAAAAAATCGGGGGGTTAATTTAACCTCCTCTGGCACCATTGGGTTACTGGTTTCTTGTACCATTTGTAGGGATGGCAGAGAACGCCCAGTGTGCAGTATGTGTGGTTTTGTTTCAGTAGATTCACAGAGAACATTTCTGGTAGGGTTGAATTCATAGTTCAACATAGACTTTATTCATGGATGTCTTATGTCAGAGGGAAGTATCAACCCCAGAAGAGTCTGCACTCCTGTCTTTGGTGGGTGTTGTGACTATGGAGGAAGAAAGCATGGGGCAGGAGGTGTGGAGGTTTGGGGATATTAGTTCTGTATTTCTTCCCTGCATTGGGGCAAATAAGAGAGCTTCTGTAATTGGATTTCTAGGCTCATATGTTTATTATTATTACTTTATCTTCCTGTGCCTAAGTAAATTGCTTTTGTGTTTGTTGATTAATTACCCCTGAAAAATAGGAAGTTACGTGCGCTTCTTTCTGCACTTTGTAAATTTTAGCAGTTTTTGTTTGAGGGGAATGTCATTAAATTGTAATAATAACCTACATTTACATAGCACCTTCAATACTTTCATACTAAAGGAACCTAAAATACTTTGAAATTCCCCTGAATAGATGTTATGAGCTATAGATATCTTTCCTTAAATGTCCTGAAATATCATCTTGCCTATAATTAAAATACAGTCATTCTTAAAATATAGCCATGAAAAATGGAAAGTATTCTCTGCTTGGTTGGAGCTGGGATTAACCAAGGATTTTGGATCTTAAGGTTAAAGACATAGAGATCTAATTTACAATTACTTTGGTCCTGGGTTCCCACTGTTGCTTGGCTTACCTACTTATGGCCAGCTAGTCTACCTCACATCACAGAAAACACCCTTCTCATTTTTTTTTTTTTAAATAGGGTGACCTGATCCTGCCTCCAACTCCCACCTCAGCTTAGCTGATAGCCAAAATTTATTGCTTTGCTCTTAATGAGCACCTATTGGTTTCTCAGGTTTTTGCTGAAAATATAATCTCAAACTTTCTGTCGCCGAACTCTTACCAAATACTCACAGCTGAAAGAAATAGTGTAGCTTGAAGGCCTGAAGAACAGAATGGCTTGAAGAATTTCCATATTGCTCATTTCTCCAGATATTTAAATATTTTCCAGTAGGATCAGTTCAGACCACAAGAGAGCTGGGTAGTTTAAGCATCTTATTTTACCCTCCCAGGAGATTTTAAAAAAATTTTGTTTACTACTTTTTTTTCTCAAGACTGATTTTGGACAGCTGTGCAAAACTGTTGAGCTGTGCTTTGCTGTTGTGTCATCCTCTAGATTGAGAGAAGTTGGGAAGCAAAGTCACGTGAAATGTGCTCTATTTGTCTCAGGTGCAGCACACAATGTTCTCTTGATGTGGACCCCAGGGAGACATCCCTCGCTGATCTCAGTACTAGGAAAGGCCTGGTTTCTTGATAGCAACAGTGTTATTTTTATATAATAGACACTGTGAAGCATGTCATATTTTCCTTTGTTTGGCTGCTCACAAGCTCACAGCCACGTTTGTAGCCCACCTCTAGGAGCTGTGCAAATTTTACAGCCTGTATTTCTCTGTGCTAATCTTACCCCTGGCTTTCTATGATTTTTATGTTCTTTTTTAAATACTCCACCCTCACTGCCTCTTATTATTTTAGCATGATTTACTGTGTTTATTTTTGAGTCTATCTCACATCCTTTTCAGAACACAGAGCAGTAGGTATAAATAAGCAAATAAGTAGTAATAAAATGTATTTCATGGATCCCCAAGTGTGTCTCGATCACTCCACTTATAGGCGAGACAGAGCACTTTCAGCCAGTGCTGCCAGATTGTGTGGCATCCACAAACCCTATCCTTGGCCACCTCAGGCTTCAATCATTGTGGCAAGATGTTTTCTACTCAGCTGTCTAAGAGGAAAAGGTGCTCTGGGCCCAAGTAGGTGAATTCCAATCTTCCCCCCTCTCTGTTGGATACCAAAATTCTTAAGGAACGTAATAGGATATTTGGAGTGAATCCAGTTCCATAAATCCTCTAACGAAGAGATCTCAGGAAGCTCACAAATGCTTGGTCTGCATGACTTCTGGCTCAGGCCTTCCAAATGGAAGGAAATCCTCAGGTAGGAGGAAGGAGGCAGAGCCAGGCATTATACCTCCATCAGGTTGCTATAGCCCTTAAGATGGGAGAGTGAGAAGTGGCTTCCTGGTGGAAGAGAGGACTTGGGTGGTCATAACAGTCTCCAAGGACTCTGTAGACATGGTTTAGGCAAAACAATTGCCACCAGGGTTCCCGAAAATGTGGGAGGTCCCAAGAAATGTGGTAGGAAATTTTAGAGGGCAGGGGTCTCAGATAGTTGGAAACCAGAAGGTTCATCAGTTTTAGAACCACTGAGCTAGAATTCTGTGAAATGATTTTTTTTTTCTCCCTTTCATACCTGGCAAACATTTAAACCCTTTGCAACCATATAAGTTTATGCAATTGTTTTCTTGTTTGGAAGGCAGATATGATGCTGCCAAGTTGCAACCATGGGGCCAAAAGTTTGCCCTGGCACTGTCTGTGTCCTCATTCTTGCCCCTGCCCTGTACTAAGGTTCTGGCAAGAACCTGATTGGGAATTTTCTTTTCTTTCTGGAGTGTGAAAAAAAAAAATTTCTTTTCTTTCCTGGAGCCCATGTCCTCATTCCTGCCCTGTACTAAGGTTCTGGCAAGAACCTGATTGGGAATTTTCTGTTCTTTCTGGAGTGTGAAAAATGAGAGGTAGCCAAGGTAAACAGAAATGAGCTTAGATAAAAGTTGTATTTCCTTACAGTGACTCTGTTGCCAGGTGTGAGGTTTTGTGCATCTTTGAGAACTAACTTTATTGTTCACAATATGGACAAAGAGAAGAACTACACATCATCTCTGACTGTCTTATCAGCTCCTGCAGCGGTGAAAGACAGGGCATTTTAGAGATGTAAATTATTTGCTAGAGGTTACGTGGGAAGTAGAGTAACTGGGATTGGAACAATGAGAAACATTTTGAATTTTCTGAGAAAAGATGATAAAATAATAAAAACTGATATCAATCTAGAAAGTCTGGCGAGAGCAGAGAATTCCACTGCCTAAGCTGATCAGGCATGCTTTTCAGCCCTCGTGTGAATTCCAAGTGACAGTGGGGAGAGGAGGCATCTGCTCTCCAAACACGACACAGTCATGGCAGTAATAATGACAGAGCCTGTAGATAATGCTGTGCCAACTGCAGGTCAATGAGAAGCGAATGCAGGTCTGCAGTATGCACACCTGGGGCTGGCTGGAGGCCTTTGGCACTGTTTCCTGTTTACATGAGTCAGAACCCAGATATCCCCTGGCTTTCTGCCTGATTTTTGAGTCACTACCAGCTTGGAGGGGCCAAGCGAACTGATCTCTCTGGACTATACTAAGGAGACTCTTGGCTTTGACCACGGTCACAGATCTCTCCGGGCCCAGCCTTCTTCCAGTAGCATCATTCGACTTAACTGTTTATAACAAGATTTCACTTAAACTAGCTCCCCTAGTTACTTGAGATAAACAGCACAGAGGGAGAGAGAGAACTGAGGAGAGTAATAGAAAAATGTGTGCTTTTAGCTGAGACTTTCAGCTACTCATTTTGATTTTCAAAATAGCTCCCATTTCTGAATTCTGAATTTCTGAGAGAAAGATGGCAAATCTAATGATTGCCATTTAGTTTTTCCAGTGGCTCATCGGTCCTGAAAAATAAGAATTGGAAGGGCAGACACAAGATTGGGGCCAGTCAATTTGGGTTTTTTTCCTCCCCATTATGGCCACTACGCTGGTGTTATTTGGTATGGGTGTGCATCTTCTGCATCCTCATACCTTGCTTTAAATCCCAGAAAGGACGGATGAAAAATTCCTCCCTTTGCTCCTGTTGAAATTATTTCAGTACAGAGTAACATAACCTCCTGTTTTAGTCTTCCATTTAGTTGATATTTGAGTGCCTACTTCAGATACGGCACTGTGCTAGGCACACAAACCTTATGAAGATGAATGGAATGGTTCTTGCCTTAAAATAGCTTTCAATTAACCAAGGAAGCTATAACATATGCTCAACCATCTACAATATTTGGCTTGCTGTGACACATGCATTGGAAAACTTGGAAGTAAAGCTCTGGGGATGTCCAGAGAAGCCAGAGAACATTTTCACTGAGAGGTGAGAAAATGTTTTCTTAAGACTGTAGCTTTCATGGCTGGGCCTTGAGAGACATATAGAATAGAATTTTACAGTTAGAAAGGAGGAAAGAGGTCATTATAGTAACAGCAGTGAGCTACAGCCATTACTGGGTTCAAGAAACAGACACTGGTCCAAGTGTAGGATATATAATATATTAATCATTAGGTTATCTTTAAAATGATTTGTGGTTTTCACATTTTGGCCCATATGTTATCTGTCTGATCTTTATAACAACTTCATATGGTGGGCCTATGATTATTGAGGATAAAGTAAATAAATATATTCCTACTTAGCAGACAGCAGGGAGCCACAAAAGGTATTATTCCAGGGGCGATGTATCTGAGGTGGGCATAATGAAGGCAACTCAGTAGCAAGGATCTTCTGTAGGCTGGACTAAAGTGGGGAAGTTTGGAGCTGGGAAGATCAGCTTTGAAGGTGCAGTGATAGCGTAGGCTGGGACTGAGAGAACACAAAGGAAGAGACAGGAGAAGACACATTACCGAGGTTGAATTGCAGGTCAATAGAAAGTGGTTTGAATGACTCAAAAGCTATTTTATGAAATTCTCTGCTCTGACCCTCCCTTAGTTAGTTATTTTCTCTTTATTTGTATCCTCAGAGGATTCTGGTAACTTTGTTTAGCACTTCTTCCTGTCTCATTTTATTGTTGTTTACATATCTGATACCCAGATTAGGTTATTAGGTTATAAGCTTCTGGCAGCTAAGGATGATGTTACTCATCTTTGTCTTTCCTCAGGGGAAAGTATATAGCACGGTCACTTGAACATAACTAATGTTTAATAAATGCTTGCAGTATTTAACTCAAGTTTGGCAGTGAAAGACAAATCGAGAGCTTAACGCAGCAGGGTTGCAGGAAAGGGTTTATTTATTTATTTTCAGAAACAAGTGAGATACAGTGGAAAGAACATACAAGTTGGAATGAAACTTGGTTTAAATCCTGGCACTACCCACTTATTTCCTACATGACGTCGGCCAAGTTACTTAATGTGTTTAAGCATAATTTCCTCTCATACAAAATGCCAATTATAAAATCGACCTTTTGAGGTTACTGTGAAGACTAAATACAGTCTCATGTGCATATTATCTAATACAATATCTGGCACATAGGATATCTTCAACAGTGTTAGTTAATGTCCTGGACTGCTACAACCCCCTGGCTTGAGTATGTTCCTAGACAAAAGGGGAAAAGAACAAGAGATGGAATTCATAAGAGAAAGGAGAAATAATATAACAAGTTTCAATAAGATGGAGTGACAGAGGAAGAAAGACGGATGCTGCTTCTCTTTAAGCATGTGGGAGGGAGAAAAGGAATCATGAACATTTAAAGAAATTCTGTCAAGTGAAAAAGAAGGGTTCTAGGAACACCAGTCTCAGGAAAGCTGAAAGAAAGATGAACTGCTGGGGTGAGATGTGAGAGGGGATTTAAATGGGGTTGGGTACTGGAAACTGGGAGACAATATGTGGAGCAGCTGCTATGGAAACCAGGGCAGGAATCAACAAAACCAGAGAAGAATTCTTAGAAGCCGGAAAGGTCAGTGACGCCTGGATGGCATGAGTTTGGAATTTACACAATTAGCAAAGCATCAAAAAGCATGAGTCCAAAATGTTCCTGGCCAGTTCCATTTATGGAGATCTTATCAGTGCTGTGCAAGGCATTGAGTTTCACAGATGGGCTCTCAACCAGTGGTGGGGACACAGTAACAAACAGAGCTGGAAATACACACACACACACACACACACACACACACACACACGTATTCTATCAAATCAATATATACATAGACATGTATTCTATCATATCAATATATATGTATTCTATCAAAGAAGGATATGTTGATATATTCTTCCAAAGAAACAGGTTGGCTTACCCAATCTAGTGCTATGTTAAATAAGCTTTTTACTTTATACGTGGAGAAGACTTTAGAGATTATCTATTTCAACCCAACACTAGGTGCGAGAACAATGTAAGTGACTGGCCAGCAATTACTTTACCAGGAAACAGTGTGGTATGATACTTAGGAGTGTGGCCCTGGAATTTGACTTTTGGGGTTTGAATCCCAGTTGTGTGACCTTGGGCAAGTTTCCTAACCTGTATAAAATGTATTCAATTATAAAGCATGGATACTAATACCATCATCCTCATAGGATAGTTATAAGCATTAAATGAAATCATCTTTGTAGCATGCTTAGTCCGATGCCTGAGATGAGATGTCACTGCATAAACATTATTTAGACTCAGGTATCTTGATTCTTGTTCATGATTCTGTCTTCTACATGGGGCTGCCTTGTTGACTGATAGATTTCCCTGAGGAATGGCTGTGGATAACTGCCATTGAATGCAAGTTACTTTGGGTACAACTCTTTTCTTTATTAGCCATACTAAATATATGGGGCCCATCTTCCTTACGAATTTACATATTTAATCCTTTCTTTTCAATGTTCTTTTCAATGTTCCTGTTGAACTTACACAGTACCATCACAATCAGGATCATCTTGCTTGAAATACTTGTAATGGATTATCTTTGTATATAGTTTATGAAACCAGCCTCATTTTTTTACAGCCATATAGTTTTTACAACCACTTACTTTTGAAGATTAATCTCAACTTTTTTTTTTTTTTTTTTTTTTGAGACAGAGTTTCACTCTTGTTGCCCAGGCTGGTATGCAATGGCATGATCTTGGCTCACTGCAACATCCGCCTCCCAGATTCAAGCAATTCTCCTGCCTCAGCCTCCCAAGTAGCTGAGATTACAGGCGCCTGCCACCATGCCTGGCTAATTTTTGTATTTTTAGTAGAGACAGGGTTTCGCCATGCTGGCCAGGCTAATCTCAACTTTCTTAATGAGAATTCTGTTAAATCGGGAACACTATTAAGCATATTAAGCATATTTTTTGTACAGGGAAACCAAGGAACAGACAGGGTCAGTGAGTTTGCTGAGGCCAAACAGTGACAGAAACGTGGAGCACAAAGCATGGATTATCCACAACTTGGCCCATTGGTTTGGCTTCTCCTCCCGTTATGCCCTCAAATCAACACGAGCTTATCTAGAGACACTTTCTGTGGCCTCGCGGTATTGCATATACGCTTGAGATAGACCATAAAGCACCAAATTATCCTTTTCAGAACCCAGAAATCATAATTCCATTTTTCTGCCTCTACCTTCAATTTTTGTGGCAATGGAAAAAGAATTCAAAATCAGACTGGGCAAGGCCATTTGGGTCTTAGGAAACAAGTCAATTGTTTGTATTTTTTCCATTCCCAAGATATTCTGGGGTTGGTACACACCAGCCTGGAAAAGAGAAGCATCCATGGGCCATCTCATTTCTGACTCAGTCAGCCAGCTGGGTGTTGAGACTATTTCTATGGCTTCCAATCCGTCAATGCTTGAAAACATTTACTACGGAAAGGATCGCTGGCTCGGGGAAGACATTTGTCTAATTCGGCAGCAGTACTTTACACTGCATTTCCAGATTATGCCTCTCCTTGAAAATGATCTATTACAGGAGCAGTTTATAAAATTAAACACTTGTCATTATGCAATGCAAAATTCATGAAGCAACCAAATGTCAGGGATCTACATATTTAAAAGATAGGAGCTTTAGCATTTCTTCCCTGGCAGGGATTCTGAGCAGTAAAAGGCCCAGAGAAAAACATAGCTAATCACAAAGCTGTTTTGGAATGGACCAAACCATTCCTTTTTGGGACTGTTACTCTAAAGGGACTCTTTCTCTGGTGGAAAAATAATTGTCTACTTAATAATTATTTATTGAATATTTATGTGCCAATCAGTGTGCAAAGTACTGGGACAACATTAATGAATAGAAGCAGTGTCCTGGCTCTCATGGAGCCTACATTTTAATGAGAATGAGGTGAGAGAGGTAGGCAATAAACAAGTAAACAAATAAATGAACATGAAATTTTTTTTTTTGATAATGTTCCCTCCCTGCCCACACATACTCCTTTTTTCTATTAGAGGAAAAGGATATCTATCCTCTCAAACTACAGTAGCCTTTTTTGAATGGCCAGGGCCAAGTTACTCATCTGTGAACTGTTAACACCGAGCAATTATGGGGTACAGGGTACCACTGTAGATACAGACATGCTAGAATATCATAGGGTGAAAAATAAATTAGCTGTCTTCAAGAAACTTTCCTTGGAAGAAATACAAAACACACTCTTGATAAAGCTGATGATCATGCTGTTAGAACCCTCTGATCCATGTTCTCTCCCATTACTTTGCTTTTAGCTTTAGAGGATAGAGGAATAAATACTCATTCCTAGGTAATTTAATTGGGCCCCCTTGCATAGGGGCCCAATTACCCATCCATTTGAAGCTCATAAAGAATACCTCTGGCCAATTCTCATGCCTCAGCCTCCTGAGTAGCTGGGACTACAAGTGTGCGCCACCACACCTGGCTAATTTTGGTATTTTTTATTAGAGACAGGATTTTGCTATGTTGGCCAGGCCAGTCTCAAACTTCTGACCTCAAGTGATCTGCCCACGATGGCCTCCCAAAGTGCTGGGATGTTCTCTCCCATTACTTTGCTTTTAGCTTTGGAGGACAGAGGAATAAATACTCATTGCCAGGTTTGGCCTGTGATAGATACAGGAGCATTAGGCAACTTAGGCCTTTCCATAGGGACCCAATTACCCATCCATTTTAAGCTCATAAAGAACAACCCTGGCTACTCAGGAGGCTGAGGCATGAGAATTGCTTGAGCTGGGAGGCGGAGGTTGCAGTGAGGCGAGATCGCACCACTGCATTCCAGCCTGGGTGACAGAGCAAGACTCTGTCTCAAACACACACACACACACACACACACACACACACACAAAACAAAAGAATACCCCTTGCTAGAGGGACCAGTGACTTATGAGTCAACCCCTAATACCTTCTCCATTGAGAACCATACGTACTGGCCGTGATTCCTCTTGGGTGTCTGTGCTATCAGTTAAGACGCATGAGTACGTTACTGGCTTCTCCTCAGAGCTCTGTTGTCACCTCTCATACCATACTCACCAGTTCACCCCAAAGCAATTGTGTCATGAGATTTACACCTGGCTGCTTTGCTACAGTCATTTTGATGCCAGGAACTTTTTGACATGGAAACATGGTTTTGACCTAATATTTTAGCCTCTGACTTTCAGTGTTTTAAAATATGCATCATGTTGAGAGTTAAGAGTGTAGTAAGGGTCGGGATATTGATTTTGCATGTTAACTAGTAATGACACAAAAAATAGTGATGTTACATATTGAAAGTGCCGTTTTGATGTCAAAGTAGCTACATCAAAATGATTTTGTCAAAATTGATGCATTTATCAATCACAATGTCAAAAAGTTATTCTTGGATTGTCCTCTTACTTCATCTTCATTACTCATCTAGGGTATGATGGAGGATTCTATTCCAGAAAACTTCCTAATCTGAAAATGACATAGGCATCCAGCCTCAGCAGCAAACCATAAATCAGACATCATGTGGCTCTCCTGGTGAGGCACAACAATGCGCACGTAGGCCAGAAAGCAGGAACCATCTATCTACTGAGGTCATGGAGGCCACCAAACAATGGCCTGTTCACATTCTTTTTATGAGCATCCCTATTCCCCTGCAAGTGCGACCATTGAGGGAGGATCTCAGAGTAGAAGAGAGATCAAAGACAGATGTGATCCATCTTAGATTGCTATCAGGTGCATTTTGAGAAATTGATAAGACCTAGTTTTTAGAAGGAGTGAATGAGTATTCCAGAGGGAAAGACTGTTGTGTGCAAAATATTCCTGTGCAGAGAATGTTAGAGAAGTGAATTTGACTAGAACTTGGGACATGTTCAGGGACTGAATAGAAGAAAATGAAATGTAGTTGAAGAAGGGCCTTGAATGTGTGTGGCTACAGAAATGGATGTGGTATTGAGAGGCAATAAGAAGCTATTATGACGTTTAACAGCTAAGCTATATGACAGCAAACTGGTTGAAAGACTACCCAAACTTCTTTGTAGGAGGAACTGGTACAGGAGTGGAACTAGAAGCTAGGAGAGCTGCCCCAGAAGTTTCTCTGCAACCCAGGCATAAGGCAATGAGGATTTAAACTCATTGTAAACTGGTTGCTGAAGTGGAAATAGAGATGCATATTTGAATGAAATAAAGAAGAAGAAATTTGCAAGTCTTGGGGAAAGATTAAATATCAGGAGTTAAAAAAGGATAACTCCAAAACGAATCTAAGATACTCAGCTTAGCTGAAGACTGGCCATAGTGTTGCCATTGATAGTAATGGACAAACTTGGGAAGTGTGTCATTTTGAGGATGAGTATCATGAATCCAAAGTTTACTATTATAGTGTTGATGGGACAACCAAGAAGAACTATTCTGCTGTGAAGATAAATGATGGTATGGGCTTGGAAAGAGTCTGAAAAATCACAGTAGAAATGGAAGACTTAAGACCTTTGTAGAAGTGGAATTATGTGATCAAATTATCATGATCACCATCACTGTCATCATGAAGCATTGTGTGAAGATACAGTGGGAGTGAGTAAATGTATTTGTAAAGTCACAAACATAGATATGGACAAAATCCAAGTTTAGATATAGTCCTCAATAAGGGAAGAGAAGAAATAAGTAAAACCAATGGAAACAATGAGGTATATGATAAATAGAATTGGCGAATAGAATAGAGAGTGCTTCAAGAAAGGGATGTGATCAGGGTGTCATGACGAAGCAGTGAATTCAAGAAGGGGGATGGAATTTGATCATCTAGAGAGGCTAACTTCCTTTTGAGAAAGTTGTGAGTTTACAGGCATGGTTAATTAGTGAGTGGCTGCAGAAGTAGAGACTGTAATAAAATGAAGTTTAGAAAGGACAGAATTGAAATCAGAAGGAACTT
Source organism: Macaca fascicularis (assembly GCF_037993035.2). Taxonomy (NCBI): domain Eukaryota; kingdom Metazoa; phylum Chordata; class Mammalia; order Primates; family Cercopithecidae; genus Macaca; species Macaca fascicularis. Next base: position 98,039,603 of record NC_088381.1, on the reverse strand, counting down.
AGAGGTCATCTATGATAACTTACTCTCCATTTCAGGACTCACATTCAGGAGCTGCAGCCCTAACAGTTACTCACTCTGTCTTGTTGGAAGGACACCGTCTAATCTGTCAGGCAGTTGATTCCATACTGGGAGATTAGCATATTGGGTTGGTGAATTCTTCATTTCATTGAGATAAAAATACAAAAAGATACAACCACGGAAGAAAGAAATTTGCTGGTAGCAGGAAAGTATGGAGGGTTCAAGTAAAGTTCTTGTATTTATTTTAACTAGAAGGGAGGTTTGTGTATAGTTAAAGGAAAAGAAAAAGAAGCATGAGAGAGGAAAGGGTTAAAGAGTAGCAAGGAGACGGATGTGAAGCTTCTTTCAGGCCAGAAGCAGGAAGTGATCAGAGACACAGATGGAAAGGTTATTTTCATTTGATTTATCCACCCACTAACCGGTGTCTGATATAGTGCTTTTAGCATAGTGCGTGTGCAGCACAGAGATGTGCTGATTGATTAATTGAGGAGAAGAAAGGTACTTTTGAGATCCAAGAAAAGATAAAGGGAGAGATTCAGAAGCAGATCTGGGATCTAACGAGTGATCCAAATCATGTGAGCTGAGGAGCAAGACAAATTCAGAAGCTTCACTTTTGGCCACTATAAAGAAAATGGCTGCTGTTTTAGTCGATTTTAAAGATAATGATTTTTTTAAGCCATCTGACTCCTTTGTGCCTTCTATCAGAATTGAAGTAATAGGCAAGGCATTCAGATAAAACTGTCCCTCCTGGAGGAAGAGACATGCCAAGAGAACCTTGGCCAGATGGGAGCTGCAGAAAGGGGCTCAGAGGGGCATTTTCCTTGCCCAGTCAGTTTGGATTTAAACCAGGTGCCTCCAGGGTAGGCCAGAGCTTTGCCAGTCAAGAGCAGGGGTGTAAGCTGCCGTTGTGTGAAAACAAGTTAAGTTGCTTGGTTCCAAGGAATGTGGTCCAAGTGTCATAAATGCATCTGTTTAATAATGCATATCAGTAGCTCTTCCAGAATTTGGGCGCCTTGAGCTGCCTTTGTTTCCTCATTTCCAGAAAAATGAACAAGTCCGTGTCTTGACAAAAGCACTAGATGGCAGCATAGGACATCTATTCAACTGTCTTCTCTCCGCAGGCTGCTGGAATTTTGACAGATACAAAACGGTACCTGTGGTTTTGTGTATAAAACTGGTATAACTGTTTGTACATTTAAAAAATGTAACAATAAATTAAACATAAGGGAAAAGGGTTGCTAATAAATACAGCGTTAGATTGTATTTTTGTATACCAGGTGACAAGCCTGGGCATTCAAACCTGATTTGTTTGGGGATGGGCAGGATGGGAAGCGAGTTGAAAGAGTTGCAAAATGTACATGCTGGGTGGTTATAGCTTCCTTGAGGGTTGTTGTTGGTTTACCCATATGTCTGTGTGCATTCCATAGAGGTGAAAATTTAGGGAAGTGAGGGGTAAGATATGTCTGAAAGTCTGGATACAAGGGATGTTGGAAGAAAGCACCATTCTGTGATTCTCTAACTCACTGTTTTGATGGGTGGAAGGTGAAAGTGTGAGCTCATTATTTTTGCTTTTCTTAAAGTGACAAATAATGGCTTCTCATTCTCTTACTCATCATTTAGAAAGTGGGTCTGTGAAACCTGCACACATTCTAGCCTATAGGACTATATAGGCTCTATACTATCAGTATATACTACCGTCTTTTTTCTTTAGTCCGGTTGATTCACTTTCTTGGTTAGAACAACTGCTACCTGAGACACTAAGGGCATAGATTTGACTCTCGTCAGGATCAGTTGGCATGCTACAGAAAAGAAGAAAACAACAACAATCCTAAGATCGCACACGGAAAATCCACTTAACCAGCTCTGCAAATATTCTTCACCACTTCAAGAAAAGTAATTCAAAGCACACATCCTATCAATATGGTCAGAAGCATTATCTTTTTATTCATTCTTTCATTTAACAAACATTTATTATCTACTACGTGCCAAGCACTGTGCTGGGTAATAAAAGAGATCTAAAAAAACACAAAACCAAACCAAAACAAAAATAACCCAAACACTATATAACATAATACACATCTCCTTTACTACAAAGATGATATTAATAGCAGTTACTGTTGGTAAAATGGTTTATAGTTCCTGACACACTTTCATCCACAATATCTTATTTGGTTCTTACAATGAACCTGCCATTTGGATTTTTTTACAGGTGAGGAACTGAGATTTAGAAATTATTAATAATTTGCCTAAATCATAGTCAATTAATGATATTTCTGGCACTTAAAACGAGTATTTTGATCCTAATTCTTAAACTTTTTTTTACTATACCATACAACTGTAAAGAAAATGCTTCATATTTTATACCATTTCAAACTCTTCTCTGAAAACATTTTGGTCTCGGGAATCTGGGAAATTTAGATCAAAGATTTGAATTCAAGTGCTATATGATTATTTATTTGGTAAATACAGTTTAGAAATAAAGAAGTGTTCCACTAACTGTAGAACAAAAACTTGTAATGTGCCAAGGAAGAAAATTCCAGCTTGATTTATTCTTATTTTATTTCTTGTTTGTAAATAGGGCAAATATCATATATGCTACTGAAAACAGTATTTGTCCTACTATATATAGAGAGAGTGTATACAGACAGACAGAGAGAGAGAATACAAATTTCTTATGGCGAAGGAAGGGCTGTTTTCTAGATATTTCTTTACTTCATATGCCTCAATGTCTCTCATTTCACTCATCGTTTTTCCTGGGTTTCTGTGTTTTGCTCCAAATCGTATACCCACCACTGTGCAAACTGTCTGTCACGTAGAGGCTTTTCATTTAGTTGTTGAATAAATGGAATAAAGAAAAGCAAAGAGTCTCTACCTATTAACCTCATTTGGTCCAGCCCCAGCCAACCTTCTGCCTCATTCCAGGGGATCTCTCAATTTTAAGAACAGAACTTACCTCAAATCCTATCTACAAAACAAGACTGTCCCTAACCTTCGCTTATAGTGTATAGTCTATTGCTGCACAATGTAGTGCCTGTTTTTAGGTTTTCTTGTATTCTCTGGTTGTATCATGTGGGCGAGTAATGTTTCCCAACCAGAGCATCAGGTCTAGGAGGGCAGTGCTTGTCATCACATAATATCCGTTTACTTGCATTTCACAACATGTCTATTTAAATGTGTAAATTCTATGTAGTCATGCCTTTCTCTGGTGGCACATTCCAGTCTAATTCCATCTATAGGCACTTGAGCATAAGCAGGGAGGTGGAGATGCTATCTTCTGGGGGGTGCTGCACCAGGTGAAATCATCCTATTTCACTGTAGGCATTCAAAGCCAACAAAGACGCCGTGTTGCTCTATTCCCAGGGGCTGCTGATTGCCCATTTTAGTGATCTGAGTCCATCATCTCTTTCTTAGCTGGTCACAAAGGGCTAGTTGTAAACAACCACTGTCCAAATTGATCATATTACTCAGGAGATGAACAACCACCAGGTATAATCTCAGTTGGTGTCTGGAAGGCTTAGATGTGTGATGTAAATCAGAAGCAAAGACCATAAAAAAGTAGGTTGATTTCCTGTTACTTAGCATTCAGTGGAATGAATCATTTAAATGCTTAGTGATTTTTTTAAACTAGCGTTCAACATAGAGATTAATGAGGTTTTTTTTTTCCCTCCTCTGCTTTCTGTGTACATAAGCCCACAGTTGGCTTATCCATAGGCAATATGTTGCCATCTATATGATAGGATTTGAAGTATACTACAAAGTCCCTAGACTTCTCCCTTACTGGCCTACTATAGTGCAATCACTAGAATCATTTATTTTGAATAAGGCATTGTCTCTGAAGAATTTCTATAAAAATGGCTATTACATGCCAGAGACATTAGAAATTATTAACAAGGAATAATTCATTAGGTTGCTTAATTTTCACTCAACATTGGCACCACCGCTGTCCCCCATCCTCCGCAGAATAAGTAAGAGGGCAGAAATGGAAAAATCACTCTGAGGTAGAAATTTCTAAAACTATCTTTATTCAGTTTATAATTAAAGTTAGAGTCAATGGAAATTTGGAACCACCCAAAAGGAAAATTTAGATCTTGTTGTGAGAATATTTTAAATACTAATGTTCCCCCTGCTATGTTGGTATTATAATTCTCAACAGGAAATGACTCAGAATTCCTTCTAAGCCTTTATGTGGGGCCACAAGAATGTGGCAATACTTTTGCTTTCCACAAGGACAAGAGACTAGGAGATCAAAGTCCAAAGTCAATCATAAGAGACCAGAGATCCAGGCCAAGTGTTGGAGCTTTCTGCTCAGGCATGCAAGAGCTGCATGGCTTATTCCAGGCATGGGGTGTCCAAGTTCTCTCTTTCCTGCCTCTGTGTTTCCTTGTAAATCTTAGGGACCTTTTTGAATCTCAAATTCCAACAGATGACAAAAGCATCTCTTCAAATAAGCCCGTAAGGGTGTGAGTGTGAGTGTATGTGCACATGCCCTCAGGAGAAGGGCAAAGGAAGTCTCTCACAGACTAAGTGAGATTAAACCTGACAGTGCAAATTAATTTTACTGCGAAAAGATTGTGCCTGAAGCCCACACTTACATATAGTGTCTGCTTTCATAAATGAAGATAACTGTTTGAGAAAGAGGTGAAATGATAAAAGCACATTGTTATTATTACTTTTTTAATCTTATCGAGTGATGGAGAAGAGAGAAAGGACAGGATCCCAGTTCCACATTCTCAGGCATTATCCCACTAGATTGGTCTGAGGTTTGAGGTACAGCTTCGCTTGGTCTCAGGTCTGATTAACTCATATGAACCTACTGGTTTGTGGTTCTTCTATCAAATCTCCCAAACACCTCTATAGCTGCTCTTGCCTTTAAGGTTTGACCCATCTCACTTTGATGACTCACCTCTTGCTCTGTCAGAGGTCCAGGGAAATACATGCTTTCATGGTACTATTCCAGGGAGAGCACACAGCAACACAGAGTGGGAATGAAGGGTGGCCCTGCAGCTTGGTTCCTGGTTCCAGTGTCCCATCTTCTCATGGTCTTTAGTCTTTGTGGTGTTTACCTGTATGTTATCATTTCGTATTTGTGATACCAGTTTAGGAAAACCTGACCATTTCTTTGCAGGCACCATATCTATAGAATTAATAGATCTGTGGGCCTAATTAAGAAGAGAATCTCTAAGGCACCAGATCTCTTAGCAACTCAGGCTAAACGACTTCAATTGCCAAATAATCAGTTTTGCATTTAGCAATGTGCCTGAAGTTGAAGTTTTAGGGAGAAGAATGAGAATCAAAGGATTCTGTGTGTTTTTGTGTATATGGTGTCATGGTGGTGGTGGTGGTGGTGGTGGTGGTGTGTGTGTGTGTCTTCTTGTGTCTGTGTGTGTATGCATGGATGGTGAATCTTGTATTTCCACAGCTGAGTCAAGTTAATAGGAATAATACTATCATACGGTTTTAGGCAAGTTGTTCACTTACATTATTGGCATATTCAAGTACCTGTAGCTGGGCCAAATGAAAACTGAACTAAACTATACATTCAGTTAATTTACTTGCTATTTAGTTCTACCAGACAGCTCAAACGTAAACTGATCAGTATGTGGTTCTGACAAGACAGTATAAGGTTCTAGAATGGGCTCAGGCTTTGAGGACTAGTGTTCTGGCCTTGGTATACTGTCCTGCCTGTGCAACACCTCAGATGATTGTTGGGAGGAAGAACCTAGGTGTACCAAGGAAAGCGTCCAGCATGTGGCCTATCATCTAGCAGGTTTCCAACAAATGGACCATCTCTTTCTACCTGGCATATTGAGCAAATTGTCCTTACTTTGGAAGCCACAATATGACTCCCTTTTTGTCATTCTCCCCCCAAAACTTTATTTTCAAAATAAATTTAAGACATAGTAACAAGATACCCATTACTATGGTTTGAATGTCCCCTCCACAACTCGCGTTGAAATGTAATTGCCATTGTGACAGTATTAAAAAGGGGACTGTTAAGATGTAATTAGCCTGTGAGAGCTCTGTCCTCATGGATGGATTAAAGCTGCTATTATGGGAGTGGGTTCCTGATAAAAGCAAGCTCAGTCCCATCTTTCTCTCTCTTGTTCTTATGTGCTCTCTTTCCATGTGATGCCTTCTGCCATGAAATGATGCAGTAAGAAGAACTTCCCCAGATGCAGCCCCTCCATCTTAGACTTTCTAGCCTCCAGAACCATGAGCCAAATATATTTCTTCTGAAAATAATTTACCTAGTTTCTGGTATATTGTTCTAGCAACACAAAATGGACTAAGACACTACATAAAGTCATGTATTTTTGACATGAGAAAATATTTTCTTATGTTTACTGTGGGGACTTTAAAATTCTGAGCTCTAGCCTTGGGAATCCATTGAATAATCACATGACTTTGAGCAAGCATTGCAGGAACTCTAAGTCACCATTTTCTTCACATTAACATACAAATTATCCATCAAAGACCTAACTCAAATGTCTCTGCTGGCTTACAACCATCTCTCTCACCTTTGTGAATTCTTACTGCCATTAGAGTTGCATGTTTTAGAATTACTTGTTCCATGTTAGTAACATCTCTTCAAACAGATAGCTTACTTTTTTCCTGCAATAAAAGTGTATATATATATACACACACACACACATATATACACATATATATAGTATATATACACTATGGTATTTTCTACAATAAAATTATTTATTGATTGGTGGATGATACTGGTAATTTTATCTAGGGAGTAATTATTTAGAATATGAATGACTGCATTTAGATCTCCTCCTTTTTCTTCTTCCTCCATCACCTTACCTATTTGACAGCTCCAACCCCTCCCACCAAATAATGGGCAGGACAGAGCAAAGACAATCTGGTCTCTTAGTCCACTCTTTGATGAAAGAAAACTTGAGAAACCATTGCCTAGAATGAGAGTTTTGAGTTATCTGTGGTTTTTAAATTATTCATTCATTCTTTATTGGCAAGGTTCTTCTAGGAAAAACCTCATGAAAGCGTTACACAAGAACTGATATTATTACAGAGAGGAAGGGTTACGTATAACATGAGGAATTAAATATAAGTACTGCAGCTGTTCAGCTGGGTATAATAATACACACCTGATGCTATTTATATTTTGCTCTCCTAGTAGCAGCTGCTAAGAATTTTTAAACAAAGAAAGCACTGAATATTTGCATAACTAATTCCAAATTTGGGAACTTGCTTTATTTTTGCTAATAATGGAAAAGAGAAGGAAAATAAATCAAGACTCTATAATTGGTGGAACCAGTTAAATTCTCTTTCTTTCTTTCTTTTTCTTTCTTATCTTTCTCTCCTTCCTTCCTTCCTGCCTTCCTCCCTCCCTCCCTCCCTCCCTCCCTCCCTCCTTTATTGCTAAAGGTGAGGGAGAGGAGGAGGAATAAAAGGAGAAGTTGGGAAGAGACATGTATCTCACAAGTGGGCCAGTTGCTGTTCTGCTGGCCTCTGCCATGATGACAACTGAGAAAATATTCCTAACAGCTCTCACGTTTCCATTTCAGTAGCTACCAATATCACACTCTCCTAACACTGGAGTGCCACAGGCCAGTCCACATGCTATAGAAAGTGCTATAATATAGCTTCTATTTACCAACAGCAGACAGCCTGAGCACTGTGGGCACAGTTCCCATATGGCACCGCATGGCAGAAATGTGGACTTTACCAAAACATTGGTGACCTTACATACATTCACAAAAAGATTAAATAAAGCCCATTTCCAGGGCCTGAAACAGTTTAACACCAAAAACAGTGTTTTCTCTTCTAGTTCTTCCATCTCACTTATATTACTCTTTCAGAATCCATTAAGATGGGGCCCTAAAGCTAAGAGGCAAAGTCACAGGGCTTTGCTATTCTGTTTATACTAAGCGGACTATTATCTTCCATGGGATGAATGATAAAATGGCTCCAATTTCTAAATAGAGGCAGTGAATCCTTTCAGAAACATACCTCTATTGGGCTTTCAGCAAACCCAGTTGCTCCATGCCTGTGACAGCTTCTGTCTGAGTCAGGTGTGGGGCACATAGGGGAGGAGTGGGTATAGAGAAGAACTACTTACAGGTTTCTGCTTCTCTGATGATTTCCAGATAGACTGTGTAGCCTCTCAGTTTTTACGAGATTTGCTGCAAAGAATAAAAGAGGTTGGCTAAAATTTTGACATTCCACAGCTCTAATTGCTTTTGACAGAAAGCAGCAGCATTGAGGCGATCATTATTAGTATGATTGGAGGATACGAAAGAGGAAATGATCTGCTGAGGGTTATCTTGGCTGAGTTTAGTTTTTTTGGAAGTGAGATGGAAAAGATTAAGGCTTTAATGTCTATTTTCTTCATTTTTATCTTCTCCGAATGCCTCACACCCCACCGCTGCATCTGTAGATATTTCCAAGGTGTTTATATATATATACAGAAATGGCCAGACCAGTTTGAGGGCCTCAAAAACACAATCTCAGAGGGTCATTCTTCAAAACAGAGCTCTTCATTAAGGAGACAGTATCATATTCTTTGGACAAGAAGGAGGCAAATTTCTCGGCCTATAGGATATCCTGAGCAAAATTTACAAAGGGCCATTCCCCCATTTCTTATCAAATGCTTGCTGGTTAGAGATACATTGTCCCACCAAATAGAGCAGCTTACCTTATAATGGGAGAATGAGTGCCACTGTCTGTTGGCAACGTGGGACAACAGACCCACAGTGACCATCTCCTGTGCCCAACAAAAAAGTGAAGGGCTGGGCGCAGTGGCTCATGCCTGTAATCCCTGCACTTTGGGAGGCCGAGGCGAATGGATCACAAGGTCACGAGTTCGAGGCCAGTCTGGCTAATATGGTGAAACACTGTCTTTACTAAAAATACAAAAATTAGCTGGGTGTGGTGGCGGGCACCTGTAGTCCCAGCCACTCAGGAGGCTGAGGCAGGACAATTGTTTGAACTGGGAAGCAGAGATTGCAGCTGAAATTGCACCACTGTACTCCAGCCTGGCCGAAAGAGGGAGACCTCATCTCAAAAAAACACCCGAAAAACGAAAAGGGAAGACTTCCTCTGGCAGTGCCATAATCCTGAATGGAGCCGCTTATTTTACCTGTAAAGGTATTGGAGTCTACAATAGGTATTAAATTAGATATTTCTCCTAGGATTGAGAAATAGACTCCCTTTTTTTTTTTTTTTTTTTTTTTTTTTTTTTTTTGAGACAGAGTCTCACTCTGTTGCCCAGGCTGGAGTGCAGTGGCATGATCCCAACTCACCGCAACCTCCGCCTGCTGGTTTCAAGTGATTCTTGTGCCTCAGCCTCCTGAGTAGCTGGGATTATGGGTGCCTGCCACCATGCCTGGCTAATTTTTGTCTTTTTAGTGGAGACAGGGTTTCACCATGTTGGCCAGGCTGGTCTCAAACTCCTGACCTCAAGTGACCCACCTGCCTCGGCCTCCCAAAGTGCTGACACTACAGGCATGAGCCACCACACCCGGCCTAGACTGCTTTTAATACCAGGTGTTGGTCACTTTTTCGTTAGATTGTTCAAGCTGATTTCCTTGGGCAAGAGAAAACTAGGATTTTTAAAACCAATGTAATTAGTTTGCTATAGTACAGAGAAAAATGCTATTCACACAGACCATGCCACAAAAATCACCAGATCCTAGTACTTGTCTAGGCACCTTATAAATACATCTTACTAATTACAGGAGGAACCAGGAGGCTGATCAGATGATATAGCACATGTATCAGTCAACATAGGTGAAGTCCATAACACAAACTCCCAAATCTCAGTGACATCCCTCAATGAAGATGTATTATCTGCTAAGCCATGGTCTAATGCAAGTCAGTGGGGTGGGTGGGGGTTTTCCATACAGACTTCTTACGTCTTCTAGGATGTTCAAGTACATGCTCCATTGTCACAGTGCACCTCTCTGTTTTGGCAATAGCAATATCTTTGTAATCATAGGACAAGTCATTTAAAAAAATTATGAGATTTAACTAGGGCATACTGCCAGCCTTACTCCATGTAATAATCTGTAAAATAATTGTAGATACAATAGAGGGACTATAAAATTTTCCTTATGTGTCACCTCCCCTCAGTCCATATTCTAACCCTGAATATTGCAGCTAGGGATCACTATTTCAGGGTGATAGTTGGAGATTCACCACCAGTCAGATCTTACCAAGTGAGCACACACTGCAGACCCTTGATCTGAACCTGGGTAGCTGGTTAGGAGGGTTGTAAATTTCGAGGCAGTGCCATTCCCAATTGCAATGGCACCTCGTGTTTCATTTCTAGCTCCTTGGTGAGAGTGTCTCCTCCCACTGGCATGGCATTTAGATGATTTTAGTGGCTCTTAAGATGGGTGTGAGGAGAACAGAAAAGCTCCTTTGAATTGTAATCAGTCTGTCTCTAGACATAATGCTAGCAAAGATGCTTAAACAGCACTCCGTAAAGATGTTAAGAAAATATTTGTAGTGCTTCACACACACCTATAGACAAAAAACAGTTCTTGTTGCTGTAGAAGCAGCAACACTGTACAGCCTTAATTAAAGCATCATCTGACCTGTTTTTTTTTTTTAATGCTACAGTTGCAGAATCCTGCTGAAGAAAAGGATTAATTACAGATGAGCTGCATGTCATGATAATTAACTATTGCGGCTTCTCTTATTTGCCACATTCTGGTACTTTTTCCGCTTTAGTAGATTCAAGGAATGAGAATTTTTATCACATCCCCTGTCTACAGTCCCTGATGGATTTGTCACACATAAATTTACACAGCATACACAAAATATTGAGCCATCAGCATTTTTTTTTTTTTATCCTTAAGCACATTGAAACATAGAGTAAAATCAAGCATGGTAGTAAGACGAAAAGTCAAACATGTAGTGAGGTCCAGGTAAAGAGCCATCAAAGAGATCATAAGATGTAGAAAAAGCAGATTGAGAAAGAATCCCGAAGTGAGGTTAATCTAAACTGGCTTTGGAAATATGAAACACATGTTGACAGAAGGCAAACAAATGGAATTCAAATGATCATGATCAGACAATAATATCATCTGACTCTGATCTGATTGAGACTTGGCAAACTCATTTTTTGCCAAGGTTAGATCAGGTTGTACAGTTTTGTACAGGATGCTTTACTTCCCAAAACATCCACAATCCTAGAAAATGCATAATTTCCTCTCCTTGAAAGGATGCTATTAGCATTACCATTGATTTCCCAAGCAAAGTGGCTAAGAGTGCAGCCATCACCACTTTCTAGTTCTCACCTGTTGGTTCGTGCTCATCTCTGTAGAGAGCTGTGAGTGGTTAACCAAGACAAGTGATAGTTTTCTTGACTTTGGAGCTTCTCTAAGAATCATCTGTTTCGGTGCTGCAGGCAGCTTGGGTCATGTGCTACAGCTTCCCTCTGATCACCTCGATTCTGAAATATCTGAAAACGGCTTTCTCTTCTTCATTCACTTCTACATCTGAATTCATTCTCCCAGCCCTTGTAATGGTTGTGTAAGTATATAATTCTCTATATTGAGTTTCTGTCTAATAAAAATACATTCTTCAGATTTCAGATTCCAGGCTTCAGATTTCCTAATTAAACCCTAATTGGTAGATAGAGTTCTAATTCTGCATCTATGTCTGAATGATTATGTGTAGGATAACTTTTTCATAAATAGTCAAAAAATCCATTTGTTTCAGGTGAATTATTTTGTAACAATTCTTTTAAAACATAAATTATTTCATGTATCCTTTCAAAATAACTTTCAATTAAAGTATAATATTATCCACTATAAATGCCAAATATATTAATCTAAGTGCACAACCAGAGGGATCTTATCTCTTAGATTCATCACATATTACTTTTTGGAACAAGGCAAGCTGTAAATAAATAATTCACAAATAAAGTATCTTGATTTTTCAGAAAATAAACTTCCTATTTTTTTTTTTTTTTCCTCCTTAAGCAGAGTCTCACTCTGTTGCCCAGGCTGGAGTGGTGCAGTGGCGCAATCTTGGCTTACTGAGACCTCTGCCTCCCGGGTTCAAGCGATTCTCGTGCCTCAGCCTCCAGAGTAGCTGGGACTACAGGCATGTGCCACCATGCCTGGCTAATTTTTGTATTTTTAGTAGAGACAGGATTTTGCCATGTTGGCCAGACTGGTCTCAAACTCCTGAACTCAAGTGATCTGCCCACCTTGGCCTCCCAAAGTGGTGGGATTACAGGCATGAGACATAGCAGTCGGCCAGAAAATATACTTCCTGGCTGGGAGTGGTGGATCATGGTAGTGGTAGTGGCTGAGGTAGGCAGATCATGAGGTCTGGAGTTTGAGACCATCCTGGCCAACATGGTAAAACCCTGTCTCTACTAAAAATACAAAAAATGAGCTGGGCGTTGTGGCACCCGCCTGTAGTCCCAGCTATTCAGGAGGCTGAGGCAGGAGAGTTGCTTGAACCTAGGAGGCGGAGGTTGCAGTGAGCCCAGATCACACCACTGCACTCCAGCCTGATGACAGAGCAAGACTCTGTCTCAAGTACATATATATATAATCTATAACATATATTATATATAAGAATATTTTTAAAATGTGTGTGTATATATATATACACACACACACATATACACTTCCTATGTTCTCTAATGGATTAGTTAATTCTACCAAGTTACTAGATAAACCATACTGGACAGAGAGGTGGGAAATGAAGATTCGGGCAGTATCTAGTTATATGGCCATTTGCTAGTAATTTATGGTTGTGCTTCCCACATATAAAATCTTGAGAGCATATCCAATGATTTATCAAAGTTCAAAAATTTATTGTATTTGATTACATAAGTATATATTTGGAAATAAGACACCAGACAGGGCATGGTGGCTAACGCCTGTAATCCCAGCACTTTGGGAGGCCAAGGCAGGTGGATCATCTGAGGTCAGGAGTTTGAGACCAGCTTGGTCAACATGGAAAAACTCTGTCTCTACTAAAAATACAAAAATCAGCCAGATGCGGTGGCACACACCTGTAATCTCAGCTACTTGGGAGGCTGAGGCACGAGAATCACTTGAACCCAGGAGGTGGAGATTGCAGTGAGGTGAGATGGCGCCATTGCACTCCAGCCTGGGTGACAGAGCAAGACTCCATCTCAAAAAATAAATAAATAAAAAGAAATAAGACACCAAATATGAACAGTCATAATTTATGTTAAAAAATTAAAATTCGCAAAAGATGAAAACTATATGGCTGATCTCAAAAGTTAGAGTTCTGACTTTGCTTAGCAAACATGAGCATGTTGTCAGAAGGCAAACAAATGGAATCCAAATGCTTTCTAAGGCAGTTTCTCTGTCTTAGATATAATAGATGTTCTGCTCTTCTAGAAAATAATAAATTCACATACAAGTGCACTCTCACACACATACATACTACAGTTAAGAACCACTTAGGGCCTTTGGTGATAATAATTTAGAAATAACAACATTAAACATTTATTTATTGTAGGCAGACCTCGAGTTAAAATTTATTTAGGTAAATACATAGTATAAACATACACTGGTAAACGTATAAAAGAGTGTATTAGTCTGTTTTCATGCCACTGATAAGACATACCTGAGACTGGGTAATTTATGAAGAAAAAGAGGTTTCATTGACTCAGTGCCACATGGCTGGGGAGGCCTCACAATCATGGCAGAAGGGGAAAGGCACGTTTTACAGGGCAGCAGACAAGAGAGAATGAGAGCCAAGTGAAAGGGGAAACCCCTTATAAAATCATCAGATCTTGTGAGACTTATTCACTACCATGAGAATAGTGTGGGGGAAACTGCCCCTGTGAATCAATTATCTCCCACTGGGTCCCTCCCACAACAGGTGGGAATTACGGGAGCTACAATTCAAGATGAGATTTGGGTGGGGACACAGCCAAACCATATCACAAAGGACTATAGAATTTTTTTCCAAAGTGAAATAGATAAACTTGAACATGTGATTTTAACATTGTTTCTCAGCTGTGCTGAAATAAAAATACAAGATACTAAATGATTTTGGGAGAGAATGTAGGAATGAAGATATGAACCTAAAAAAAATGTTTAACCTTCTTAAGACAATAGTCTTTTTGCTTCTATTAATGCAGCATTTTAAATAAAGTTTTTCTTATTTGCATTACATTTTTCAATTTCTTACAGTAGCTATTTCAATCTTGGTAGCAATTTGTTTGTTCAGGTAAATGTAATTTTATCATCCTTGTTTTACAAAAAAGATTATTATCCTCATTTACAGGTGAGGAAATTGGGGTTTATGTAGACTAATTATTTGTCTGGACTAGGCAAGTTAGGTAAGAGATGGGGCAGACTAGCAACATCCAGTTCACTGTTTTTCTCACAAATCCATTCCCCTCTTTCACCATGTATAAAAGAGAGGTAAGCCTTGTTGCTTTCAACTTCACCTTCATGCTTCATTGGTTAGAGAGTGAGGTTTGGCCAGGCTGGAGCCTAGAGAAGGAAGTTCTCATCTAGGTTAATAGGCCCCTGAGGCTAATGTATGATCAAAGCCATAAACCAGGTAAGGGATATTATAGTAATAGATGAGAACAAGTCTATAATGCTAGAACAAATGAAAAGACAATAGGAAAAATGGTGTGGTGGCCATAAAACAAGCACCTTGCAGATCTCTGGTTTCAGGGAGCATAGTTGACTGCCTCAGATGCCACACTCTAAAATTCATTGCTAACTTTACCTCAAAGGCACCTTTTGCATAGGCTGTTTCCAAGATGATAAAAGAGTATGCCAGGATTACTAAAATAAATCTGCTCCTGATAGGCCTGGAAGATACAGGATGCCTCTGACTGGCAACTTTAGCTAGAATATTCCTTACAGGCTCATTCCAGTGGCAGTGGAGGTGGTAAAGAAGTGGTTGAATTCTGTGTATCTTTTGAAGGCAGGACTAACAGAATCCACTGACAGTTTTGATGTAGGGTATGAGAGAAAATCAAAACTGCCTCAAAGTTTTTGACCTGAGCAACTCGAAAGATGAACTTATCATTAGCTGAGATAGAGAAGGCTTTATGTAGAGCATGTTTCCAGAGATGATGAAGAGAAGGAGATCTGGTGTTCAGTAGTTTTATAGCATTGAGTTTGAGGTGCCCAAAATATCCAAGCATACATATCAAGTAGGCGATTTCTTGTATGAGTCTGGAGTTTAGAAAATAGGTCTAGATTGGAATTACTGCATATATTTGGGAGACATCAGCACATACATGGGATTAAATGAGATAACCGGCGCCTCAGTGAGGACAAAGGAGAGGAATGGTATGACGACTGAACCCTGGGTGTCAGAGAGAAGAGGAAGAATCAGCAAAGGAAATGTGAGATAGTGTAACAAGTCAAGCAGGAGGGAAACTAAGAGAATAAAGCTGAATAGCATCTGAGACATACCTAAGGATTTGGGAAGATCAGGGTAGCAGACCTGAGTATAAGAATAGATGGGCCAGTGTTGTTCACTACAAGAACATTTGAATTGACTATGATGTTGACAGAAAACTGACATTATGAAGCTTTGAACGATTTGCTATGAGATATTGTCTTGGTCTGGGTTCTCTAGAGGGACAGAACTAATAGGATATATGTATATACGAAAGGGAGTTTAGTAAGGAGAACTGACTCACGTGATCACAAAGTAAAGTCCCATCATAGACTGTCGGCAAGTTGAGGAGCAAAGCCAGTGGTAGGTCAGTCTGAGTCCCCAAACCTCAAAAGTAGGGAAGCTGATAGTGCAGCCAAAGGTCCAAGAGCCCCTGGCAAACCATTAGTGTAAGTCCAAGAATCCAAAAGCTGAAGAACTTGGAGTCTGATGTCTGAGGTCAGGAAGCAGCCAGCACAGGAGAAAGATCAAGGTCTGAAGACTCAGCAAGCCAAGTCCTTCCAACTTCTGTCTGCTTTTTATTCTGGCTGCATTGGCAGCTGATTAGATAGTGCCCACTCAGATTGAGGGTGGGTCTGCCTCTGCCAGTCCACTGACTCAAATATTAATCTCTTATGGCAACATTCTCACAGTCACATCCAGGAACAATACTTTGCATCCTCCAATCAAGTTGACACTCAGTATTAATCATCACAAGTCTGCCCCTTATCAACTTGAACCTAAACATATTCCCTAAAATCACACATAATCTTCAAATAAAGACAATAATAAAGTCATAATTATGCCTAACATAATATGGCTATCCTTCATACAACCGAAAGTGTACTAATCCTTAATCTAAATGTTATTTCACAAAATTAACAACACTTAAATGCTGATATGAAGTCAATAAATCTTACGTCACATGATAAAGGAAAAAGGAAATAAAATGAAGATATTAGTACAAGTGTATAGATGCACAAACATGTTCTTAACAAGGAGGAAATATTCATGACAATTACAGTCCTCATTTCTGCACTGGTCACGTGGTTGTAGCTGGTACGGATGACTACCTTCTTCTACTACTCATTCTGTATTCCCTTTTCTTTCAGCAAGCAGCTCAGCGGGTCATGGTTTTTTACCTGGTGGAGTGACCCAAACCTTCATTCCTGAAGGGTCTGGGCCATTTGTAGTCCTGCCTGAATTGGGATGTTGCAGTTTCCATTGCCCTTAATCACAGGGCATGGTAATACTAAGAGATGCTCTAAGTGATCTCCTGTATTCCACACATACTCTTCCTTACCTCCACTGTGGAGTAGTAGACTGATTTCATCTTGATAGTCCAGTCAATCACCCCAGCCAACACTGTAACTCCCTTCTTAGCCTGTTGACTTGAAGGTAGGAGAAGCCCAAAGTGTCCAGGTGGCAATCTTAACTTCCAGTTTAATGGAATCATTGCTCTGTCTCCTGGTGACAGCGTTCCTCCCTCTGGAGCTAAGACCTCTAGACCAGAAGAACATAATGTCATGGGAACAGGAAGCCAAAATTTTGCTAGTGGGTCAGTAGGGGTGATGGTGAGTGGTGTCACTTCCACTTCCACCCCTTGATTCTCGGACTCGTGAATCCTGGCTATGGGAGAAACAGTACCATATATTGGACACTGATTTAGGGCATACATGGCCTTCTGGAGAACTTTGCCCCAGCCTTGTAAAGTATTGTCACCTAGTTGACATTATACTTGTGACTTCAAAAGGCCATTCCACTGTTCTATCAATCCAGCTGCTTTAGAATGATGGGGAACATGGCAAGACCAGTGGATTCCATGAGCATGAGCCCACTGCCACACTTCTTTAGCTGTCAAGTGAATGCCTTGGTCAGAGGCAATGCTGTGTGGAATAACATGATGGAGGATAAGGCATTCCGTTCGTCCACAGATGGTAGTCTTGGCAGAAGCATTGTGTGCAGGATAGGCAATCCCATATCTGGAGTAAGTGTCTATTCCAGTGAGGACAAACTGCTGCACTTTCAATGATGGAAAGGGTCCAATATAATCAACCTGCCACTAAATAGCTGACTGACAACCCTGAGGAATGGTACCATATCGAAGGCTCAATATTGGTCTCTGCTGCTGGCAAATTGGGCATTCGGTGGTGGCCACAGCCAGGTCAGCTTTGGTGAGTGGAAGTCCATGTTGCTGAGCCCATGCCTAACTTCTGTCCCTGCCACCATGGCCACTTTGTTCATGGGCCCAATGGGCAATGACAGAGGTGGCTAGGGAAAGAGGCTGAGTGGTGTCCACGGAACAATTCATCCTTTCTATTTGATTATTAAAATCCTCCTCTGCTTAGGTTACCCTTTGGTGAACATTCACATGGGATACAAATATCTTCACAGTTTCTGACCATTCAGAGGGGTCCATCCACATACCTCTTCCCCAGATTTATTTGTCACCAGTATTCCAATCATGCTTCTTCCAAGTCCGTGACCATCCAGCAAAAACATTGACTACAGTCCATGAATCAGTATATAATCACACATCTGGCCATTTCTCCTTCCAAGCAAAGTGCACAATCAGGTGCACTGCTCAAAGTTCTGCCCACTGGGAAGATTTCCCTTCACCGCTGTCCTTCAGGGATGTCCTAGAAAGGGGCTGTAGTGCTACAGTTGTGCACTTTCGGATAGTACCTGCATATCATACAGAACCATCTGTGAACCAGGCAACCAGGCCCTAGTCTTCTCTTCTTCTGTCAACTGATCATAGGGAACTCCCTATGAAGCCATCAGTGCAGGCTGTGGGGAAGAAGGCAGGGCGGCAGGAATGGAGACCATGGGCATTTGAGGCACTTCCTTACGTGACTTTCTTGTGCCC
This sequence comes from Macaca fascicularis, assembly GCF_037993035.2. Taxonomy (NCBI): domain Eukaryota; kingdom Metazoa; phylum Chordata; class Mammalia; order Primates; family Cercopithecidae; genus Macaca; species Macaca fascicularis. The sequence continues at coordinate 98,021,335 of NC_088381.1, read as the reverse complement.
TCAGGAACTGCTTGAGCCCAGTCATGCGTATACAACTTCCATCTGATGATGGTATGCTGTTGTGTATGCCCAACTTCATGGCTAGATGGGTCAGAAAGCACCCAGTTTATGATAGGCAGTTCAGGCCACATGGAGACTTGATGACCCATAGTCAAACCAAAGCCCAGTAACAGGCCAAGAGATGTCTCTCAGAAGGAGGGGAGTTATCTCCAGAAGATGACAGGGCCTTGCTCCAAAATCCTAGAGACCTCTGCTTTGGTCCACCTATGGGGGCCTGCCAGGGGCACCAAGTAGCTTCCCTATCTACCACTGACACACCAAGCACCATTGGATCTGCTGGGCTTAGACTTCTGGGTTAATGCTGGAATGAGTTAAGACATTGGGGCACTGTTGGGAAGGCATGATTGTTTTGAAATGTGAGGACATGAAATTTTAGAGGGGCTAGGGATTGGATGATATGGTTTGGCTGTGTTCCTACTCAAATGGGGCTCAGAACCTCTTGAATTGTAGTTCCCATAATCCCCACATGTCATGGGAGAGACCTAGTGGGAGGTAATTGAATAACGGGGGGTAGTTACCCTCCTGCTGCTGTTCTCATGATAATGAGTGAGTTATCATGAAATCTGATGGTTTTATAAGGGGCTTTTCTCCCTTTTGCTGGGCACTTCTCTTTTCTGCCGCCAAGTGAAGAAGGATGTATTTGCTTCCCCTTCTGCCATGATTGTGAGTTTCCTGAGCCCTCCCCAGCCATGCTGAACTCTAAGTCAATGAAACCTCTTTTCTTCATAAATTGCTCTGTATTTCTTTATAGCAGCATGAGAACGGACTAATACAGGTAAGAATCACTAAGAATGCCTTTTGTTTTAAAGACTGTAAAATGCAACTTGAATCAGGTTTAATAATAGGAGAAATCTCTTGGTTTATATATTTAATGTTCAGTGGTAAGGTGAGCTTCAGGTGAGACTTGATCTAATTGCTGAGTGATATGACTTGGTATATGAGTTGTTTCTGTATCTTTATATGATTTTCCACATTATAAACTTTATTCCGAAGTGAACTTTCCTCAGAGTTTCAAGATCCCTGTTAACAGCATCCAGGGTAGTATTAAATGCTTCATTATTCATTTTTGGTGGGACGGAGTATCTTTTATGGTAGTTACTGAAAGAGAAAGAGAGAGAGAGAGAGAGAGAGAGAGAGAAAGCTCCCTTCCAAGAATCCTCTAAAAATAAAACACTTGCCCACATTAAATTCATATCCACCATATGATCAAGGAGATAGGATGCACAGATGTGCTTGAGCCATTCAGCATCCTTTCTACAACACTGGAGCTAGACATGGGTCAGTCCTGCCAAAACCTGTGACCATGAGATTAGAGGGGAGGAGAAAATGAATCTGCAGAGATCTATTATGGTCTGTAACATGGTGTATTAGTCCGTTTTCACACTGCTGATAAAGACATACCTGAGACTGGGTAATTGATGAAGAAAAAGAGTTTTAATGGACTCACAGATCCATTTGGTGGGGGAGGCCTCACAATCATGGTGGAAGGCAAAAGCCGTATCTTACATGGTGGCAGACAAGAGAGAATGAGAACCAAGTGAAAGGGGTTTTTCCTTATAAAACTGTCAGATCTCGTGAGACTTATTCACTATCACAAGAACAGTATGGGGGAAACCACCTCCATGATTCAGTTATTTCCCACGAGGTCCCTCCCACAACATTTGGGAATTATGGGAGCTACAATTCAAGATGAGATTTAGGTGAGGACACAGCCGAATCATATTAGATGTCTAGGCTAGACTTCTTGCTGTTAAATGCAACATGTGATTGAAGTTGACAAGTTTTGAGGATTGGTCCCCTAGGAACATGATAAAGAAATTCTCCAACAGCCTAGGTAACTCTAGGACTCATTGGTATAATTAGATCTAGAAAAGAAATAATCCTAGAGAATGTGGTTATTTCTTCTCAGATGAATAAAAAAGGCAATTCTCAAAAGTGGACTATGCCTCAGAATTGCCAGATTCCCACACCCCACCCCAACAATTCCTGAATGAAAATATGCAGAGGTGGGTCTCAGAACCTGTATTTTTTAGGGAGCTCTGCAAATACTCTCATGTAGTCATGTGAGAGGCTTTGAGAACTAATATCTAAGGCTCACGCAAAGCCCACCTTTAATAATAAAATGTATCACCGCTCTGGCCTGTGGCATCAATACCAAGGGACAAGGTGGCCTGTGGTTTGGAAATTCAAGGTCCATCAGTGTGAAGAAAGAAAAAAAGTCGGTACCCCCTGGTGGCATACAGCTCTCCTCACAGATAAGAAATACAGATTTTGCTGGGAATTCATGATCCTCCCTGCCCTACCTCATTCTTTTTAGGTTGGTGGATAATAGTTTGACTCATGTCCCTTTCCAAGTAAGCTACACTTCAGAGCCAAAGAATTAGGAGTGAGTGGCAGTAGCCCTACACAGATAAGCCTGTATGTTGAAATGGGCCTCTTCCACTGTAGAACTCAAACTTTCCCACAGCTGTTCTCTGGAATTCTTACTATGTGTCAAACCCTGTTCTCAGGTTTTATATTATTAACTGATTTAATCCTCAAAACAACCCTCAGAGGTAGATGCTATTATTACCTCCATTTTAAAATGACGAGACTAAGGTAGGCAGAGGCCAAGTAACTTCACTGCATTGACCCAGCTAGTCAGCAGCAGAGTTGGTTCTAGGACTGCCATTATGGGTTTGTGTCAGGCAGAAGGACCCTGAGTTTAGAAATGACTTTGGTGACTTCAAATGTGTAGGCAATGTGCTCATTAAATGACACAGTATCTTAATTACTTCTGGACAACAGGGAGCTATCTTGAGATCATTTGGGCCATTAACACATGTCTTAGTCCATTTGGGCTGCTATAATAGTCTACCTGAGACTGTGTCATGTATAAACAACAGAAATTTATTTCTTATAGTTCTGGAGGCTAGTAAGTCCAAGATCAAGGTGCCAGCAGATTTCATGTCTGGTGAGGGCCTGTTCCTCGTAGATGGCGACTTCTAGCTGTGTCCTCACATGGTGGCAGGGCAAAGGGGCTCACAGGCTCCTTCAGGCCTCTTTTATAAGACCGCTAATCCCATTCATGAGGACTCTGTCCTCATGAACAAGTATCTCCCAAAGGCCCCACCTCTTAATACCACCACCTTGGGGGTTAAGATTTCAACATAGGAATTTTGGGGGTAGTGACTCCATTAAAACACAGGTGGGAGGGGACAGAATGACATTCCTAGCAAAGCTGTTTCTATCCTGATACACTGTGATTTGACAGTCCATGTAACCAAATTTGGCATTGTGAAGAGCCTTCTTCTTGACATTTTACGGTATTTCGGATAGAGTCATTTTATATGTTTCAGAGGAGAGGGTGCAGGAAATTTGAACGTTGGTATCCGACGGATTCAAACCAAAAGAAATAGGAACTGGCTTGCTAATGAGGCAATGACTTCCCACCACAGCATAAGGGGAGGTTTGTGAAGAAGCGGGTCATGTGAGGCAAAGCTTTGCTCATGCAAATTGATTCCTGGAGGGCTTCCAGGTCACAGAGGGCTGGGTGATTATGGCTACTGTTGGAATAGTTTTAGATAATTAATGGTAACCATTAGACACTGAAAGTTATTTGGCTTTTGGACATTTCTCCAGTGTGTGCTTATGGCATATTTCAATAATGTCCAAAATAAAATAGAACTCATTTAATTCAGGTTAGCTTGCTGAAGAATGCCATGTCTAATAGCTGTGACTTTCTTTGTGGAGTGATTTTGATAGAAGTCAACACTGTACTTTATTCCATGCATTAAGGTGGATGGTACTTTGAGTTTCTAATCTAGGAACTGATTAATCAATTGATTGGTTGATTGATTGATTGATTCATTCACCTCACCTATTTATTGCGCAAGGGAAAAAGATATCGGTGAGTGAAACTGGCTTGGATAGTTTAACTTCACCAGAAATCTCTAGCAGGTCACGATCAAGAAATCATTGATATCAACATCTGACATTGTTCTGAATGACTGGGCCAGAAGACTTTTTAATATAGTCTTAGAGGAACAATGATCATTTATCACCATAAAACAATCCAGCTTTGCTTTTACTAGCCAGATGTCATACTTCTTTATTTTTCTTAAGCATAATCTTTCTCTTTATTTTCATAATTGAATCCACTCATAAACATTTATGGCCTTTTCCATTTAGTTGCCTGTCCTAAAACAGCTTCTGCAAAGATAGCCCTGCATCTTTGAGTATAGTAAGGCAACCAAGTTACCATTAGTGACTGTTACATTAATAGCTACCATTTAGTAGTTACACTAAAGGCACATAAAATGCTTCTCAAACATTACCTAACCTAATTCTCACTATAGCCCTGAGTTAGACATTCTTATTTCTATGTAAAAAATGAAGCACCCAGGGTTTAGAGTTTAAATAACTTGCTTAAAGTCTTCCTGATGAAAGTGGAAGTGTGGAAGTTTGAAATACAGGCCTCTGTGGCTCCAAAGTCTTTGTCCTTCAAACTGTACTGGAATTTTACCACACAGAATAAGTACTTTGAAATTCATTTCATTTTGTCTCCTTTTAAGGTAACAGCCATTTTATTTCTTCTGGCTGACTTTCTGCAATGATTTTCCAGTGCAATGACTCATTGATAAATCTCTCCTTTGGAATTCTTTCTTTGTAGATGTTGAATCTCTGGGCAGCGGCCTCCTGGCCCCCCCTTTTTTTTTTGTATTCAAGAGCAGAGACATAGTCTCTTCCCTTATGTCTCCACCTCCCTCAGCACTTTCACTGCTCATCTTCCCTGTCAAATTCTCATTCTCCTTACTGATTTATCACCTCTCTCCCTTATTTCTGTATGGCTGGAAAGAAATGTGCTAAGGAGACATTTTTATAAATCGGAAAAAAAAATTTTTGGATATGAATAGGTGAAGAGTTGGTAGGGGAATATATCCATATGTATAGTCTAGCTGCCTGTAGAAAATCCAGGTATGTTTACTGTCTTGCATGTTTTCAATGCTCATGGACATGTGTCAGAACTAGGCATTGTTTTTTTATATTATCCAGATTTAAATGCTGCATAGGAATTCAAGAACCAGGTGGAGACTGAGTTAAGTCATTGGATGCAAGAAATAGTTTCCATCCATTTAGTCTTTGCACTTGTTGTTGAAGATATGTACTTGAGAATATTGTATAACTTACAGGCCCAAATAATATTCTAAAGATAGGAAACTTGGTGGTACATGACATCTAAATGCACAGGATAAAGGCGATGTAAGTAAAACCACTCAACAGCTGCTACAAGTGTGCTGCTATAAAAAAGCTCTGTTACAAGATGTCATTAGAATGCAGGGCTCATCCCAAGTAACATATATCATCACGCCTCTTGTCGTCGGGTTTCTTTCTTTTCTTTCCTCATGCTAGATGAGTGTAAATAATTTCATTCCTGTTTTTTATATAAATAAACTCTAAAACAAAACTTGGTTCTGAGACCAGAGAGGAGCCAGTTAGACTCCAGCTCTCCTTTTTATTGTGAAATAATGACATTTTTGGGCTATGACATTTCAACAATGTTTTAGGAATACTTATTGCTTAATTGGAACATACTAAATAGATGAGGAAGCTCTGGGAGAGATATTTCTGTACACATTCTTTTAGCTGATATGCATTGAATTGGCACACCCCATCTCCTCTGCTTACGATGTGGACATTAGCTTCTCTCTCTTCTAAATCTCCCATTCATGGCTTCCTGTTTGGCCCCACTCTTGCTGCCCTGGTCTCTCATTATCACAGTCTCAACAGTCACTTAACTCTACCCTTGCCCCGAGTCAGGCTCATCTTCAACCCATCTTCCCTAAGATTTCTGGAGTGATCTTGCCATAGGCAAATGTAATGTCACTCTCACTTTAAAAAGGGCAGTGGCAATCTAAAGTCTACTATATAAAATTTAAAATCTGTAACAGAACATACAAAGTACTTTATAATCAAGCCCCAGTTTAATTTTTCACATCTTATCACCACCTTCTCACCACATTATACATCCTGTATTTTAGCCAAAAGAGAGCACTGGACATTTCCTGAATGTGCCACATTTCCTCACTCCTGTTGGTTTGGGTACTTGCTATTCTCCATGTAATGACAGTTTTCTCCATTGTCAGGTTGGGGAGATGTTCATTATTTATATCTTGTTTCCAGTGTCAACTGCTCTCTGAAATCTGCCATGTTAGCCCCTGGAGAATTAGGTGGTGACTTGTATAGCATCTACTTTTGTGTTCATCTCCTCTAATGTTGATTGGATAAGTTTGTTTATTCATGTGACTATAAATTCCTTGAGGATGGAGTTTGGATTCTCTCACATTTGAATCCACAAAACCTTTTTTTTTTTAATGGGAAACTGTTGGTGCCTTTTTAATAAGTTGTGGTGAGGAGAGTTCAAATTACCACATAACAGAATTTGTTTAGTGAATTAACACAGTCTGTAGTTAGCATATCATATAGCAGTATTATTCAGTTAAGGAAAAATACAGTTGAAACACATTACATTTTAATTCCCTGTGAGTAAAGTGATAAGTAAATGTCAAATCATCATTGGGAGAACATAAAAATAGTCAAGCATAATGAACCTACAGAAAGATAATTATCTCCAAATTTAGGAAGCACATTGACCTACCTAGTCACCTCTTTCAGCACAGTGTCTGTAACATAAAAGGTACTCAATACATATTTTCTAAATGAAAATAATAATTTTGAACTCATCTGAAAAGTAAAATAAACTTAATTCAGCTTGCGTATGATGTTACAATACTATGGTAAGTACAGAGTTTGAAGTAACTCATGCCTTCCCAAACACAAACATGAAAATACCTGTCATGTATACATGCTGGCCTCTATGCTTCAACTCAGAAGGCAAAGGCACATAATGGCGATTTGTCCGCCATTTAGTAATACCAATATTGATCAGAGGGTTCCCATAGCAAAAATCCTAAAGCTTCCTTTTTAAGTTCTCCATCAAACTTTCTTCCAAGGAGTTTATGTATTGGTGATTGCTGCCTAATTCAATTATCTTATTAGCAATTTCAGAATAATGATTTTTTAAAATTCTGTCATTTATTTTAAATTTATTAGTTGGAATTATTTTAAAAGTAAGAAAACAAGAATCTTTTGCTGATCAAATGTGGTTATTTAGTTATCTTTATGTACAGTTCATACAGGAAAGGCAAAACTTATTGCCAAATTTCAGAGTAAAGAACTGGTACCCTAGTTACTTTCAAGGGCGTTCAGCAATATATTAATATACGTGCTTTTGAGTTTATTACCATTATTTAGTATCATGCATTATCCTTCTGGATTAGGATTAATAAAACATTGTCCTTTGTCCTTCAAGATTCCTAAAACAATGTTGAAAAGTCATAGCCTAAAAATGTCATTATTTCACAATCAAAAAGAGAATTGGAGTCTAACTGGCTCTTCTCTTGTCTCGGAACCAAGTTTTGTTTCAGAGCTGACTTATATAAACATAGGAATGAGATTATTTACGCTCATCGAGCATGAGGAAAGAAAAGAAAGTACCACCATCCATTCATTCTGGCCATAAAAATGCTCTGTCTCTGATTCATGTCACCCCTTTAATATCAAGGCATTGTGTAATAATCTTCAACACAAGTCTGTGATTGATTTCTTATATCAATCAGCTTCTCAACTTCAGCAAGTAAAAACCAATTATCTTAACAGCTGGCACCAAAATTCCTCCGAGGGAGAGATCAATCTTTGCTTGGGAAACTATCTTGATAAATTGCTTGGAATAGAAGAGGACACAGAAGGGGTGGAAGAGAGAAGAGAAAAAGAAGCTGGGTAATATGATGAGAACCTGGAGCCCTAGTGAATAAAATTAGCTGAGGGAGTTTTTTTCTTGTTAAAAAGAACAGGGATATCTAATGTTAAATATTACATTGTTTGTGGTAGAAATTATTGCCACTTCTCCCAAAACTCCAGTAACACATACTATATAACATACTTGAAAACCTGATATAAGGGAATAAAATGTTTAATGTATGTTAGGAGAGGGAAAACCAAGAAAAGAGGTCGAGTTCCTTATCTGTGCCAATCTGATGTAAACAGAGGCCATACAAGTGGAAGAGTAAGATGGTAAGTTGGATTAATCAAGCAGAGAAAGGAGTTGAAAGCCTCAACTGGGTCTGCAAACTGAAGCCTTCTCTAAATTCTCAGAAATTCTGGAAGAAAATGTTGGAAATTCCTCAGGAAATGGAAAGGTGGGTTGAGCCAATCATTTCCAAACCTTAGGACACAAGCTAACACAACGAATATAAAGAAATTGTATGAAATATATCTCAAATGCTTACAGTAGCAAGTACTGAGTGTCCTTTTTACCCTTTTCTGGCATAGGTTAAAACTTCTCCCTCTGCTTCTGCTTTGGTAATGGTATCCTTAGTTATTCCTTTGCTTCTTAGCTCTGAGTTCAGTAATCTATCTCCACTTGGAACTTGATGCTACCTTGCCTGCCAGGCCTCTGGATCATGTCAATTTTCATTTGGAAAAGAGGCTTCTATCTAACCATGCATGGAGTCTCAGAGTTTAAGCTCAGGCTTTTATGCTTTTTACAGGATGCTTCTCAAAAGATGGACCAGTTCACTGCCTTGATTCTTACCCACCTGCTGGCTGATCTGACTATTCCAGGAGCAGCGAGTTTGAAGTCCTCTTTTGTATTCATCTTATTCCCACTTTTAAGTCTTTTGCAAGCATGTGCTTCATGTCTGAAATTTCCTTTCATTCTTTCTCTTTTCCCAAGTAATCTATAAAAATTATTAAAATAATGAAGGTTAATATTTTCTGTAATACATTTGAAGAGATTATTTATGTAAAACATATTCTCACTGTATTAGCTATCTATTGCTACACAACAAATTTGTGAAGAGAGGTATGTTTTCTTGTTTGTGATGAAAGATAGGAGATATAAATGTATATTTGTCTGCTGCTGACAAAGACATACTGGAAACAAAACTGGTAATATAGGAGAGAGAGAGTGAAGAGTTCTGGAGCTATGTCCTTCAAAGACTGGATCTGCTGCACAAGAGGAGACATCTTTTAAGTAGGAGCATGGGTAGTTCACCTATAATAGAAAGTGGGAACACATAGCATCCTCTACAGATGTTGGTAACTGGAGAGGTCTGGTGGTGGAAATCTGGTGGGAGATGGGAAGATAATGCATTCAAGTTCTCTTATAATTGCTTCAGTTTTCCTAGTGAAGTAAACAAAGTCATCAGTTGAGAGTGAGGATGTGGGTGGATGCGCTGAAATATTTGAAAGGAATGTGATAGTTATCTGTGTGTAGGAGAACAAATGGCCTAGGGAACTATAGTATATTTGCCGGGCACCATTAAGGACCCATTTAAGTTTAAAGTGAGATCATTCAGCCATATTAAATCGTCCAGGTTTAGGTTTGGAGTAGGCAGAAAATTGGATTTTTCCAGGCTTGTGATTTGGTCAAACACCCAAAACAAAGTGACAGTGAGGCAGGGGAATTGAAGGCATGTGCAAGAGAGTGAATTAAATGATTAACCATAAAATTTAAGATAATCCAGGAGGGAGATAAGCTGTCTGAGGATTGAGGGAAAGAGAAAAGATCGTAGAAACAATGCATTGGATTCCAGGTTGGGTGAAGGCATTATTTGAGTTGGAGTACTAGAGAGAGTACCCCCAACATGGTAGTCAAGAAGTAAGATACATAAAGTAAAGATCATGGAGGGGTTGAAATTGTTAGCAAGGTGGCCATTAGCATTAATGGCTGAGGTAAGGTGGAAGGTAAGGTCACGGAGGAGAGAAGTTCATCCATGTAGATATAGATATTGACAAGAATTAAGGCAATAGGACTATTGGATAGAGTAACAATGAACCACATGTTTAAACTCCATAAGAAATGAGTGGGTGATTGGGAGGACAATAATTACAACAATAATGAAGGAGCAGTGAGTACTAAAATCCAATGACATGAGCTTTAAAAGACAAAGACCTAAGTTGGAGAACATAAGAAGGAATTTTAAAAATCATTTTTTATCCTTAGAGGTATTCAAGAGGCATTCATAAATCAAGAATAGGGTAATATAAAAAGAGAACAATCTAAGAATAAAAAACACTATGTAGAAATTAAAAGTATCATTATAAAATAAAATCCAATAGATGGGCTGAACCATAAAATGGGCATATATTAAGAACAAATTAATGGTCTGGAAAATAAAGGTGAGAATATTGGCCATGATACAGAACAAAATTAGAAAGGTACGATATCTGAAAGAGAAGTTGAGAAACATGGTAGGATGAATTGAGAGCCCCAAGATTTTCTGAAAGGAGGGGATTGATAACTTAAATCAGTAATAGAAGACAATCTCCAAGTACTAAGAGCTGATTCCTCATATTAAAAGACCTAGCAAGTACTGAACATGCTAAATGAAAAAAGACGACTACCTAGGCACTGTGTGATAATATTGGAATGCCAAGGACAAAGCAAAAATTCAAATAGCTTCTTGAAAGGAAAAAACCATTACCTGCTAAGGAATGAGAAACAGATTAGCATCAGACTTTCTTTTCTAATTAACCACCCTGAATGCAAGAAGAAAACTTGAGCAATATTTTCAAATTTTTGAATGAACATATATTTTATTGTGGTAAAAAACACATAATATTAAATTTACCATTTTCACTGTTTTTATGTGTACAATTCAGTAGTGTTAGATATATTCACGATGTTGTGCAACAGGTCTCTAGAATGTTTTCATCTTGCAAAACTGAAACTCGATGCTCATTAAACACTAATTGTCTCTCCCTCTCCCCCAGCCTTTGGCAACCACCTTTCTACTTTCTGTTTCTATAATTTTGACTACTTTAGGTACATCATCTGAGTAGACTCATACGTTGGTTGCCCTTTCATGACTGACTTATTTCAGTTAGCATAATGTCCTTGAGGTTTATCCATGTCACATGTGACAGGATTTCCTTCTTTCTGAAGCTGCATAATATTCCTTGAGTGAAAATAATTTTTAATTCAGATGTCTATGCTTAGCCTAACTATAGTCCAAATATGAGGGCAAAATTAAATCATTTTCAGGCATAAGGCCTTATTCAAGCAGCCTACAGACCCTGAAGGATGTTTTGCAAAAAGAGGAAGGTATGGAATACAAAAACTTCTAGTGAGTAAAATTTGGTAAAACTTTTAGTTGTCTAAATAATTGCCAATGCATAATACAAAATATATTTATTTTTAAGTAAATTATTAGATAATTACATCATGTGGTGGGGCAAATAAAATTAGAGAATGCTAAGGTTTTTCCCCTTGTCCAGCAAGAGGATGCAGACATTAATTCATTTTACGTGTGTTTGAAATATATAAGTTGAAATTGTGACCTACACATGTAAGAGTAATCATTAAATAATAAAAAAAGATTCTATAACTTCTAAATAGAGGAGAAGAAATAAAATAGAACATTAATAACCCAAAAGTCCAACAGAAGAAAGAAAAGCAAAAGAGAGAACAAGAAAATGTATTTCATAGAAAACACAAGCTAGGAAGTAGGAGTAAGGACTAATATGGAATTAATTGTGAAATGTGTTATAATAAAAATGGGTGATAATTCTTAATATTATTTAATTAGATTTGTTAATGTGGTGTTTATTAATGGGGTAAATTCCTCTATGAATGGAGATTTTTCTGATTGGATAAGAAATACCTTGGCATGGGTTAGAGACAACACTAAACAAAATGGCACAGGAAGACTGAAAAAAAAAAGCATATGCAAAGCAATATTAACAAAACTAAAGTACGTGTAGCAACACTAGATAAGAAAGTAGAATTTAGGCCCCAAATTTGACAAACAAAAGGGTTATTGTATATTAAAATATGAACATCTCTCTGAGAATATATAATAGCTGTGAAGCTGTAGACATTATTATAGCTTTTGGAATCATGAAGAAAATATTTGTTAGAAATACAAGGAGAGAGTAACTTCTAAAATCACAATTGGAAATTTAATATACCTTTTTTCAGAATGTGAAAGATCAGGGCACAGAAAAGGGGTAAATACGTAAGATTTCAATAACAATCGGCAAGTTTGATGTAATACGTGTTTATTTCTATTTCTTTATTTACTTCTATCTTTGTAACCCACATACAGAAAATACACATCTTTTTTGAACCTTCAAAACAAATATATCAACAATTAATAGAGTTCCTCCCCTATACATAATCTCAAAATATTTCAAAAAACAGAAATAGTTCAGGCTGTGTACTCTACTCCAATGCCATAAAATTAGAAATTAACAACAGAAAGATAGAGAAAAAAATCTCTAATAATTGAAAACAACAATTGCTTTTGAAGAGGGGTGTGAATAATCGCTTTTGAAGAGAGTAGAATTTATTGGTTAAGCGGGAGGTAAAATGAGATTTTCATTTTTAAAAAATGCATAACTCTCTATGCAATATTACCCTTGTAATTAAAATATAAAAATCTATAAAAGAAAAATAAATTAGCAACTTTTCCTTCAGTGAACCAATAGAACTTCAAATGTTATCTTTGTCTTCTATCCTCATAATATTCCTGTGAATATCGTAGAGGTAGGCATTATTCCAATTTGACACAATAAGAAACTGAGGTATAGCTACAAAGCTGGTTAAAAGGTTAAGTGTCTGAATCAACATTCCCTTCTGGGGGTTTATAGGATAGGCCTACTTTTCCTGTAGATATTGTTTTACAAAAATACATAAGCAAGAACATAAATATTTGCTTATGCAAATAAGTCAGAATCATGCTATAAGGACAATGATATAACCAAATGTTTTTCTACTTAAAATGTAACTGACTCTAATACTGTGAGCTGGAATTTAGTTTTTTCAACCTTTTTATTTGCTGAGGGTAAATTCTAGCTGCTGATTGAGGCAGTAGAGTTCACCATGTGCCTCGTTCTCTGAGAGGTTAATACAAGGAGACTCATCATTATGATTCTTATTATGAGGTACAAGACATTCCTTAGAAGGAACAAGACATTTCCATGTTTGGGAAAGTTTATGAACCCTTATTTTGACAAAAAAAAAATCTTTAAAAAATAGATGTCTTAAGTGTTAAAGAATATATACAATGTTTTTCTTTAAATTACAGAATACACGAAACAATGAACGCTACGTTTTATTATTCAAAACCAAAGCACACAACCTGTTAGGAAATGAATGGGACAGTTACTTTTCAACATTTTTCTCTAGTACCCCTCTTTAGTTGCATGGAGACCTCCTACAGTGTTCAGAATTCCGACTCCCCTCTCTTTCCTTGATTTCTCAATAGAAACCTTAAATTCCTTTTCGTTCTACTCTACAGAGCATTTCATCTCTTATCATTCTACCACTCCCAATTTTTCAAACCCAAACCCAACATGCGGCTAAGTTAAATAAAGCATCCTCTGGTAACAGGACCTATTGTCCTTGGAAAGAGCTGAGATTATGAATAATTTGTATTGGCAGCTTGTTTTCCTAGTGGCTCAAAAAGGTAAGGCACTTTTCTCAAGGACAGATTAATATGAGAAAGATCCTGGGAACTCTCATTTGAGAAGCAATAAAATTTAAATAGCATAGTTTACATTTCCAAATACCCCTGTGATATGTTCTTGAAACATTACTTCTTTCCTCAAAGCAATCAAGAAACTCCAGGGAGAGCAGCAACATCAATTCTAGAAGGAAAATATTTGCTTCATGTGTGAGTTCAGCTATCAGGAATTAAAATTAAACTAATTTAGTAAACATCATTTTTATACAACCAAATCTTTTTTATATGCTTGGCACACTGTAAAATAAAGGAGAAAGTTCTCACTCTATATGAAACTTAAAGTTGACGCAATCACCTCTGTTTCTTTGTTTCAACACTTCGGCTGTATATAAATTAGTCATGTGACAACCAAGCTGAAAATGTGACTCTCAGCCTATGCTAACATCTGCCTTAAACACATTTGCCTTTTCAGTAGTAAATGGATTTTGGAAGTCTGAGATATTTTCAAGTACATTCTTGGGTTTTTAAAATTTATTACCAGAAAATCCTTGCTGAGAATCATGTCAGGACACATTGGTGCTGTTCCACAGAAGTTCTGTTTGTACTGGTAAGTTCCTTCTTAAATTCAGAATAGACTCCTCTATTAAGGTACCTGTGTTTGGTGGCAAAGGGGCATTTTACAGGCTTAGCAGAAGGAAACCAAATTTGCAAGAAAGAAGATTTAAAGTCATCACACTCGTCAACTGCCCGATAAGATCCAACAATAAACTTTAGGCAGAGCTATGAATGAGTACTGGCAAAGTGTTAAAGCCCAAGCAAGAATAATTAACACAGAGCAGCATTTCTTTAACACCCAATTGAACCTAACACCAATCAAAATGTTCTGTGTTTAGATTATTTTGCAGTCATGAAAATTTGCCTTTAAAGACTCAGATAATTTCTGATTGCTCTCTTTGAATTGCATTATTTTCACCATTTGTTCCTGCTGTATGATTCAACTTACTGATACAGCATTATGATTTTCCCCTCTTTCCTCTCCCCATCTTTTTGTTTGTTTGTTTTACAACTGCTCCATCTATGTGTTTTCTAGCTGTTCATTTCGCCCTTTTCTCCCTTGGTTTGTTTCGTTGTTGTCCCTTTATTTAATTCAAAGGGTAAAATTGTTAGAGTTTGGGGTGACATCCCTTATCTGCCTTCCTGGGGCTTGTTTGGGAATTACTTTCTCATTCATTCTCAGTTTAAAATGTGATTTCTTAGCATTGCCAGTGTAAATCCACAGCTTTGGTGAAATCAGAAGGTTCATTTGAGGGACCAGCCTGGTTCTATGATCACAAATGGATCATAGAGTGCTTGGAGTCATGATTCCAATAGGCCCCAGAAACTTAGGTGCCATTTAAGAGAGAACATCTTCCTGTTTCCCAGCTGTCCCAGCCCTTGGCAATTCCAGATTCATGGGGTTTCTTTCAAGAAGCACCTGTTTGCATTGTAGCCTGAATTTGCAGCAAATTATTTCTACACAGTTGGAAATAACATCAAATTGGCTCTTTTACCAGGCATGCTGGACGGGCGCATTTGGGTTTCGTAGATGTTTGTGTGTTCTTGTAGTGTGAAAATGCCTTTATTTAAAACAAATACATTTTCCAGCTCATTATCCCACAGTGTGAAGCCCAATTCTGTTAAAAATAATTACAATGGCTGAATTATTTTGCTGAGAAAAACAGGTATCCACATGCCACTCTGAATCCAAACTTTTGTTTCCAACAGGCTTTTGATGCATCATCTCAGGGTATTGTAGTTTGAAGTTTTCAGGCATATTTCTCCGAGGTTATACTGATCTGGTGATGAAATATTCTTGCACATACTTGGAATAAGTATATTTCGCATTCTTCTTAGATTACATGGAAAGGAAGGGAGCTTGTTAATTCCATTTTTCTTTCATTTTTATTTCTTAAAATTATTGAAACTCATTAAGTACTGTAGTCCTGTTGGAAGGAAAATAAGGGGTTGATTTTATGATTGGCTATGTGTACATTAAAATGTTGAATTTGCTTTGGGAAAATGAAGCAAATTCCTCAGTAAAAATTTGAGGAAGGTAGAACCAAGATGCAGAAATTCCAGTTCTCAAACAAAACCTGAGATCTTCAGGTCCATGAACCTCTGCCTACTTCAAACTGACCAGCTTCTAAACTCTTTGTCCATATTTATTATTGTCAGTACGACAGAAGGCATATTTGCATGGCTTATTCTTTTCTCCATCTTTAATTTGAAGGGAATTAGTTCTGGGTGGATGAGGGAGATGGTGAGGAAGAAAGAATTGAATGCTGTGTTCTCCAGAAATTATTTTCAGTGTCTGAACCTTCATGTTATTCAAGTAAATAGAGTTGATCATTAATTCTCAATACACTTTCTAAGGTTAAAGCAGTCATGTTATCCAGGGAGACTGGAAAATTCCTCCAGGCTAATACAATTTTTGCAGTAACTATTTTGGTGTGCGACAAAATTTGGACTATGAGTGCATTAGCTTTCTAAAGAGGACACAAGACAGAGAGACGTTCTAATCCCTATAAGTACATTTTCCTGGCCCTCAAAGCTGCTCCTTGAATTGTATTGTGAGAAGTTGGGAAATGCTGCCTTCTCCATTCTTCCTATTCGTGACTGACACTGCACTTTAATATACTAAAAGTTCTAAAAAGTTCTGCAATGAAGTAACTTGTTTAACTTTATTTAACTCAAGTTTCCCACACTTAAATGATCACGGGGCTCTTTATATGCGACATTTATTAACATTCTGCAGCAGTTCCGCAGGAAGAATACTATTTTCTGCATAAAGAGCTTTCCAAGAAAGATTTCCAGAATAGTCTTCTAATGTATGGGTTATGGTTGGTAAGAAATATTAGATGCATGGATATTGCCAAAATATTCTAAAGCCATGGAAGAAGTGTGAAGGCCCAGGATATAAGGAAGATGTAGCAGCAAGTACAAGAAACATGTAATTCAGTCTCAAATTGGGTTTAGGCTTTTCTGGCAGAGCTATCAATCTAATTTATTTAAAAATGCTTACAATTTGTTCTCAAGAATATAAGCTGATGTTTACAGAAACTATTATACATGTGCAACAGGGCTAAAGAGTAAGAGACTGGTTAAGTGTTGATGGAAGTTCAATTTTAGAAATAAATAGTCCAAAATTTATATTATAAAACATCTAGGTTATTTTTTAAAGCCTGTGTAATAGGAATGTTTGCATTTTCTCTCCACTCGCAAGCCCCTGCCCTTTTGCATGTTTAAAAGGCAAATCTAGATCATCCCTTATGTACCTGGTATAATGGTAAGGGTGGTTAGGAGATAAGAAGAATAGAAGGCACGACCCTTGCCTTTGAGCAGTCATTCAGAAAAGACTCCAGGTAGGGTTCTTACAGTGATGGATGAGTAGACTGGTTATGTAGAGCAATGAGTAGACTGGTTATGTAGAGCAAAAGGGTGGAAGGTTCAATGGAACAAACAGTGGAAGGAGAAATTGGCCTGGTCTCTTCATGTGGTTAGCTAGCATCAGGGAGCCGAAATAGCTCAGGTTGCCTTGCATCAAATGGATAACAGTTCTTAGCTGGATGTTGGCTCGCTTAAAGGAGTATGGCCTCTATCGGCATCCTGGGCCCTTTTTTCTTTGTTGCTTATTCCTAGGTTAGAAATGTTTAAGGACAAGCATTTTGTTTATGTCTTTGAGGAAACAATCGTTTATGAAAGTGGACTGGCACGGGAAAACTCAACAAGAAATCTGAAACTTGTTCCTCTGATGTATGTGAGGACAACTTTATGCAAGATGATTGATAAAAGCATTTTCCAGTGGGGTCATAGTTATGTTAATGCAAGTTCTTTTTCAAATGGTATTTGTGTGCTCTAAAGGGGGATCATACTCCCATGTATCGAAGGATGGAAAATATATTAGACCATGGCTAGAAACCTAGATAGACCTAGAAACCAGGTTCCTGCTGGAAAGTTGATAACATTTTCCCAGGTCTGGAAAGGACAGGAAGAAAAAGCATATTTTCCATTTTTCTAAATACATAAAACCAGTCTTTTAATTCACTTTTGGGAAATTTAACTGGTTTAGGAAAAGGCATAGGGGGAGTAAAGACCTGGAGGAAAAGGTAAGGAAGAGTCAGACTCATCCGTGACTCTTTCCTCTTGATGGCAGGTATCAGTTTTGATAGCCTTGATCACTTCTCACCTTCCTCTTCCAGGGTAGAAAAGAGACACAATCAGGTATTTCCTAGTGACCGTTAGACTTGAAAGATCAGAAAACCTGCACATTAAGGAATATTATTTCTGGTGAAAGATTAACAAAACATTGCACTTATGACTCTCTGCTATGTACAATCCTTGTTTTTTACATACTTGTTAATGAGGGATTTTACCGTGGGCTACAGTTAGTTAACCAATTAACTGGCAATTTCTCTCTGAGAATTAAGTAGGGCTTTGCAGTCCGAAGATAGAAAAGCCCCAAGAAGAGGAAATGAATAATTTAATTTCTATTAGAATTAGAAAGGCTTTGAACATTTTTCTGGTTGTCTTCTGGGATTTTGATAGGTCTTTTCAAGCCTTATCCAATCCTTGTTTTGCTGCCATGCCTAGATTACTCTCTGATTATAGCAATGTAAGTGCTGTTTAAATGAGGCAAGAAAGTTTTGTTTAATGTTAAAACCATCATGTCTCTTCTTATGAGTATAGAACCAGTACTTTAAACTCCAGCTGATACAGGATGTATGACAGTGTAATTATTCAAAGGGAATTTTAAATTGGTATGTAGGTACATTTGAAACACAAACCTGAAAAATTGCCCTTCAAAAATACATTGCCCAGAAGCATGGAATTCTACATTGTCACTTTACCAAGATATCTAAAGCTCATACAACAAAAATACATGGACAAATAGGAATATTAACAGTTCAGTTGTGTTAACTAGAGTCACTGAACCGCCTTACTCTCTATATTATAAAAACTAAGACTCATTTTAAGACATAAAATGTGTAAGCAAGCATATGTATTTATAGTCAGTGTCAGTGGTGGGGATTATTTAAAAATTAGCCTAAATCCTGAAGTTATTTGTCTCTAGAGTCAAGTTTGCAGCCCAAGGGGCACAAAGACTGGGGCGTAGTCACTGGGGCAAGGAGGCAACTGAGCAGCCTCTAAAGTATGGCCTGACCTCTGGAAATTGGCCAATGATTGATTGAAGAAGGTTTTGACTCAGTTCTTGCCCTTGAGGTGCCAATTACAAGGCACCCTAGGCGTCATGACACAGAAGAAAGCATAGGGCACTATCATAGCTCCTTGGGCATCCAGCTCAGGTTTGAGGGTTCAGCTAAAACTCCATAGAGAATGATGTCATTCCATGAAGTAGAAAATACATAACAGGGTGATTATTCTCTAAGTGCAAAACAACTAAATGCCACATAAAGAACAAGGTACTTTGTAGCACAATAATATTAAAACTTTACATGTGTGTAATGTATCTAGTTTAATAATACTTCTACAAGCGTTAGCTCATACCAGTGGGATGTTGTCTATTTGACTTTTTCCCAATCCTCTCTTTTCCAGATACATGGTAGGATTATGCTTACCTAATCCCTTGAACTAAGTGTAATCATGAGATTTGCCTTGACCACAGACATGTGAACAGAAGTCATGTGTGTCACTTCTGGGCTGATGTTTTAAAATCCTGTTCTCAAATCACTGTGTCTTTTCCCCTGTTGTGAAGATACAAGAAGCCTGTGTCTGGATGAAATACTCCTCAACTGTGTCTTGAGGGACTGTGAGAAGCAGAGTCATGCTGTCATCCTGTAATGGACATGTAGCGTGAAATATTTTGCTGTCTCAAGCCACTGATTTTTTTTCAGCAGTATAATCTTATCTATTCTGGCCAATACAAATACCCATTCATAACTGGTCCATTAAACTTTCATGGTACCTATAAAGGAAATGAATGCTGAGTAAAATGCAGAAGTTTCTAATTTTTTTGTGCCTGGTGTCTATTACAGTGGTTCAAAGGCCTTTTTTTGGGGTTTCTTTTCTTCCTGATTATTGACTGCCAAAAAGCTGAGTTTTGGCTCAGTCATCTGTTTCTGTAAAAGGAATAGCCATTGTCTGCAGATACAATCGAAATGAGCCAGAACCACAAGAGGCATTTAAGTAATAATAATTCAAGTGCATATGTTATTTGTCCTAGAATGAGAAGCCCATAATTCCAAACACATTTTAACAGACCTAAGGTCACCTTTTAAAGTTATAGTTTAAAATAACCCAGTAACCGATTTATATCAATATTTTTACTCTCTAGGTGAGTAAAACACACAGTTTGCTTTTCCTATCATGATTCGTGACAGCACTGCCTTCCCAGTCAGCAGGCTTAATTCTCTCCTGCTGAGACTGGTTCTCCTCATGGTACAGGCAATGGCCAAGGCTTGCTGTGTCCTGCTCCAGAGTCCCTCTCATTTCCATCCCGGTCTTCCCACTGCATTGCACTGATGCTCTATCCATCACTTTCTGCATTACTCTGTCCTTCAGCCTCCAATTTCTCAGGCTGTGATTTATACTACATGTTGCTATCAGTTTATTTTCTAAATCAGATCTGGATTTTCAGTTAAAAATGAGAAACTAGGCTTCAGATTCTGATAAATTTTTAACATCTCACTTATTATCACTTTCTGGGCTCATTCTCCCCTTATCTGCTGACATTAGCATTTGAGCTTCTTGTTCTCATCACATACATGAGTTCAGTTAAAAATTTAAGCTTATATAGGAAGACATTTATTACATTGCACTGTAAGAGAGAGATTTTCTTTCTTTCTTGTACTGGCATGTACCATAAAACAAAAAGGACAGCCTAAAATTTAGGTCAGATTACATTTGTCTTTTTCTTGAAAAACAAACAAACAAAACTCAAAAAAAAAAGTATTGCCTTCCTTGTTCCCACAGAAGAAAGGAGTTCAAGGATATCTAAGTTTACTTCTAACTTCACCTACTGTTTTGTCCTTCAAGGTAGAAACGGTTACCATTAATTAGTATATTTAGTATATCAACAAAATTAATGATTTTAGAATTGATTTGATGAATGAATTATTTATCATAATGACTAACATTGGGTATACGAGAGCCTTGGGTTATTTGATACATTTGCTGAAGTTTTGAGGTACCTTTAATAAGATAGAACAAATATCTTCAATTGAAAAAGAACAATAACCCCAGTGGGACTGAGCTAGTCATTTCAGCACTGAACCTCATCTGTCAATTTAGTGGAGAGTTGAAACAAAGTGTCTTGTAGAATAACTTCTTTCAAAATAGTGAAGCCCAACAGTCTCTCAATTACCACCAAACAAAAAACGTGGAAGAAACAGAACAAAAATAAGACAATGGAAAAGGGATTTTAAATAACAATGGTAGAGCTGCTAAATTACTCAGTACGTACTATAAATCCAGCATTTGCAGAACATGCCACATCCATTTTAAGTGAGTCTCTGATCTATACTTGTTCATGATCAAACTAGTAATATAAACAAGGACTATACAGACAGAATACTGTTGTTTGGGGAATGCTGGGAAAAGTATCTTAGAAAAGGTGAGACTGAACTAGTCTTTGGTTTGAAAATGAAACAGCAATAAAAAAATACTAAGGCAGGAATGAAGGTATAATGGAGAAGCTGTCTGGTTAAAATTCATGTTGTTAGAGAAGGGGTTTGAGGTGAGGCTGGGTAGCTAGGTCAAACTAGAACTGAAGAGCCTTAAATAGCAAACTGAGATGTTTGAACTCCATACTCGGGGACAGTGCTTCTCTACTGGGGCCAGAGGCGAGAGGGGATATCCAAACATCTAAAAGAGCTTCTCAAAATGTCACTTTCCTACTCCGCTCTGTCATGCCCCATCCTCAAGGTGCAGAGTGTTCCTGCTGGAGTGAGCTGTTGTTAGTCAAAGAGTGCCTAAATTAGTTTTGGCAAGGACAAATAATTGAAAACCACTGCTGTAGGCAATTAGGAGCATTGGAAGTTCATGAGTAGAGGAGTTTATGCCAAATAGTTAATGAGACAATGAGCTTTACACAGTGTCCCAAATCCCTCTTGAACATCTCTCTGACATCACTAAAGAAAAATTTGACAGATGGAACTAATAGAGACCCTGTTTGTCTCTTTGTTTACTATTATTGAAATCATTCCAATTTCTCCATAGAACTGATGTTTACAGGTTATTTTGTTTTAATAAACAGAAATTGACCCTCCCTGTTGTAAAGCTGGAAATTTACTTTTGTCTTATCTGAATTCCTTTCTCAGTAAATCTACCTTTAGCGCCCCTCCCCCTCCCAGATAGTATCAAAGAACTGAAACTCAGCACATCACCACATCTGGACAAGGAGACACCAGACCCCTTCATTGACATGATTGCCTGACTGACCATCTGCTATGTGTTGGCCCATTCCGCTTCCTTAGTCCTCCCAAGTAACATTTCTTCCCTGTTATATAAACCTCTAATTTTAGTAGACTAGGGAGATGGATTTGAGACTTATCTCCTGTCTCTTCGCCTGCAGCACTTGCATAAAGCCTTCTTCCCTGGTAATATTCCTCTCAGTGATTGGCTTTCTGTGTGAAAGGCAATGGGACCTAGACCAAACCCTTGGTGTTTCAGCAACATTATGACATATTATGAAGTTATAACCAACAGAAGAAATGTTTAAAATATTTCCCCCCACCAAGCCCCAAAACAACAATAACCGAAATATTTCCCAGAATTTCAAAGAGGAAATACAGAATTGTAATATTCATGCATATTATAAATTCTGGAATCGTTTTTACCTTTTTAGTACACAGTTAAGTTTTTGTACACTTCAAAGATAGATTATTCTGAGTAAAAAGTCATAAAATAAGCTGTCTTGGGGCAGAAGTTGTATGGCCGATTTATAAATCTCTTTTAAAAACAAATGAAGAAGTGTTTTTCTCCACCTGTTCTAAGTCTGCACCTGAAGTCCAGATCTGAGTCTGAAGCCTGCCAACATTTACATGCTGATTAATCCTATAAAATTTGATAGAGTCATTCCACTACAACACCTGGAATAATTGCATAGTTGCTGGCAAAAGAGAGCAGAAGGTACTGTTAAATCTGCCAATCACAGTGTAGTTAATAGCTCCCCAGAAATTGCACTAAATACTAGCGTCCTGACCTTTTTGTTTATTCACCACCCATTTTCTTTGTATTCTTCTTCCTTTGATTTGATTGTTTGTTGCTACATTTAACAACAACAAAAAGAAGAAGCAAGCCACCCACATCAAAATCCTCCCTTCTTCCATTAAAATTAAGTATTAATAATAACAAAGGCTGAGAGAACAGTGAAGCCACTGAATCCCAAAGCATATCAGTAAAATGTAGAATGAAGCTTTTTTTTTTTTTTTTAATCAACAAGGTGGGTCTGCTGGCTTCCTGGTATTGATTTGGGCTCCAGCCACAGCACACCCCAGCTAGGGAACAATTCTTTATGGTAAATTATGCTAACTTGTAATTCTAGAGCTCCTTTTGATGTGTCTATGTTTTAGATGGTGCCTTAGTTCTCATATCAATTCTGAAAGCCAAGAGAAAATGAAAGGACACGGGAGTTTGAGCTTCCCATTTTGTCAATAGAAAACTAAGACATGAAAGACATAAAATAAATACTTTAATATATCTGGTTGAATAGCCACATAGTAACCTATCGAAAAAAATGCGCTGGTCTGCAGAAGTTGGTGGCAGTATATGGAAAGTGTATATATGGCCTTTGGAACAGAAGACCTTGGATAAGTTACTTAAGCTTGAAGACCCTTAAGTTTCTCATTTATAAGGCAAGAATAATGTGTTTACATTTGTACTCAATATATATTAGTCTTCTCACTATACTATTTGCTCAGTTGTTACATTTTTCCAAATTTATAAAATATGTGTTGTACAATATGTGTTGTATATGAAGTGGTAATAATTTATTAACACCCAGGCAAACAGCATTTGCCTTTTAATGAAATGTAATTTTGGGGGGAAAATTGGCAAATGGAATAACTGGGCCATTTATATATAGGAGAGATACCTGAAATTACTTTTTCATAAAAAATTATAAGTAAATAAAATAAATTAGAATGAGTAGAGGTAAAAATTTCACTAGACTGAAATCTTAATTCTCTTAAAAATAATATTTATTGTGTTCTTTGTGATTACAAAAAATATTCATTTTATAAATTATTTTTAAATATAGAAGATCACAAAAGGAATCGCAATTATACATGATAGATTGAAGGTACTCTTTTTCCTCAAAATAAGTTGCCTAACATATCAATAAACACATTAAAAAAAGATAAACCTCAAAGACACACAGCAGGGATAGGAGATGAGAGCAGATAGAGACGTCAATAAAATTTTGGAAGGTAGGAAGCAGAAGGACTGGTGCTAAATAACTTACAAGAGGGAAAAATTGAAATCTGCTTACTTACAAGGGGGTGTGGAGGAGGATTTAAAAAACACCTAACAATTTTGAGCTTCCAAATTCAGGATCACAGGCACATAAAATGTTCGACAGCCTGGAGCAAGGTGGGCTGAAAATGGGAGGATGCTTTGAATCTATACAGTAGGCAATTAGTTCCTCAGATTATCTTACTCGAGGAGATGGCACCTTTTGTGGAAAGGGACTGTGGATCCAGGGTACTGCTGAGACACCAAGTATATTGAGGTATATACTTGTATATTGAGGGATGCCTATTCCCACTTTCAGGTTATATGTAGAAGGACTTGCTAGAGTAAATTCTTGGCATCTTGTCCTATTCCTGTCTTACATTTTCCCATGGAGAAGGAGACAATTACCTGATCATTGAGTTATAACTATTGATCTATGTTTCATGAACAGGACAATCTAATTCCTCAGGGTTTTTTTGTTTTGTTTTGTCTTTTAGTTTTATGTTTTTGCTCTCTCAGTGTGAGGCAGTGATCATGGGTAAGTAAGTTGGCTCTGTACACCTGAATGTTCCCTCAAGTATGCTGACCTAGGCAAAGGCATGGAACTTGAATATTATTTCATTTGGCCTTTAAACCAGGCATGGAACTTGAATATTTTTCCATTTGGCCTTTAAACCTAAGCCACATTTTTCTAACCAAATCAGTGAGAAAGATGATACTTGGACTTCCATCTCTCCAGTGGTTTAAAATTTCAGCAGGCAGCCAGTATGTTCTAAGTGATTATCTAACTATCTAACAGCCTGCATCTTGAACAAAACATTCATAATCACCTTTTTTTTTCACTTGACTGCTAGAATATTAGCTGCTATCATTGTATGCTTCAAACCAAACATGGGTTACCACCTGTCTAGGGAACTGACAAAGAAAAACAACACTGGACTTACTGGCATTAGAGAGTCTCCTAAAGGAATGGCCAGATTCCTGCCTGTTTACCTATGGTAATGCCCACTGGTCAAAAAAACTGTCCAGACTAAAAGAGTTCCCAACCATCATTTCAGTGCCTTACGCTTAAATATAAATGCAAAATCAAGGACCTTAGACTTCTGAAGGAAGGCTCTAATATACAAGACAAGAATTAAAAGGAATAAAAGAAAAGATTTCAGAGAAAAAGATCCAATACAAAGAAAACATTACCCTATGTATTTAACGCCCTCAAAGACAAAAGAAATTCTTCTACATAAATAGAACTCTATGAAAAGATAATATTAAGAAATAATACATAGGTCTTAGAAATTGAAAATATGATAGCATATTCATTTTCTATTACTGCTGTAACAAATTACCACACATTTAGTGGCTTAAAACAACACAAATTTATATTCAGAAGTCTAAAATGGGTCTTAGTAGGCTAAAATCAAGGTATCATCAGGACCAAATTTGTTTTCTTGCCTTTTCCAGCTTCTAGATACTGACTGCATTCCTTGGCTTGTGGTCCCCTTCTGTCTTCACATCCAGCAATGACATATGGAGTCCATCACATTGCATGACTCTGACGGTAACTCTCCTTCCTCTCTCTTCCATATTTAAAGGCCTGTTGTAATTACATTTGGTCCATCTAGATAATCCAACTTATCCTAAAGCTGGCTAATTAGCCACCTTAATTTCATCTGCGAATTTAATGTCTTGCCATGTAACACAACATATTCACAGGTCGTGAGGATTAGCACTTGGTTATCTTTGTGGTTGGCTTGGCAGATCGGGCGGGGTGGGGGTGGGTTCTGCCTATCACAGAGAGCAAAAATTAAACCATCTAACTGAAGGACCGAAGATAAAATTGTAGAAACAACCCAGTCAGTAACACAGAAAAAAAAAAGAGATGGAAAATAGGAGAGAGATAAAGTAAAGCATGTGAAAACCAATTCTAAATTCTAAATAATAGAAATTCCAGAAAGCAAATACAGCTAAAAGGGATAGGATGATATTTTTTTAAAACAAACAAACAAAAAAAGTAAAACCCCAGAAGAAAAAGACTTGAATTTTTGATTAACAGAAATTCTAGAAAGAGAATACAGAGGGAATTTATAGAAAATATCAAAGGAATAATAAAAGAAAATTACTCCAAATGTAAAGTCTTGAATTTCCAGATGGAAAGTGTTCACCAAGATTGCAGCAGAATGTTTACAAAAGAAATCATATCGTATCATTGCAAAACAATAGGGATTTTTTAAATGTGAAAATTTCCAAGAAAAAAAGAAAGTCATATACAAATTGACTTTCTTCAAGGACACTGACATTTTCTACAATGTTGAGAGTTTAATGAAAAGTAAGCAAGTCTTTCCAAATTCTGAGAGAAAATAAATTTATTATTGAATTCTGATCTGGGGTAAATTATTAAGTGGAAGAGCTTTATTTTTAAAAATCTTTTATACCCCCTCTTTCAGGAAATAAAGGATATGAAAATGTGGCAATGAACGAAGAAAAGGAGAAACAAATAATTCAATTCAATAAGAGAATGTGGTAAAGAGAAGTTAGACATAAACGGTGTGGGAAAGTTCCATGCTAACTGCTATCAAGCATGTCTAGGCTATAATAAGGCTAAATTAAGTAGAAGCACAGAGAGCTTTAGTAGAGATAACTTCAAGAAACTTTTTTTTCAAAAGGAAGAAAGATAAATTACCTAATGTATTTTAATTTTAATGAGAAGAATTTTATACTTCTGTCAAAAAATTTGGACCTAAATTTAGACAATTATTTTAAAAAGCAAGCAAATGAAACAATGAGGCAATTATAACTCAAATAAAAGCAAAAAGCTACAGAAGAGAATAATATACCACACAAGTCAGTTCTAAAAAGTGTGTTTTTAATAGTGAAAACGTTAAATACTAATTTAAATTGTTGTTATAGATTTATTTGAGGAAGATGGGAGATATATGTATATATATGGTTGATGACAGTTAAATCTTCGTTTTTTATAATAGAAAGTCAAAAAAGTCAAAAATAGATATTCCAAGAATTTTCAATATAACCTTATTGTTTTTGAAATGAAGATAAAGAAACAATTTAAAGAGTTAAAGGAATTCGGGATTTGCAGTGTTAAGGAAAATTATAGTTTTTTGAAAGTATTTATGAGTAATACTTTTTAACAATGAAAATTAATTTGCCTTTTTCATCTGTATCATCTTTTAACGCTCCCTCTCATTCACTATGCTCCAACCATACTCACCTACTTCTTGCTTTTTGAAAATGTGAAGCTCCCATCCAAGGAGACTTAGCTTTTACATATACTATTCTATTTCTCAGGTATATATATCTTCAAAATGTTTCAGGTCTCATTTATTTTTAGTATTCATCTCTCAACTCATGTATCACCTCTTTAAAAAGGTGTGATGGAGTAAAGATGGTTGAAATTTTTGATAATCCTTTCATCAAGAGGTAAAGTCTATTTCCCCCTCCCATGAATCTGAGTTTGCTGTGACTACTTGCTCAATAGAAAATGTCAGAAGTGATGCTATGCTAGCTGCAGGCGCAAGCTTTAAGAGAACTGGCATCTTCTTCCTTGGTGTCTTGGAACCCTAAACTGCCATATAAAAGCCTCACTACTCTGATATTACCATGCTGTGCAAAGACCAAGACCAACAGACTGTGTTAAGTACTGGCTTGATTGAACTCACTTCCTGCACAGGCAGTTGAGGGCTCTCTTCAGACAGACACTAGTAAGTCTCTAAATACTGAATTTGATCCCTTCCTCAGGATCCCTCTTGTGTGAGCCCTTTTCACAGCCTTTCCCTCCTTAATCCTTTCACATCCTCCTAGATTATACCCACTCCATTTCTCTATTTCCTGACCAACTTGGCATCTTTGCTGTTCTCTGACTGGGAGATTGGTTACAGTACAACCTCTGTATACCAACATATACACATACTAAAGTGCCACAGTTGGCCCTGTGGGACCCAAGGATATAGGAAAAGTTGACCTTCCATATGTGTGAATTTGTATCTCATGAATACTGTATTTTTTTTTTTATCAGAGTCTGATTGAAAAGAAATCTGAGTGTAAGGGGACTATGCAGTTTAAACCACTGTTGCATAAGGGCCAACTGTATATTCTTTCCAAGCATTGTGGTATGGTTTGCATTTTTGTCCCTGCCCAAACTGCGTGTTGAATTATAATCCCCAATGCTGAAGGTGGGGCCTGGTGAGAGGTGTTTGGATCATAGGGGCAGATGCCTCATGGTTTGGTGCTGTTCTTGCAATAGTGAGTACTCACAAGATTTGGTTAAGTATGTGGCATCTCCTCCCACTCTCTTGCTCTTGCTCCCATTATTGCCATGTGATGTTTCTCTTCCCCCTTTCCCTTACACCATGATTGGAAGCTTCCTGAGGCCTCTCTAGACAAATGCCACTATGCTTCCTGTATAACCTGCAGAACTACAAGTCAATTAAACCTTTTTTCTTATAAACTACAAAGTCTCAGGTATTTATAGCAGCACGAGAATAGCCTAATACAGAAAACTGGTACTGAAGAGAAGGGTGCTGCTATAAAGACACATGAACATGTGAAAGCAACTGGGTAATGGGCAGAGGTTGACAGAGTTTGGAGGGCTCAGTAGAAAAGAGGAAGAGGAAAGTTTGGAATTTCTTAGAGACTGATTAAATGGTTATGACCAAAATACTGATCGTGATATGGACAGTGAAGGCTAGGCTGACAAAGTCTCAGATGGAAATGAGGAACTTATTATGTACTGGAGTAAAAGTTATGCATGTTATGTCTTAGCAAAGAGCTTGACTGGATTGTGTTCATGTCCTAGGGATCTGTGGAAGTTTAAACTTGAGTGTGATGACCTAGGATGTCTGGCATAAGAAATTTCTAAGTAGCAAATTGTTCAAGGGTGGCCTGGCTGCTTCTAACAGCCTATAGTCAGATGAAGGAGCAAAAAAATGATTTAAAGTTGGAACTTGTATCTAAAAGAGAAGCAGAGCACAAAAATTTGGAAAACTGGCAGGCTGGCCATGTGGCAGAGAAAGAAAAAGATTTTTTAGGAGAAGAATTCAAGCAGGCTGTGGAGCAACCACTTGCTAGAGAAATTTGTATAACTAAAAGGGAGCCAAGTGCTGCTAGCTAAGACAATGGAAAATAGGTCTCAGAGGCATTCCAGAGATCTCTCAGTCAGCCCTTTCCATTGCAGACCCAGAGGTCAAGGAGGGAAGAATGGTTTCATGGGCCAGGCCCAGGGCTCTGCTGTCCTGTGCAGCTTCAGGGCACTTCTACCCACATCCAAACCATTCTGGCTCCAGCCTCAGCTCAAAGGAGCTCAGATACAGCCAAGGCTGCCACTTTGGAGAACAGAAGCCTTAAGCCTTGATGGCTTCCACATGGTGTTA
The DNA here is from genome assembly GCF_037993035.2 of Macaca fascicularis. Taxonomy (NCBI): domain Eukaryota; kingdom Metazoa; phylum Chordata; class Mammalia; order Primates; family Cercopithecidae; genus Macaca; species Macaca fascicularis. The sequence continues at coordinate 97,991,937 of NC_088381.1, read as the reverse complement.
AGCCTGTAGGTGCACAGAATGCAAAAATGAAGAATGCGTAGCATCCTACGTTTTAGAAGATGTTTGAGAAAGCCTGGGTGCTCAGGCAGAAGCCTACTGCATGGGTGGAGCCTTCACAGAGAACCTATACTAGGGCAGTGCCAAGGGGAAATATGGGGCTGGAGCCCTCACAGAGGCCCCAGTGGGACATCGCCTGCTGGAGCTGTGAGAAGGCGGCCACCATCCTCCAGTCCTCAGAATGGTAGATCCACCAGCAGCTTGCACCCTGCACCCAGAAAAGCCACAGGCATTAAACTCCAACTCATGAGAGCAGCCCTGGAGGCTGAACCCTGCAAATCCACAGGGCAGAGCTGCCCAAGGCCTTAGGAGACTACCCCTTGCACCAATGTGCCCTAGATGTGGGACATGGAGTCAAAGGAGGTTATTTTGGAGGTTTAAATTTTAATGATTGCTGTGCTGGAATTTGAACTTGCGTGGGGCCTGTAGCCCCTTTCTTTTGGCCAATTCCTCCCTTTTGGAATGGCAATGTTTATGCAATGTTCATACCTTCATTGTATCTTGGAAGTAAATAACTTGTTTTTATTTTATAGGCTCATAGGTAGAAGAGACTTGCCTTGTCTCAGATGAGATTTTGGATTTTTGAGCTAACACTGGAATGAGTTAAGACTTTGGGGGACTATCAGGAAGGCATGATTGTATTTTGCAATGTGAGAAGAATATGCAATTTGGGAGGGATTAGGGGTGGAAAGATATAGTTTGGATCTGCGTCCCCACCCAAATCTTATGTTGAATTGTAATCTCCAGTATTGGAGGTAGGGCCTGGTGGAAGGTGTTTTGATCATGGGATTGGATGCCTCATGGCTTGGTGTTGCCTTTACAATGGGGGGTGAGTTCTCATGCCATCTGGTTGTTTAAAACTGTGTGGCGTCTGCCCCTCCACCTCTCTCCTCCTTCCTCCTGCTTTCACCATGTGATGTACCTTCTCCCTCTTTACCTTCCGCAATGATTGTAAGCTTTATGAGACTTCCCCAGAAGTTGAGCAGATGCTAGAACCATACTGCCTGTAAAGCCTACAGAACTGTGAGTCAATTAAACCTCTTTTCTTTATAAATTACCCAGTCTCAGGTTTTTCTTTATATCAATGCAAGAACAGCCTAATACACACTGTTTCTGGAAAAACCTTAAGCCTCTTTCCTTTATAGACTTAAACTTTTGCTTCTCAAGCAATTCTCAAAAAAAATCTTCAAAATATAGAAATATAAGTAATTGTTTCTGCTATCAATTTTATAAAAATTAGAAACTAAAAATCTGAGCTTTTACTTTTCATTTCAGCCATACTGGATGACGGACGTTTCTGACTCAATGAACTGAGTGAGGAAAAGATTATAGGGTAGTGGTATCTACAAAAATTTATCAGGCTGCAGGACTAGAATCTGAATACTGGCATAGTAACCTCAAAGGCTTCATATAACCACTATGTTACGTGCCCCTCAAAAGTTTATCCTTGTTTGAATAAATCCACTTTTCTCTCAATCAGAAAAAAGAAAGGACACATTTTTTGTTATTGAATCCCTCTAATGTGTGTTCATGAAGTGGGGGGCATTAGATTTAGATGTAGTTACATATTTCTGTATTAATAGAAAAAAATGGGTTCCTATGCAAAGCAGATTGCTAACTTTAGCCCTCTCTAAGAATGGATTAAAAATGGGTCCTTGGCCTACTCCTTCTCTGAAGACATGGATAAAAGATTTTCCCTAATTATTAATGCTGTGGGATCAATCAGATTTAAAGTATTTGAACACAAAAGGAAAGATAAATTGAGACAAAATTCTAGGGTAGTATTTCAGCTTACTTATTAGAGTTCTAAATGACTCTAAATTTGTTGATCATTATTGGAAGCTTCATGATTCTTCCTATTGCTCAAGAGTATCGTACTGTGTAGAAACCATGTTGACTTACTGATTCATACCCTAAAGGCCCAAAAGAGTTAATTAACAGCTTCTAGAGGTGTGTGTCTTATTAATTAAACACTCACTTGTCAGAACATTCAACAAAGCACTATGCAGGGCAACTAAGACCTATATCTCCTCAAACATTCTGAGACAGATAGCAGAGGTTCACAATGCCCTACTTCTTAGATGACTGCTTATTTTTCTCTGAGTCTCATCACTTCTTATCCACATTTAAACTCTTTTCAGGTGAGGTTTTTTGAAAGTTCAAGTGAAATGACCACACAAACTTTATTGTTAATAGGTGTTAGTCATAGGTATAGAATGAGATTGAGAGACAAATAAAGGAATAAATCAGAGTGTGTGGGTTCCTCACAGGGTGAACCTGCCAGCATTCATGATATCTCAGGCTTTAGAAATTTGATACTAAGAAAGTGGTTGGAAGACATAGAGAGATATGTTGTGTGACACTACGGATATTGGGTATTCTGATGTCCTAAACAAGTATATTAGACTTTATTGTTCAGCTTTCTGAGCATTAATTCTTCAAGAATCTCATTACTGGAGGAAAAGTTCAGAATTAGGTCTATCTGAATAAAGGAGAGTCCTCATTTGAGGAAATTAGAGGTTCCTACCATTCCATTTACCCCCTGAGGCAAAAATGTGTGCTAAAGACCAATTTTCTAGAATTTTTACAACTGTAAATATCTTTCAACTGGAATCTTACTGAAAAAATAAGACAAGAGCCATGCAACTAGGCTAATAGGACAATAAAGGCCTTCAGAGGAGCAATTTGTTTAGCTCTCTGTTTCACAACAAGGAGACTGTCTTGCATTTTGCAGGGCATCAACAGCATCAATACAGGTTAATTGAATAATAAGTTAACTTTCAGAGAAAGAAGAACTTGTATTTAATATAATTATAGAGCCAAGTTAGAAAATTGTTTGAGAACTGCTAAATTTTGGGGAGCATTAATAATAACTCATTTAATTTAGATAATCAATTTATCTGAGTACTCTGATTTTCAATTGTTTTGAATAAATGGGAATTAACTGGGAAAAAACCCTTCATTTTCTGGATTTGTATGCTGTCCTTCAAATATTTATTCATTTGTATATATTTAGTTAGAATTTAATAGCTGCTAAGCAAGGGAAAAACATATAAGAAAGAGAAACACTTTTTGCTGTTCCTCTAGAAAGGAACATCTAAGAGTCATAGAAAGCTTTGTAGAAGGAAGAATTTATGCTGTGAGAAAGTAAGGATGACTTCACCATTGCTTGAGGATGGGTGGATGGTCATATCATTATATTATAGAATAGAACAAGATGTTGGTGGGTGTAAGAAAATAAATTTTTTTTTCTCATTTGATGAACCACAGAAACATTCTGAGGAAGAGGCCATGTAAACTAGTGCTTTTCAGACATTTTTAACTACAGACCAGAGAGAAAAATATATTTCGTATTGTGATGCATTGCATACAGACATAAATATCAAAGTGAAACTCATCTCACAGAAAAGTACTTATCCTCACATATAGTAAGCCATATTATTTTCTATTCTGTATTCTGCTCTAGTGCATATTGGTTGTGATCTATTGGGTGGATGCCATGGCACAATCACTGCTCACAACTGTAGACAGTTCTGGAGCTTAGGGCAGAATGGTGTGGAGCACAGAGACTTATGAGTGATCAGCTGTATGAGAAGACAAGTCTCAAGGGTGGCCAATTATGAATACCCAGATTCTCAAAGTTGTTGATAATTTATCTTTATCTTTTCCTGTGGCTCCTTTTCAGACCATGCAAAGTCAGTTTTAGGATTCCAGGAGTTCCTTTTCTCTCTGGGCTCTCACTGTCTTCTCTCTTCTTCCCATATTTTCCTTGTTCCTTTATATCACTTTAACCTCCTTCTCAGTATCCTAGCTCCATCCTGAGAGGGTCCCAATCCATTCAGAAAGGGTGGCTGTAGATCCTTACAATATATCCTCCCGTGCTTGCAGGAATAGACTTGGACTTTTTAAGAGTTTTAGTAGTAGAGAGGCTACAAAACAGACACACGTTTTTCTTGTTAGCATTGTCCATGTCTGTTAATACAACTTTAATATGTTATTATATTAATGTACTCTCCAATCTACTTTATTGTTTTAGGGATGCTAACTTCCCATTTCTGATGTTTTCTCCATGTGGAGAGGCTTGCATAACAACACTAGCCTGTTTCTGTCACTTCACTCATCCCTTGCCAGTGAGGAAAAGGTGAATTCTAATTGATGTGCCTGGTAGCAGAATTGGGCATGCTGGCTAAGTCCCTTCCTCTTGCCTTTCTCTTAGGACATCCATTCTTGTCTCACTCTGCATGTGGTAAGAGGGGAGCCTCTGATTCTGAGAGGTAGTTTAATTTGGTGAAATATTAAAACTTGTTACATTGGCTGAAAACATTGAGACATTGACAAAGGCTGGTATTTGGGGAGCAAAATAGTGCCCTGGGATGTAAATTTCTAGCAGAGCTTTGATCAAGAGGCTTTAGGATTGTGTGATAATTTAATAATGCAGTTTTCAATTTGGCTGATAGGCCATGGAAATCCTGGTAAGCAAGTACAGCTGAGGCAAAATGTGATTATAGGAAAAAGGAAGTTTTAAAACATGCTTTCTTTCAGATATTTGGAGGCAGAACAATATAGCTATTTGACTGTGTTTTTCTGCAAAATCTGGGGCCTAGCACTTTTGAACACAACCAAGTTTCCTATTCTATTTATCTGTAAATTTATCCATTTTTTTCAATTTATCTACTTTATCTTTTCTTAAATTTTTTATTTTTTAGAGACAGACTTTCGCTCTGTCATCAGCTGGAGTGCAGTGGCACAATCATAGCTCTAACTGCAACTTCAATCTCCTTGGCTCAAGTGAGCCTCCTGCCTCAGTTTCCCAAGTAGCTTGGACTACAAGCACATGCCACCACACCCAGCCAAATAAATAACTGTATTTTGTTTGTTTGTTTGCTTTTGCAGAGTCAGAGTCATGCTCTATTACCCAGGCTGGTCTCGACCCCTTGGCCTCAAGTGATCCTTCTGCATTGGCCTCTCAAAGTGCTAGGATTACAGGCATGAGCCACCATGCTTGGCCAAGAGTAATTTTAAATTTGTGTAGCTTGTCCACAGTTTCAAGACCTACCTCTTATTACAAGGTCCCAAGAGGTCTCAAGTTAACTTTGGATTGTTAAAGATATAAGGTCTGACCATAGTTCTAGAATTCAGAGGCCAAAACTGTGGATTGACCTATAGAAGTATAGTAGAATTTAATTAAAAAAACCACAAGAAGACATAGAGCCTTTTTAGATAAAATAAAAGCCATTTTCTAGGGATGAAGCAGTGAAACAATTCATTGAAATTACTGTCAACCTAAAGGCTATTAAAAGGCTTGGAATGAGACATTGTCTTTAGGCATTATAAAGGAGAAAGTGTAGTGGTTTCCGAAGTGTGCTTCAATCTTACTGTGGGAATGAAAGAGTGGAAATATAAGCTAGAAGGAGAGAAACATTTCTGTAAGAGAAAGATTGAGATCTTTGGATGGACATAGATGAAGAATAAAATGAAATGTTGAAGGCTAGTATTAATCATAGGTTAAGCAACTATATCTGTCTGCGAGGAGAGAATTGTCAAAAGGAGGTATCTTTTAATAGTTACTAAAATTTAGTATGGTGATGGTGCCCAGAGACATCCAACACAGGAAGATAGGCAAGATTTTAGAGAGAAGACTAGAATAGACTCCATCAAAAGGAGCTAAAACTGTAAGAAATTCATTCAATACCATTGACAGAATCTGTAGTGAAAGCAATTGGGGTACTGCCCTTGAAAGAATGGGCCAGCTATACTGAATGGTACAAAAATCTTGACAGAATTGAGAGGAGAAAACAAGAAACTCGTGCACTATTATTGGATATATAAAATACAGGTGGATGGCTTGGCCAGTGGATAATTTTCACCAACTCATGACTTACTGTTTCGTTTTTCTCATTACAGAAGAGTCCTCCATACAGTTTTGAGGTATATGTTAGAATAAAAACATGTCTAGGTCACAAAGCAAAGCAAAGAAAGGAAGTAAAGTTGACTTTCAGTTCCATCAAACCATTCTACACACAGTCAAGAAGGAAAAGATCAAATATTTTAAAATATTAGAAACTCATCTGAGTTTCCTGAAGGGAACCACAAGATTAGACTTAAGAGACATATTCCACTATTGCAAATGAAAAAGACAGGAAAGCTGTTTAAAACTGGGAACATTCAGAAGCTAAGGCAAGACTGCATCACAAAGGGTCTGTGTCATGAGTATTGGTCTGCCCTGGAGTCTTAAGGGTTCAAGCTTTTAAAAACCTCAGTAGTAGCTAGAGTTCCAGAATCATCTTAGGTCTCTCTCCAAATGCAACTAGTGTGGGAACGAGGGGCAGAACTTCTCTGTGAAAGAAGGCTTAATTCAAGCCTTCTTGATTTGGGCACTATTGACATTTTGGGCAAAATAATTCCTTGTGTGTGTGGAGTTGCTGTCCTGTGCATTGTAGGCAGTTTAGCAACAACTCTGGCGTCTATGCCCTAGATTCCATTAGCATACCCTCCCCACCGTAAGTTGTGAGAATAAATCATGTCTCTGGACACTGTCAAATATGTGCTGCAGATAAAAATCGTTCCTGGTTAAGAACCACTGACCATGACAAAGGCAGTGGAAGAAGCCAGTGAGCAATGGAATGAAAATGTCTGCACAAAAGATACTTTGGGTATTATAATGTGGAGTTAGCCTTAAAGTTATCATTGGTGAACTAGAAACACAGAGTCCAAAGGGGAAAAGGAATTTAAAAAGCTGAATATGTTGATTCAGAAAGAAAGTCATCCAAAATTCGACTTGAGAGCTAAGGCTACCAGTATTATAAACTTCTCAACTTTGCAGGAAGGCAAGATTTATCCCATACATCTTCCTATGAGAGGTGAAAACATGCATAGGTGTCACCCCCAATTCCCCTCTCCCTGGTCCTCCAATGTGGTAAGTACATAATGACAAAAATAGCCTCTTTGTCAGAGTTCTACCATTGTGTTAAATTTCAAAAGTTGTGGACTCTGAAATCTGCCATAAAAGATTGGCATCCTAGTTAAGCAGACAGCAGGATTTTGCAAATCTACCTGGCATCCCTTGGATACTATGAAGTCTCTGCTATGATCTTTGAGAACACTCAGGCTTTTGTTTAAGAATATAATTTTGCCTGGAATAACTGCTTAGGAGATGAGGATTACTTTATATTTTGAATTTAATTGAAGATGGATTCAGGGCTGTCTGCATGTCTTAGTAACCCCTTGGAATTTTGAAAAGTGAGGCTCATCAGATGTTCTGGAATAAATTCAGATCCACAGGCTTTAAAGAAACTATACCTCATTCACTAGAAGACAGAAACTGCTGCACCTGCTAAAAAAAAAAAAAAAAAAAAAAAAAAAAACCCGGCTCCATCAAGTCTTCTAATAGAGAAGCTCTGTAATTGTGACTGTGCAGAATAAGAAGTCGGACCTTAATTTAACTTGAAATATTCGTATTTGTAGTTTATCTTTCAATGGTAGGATAATTTTCATTTGGTCTTCAATTTTATTGGGTTTAATTTGGGATACTTTAAAAGTGGGACATATAAGTGTTTTCAATTTCTTAATATCTTGGGAGATTAATAATAGGAGAGAGTTTATATTCAAATTTGAGGACTCTTACTGCTGTCATTTTATTATTGGAGTACCTTTGATCTCATTGCAGAACCTTTGCTGGCTGTTAGTTAATGTGGCGGGAAGTAATTTGGAATTAGAAACAGAACAGCAAGTGAAGGTTAGGATTTGAATAATAGAGTCGTCCTAGAAGTTTCAACTATTGCATGACTTTGATCCATTTCAGAACATTTTGGAGGCAAAATCTATTCTTAACTGACCCAATAAATTCCTAAATGAGGCAATGGTTGCTGCTGTGGAGTGGTCTTTTGAAAATGGAGTTGATCTGTCCTGATACTGTGCTGTGAAACACCTTCTCTGGGGGTTAACTCCATTTCTAGTTTTTCACTGGCTTGATCGTTACTCCAATGGCTTTAGAGAATGAAAGCCTGAGTAAGGTTGGGTGTGGAAACATTTGTTCTCCTTTTCTCATATTTCCGTCAATGTGGACGGACATCCATTAGTGCAACACTCTTGGCTTCTCTTTTCCTACTTCCTCCCAGTGCTGGTGGGCTGATTTCTTTTTATTTATATATTTATTTATTTTATTTTTATTTTTTAGTTTTAGTTTTTGAGACGGAGTGTTGCTCTGTCGCCCAGGCTGGAGTGCAGTGGCGCCATCTCGGCTCACTGCAAGCTCCGCCTCCCGGGTTTACGCCATTCACCTGCCTCAGCCTCAGTAGCTGGGATTACAGGCGCCCGCCACCACGCCAGGCTAATTTTTTGTATTTTTAGTAGAGACAGGGTTTCACTGTGTTAGTCAGGATGGTCTCGATTTCCTGACCTCGTCATCCTCTGGTGGGCTGATTTCTAATTAATTTGATAGAGGAATGAGCTGTTCCAGCTCCGTCCCTTCCTCTCGCCCTTTTCTCCTGAGCAAGCTACCTGCAGAAAGCCTGATTTTAAGTATGATTCTTTGTGTTCTCAGTTTGTCAGCAATAGCCATCTCTGGGGAGGCCCTGAGGATGTTCAGCACCGCCTGTCCAGTTCTGAGGTTTGATCGTAACGTGGATGGTTATCTCTGTTGTGTTTCTCTTTTGTCTCATAAGTGACTTGGAATTCAGGAAGGGAGAAAAAGGTGCAATTTATAAGTCTTTTTAAACTCCAAAAGATCCCCTATCCGTTAAGAAAGGAATGAGAGGGTAGGCAATAGAAAACTCCATCCCACTGCTAGAATTGAATCCGTTTCTGAATATTTTGCTCCAGGTACTTTTTGGGTTTCTGAGCTGAGGTGGTCTACACCATGGTGGTCCACATAGGGTAGTCCTACTACCATGGCTGGCCGCTGAGGATTTTAACTTATCTTGACTGCAAGTGACAAAATGTCCTTTTCCTTTTAAGTAAGCTGAGGAGAAGTTAGACCTTTCTTTTTTCCCCCAGAGCAACTTTTACTAAGGGGAGACATTTCTGACCCTAATAAAAAAGAAATTGATGTTTAGTCAAAATTTAATTTGGCTGCTACAGTCTCCTTTACTCACTTCACTCTTTTTCGTATAAGGAAATGAACTCTACAGAAAACAGCTGAAACTTCCAGTCTTTTAGATTTAGATTGGTACTATTTCTTGACCTGATGGGATTTAAAAATCCTTATAAAACCAACTTCTCTCTCTTCTGTTTTGTCAATTAATTTTTTATTTATTATTGACATAAAATAATTATGTGTACATATAGATTACAGTGTGATGTTTCAATCATGTATACATTGTATAATGATAAAATCCTGCTTCCCTATCTTCTATAATTGGAATAAGTGCAGCTATGGAGACATGCATAGTACTTTACTCAAGGGGGATGGTTTTCCAATATTCTGTCAGTACAGGCATGATTCACACCACAGATAAAGATCCTTCCTTCATACTAGGCTGCCTGCCCTTCATAAATAGTCTGTACACGTCTCCATGGTGCCAGGTTTCTGAGCTGTGTGTCCTGAAACAGCGGGCTACTTCAGTTTCCCATCTTCCTTTCCTCATTTAAGCCAAAAACCAGGCCAAATCACACCCTGAGGATAATGAGCAAACACCCAATTATGTCCTCCATGGCAGAGATTCTGCTATTTAGAAGATGGGGGAAGTGTTTGGCTCTAATCTGTTCCCTCTGGGAACTGTTCTGATTTTCTAGAGGATTGGAAAGCACCTCCCTATAGCAGTTATTTCAGAGAAGTTCTCTGGCTCACTATCCATTTCTTTCATCATACCATATTGTCTAGTAAAATCTGAAAACGCCTCTTTATATATTTCTCCTGCTGAGTGACATACACAGAGGTGTTCGCTGCAGTAGATCCCATCAGTAGAGTAGTGGCAGGATAGCAGCCTACGTTGCTTTAAGATGTTCCCTAACAATATGATACTCTACAAGTATCTTAAATATCAGTGTTTTAGAAGAAGGTCCCAAGTATACCACCTTTACCTTTAGCCAGCTGGTGACTTTGGGCAGTCACTAAACAACTTCAAGCTTCAGTTTCCTAATATGTTAAAAAAAAAAAAAAAAGACAATAGATACCCACTTGAATATGTGACGTTAAAGTAATATGATAGATGTAAAAGTGATTGAAAAGTTGAAGGGATTTTTGAAATATTAGGCATCCGAACTGTAGGATGACCACAACCAGGGAAAAGTAGGGCCCTTGATAGTGAGTTTTGGTTAATGTCCGTTTTATGAGTCTCGCCTTGTATTGAGTGAGGCACTGGGGACACAGAAGTTACTCTAAAATACCTCTCAATGTGATTATCACGTTGTGAATAGTGAAAGGATTGTTTTTAGACTCAGCTTTCAACAGGATCCAGTATATCTTTCTGAAGCTGGAGTGTCCTTCAGATAAAACTTTTAAAAAATGTTGATAGTGAGTTAAAACAGTCAAAACCATGTGTTTATTTTGCTCAGTCTTTGATTCTTCACAGCTGGGCACTGCTTTGACTCTCCTTCCACGCAGGGAAAAGATTCATGGGGGCCTGTAATAGGCCTTACCTAGACCAGTGTTTCTCAAGTTGTTAAAATGAAGATTCTAATTCAGTGGGTAAGAATCGGGGCCCAAGATACTGCATTTCCAGCAAGCTCCCATGTGATGCTGAAGTGGTTAGATTACAGACCTCACTTTGAATAACAAGACGATGCTATGACAAGAGATAGGCAGGGAAGTTAGCTATCTTTCTAAGGTCATAAAAGGAGAAAGAAAAAGGGAAGCTACTCTTTTACTCAAAACATACATTGGAATTAATGAGTTTCCAATAGGGAAAAACAGTGCTGTGTTTACAGCCTAGCACCTTGAGTTTGAAAAGCATCAGAGCTATGTTGAATACTTCATGAAATTCATGGCAAAACATATTCACTGATCATATTTTAAGAATTCTTTGTAAAGCTTAACAGCTACAAAGAGTTAAACAAATATGGTGCACATTCTTTTGCCCATTGGTGTCAATTAATTGGTGTGCAGGAAGAGTTGCCTCTCAATGTTATTATCATTGTTATAGTCAATATCTCCATCATGAAAAACATCCATTTAGAGTCTATCATTAATAACTGGTTACATTCTGCATCCTGTCCAAAGTCTGTCAAATAATCTGTGCCATATAGCCCACACTGGGATATCAACCTTGCCTGGGTAAATAAAAATATTCAACCTATTAGAGACAGTTTCTGCCTTGTATGCAAGAAACTAGTAGAAGAATCAAGAATCAAATAAAATATTTATTTATTTGAGGTTTTTTTTTTCTTCTTTGATGGAAGTAGGGAAAAGCTGATAGGATCAGAACACTCACTAGCTTTCAGTACTTTTGGTATTCCTTCCATAGTTTTCAGGATCATAATCAATGATTAATCTGATGTGATGACCATCAGGAACGAGAACAAAGTGCCCCAGTGTTGAACCCCCCCTCTTTTTATAGTAAAAATGTTCACAATAGGATCTCATTAAATTAAGTTAATTGAGGTTGGGTGAATCTGAATGAATGTGAAATATGAATTATGGCAGAGTTTAAAAATGTATTACCTTCAAATATCTACAATAACTAAAATGAGGCTCGAAGAGGACATTTTAATGAATAAATAAGAATACAATAATCAGCTAATCACTTCATATGATAAATAGATGCTTCTGAAGTGTTTTAGGGTATTGGAAATTTGTTTTTCAAAGTCAAACTATTTTATTACTTTCTTTTCACCGTTAACATGTATGTTGGCATTTTTAGAATAATAAGCTAAACTAACCAAGCAAACAAAAAGAAAAAAATCCTAGTTCTCCTTTAGAATATACCACATGATGGAACTAGAAATAATGAAGTTTTACTGACATTGCTGTTTGCTTTTCTGTCTAGCTCAAGTTCTTTCAGGTCCTGGGCCCATGGGTACATGCTTTCATTTTATTTTGAACAAGTCAGGAGATCTTTTATAGGTGACATAAGAATACGCATGGTCCACCTTTCTGCCGCTTAACATATGCAAATTTTCCTTGCTTCCCTAGTTTTCCAGGGTTGTTTAGAAGCAGGCGATGGTATGCTCCTGGATGCTTGCATTCTGAGGTTCTTGTCTATAGGTGGAGCCGCCTATCTGGGATTTGATGAAAACTCTTTCACTGATGATTCTATTTTCACATTTTTAAAAATAATCTCCCAATTAACTGCTTCAATATGTTTATGAAATTTCTAACCTGATAATACCAACAGGCGTAACATTTGGTGGAGATATTTTGATGTGAGCGGAGCTGGTAGTGGTAATACAGCAATAATTGCCGGCTCATTTACGGACTATTTAGGTCGTGCAGTGAGCCAGATGAGAACAGCTAATGAGCACAGCTTCTTGCTGTAATTAGTCGAACAGTGGTGGCTCACAGATGATTTACAGTTTGCAAAAAAATCTGTGTATTTACTGAAGTGCTTATGTATTCTGTAAAGTTGTGACAAAGTAACAACTTGGGGATGTTGTGCTTTCTGCTCCCACATATTCTTCAGAGAGATTAAACAATAATGCTATCAGCACCCACAGCTTTGGCGCAAGTGATAGGCGGCTTTAGGTTTTCTCTTTGCTTATTTCTCACCCAGGGTTTCTTTCAAGTTCCCACAGTGTCTTTCACATGCCTCTTTAACAATGTGGTAGGTACAACGAAGCATCTCCAACTTTTTCATTGTGTTTGCCATAGAGTGAGATTGTTGGGGGCTGTTATGGCTCTTCTTTGGTAGATTTTAAAAACTCCAGGCAGCTGGGTAAGCATCTCAACTAGCTGCAGAATATAGTGCCCTGTCTTTAAAAGGTCCATTCTATGTTTCCGGAGAAGACTGAGGTCGGAAAGCTATCCCATATCAAATAGAAAGTGAACCAATTATTGCAGATTTGGAGGGGGGTCTCAATTTGGAAAGTATTTTGTTAATGACAAAATTGGTCTGGGGTTGCCCTTGGTTTTGGAATTAAGCCAGAGGCATGACTTTAAATCTCTGTGATTGATTAGCCTAAATGCTCTCAAGGAAAGACAGTGCTGCCATTTCTCTTGAGAATCTTTGTATTTCTCCTTAATGTCTCTTCTTGCGATCAGGTGAATTTATTTTTATTTTGCTTTTGGAAGAAATAACTTATTAATATATTTGGTCAAAGTTAAATGTTGCCAGCCTGCATGGTAACCACACTCTGACCACTCTGGCTGCCAGAACCCTGTCTTTTTAAAATAATTTTTTTAGAGACCAGATCTCGTTTTGTTGCTCAGGCTGGAGGGCAGTGGCACAATCATGGCTCACTACAGCCTTGAACACCTGGGCTTGAGCAGCCTGCAGGTCTACAGGCACACACTACTGCACCTGGCTTAATGTTTTCTTTTTCTTTTTCTTTTTTTTTTTTCAGAAATCGGGGCGGGGGGCTGGGGGCGGCTCTCACTTTTTTGCCCAGGCTAGTCTTGAACTCCTGGACTCAAGCAGTCCTCCCACCTTAGCCTTCTGAGTGGTTGGGATTACAGGCATGAGCCACTGCACCTGGCTCGATTGTGTGTCCTGAAATCTCACTGAAGACAGGTTTTCTTTGTGAATATATCTGATGAGCACTCCAGCAAGAAAAAGCAATGAGAGGGGATGAGAATCTCTTGGGGTATCTTTGAATCATTTTTTTAAAGTCAAATTTTCAGTTACTTGAGGTCAAAGTCTTACTAAAGAATATAGTTCCAAATGGTTGCTTGTGACTCTTTTTGTTCATAAGTCCAAAGCAACTCTCTACAACTGACAGCCCACATCATCTCTTAGTGATGAAGAGAATTCATATATTTTGCCCTGACTTAGATTTGTATTTACAGTAAGTGAGAAGTATGTAAGCAGAGGGGTTCTAAACTTATTTGAAACTGGTAAATAGCATTTAAAGGCAAAAACATGGACCAAAGAAGTATATGAGGAAGTAACAGTGTTTATTGTCAAGGTTAGGCAGAACTAGGAGTAAGGTACTCAGCATGATGACTCCTGGGCCTCTGTTTCTCCAATGCAAGAAAATGGGACTGTCTCACTAGCACAACAAGCAACAGAATCAGTTTCATTCTTATTGTTCTGCTCTTACGCAATTTGCCATCTTTATATCCTTTCTTAGTTGCTTACATTAATCTGTATTAGTGAATCAACAATGAAAAAAAATCCATCCTCACACCGTATTCCAAAGAACGGAGATCATGTTTTTTTGTTTTTTTAAATAAGTACTGATAGCCAACTCAGGGCAAGTTCATTCTGGAAAGTTTATAAAACATAGAGTGGTTTGGGTGTAGCCAAAGAGTCAAAAGGACACTAACACTTTTTGTTGTTGATGAGAAACTGTCAAGTCCTTCTTTCCTAGAAATGTGGTTATTTTGACGGCCTAATGGCATTTACTTATTTATAAAGGCAGCTTTCTGCCTCACTCTGTCCGTGGTAATTCACTCAGCAAACCAAACACTTTATATACTTCAAGAGGAACAAAAGGAATAATGCCTTGAAATTAAGTAGCTCAAGAGAGATCTGACCAAATTCTTAGCAGAAACATGGTGCAGCAAACAGTACTCTAAACTTCAGGCCATGGAAATGATATGCTGTGAGCAGAGAAAGCCTCGCTTTCTTAATTTGTAAAGTGCAGACAATACTAGGTACTGTGAGAAGTTAGGGAAGACGGAGTACCTAGCATAGTGCCTGGCATTTAGTAGATGTTCAATTAAAAAGTAGCTATTACTGTCATTAGTAATAATTTTTATGACAGATGTAACTTCCTAGAAAAGCTAGTCACTCTCAGAAAGTTGCCCAAATATACTTATATGACAATTGTGCTCATTTAAGAGTTATTAAATATCCTTTGAAATAGGTTATTAAACAAAATGCATGTGGACATCAGGTACACCACTAGAAAGACACATTACTTGATGGCCTCTAAGAAAGGAGAAATGTGATTCACACCGCAGAGATGATCTGCAACTAATAATAATAATGAAAATATTTAGGCAAATTTTCTACTACGCTAACGTTTCAGCACTTTTCTCCTTTACTTTAGTCTTTTAGGACATTTTACCTTAGAAATAAGTGTTAAACTTAACACTATTCTTTTAAAAAGAAGTATGCAATAGATAACTGCCAACTGTTTATCATCTACATGCTTGTCCTTTCAACTTCTCTACTGACTGGCTGCATATTTGTATCATTACCTAGAAAATATGGTATCAAGATTCTATTGCTCCAATTAAGAATTGTTGGACAAGTCTGGGGAAAATTTGATACTGGAGATAATTTTTCGTTTTAATTTATGACAATTATGAAATACAAGCTTGGTTATGAACCTTCATGGCAGTTAGTTTACTGAGATTAAACTTAACATATGAACATTTATGAGCAAATCCCCTTGGATATTCTCAATGTTGTGAAAGGCAAAAGTTATTTTTCTTCACATGGGTCTACTAAGAGTCTGTGAGGCTATTGCGTAATCAACTTAAGCTAGATGAGGAAATGATGCACACACACCCCTAAACAAAACACAGTAAGACATAGTTATGGCATCTTCAAAAATTAATTGAACTTACAGGATATGAGACTAAAAGTCTATCATGAAAAAAAATTATGAACCTTTACATGGCTAGGACTTTTTTTTTTTTATTATCTCAAGGAGGTAGTTTTAAAACGCTTGTCAGTGACCATAGAACATTTAATTTATATGAGAGGTAACATGTAGTGAAAAAAATAGTGGAAGTAAAATATGCAAAAAATATCTGAAATTGTTATCAAAGAAATTTTAAAAGTAAGGTGCCATTTTGTACTTATAAAATTGTCAGAAACTTAAGAGGATGTATATTAACTGATATAAATATGTAGAAAAGGATACTTTCATACTTATTTTTACAGCATTGTTAAAATGTAATTGATGTACAATACTGCACATATTTAAAGTATACAACTTGATGAGTTATGACATACCTGTCATACCTGTGAAACCATTGCCATACCAAGATAATGAACATATCTATCACCCCCAAGAGTTTCCTTGAGCCCCTTTGTAATTGATCCATCTCTCCTTCTCTCCCCTCTCCCCAGGCAATTAGTGATCTGCTTTCTGTCACCATAAATTAGGTAACATTTTCTGGAATTTTTTATAAATATAATAAAAAAATAGGTAGTTGTGTATTGTCTTGCTCCTGCCACTCAGTATAATTATTTTAAGATTCATCCATGTTGGGTGTATGAATAGTTTTTACTTTTTTACTTCTGTGGTATGGCTATAATACAATTTGTTTACCACCTGATGATGGCCATTTCAGGGTTTTTTAGAGTTTTTAATTTTTTTTGGGGGGGTAGCTATATAAAGCTGCTTTGAATGTTAGTGTACAAATCTTTATGTGGATATATGTTTTCATTTCCTGGGTAAATATGTTAGAGTTGGGCTGGGTGTGGTGGCTCACACCTGTAATACCAGAACTTTGGGAGACTGATCGCTTGAGGTCAGGAGTTCGAGACCAGCCTGGCAACCATGGCAAAATCCTGTCTCTACTAAAAATACAAAAATTAGCCAGGCATGGTGGCGAGTGCCTGTTATCCCAGTTACTTGGGAGCCTGAGGCAGAAGAATCGTGTGAACCTGGGTGGTGGAGGTTGCAGTGACCCAACATGGTACCACTGCACTCCAGCCTGGGCGACAGACTCTGTTTAAAAAAAAAAAATTTTTTAAAAAATGTTGGAGTTGAATAGAAAGGTCATAGTGTAAATATATGTTTAACTTTTGAAGACATTGTCAGGCTGTTTTCCAAAGTGAAACTTTTTAGCATATGTTAGAGTTCCAGATGCTCTACATCCATGCTAGCACTTGGTATGATTATTTGGGGTTTTAAAATTTTTTTCTATTTTTAATTTTATGTATTATAATAGATATGTGGTGGTATCTCACTGTGGTTTCATTTTATGTAAGTTCTCCAACTATGTTATCATTATCAAAATTATTTTAAGTATTCTAAGTCCTTTGCATTTCCACATATATTTTAGAATCAGCCCAATAAAAAAACCCACAGGGATTTTTATTAGACTTAGATTAAATCCATAGATCAATTTGTGAAGAAATAATATCTTGGCAACAGTGTATCTCTCCATATATTTAGGTCTCTTTAATTTCTCTCATCAATGTTTTCTACTTTTCAGTGTGTAGGTCTTGTACATATTTAGTGAAATATATCTCTAACAATTTTATATTTTTGGTGGCATTATACGTTTTTTTAGATTGATTTAATTTTAATTTCCAATTGCATTTTGTTGTTATATGGAAATACAATTAATTTTTCTGTGTTCATCTTGCATCTTGGATTCCTTTAAATTTACTATTCGTTGTTACTTTCGGGACAGATTTCTTAGGCCTTTCTACATAGACAATAATGATAATGCTGTCTGAAAATAAATATGGTTTTATTTATACCTTTCCGGTCTATATTTAATCTCTCATTGCATTGTTTAGGAACTTCAAGACCATGTCTACTAGAAATCATATGAGCAGACATTTCTGTCTCATGCCTTATTTTAGGAAGAAAACAGTCAGTTTTTCACCATGAAATACAAAGTTAGCTGAAGCTTTTTATGTGTATGCTCTTATCAGGTGGATGCAATTTCTATTGATACCTAGTTTGCTGAGAGTTTTTGTCATGAGTGGATGTTGGATTTTGTCATAGGCTTTTTGTGCTTCTATTGAGAGGATCATTTGAGTTTTTTTAGTCTGTTAATTTTATTAATTACATTGATTGATTTTGATTGTTAAATCAGTCTTGAATTTCTGAAATAAATTCTACTTGGTTACAATGTATTACTCTTTTTTTAGTATAGTTAGATTTGATTTGCTAATATTTGAAGGACTTTTGCATCTATGTTCATGAGGGATAATGGTCTGTCATTTTCTTCTTTTATAACAACATCTGGTTTTGCAATTGATTCAGGACAAGCAAGCCTCAAAACTGGAGCATACCTTGGAAGGATTCTTGGCTTTGCCCAGGAAAGAATTCAAAGGTGAGCCAGTGGTTTTAGACAGCAATCTTTTATTGAACAGTACTGCTCCTCGTGGAGCAGGGCTAACTCATAGACAGTGTGCCTAAACTGGGCACCTATGGACTCTTGGCAACATACAAACTTTCAGTTACATGCAAATTAAGGGGTGAGTTATTTAGAACTTTCTGCGAAAGGAGTGGTGACTTCTGAGTCTGCCATGGCATTTGTAAACTGTCATGGTGCTGGTGAGAGTGTCTTACGCTAATGAGCAATGAGGGCAGCTAGAGATAACCTTCATCACCATCTGCTAGTTGCCTATTTTAAAATGAGATTATTAGTTTATTTGCTGTTGAGTGCAGTTTCTTGTATATTCTACAGCTCTTGTCAGATGTATAGTTTGAAAACATTTTCTCCCATTCTACAGGTTGTCTCTTTAGTCTATTGATTGATTTTTTGCTGTGCAGAAGCTTTGTAGTTTGATGTAATCTCATTTGTCTAGTTTTGGTTTTGTTGTGTGTGCTTTTGAAGTCTTACCCATGAAATCTTTGCCTAGGCTGATGTCCTGATGCATTCTCCTGTGTTTTCTTCTAGCTTTTTATAGTTTTGGGTCTTACATTTAAGTCTTTAATCCATTTTGAGTTGACTTTATGTATGGTGAGGTATAGTGGTCCAGTTTTTTTCTCCTGCATAGAGATATTTAGTTTCTCCAGCACCATTGATTGAAGAGTGTGTCCTTTCCCTAATGTATGTTCTTGGCATCTTTGCCAAAAATCAGTTGAATATAAATATACAGATTTATTTCTGGGTTCTCTATTCTGTTTCTTTGGTCTGTTTTTCTGTTTTTATACCAATACCATGGTATTTTGGTTGCTGTAGCTTTGTAGTATATTTTCAAGTTAAGTAGTGTGATGCCCCCAGCTTTGCTCTTTTTGCTCAGTATTGCTTTGGCTTCTCAGGGTCTCTTGGTGTTTCCATATGAATTGTAGGAATTTTTTTCTATTTCTGTGAAGAATGTGATTGGTATTTTGATAGTGAACACATTAAATCCATTGATTGCTTTAGGTAGTATGGTCATTTTAACTATTAATTTTTCCAATTCATGAGCTTGTGATCTCTTTCCATTTTATTTGTGTGTTATCTTTCATTTATTTCATCAGTGTTTTGTAGTTTTCACTATAAAGCTCTTTTACTTCCATGATTTATTCCTAAATTTAACCATGTCAAAGTTGTACTAAATGATATTTCTTTCCTGGTTTATTTTTCAGCCAGTTTGCTGCTGCTGTATAGAAACAATACTAAATTTTATACTGTGATATTGTATCTTGCAACTGTAAAGAATGTATCAGTTCTGAGGATTTTTTGGTGGCATCTTTAAGTTTTTATATATATAAGATGATGTCATCTGTAAACAGGGAAAAATTGACCTCTTTTTTTCCAATTTGGATGCTGATTTTTGCTCTTGCCTAATTGCTCTGGCTAGAACTTCCAGTATTATGTTGAGTAAGAGTACTGAAAGTGGGCATCCTTGTCTTGTTCCAGTTCTTAGAGGAAAAGCTTTTCCCATTCAGTATGATGTCAGCTGTGGACTTGTCAGATATGTTTTTTGTTTTGTTGAGGTAATTTTTTTCTATACCTATTTTAATGAGAGTTTTTAATCATGAAGCAATGTTTAATTTATCACATACTTTTTCTGCATCTATTGAGATGATCTTATGGTTTTTGTCCTTCATTCTATTGATGTAATGTATCACATTTATTGATTTGTGTATGATGAAGCATCCTTGCATCCCTGGAATAAATCCTATTTGATCATGGTGTATTATCTTTTTGATGTGCTGTTGAATTTGGTTTGCTAGTATTTTGTTAAGGATTTTTGCATATATGTTCATCAGGATTATTGGCCTTTAGTTTTCTTTTTTTGTTGTGTCCATGTCTGGTTTTGGTATCAGAATAATGCTGGCCTTGTAGAATGAATTACAAAGAATTCTCTCCTCTTCAATTTTTTTTTGAAATCATTTGAGAAGAATTGTTGTTAGTTAATTTATAAAGCTTGGTAGAATTCCACAGTAAAGCCACCTGGTCCTGGGATTTTCTTTGTTGGAAGACTTTTTGTTAATGACAATTTCATTACTTCTTATTGGTTTGCTCAGGTTTTCTCTTTCTTCTTGGTTCAATCTTGTTAGGTAATATGAGTCCAGGAATGTATCCATTTCTTGTAGGTTTTCCACTTTCTTGGCATATAATTGTTCCTAATAGTCTCCAGTGATCCTTTGTGTTTCTGTTGTATCGGTTGCAATGTCTCTTTTTGTTTCTGATTTTATTTATACAGGGCTTCTCTCTCTTTATTTTCCCTTAGTCTAAAGCATGGTTTGTTGATTTTGTTTGTCTTTTTAAAAAACTCAAGTTTTTCGGTCTTTTTAGTCTCCATTTTATTTAGTTCTGCTCCAATCTTTAGCATTTTATTTTTCCGTCTACTAACTTTGGGTTTGGTTTGTTCTTTCTTTTCTAATTCTTTGAGCTGTGTCATTAGGTTGTTTATTTTAAAACTTTCCACTTTTTTTTGGTGCAGGCATTTATTGCCAAAAATTTCCCTCGGCACTGTTTTGACTAGATTTCATGGGGTTTTGATAAGTTGTGTTTCAATTTTCATTGTTTCAATAATTTTTGTGATTTCCTTCTTAATTTCTTCATAGACTCATTGGTTATTCAGGAGAATGTTGTTTAATTTTCATGTATTTGTACAGTTTTCAAAATTTTTCTTGTTATTGATATATAGTTTTATTCCATTATAGTCTGAAAAGACATTTGATAAGATTTTGATTTTTTAAAAAACTTGCTGAGACTTGTTTTGTGGCATCGTAGATGGTCTATCCTGGAGAATTTTCCATATGCTGATGAGAACAATGCATGTCCTGTGGCAGTTGGATGAAATATTCTATAAATGTTTGTTAGGTCTATTTGGCCTATTTGCAGATTAAGTCTGACGTTTCTTTGCTAATTTTCTTTCTAGATGATTTGTGTAATGCCAAAGTTGGGTGTCGAAGTCCCCAGCTGTAATAGTATCGGAGTAAATCTCTTTAGCTCTGTTATTGGCTTTATATATCTAGGTGCTCTGGTGTTGAATGCGTACACACATTTATATGTACAAGTGTTACATCTTTTTAGTGAACTGATATGTTATGATTACATAATAACTTTTTGGTCTCTTTTTATGTTTTTTGACTTAATGTATATTTTGTCTGATACAAGTATAGCTATTCCTACACACTTTGGGTTTCTGTTTGCTTGGACTGTCTTTTTCATCCCTTAACTTTCAATCTATGTGTCTTTATAGGCAAGGTGAATTTCTTGCAGGCAGCATGTACTTAGTTGTTGGTTTTTGAAATCCACTCAGCCAGTCTATATCTTTTAATTGGGAAATATAAACTATTCACATTTAAAGTTGTTACTGATAGATGAGGACATACTCTTGTCATTCTAGTGTTTTCTGATTAATTTATATATTATTTGTTCCTTTCTTTCTTATTGTTTATCTTTGCAATTTGGTGGTTTCCTGTCGTAATAATATTAATATTTTACCCTTTTCTCTTTCTCATTTGTGTATCTGTTCTAGCAATGAGGTTTCTTTTTATTTTTGTTTTTGTTTATTTTGCTTCACTCAGAATATTTTGAAGAAATGTTCTGCCAGGGAGTTTTATAATTTCATGTGTTTTCATAATGGTAGATATTGCTCTTTTGATTACAGATGAAGGACTCTTTTATGCATTTCTTGTAGGGTCAGTCTAGTGGTTATGATTTCCCTCAGTTTTTGCTTCTCTGGGAATGAATTTATTTCTCCTTCATTTCAAAGTCATAGCTTTGCTGGATATGGTATTCTTGGCTGTCAGGTTTGCTTTTCCTTTCAGCACTTTGAATATATAATCTCATTCTCTCCTTGTCTGTAATATTTCTGCTGAGAAATCAGATATTAGTCTGAGGAGATTCTTGTGAACTGATGTGACTTAACACTTTTCTCTCATGTTTGCTGTTCTTACAATTCTCTCTTTGCCTTTGACTTTTGACAGTTTAATTATAATGTATCTCAGAGAGAGTCATTTTAGGTTGAATCTATTTGGGAATTTTTGAGGTTCCTAGATCATGATGTCTATGTATATTCTAAGACTTGGGATTTTTAGCAATTATTTTATAAAATACGTTTTCTATGCTTTTCCCTATCTCTTTCTTTTCTGGAACTCTGAAAATGCAAATACTCTTTTGCTTAATGGAATACCGTATATCATATAGACTTTTTTCATTATTTTTATTTTATTCTCTTCTTTTTATTAGTTTCTTTTCTTTTTAAATTTTGTCTGATTGGGTTACTCTTAAAGATCTATCTTCAAGTTTGGAAATTCTTTCTTCTGTTTATTCTGTTCTATTGTTGAAGCTCTTCATTATACTTTCATTTCATTCATTAAATTCTTCAGTTCCAAAATTTCTGTTTGATTCTTTTATATGATATCTATTTCTTTGTTGAATTTCTCATTAAGATAATGAATTGTTTCCCTAATTTCTTTGTATTATGTATCTGTGTTTTCTTGAATCTCACTGAATTTCTTTTATATCATTATTTTGAATTCTTTTTCAGGCATTTCGTAGATTTCTTTTTCTTGGAGTCTGTTATTAGAGAATTATATTTCTTGCTTTTTATGTTTCTTGTGTCCCTATGTTGATATCTGCATTTCTGGTGTAACAGTCATTTCTTTCAATTGTGTGTAGTAGCTTTCAAAAGGAAAGAGTTTACTGTAGATGTATCTACAGTGTCAGTCGTGTAGGGTGCTTTGACTTTGGTTCTGGGTGGGTACAGTAGTATAGTCTCCCTATGATTTCTTCACCTGTAATCAATGTCAGCAGTGTCTGTGAGTTCTGCAGGGGCTTATACTTCAATTGTTTGTTGAGGCTGTAGAGTGGTTTTGCTGGAGATGAGAACACTGCACAGGCAAGTCCTCAGGTCCCTGAGGACTGTGCTTGGGTATGTGGTGGTCCTGCCATTGGAGGGGGTGGAGCCACCAGTGATGGCAATGGCAGACCTTGGGTCGACTGGTCCTCAGTCCTCTGGGTAGTGGTCATATGGCAGCCCTACCACTGGAGTTGAGAAGAGTTGCTCTTGGCAGTAGTGGCCCTAAGCTAATAATTTTCAGGTTCTAAGGACTGTGTACTTCATTCCCCTATGTCCGGGAGAGCCTCCTTGATGTAGGGAACCACATTTCCAGGATATAGTCTACTGTGTGGGCCCAGGTGCTGGGGATGCAGCTGCACTCCTGGGTCCAGGTGGTGTCACAGTGCTACAGCCCTTTTGGTGGATGTAGAGGGTGTTTTGGGGACTCTAGGATTATGAAGATGTAGGATTTGTTGGGTCCCAGGGAAAGGTTTAGTCTGGCAGTGGTTCTGTTCTCAATATGGTGCCGTGCTAAATCAGCCTAGTTCCTGGGGGCTGTGGAGCATCCAGTGTGGATTCTCTCTCAGGGACAATGCAGTTGCATGGACTCTACACAGCTCCTTGTAGTAGACTCGGAGCCTGTGAGGGATGAGGGGCTCTCTGTAGTCAGGATTAAAGATATATGTTCTGCGAATGTGGACTACTGTGGAATCTCCCACTTAAGCTTTGCCCTCTGATAGGAAGCCCCTCTTGACTTGGAACTGATCCCATTTGGCTGCTTCACTTACCTCTCTATGTTGCCATTTCAAGTTTTTCTGCCTCTGAGGGTCTTTGTTGCTTCTTTGTTGAATTCCATTGTTCTCTCTTAGACGTTGTATTCAACTTGTGGTTTTTTGTTCTTTTCATCTTTTTTCTCATAGAGAAGGTGAGTGCTGGACACCTTTAGTCAGCCATCTTGATAAGGTCTCCCTGATACTGTCTTTCTGGGTACAATTTTGCAGTAGTATCAAAAATTCTTAATTCATTTGACACAACAGTTCTGCTTCTTGGACAGTAACCTAAGGAAATAATTGGACAGGTGCAGAAAGATGTATGCATAATGATATTTATCACAGCATTATTTGTAATATCTAAATAATAGAAATGCTCTGTATATATAGCAACATGGGGCAGTTTAAATAAATTATGCTACAGCTATTTTATAGAATCTCATACTATCATTAATATTAGATCTCTAATTTTGCCATGGAAGTATGGAAGTATGTTCTCTCTCTCTCTTTCTCTCTATTCATCTATATAAATAGAGAATATATATTAAATATATATTAAATAAAATATAGTTTTTTCTTCAGACAGGGTCTCTCTGTTCCTTGGGCTGGAGTACAGTGGCACAATCATGGCTCACTGCAGCCTCAACTTCCCTGAGCTCAGGTGATCCTCCCACCTCAGTCTCCCAAGTAGCTGGGACTACAGGCATGTGGTGCCATGCCTAGGTAATTTTTTGTAGAGACAGAATTTCACTATGTTGTCCAACCTGGTCTTGAACTCCTAAGTTCAAGTGATCCACCCACCTTAGCCTTCCAAAGTGCTGGGATTTATAGGTGTGAGCCACCATGCCTAGCCAACATATTTTTTTAAAATAAAGTATTCAAGTTATAGAATAATATGTAATGTGTAATCACTTTTTTATTGAAAAAAAACACACGAATATATGTATTTATTCTCAAGTGGAAGAAGGTGAAAGTAAAATAGTGCTTTTCTCTAGGTGATAGAACTTTATCAATTTTAGTTTAATTTAAAATTTTCTTTCTTCTATTTTTAAAATATACTAACAATAAATTACAGAAGTAATTTTGCTTCTTGAGTTTATTCTCATGAGAAACACCTGCAACATTTTATGAAAATCATTGCCCTTATATTTTCTAAGATTTTGGAATATAGAACAAAACTAGAACCCACATTTGCTATTTGTGTCCATCAAAATTGTGTTGCAATAACTTTCCCAGTGCACAGTGGCTGCCCTGATTGATACTTGTGAGATAGGAAATGCTGAAACTAGAAAGCTAGAACTTCAGTTCTCAAGTGGAACGACAGATACAGCATAATCCCAAAAGATATACATTTGAAGAAAGTCAAGAGGGAAATATACTTAAACAAGCTCATTTTATCAAATAATGAATATTTATTGCATACCCCCTGCCTGGCAGGCACAGAGGAGGGAATTCAGCGAACAAGACAGACAGGACTCCTGTTTTCAGGGAACTTAATTTATTGGATTTTAAATAGGTTCTGTCTCAGAATATTATGAGTGCTTTTTATTTTTTGTGCTCTTTTGTATTTTCAAAAATTCTTTACTCTTGAAAATAAGATTTTGGAGAAAAAAATGAATAAGCATTCTATTTTTAAAAAGTGGCAGTAGGAAAAATAAAATCTAGCCCAAAAGTCCCTTTGTTTGCTGAAGTCTGTACTCTTCCTCCTGGTTTGTTTGCTTGCTTTGGTCTGCTATCAGGAATTTTTCTTCTCTCATTTAACTGCTCAGAGTTGATTTCTCTTTCTTTGCTTCTCCAGCAACTGATCTATGGTTATATACTTCCTGCCTCAATATTTTCTATGCCCTGTGTTTTCCCAGCTGTGCAACCCTCAGATTCAATAACTATATATATAATTTATTTTTCTTTAATTAGTTCAGTCAGCTCATTTTTGCCTCATTACTTAAAATGGCCAGCATCGAACACCCAAAAACTCCAACCACCAAACACCCAAAAACACCAACCAACAGCATTTAATGTTTACTTATAATTACATGATTTATTCTACTCTTAGAAATTAGAGAGGGAGGATTCCAATCGCCTTATTCTCTAGTGAAATTCTGAATGAAGAGGACAGTTTTTGGTATATTGACTCTCATTCTCTTAATAAGCAAGTTTTTGGTGATTTTTCTTTTCTTTTCTTTTTTGCCTGGGCTGGAGTGTGGTGGCGCAATCTCCTGTGGCAGGAGAACCACTTGAATCCGGGAGGCGGAGGTTCACTGCAACCTCTGCCTCCTGGGTTTAAGTGGTTCTCCTACCACAGCCTTCCAAATAGCTGGGATTACAGGCACCCACCACCATGCCTGGCTATTTTTTCTTCTTCTTCTTCTTTTTTTTTTTTTTTTTTTTTGTATTTTTAGTAGAGATGGGGTTTTGCCATGTTGGCCAGGCTGGTCTTGAACTGGTCTCAAGTGATCCACCCACCTAAGCCTCCCAAAGTGCTGGGATTACAGATGTCACCACGCCTGGCCTTAATAGGTAAGTTAGAGCTAATACTTGGCTGGGCGCGGTGGCTCACGCCTGTAATCCCAGCATTTTGGGAGGCTGAGGCAGGTGGATCACCTGAAGTCGGGAGTTCCAGACCAGCCTGGCCAACATGGTGAAACCCAGTCTCTACTAAAAATACAAAAATTAGCCAGGTGTGGTGGCGCATGCCTGTAGTCCCAGCTACTCAGGAGGCTGAGGCAGGAGAATCTCTTGAACTTGGGAGGTGGAGGTTGCAGTGAGCTGAGATCATGCCACTGCACTCCAGCCTGGGCAACAGAGCAAGACTGTCAAAAAAAAAAAAAAAAAAAAGCTAATACTGTGTGACTACTGCGTGCTAGGCTTCATGGTATGTGCTCCACACACACTGTTTCTATTAAACTTTATAATGTGTTATTAGTAAGTTGTATTACTTTCCTAGGGCTGGCATAATAAATTATAACAAATTTAGTGGCTTAAAACAACAGAATGGGAGAAAATTTTTGCAATCTACTCATCTGACAAAGGGCTAATATCCAGAACCTACAAAGAACTCAAACAAATTTACAAGAAAAAAACAAACAACCCCATCAAAAAGTGGGCAAAGGATATGAACAGACATTTCTCAAAAGAAGACATTCATACAGCCAACAGACACATGAAAAAATGCTCATCATCACTGGCCATCAGAGAAATGCAAATCAAAACCACAATGAGATACCATCTCACACCAGTTAGAATGGCAATCATTAAAAAGTCAGGAAACAACAGGTGCTGGAGAGGATGTGGAGAAATAGGAACACTTTTACACTGTTGGTGGGATTGTAAACTAGTTCAACCATTATGGAAAACAGTATGGCGATTCCTCAAGGATCTAGAACTAGATGTACCATATGACCCAGCCATCCCATTACTGGGTATATACCCAAAGGATTATAAATTATGCTGCTATAAAGACACATACACACGTATGTTTATTGCAGCACTATTCACAATAGCAAAGACTTGGAATCAACCTAAATGTCCATCAGTGACAGACTGGATTAAGAAAATGTGGCACATATACACCATGGAATACTATACAGCCATAAAAAAGGATGAGTTTGAGTCCTTTGTAGGGACTTGGATGCAGCTGGAATCCATCATTCTTAGCAAACTATCACAAGAACAGAAAACCAAACACCGCATGTTCTCACTCATAGGTGGGAACTGAACAATGAGATCACTCGGACTCGGGAAGGGGAACATCACACACCGGGGCCTATCATGGGGAGGGGGGAGGGGGGAGGGATTGCATTGGGAGTTATACCTGATGTAAATGACGAGTTGATGGGTGCAGCATAGCAACATGGCACAAGTATACATATGTAACAAACCTGCACGTTATGCACATGTACCCTACAACTTTAAGTATAATAATAATAAATAAATTAAAAAAAAAAAACCAACAAAAATGTTGACCTCACAGTTGAGGTCAGAAGTCCAAAATCAAGGTGATGTGAGTGTTTGTTCCTTTTGGGGGCCTGAGAGAGATAATTGGTTCCATGCCACTCTCCTAACTTCCGGTGGTTTCCAACAATCCTTGGCAGGCCTTGGCTTGCAGCTGCTTAACTCCAGTCTCTGTTGTCACATGGCTATTGTCCCTCTCTGTTTCTTCGCATGGTGTTCTACTCTTCTTGTAAGGACACTAGTCATATTGGATTAAGGGCCCATCCTACTCCAATATTACCTTTTCTTAATAATAGATCTACGACAACCCTGTTTTCAAATGAGGGCACATTCTGAGGTCTGGGCGGGACATGAGTCTTTGGGGGACACTATTCAACCCTGTACATAGTATTCTTCTTCTTCAAAGACTTGGGGCAGTTAAGAAATTTGCCTAAGGTTACATATTTCATGGAGAGTTTGGATTCAAACCCAAATCTGTCTGTTGACAAAGTCCATTCTCTTAATCACCCTGCTGGGAAGTATGAGAACTCTTTCCATCTGTAAGTAAATATATAATCCAGTTAGGACAATAAGACATGAAAATTTAAATAATAGCAAAAGTGAAAACTGAAAATAAACTATACAGGATAAGCCACAAGGCATCCCACTATCTCTAAACACAATAGCACACAGATATAACTAGGTTCCATTTTTCTTTTCCTTAAAGTTGTATAGGGAAAAATACAAACTACAGAAATGCAAACATGATTATTTCACCTGTCGGTGTCATTAATTTTTGCTTTTTACAGTGACAGTTAAAATTAAAGTCCTCTGCCAAATTTTCTGCCTCTTATAGTTCATCTTATCTTTTTATATATAGTTTGCATCTTAAATTTAACCAGGCCAAGGCCAAGACTGTCTCTCAGAATCTTCCCTTTTCTTCAAATAGAATTAGACCTTATCTATAAATATATTCTCTTCTGTTTCTGGAAACTCACTCTTATGTTTTGGAGCGCATGGGACCAATTGAGCATACTAACACTATATGAAGGTACTTCTAGGAACTGCCTTTTGGGAGCTGAAGATCACAGGTGTAGATGTTACCAGAAAGGAGTCCCAATCCAGATCTCAAGAGAGGGTTCTTGGATCTCACACAAGAAAGAATTTGGGGTGAGTCCACAGTGCAAAGTGAAAACAAGTTTATTAAGAAAGCAAAGGAATAAAAGATGGCTACTCAATAGGCAGAATAGCAGCATGAGCTGCTGGCTGGCCATTTATATGGTTATTTCTTGATGATATGCTAAACAAGGGTGGATTATTCATGAGTTTTCTGGGAAAGGGGCGGGCAATTCCCAGAACTGAGGGTTCCTCCTCTTTTTAGATCATATAGAGTAATTTTCTAACATTGCCATAGTATCTGTAAACTGTCATGGCACTGGTAGGAGTTTTTTAGTATGCTAGTGAATTATAATTAGTGTATAATGAGCAGTGCGGACAACCAAAGGTCACTTTCATTGCCATCTTGGTTTTGGTGGGTTTTAGCACGCTTCTTTACTGCAACCTGTTTTATCAGCAAGTTCTCTACGACCTGTATCTTGTGCTGACCTCCTATGTCATCCTGTGACTGAGAATGCTAACCTCCTGGGAATGCAGCTGAGTAGGTCTCAGCTTCATTTTAAAGTCCCTATTAAAGATAGAGTTGCTCTGGTTCAAATGCCTCTGACATAGCCATTAAGTATGCTTCTGGGTCTTAGGCTTAAAAAAGAGCAGGCATTATCTGGGTCAAAGTTGAGGCTTATTTGGACCAAACAAGACTGGGGCAGGAAGGGTTGAAGGAACCACCGCAATTCACAGTACTGAGGTACAAGGACAAAATAGGACTGGCCACAATGTTGACTTGCTGCTGATTCTCTGAACTACGCTTCTTGATGTCCTTAAATTTTTTCCATCTCTGGTTTCTATCGGTCACAAATCTTAAGAATAAGTTAAGGTGATCATGCTGTGTAGTTTTCATTGAGGGGGGCCATAGAAAGTCACAGAGATTAAGTGATCTGCTCATGTTAAATCAGGACTGTTGGACTCTAGAGCCATTCTTTTATTTTTAATTTTTTTCAATTGCTGCTGCTCAAATTAATAGAATCTAGTCTTTTAATTACTACCTTGTAATTCCTCTCACCAAAAGTAATATTAGCTATAAATACTATTTATATAGGTCTCTACTGGAGGAGAGAAATCACATTTATTAAGCACCTAAAATGTGTGAGGAAATTTGTTAGATGTTTAACTTTAACATATGTTGTCTCATTTAATTCTCACAACATCTTTCTTTATTCCTCAATATAATGCTGCCAGGAGATAATATTATATCCTTATAGTACAGGTGTAAAGTATGAGACTTCGCCACACTAAAGGCCTCTCCACTTGGCTAGGAAACTCCATGAGGTGAGGACTGTCACTAGGGGCTTCTGTTGATTGATTGGTCTTGTTTTTGTCTGATTTTTTGTTGTTGTTTTTCATCACAGCAAACCCTAGTCCTAGAACAATGCATTGTATGTTGGAGTATGTTGGCATCAGTGCCACTATGTGTTTATCCTAATTTTAGATAATTTCTTTGCTATATAAAAAATGTAGCAGCGTGAGTTTGTAGTCACCAAATATTTTGTGGCCACCTACATTCTCCAGACCTTCTATGAGGTTGGGGGCATGTGACTAGTTGTAGCCAATGGATACTGGGTGGAAGGTATACATGTCACTGCTGGTCAGTTAAGAGCTGCTATACCTCTTCCACCTCTCTCTTTCCTTCCTATGGTACTGTTGGAGGCCAAGAGTTTCAGATGGCATAGCTATAAGATGGAGGCTGCTGAGATCTCTCAGTCACCATTTGAAGAACAGCCTCACAGGAGAGCAGTGCAACACACAATAAATACAAACTTTTATTGTATTATGTCCCTGAGATTTGGGGAGTTGTTTATTACTGCAGCAGAGCTTATGCTATCCTTCTAGCATAGACAGCATCTTTTGTTTATTTTATCCAAAACCATCTTCCTCTTAAGATACTTTCCTTCTCCTTTACATACTGATGCCTAGAAAAAGAATGGTATGCTTTTGGGGGCAGGAGGTCTTTATTTACAAATATGATCAAGAGCATCTCTCAGTTAAATCATGTCAGTGTACTGTGAAAATTTCAAGAGTGTTAGGTTTAATGACTTTGTCAGAAGTCCAGAAATCTATTACTAAGTGCATTTTCAAATTACTATGAGCATTGTGCTATCTGGATATGTTTGATGAAAGTTGATAAGATGCATGCTATTTAGGATAAAAGCTTTTTCTCTATTTTATCATAATTGCAACTTTGTCCAGCAGACGATTCTAAATATGGGCTCATAATATCAGATTTTTAGAACTTAAAAAAATGGTAATTTGAATCTAATTATTGGATAGGCAACCTAAAAGGTGCCACATTTGTTTTTGTTGACTCGTAGTTTACAGAAAAAATTAAATAATGCAGTGTAAACCTACAAGGAGGATTTTCTTTCACTTTTTGCCAGCAGAGAAGTAATGGAGCCAGCAGTTCTGAGGAAAAAAAGTAAGATATTCATTGAGGCTGCCTTCAGTTGCTTGGGCACACAGACCATCTGGCAATGAGAGGAGATGGGGGCTCAACGTGCCCTTTGTTAATAAAGTGATTGCCACTGGGAGGAATAATTCCTCCTTTAATTGTGTACCTATTTGAGAAGAGAGAGCAAATAAAGGGTCTCCCTTCTCAGATGAAAATGATGAATGACCTTGAAGACTCAGCACTAGTCATCCTTGGAAAGCTGGATTCTCATCAACTCTGCTCATTATGAGTCCAGTCTGAGTGTACACAAAGCACCTATTGACTTCAGTGGAAGTTCTAAGGCACAATCAGTCCTGAGGGAGGTGATGTTTTTAAAGCATGCTTCCTATCTCACTGAAAGGCTAGAAAATGAAGGCAGAAAACATGGACAACTCAGTTATGAGCCTTAAAATAAGATAAAGCATGCAACGTGGGTTTCACATTTGTATCAACAATTAACTGAAACTACGACTTTCAACAGGAGGCTTGTGGTGCTCCGTGTCACTGTTATTATGAAGGGCTGAGAGAAATGTAAAAGGATAGTCTTAGAAACAAATACTTAGCTTACAATTCATCTGAGAGTAGTGTAAGTGAAAGAGAGATGCTGGAGTTCATGGAGCCAAGACTATCAATTGGTATTAATGGATAGTTATGATTTGATGATTTTACTTTTTAAACTAACAAGTACTAAACCAAACTTCAATTATGCTCAGTTCAATTTCTGTTACAGCAGTTATCAAGCAGTTGCTTGATTTTATTATAGTTGAGGTCGGAGATTACAATCATGGTGATAGAAATATGGACAATGATAGAATTACAAAAGGGAAGAAGACAAAGGGAACACCCTAGAATGAAATCTCCTCTCACAGATTTGATGGAATATGGATGTTGTAGTCTGATTACCTTAATCATACTTAAGTCGTGGTCATGATTACAGTTTCAATGCCATCTATACCGTCAAGGAGAGTTACTATGTGTACCAAAAACAAATGTTTCAAGAGCCTTGATTCATCTCACTGAGCAGGCATGTGGAAGACAGCTGAAGTGAAATGAAGGTTATTTCTTCTTGAGTTTTTTATTCATTGTCAATGAAATCATTTAAAAACTTCAGCCTTGGGAATAAAGAGTTTGCCACTAAGAAATACCTAAAAATTACTAAGGCAATAATATTTCCTCTACTTATTGTATGATCAGGACATGTCATAAGTCTTTTACTTTTGTCTCATAAAAATAAATTTTAAAATCAGTCTAGACAGAGTTCAAAAACTCAGATTTAAAGTAACATATTGACCATTCGTAATTATATATTACCACTTAGCATAGTTCATTCTTCAAAAAGGGATCTTTAAAAAGGGAATTTTAATGACATGAAAATCTCATTAATCTTATTAGCATGCTAGGTAAATTGTAAGTGATCAGCAGATACGTTTTAAATAGTTTCTCAGTGTGTGTCAGTAAGTATTTTACAAAGACCTCTTCCCTAGCAGGTTTCTTTTTTCTTTTGCTTTCTATGTCAAATCATATTCCCTCACCTACTTCCAATGACGGAATCTTTATATGAGTTGCATGCACCTTCTAGCACACTGCAGGTTTTTCATAACAGTTGAACAACAACCCTAATTACTTTGCATAATTGAAGAGTAATTTTCCACAGTACAGGTGCAGTTACCTGAAATATATTCTGCTATAAAGTACTTAAATAATTCTTCCCCATGTTAATTTTGCAAAGAAACCAGGTATCTTTCAATAACCTCGTTTTTCTCATATTAGAAAGAGAATTGGGCTTTACCTTCCTTGGAACAAGAAATGTTGTCATATCAGTTTAATTCTGTCTGCACAGTTTGTTCAGGAAAAGTTGACTTCATTGAGAAAGAGCATGGGCTCTGTCAAGTTTCTAGAACTGACTGAAGTTTACTTCAGTGGTAATTATTTACTTTTTTTTTTCTTTTTTTGAGACAGAGTCTTGCTCTGTCACCCAGGCTGGAGTGCAGTGGCGCGATCTTGGCTCACTGCAACCTCCACATCCTGGGTTCAAGTGATTCTCCTGCTTCAGCCTCCCGAGTAGCTGGGATTACAGGCACCCACCACCACGCCAGGCTAAGTTTTGTATTTTTAGTAGAGACAGGGTTTCACCATGTTGGTCAGGCTGGTCTCAAACTCCTGACCTCAAATGCTCCACCCACTGTGGCCTCCCAAAGTGCTGGGATTACAGGTGTGAGCACCTGGCCAATTATTTACTTTTATTTCTTCCAGACAGAGACCATTAAAACTCTATACTAGGGATCTAAGTTCTTCAATGTGATATGAAGAAATTAACTCTGCAAAAGCAAAGTCCTATCATTTTTTGCACTCTACAGAGTTAAGTCGGCGGGGTACGAAAGGACCTTGAAAAATCTCTTCAAAGAAAGGATTTCTTGACTTTTTTGAAGTCTGATATAGACAAAATAGTATTTTCCTTGGCTTAAGACATACATAAACACCAACTTCTAGCAGTTTCCCCAGCCTTTATAATGTATAAATGTTCATCTCTGAACATAACAAAAACATTCTTTGTTAGAGAATTTCTGTTTTCAGTTTAACAATAAGTAATGAAGCCTTTAGTTTCAGGTAATATTTAGTCTGTTAATGAAACATTACTGAATAGAAGGGAGAATAATATAGAAGTGCTGCCTTGTAAGTTATAAATGGCCAGAAATGACTGTGTTGTGTGCTTATGACTTCCACAGCTCTAAGAAAGTGATGTCTTCCTCCTAATGTACCTCTTATCTTTATGGCTAGAACTGAGAACATTAAATCCTTTTGTGGAATTCCATGATGTTCCAGACTCATTACTCCTGTTAACTTCAACTTAATAATTATCTTAAAGTTGTTGTTGTTGTTATTTCAGAGAGGTTTTTGTTTGTTCGTTTTTTGACAAAGTGCAGTAGTGTTATCTTGGCTCACTGCAACCTCCATATCCCAAGCCCAAGTGATCCTCCCACCTCGGCCTTCCAAGTATCTGGGACTACTGACGCGCGCCACCCCACCTGGCTAATTTTCTGTGGGTTTTTGTTTTGTTTTTTTTTTTTTTGAGAGATGGGGTTTCACCATGTTGGCCAGGCTGGTCTCGAACTTCTGAGATCCAGCGATGTGCCCACCTCAGCATCCCAAAGTGCTGGGATTACAGGCATGAGCCATGTGCCCAGCCTTTTTAGAGAAGTTTAATCCATTTTTGAGGACAGTCAGAATGCCTTGTTGTGCTTGTAAACAAAATGACAATGGCCAGAAAAAGTTTGGCATTTTTTCGCTGCAACATGACTACATAGCACTTCCTTGACAGCAAGAAGTTCAACACCATAAGTGAAGGTTCTTGAATTCATACACACGCACACACACACACACACACTCTCTCTCTCTCTCTCTCTCTCTCCCTCTCACACGGTAATAACAGTCTTGCAGGACTTTGCAGGGCAGATTCTATGCCTAGGTTTGCTGATTAATTTGTGTAATTCTTTCAGAAGTGTTAGACAGTAGACTTCTTGGGTACACATTAATACAGTAGACTTAAAGTCACATATGCACAACAAAACAAATCATAAATAATGAGATACTAAAAACCAACTGTCACTGAGGTAGCAATTATTGGTGTCTCTTTTTCGCTTCAGTGACTTTTTCCTTTTACCCTGAGACATGCAAACAGAACAAACAATTAGCGAAATAATTGATGATCAGTACCTTCAAAGCTTGTGGTGACCTGGTTTATGCTTTATAAGCTTAATAATGAGAACACCTCTTATTACTGATTACTGCGCTGCCTGGTGCTCTCTGATGGTGCTCTGGAGGTACATCTGTATTAGACAAAAGGTTTTTATCTGCCCTGTCCAGTTAGTTGGTCCCTGAGGAACTGAGCTTTTGTCCCTTGCTGTTTTTAGATTCCAATTAAACTTGTTTATAGAATAGACAAATAATTAAAGATGTACTGTTTTCCATGACTTAATATTGTCTTCCAATAGGGTTGTGTTGCAGTTGGTGGCAATTAACATATATAGTTATGTTTTTAATCATTTATGTATTAAAACACATGCAAAATGTGCTCATGTTTTCTTAGTCTTCTTTGTGCTTGTCAACCCATTCTCTTAACTTGCATTGGGTATGCTAATTACCCTCTGTCAAACTAGGGTAATTCATTTTTTCCAAGAAAAAAAATCAGTTTTCATTTTATGCTCGAGAAAGTCAAAGAATGGCAGTTTATTCTGGAGCTTTCAGAACCAGAAAAGAATGCTTTAAGGTTATGACAAACTGATTTTATGTTGTGCACAGCAAGAAGTATTAAACAGATAAATAGCATGTCACGTAGAAATTTTATGTTAAAGTATAATTTCTTATCTCTTTTGCTGAATTTTTTATAAACTTGCATTCTATATCAAGGTGTTATGCGAAATATCTGTATAAAATATTTCTTGATCACAAAAACATGGAGAATGAAGTAGGGAAACTTTTGATAGCCATGTCATCCCCCAACAAATAAAAAAAATTCCCACAATTCCTGGAGACTGTGGAACTGTTAGCTCTTTTGTAATCTGTAGAGAAATACTCAAAATGATAGCCTCAGGGTCCCATTTTCAAGTTTTCAAATGAAGGTTTTAAATGTATGTGGTCATTCTTTGTCAATGAGATCGGCAACAGTAACTAGAGTGACTGCCTCTAGGATTTTCAGGAAATGTGTGACATTAGCTAACACTCCCATATCTCAAACACTCTTCCTTTCACATGGAAAGCCCTCAGAAAATACCTATGAATGGATTAAATTCCTCATCTCTATCCATGGGGTTTATCTGATTTTGAGTTAAGTATTAGTGAAAAGACCATGTCCTGTAATTCTGATGGGCTTATGTGAACACGTAAATTACCTGAGAGGATTATTTGGATAGGTGAGCTTCTTGTCTCCCTGAAATATCCAGAGTGTGTCTCGCACAATTTTTGTAATCAAAAGGAAAATACTACAGTTAGACATCTTTTAAAAGTAAAGATATATTTGTTGTCTTCAACCTACTAGGATAACAAGTAAAAATAGAAAATATTATTTATTCTCTAGGCCTGAAGAAAGGATAGAAATATGATTCTAGCTGCGTTACAGCTGGACTACATAAAACAATCTTGGACATATAAAAGATATATTGTGGATAGCTAGCAATTTTTCAGATGCTAAAACCTACCCTAGTGTGTAATGTAAATAGTTTGGACAATTCAAAACTTTTTTTAAATTTATATTTCCAACTATGTTTTGAATCTTTGAGGTTAATACCAAATAGACATTTTTTTCCCATTATGCAATTATGGTAAGGGAAAGTGCCAGATAATCAAATTCTACATAATTGAGGACTTCATGGTAGGTCATGTTTACATATAGTCAGAGTGAGTGTGTAGAAATACACAATCAAGTTGTTGGATTAATCATATCTTTCTGTTCCTTTCATAAAATATGCTGACAGATGACCATAGCACATGGAGTGCGGGTGGCCAGTAGGCTACTTACTAGAGATCCCACACACTTCTGTTCCTATGAGAAAAATTGAATGCTTATCAAGAGTTAGTTGTGTTTGTCCCCAAGCCCATTGCCTTAGTCTGTTTGTGTGCCTGGGTAATTTATAAGAAAAGATTTATTTGGCTCATGGTTCGGCAGGCCATACAAGAAGCGTAATGCCAGCATCTGCTTCTTGTGGGGCTTCAAGCTGCTTCCACTCATAGTGGAAGGGGTAGGGGAGACAGTGTGTGCATGCAGAATGAGGAGGCAAGTGAGAGAAAAGGTGCCAGGTTCTTTTTAACAACCGGTTCTCACAGGAACTAAGAAGAGTGAGAACTCACTCATTCCCTCCGGTGAGAATGGCACCAGGCCATTTATGATTAAATGTCCCACACCCATGATGCAAACACCGCCCACCAGGTCCCACCTCCAATACTAGGGTTCAATTCAACATGAAACTTGGCAGGGTCAAACAAACTATATCTAAACCATAGCATAAACCACCCAGGTATACTATTTTTACTTGTTATTTTAATCACACAAAATTACTTATGATTTTAATTATATTTTACATCCATGAACTATTAATGTAAAAAAGGTTTTGTTTCTGTGACAACTAAATTTCTGAAAACATGTATGGTTACTTCTCCCAGATTTCTGTGTAAGTCTCTATAAGTTGAAGAAACCCAAACTGGAACTCACTAGAAAATGCATTATGGATGTAGTTTATGCAAGAAAGATGAAGGGAAATGCCAATCAGCAGACAGGCCCATATTCAGTGAAAAGGTCCACACAGAAATGAAAAATATTTATTTTATTGCTGAACTGAAGCACAGTCATATATTTTAAGTTGAAATGAAATGCTTAAGATGCACATTCTTTTAACTATATCATACTTTAACTGTTTCCCCGGGGGGTTAATTGGACAACTATTATTCCCATTTCCTTCTGATCAGAGAGCATCTATTGCAGCAGATAAGTGGAATTTCCTGAAAAACTAAGTACCTTGGATAATTCATTAACTAAATGCCTTTGGGTGAGAGCCCAGAATCATGCTTATTTTCGTTCATTTTGCTCTATGATGATGTTAGAGTGAAATAGCTCTAGAACTTGGAAAAATATCATTTTCCCAGTGTAAACCACAGCAAAGAATTGAAATATGGATAAATCAAGTGCTCATTCAGAATCAGATCCTTTCTAGAGTATGTGCCTAGGTAATCTCTCACCAGTTTGCTCCTTAAAATATGAATACTGCATATTTATTTCTGGAAACATAATTTCATCAAACACTAGTTGTTATCATTTGCTGAATAGCAAGCTATCTGGATTTTGGCAGCAACTTCTAGGATTTCTCCCATTTATATGCATATCTAGTGCAGAGCGTGTAAGTGAGAACTAGGCCTTGGGTAACCAACACATTATCATGTGTGAAAGTAACTCAATTAACACAGGTAGAATGTGAGAATGTCCATTAATTCCTCAGGAAACAATGGCTCATAGTGCTAGGCCCAATGCAGGGTCTTGCAGATGGTGTCAGACCAACTGTGTTTGCAAAGATACAATGCAGCATCTGGAGGGCTGGCAAAATCCAACGACTTCGGAGACAGCAAGTCAAATTTGATCAGGGAGCCCAACACTTGACCACATGAGTATCTCAGCTTCCTGGGATGTGTTCCAAAATCCATCCATCTCATCCAGTGTGACAGTCAAAAAAGTCACACTTCACATCTCTGCATCAAGTCATGTCTTTGACTGTCACACAACTCGGCCTGCCTGACAGAATAAATTTATAGCATCCTCCAATGGCTTCCTCACCTTTTTTAAAATACATAACCTTTTCTTCCCCTTAAGTAAAAAAAAAAATGCATAATAGGCAAACCAAGTTACAGAACGCAATTTTCTGAGGACAAAGGAAGAGTTTAGAGATTTCAACAATTTCAATGATTTTAAAAAATGCTTCTCCACTAGTTATGGAAATCAGGGCATCAGGCAATGTAACCACCCGAGCATGTGTGTGGTGGTTATCAGCAAGGGCTCTTGAGTCCAACCTTCTGAATGTAGATAGCATTATCTGTTACCAGCTATGTGCCCTTGGGCAAGACGCCAATCTTTCCTGTGCTTAGGTTTATATCTTTTTTTAAAATTGAGGTGGAAGGTAATAATAATATCTGTCTCCAAGGTGTCATGAGGCTTTGATGCATGTAGAATATTTAGCATGTTGTCTGGCATATAAGACAAGGTAAATAAATGTTAAGCATATATATCTTTTAAGCCTTTGTTCTAAGTTAAGGCCTATGGAATAGAGGTGGTTTTCTTGCTCTAGTCTAGGCTTATGGGAGAGGATAAAAAAGAAACCTCTGATGGGTACTGCCAAGTTTGCCAGGATAAGAGACTGTTATAAATGTGCAATTGCTTGGAGTTCCCTTGTGCAATGTGTATCAGGAATTGATGGCAGCAGATGGCATTTAGGTGAGGATCTGGGGATTCAGGATCCTGGCCGTCTTCCCTTCTGTTGTGACTAATCATAATAATGATAATAAAACTAACAGTAAAGGTTATTTTTACTATAATTATACATGGTTACAGTTATACATGGTTAATAGTAGTAATCACATATTTAGTGTTTATTATAGTGCCAGATACTGTTTTAAGCACTTTTCATATATTAACTCATTTATTCCATTCAACTACCCTGCAAGGTTTAATTCTCATTTCACAGAGGAGGAAATAGGTACAGTGGTTGAGTAAGTGAAAGAGCTAGAAATTGAACCCATGCAATCTAGCTCTGGAGCCTGAGCCACAGGCTGTGATATTAGGGATAAATATATATTTTCATTGTAATCTGTATCATTATATTTTGCTATGACATTCAACTCTTCCATAGCTTTTATTCACAAAAAAAGTAAGAATTTCAGGGACTACTGTAAATCATAAATAATAAATTCATTAGAAGTAGGTATAGTAACATAATTCACTGATATTAGAAGGGCACTTACAACTTTTGTAATTGCTGTAAGTGTCCTTTCTCCCAGGGAAAAATAAGAATTCTCTATTGGGGAATACTTTTGTGTTTAGTGAATGACACTATTGTTACATTGAATCACCAAAACTTATCCTGGCATATCAGTCCGAGTTCAATCAGGAAAGCAAAAGCCATCAAAGTATTTTGGTTGGAAATTAGTAATTACTGAATATGGAACTAAGGGATTATGCAACATTTGGAAATTCTGAGAGGGTGAAGTCAGGAGGCCTTTCAGAAAGTATGCCAGGAAATTCAGTGATACAAGGTTTGCAGGGAAGCTGCAGCCCATGACCTCAGCTGCGTGTAGCACATAGTGGATGATTCTTAGTAGAAATCCTCAGAAGTCAAAGCCAGGCCGCACCTCAGATAATCTAAGCTTCCTGCCTGCCATTGCCACTGGGAGATGAGCTTTAGTCTGTGGGAGTGCCTCTCACAGGCCAAATCTAAAGGCTAGAAGCTTATGGAAATCGTAGTTCCAAACTTCCCTCATATGCTGCAGAGATGAATGTAGGTGAGGGTGACACCACTGCTGCATTCAATATAGACCCTGCCCTGCACTGAGACACAGACTCAGGAAGTCAGTGCAGCCATCCGTCTACTTCTCCAGTACCAGGACAATTATTTTCAAAATGCATCAGAAGAGAGTTGATAATTTTTTTCCTATGATGGTGCAATAATATAATATTAAATATTTATAATTCTAATAACTATTTACTGGTCATTTTCTTTATTCAGAGCACTGTACTAGGGACTCCCTCATTACTAAGGCACAGGTCTTGTACCAGGTGTCCAATTAAGAATCTTTGAATGAATAATTTTACTGAATATTATAAAGGTTTTAAGATATTTTCTAGCCTTACAACAGATAATGTAATCATTACATGTCACATGAATAGGACAGATAAATGCTAGAGAAATTCAGAAGAGGAATCGGCTGTTTTTGACTTCTGTAGTCAACAAAGAGTTTATTAAAGACATGGGATTTCAGCAAGACTTTAAAGAGGAAACAACCAGGTACTGTCTTAAGCAATTTAATTACATCAGAATCAAAACCTATACCTCTGTGAAATAGATACTGTTAGTGTTCCCATTGTGCATCAATGGGAGCCGTGGCTCAGAGAGGTTATGCACCCTGACTAATATTGCACAGGCAGAAATGGTCATGTGCAGAGGCAAAAATCCAGATTAGTGAGATTCCAAAGCCTCTTTTTGCCTCATCATACCTAGTGCCAACTGTTTTAAGCTCTAAATTTAAACTGAGATAGACAGAGCTTCTTGGTGTATATTTACACACATCTCAAAAAAGCTACACAAGTGACTCAAGTTTTACCTAGAAAGTTAGACATAAACACATTGAAATATATATATATATTTAATACAAGCCTGTCTCATATCAACACAAACCAACCTATTAGTACAATTGTGAATTAGGATACTGCAAAGCCTTTTGCAGCCAACTCTTCATCATTAGCTATATTATAATCAATGGTCCACTTTAGGGAAAGAACTTCGATTTATTAGTGAGGCAGCCTAGCTTTGTGATTAAGAGTAATGGCTCGGCCGGGCGCGGTGGTTTGCGCCTGTAATCCCAGCACTTTAGGGGGTCGAGGCGGGTGGATCACGAGGTCAGGAAATCAAGACCATCTGGCTAACACGGTGAAACACCGTCTCTAGTAAAAATACAAAAAAAAAAAAAAAGAAAAGAAAAAGAAAAATTAGCTAGGCGTGGTGGCACACATCTGTACTCCCAGCTACTCAGGAGGCTGAGGAGACTTATTTGAACCCGAGAGGTGGAGGTTGCAGTGAGCCAAGATCGTACCACCGCACTCCAGCCTGGGCGACATGGACTCTGGAACTCAACTATCTTGGTTTTTATCCTGCTCCTGTCACTTACTAGGTTCATAACCCTAAATGTTCCCATCTGAAAAGTAGGAATACTAATAAAATTTGCTGTATTGTATATTGCTGCATAACGAATTACCACAAAACTGTGAGTCAGGAATCCAAGTGTAGCTTAGCTGGGTGCCTCTGTTGCCGCCTCTCTTGTAAGGCTGCCCTCAGGTGTCAACAAGGGCCATGATTTCTGCTGAAGGCTTGACCGAGTGAGAATCTGCTTCCAAACTCACACTTTTTAGCAGGATTCAGCTCTTTGTGGACGATTGAATGGCAATCTCAGGTCTTCTCTGGCTGTTGGTCTGAAGCCTATCTAAATTCCTTGCCACATGGTCCTCTCCATTCTCTCCCTGACA
Organism: Macaca fascicularis; assembly: GCF_037993035.2. Taxonomy (NCBI): domain Eukaryota; kingdom Metazoa; phylum Chordata; class Mammalia; order Primates; family Cercopithecidae; genus Macaca; species Macaca fascicularis. Next base: position 97,949,847 of record NC_088381.1, on the reverse strand, counting down.
TGGCTCACAACATGGCAGCTATCTTCCCTCAAGCAAACAAATAAAGAGAAGGCACAAGGTGTCTCTTTGTGTTTTTGTTTTGTTCTTTTTTGATACAGGGTCTCATTCTGTTGCCCAGCCTGGAGTCCAGTGGTGCAATCATAACTGATTGCAGCCTCAAACTCCTGGGCTCAAGCGATTCTCCCATGTCAGCCTCCCCAGTAGCTGGGACTACAGGTGTGCACCACCACACCCAGCTAATTTTAAAAAAATTTTTGTAGAGATAGGGTCTTGCTATATTGCCAAGGCTGATCTTGAACTCAGTAGTTCAAACAATCCTCCCACCTCGGCCTCCCAAAGGGCTGGAATTACAGGCAAGAGTCACTGCACCTGGGCTCACAGTCTCTTTGAACCTCTAAAGTGGTATCTCATTACTTTTGCCATATCATAAGCCATTGTGTTCAGTCCTCACTCAAGAAAAGATGATTGTAGACAGACGTGAATACCAAGAGGCAGGGATCATTGTAGACTATTTTAGAGGTTGCCTACCACATCTGTCTCATATTTTTGTTGTTTAGGTTGAGTTGATATGTGTTAGAGATCTTAGAAAAATGCCTGGACATAAGTCATATGTAAGTATTGTCTATAATTATTACTATATTCAGTTCATTGGAACGCTTAATAAATAATACTCAATTTCTACTTTCAAGAAAATAATAGTCTAAGATAGTATATATCAAAAGGTGAAAAGTACCACCGTCGAAGCAAAAATAAAGAGCTGTGAATATTGCAATGATCACAAAGAGTCATGAAAGATCAGAAAAGATTTTATTAATGAAGCAATATTGAGCAGAGACCCCAGAGTATGGATAAGGTATTGATGGGGCTAGATCGGGGAGGATGGCAGGGGGAGGGTGAATAGGGAGTTGTTGTTGAAGGCAGCAGAGCAGGGCACTGTCTAGGTTGTCTAAGGTAGTGGATATTATCCAGGAAATGTTGGGTAATCCAGGTCAACTAGAGTGTTCAAAATGCACTAAACTGGGAAATAAGGACGAAAGGAAGGATTAACACCTGGCTATTGAGAATACCGATGGAAAGTCTAATGTGTTGTACTTAATTCTATCAGTAATGGGAAACATTGAGGACTAGGAGCACACATGAGGCTGAACTGCAAGAAGTTTATTCTTCCAGCTGGAAGTAAGAATGGATTGGGGCAAGGAAATCCTGGAGATGAGCCCAGTTAGGTCATTATCATAACAGTTAAGGTGATGAGGGATGAAGATATCTCCACACTAGAGCAGTGTCTGCAGGATGGATGAGGAAGAGAATGAATTTGAGAGCGAAGCAGCCTCAGTAATAGTTTTGATATCCCAAATTCAAGTTTAGTATTAGGCTTATGGCTTTGAGGAAAGACCTAAAGACAAATCCTAATTCTGTTAGCTGTATCACCTTTGGGCAAATTGTTCAAACTCTCTCAACCTTAGTTTCTTTGTGTCAAGAGAATTAAATTACACACATATATATGTGTGTATGTATATATGTATGTATATATATCTTGACATATATATACACAGACACACACATATATATGTATGTAAAGCATCCAGCGTGGTGACTTACATAGTATTACTATAAACTGTATCATTAAAGTAAATACTAGTTTCCTCACACTGGAAGAGTTAGTATTTATAAATATAATTGTAATTAGAATTCTAGGTCATTATTTTATAATTAATCCTATTTGTAATGGGTTTAATTGAACATATATAATAGAAACAACAGCTAACTTTTATTAATTTATTAATTTATGCTGAGCTGTGCTGAGCACTGTACAGACATCATTTTATTTAGTCCTGCCATCAATCATATGAATATGTATTTCTATCATCTGTATTTTACAGTTCAGAAAACTGAATCTTAGGGAAATTCACTTTCTTAAAGCCCAGCAGCTGGTAAGTGACAGAGCCCATGTTTGAAGAGGTTCTTGCTGATTCCAAAATCTTGCTTTTAATTGTTGAACTGCCTTCCTAAAATATAAATGAGTACACATAAATATTTCTCTTTCCATATATAGATCACCTGTTATACCATTTACATAACAGGAGTCAATACACGCTTGTTGATGAAGACTCATCACTCATTCAGTTGAAATGATGTGGCTGCCATTTTTTTGGCTTCAGACTTGCCTGGCACTTCACCTCCTGCATGATGAATGTGGTTTTACTCCTTTCTATTTTGGCACTCCTCAAGTGCTTTAAAAATGTTCCCTTCCTGACTTCAAGAGGTGATTTACCAAAATGTCAGTCAGAATTAATTTGAATGATATTCATTGCAGTTCCCTAAGGCCTAGAGTTACTGGCATGTTGTTTTCAGATGTCATATTTTGATGGGAGATAACATTTTAACTGGAGTGGGAAGGGCACGATTTTGGATGAGTCAAGCAGTAAGTCACCAGGGACTATATTCATAACTGTAGTACTGTTCTGCTTTTACAGGAGTTGTCTAATCACTGTGATTCCAACGCATTGAAAAGTTCCAGCATCCAATGTTTTATTTCATCTTGCAAAAATCCTTCTCCTTAAATTACTATATGTCATCATTTTCATAAAGAGATTTAAATTTTAGTTTGATAACTTTTCAACATTTATACTTAAATCAATGAGATGATTAGGGTCATTCCAGGAGACTGCAATACCAGGATTTAGAATTGTTGATACCATAATTCTACATCTAAGCTCTTTTTATTCAAATAAACTTGGAGAATCTGGAGTTGTTTCTTTCTTTTTTGTGGTGGTTTGGGGGATATTATTTCTAGGTAGAAAAGCAGAGTAACAATGTTTGCTCTCTTCTGGGTTCATTGAAAGCAGGATCTCAGGCAAAAGATTTTGGAAATCATCTAACATGCCTTGTCTTTTAGGAACAAGAAAATTAAGATTCAGGGTGGTGAGGTAACTCATCCAAGGTCACACAACTGCTTAGTGATGGGAATAGAAGTGGAATTCAGGATTCTTGGCATCCAACCCAAACTCAAATTAAATGAATCTAGCAGGTGCTTAGCTCTTCAGAGGTGCCTTGTCTAGGTTTTCAATAAAACAATGAAGTAGTTAGCCGTAATCCTTGAGAATACATTACTGTTTATTAATGAAGAAAATGTTCACCCCCTTACATATCATCTTTTGAATTGTTGCTAATTGGTTAGCAACTTAATTTTGGCTTTAGCACAGAATGTTGCCCATATTTGTTTCCTTACTGCTTTTTAGAAATGTATTGATTAAAAGAGATTATTCCATCAAATCAAATCATTTTCCTAAAGTATTTTGAAATAAAAACAAGATGTGCTAGTACCAGCATTAGACAGTACATAGACATCTGTCTATACCTGATGCAGTTTAGGCATTGTAGAGACAAGACAAATAAATCCATTTTCATTTTTGTACTTCTGTAGTATGACTTGTGAAGGAAATGGAGTTGATAGGATGACATCCTGTAAGTCTAATTAAATAACGTGAAGAAACAGGTACGAAGGGGTTATGTTGCAAACAGGTTAACAAAGAAGGGTCAGGTCAGTTGTTTAGAGCAGTGGCTTCCAGACGTGAATTTCAAAGACTAAAGTTCTCCACAGAATTTTAACCATCAAATATAATGAAGCTCTGCTTATAAACAAATTTTCAGGCTAGCCAAATTTTATTTTCACAAATACTCAAATTTTTTAAGAAGAAACTTTCATTTGCTATTGCCATTATTATCTAAGAAACAGGATATTTTAATATTTTAAAAGTTTAATAACATAATTTCAGAATAAATGCTAAACTTTCCCCCAAAAAGCTAGTTTTAGTTGGTACCTTTATACCAGTAGAGGGGTTTGTGTGAATGTGTGTGTGTGTGTGTGTGTGTGTGATGTGTGTACACCTTATATTTTGTACCATCATTTTGTTACAGATGGTACAAACTCTGTAACAGCAGTTATCTAAGGACTGATACTTAGAAACAATTTGTTTTTGTAATGTGAAACCAGTAGAGATTTGCTTTCTGTCCTGAAGCTAGGGAAGGATTCAAGGTAAAGGTGAAATTGCAGGAGTGTTTTAAAAAAATAAGATGCCAGAGGTTAGAGGCAGGTACATTTTCAAGTATAGGTATAGCTTGAAAGAAGTCCCAGACAAATGTAATTATTTAATGAAAGCATTTGGTAACTACATCTGAGAAAAAATAAAACTTGCATAGAGAAATGAGATGGAAAAGAAGAGGTAGAGGAAAACCTTTGAAGACTCTAATTAATTTAAATATATGCAGTTTATTACTTCTCAGTTTTAATCATGGTCACAGTAATAATGAAAAGCCTTGATTCAAGAAAGGAAGAGAAAAGCATTGATAGAATAGCTGAATAAGTAACTAGAAATTTTTCTCTTTGAAAGTGTTCTACTTGAAATAAATACTTACCTGTCAAGCTTCAAGGTAAATGCAGTAACTCTTTTATAGGAGTTTGTCCTTTAAAGACATGTCTTTCCTGCTAGGAAAATGTTATTTAAAAATTCATAATATAGGAAATAGCAAACAGTCATTACACACTAATCCTGGATCATCTTGCCTGGGAATAGCAAGGCCATGGTATGCTAAGAACAGAGATCCTCCCCTTAAGATAGCAAAAAAATTACTAAATTTCTTTTTAGGGAAAGATTCCAAATTATCTTTCTTCCAAAATTTGGCTGTGGGGGTCTTGGGAAGATTTTTTCCTCTCTTCAGGTGGTTGCTAGCTGCTGTCACTGGGAGGACGGGGCTTTGGAAAACTGGGATTGGAGACTGAGTTTCTTCTTGCTGAGCAGCCATCACTTTCTTCAGAGATAATCATGGAACACCAGTGTTACTTTGATTGAAATCCAAATTAGAATCTGGTAATCCATTTTTTCCAAAAAAAGAAATGTTGTTAATGATAGTTACATCCTAGGATGGAGTATCGGGATCATCTAACTTTTTATGTAACCTTGGTACCAGCTCTAATTATTTATTGAGCACCTATAGGTGCCAATCACAATCTGAATCAATGACAGATTTTCCCTAACTGTATTTTAACTCTGTGATTATGACTTGTGATTTTTTGCTCTAATGGGCTATGACTTGTTTTTATATTGTCTTGTAAGATATCCCTAAGTAGCCTCATTTATACTTTCATTAATGAGTGTGAACAGTTAGTCATATATCTGCTTATGAAATAAGAATGACTCATAAAAATACTGCTTAGACCATTGTCAGATTATAGGAGACACCATATTCAAAATAATTTTACTTTTTTGGGGTTGTGTCTTACAATGTCACCTATGAACAATTAAGAAGTCCTCTTTTTTTCTTTAAGTAATGAAACTAGGGATATATATTAAGAAGTCCTCTTTTTTCTTTATTTTAAGTAATGAAACTAGGTATTTATACTAGACCCCAAAACATAGTTCAAAGAAAATAATTACACTGCCTCCTTTACTATTCTGAAAATGGAGATCCTCTAATTAATGAATGCAGAAAAAGTTGCATGGGTCAAATATTTCCTCCTTCTCAGTAGGAGGTCTTTTGTAGCATTATTGATGTCTGCTAAAGAGATCAATGGGAGGGACAGTTTGAGAACATTTGGGGAGATGCAGGGTAAAGAAAAGGATATAATCTTCTATTATAAAAAGTACATGTAATCTCCTGTCTTTTCATAACTTGTTTTCAATTTTAAAGAGATATTTTATTGGGTTTTAGTGCAATTTCGTGAAAGATAACAGGTCCGGGAGGCGGTGAAGTGAGATGAGCAAAGGGTTGAGAGGTTATGAGTGAAGTGTGGAGTGTGGCTAATCAATTGCATTTCTCTGTGCAGCATGGAGGTTGAGTGCCCTGACTCTGCGTTATACTTTCTGGGTTTCTATCCCAGCTATACCACTTCGTAGTTGTGTGATCTTAAGCAAATCACTGAATACCTCCAACCTTCAACTCCTTCATTTGTAAAATGAACATAATAATCACGTCCCCCTTTAGGACTGTTATGAGGATTAAATGAGTTAATATATCTAGAATTCTTAGGATGCAACCTGGCACAATGGGTGTTTGCTAATATTATGGAGCAGTGTTCTCCAAAGTAGAGTGTACTCCTTATAGACTGACAAGGCAAATATCTATGTTTACTTTTATCTTAGTCTTTTAAGTTTCCTATTTTGTTTATGTGTTCTGACATACATAATATTTTTGAATATGTAGTGTACATGTATGTTTCATATATATTACATATAAATATATTGGAGGTATACAAATGTTTTTTCACTTATAAAGATTAGAGACCACAGATATGGTAGTCTCCTAATTTTGCTTTAAAATATAACTCTCTGCCCGGGCATGGTGGCTCACACCTGTAATCCCAGCACTTGGCAAGCCAAGGCAGGAGGATCATTTGAGGTCAGGAGTTTGAGACTAGCCTGGCCAACATGGTGAAACCCCATCTCTACTAAAAATACAAAAATTATCTGGGCGAGGTGCTGTGCACCCATAATCCCAGCCACTTGGGAGGCTGAGCCAGGAGAATCTCTGTAACCCAGGGGGGAGAGGTTGCAGTGAGCCGAGATGGCATCACTGCACTCCAGCCTGGGCGACAGACTGAGACTCTGTCTCAAATAAATGAAATAAATAAAATAAAGTGTAACTCTGGGAACCAAATGTGGTGGTGTGTGCCTACAGTCTCAGCCACTCAGGAGGCTGAGGCAGGAGGGTCACTTGAACCCAGGGGTTTGAGTCCAGCCTGGGCAACAGAGTAACACCCTGTCTCCAGAAGAAATAAAATAAAAAATAAAAATACATTTTAAAAGTCTATTTTTAATTGACTTTTCCTAGGAAGAATCTTTATGTATAACAAGTTATATTTTATCTTGAGGCAAACTTACCAGAGTAAGATTACTGTTTTTAAGAGTAAACTAATTAATACTACTACTAAGCTAATTAATGCCATGAATGTATTCAAAGTTTCCTTTTTCTTCTTTTAGATTTTTTTTCTTCAGAATATCCCTCGCTAGGGCATAATTCTTAAATTTGGTGAACATTCAAGTAATATAGATTGATGCATTTCTTTAAGACAAGAAACCATTCTAGATTTCATGTGTACGTATAGAAAGACCTCAATTGGGTATTTATAAGCCACTCTTTAACTTTTTTCTACTTCCCCTATATTTGGATTTTGTTCTGTGCATTGATATACTAGTTCCTTGAATTATCTCCTAAACTTTAAGGACAGGAATATAAAAGAATCATTAGCTAGGTAAATGTTTTCCTTTGAGAGTTGGATATCTTAAAAACCTAATTCAAACTGCATGCATGTAATAAAATAGCCCAAACTATTTTATTACAACTGAAGAAAAATCCTGTGGCATCAAGTATAGACTGAAAATTAGCATGAAGCTTTTTGAAAACAACACTGTGGCTACAGAACAAATATATGAAATAATTATTACCTTCAGAAAGTTCTAGAGAGGCTTGCTTCCACAAGATGTCATTATATAAATGATCTTTGGAGGGCCTCAGAGCTCATGATAAAATTATCAAATTGCTTATTAGGAGGCAAACAACAGCTCTGCTGAGATAAATGTAATAGGCTTAGAAAAGCACATCTATGGTGCAGTCCACCTACACAAATTCAGCTCCTACAGGAACACATAAAACACTTTGAAATTCATTAGCATGCAGTATTTACTCAAAAGCTACAAAAACATTGTGTTTGCATAATTTTATCAATTGTCAATAACAGTGCTTGCCAACATTCATATCTTTATTGAGATGCAAAATTAAGAACAGGAGGAAAGTCTATATCAATATTAATACTGAACTCACTTGAAAAGATGACATTTATTAATAATGCATCTAGCTCAACCGTTCACAATGGCATTTAAAGGCCAAACACAGTCCTCATACATACATACTTTTTAAATGAATCTTGTTTATCAGCAACCTTATAGTTTTGAAATATGCAAACCATTTTTTCCATTCCACAAATGTCTACTTCCCAAAAAAATCTATTGAGATTTGGGATGGGCTGGATGTAGTTAGAACAAGAGCAGTAATAAGACAAAGATTACAATGAATTAAACATTTTATGGAGAATTGTTGGTGCAAAGCATATTAGTTTTGAAAACTCTTATGTTTGGGGAACAGCTGGTGTGGGCTGAACATGAAAACAACTGTTGTAAAACAAATGTTAAGGAATTGCTATAAACAAGACTATTTATTTACAGTATGTTTCAATTCTCTTTCTTTCCTCTTTTCTCTAACCTATGTCCATCTTTACCAATACAACTAGAATGGTGAAAGATTCCAGGTACATAGGTGTGTAGGTATCTGTGTGTGTGTGTGTTTGTATGATGAGAATTATATGTATATCCACATACATGTATATATACACACATATACACATATGTAATAAAATATATATAATATAAAATATATAAATGTATTTATACATATACATATCTCTCCAGTTTTTACAATTTTGTATGTTGGATTTAAGTGAATCATTTGTGCTCAAAAACTGTGAAATGCTACAGTGATGATATTATGGCCATGATGTTAGTTGTATTTTTTTTAAAGTCACTATTTTACCCATATTCTTCATGACCAACCATCACTCCTTTATTTATTTATTTTATCTTGAATTTCAACTTCTAATGTATTATGGTACATGAGCACATGACCTTATATTGCGCAAAACCAGCCACATTTCATATATGACCTAAGGTGTTTTAAACTTTTAAAATGAGGAAGAAGCTAAGAACACTTGAAGTGGGGCAGGTACCCTGGGCTCCACCACTCTGTTTAGAGCTGCTCTACATGAATTTCTAGCACCATCCAGAACCTAACACCTTCTTGTCCTATTTTCAGTTGGCTTCCAATCCACTCCTGTTCAGCTGTTCAGTACAAAGGGAACCCATGTATCAGAATCATTTATTTTTCATTTTTTTAATGCTCTTTCCCATGAATACTTCCCCAAATGATTATGATTAGTTTAGTTAAAAGAACATGAAATGATTGTTGATAAAAAATAATTTAATAGAAACCTTCTTATGCAGTTGTTCTTTAACATATAAACTTCTGGAGGGCAGGGGGATGTTTTAAGTGCCGTTTATTTTCTCCTGCATTACAGGCTTCAGTAAACACAACTTTTCCTAAAAGGCACTAGTATTATCATGTCTTGATTCTTAGCGACATTTTATGTCTCTCACAAGCACAGGGATGAGCGTAGCCTATTGAGCAATGTCTCTCTGCTGTAGAAGTTTCCCAACTTAACTTTGAACAGTCAGGAAACTAGGTGTTTCACATTCTATGACCTGTGTTTTATGTCTGCTCTGAGTTTGAAATAAACTGTAAGACCTTAAAATAATCTATTTCCTCATTCTCCTTTTTTAAAAACTGAGTTAAATAATATATGTAACTGTAGTTGAGGTACCTAGCATAAGTGTTACTTTTTTGCCTTTTTTAATATGCTTCAAAAATTTTAAACTTGCTATATTGGGAAAATAGTACAATGAACAAAGAAATATTAGACACTAAGTTTACTTCTGTTTTTTATTCATACACAAGTTTTAATCCATCAGGAATTCTCACAATCCTGCAATGGTTTTCTAGTTTGAGAGAAAATAAAATACTACTTTTATTTATATTTTAATACACAATGCTATTGAGAATACTGACTGGTTCTCAGATAAGTGTGGTTTTTGTTGTAGTTCTTCCAAGCACTTACTGTCTTGTAAAATTTATTTTCTTTTTTTTTTTTTTTCTGAAACAATGTCTTGCTCTGTCTCCCAGACTGGAATGCAGCAGCACAATCATAGCTTACTGCAGCCTCAAATTCCTGGGCTCAAATGATTTTCCTACCTTGCCCAGCTAATTAAAAACATTTTTTTTTTCATAGAGATGAGGTCTCATTATGTTGCCCAGGCTGATCTCAATTCTTGGCCTCAAGCAATCCTCCTGCCTCAGCTTTTAGAAAGCTCTGGGATTACAGGCATGAGCCACTGTACCCAGTCAATACTTTATGGCAAATCATGATTATTATTCCTATGAAATGAGAATTGCTGATATGTAAAAATTGAATATTTTCCCTAAGAGTTATAGTCTATTATTATTTATCACCCTTCCCCATATGTGTTATGAAGTGTGAGAAGTCCAAGTTGTTTCATTTCCAATTTTTGGGAAGAAAACTATAATGCAGACTATGAAGGTTACTTTATTATTGCAAGAAACCTACCTATTAAACTACCATGCTCGGTGTGGTGGCTTACATCTATAATCCCACCACTTTGTGAGGTGGAAGCTGGAGGATTGCTTGAACTCAGGAATTCGAGATCAGCCTGGGCAATATGGTGAAAGCTCATCTCTACAGGGGAAAAAAAAAAAAAAAGTGGAACATGGTGGCATGCGTCTGTAGTTTCAGATACTTGGGAGGCTGAAGTGAGAGGATTGCTTGAGCCCTGGAGGTTGAGGCTGCAGCAAGCATTGATCCAGCCACTGCACTCCAGCCTAGACAACAGAGACTCTGTCTCAAAAGTAAGTAAATTAATTAATTAAATAAGCAATCACATTGACCTTTACTACCATAATCCATTTATTATATTTTATTTCAATAAATAACATTGGGTGCCTACTTTTGGAAAACTGGTACATGGTTGAATATTCTTTGTTATCAAGGAGCTTATAATTTAACAGGGCAGAAGAAAAGATTCTCCCAAAGTATAGGAAATTTTATATATTTCATAAAAGAAAAAGATAACATTTTTTGTGCTACACTACTTATATAATAATCTCATTCAGTTTTCACACCTGCATTGGTTTGCTGTTAGGGAAACTGAGGTTCTGAAAAGATAGATAAATAATTAACCAAAGGTCTTAAGGCCAGGTAGTGGGGATTAGACAGGTTGATGTCATTCCAAAGGCCACATTCCTTTTATCATAGTGAAAATATGTTCAGAATTCAGAAAAATAGGGTTAGGAAAAGGTGGGGGCCAGGAGGGGAATAGATCAGGAAAGATTTTGGGAAGATTGAACAATATTGAGAAAATTCTATTTCATACAAATAAGTATTTGAAAATGGTAATTTTTAGCTGCTTACCTTGTCCCCTCTGTTTGCTCTTCAATTAAACTAATCTAGGAACTTGAAACAAGAAGAGAATTTTTTATTCATAGTTAAATCATTACAAGTGATTGACGTTCCTATTCTGAATATAAATGTATGACTGAAGGTGCTCAGAATTCCTAATCCGTACCAAGCTACCAATATGACAATGTAGTATGTGATGAATTTGTTACTGCTCAAATGACTGTTGCTCACCTGAGCATCTTGTTTGGAGCTCAGAGCTCTGACAGAGACCTATAAACAACTTAAGGCCTCAGTATAACACTTGGTCACTGCTTTAACAACTTCTAACAGTCAACAAGAAAGATGATACCCAGAAGAATGCAGGAAAACTATAAAGAATGGACAGGTGCATGCAGAAAACTTCTAGTTAGCATGCGTAGTGTCTTTGTGACCAATGAGCACTCCCTAAATTTTATAGAAATCAACATACGTCAATCTGGATTTAAATTTTAAAAAGCAATGCAGAAATATAATTCTCCCAAGTGATGACATATTTCTAATACTCAAGTATGTGCAGGGTTGGTGGGGGGAAGGAGGAGTTTTATTTTAAAGTCCGCACAAAAATGAAGGAGGGGCCCAAACAAAGGGGTTTGGTGTTCTCCAGTGCATCAGAATTTGATATAAAACTCATAGATAAATGCTTGAAGGACTCTAGTGTCCTAAGGGACAGCATTTGAAGAGTACTGATTTAAAGCATAATTTTCCTCCAGGAAATTCTCTGGAACTGTTGGATATAAAGGTAAACACTTCATTTTACTCAAAGCAAACAGGGGTCATTCTTGCCTATTCAACTGCTCTTTCCAAATCTTCAGAGGAACTCCTGCTGCTTTTGTTGACATTAGTGATAGCCTACTGGGAAAGAAACTTTGTGGAGAAAAATGTCAGCTTTTTCCTTCTAAAACCCTAAAGTGGGAAAATATGCAAGAGGGGACTGGCTGTATGTGACTAAATAAGGTGCTCTTGAATGATTAAAAATGTGATGTTGCATTAATTTTTCTTTTTTTACTTCTGAACTCGACCATTCTGAAACTGTTTTGGCTACAACAGAAAGGATTATAATAAAAATGTGTTATAATAAAATTGCAGTACTTCCAATCTTGTCAATTATAATAAAAAGTTATTGCATTCAATTAGGTGATGATTCAGTCATACATATCAACATGTCTATGAATTTCATTTTAAGATTTTACTATACTTAAGAAAGAATAATTATTTTAATAGAACAGCTTGAATAGAAAATTAACTAGAAGAGTATGTCCATTTTCAGATTAGATGTTGTATTATACATTCTGGCATACATATTTAACAACATGTTCTTAATGTATTAATCCAAATTTTTTTTATTTTCTTCCATTTAAATTTTAAGAGAAAGAAGCAAAGTATATAAAACCTTTCTATAGAGGAAATGCAACAAAATAAAATCTTCTCACTTATTAATTGAGTTTAGATTCCGCTTTATCATGTATACCAAATACGCATCTCTGCACTGCAGTATACGTATATACCAAACCTATCTCTGCACTGCAGTATATGTTTGCATTCATATGGTGATATCTGTATTGAAAATGTATGTTCAGATCAGTGACCCAAACGTATTTCAGAGTATTTAAACATCCAAGACAGATTCAGGTAAGTTCACTTATGATGCTTTTATTAAAGATCTCTAGAATATTTGTAAACAGGCATACCTTCAAGATGTTGGGGGTTGGGTTCCAGACCACTGCAATAAAGCAAATATTACAATAAAGTGAATAACATATGTTTTGTGTTTCCCATTGCATGTAAAAGTTATGTTTATACTATATGGCAGTCAACTAAGTTTGTAATAGCATTATGTCTAAAAAATAATGTACATGCTTTAATTGAAAAACACTTTATTGCTAAAAAATAAATGATAATCATCTGAGCCCTTGGTGAGTCATAATCTTGCTGGTAGACGGTCTTGCCTCAGCATTGACTGGTTGCTGTCTGATCCTGGTGGTGGTTGCTGAAGGGTGGGATGGCTGTGGCATTTTTTTAAAGGATTAAATTTGCTTCATTGATTGACTCATCCTTTCATGAAAGAGTTTTTGGCCAGGCGTGGTGGCGCATGCCTGTAATCCTAGCACTTTGGGAGGCCCAGGCAGGTGGATTGCCTGAGCTCAGGAGTTCGAGACCAGCCTGGGCAGCACAGTGAAACTCTGTCTCTACTAAAATACAAAAAAAAAAAAAAAATTAGCCAGGTGTGACGGCATGCCCCTGTAACCTCAGCTACTTGGGAGGCTGAGGCAGGAGAATTGCTTGAACCCAGGAGCTGGAGGTTGCAGTGAGCCAAGACCACGCCACTGCACTCCAGCCTGGGTGACAGAGGGAGACTCTGTCTCCAAAAGAAGAAAAAAAGAAAAAAAAAAGATTTTTCTGTTGTATGAAATGCTATTTGATAGCATTTTACCCACAGTAGAACTTCTTTCAAGAGTTGAGTAAATCCTCTCAAACCCTGATGCTGCTTTATCAACTAAGTTAATAGAATATTCTAAATTCTTTGATGTCATTTCAACATTGTACATAACATCTTTCCCAAGAGTAGATTCCATCTTAAGAAGCTACTTCCTTTGCTCATCCACAAGAAGCAACTCCTCATTCATTCAAGTGTTATTTTGAGATTGCAGCAATTCAGTTCCATCTTCAGGCTCTACTTCTAATTCTAGTTCTCTTTCTGTTTCCACTACATCTGCAGTTACTTCCTCCATTGAAGTCTCCAACCCCTTCAGGTCATCCACAAGGCTTGGAATCAACTTTCAAACTCATGTTAATGTTGATATTTTGACCTTCTCCTATGAATCCTGAATGGTTTTGGTGGCATCTGGAATGGTGAATCCTTTCCAGAAGGTTTTTAGTTGTATTTGCCCAGATCCATCAGAGGAATCACTGTCTATGGCAGCTATAGCCTTATGAAATGTATTTCTTTTCTCTTTTTCTTTTTCTTTCTTTTTTTTTTTTTTTTTTTTTTTTTTTTTTTTTTTTTTTTTTTTGAGATGGAGTCTCGCTCTGTCGTCCAGGCTGGAGTGCAGTGGCGCGATCTTGGTTCACTGCAAGCTCCGCCTCCCAGGTTCACGCCATTCTACTGCCTCAGCCTCCCGAGTAGCTGGGACTACAGACGTCCGCCACCACGCCCAGCTATAATTTTTCATATTTTTTAATAGAGACGGGGTTTCACCTTGTTAGCCAGGATGGTCTCGATTTACTGACCTCGTGATCCACCCGCCTTGGCCTCCCAAAGTGCTAGGATTACAGAAATGTATTTCTTAAGTAAGACTTGAAAGTTGAAATAATTCCTTGACTGCAGAATACATGTTGTGTTAGTAGGCATGGAAACAACATTAATCTTTTTGTATATCTCTATCAGAGCTCTTCCACGACCAGGTGCATTTTCACTGAGCAGTAATATTTTGAAAGGAACCTTTTCTTCTGAGCAGTAGGTCTCAACAGTGGGCTTAAGCTATTCAGTAAAACATTCTGTAAAGAGATGTGATGTCACTCAGACCTTGCTATTCCATTTATAGAGCTCAGGCTGAATTGATTTCACGTAATTCTTAAGGGCCCTCAGTTTTTCAGAATAGTCAATGAGCATTGGCTTCACCTTAAAGTCACCAGCTGCATTAGCCTCAAACAAGAGACTCAGAGTGTCCTTTGAAGCTTTGAAGCCAGCTATTGACTTCTCTCTAGCTATAAAAGTTCTAGATGGCATCTTCTTCCAATAGAAGGTTTTTAAAATCTACATTGAAAATCTGTTGTTTAGTGAACCACCTTCATCAATGATAGTAGCTAGATCTTCTGGCTAACTTGCTGCAGCTTCTGCATTAGCCCTTAACTGCTTCACCTTCCACTTTTATGTTATAGAGACGGCATCTTTCCTTAAACCTCATGAGCCAACCTCTGCTAGCTTTCAACTTTTCTTCTGCAGCTTTCTCACTTCTCCCAGTCTTCATAGAATTAAAGAGAGCTGGGGCCTTGCTCTGGATTAGGCTTTGGCTTAAGGGGATGTTGTGGCTGGTTTGATCTTCTATCTAGACCACGAAAACTTTCTCCCTATCAGCAATAAGGCTGTTTTGCTTCGTTATCATATATCTGTTCACTGGAGTAGCACTTTTCATTTCCTTCAGGAATTTTTTTTTCTGTGCATTTACATCTTGGATAACTGTTTGGAGCAAGAAGCCTGGCTTTCAGCCTATCTTGGCTTTCAACATGCCTCCCTCACTAAGCTTAACTGATTTCAGGTTCTGATTTAAAGTAAGAGATGTGCAACTCGTCTTTCCACTGGAAGGCCTACAGGCCATTGTAGGGTTATTAAATTGGCCTAATTTTAATACTGTGTCTCAGGGAATGGGGAGGCCCGAGGAGAGGGAGAAAGTCGGGGAACGATTGGTGGAGCAGTCAGAACACACACAGCATTTATTAAATTCATTTTACAATAACAACATAAAAGGTCACTGATGACAAATCACCATAACACATATAATAATATTCAAAAAGTTTGAAATATTGCAACAATTACCAAAATGTGACACAGACACATGAATTGAGTAGCACCTATAGCCTTAATGCAGAATTGCCACAAACTTTCAATTTGTAAAAAACACAATGTCTGTGATGCACAATGAAGCAAAGTACAATAAAATGAGATATCATATATATATTTGTTTAAAAATAGTTTGTTTTTGTTTTTGCTATGTCGTAAAAATGTAAACTGTATCAGTAGAAGAGGAGTTGGGAACTTTCTGTGAAGAGCCAGATATATATTACAGACTTTGTGTCCCCATCATAAGTACTCATTTCTACCTTTGAGCACAAAAGCAGCCATACCCAATGAGTCAATGAATAGGTGTGGCACGAGTTCAACTGAACTTAATTAACAAAAAATAGGCAGCAGTCTGGATTGGTCCTTTATCGTTATCCATCTATATAACTCAAATTCAATTTTTACAAATTGTGTACATATATATGTATATACTATATATATGTATATACTCTATATATATATTGAGTGTGTGTATGTGTGTGTGTGTGTGTATATATATATAAGCAAACCCTATCAAGGGATAATTAAGATGTTTCTAATTTTTACTATTATAAACAATGCTACAGTAAATATCCTTTTAACTTGTTGATTATTTCTTTATAATAAATTTCTAGAATTTGTGGTTTTAAGTCAAAGTGTGCCTACTTAAATATTTGAATCATTACATAGTTGCTCACCAGAAGAGGTGGGCCAATTTATACTAATGTGTCCTGGGTATAAGAGTGCTTGTTTCCCCATATCCTCTCCAATATTTGATACTATTTATCGTTTAATTCTTTCTCAATCTGCCTGGGGAAGCACTGATCACTCATAGTTGTTTTATTATTATTATTATTCATTGATTTTTAACAATCTGGAACATCTTTCCATTTGTTTATTGGTCATTTATTTGTGAGTTCTCTGTATATGTAATTTGCCCATTGTTATACTGGGTTGTTAATATTTTTCTTGTTGATTAATAAGGACAGTTCATATAACAAGGAAATTAACATTTTGAGTCTTATGTGTGCTACAAAAAGAATTCACCAGTTTGCTGTTTGCTTGTTCTTGACTTTTGTATGTTTTCACATGGAGAAGCTTTTGCTTTTTAAAAGTAGTTTATTGTAAATCTTTTCTGTTACTGCTTCTGAATTTAGAGTTATGCTCGTAAAGACATTTACCGCCCTGAGACATAAAAATGTTCTCCCATATTTACTTGTGGTTCTTATAGCACTTACTTTTTACAAGTTGAATCTATATTTTAGAAAAGTTTTTTGAATTTTGCATTTATTAGTACAAACTTACACGCCCCATTTTTCTCTAGTTTTAATCCCCATAATGTGGAGTTTAACTTATGCATTTGTTTTTTCTCTTTTTTCTTTACCAGTTTCTTCAATGATTGTACCAGACAGAAGCTGCTTGCCCTAAAACACGGGCTGAGGGTTTACCGGATGGTTTTCTTATGGGTGCTGTAGACAGATCCATGGTTGCAGGTAGACTTTTTATCAAACCTGCTGGATAGAAGTGGGGCAGTGGTACTTTAGTGGATAGGAGTAAATTCTCATCTGGCTCAACCCATTGATAGGATCCCTCTATAATTATCTGTGGTGGAAGAGACCATATTTAGCATGTGGCTCTAGGCATTGTTTGAGCTACCTCATTGAGAAATTTGGAGACAGGTAGATTCCATGTAGTCTTAGGTTATCACATTGATTCCAGAAACCAATAACCATAATTTACAAGTGTTAACATCAGAAATATTTTTGGTTATAAGAAATTTAAACACACAAGGTTATCCCATTCTGCAAGTTTCACTTATTATGTCGTCTATTGTAGTATGTATTTATATTTTTTGTATTTTAAATCAAGTATCTATAAAATATGAATTGTTCTAAATCAGAAATCTAAATCATTAAAGCAACTAGCTAAAGAAAATGCCATATGTAAGATCTAGATAGATAAGATACATAGATTCATCCTAAATGAATTCTGTCCCCTTTTGTCTTCCTTTTTCAATAGAGAAATCAATGGGAAAAAACAAAGGAATTTTTTTAAAAAAGGAATGGAAATTGAATGTGCTTTCAAATTCCTGCTGTTGGACCATATTTTTAAAACAAGATTCTCTATAATCTTGTTAGACATTAAACCACCAAAGAAGATTGACTTCAAAGTTTATTTTCTGTTCCCAGATAATGAAGCCATTTTTTTCCAAAGAAAAAAAAAAAATAATGAAAGTAAGAGACACTCCCCTTTGCATGATTCTGCAGAAGCTGAATTTGTTACTAACTGCAACCTCTAGGTACTTTGCAGCTAACTAAGCCAAGAATGTGTGCACAGTCAGTTCAGTGGCTTGACCCTGAAAAACAAAGTTCTTCAGTTAGATCCTAATGAGAAGAAAATCCATAGAGAGAGAAAAAAAGAAAGAAGATCATAAAGAGACATGACTGCACTTTCAATCAATTAGGAGAAAAACCTGATATTTTGTGTCACCCTTGGTATAAAATATGATTATATCTGCTGCTTCAGACAAGCTAGCAATTCTCATCCCTGACTGGTACCTAAATGCAAATTAAAGCTGCCTTCCTTGGAAGGTATTAATACTGGCACTTGTTCTCTAAATTCTTTCTCTTTCAGCCTCAAAGTTCAATTCAAACACCACTTATGTTTTCTTTCTATAACCAATCTTTCTGCTTTCACTCATGCTATCAATGATAGCTTCTTGTCAGTTTGGGGACTGCATTAAACCTATTCTTTGATTATACTCAAAGGGAAATCAAACTATACTGAATAATGAATAGAAAGTGTAAAAAAGTTTATATAAAAATTGGCTCTTCTAAGGAGTTAAACTGGGTCTCCTTAAATCATACTTGACAAACTTAAGAAATTAGTTTTTCTGAAAAATTATATTGGTCATCATCCTGATGTTTAGTGAAAGATAGACATGTACTGTGTCTGATTAAACACAAACTCTTGGGCTCTCAGCTGGGCTTGTAGCATAAAAGAGAATTGAACAATAGCTTATGAATTCATTAGAAATGACAGCAATGTTTCTATCAAACATCTCATCTGTTGTATTGATGAGTCACACAGTAGAATGAAAACTTTCCCCACTTTGTATACAAAACCTAGGAAGGCATCATACGGCAGCAATTCATAACATGTACACACTCATCATCTGTTTTGTAAACCATTAGGTTTGGCCCTGAATACACTGTTGGACAGATGCTTTCAGTTCTTAGGTTTTAAACAACAGTTTTCACTTGCTAAAATTCTCACTTCATTATTATGAGCATAAAACGAAGTGGTAGCAGCTGGTTCAGGTAAGCTAGCAATTCTCATCTACACTTAAGAGCAAATCCTAAATTACAAACCATTTTCTTAGAAAAGTAGAATACTTACATTGGTGCTTTGAAGTCCTTTTCTCGTTTCAATTTCAAAATATTGCTCAAATGACATTCTTAAATTTCCAAACTATCCAACCACAGAAATACCTGAAATCAAACAATGTACAAATTATTTATTTGGCTACCGTCTTGTACAGAATCCAAAACTTAGAATGTCCAGAAACATCTATTTAACAACGATGATTTATCTGAAATTAAGGGCAAAGCCAGGAAAACCAAGAGCCTAACACCTGAGGAAAGGGGCACACAGTACCAGGAATGGACTACAAATCCATCCTGGAATCTGGTGTCCTGAGGAGTCCAGGGAAGACAAGACCAAAGGGTGTCCTCTCATGTACTGCCTTCCCTTAAAGCCAGATCACTGTAGAAAATGTGGCTCAGGAAGACAAGAGAAGCATGCACTTTAAAAAAACAATTAACAGGATATTAGAATTGGCCTTAGAGATAGCTGATCATAGTCCACTCAAACTAAAAAGACAAAAATTATCTAAAAAGTATGCTAAAAAGATAGGTTCTAATTGAGGGATTTATAATTGGAATTTTAAATATGATGAATGTTGGGGCCTGATACTGGTAGGCTTTTCAGTTAGACAAGACTCATATTTTCTTCATTTTTAGTTTCTTTCCTGACAGACTTTCTCTTTTTATACTGTAGAACAAAATAGAAACAAGACTTATGCTTCAAGAGTGTGTAAGTAATATCATCTGCTAACATGTTGGTATTTACTGCATTTCTGATAGTGAAAACATTTGCTTTACCCCTGAGAAGAATTCATGGGGTCATGAAATAATGTGGAAGTCAGCATATTCATGCCACCCTCTCCCTCAACCCTTACATCTTCATGAATGCTACATTTTCCTTATTCGATTAAAACATTTTGTTGATTTGTATGGTTGTTTTTTCTTTCTGCCTATATATTTGGTGAAGGACTTAAGGGCATGACAGTAGGTAAATTAAACACAAAAGCAATGGCAACCTTAAGTCTTCAATTTCTGAAAAATTACAACTAAAGTTGAAGTTCATTTTAACCCTATCTCCCTATATCATGCTTTCAAATATAAGAAAAATGTTAATTGTTCTCACAGGTATATACGCTTTAGATTTTCCCAGTGTTAGCAATGTACCTCTCCCAGTTTAATTACTAATTCGAATTGTATACATTCGTTTTTGAATCTCTAATTGTTCTTTATCATACCTGTGTAGTTTCCTCAGGTCTAGTTATTTGCAGAATACAGAAAGAAAATAGTAGAATATAGTGGTCTATTGATCCTAATAGGAGCATATCCAGGTTCCAAGCCATTTAAGGAATTAGAGAGAAAAACACATGTTATGCATGAAATATATTCAGATGCAAAAAATTTATTGCAACAGCGTATGTTTTTATTTTCTCCATAGATTATTTGCTTCTGGTCTTGGAGTAACTTGCTGAATATATTTCTGTAGTGAAGGCCATTTGTGATGTGCAGGGCAGTGAGTCTATAGGTTCTGTCTCTATGTGTTCATCTATATTTATCAATGAGAAATGGTCACATAAACAGAACTATGTGCAAGTTGTTACAATCTAATGTTCATAGTAATTCTTTCTTTTTCCTTGTACAGACAGTTTGTCTTCTAGGCCATTGCATTAAGATTTTTCAGTAATGGGCCTTTCAATCAGACATTGTAGGTATTCATGTTATATGAATATTGAAATTTATAAAAATACAAGGTATAGCCTATTCTATAGTAAAATCTCTAGTTTGAAAGTCATTTAAAATTAATTTTAAAGTTTTAATCAATTTACATATAAAAGTATACCATTAAAAGCATATTAATAGTCATTGATCATTTTTCAGCAAATCAATGACAGTAGTGCTACTTAATAAGTTTCATTTCAACACCTGTGGGATATTTTTAATCAATATATATCAATACTGATTCCAAATTTGCATCACTAGTGGTAGCTCCCACTCTTGAATTTGTGGTTTCATGAAAGAGAATGCACTTTCACAGAGCCAAATAAAATCAAATAAAAGTTTTATTTTTGCTATGTAGCCAGAAATTAAAGGACAATTCTGAGACATATATATATTCATTACCAGCTTTCAGGGAAATTGTATTCTTTTGGTAATTCTCTATCAGCTAATAAGTTCCATATCAAAGTTAGCAGCTGCTTTATATTTCAAACTCATTAGGAAGTTTTTCTTTATGTACCTCCGTGGAGAAACTGAAATAATGATAAATATTTATTGATCTATAAATCACTTTTAAAATTGTAATTTCCATTGACCTCATGGAAGTTGAGCTATAGGAATGATTTTTCTTTCCTGATAGGAGGGGAGAGAATTCCTACAGAGCTTCGGGCGAGATTCAGGGGTCATTGTGTCTGCTATCTGTATTAGAGATTCTTGTCCATGAGAAAATGGGCAAGCTGTGACCTGGAATTGAGGTTCAAGTCAAAGCCAAACGGACTCATTTAGAACAGGTTGTAAATCTGGATGAATGAAAGAAGCCATGAGAAGAAAGACAGTCTGAGAAAGGCAGAAAGAGCAAGAGCAGCCCAGTGGTGAAATACGTGTGAATTCCAGGCACAGGGTGCTAATATTTGTGAAGGGCTCATAGAAGATTTCTACATACATTTGTGTTTACCAGTCAAGTTCATTAAGAAGTCAAGATTCCACTTGCACTTTGCTGAATCTACTTATGCAAGTTGAGTTTCTTCTAAATATCCCATATATTGGCAGAGCTTGATGGCACAAGCATAAAGAGATAGGCGGTCTAAGCTACTATTGTGGTCACATTGTCTAAGAAACTTTGACACTTATATGCTTTTCCACAATACAAGGTCACTGGGAACACTAACTCCCAATTCTGAATTGAATATTTTGTTAAGACTTGTCTTTCCTTCCATTTTAGCTGCCTTATCTAAGTCAACTCAGTACTTTCAAGCGTAGATTTAATTTCTCAATTTCTTTGCTAGCAGAGTTAGATAAGGCCTCTGGTTTTTTGCATGTAAACTAAAGTAGCCTAATATTTTTAGTTTGCTTAATTAGGTTTGGTTTTAGTTTTGGTATCTTGCAAATCCTTTGGTCTCAGGTAGATTTTATTTGGCACCTGAACTAAATGTGGATCTTCTTTAGAGTCAGATAGAAGTGTAGTTCTTAAAAAGCCGTTTAAAATGGTCTTAACTAGTTAAGGCTACTAGAAGAAAGGTTTTCAAGTAGTATCCGGCCCTAAAAAGTTTTCAAGTAGTTATCAAATTTCAGTGGACCCTTGAACAATGTAGTGGTGAGGGGCACTGAAAGCCTCCACACACAGTTGAAAAGCTGTTGATAACTTTTGACTCCCCCAAAACTTAACTACTACTGCCCTGCTGATAATCGGAAGCCTTACTGATAACATAGTCGATTAACATATTTTGTATTACGTATTGTATACTGCACTCTTACAATAAAGTAATCCAGAGAACAGAAAATGTTATTAAGAAAATCATAAGAGAAAATATATTTACTGTTCATTAAGTGGAAGTGGATCATCATAAAGGTCTTCACCCTCATCATCTTCACATTGAATAGTCTGAGACAGAGAAGGAAGAGGAGGGCTTGGTCTTGCTGTATCAACTGTGGCTGAAGCAGAAGAAAATCTGATATAAGTGGACCCATGCAGTTCAAATTCCTGTTTTTCTTTTTTTAATTATTATTATATTTATTTATTTTTGTTTTTTTTTTATTATACTTTAAGTTATAGGGTACATGTGCACAACGTGTAGGTTTGATACCTAGGTATACATGTGCCATGTTGGTTTGCTGCCCTTATAAACTCATCATTTACATTAGGTATTTCTCCTAATGCTATCCCTCCCCCAGCCCCCTACCCACCGACAAGCCCTGGTGTGTGATGTTCCCTGCCCTGTGTCCAAGTGATGTCATTGTTTGATTCCCACCTATGCATGAGAACATGTGGTGTTTGGTTTTCTGTGCTTGTGATAGTTTGCTGAGAATAGTGGTTTCCAGCTTCATCCACGTCCCTGGAAATAATATAAACTCATCTTTTTTATGGCTGCATAGTATTCTATGATGTACATGTGCCACATTTTCTTAATCCAGTATATCATTAATGGATATTTGGGTTGGTTCCAAGTCTTTGCTATTGTGAATAGCAAAAATTTGTCTTTATAGCAGCATGGTTTATAATCCTTTGGGTATATACCCAGTAATGGGATTTCAGGCTCAAATGGTATATCTAGTTCTAGATCCTTGAGGGATCGCCACACTGTCTTCCACAATGATTGGACTAATTTACACTCCCACCAATAGTATAAAAATTTCCTATTTCTCCACATCCTCCGGCATCTGTTGTTTCCTGACTTTTTAATGATCACCATTCTAACTGGTGTGAGATGGTATCTCATTGTGGTTTTGATTTTCATTTCTCTGACGACCAGTGATGATGAGCATTTTTTCGTGTGTCTGTTGGCTGCATAGATGTCTTCTTTTGAGAAGTATCTGTTCATATCCTTTGCCCAGTTTTTGATGGGATTTTTTTTTCTTGTAAATTTGTTTGAGTTATTTGTAGATTCTGGATATTAGCCCTTTGTCAGATGGGTAGATGCAAAAATTTTCTCTCATTCTGTAGGTTGCCTATTCATTCTGATGGTAGTTTCTTTTGCCATGCAGAAGCTCTTTGGTTTAAGCAGATCCCATTTGTCAATTTTGGCTTTTGTTGCCATGGCTTTTGGTGTTTTAGTCATGAAGTCCTTGCCCATGCCTATGTCCTGAATGGTATTGCCTAGGTTTTCTTCTAGGGTTTTTATGGTTTTAGGTCTAACATTTAAGTCTTTAATCCATCTTGAATTAATTTTTGTGTAAGGTGTAAGGAAGGGATCCAGTTTCAGCTTTCTACATATGGCTAGCCAGTTTTCCCAGCACCATATATCAAATAGGGAATCCTTTCCCCATTTCTTGTTTTTGTCAGGTTTGTCAATGACCAGATGGTTGTAGGTGTGGTGTTATTTCTGAGGGCTCTGTTCTGTTCCATTGGTCTACATCTCTGTTTTGGTACCACTACCATGTTGTTTTGGTTACTGTAGCCTTGTAGTATAGTTTGAAGTCAGGTAGTGTGATGCCTCCAGCTTTGTTCTTTTTGCTTATGATTGTCTTGGCAATGTGGGCTCTTTTCTGGTTTCATATGAACTTTAAAGTAGTTTTTCCGATTCTTTGAAGAAAGTCATTGGTAGCTTGATGGGGATGGCATTAAATCTATACACTACCTTGGGCAGTATGGCCTTTTTCACAATATTGATTCTTCCTATCCATGAGCATGGAATGTTCTTCCATTTGTTTGCGTCCTCTTTTATTTTGTTGAGCAGTGGTTTGTAGTTCTCCTTGAAGAGGTCCTTCACATCCCTTGTAAGTTGGATTCCTAGGTATTTTATTCTCTTTGTAGCAATTGTGAATGGGAGTTCTCTCATGATTTGGCTCTCTATTTGTCTGTTATTGGTGTATAGGAATGCCTGTGATTTTCGCACATTGATTTTGTATCCTGGGACTTTGCTGAAGTTGCTTATCAGCTTCAGGAGATTTTGGGCTGAGATGATGGGGTTTTCTAAATATACAATCATGTCATCTGCAAACAGGGACAATTTGACTTTCTGTTTTCCTAATTGAATACCCTTCATTTATTTCTCTTGCCTGATTGCCCAGGCCAGACCTTCCAACACTATGTTGAATAGAAGTGGTGAGAGAGGGCATCCTTGTCTTTTGCCGGTTTTCAAAGGGAATGCTTCCAGTTTTTGCCCATTCAGTATGATATTGGGTGTGGGTTTGTCATAAATAGGTCTTATTATTTTGAGATACGTTCCATCAATACCTAGTTTATTGGGAGTTTTTAGCAGGAAGCACTGTTGAATTTTGTCAAAGGCCTTTTCTGCATCTGTTGAGATAATCATGTGGTTTTGCATTGGTTCTGTTTCTGTGATGCATTACATTTATTGATTTGTGTATGTTGAACTAGCCTGGCATCCCAGGGATGAAGCTGACTTGATTGTGGTGGATAAGCTTTGAGATGTGCTGCTGGATTTGGTTTGCCAGTATATTATTGAGGATTTTCACATCAATGTTCATCAGGGATATTGGTCTAAAATTCTCTTTTTTTTGTTGTGACTTTGCCAGGCTTTGGTATCAGGATGATGTTGGCCTCATAAAATGAGTTAGGGAGGATTCCCTCTTTTTCTGTTAATTGGAATAGTTTCAGAAGGAATGGTACCAGCTCCTCTTTGTACCTCTGGTAGAATTCAACTGTGAATCCTTCTTGATCTGGACATTTTTGGTTGGTAGGCTATTAATTATTGCATCAATTTCAGAGCCTGTTATTGGTCTATTCAGAGATTCAACATCTTCCTGGTTTAGTCTTGGGTGGGTGTATGTGTCCAGTAATTTATTCATTTCTTCTGTAGAGGTGTTTATAGTATTCTCTGATGGTAGTTTGTATTTCTGTGGGATCGATGGTGATATCCCCTTTATCTTTTTTTATTGTGTCTATTTGATTCTTCTCTCTTTTCTTCTTTATTAGTCTTGCTATCAATATTGTTGATCTTTTCAAAAAACCAGCTCCTGGATTCATTGATTTTTTTAAAATTATTTATTATTATTATTATACTTTAAGTTCTAGGGTACATGTGCATAACGTGCAGGTTTGTTACATATGTATACTTGTGCCATGTTGGTGTGCTGCACCCATCAACTCGTCAGCACCCATCAACTCGTCATTTACATCAGGTATAGGGTTTTTTGTATCTCTATCTCCTTCAGTTCTGCTCTGATCTTAGTTATTTCTTGCCTTCTGCTAGTTTTGAATTTGCTTGCTCTTGCTTCTCTAGTTCTTTTAATTGTGATGTTATGTCAGTTTTAGATCTTTCCTGCTTTCTCTTGTGGACATTTAGTGCTATAAACTTCCCTCTACACACTGCTTTAAATGTGTCCGAGAGATTCTGGTACATTGTCTTTGTTCTCATTAGTTTCAATGAACATCTTTATTTCTGCCTTCATTTTGTTATTTATCCAGTAGTCATTCAGGAGCAGGTTGTTCAGTTTCCATGTAGTTGTGGGGTTTTGAGTGAGTTTCTTAATCTTGAGTTCTAGTTTGATTGCACTGTGGTCTGAGAGACAGCTTGTTGTTCTTTCACATTTGCTGAGGAGTGCTTTACTTTCAATTATGTGGTCAATTTTAGAATAAGTGCCATGTGGTCCTAAGAAGAATGTATATTCTGTTGATTTGGAGTCAAGAGTTCCATAGATGTCTATTAGGTCTGCTTGGTGCAGAGCTGAGTTCAAGTCCTCGATATCCTTTTTTACCTTTTGTCTCATTGATCTGTCTAATATTGACAGTAGGGTGTTAAAGTCTCCCATTATTATTGTGTGGGAGTCTAAGTCTCTTCGTAGGTCTCTAAGGACTTGCTTTATGAATCTGGGTGCTCCTGTATTGGGTGCATATATATTTAGGATAGTTAGCTCTTCTTGTTGAATTGATCCCTTTACCATTATGTAATGGCCTTCTTTGTCTCTTTTGATCTTTGTTGGTTTAAAGTCTGTTTTATCAGAGACTAGGATTGCAACCCCTGCTTTTTTTTTTTTTTTTTTTTTTTGCTTTCCATTTGCTTGGTAGATCTTCCTCCATCCCTTTATTTTGAGCATATGTGCATCTTTGCACGTGAGATGGGTCTCCTGAATACAGCAAACTGATGGGTCTTGACTCTTTATCCAATTTACCAGTCTGTGTCTTTTAATTGGGGCATTTAACCCATTTACATTTAAGGCTAATATTGTTATGTTTGAATCTGATCCTGTCATTATGATGTTAGCTGGTTATTTTGCCTGTCAATTCATGCAGTTTCTTCATAGCATCAATGGTCTTTACAACTTGGCATGTTTTTGCAGTGGCTGGTACCGGCTGTTTCTTTCTGACTTTAGTGCTTCCTTCAGGAGCTCTTGTAAGGGAGGCCTAGTGGTGACAGAATCTCTCAGCATTTGCTTGTCTGTAGAGGATTTTATTTCTGTTTCACTTATGAAGCTTATTTTGGCTGGATATGAAATTCTGGGCTGAAAATTCTTTTCTTTAAGAGTGTTGAATATTGGCCCCCACCCTCTTCTGGCTTCTAAGATTTCTGCCGAGGGATCTGCTGTTAGTCTGATGGGCTTCCCTTTGTGGGTAACCCGACCTTTCTCTCTGGCTGCCCTTAACATTTTTTCCTTCATTTCAACGTTGGTGAATCTGACAATTTTGTGTCTTGGGGTTGCTCTTCTTGAGGAGTATCTTTGTGGTGTTCTCTGTATTTCCTGAATTTGAACGTTGGCCTGCCTTGCTAGGTTGGGGAAGTTCTCCTGGATAATATCCTGAAGAGTATTTTCCAACTTGGTTCCATTCTCCCCATCACTTTCAGGTACACCAATCAAATGTTTGTATTTGGTCTTTTCACATAGTCCCATATTTCTTGGAGTTTTTGTTTGTTTATTTTTACTCCCTTTTCTCTAATCTTGTATTCTCACTTTATTTCATTAATTTGATCTTCAGTCACTGATACCCTTTCTTCCACTTGATAGGATCAGCTACTGAAGCTTGTGCATGCATCACAAAGTTCTCATGCTGTGGTTTTCAGATCCATCAGGTCATTTAAGGTCTTCCCTACACTGTTTATTATAGTTAGTCATTCATCTAATCTTTCTTCGAGGTTTTTAGCTTCCTTGTGATGGGTTCAAACATACTCCTTTAGTTTGGAGAAGTTTGTTGTTACCGACCTTCTGAAGCCTACTTCTGTCAACTTGTCAAAGTCATTCTCCATCCAGCTTTGATCCATTGCTGACGAGCATGATCCTTTGGAGGAGAAGAGGCACTCTGATTTTTAGAATTTTCAGCTTTTCTACTCTGGTTTCTCCCCATCTTTGTGGTTTTACCTTTGGTCTTTGTTGTTGGTGTCCTACAGATGGGGTTTTGGTGTAGATGTCCTTTTTGTTGATGTCGACGCTATTCCTTTCTGTTTGTTAGTTTTCCTTCTAACAATCAGGTCCCTCAGCTGCAGGTCCATTAGAGTTTGCTGGAGGTCCACTCTAGACCCTGTTTGCCTGGGTATCACCAGTGGAGGCTCAGTTGGAAATGCAGAAATTACCCATCTTCTGCGTCAATCACACTGGGAGCTGCAGACCAGAGCTGTTCCTATTCGGCCATCTTGTAATGTAGCCAGAACGGTAATCCTTCAAATTCCTGTTTTTCAAGGGTAAACTGTATATCACCTTTGAGGATAATAACATTGTAGATGAATATAGGTAGTCTTAATATTTTAAATTTTTATGGATACACAGTAGGAGTATGTGTTTGTGTGTGTGTGTGTGTGTGTATATATATATATATATATACACACACATATAAATTTACATAGGATACTTTGATACAAGCATACAGTAAGAAATGATCACATCATGGAAAATGGGATATCCATCCCCTCAAGCATGTATCATTTATGTAGCATACAATCCAATTATACTCTCTTAGTTATTTTTAAATGTACAATTAAATTATTGACTAATTCTGCTACGCTATCAAATACTAGGTCTTATTTCTTCTTTCTGATTGTAGATTTTTTGTACCCACTAACTATCCCCAATTCTTTCCCACCCCAGCACTACCCTTCCCAGACTCTAGTAACCATACTTCTACTCTCTATCTTCATGGATTCAATTGTTTTGATTTTTAGCACCCACAGGTAAGGAAAAACATGCCAAGTTTGTTTTTCTGTGCCTAACTTATTTCATTAGCATAATGATCTCCATTTCCATCTATCTTTATGCAAATGACAGAATCTTATCCCTTTTTTATGGTGGCGTAGTACTCCGTTGTATATATGTACCACATTTTCTTTATCCATTCATTTGTTGATGGACACTTAGGTTGCTTTCAAATCTTGGCTATGTGAACAGTGCTGCAGCAAACAGGGGAGTGCAGATATCTCTTTGATACACTGATTTCCTTTCTTTTGCGTATGTACCCAGCAGTGGGATTGCTGGATCATGTGGTAGCTTTATTTTTAGTTTTTTGAGGAACCTCCAAACTGTTCTCCATAGTGGTTGTACTAATTTTCATTCCCACTATCTTTCTGCTCTCTATCTCCATGGGTTCAGTTGTTTTGATTTCAATCTTCATACAAAAGTGTGCGAGAATTCCCTTTTCTCCACATCCTTGCCAGCATTTGTTATTGACTGTGTTGGATAAAAGCCATTTTAGCTGGTGTGAGATGATATCTCATTGTAGATTTGACTTATATTTCTCTAGTGATCAAAGATGTTGACCGCCTTTTCATATGCTTGTTTGCCATCTGTATGCCTTCTTTGAGAAATAACTATTCAAATCTTTTGCCCATTTTTTATTGGATTATTATATTTTTTCTATAGACATGTTTGAGCTCCTTTTATATTCTGGTTATTAATCCCTTGTTAGATGGGTAATTTGCATATATTTTCTTCTGTGTTGTGAATTGTCTCTCCTTTTGTTGATTGTTTCCTGCATTGTGAAGAAACTTTTTAACTTGGTGTGATCCCATTTGTCCATTTTTGCTTTGAGTGCATGTGCTTATGGCATATTACTCAGTATATTAGTAGTCTGTTCTCATGCAGACTGCTGCATACTTGGGTATGTCTCAGTAAAGTCATACCCAAGATTGGGTATTTATAAAGGAAAGAAGTTTAATTGACTCACAGTTCTACATGACTGGGAGGCCTCACAATCCTGGCAGAAGGCAAATGAGGAGCAAAGTCACATCTTATATGGCAGTTGGCAAGAGAGAGTGTGCAGGGGAACTCCCCTTTATAAAACCATCAGATCTCATGAGACTTATTCACTATCATGAAAACAGCATGGGAAAGACCCACCCCCATGATTTAATTACCTCCTACTGGGGTCCCTCACATGACACATGGCAATTACAGGGGTTACAATTCAAGATGAGATTTGGGTGGGGACACAGCCACACCATATCATTCCACCCCAACCTCTCCCAAATCTCACATCTTCACATTTCAAAACCAATCCTGCCTTCTAAAGTCTTAAATCACTTCAGAATTAACTCAAAAGTCCACAGTCCAAAGTCTCATCTGAGACAAGACAATTCCCTTTCACCTATGAGCCTGTAAAATCAAAAGCAAGTTAGCTACTTCTTAGATACAATGGGAATATAGGCATTGGGTAAACACAGTCATTTCAAATGGGAGAAATTGGTCAAAACAAGGGGACTACAGGCCCCATGCAAGTCTGAAATCCAATAGGACAGTCATTAAACCTTAAAGTTACAAAATGATCTCCTTTGACTCCATCTCTCACATCCAGGTCACACCGATGCAAAATGTGGCCTCCCATGGTCTTGTGCAGCTCTGCCCCTGTGGCTTTGCAGGGTACAGCCCCCCCTTCCCAGCTGCTTTCACTGGCTGGTGTTGAGTGTCTGCAGCTTTCCTAGGGGCACAGCGCAAGTTGTCAGTCCATCTACCATTCTGGTGTCTGGAGAACAGTGGCCCTTTTCTCACAGCTCCCCTAGACAGTGCCCCAGTGGGCACTCTGTGTGGGGGCTTCAACTCCACATTTCCCTTCCACACTGCCCAAGCAGAGTTTCTCCATGAGGGCTCCACCCCTGCAGCAAACTTCTGCTTGGACATCCAGTCATTTCCATACATCCTCTGAAATCTAGGTGGAGGTTCCCAAACCTCAATTCTTAACTTCTGTGTACCAGCAGAATCAACACCATGTGGAAGCTGCCAAGGTTTGGGGCTTGCACCCTCTAAAGCCACAGCCCAAGCTGTACCTTGGCCCCTTTTAGCCATGGCTAGAGTGGCTGTGATACAGGAGCCAAGTCCCAAGGCTACATACAACAGAGGGGTCCTGGATCTGGTGCAGGAAACCATTTTCTCCTCCTAGGCCTCTGGGCCTGGGAGGGACTGCCACAATGGTCTTGGACATGTCTTGGAGACATTTTCCCCATTGTTGGTGATTAACACTTGGCTCCTCATTATTTAAATTTCTGCAGCAGGCCTGAATTTCTCCTCAGACAATGGGTTTTTCTTTTCTCCTGCATCATCAGGCTGCAAATTTTTTGAAATTTTATGCTCTGCTTCCCTTTTAAACATAAGTTCTAATTCCAAACCATATCATTGTGAATATTTAGAAGTGAATGCTTTTAACAGCACCCAAATCACCTATTGAATGCTTTGCTGCTTAGAAATTTCCTCCACCAGATACCCTAAATCATCTCTCTCAAGGTTCAAGTTGCACAGATCTCTAGGGCATAAACAAAATGGTGCCAGACTCTTTGCTAAAGCATAACAAGAGTCACCATTGCTCCAGTTCCCAACAAGTTCCTCATCTCCATCTGTGACCACATTAGCGTGGCCTTCATTGTCCATATCACTATCACCACGTTTGTCAAAGCCATTCAATAAGTCTCTAAGAAGCTCCAAGCTTTCTCACATTTTCCTGTCTTCTTCTGAGCTCTCCAAACTGTTCCAATGTCTGTCTGTTACCCAGTTTCAAAGTCACTTCCACATTTTCAGGTGTGTTTACAGCAGTACCCCACTCTACTGGTACCATTTTACTGTACTGGTCTATTTTCATGCTGCTAAATAAAGACATACTCAAGACTGGGTAATTTATAAAGGAAAGAGGTTTTACTGGCTCAGAGTTCCACATGGTTGGGGAGGCCTTACAATCCTGGTGGAAGACAAATGAGGAGCAGAGTCACATATCACATGACAGCAGGCAAGGGAGAGTGTGCAGGGGAACTCTTCTTTATAAAATGATCAGATCTCATGAAACTTATTCACTATCATGAGAACTGCATGGGAAAGACTCATACCCATGATTCAATTACCTCCCACTGGGTCCCTTCCATGACACATGGGAATTACGGGAGCTACAACCCAAGATGAGATTTGGGTGGGTACACAGCCAAACCATATCACTCAGAAAATAGGTGTCAAGTATGTGATATGGTGTGGCTGTGTCCCTACCTAAGTCTCATTTTGAATTGTAGCTCCCATAATTCCCATGTGTTGTGGGTGGGACCCAGGGGGAAATAATTCAATCATGGGGGTAGTTTCCCCCGTACTGTTCTCATGGTAGTGAATAAGTCTCACAAGATCTAATGATCTCTCATTTTCTCTCTTGTCTGCTGCCATGTAAGACATGCCTTTTGCCTTCCATCATGAATTTGAGTGCTTCCAAGTGACGTGGAACTGTGAGTCCATTAAACCTCTTTTTCTTAATATATTACCCAGTCTCAGGTTTGTCTTTATAAGCAGCATGAAAATGGACTAATACATATGTTCTTGGAAGCTTTGTGAAAAATGAGTTCACTGTAGGCATATGAATTTGTTTTTAGGTTCTCTGTTCCACAGTCTATGTGTCTGTATTTATGCCAGTACCATGCAGTTTTGGTTACTGTAGCTCTGCAATATAACTTGAAGTCAGATCATGTGATTCTTCTAGTTTTGCTGTTTTTGCCTAGAATAGCTTTGACTATTCTGTATGTGTGTCTGTGTGTGTGTGTGTGTGTGTGTGTGTGTGTGTGTGTGTTTTGGTTCCATATAAATTTTAGGATTTTTTTCTACTTCTGTGGAAAACATCATTGGTATTTTCATAGGAATTGCATTGAATCAGTAGATTGCTTTGAGTAGTGGAACATTTTAACAATATTGATTCTCCCTATCCATGAACTTGGAATATCTTTCCATTTTTTGTGTGTGTCCTCTTCCTTTTATCAGTGTTTATAGTTCTCATTGTAGAAATCTTTTATATCTTTGGCTAATTCCTAGATATTTTATTTGTGGCTTTATTGTAAATGGAATTGCTTTTTATGTTTCTTTTTCAGATTGTTCACTGTTAACATACAGAAATGCTACTGTTTGTTGTATGTTAATCTTGTATCCTGCAACTTTACTAAATTTATTAATTCTAAAAGTTGTTTGGTGGAGTCTTATATCATCTGCAAACAAGGATAATTTTACTTCTTCCTTTTCAACTGGGATCCCATTTACTTCTTTCTCTTGTTCAATTGCTCTAGCTAGGACTTCCAGTACTATGTTGACTAACAGTGGTGAAAGTGGGCATCCTTGTCATGCTCCCGATATCAGAGGAAAGCCTTTTAGTTTTTTCCCTTCAGTATGATACTAGCTATGGGTCTGTTATATATGGCTTTTATTATCTCGAGGTATGTTCCTTCTATACCAGTTTTCTGAAGATTTTTATCATGAGGGGGTGTTAAATGTTATCAAATGTTTTTTCAGCATCAATTGAAATGATCATATGGTTTTTGTCCTTTATTCTGTTGATATGATGCATCACATTGATTGATTTGTATATGTTGAACCATCTTTGCATCCTGGAGATAAATTCCGCTTGGTCATAATGAATGATCTTTTTAATGCCTTGCTGAATTCAGTTTGCTCATATTTTGTTGATGATTTTTGCATCAATATCAAATCAGAGATATTGGCCTGTAATTTTTTTAATGTATCTTTGATTTTGATATCAGGGTAATACTGGCCTCATAGAATGAACTTGGAAGTATTGCCTCCTCCTCTATTTTTTTGAATAGTTTGAGTAGGATTGGTATTAGTTCTTTAAATGTTTATTAGAATTCAGCAATGAAGCCATCAGGTCTTGGGCTTTTCTTTACTGGGAGACTTTTTATTATGGTTTCAATCTCATTACTTGTTATCAATCTGTTCAGATTTTGGATTGCTTCATGATCAATCTTGGTAACTCTGTTCAGATTTTGGATTGCTTCATGGTCAGTCTTGCTAGGTTGCATGTGTCTGCAAATTTGTTCATTTTCTCTAGATTTTCCAATTTGTTGGCATATAGTGGTCATAGTGGCTTCTAATGATCCTTTGAATTTCTGTAGTATCAGTTGTAATGTTTCCTTTTTCATCTTCGATTTTATTTATTTGGGGCTTCTCTCTTTTTTTCTTAGTCTGGTTAAAGATTTGTCAATTTTCTTTATCTCTACAAAATGCCAACTTTTCATTTTCTCGACTCTTTTGTATTGTTTTCTTCATTTCAAATTCATGTATTTCTGCTCTGATCTTTATCTTTCCTCTTCTAGTAATTTTGCATTTGGTTTGTTCTTTCTTTTATAGTTCCTTAAGATGCATCACTAGTTTTTTTATTAGAAGTTTGGCTGCTTTTTGGATGTAGGCACTTATAGCTATAAATTTCCCTTTTAGTACTGCTGATATGGTTTGGGTTTGTTTCCCTGCCCAAATCTCATGTCAAATTGTAATCCCAAATGTTAGAGATGGGTCCTGGTGGGAGGTGATTGGATCATGAGGATGAATTTCCCCTTTGGTATGTTTCTTGTGATCATGAATCAGTTATCATAAGATCTGCTTGTTTAAAAGTGTGTGGCACCTCCCCCACTCTCTTCCTCCTGCTCTGTCCATGTAAGACTTGCCTGCTTCCCCTTTACCTTCTGCCATTATTGTAAGTTTCCTGAGACCTCCCCAGTCTCCAGAACTGTGAGCCAACTAAACCTCTTTTCTCTGTAAATTACCCAGTCACAGGTATTTCCTTATAGCAGTGCAAGAATGGACTAATACAGAAAATTGGTACTGGGAGTGGGGCATTGCTATAAAGATACCTGAAAATGTGGATGTGACTTTGGACCCTGGGGAATAGGCAGAGAATGGAACAGTTTGGAGGTCTCAGAAGTCAACAGAAAGATGAGGGAAAGTTTGGAACTTCTTACTTTTTGAATGGTCGTGATCAAGATGCTGATAGTGAAATGGACAGTGAAGTATAGGCTGAGGAGGTCTCACATGGAAATGAGGAACTTATTAGAAACTGGACTGAGGGTCACTCTTTCTATGCTTTGGCAAAGAGACTGGTGGCGTTGTGCCTCTACTCCAGGGATCTGTGGAACTTTGCACTTGGGTTTATTTAGGATATCTGGTGGAAGAAACTTCTAAGCAGCAAATTCTTCAAGATTTGGCCTGGCCACTTCTAAAATCCTATGTCATATGAGTGAGTAAAGAAATGACTGAGTGAGCAAAGAAAGGCTACAGTAACCAAAACAGCATGGTACTGGCACCAAGATAGAGATATAGACAAATGGAGCAGAACAGAGGCCTCAGAAATAATACCACACATCTGCAACCATCTGATCTTTGATAAGCCTGACAAAAACAAGAAATGGGGAAAGGATTCCCTATTTAATAAATGGTGCTGGGAAAACTGGCTAGCCATATTTAGAAAGCTGAAACTGGATCCCTTCCTTACACCTTATACAAAAATTAATTCAAGATGGATTAAAGACTTAAATGTTAGACCTAAAACCATAAAAATCCTAGAAGAAAACCTAGGCAATGCCATTCAGGACATAGGCATGGGCAAGGACATCATGTCTAAAACACCAACAGCAATGGCAACAAAAGCCAAAATTGACAAATGGGATCTACTTAAACTAAAGAGCTTCTGCATGGCAAAAGAAACTACCATCAGAGTGAACAGACAACCTACAGAATGGGAGAAAATTTTTGCAATCTTCTCATCTGACAAAGGGTTAATATCCAGAATCTACAAATAAATCAAACAAATTTACAAGAAAAAAACAAACAACCCCATCAAAAAGTGGGTGAAGGATATGAACAGACACTTCTCAAAAGAAGACATTTATGCAGCCAACAGAAACATGAAAAAATGCTCATCATCACTGGCCGTCAGAGAAATGCAAATCAAAACCACAATGAGATAGCATCTCACACTAGTTAGAATGGCGATCATTAAAAAGTCAGGAAACAACAGATGCTGGAGAGGATTTAGAGAAATAGGAATGCTTTTACACTTTTGGTGGGACTGTAAACTAGTTCAACCATTGTGGAAAACAGTGTGGCAATTCCTCAAGGATCTAGAACTAGAAATACCATTTGACCCAGCCATCCCATTACTGGGTATATACCCAAAGGATTATAAATCATGCTGCTATAAAGACACATGCATACATATGTTTATTGTGGCACTATTCACAATAGCAAAGACTTGGAACCAACCCAGATGTCCATCAATGATAGACTGGGTTAAGAAAATGTGGCACATACACACCATGGAATACTATGCAGCCATAAAAAAGGATGAGTTCATGTCCTTTGTAGGGACATGGATGAAGCTGGAAACCATCATTCTCAGCAAACTATCACAAGGACAAAAAAACCAAACACCACATGTTCTCACTCATAGGTGGGAATTGAACAATGAGAACACTTGGACACAGGAAGGGAAACATCACACACCTGTCACGGGGTGGGGGGAGGGGTAGCATTAGGAGATATACCTAATGTAAATGACAAGTTAATGGGCACAGCACACCAACACGGCACATGTATATGTATGTAACAAACCTGCAGGTTGTGCACATGTACCCTAGAACTTAAAGTATAATTTAGAAAAAAAAGAAAGAAATGACCTAAAACAGGAACTATATTTAGAAGGGAAGCAGAGCATAAATGGAAAATTTGCAGCCCAGCCATCTAGTATAAAGGAAAAGCCCATTTTCTGGGGAGGAATTCAAATCAGTTGCAGAAATTTCCATAACTAAAAGGAAGGGAAGTACAAATAGCCAAGACAATGGGAAAAAGGCCCTGAAGGCATTTCAGAGACCTTCGTGCAGCCCCTCTTATTGCAGGTCCAGACGCCTAGGAGGGAAGAATGGTTTTGTGGGCCAGGCCCAGGGCCCTGCTGCCCTGTGCAGCCTCATGACACTGCTCCCTGCATCTGGGCTGCTCCTACTACTGCCATAGCTCAAATGGGCAGAGGCATTCAGACCGCTGCTTCAAAAGGAGCAAGCCATAAGCCTTGGCAGCTTCCACATGGTGTTAAGCCTACAGGGGTGCAGAGTGCAATAGTTGAGGCTTAAGAGACTCCACCTAGATTTCAGAAGATGTATGGAAAACCCAGGATGTACAGGCAGAAGCTGGTGCAGTAGTGGAACCCTCATGGAGAGCCTCTACTAGGACAGCAGGGAGAGAAAATGTGAGGTTAGAGTCCCCAGAGTCTGCACTGGGGCACTGCCTAGTGGAGCTGAGAAAAGTGGTCTACTGTCCTCCAGACCCCAGAATGGGAGATCCACCAAGAGCTTGGACTATGTACCTGGAAAAGCCACAGGAGCATAATGCCAGCCCTTGAGAGCAGCTGTGGGGACTGAGCTCTGCAGAGCCATGGAAGTGGAGCTGTCCAAGGCCTTGTGAGGCCACCCCTTGCATGAGTGTGGCCTGGATGTGACACATGGAGTCAAAGGAGATTATTTTAGAGCTTTAAGATTTAATGATTGCCTTGCTGGGTTTCTAACTTGCATGGGGTCTTTAGCCTTTTTTTTTTTTTTTTTTTTTTTTTTTTATGGTGTCTCCCTTTTTGAAAGGGAGTACTCACCCAATGCCTAAAACTCCATTGTGTCTTGGAGGCAATTAACTTGTTTTTTATTTTACAAGCTCATAGACAGAAAGGACTTACTCCAGCTATTTTGTTATTTGTTTTCTGGTTGTTTTGTGACCTTCTCTTCTTGTTTTAGGTGAGACTTTGGGCTTTAGACTTTTGAGTTAATGCTGGAGTGAGTTAAGACTTTTGGGGACTGTTGGCATTGTTGTATTTTGAAATGTGAGAATAACATGAGATTTGGGAGAGGCCGGGGCAAAATGATATGGTTTGGATCTATGTTCCCACCCAAATCTTATATCAAATTGTAATCCCCAATGTTGGAGGTGGGTCCTGCTGGGAGGTGATTATATCGTGGTGGCAGATTTACCCTTTGGTGCTGTTCTTGTAATCATTAGTGAGTTATCATGAGATCTGATTGTTTAAAAGTGTGTGGTACCTCCCCCACACTTTCTCTTCCTCTTGCTTTGATCATATAAGACATGCCTGCTTCCCCTTTGCTTCTTTCATGATTGTAAGTTTCCTGAGGCCTACCCAGCTGTGCTTCCTGTACAGCCTGGAAAACTGTGAGCCAATTTGACTTCTTTTTCAAAAATTCCCCAGTTTCAGGTATTTCTTTATAGCACTGCAAGCATGAACTAATAGAACTGCTTTCCGTGTATCCCATAGGTTTTGATATCTTGTGTTTCCATTATCATTTGTTGCAACAAATTTGTTAATTTTCCTCTTAAGTTCTTCATTTACCCACTGGTCATTCAGGAGCAATTGTTTACTTTTCATGTGTTTGTATTGTTTCCAAATGTCCTCTTGTTATTGATTTGTAGTTTTATTCCATTGTGGTCAGAGAAGATGCTTGAAATTATTTCAAGTTTTTTAAAGTTCATATACACCATGGAATACTATGCAGCCATAAAAAAGGATGTGTTTGTGTCCTTTGTAGGGACATGGATGCAGCTGGTAACCATCATTCTCAGCAAACTATCAAAAGAACAGAAAACCAAACACCGCATGTTCTCATTCATAGGTGGGAACTGAACAATGAGATCACTTGGACGCAGGAAGGGGAACATCACACACAGGGGCCTATTATGGGGGGGAGGGGGGAGGGATTGCATTGGGAGTTATACCTGACGTAAATGAAGAGTTGATGGGTGCTGACGAGTTGATGGGTGCAGCACACCAACATGGCACAAGTATACATATGTAACAAACCTGCATGTTATGCACATGTACCCTAGAACTTAG
This sequence comes from Macaca fascicularis, assembly GCF_037993035.2. Classification (NCBI taxonomy): domain Eukaryota; kingdom Metazoa; phylum Chordata; class Mammalia; order Primates; family Cercopithecidae; genus Macaca; species Macaca fascicularis. The sequence continues at coordinate 97,911,109 of NC_088381.1, read as the reverse complement.
AGTATATTAATAAAAAATAAAATAAAATAAAATAAAAAAGACTTGTTTGTGACATAAAATATGGTCTATCCTTGAGAATTATCTATGTGCTGAGGTGAAGAATGTGTATTTTGGAGACTGTGGATGAAATGTTCTGTAAATATCTATTAGGTCCATTTGGTCTATGGTACAGATTAACTCTGATGTTTCTTTACTGATATTCTGTTTGGAAGATCTGTCCAATACTGAAAGTGGGGTATTGAAGTCTCCAGCTATTAATGTATTAAGGTCTATCTCTCTCTTTAGCTCTAATGTTTGCTTTATACATCTGGGTGCCCCAGTGTTGGGAGCACTGGAGGATATGCATATTTTTGTATTTATAATTGTTATATTCTCTTGGTGAACTGACCCCTTTATCATTATATAATGAGCTTTTGGTCTCTGCTTATAGGTTTTGGCTTGAAACCAATTTTGTCTAATACAAGTATAGGTACTCCTGCTCTTTTTTGGTTTCCTTTGGCATAGAATATATTTTTCCATCCCTTTATTTTCATTCTATGTATATATTTATAGGTGAAGTGTGCTTCTTGTAGCCACAGATCACTGGGTCTTGCTTTTTTATTCATTCAGCCATTCTATGTCTTTTGATGGGAGAGTTTAGTCCATTTACATTTAATGTTATTATTGATAAGTCAGGACTTAGTCCAGCTATTTTGTTATTTGTTTTCTGGTTATTTGTGGTCTTCTCTTCTTGTTTTCCTTTTAGTGGAGGCGATGTTTCTCTGGAGATATGACTTAATGTCTTCCTTTTTATATTTTGTGTATCCGTTGTATATATTTCAATTTGAGATTATCATAAGTCTTGCAAATACTATCTTATAAGCCATTATTTTAGATTGATGACAACACTGATTTCACAAACAAATAAAGCAAAAAGAAAACTAATAAAAACTCTACTCTTTAACATCATCCCACCTGCTTTTTAAATTTTGTTGTTAATCTTTATGTCTTATTTTATTGTCTATGTCTGGAAAGTCGTTGTAGATATTATTTTTGATTGGTGTACTATTTAGCCTTTTGACATAAGAGTATTTTACACACCACAGTTACTGTGTTATTATATTCTGTGTTTTCTGTGTGCTATTACCAGTGAGTTTTGCACCTTCAGATGATTTCTTACTGCTTATTAATGCCCTTTCTTTCATCTATTGGTACAATTCCTCAGCTTTTCTTTGGGCAGGTTTTTATTTCTCCTTCACGCTTAAAAGATATTTTGCTGAATATACTGCTTAAGGGTGAGTTTTTTCCCCTTCAGCATGTTAAATATGTCATGCCACACTCTCCTGGCCTCTAAGGTTTCCAACTGAAAAATCTGCTGCCAGATATATCAGAGCTCCACTGTATGTGATTTGTTTCTTTTATCTTGCTTTTAGGATTGTTTTTTTACCTTTGGCCTTTGAGAGTTTGATTATTAAATGCCTCGATGTCTTCTTTGGGTTAAATCTGCTTGGTTAATCTATAACCTTCTTGTACTTGATATTTCTTTAGGTTTGGGGAGTTCTCTAATATTTTCCTTTTGATAAACTTTCTAATCATATCTTTCTCTACCTAGTTCTCAAGACCAATAACTCTTAGATTTTCCCTTTTGAGGATATTTTCTAGATCTCGTAGGCAAGCTTCATTCTTTTTTATTTTCTTTTTCTTTTGTCTCCTCTGATGGTGTATTTTCAAATAGCCTGTGTTCAGGTTCACTAATTATTCCTCCTGCTTGATCAATTCTGCTATTAAGAGACTTCAATGCATTCCTCAATATGTCAATTGCATTTTTCAAGTCAAGAACTTCTGCTTGATTATTTTTAATAATTTCAATCTCTTCATTAAATTTATCTGATAGAATTCTGAATTCCTTTTTTGTGTTATCTTGAATTTCTTGGAGTTTCCTCAACACAGCTATTTTGAATTCTCTGTCAAAAAGGTCACATATCTCTGTTTCTCCAGGATTGGTCCCTCATACCTTATTTATTTAGTTAATTTGGTGAGATCATGTTTTCCTAGATGGCATTGTTGATTGTGTATGTTTCTCGGTATCTGAGAATTGAAGAGTTAAGCATGTATTGTGGTCTTCAGAGTCTGGGCTTTTTTTGTGCACATCGTTTTTGAGGAGGCTTTCTAGTATTTGAAGGGACTTTGGCTCCAAATCCAATTATGCTGTAGCTCTTGCTGACTCGTAGAGGTACTTCCTTGGTGGTCTTGGATAAAATCTGGAAGAATTCTCTGGGTTACCAGGCACAGAATCTTGTTCTTTTCCTTACTTTCTCCCAAAAAGTCTCTCTCTATATCTACTGAGCTTCCTAGAACTGGGAGTAGTATGAAACAAGAACGCCTGTGGCCACCACTAACTGCACTTCACTGGTTAAGAGCTGAAGTCAGCACAGCACTGGGTCTCACCCAAGGCCCACTGTTACTACTATCTGGCTACCATCTACATTCACTCAAAGCCCTAAGGCTCTACAATCAGCAACTGACAAAGTCAGCCAGATTTGTTTCCCTCTCTTCAAGGCAGTGAGTTCCCCCAGGACCTGGATGGGTCCAGAGATGCAATCTGGGAGCCACAGATTGAAGCAAAAAACCTTAGAAATTTACCTGGTGTGCTGTTCTACTGTGGCTAAGCTGGCATTCAAACCACAAGACAAAGTCCTTCCCTTTCTTCCCTCCCCTTTCCACAGGCAGAGGATCTTCTCCCTGTAGCCACCACCAACAACAACCCACAGAGGGTTCTGCCAGGCACTGCTGATGTTCACTTAAGGCCCAAAGACTCTTCTGACAGCTGTGGTGAATGCTGCCAGGCCTGGGACTCACCCTTCAGGGCAGTGGGTTCCTCTCTGGCCCAGAGCAGGTCTGGATATGCTGACAAGATCCTAGGCCTGGACTTGGAGACCTCAAGAGCCTGCTTGGTGTTGTACCCCATTGTGGCTGAGCTAGTACCTAAGGTGCAAAATAGAGTCCTGTTTACTTTTCCCTCTACTTTTCTCAAGCAGAAGGAGTCTTTCACCGTAGTCACCACAGCTGTGAATGTGCTGGGTCACACCTGAAGCCATCATGTCTCAGAGCCCAAGGCCCACAGTGTATTACTTGGGTGTTGCTGGTAGTTATTCGGACCCCAGGTGCTCTTTAGTCAGCAGGTGATGAATATTGCCAGGTCTCCGCTGTGACACGGCTGCACTGACTTCAATGTAAAAATCCCCCAGTCGCTGTGCTCTCCCTCTCTCAAGTGCAAAGAGATCTCTGCCCCATGCTGCTGCTGCCAGCAGTGTACCATGGGTGATGCAAGTCAACCTGGCTAGTATCTCAGTAGGTCTCATGTGCCCGAGTCCACTGGCTCTAAGCCCAGCTCAGCACTAGGACTTTCCTAGAAATCGAAGTTCTTGTGGTCTCGACTGCCCTTCAAGTTCACTTAGGGCTCCAGAGCACTCTAGCCCACAGTAGCAAGGCTTGCTGAAACTCAATCTCTGACCACTGGGATGGACGATTTCCTGCTGACTAGGCCCAGTCCAAATGCTCCCTCGTTGGTGAACATTAGCTGAGTACAGATGGATTCTGCTTTCTGCTGTGACAAGGCAGCACTGGGTTCAATGCAAAGCCTCATAATTGCTGCACTCTTTTCCTCCTAAGTGCACAGATTCTCCATGCTGCATGGGATATGGGGGAGGGGTGGCATCGGCACTTCAAGATTGTCTTTCCTGCCTTCTTCAATGACTCCTTCCGTGATATGAAGTTAAAACCAGGTACTATGATTGCTCACCTGATTTTTGGTTTTGCGATGGTGGATTTTTGTGTGTAATTACTAAAATTTGGTGTTCCTACAGAGGGGATGAATGATGTAAGCTGCTAGTTGGCCATTTTGCTCTGCCAGAAGTTCTAATAAAATTTTGAAAATATTTTTCTATTCTTGAGTTGGTGATTTTGAGGGACCTTTTCTGCTCTGTAGAGTTGGGCTTTATTAATTTAAATTTAAAAAAATATTTTTTTCTATCCTATTTGTTTCTTATCTGTGATTTCTATTATTCCATTATTTATTATACACAGATTAGATGATTATAATTTTTCTTCCATAGAACTCATCTTTTCTAGAAATCATTTTCATTGTTTTATCTGTCACCTGTGGAAAAATTCTGAAACTTTTCTTTTTTTTTTCACTAAAGTGAATTTTCTGCAATATCTAGTCTGCTGTTCATTGCTCCTCCTCAGGTTTTAGTTGAAAATTTTCATTTTTTACCTTCATAGAATTTGACTTTTCTTAATTTCTTTCTTTTGATATTTGACATATATTTTTGAGAACCCAGATTAGACATTTTATAAAATGAGCTTTTCTTCTTGCAGAAAATCTATTTTAGGGAAGGCATTTCCTCTGCTTCCTCCAGATGGTCTCCTTTTGACTTACAGTATCTTTTCCATGTCTTTTAGAGGAGGCCCACTCTGCCAACTTTGTTCATTGGGGCCATCTGCTCCAGACGAAAGCTCATCCACACATATTTTCGATTTGCTGTGGCTGTCTGTCCCACACCTTGCCCTCCTTCCTCTTAGGTATAGACTGTTAGTGGCTTTTTTTTTCAGGGTCTCCTGTACCTACTTTCCAGTTACCTCATGGTGTGGAAATTCAAAAATTGGCCCTTCATATCACTTTCAATACAATAGAAATTCTCAAGTATCTAGCATGTGTCATTTTTCCTTATTTCCAGTCCTAGTACTGGCATATTAGCTTATATTTTGTAGTTATTTCCATGGCAGTTGGGAACAGTGGTAATTGTCTGTACTCCTGGTTTTTCTTTTTAGGTTCCATGAAGCACCATCTGGAAAGGTTCCATGGACACCTTTGCAGGGTTGGTCTTTTGAATCTTTTTCTTATTGCTGCCCCTTTTCTCATCTTTCCTGGTTTTGAACTCTCCCATGTCCTACTCATATTGAGCATTCTCCTTTTTTCATGCATTCTCTAAATTTCTTCCTAACAGCAATAGCACTTTCCTTCTGTCCTCAGTCTTCATCTCCCCTTTTAAATGCTCACGGTTGATATCATAGTGTTACATTATTGTGAAGAAGACTGTAATCATCAAGATGTTTGACAACTTCAAACACGTGTTTAGAAGGCAACTCCCTCACAGTGAGGAGAGATCCTGCTTACTCATTGAGAGAACAAGGAGGCTCCTAACACTGTAAAGAATACTTATTTACGTGGATAAACTGGATTTTAATCTGCTCTATTTGATTGAATAAACTATGCTGTCAGGACATTTATTCTACTTCTTTTTATAGCTCTAAAGTGACTGAAGGGCTGAGAATGCAAGGACATAGAAATCTTTAGAGCTTGGAAAAGTCGTTGGAACCATTTTGTTGTAAAACCAGTTTTTAGTCTCTTTTCCTTTTGATGCTTTTTTATATCACATATGTTTGATGATTCTGGGGTTGCATGAAACATTTTTGAAAAAAACTTTCCCTGCAAAAAAAAAAAAAAAAAAAATCTAGTAGCAATCAGGCTTTAGTTTATTCTATGATTACCCAATTGCTCTTCTTATGTCTTCATCTGAGTTAGCTTCCTGAGAACTTCCTTGCCTCTTCGATTAGTTAAAGATTAGCCACAAAGCCTGAGGAATCTGGGTGTTCAAATATTCTTTGTTGTGGACATATCTTTCTTTTAAAGCAGTAGCAAAGCTTAGCAAAATCTCTGCCAGTGGAAGGATGCATGACAAAGAGAAGGCAGATAGCCTAATGAGGACCAGGTAGAGCTGCAGCACATTTGGGGGAAGAACACCTGTGCGAGGTCATGGCCCAGCCTAGTGCCCTGATGAGAAACGCTGATGATGTGGGGAGTAGGTAACGGCACAGCACGAATTTCTCCATGTGCTAATGCAGTGAAGCCTTGAGTGCTGATACCCCTCTCACCCTTCAACTGAAAGAAGTACTAAGAAGAAGAGAGCCTGACATTCCAGCTGTCATGACTGGGTGAGTTCCTTGTGGAATGTCAGAACATGAGAGGTTACAGGGAGAGGGAGTCGTGTTCTGTCTCCATCTCCTTAGTTCACTCATTTGTACCCTCACCGCTTTTATAGTTTTTGCCATGCCTGTTAACGGGTCTGATTAGTAAACCCAAAGTGAAAATGACCTTAACGGAATCTGAATCTATATTCTCAAAAATCTTTGAACTTATAAGGGCTTGTGTGGCCTGGTTTGGCTCAATGCCATATAGACAAGGTCAGTTTTTAATGAGAACTTTTTATCCTCATTACTTCACTAGAGATTTCATGAAAAAGGTTTGAGAGCAAAATTAACCACTTTACCAATGTATCAGATTCATCTTTCAAACGTAAACACTATTCACAATCTGAGATTGACAAGCTTACATCTGCAAAGCTTTAAAGATTGTCATTTTGGGGTAGAAAATATCTCATTAATCAGAATGTTAAATAATCCACAGTACTTATATAATGTGTTATTATTTATCAGTCTTGAGCAGCTCTATTTCCAAAGGGAGAAACAAAATAATTTCAACCAAGTGAGCATAATATTAATGACAGCAGTATTATAAATATATTTAAAATGATGCCAGAAAGCATGTGACAAGAAGAAAAAAAAAAGCTGATTTTCTTTTATTTTTCTCTCCTTCAATGTGCAAAACATGCTGCTATACTTTTATCCACAGACTTTGTTTGAAAATTTCTCAAGACACAAGCCAGCACCGTGTCAATAATGGTTGAGTACTAAGTTTGGTGTAATTAAAAGATTTTTACAACTTCAGCAATGGAAATCACCAGGAAACCAAGAAAACTGGCAGTGCATCAAACAATTCCACTGAAGGGAAGAAACAAACAGGGTGTAGATGAAACACTGAAAAGGGTGATATTCTTTCTATGATATTAACACAATAGTGATCTTAGGGCTCCATGGACATAAATTTCAGGCTCCCTTTCATAAACTCCCTTTGAATTAGGAATTATTCCAATATAATGTGAATACTCTTTTACATCCCTCTTTATCATACTTTAAGTTAGAGCCTGTGTTCTTACGCAGCTGTGTTGTCATTGTTTAAATAGGACCAACAGACAGGACACTGCGGGAAACAGTGGTTCTCTGTGTGATACCACACAATCCTCCTGGGCAGAAAGAATCATGTTTCCAGTTTGAAGTTTGCTATTTTGACACAACTAAGCACAGTATTCTATTAGGATGAGCTATCTTTTTATACCTAATTATGTTGACTTTGAAGGCCTGTTCAGCTGATTTACCCACCTGAAAACTAAGTTGTGATTTATAAGACCCGCCAACAGAGTGTATTGGGCCAATAAATAGGTTTCGTAATCTCAATATTTTCTCCAGTGCTTTATCTAATGGGCGCCATTTTAAAAGAGAGATGTTACCTAACTACTATCAAATGCCAAGTTCACAGACAGGACTGTTAGCTCATATGAATTGATTTTAGGATGCTTCTTAGGATTTTTAGTTGTGCTTTGCAGAAGTTTCTTTATGTTCTAAAAATTATGTTGCATAGATTTAACGCAATCCCAGTCTAAGTTCCAGCAGTATTTTTTTTTTTTTTGTAGAAATTAACGATTTGATTCTACATTTCACATGGAAAGTCAAAGGAACTAGAATAGCCAAAACAATTTTGAAGAAGAACAGTTTGGAAGACTCAGCTAAGCTGATTTAAGACTTACTATAAAACTATTGTAACCAAAGCAGTGTTGTATTGGTGAAAGGGCAGACATGAATATCAACAGAACAGAATTGAGAGTCAAGAGTAGACACACATCTGACCAACTGATTTTTAGCAAAGGTACAAAGGCAATTTCATGGAGAAAGTAGAGAATTTTCACTAAACGATGTTAAGAGAATTGGATATCAATATTAAAAAATGAACTTTGACACGTACTTTATACATTCTATAAAAATTAACTCAAAATAGATCAGAGACTTAAATGTAAGGTCTAAAATTATCAAATTCCTAGAACAAAAAAGTAAAAAAAATTGTGTGATTTAGAGCCAAGCAGGTCTTTTAGATATGACACCAAAAGCACTGAAAAAAGGTGCTCAATTGGATTTCATCAAAATGAAAACCTGGTTTGTAAAAGACGCTGCTAAGAAGGTGTAAAGGAACTGACTTCACAAAGATATTTGCAAAACACATATTTAACAATAGGCTTTTATCTAGAACATACAAAGAACTCTCAAAATTCAGCAAGAAAACAAAAGATTCATTTTTTTAAATGGGCAAAAAATTGTACAGATAAATCAACTGAGAAAATACATGGATAACAGCAACATGAAATGATGTTCAACATTGTTAGTCATTAAGGAAATACAAATTAAAACCATAAGGAAATGTCACTACAGACCAATTATTAGAATGAATAAAATTTTTAAAAACCTGACAATACTAAGTGTGAACAAGCATTCTGAGCAAATGGAACTCTTGTACATACACTTCTGGTGGGAATACAATATGATACAGTCACTGAGGAAGACAGGTTACATTTCTTTTAAAGTTAAATATATACTCACCATGTGAATCAATAATCCTGCTACTAGGTATTTACCCAAGAGATAAATGCTTATGTTTAAACAAAAACCTGTACACAAATATTTTTAGTAACTTTATAATTAGCAAAAACTGGAAACAACCCTTCAACTTGTTCATGAATAAACAAATTATGGTACACCTATGCAATGGGATTCTATTTGACAATAAAAAGGAATACACTGTAAATTCATTTAACGATGTGGATGAATCTCAAATGCAATTTGTTTAGTGAAAAATGCCAGACCCAAAAGACCACATACTGTATGATTCAATTATATGACATTCTGGAAAATGCAAAACAATGAAGGCAAAAAACAAATGGTTTCCAGAGTTTGGGACTGGGGGCAGCTCAGCTACAAAAGGACTGGGGGAAACGCTTTGAGGATCTGTTCTGTATCTTGGTTGTAGTGGTAGTGACACAACTGTATTCATTTGTCAAAATTACAGAACTAAACACTTCAAATAGTGAATTTTGCTGTTTTTGTTTTTGTTTTTTTCTTTTTTTGAGACAGAGTTTTACTCTCTTACGCAGGCTGGACTGCAGTGGTGCGATCTTGGCTCACTGCAACATCCACCACCTGCGTTTAAGCGATTCTCCTGCCTCAGCCTCTCAAGTAGCTAGGATTATAGGCACCTGCTATGGTGCCTGGCTAATTTTTGTATTTTTAGTAGAGATGGGGTTTCGCCATGTTGGTCAGGCTGGTCTTGAACTCCTCACCACGTGATCCACCTGCCTCAGCCTCCCAAAGTGCTGGGATTACAGGTGTGAGCCACCACGCCCAGCCTGCTGTGTGTATTTTTTTTAAGCAAAAAAGAAAAAAACTAGTACTTAAGAGTTTTTTTTTTAAAAAAGATACTGTTTTTTGAGGAGAAAAACTCTAGCTTCTTTTTCATTCTACTTCTGTACAGTGAGTGTGTGTGTTTAATACTTGTTTAAAGTGCATTTTCTCTATGTGAGATCATCATAAGAGTTCTGTAGTCAGAACACTTCTATGTTTTTGATGACATCTAGATTTATTTTTATCTGAGATATTTTTTGAAAATGCACATTGGGAAATAAATAATTAAAAGATATCATTCATTAAAGTATCCCCCAAGGCATTCCCCAGAATTTTTTTGACTTATAAAACAAAGGAAGATTTTATTTTATAATGTGTCTGCATAAATGAGAGCTTTTGCCCAAAATGAAGCAAAGATGTCCTTTTGTTTAAAAGGCCGAAATAACAACAGAAATACATATGACCGTATAAAATGCTTTTTTCCCCCATACATTTGAAAATGTCGCACCCCCTTGCCCCAGCACCTCAGCTGCACAATCAGCATGCGGAAGAATTATTAACAAGAGCACTCTCATTCTGGTTTCAAACCCACATAATACTGCTTGTAAAAAAATAGCCTTGCTGAAAGAATATTATACATCTTTCACACCATACTTGGAGATTTCTGACAGCCAGATCCAAAAAAGTACAACACTCTATAGTCTATGTCAACCGGAATGACTCCTCTTTTCATAGATTTAAGAAGCAGTACCCTGTTTCCCCCAGAGATTCTCCCAGCCTAATATTCCCCAAGTTAAATGTGTCAGGAGAAACTACATCTTGCTGTGGGATTCAGATACAGTTAATATAAAGAAATGCTACTGTTGTTGCTATACTTATGGTGATGGCAATCTAAAAAGTTCTCATGACAGCAGAAATGACACTTTTGATGAGCTATATATAGAGACAGAAGTGTACAATTTAGAATCTGCAATGGATCGTGACTCAGTCTGCTTGTTCTCACACTTTGTATTGTTTCTTGGCACCCCTGTGTGTCTTAAAGCACACACCAGTTCTGCCAGTAACAGACCTCCTTAGCTGATCCTCATTATCACTGTGGCACAAAATCAACCCCCCATTCAGTTCTTTCTGCTTTTAAGAACAGTATCTTTTAATAAAGCTTACATCAATGTCGTGTCAGAGAACGAGGGAGCTCCTTGCTTAGGGATTTGCCTTAGTGAATGAAAAACAGGTAAACCGATAAGCTAATCTGTGTGCAGCAACAAAGAAAAGCATCTAGCCCTAACATCAGCTCCACCAGGCTAACCAATATCAGGGAAAACAATCTTCTGCCTTTAAGGCAATAACCTTCACTAAATCAGTAACACTCACGTTTTCCATCCTTCTCTACAGCCTTCAGTCTTAACATGAGGGAATGGAAGGAAATTTTTCAAATTTACTTTCATCTGAAAGGCCGTGCATATTCTGTTGCCGTCCTGCCTGCTTTCATAGTAATGGAACGGTTTCTGAGTAATGGAAAATATCCTGAGGCCATGATGGTTCCTGAGAGCAAAATAAGCAGAACATTAAAAAAAAAAAAAAAAAGGAAGAGAGAAGGTAAAAAACAGGCATAGAGACAAAGTAGAGAAGGAAGAGAGGTTGAGCAGAGCTTGAGGAGAAGGGTTCAGGGTCTTGGGCACACCGGAAAACACAAACTTTCAGAATTTCATCCGGGCCACAAAACATTTATGTAAATGACATTCTCTACTCAGGCAGCTACCTCTGTGGCTTCTTGGATGAAGCTGGCTTCTGCTCTTCCTCTCCAGTTTCATTATTTACTCCCAAGGCATTTTCCATACAGAGAACATTTGTTCTTAATTTTCCATCCCACATTGTACAATACCACAACTTTCCTACTGCCCAAAGAATCTTCTTTCACTTGCTTCAGGGCTGGAACATGTGAGCATCCGCGTGCCACCCCCCAACACACAGACAGGGACTGAGCAATCTTCTCTCTTTGTCCCTCCCTGGATTCCATATTTCTAAAAACGAATAGCTTGTAAAAAAAGCTGGTGAAATTTAGTGTGTTTTGGTGTTTTCTATCTATCCATTAATGAAGCGAGGTTTGTTGAGCATGGTATATAATTTTGTTCTAAAGTTTTTTTTTTTTTTTAATTATACTTTAAGTTCTAGGGTGCATGTGCATAACGTGCAGGTTTGTTACATATGTATACTTGTGCCATGTTGGTGTGCTGCACCCATCAACTTGTCAGCACCCATCAACTCGTCATTTACATCAGGTATAACTCCCAATGCAATCCCTCCCCCGCCCCCCCTCCCCATAATAGGCCCCGGTGTGTGATATTCCCCTTCCTGAGTCCAAGTGATCTCATTGTTCAGTTCCCACTTATGAGTGAGAACGTGCGGTGTTTGGTTTTCTGTTCTTGCGATAGTTTGCTGAGAATGATGGTTTCCAGCTGCATCCATGTCCCTACAAAGGACACAAACTCATCCTTTTTTATGGCTGCATAAGGTTTTTTACAACTTTAGAAAAAAATTAATTCTTAAAGTTAAAAAAATTAACGAACTCATTTTTTAAATGAGAAGAAACAAAATATTGTCATTCTATTGTATAAAAACAAACTGTTACCTTTTTGTATATTTTATCATTGACACTCATTTTATTTAATGTGTCATAAATCTTTTAGAATGTGTATTAGATTAGCAAGGCTTGGCCAATTTATGCTGCAGTGTGAAAATTTCAAACTCTAAGTGGTTGAATACCACACAAGTTTCTTTCTTTTTCATGCTACCTATCCCAAACAGGTTAACGGAGGGCTCTGTGCCATGCATTCCTGCTCAGGGACCTGAGCTGATGGAAACTCCATCATCGTGTAGCTGCAGTGTCTGGAATGCCCTATTTCCTCCATTTCTAAGGGGAGAAATTGGAAATCTTACAAGGGCTTTTAATTACTTCTGTCTGGAAGTGGCACACTTTACTTCCACATTTCTTTGGCTAGAATGAGTTACATAGCTTCACCTAACTGCAAGAGAGACAAGAAATGAAAGGCGCAAGTGAAACACTACTAGGCATTACTCTCTGCCACATCATGTCAGTAAATTGAGATCTAACTCGTAATTTTTATTGGCTAAATAATTTTTTAGGCCATGTGTGGTGGCTCATGCCTGTAATCCCAGCACTTTGGAAGGTCAAGGCAGGTGGATCACTTGAGCCCAGGAGTTAGTTTGTGACCAGCCTGGGCAACATGGTAAAACAGTCTCTACAAAAGCACAAGACTTAGTTGGGCATGGTGGTGTGTGCCTGTGATCCCAACTACTCAGGAGGCTGACGTGGGAGGATCACCCAAGTCCAGGGAGTTTGAGTCTGTAGTAAGCCATGATCATGCCATTGCACTCCAGCCTTGGTGGCAGAGTGAGACCCTGTCTCAAATAAAAATAATTTTTTAAAAAATGGATATACCATAATTTGTTATGCTACAGTTGAACATTTAGACTGTTTTGATGTTTCACTACTCTAAATGACTCTACCAAGCAACTTTCTGTCTATAGCTTTGAGTACTTTTCTAATTGCTACCTTAGGATAATTTTTTTTTTTTTTTTAACTTTTAGGTTCAGGGAACATTTCAGGTGTGTTATATAGGTAAATTGTGTGGCACAGGGTTTGGTGTACAGATTATTTTGTCACCCAGGTAATAAGCATAGTACCCAATAGGTAGTTTTTCAGTCCTCAAACACTCCTCCCACCCTCCACTCTCAAGTAGACCCCAGTGTGTCTTGTTCTCTTCTTTGTGTCCATGTGTACTTAAAGTTTAGCTCCCACCTATAAGTGAGAATATGCAATATTTGGTTTTCTCCTCCGACATTTGTTTGCTTGAAATAACAGCCTTCAGTTCCGTCTATGTTGGTTCAAAGAACATCTCATTTCTCTTTTACAGCTGCATAGTATTCCATGGTATGTATGTACCACATTTTTTAAATCCAATCTACCATTGATGGACATTTAGTTTGATTCCATGTCTTTGCAATTGTGAATAGTGCTGTATAAATATGCACATGCATGTGTCTTTATGGTAGAACAATTTATATTCCTTTGGGCATATACCGGGTAATGAGATTGCTGGGTCAAATGGTAGTTCTGTTTAAGTTCTTTGAGTGATCTCCAAACTGCTTTCCACAATGGCTGAACTAATTTACATTCCCACCGATAATGTATAAACATTTCCTTTTCTCGACAACCATGCCAACATCTGTTATTTCTTGACTTTTTAATAGTAGTCATCCATTCTGACTGGTGTGAGATGGTACCTCATTGTGGTTTTGATGTGCATTTCTCTAATGATTAGTGTGGTGGAACATTTTTTCATATGCTTGTTGGCTGCCTGCATGTCTTTTGAAAAGTGTCATTTATTTCCTCTGCCCACTTTTTAACAGGCAAGGTTGTTTGTTTATTGCTTGTAAATTTCCTTATGTTCCTTGTAGATTTTGGATATTAGACCTTTGTCAGATGCATAGTTTGCAAATATTTTCTCCCATTCTGTACATTGTCTGTTTACTCTGTTGATAGTTTCTTTTGCTGTGCAGAAGCTCTGTAGTTTAATTCAGTTCCATTTGTCAATTTTTGGTTTTGTTACAATTGCTTTTGGCATCTTCATCATGAAATCTTTGTCAGGCCTTATGTCCAGAATGGTATTTCTTAGGTTATCTTCCAGGGTTTTTATAGTTTGAGGTTTTACATTTAAGTCTTTATACATTTTTGGGTTGATTTTTGTAGATGGTATAAGAAAGGGGCCCAGTTTCAATCTTCTACATATGGCTAGCCAGTTATTCCAGCGCTATTTATGGAATAAGGAGTTCTTTCCTCATTCATTGCTTGTTTTTGCTGATTTTGTTGAAGACCAGATAGTTGTAGGTGTGAGGCATAATTTCTGTGCTGTCTTTTCTGTTTCATAGTCTATGTGTCTCTTTTTGTGCCAGCATCATGCTGTTTTGGTTACTATAGCCTTGTAGTGTAGTTTGAAGTAGGGTTATGTGATACCACAGCTTAGAAGTGTTCTTTTTGCTTAGAAGTGCCTTGGCTATTTGGGCTCTTTTTTAGTTTCTTATGAATTTTAAAATTGTTTTTTCTAAATCTCTGAAGAACATCATTGGTAGTTTGATAGGAATTACATTGAGTCTGTAAATTGGTTTGGGCAGTATGGACATTTAAACAGTAGTGATTCTTCCTATCCATGAGCATGGAATGTTCTTCCATTTGTTTGTGTCATCACTGATTTCTTTTAGCAGTGTTTTGTAATTCTTGTTGTAGAAGTCTTTTACCTCCTTGGTTAGCTGTATTCCTAGGTATTTTATTCTTCTTGAGGCTCTTTTAAGTGGGATTGTGTTCTTCATTTGGTTCTCACCTTGGATGTTGCTGATGTATAGGAAAGCTGCTGGGTTTTGTATATTGATTTTCTATCCCGAAACTTTGCTGAAGTTGTTTATCGATCACGGAGCTTGTGCGCAGAGACTGTAGGGTTTTCTAGGTATGGAATCATATAATCTGCAAACAGTGATGGTTTGACTTCCTCTTTCATTTCTTTCTCTTGCCTGATTGCTCTGGCTAGGACCTTCAGTACTATGTTGAATGAGAGTGGTGAGAGAAGGCATCCTTGTCTAGTTCCAGTTTTCAAGGGGAATGCTTCTAGCTTTTGCCCATTCAGTATGATGTTGGCTGTGGGTTCTTCATAGATAGCTCCTACTGCTTTGAGGTATGTTACTTCAATGTCTCATTTGTTGAGGGGTTTTAACATAAAGGGATATTAAATTTTATCAAAAGCCTTTCCTGCATCTGAAAGATGATCATGTGGTTTCTTTTCAGTTCTGTTTATGTGATTAATCACATTTATTAATTTGTGTATGCTGAATCAACCTTGCATCCCAGAGATAAAGCCTACTTGATCATGGTAAATTACCTTTTTGATGTGTTGCTGGATCTGATCTGCTAGTATTTTTTCATCTATAATCATTAAGTATATTGGCCTGAAGTTTTCTTTTATTTGTGTGTATGTGTCTCTGCTAGGTCTGGGATGATGCTGACCTCACAGAATGAGTTAGGAAGGAGACCCCTCTTTAATTTTTTGGAACAGTTTTAGTAGGAATGGTACCAGCTCTTCCTTATACATCTGGTAGAATTCGTTTGTGAATCTATCTTGTCCTGGGCTTTTTCTGATTGGTAGGCTTTTTATTACTGCTTCAATTTTAGTACTTGTTGGTGTGTTCAGGGATTCAGTTTCTTCCTGGTTCAATCTTGGAAGGTTGTGTGTTTCCAGGAATGTATCTATTTCTTCTAGGTTTTCTAGCTTTTTCATAGAGGTATTAGGATAAATGTTTATATTTTGAATGGCTAGGTTAAGGCATGTATCAGTACGTTTTCATGCTGCTGATAAAGACATACCCAAGACTGGGTAATTTATAAACAAAAAGAAGTTTAATGGACTCACAGTTCCACGTGGCTGGGGAGGCCTCACAATCATGGTACAAGGCAAAAGGCATATCTTACATGGCAGCAGACAAGAGCATGAGAGCCAAGTGAAAGGGGTTTCCTCTGATAAAACCATCAGATCTTGTGAGACTTATTCACTACAACAAAAATAATATGGAAGAAACTGCCCCCATGACTCCATTATCTCCCCCTGGGTCCCTCCCACAACATGTGGTAATTATGGAAACTACAATAAAAAATGATATTTGGGTGGGGACACAGCCAAACCCTATTATTCTCCCCCCGACCCCTCTCAACTCTCATGTCCTCACATTTCAAAACCAATCATGCCTTCCCAACAGTCCCCCAAAGTCTTAATTCATTTCAGCATTAACTCAAAAGTCCACAGTCTCATCTGAGATAATACAAGTCCCTTCCACCTAAGAGCCTATAAAATTAAAAGCAAGTTAGTTACTTTCTAGATACAATGGGGATAAAGGCATTGGGTAAATACAGCCATTCCAAATAGGAGAAATTGGCCAAAACAAAGGGGCTAAAGGCCTCATGCAGACCAAAATCCAGCAGGGCAGTCATATCTTAAAACTCCAAAGTGATCTCCTTTGACTCCATGTCTCATATCCAGGTCATGCTGATGCAAGAAGTAGGTTCCCATGGTCTTGAGCAGCTCCTTCCCTGTGGCTTTGCAGGGCATAGGTCCCCTCCTGGCTGCTTTCATGGGCTGGTGTTGAGTGTCTGTGGCTTTTGCAGGTGCATCGTGCAAGCTGTTGGTGGATCTACCATTCTGGGGTCTGGAGGATGATGGCCCCCTTCTCATAGCTCCACTAGGCAGTGCCTTAGTGGGAACTCTGTATGGGGGCTTCAACCCCACATTTCCCTTCCACATTCGACTAGCAGAAGTTCTCCATGAGGGCCCTGCCCTTGCAGCAAACTTTTGACTGAACATCCAGGCATTTCCATACATCCTCTGAAATCTACACAGAGGTTCCCAAACTTCAGTTCTTGACTTCTGTGCACCTGCAGGCTCAACACACATGGAAGCTGCCAGAGCTTGGGGCTTGCACCCTCTGAAGCTGCAACTCAAGCTGTACCTTGGCTCCTTTTAGCCATGGCTGGTGCAGCTGGGACGTAGGGCACCAAGTCCCTAGGTTGCACACAGTAGGGGACCCTGGGCCCAGCCTATGAAACCATTTTTTTCTCCTAGGCCTCTGGGCCTGTTATGGGAGGGGCTACTGAGAAGGTTGCTGACATGCCCTGGAGACATTTTTCCCATTGTCTTGGCAATTAACATTTTACTCCTCAGTACTTATGCAAATTTCTGCAGCTGGCTTGAATTTCTCCTCAGAAAATGGATTTTTCTTTTCTATCGCATCATCAGGCTGCAAATTTTCTGAACTTTTATGCTGTGTTTCCTTTTTGAAACTGATTGCTTTGGACAGCACCCAAGTCACTTCTTGAATGCCTTTCTGCTTAGAAATTTCTTCCACTAGATACCTTATATCATCTCCCTCAAGTTCAAAGTTCCACAAATCTCTATGCCAGGGGCAAAATGCCACTAGTTTCGTTGCTGAAACCTAGGAAGAGTTACCTCTACTCCAGTTCCCAACAAGTTCCTCATCTCCATCTGAGACCACCTCAGTCTGCATTTCATTGTCCATATTATTATCAGCATTTTGGCCAAAGCCATTCAACAAGTCTCTAGGCAGTTCCAAACTTTTCCACATTTTCTTGTATTCTTCTGAGCCCTCAAACTTCCAACCTCTGCCTGTTACCCAGTTCCAAAGTCATTTCCATATATCCAGGTATCTTTAGAGCAGCACCCAATCTACTGGTACCAATTTACTGTATTGGTCCATTTTCACACTGTTAATAAAGACATACCTGAAACTGGGTAATTTATAAACAAAAAGAGGTTTAATGGACTCACAGTTCCACGTGTCAGGGGAGGCCTCACAGTCATGGTGGAAGGCAAATAATGTTGAACACAATGAACAAAGTAAATATATTGGACCAGAATCTTCAAGAAATGCATCTAAAATAAATGCTACTAATTAACAAGCACATTATTGGTTCAAAGAGATAGAGAAGTTTTTGGTCACATCTGCTTTTCCTCACTGTGTTTCTACCTCCAATATTCAATTTTCTCATTAACTTTATGGGGTGACTTCATCATGTTTACGAGCTGAGGAGAAGGGTCTACCTCATTTTATTGTTTCTGTGGTATATTTTTGTCCACATTTTAATATTTCTGAAATCAGGATGCATTTTACCATTGCTATTAAGTTAGGCAGCAGTCATGACTTTTAGTCACTGTCAACACATGCATGTCAAAGCTTAGAGGGTGGGTGAAACATTTGAAGGAAAGTCTTGGAAACAATAGAGGAGCACTCTTAAGAAATAGTGTGTCACCAACATTTTTGATAACATAGAGGACAAAATTGTGTGCAAAAGCAACATCAGTAGTCCTGTGTATGTGAGAAATCAAACTGTAAGTGCAAAGTTTTGTTTTCCCTTTTCATGAAGGCTCAACTGTGATATATGATGAAAATCTGTGTCACTGTCTGAGGGATAACATATTCTATCCTGGTTTGATGACTTGTTTTTATTCTTTACAATTGTTGGTAACTTAAAGTTAGTAAAATAAAACTATAGAGAATAAAAGAGGATGAAAGATTGAAGACTTGAAAGAGGGGGAAAGGTCTTGGAAGAGGCAAAAGTGAATAAGATAATGGACACAAATAGAGGAGTTACCTTGGGAAAGAAGGTGAAATCCTTTCTCTATTGGAAGAAAACAAGGTGAATTTTTTTTCTTTTAATATCTCATTGTGTCTTACACCCACATTCCACTCATGCTGCAGTAGAAATTCAAGTCAGCCTGCCAAGTAGAAATGATTATCTTGTGGCACACTGAGACCAAAGAATCCAAATAAGAAAAATTGGCGTTTATTGGACACATGCTATATTCCAGGCATTATATTGAGTACTTTACATGTAGGTCAGAAGAAGAAATTTAAAAGTGCATCAATTTCAGGGTTTGCAAAGTTTCGGTCATGTGAGGTTTCCTAAGAGAGTTTTGAAGGATGAGGATAAGGAGGATGAGGAGGAGTAGCAGAAGGTGAAGACAAAGTTGGAGTCCTGTAGGTAATGAGATTTTCATTACATGAAATTGAATAGACAATCCATAGATTCTATAGTTCTACTGTCCTACAGAAGATACTGGAGCATAGTGATACAAGTTCATCTGTGGGAGCATATTCAAGGTTGGAGTAAAGTTGAAAAGTTTAGAATAGTCTTTATGGGAAATAAAAATAACATTTTTAGAATTTGTCTGCAGTAGGTAATAGGCTAAGTGTTTACATTCATTTTTCAATTTACTTACAAGAAAGAAATTATTGGGAGCTAGTACAGTGAAGTGTTGTAGAGTGTGGATTGTGGAAGGTATAAATCCTGGCTCTGCTATGTGTTACATATGTAGCTTTGATCAAGCTAGGGGTCCTTTTGGTCCCTCAGTTTCTTCCTTTTTATGTAGGTTCAACAATGATACAAGACTGATAATATAAAGTGTTGGTGAGTGTATAACAAAGGAGGAACTATCAGACATTGCTGCTGGGAATGTAAATTCATGTAATTCCTTTTAGAGAAACAATTGATACTGTATAGTAAGAATGAAAGTACTCAGACCCTATAACCCAGCAGTTCCACTTGGAAGTATAAGCACCCTAAGAGAGTTCTGGCACATGTGCAAAGATGTGTGTAGGGTATTCATATAGTATTGTAT
Source organism: Macaca fascicularis (assembly GCF_037993035.2). Taxonomy (NCBI): domain Eukaryota; kingdom Metazoa; phylum Chordata; class Mammalia; order Primates; family Cercopithecidae; genus Macaca; species Macaca fascicularis. The sequence continues at coordinate 97,891,526 of NC_088381.1, read as the reverse complement.
AAAGTTGTGAAAATTTGGAAATATCTAATAGAGGAATTAAGAGATAAACTATGGTGTCATCAGTCATAAAAAATTTGACATAGCAGTTAAAGTGAACAAACTAGTTACATGTTTATTTATAGGACAATCTAGTATACAATGTTGAGTGAAAAAAGCAAGTTGAAGAATGTGTACAACATGAGTGTGCTTAGGAAAAATTAAAAGAACACACAAAGCAATACCATATATTATTTCTAAATAGATGCATGTATTTAATGACCTAGAAAGATGCAAATCAAATAATGATTATCTCTGGAGAGTGAAGGTGAGAGGGAGAAAGGATGAGAAGGAGTAAAAAATGTTGTTTCAAATTTATCTGAAATGCTCTTTTGAGAAAGAAAGTAGGGCCAGGCACCATGGCTCATGCCTGTAATCCCAACACTTTGGGAGGCCGAGTCAAGTGGATTAGTGGAGTCCAGGAGTTTCAGACCAGGCTGGGTGACATGGTGATACTGTGTCTCTACAGAAAATATGAAAATTAGCCTGGAGTGGTGGCATGCACCTATAGTCCCAGCTACTCAGAAGGCTGAGTCTGGAGAATCACTTGAGCGTGGGAGGCAGAGGTTGCAGTGGACAGAGATGGCGCCATTGCACTCCAGCCTGGGCGACAGAGTGAGACACCATTTCGAAAAATAAAAATAAAAATTGAACCAAAGTGACAAACTGTTAGCATTCGTTAATTCTGGGAAGTGAGCAGTACATGAATGATGATGGGATGTGTATGTGTTGGGGGTGTACTTGCATTTTTAAGTTTGTTTGTTTGTTCGTTTGTTTGTTTGTTTGTTTGTTTTTGAGAGGGAGTTTCCCTCTTCTTCCCCAGGCTGGAGTGCAATGGCGCGATCTTGGCTCACTGCAATCTCCGCCTCCTAGGTCCAAGCAATTCTCCTGCCTTAGCCTCCCGAGTAGCTGCGATTACAGGCATGCACCACCACGCCCGGCTAATTTTATATTTTTAGTAGGGATGGAGTTTCTCCATGTTGGTCAGACTGGTCTCAAATTCTTGACCTCAGGTGATCCACCTGCCTCGGCCTCCCAGAGTGATGGGATTACAGGCGTGAGCCACCACACCTGGCCTTTACTGTATTTTTAAATGTTTCCTCCAAAATATTTAATGACAGTCAGAGTTTTCAGGAAGTCTGCAATGGGGAGAAGGAATTGTTGAGTAAACAATGTGGGTTTCAAAAGAAGAGTGACTTCATTCTGAAATGCTTCCCTTAACTGCTAACCTATTAGCCTACTTTTTCTTGTGTCTAGGTTCTTTCACAACGAAATGCAAATATTAATTTGGGAGGTTAACCCCTTATTCCAGTGACATAGTAACATGGATTAACTTTCCAGATTAGAAGAAAGCACTTCATGGCTTCCAGATAAGGGACAAGGCACGATTAATAATTCTAATCAGCAGTACTCAGATCATGATAATCCTCATCAGCTTCTATGTGGATATTCTCCAAGACAACTTGTAAATTGTGAGGTTTAAAAGTAAAGGCCCAGGTTTAAGATATTATAGTTGAGGGTTGGGGGCTAGGGGAAGTCATCAGGGTAAGTATTTGTGGAGTGGCCCTAGAAATGGAATGCCCTTGTGTGGCTGGGATAGAGGAGGAGAGCGCTGCAACTTGAGGAAGTTGGTGAAACGGCCCATGCATTTGAATCAGAGCCAGACCTGCTCTCCAACAGGGTTGGAACTGCTTGACATTCCCTTTGTTTTAGGTACCGAGTTTTTGCTTAGGTAATCAATCGAAATTTATTGACTCCCTTTCACTATTCACGGAATACTGTACTCACTAAATGAGTGGACAGTAGAGTGGACATAAAAGAAATAGAAATATAAGCCACTTAGAAGAAGCATGGCATAAATATATTAAAAATTCCTTTAGTAACAAGATTAAGAAAAGATTTCTGATCAGCTATGCATACTCTCCTAGACCATCACAACTCATAAATCAACAACATTTATTGAATAGGGCTGTTCTGATGAACTAATTAACCTCCCTCACATATTCCTGATATGTGGTGACTTCTACCCAAATTTCCCTTGATTTTGTAAATTTCCCATAAAAATCGACAATTAAATATTTCCAGTGTCTCAATTTCCTTCTTTTACCTTTTATTTTTTTCTTAGAGGAATACATTTACACAATGATAAGTAAATGCCACTTAGACTCATTTGATCCATTGCTTAGAAAACCTTTTTAAGCCTTAATAACATTTTCATTCTGTTTGCTATTGTGGTGTATGGTGCTGACATGCTTAGAAAGTTTGTGGTCTTTCCCAGCACCTGCTTTTTTCAAATATGCAACTGAATTTTTCACAGTTGAACTCTAACATTTCTCTCCTAACTGAGTGAAGTTTCACAACACATTTGAAATATTTCTGAGGCTGGGCATATGTTCCTGTTTATCCAACACAAAGCTGAGTCCTCTTTGAACTTTCATCTCCTGGTAATGTGTCTCATTTTTTAACATCATAACACTCTAAGATTGGAACTGTTTGGAGGCTTTTGTGCTTTCCAAAGGATTTGCTCCTTTTCCTCCCTCAGTTTATTTTCCCCTTCATTTTAAACAACTCCCTAAGGGCTGCAATAGAAGAATATAGTGGTGGCCAATACTAATAAACCTTTGTTAGGTGCCCTCTATTTCTCAGTGGGAACTTTTCTAAAATCTTTACCTTACACATCTTAAAAATCCTACAAAAGTTTCTCATGAGTTCTAATATACCATTTTGGTGCCAAAAGCTCAACCTATGCATTTCCAGGCCCCTCTCAGTTATATTTCTGGCTGATATTGTTTCTCACGGGCCACGAAAGGCTAACACCAACACAGCCTCATCTCTGTGAGAAACTGGAATGGTGCAGGTACAGGTTGGATATTCTAAAATATTAAAACTCATCTGGAATCCTGTCAGGTTCGATGGGTGTGTGTGTGTGTGTGTGTGTGTGTGTGTGTGTGTGTGTGTGTGTGTTTTTTCCTTATCTGGCTTAAGAAACCTGAAAATGACTTTTCTGGCTCTTTAACACCATCTTCACACACCACAAGAATATTATCCAGGATGCATTTGGCCCCCTATCTGTTATGAAACCTTGGTGAAATATTTCTCTGGAATCCCTCCAAAGTGAAAGGATCCCACATGGCATCCTTTTACACCTCTAGGGAAGAAAAGAGGTGTTCAAACTACATCATTTTCTGACTGTTTTCTTGGTTGGCTTCAAATACCAGCTTTACTTGAGCATTGGAACCTTATGCTAGGAAAACATTACCCTCTCAGTCCCTCTTTTTAGATAGACTTTGATCTACATTCTTCCTTTCTTTTTATTTTCTCTTACATTTTCTTATGAGAACATATAATAATACTCTCACAGGAGTTCTAACAAAATGGATAAAGTAACAAAGTGTTTTAAGATATAGTAATTATTTAGGTTGTACAAAAGGAAAACTTTAGCGTTGTTGTCTAAAAGATTAGAACTTGCAATTTCAACATAATTTACAATGATAGCACCTCACATGAGCTGATTTTATTTCAATCTTTATGTCATCTGCACTATTAATTATCTTTGAGTTCTTTGTAAAAACAGCAATTTATGAATCCAAGATGGCATCATAATCATGCTTATCTCCTCCTGGAAATTTACTCAAGTGATTGGGCAAAAATAAACTTTTCAGTGATGTTATTGCTTCACCTGTATTTAAAAGATTATTTTCATATGTCTTTGTCCATGATTGTGCTTGCAAAGAAGAGAGCAGAACTTAAGTAAGTTATTTAGTATAGACATACTAACTGAATAATTGGGCCTTCTGGAATCTACTCTGGGGCCTAACATATGTGACTGAACTGTCTATACTGGCACTATTGCCTAGATTACAGGATAGGGCTTCCTGAAAATATTAATTAAAAAGATGATACAATCTATTTATTTGCCAAATACCTTGACCATTTGGACTGCTAAAACAAACTACCCTAGATTGGTTGTTTTATAAACAATAGAAATTTATTTCCCACAGTTCTGGAGAGTGGGAAGTTCAAGATCAAGACGTCAACAGAGTCAGTGTCTGGTAAGAGTTGGCTTTCTGGTTCATAGATGATCACCTTTTCACTGTTATCTCATGGTAGAAAAGGCTAGGAGCTCTCTCGCTCCTCTTTTAAAAGGACACTAATCCTATTTATAAGGACTCTTCCCTCATGACCTAATCAACTCCCAAAGTCCCCTACCTCCTAATATCATCACCTTGTGGGTTAGGATTTTAGCATTTTAAGGGGACACAGATATTCAGTTCATACCACCAAGAGATCAAATGCAGCAGACACCTCATGGTAGCTACAAAGCAAATCTTATAATAGATTCATTAAAAATAAAATCCAAAGAATCAAAAATTCTACTAGAGAAATTCATTTAACCATAAAGGAAGATAGTAAAAGAATAAAACATGAAGAAAGGATCTAGAAGCAACTAGAAAATAATTAACAAAATGACAGTAGTGAATTCTTACCTATCAATCACTATATATAAATATAAATGCGTTACATTCTCTAGTTAAGAAACATAGAGTAGCTAAATTGATAAAAGCAAACAATAAAAAACAAGACACAGCTATATGCTGCCTACAAGAGTCTTACTTATAGGACACCTGTAAGGACACAGACAGAAAGGGAAGGGGTGTAAAAAGATATTCCATGTAAATGAAAACCAAAAGAGAGCAAGAGTGGCTATGTTGAATAAAATAGACTTTATGTCAAAAACTAAAGAGACAAATAATATCATTATAACTTAATAATTTAATGATAAAGGGATCAATCAAGAGGATATAACAATTGTAAATATATGCTTCCAACATTGGAGCACCTAAATATATAAAGCAAATAGGATAATAGATCTAAAAGGAGAGATAGACTTCAATACAATAATAGGAGGGAATATTAACATCTCACTTTCAGCAATGGACAGATCATTCAGTTAGAAACTCAACACAGAAACAGTGGTTTTAAACTGCACCCTAGATCGAATGTACCTAACAGACATACAGAGCATTCTATCCAACAGCTACAGAATACTCATTCTTTTCAATTTCACATCGGACATTCTCCTGGATACACCATATTTTAGTTCCCAAAATAAGTCTTAAAACAAATGTAAAGATTGAAACCATACCAAGTATCTTTTCTGAACACAATAGTATAAAACCAGAAATCAGTAACAGAAGGAATATTGGAGGCTAAAAATACATGGAAATTAAACAACATGCTCCTGAACCACCAATGGGTCAATGAAAAAAATCAAAAGGGGAATTTAAAAATTTCTTAGCACAAATGAAAACTAAAACACAATATACCAAAACCTATGAGGTACAGCAAAAGAAGTTCTAAGAGGGAAGTTTATAGTAATAAACAACTACATAAAACAGAAGAAAGATCTCAAATAAACAACTTAACATTGCACCTCAAGGAACTAGGAAGAACCCCAAATTAGTAGAAGGAAAGAAATAATAAAAATCAGAACACAAGTAAATGGAATAGACTTTAAAAATACAAAAAAAAAATAAAACAAAATGAAAAAATATACTAAACAAAATTGGCAAACCTCTAGCTGGACTAAGAAAAAAAAAGAAAAGATCCAAATAAATAAAATCAGAGACAAAAAACAAAGATACTACAAATTGTCCCCACAGAAATAAAAGAATCATAAGAGACTATTATGAACACCTACTTGCCAACAAATAGGAGAAACTTGAAGAAATGGATAAATTCCTGGAAACATAGAACTTACCAAAATTGAATCATGAAGATATAGAAAACCTAAGCAGATCAATAACCACTAATGAGATTGGATCAACAATAAAAAGTCACCCATCAAAGAAAAGACAAGGGCTGAATGGCTTCCCTGCTGAATTCTACCAAGCATTTAAAAAAGGACTAATACCAATTCTTTCCCCACTATTCCAAGAAATCAAAGCTGAGAGAATTCTTCCTAACTCATTCTACATGGCCAGCATTACCCTGATACCAAAGCTAGACAAGGACACAACAAAAAAAGAAAACTGCAGGTCAATACCACTGATGAACAATTGACACAGAAATCTTCAACAAAATATTTGTAGACTAAGTTCAACAGCATAGTAAAAAGATCATTCACCATGACCAAGAGGGATTAATTCCAGAGATGCAAGTTTGGCTCAACACATGCAAATCAATACATGTGACAACACATTAACAGAATCAAGGACAGGAATCATATGATCATTCCAATTGATCCAGAAAAAGCGCTTGATAAAATTCAACATCACTTCATTAAAAAACTTCAACAAACTAGGTATAGAAGGGACATATGTCAAAACAATAAAAGCCATATATGACAACCTACATAATGTGTCAAATACTATTTACACAACAAGGGACTAATATTCAGAATATATAAGGAACTCAAGCAACCCAAAAAAAGAAAATCTGATTTTAAAATGAGCAAAAAGCTCAAATACACATTTCTCAAAAGAAGATATACAAATCATCAATAGGTTTATGAAAAAATGCTCAATATCACTAACCATCATGGAAATGCAATTCAAAACCACAGTGAGATATCACTTCAATTAATTAGAAGAGCTGTTATTGAAAAGACAAAATATAACAAATGCTGGTATGGATACAGAATAAAAGGAACACATACTCTCTTGATGTGAATGTAAATTAGTACTGCCATTATAGAAAACAGTATGGCAGTTTCTCAAAAAATTAAAAATAGAATTACCATATAATCCAACAACTGCATTATTGGATATATGTTCAAAGGAAATAGTATATTGAAGAGATATTTGCACTCCATGTTTATTGCAAAACTATTCACAATTGCCAAAATATAGAATCAACCTAGGTGTCTATTAATGGATAAAGAAAATGTGGGTATCTATATATAATGGAGTGCTATTTGGCTATAAAAAGAGTAAAATCTTGGAATTTGTGGTGATGTGGTTGTACTTGAAGGACATTATGTTAAGGGAAATAAGCCAGACACAGAAAGACAAATACTACATGATCTTACATGTGGAATCTAAACAAGGTGTTCTCAGAAGTGCAGAGTAGAATAGTAGTTACCAGAGTTAGGGGAATAGAGAATGATTGGCCAATGGAGACAAGTTGCAGTTAGAGGAGAGGAATAATTTCTGGAGCAAAGTTACAGTTAGATGGGAGAAATAAGTTCTGATGTTTTATATTGCACAATAGGGTGACTATGGTTAACAATATTATATATTTCAGAATAACTAAAAGAGTGGATTTTGAATGTTCTCAACACAAAGAAATGATAAATGTATGAGTTGATGGATATGCTAAATACCCTGATTTGGTTATTATACAGTGTATACATGTGTTGAAACATCACACTCTACCCCATAAATAAATACAATCATAAATATCAATTTTAAAAAGTATTTGAAAGTCTATTAATTCAAATAATATTCCTGAAAAAAGTTACCTATAAAAGAAATATATAAAAACTGAGAAAGGAATCAGAATTAAGAATTGAAGAATGAAGCAGCCTGGTGTCAACATGACTTTTGAATAGCATTGTATTCATTCAGTGAAACAGGCAGTGATACAAAAAATTATTGTAATTATAATCCACAACACAAGTGTCAAAGTGATTTTTAAGAAAAAGTACTAAATGTTCAAAATAATATGTTAATATTAAATGAAACTAGATATTCAAATGATATTAATAAAGATGATGAAGGGCAATAGGGTTGAAGGACTATTGAAGGAAGTTTGCTTAATTCCATGTCTTAAATGAAGAAGATTCAAAAGATTAGTTCATTAATTTTTAGTTTTTTAAATTTTTTCAAGTTGTTTATTATAAAGAAACAGTTTCTACTGAGAGAGATAAAACTGTCTCTTTATATACTTTTTGTTTTCCAATATTTCTGAAATTAGCCCGTTATATACACTAATTTCAAATATTACTCGGATATTTTCTGCAAAAGGAAATGCTAAGAGTGCTTTCTCTAAGTATATAAAACTTTGGGTTTTTATTCAATCAAGATTCAAAGATGAAAACTAAAACCACAATTTAATTTGTATTTTCTTACCCCAATAATCTTTCATTGCAGCAGCTAATTGCAGGCAAAATACCCAGACATATTAATAAGTGAAGAAGGAAAGGGACTAATTTATGAATCAATGATACTTAGGCATGTCAATTTTGTCTATGTTATTATTGAGACTTACTTTAAGAATGTGGAGAAAAATGAATATCACTGGGGTGCAAAGTAATTATTAATCCAGAGGAAGGAGAAGAAAGCCCGACTAGTTGCTGTGGAAAGATTTAGTCAGGGTATGTGTGAAAGGAGAAGAAAAAGAGTGGCAAGAGATGGGTCAGCAGCTGCAGATATTCCCATCAGAGGCCCAGCATGTCTTCTAGAGATCGCCCTAATTCCCCTAGATTCAGTTTATATGTTTTTAAATTAGTCAGCATTCTCTTGTCCATATCACAGAAATTGCAAGCAAATACTGAGACAGGAGATAAGTGACATGAGCTGCTTTTGAGACATTCTCTTACTAATAACAAGAAGGAAATAAACTCTACCTAGGAAAGTACAAAAACGTAGTTGAAAGCAATGATTTCCCTCTTGCTAAAGCAATAATTTTGTTGGGATTTGAGAGACTATTAGAAAATTCTTGGAGAAAAAGCACGGGTTTGAAAAATCTTAAGTAGGCTAGCAATTCCACATGTATATGGCCGTATTATTTTTTTAAGAGACAGAAAGGAGAAATTGACTTTACATATATGGAAAACAATTTGATTCTCAGTAAAATTCATGTAAAACTTATCTTTATTTATACATATTAGGAATAATAATGAAATACTTGAAGATGGAGTGCTTTCAAATGAGTGAGAAATAATATTCACATATTTGAGGCTGCCTAATCACACTTTTGGGATATTTTGAAGTAATAGTGTAGACAACTTAAAAATGAAAATCTTAATTTGTTGAAAAATACATCAAAAATATTTTTTAAAGAACATTTGTGTCTATTTGAGAATTTTTAGCATTTTATTATAAAACGAAAAAATTTTAAAAAATCCCACAGATTACCTCCAATGTATTGACTGACTCATTCATGCAATATTTTTTTTCATTGACTGCATTAAGTGCTGAGGTTCATAGTCTCTGCCCTCATGAAACTGGCACAACTACAACAAAACAATCCCCAAAAGTAAAAATTTCACTGGAAAAGTAAATTATCCGAAAGATTGCACTATGCTGAAGTAATCAGGTTTTTGGTGTTCTTTTCCCCCTTCTTCTGTTTTCTCAGTCTTCTATAATAGGGATATTGCCCTTAAAGTACTCTTAAAGTCCCCCTGATTAGGACCACTGTGCCAAAAGCTTTATAAACATTGTCTCATTAATTGTAATGATTAATGACAGCTAATAGATACTCTCTGTTTTATACTTGTAGAAATGAAGTCTTAAAAGATTAAAAATCGTATCTCAGGCACTCAATTGTAGAGTAGTTTGAAACCTGGTTGGTTTCACTTTGAATGCTCATGGCCAGCATGACACATTAGCAAATCATAGAAGAACTTATAAAATTATATTCATTCCTCCAGAATGGGACATAATGTGTCAAAATATAAAGTAAAATAACATTTTCTTGGAATTTAACTTGTATTTTTCTGTATAAGAAATATAGCAATTCCTTATTTTTTTCAGAATCAGCTCAGTTTCCCTTCCCATTGGGCTACTGGGCAACATTATCTGTTGTTCTTGAATCTCTTTCACTCCAAGGTTGCACCAGGGATCTAATGTGATAAACAAGTTGGAAGGTATTCTGGTGATGCTGTGAACATTGGTTATCCGTCTCCACTGGTTATTACTGAAATGCCCATTGTGCAAGCCACGCAGTCCATTCAGGCCAATGTAACTCTACAGCTTTTCAAAATCATACTTGACCTCTGGAGATCTCTGGAGAGTAGGGAAATTGTAGTTATTCCTGTTTGGAGTCTTGCAATCACCTTGGGATATTGTCTGAGACTAGGGAGTAGTTCTCTTCACTCTCAAAACAGCTGTAAAATCTAAAACCCCTGTTTGTGTTGTATGGGACTACTGTGTCCCCTGTACTCTTGCTAACCCTTGTGAGAAGTAAGGATTAACTTGTCCAAGACTATTCCCATATATTCTGGCTTTCCGAAGAGAGACCTGGACTTCTGCAAGGCCCCATGGAAATTGGCTATACAGTCTTTGTTTAGGGCAATCAATACCTGTCAGTCTCAAAGCTTGGTCCCCACTTGCTCACCCCATCATAACAGCTGAGGCGCCAGTCCTTCCGCAGCCATGAAGGTGGATGGGGTGAATTCTTTGCTAACTTACCACAATGTACAGCTGTAAGCGTGAAGCTTATGTCTCTCCTACCTAATTCCCAAGAAAGGGGCTGACATTCTTCCCAAAGAAGAACACCAAACTAGCAGATTAAAGCTCTAACAATGGTTCTCCATATCACATTGCTGTTGAATCCTGGCTTTTACTATGCCCACCTGTCCCCCATCCTGGGATGAAGTTGATGTTTCCCTAATCTTGCAACATAAAAGCATGGCCCAAAGATCTGAGTCTTTTTCCAGACCTGAGAGTTAAGCTCTACTAGGCTGCTGTGTAGTGCCCCACAGCACCTGCTACTGCTCCTGCCCCCTGAGTATTCCCCAAGAAATGCTACTCAAACAATATCTATACGATATTATACGATATCAAATTAAATTTTTGTTTTGCTAACTTGAAAAGTATTAAATGCTTTCAATATCCATACCCTTGGCTGCTAGGGGACTGAACATCTTTTCATGGGGTTATTGGTCATTTTTATTTCTACCACCGTGAAGTTCCTGTATCACAGTCTTTGTCTTTTTCTTATTAACTTGTAGAAGCTTACTGAAAAATAATCCTCTGTTTGTTATATGTGCCATTAACCTCTTTTCCCATTCTTTATCCTTTACCCTTAGTTATGGTATTTGTGTTTGGAAAAAAAACAACAACAAAAAAAAACCTATGTTTTTACTACTGACTTTTACCCAAACTTTTTGTATTTTTCATTTTAAAAATAATCTGATCTTACTTATTTGCTACTCTTAGAAAATCTTATTTTTTACTGGATTCAAGGTCAGGGTAGAAGCTCTCAGAGAGAACAGCCTCTGCTTCTCGGGGACCTGTTCCTGGCATTTCTCTTTGGTTTCTCGTTCTCTTGGTCAAAAGTTTAGCATATTCTGCAGTCTCTTACTTATTTTTCTTAGCGAGCTGTGGCTTCAGAGCAATATGTGGATGTTTTGTGTGCAGGACTCATGGAATAACAGGATGCTGAATCTTGGGCAGTCTGGTCCTGAGTTCCTTAACTTCTTTGTTTAGGGACTTTCTCACAGTATATAGTAGGTATCATCTTTTTAGAGATATTTGAAAACTTAGTAGATTCTGCTAGCACTTTTGGGCCCTAGGTGATGAGGCATAGTATTATCAGTTGGTCCAAAAATATCCTTCTCTCCCCCGACTTTTTTTTTTTTTTTTTTTTTTTACAGTAACCAAATTAAGAGCACTCAAATTGACATCCACAATGCAACCTCGAACAGATTTGTACTTTCTCCAGTTCTCCTTGGCATGTGATAGGAACACTCCTTACTTAGTAGCAGCAAACACAGCCATGGGGCAAGACATTGTGCTTCATGGGAAAACTTTGTTTGCAGTTCCCATCACTGATTCAGATGACATAAGCTTTTCACTCTTCAGTCAGCATTAGCAGCAACTTCTATGGCCATATGCTTCTCATAAAAGGTATGATATTTGTGTTCATTGTCCATTTCAGTGCGTTTCTAGCAGCTAGTGACTGAGAGGGAAACATTCATGTTCACTCTGAAGTGGTGCTTCCCTCTGAAATACCATGAAAAAGAACGAGCCAATCCTACCTTTCTAACTATGTATTAGACATTTTTATTTGCATATACAAAATAAACGCATTTTACCTTTCTCTCATGAACTCATCTTCCCAATTTTCCTATCTTGACTTGATCCCCGAATATTACTGGATACATTGACTTAAAACACAGTCAATTTTGACTTTTTTTTTTTTTTTTTTTTTGCCTTTAGGCTTTTTCTAGAAAGAGTTAATCAATATACATTTGATGCCGTAGACACACGTTGTGACATTATTTCTTTGGCTTTTATTCAAAATTGATAGAGAAAATATTACATTGTCATTTTTCTTGCAAAGTGCTCCCTTGAGTTTTGAGTTTCGTCATGGGAGAAAAAAATGTTTATACAAAAAAACTCTTATGTGCCAATTTTTGGTCAATGAAAGCTGTACTATGTTTATTTAATATACAAATCAGCTCTTATTTTCCTTTCCAAAAGAAAAAAAAAAAGCTTATTAACAAACCTCTTTTCTTGACCTTTTTTGAACATCATTTCATGAGTATATGGGGCCTCTGGAGGGGGCCAGCACTTGTCGCTGTTCCTCTCAGCCACCCATTCTTCTACACAGTTTACATGGTTGCCTCCAGTCCCATCTATAGGAATTTTTGTGCAGGGTTTCTATGTGTTATCTTTTACATAAACCATGCAACCATTGACATTTTATTTCCCAATAGCCAGCTAGGTAGAAAAAAAAAAATCAACCGTGATTGCAATTTTAATGAAGCAGAATTTACATTGTTTCCAGGCTGTCTGCCAACTTGCTATTTAGGAAAGTTAACCCAGATGCAGCTTAATCAGTCTGTCTTTTTTCTTTTTTTATCACCAAAAATTCTCTTGTCAAGATCAGATGAAGGGTAATAATATACCCTTAATGGTTTTGCACAGTTCATTCCTGAACTTCAGTGAACAGGAACTAGCTGGTGTTTCCCAGAGGCCCTAAAGATCCCTTTTCTAGCCTTATTCCTCATCTACTTTAGTCAGACGCTCTCCTCTCTCCTGTTCAACTTCTTTCTGTTGGCTTCAGCAAATCCATCAGTGGCTAACATGTGGCCTCTTAACCAAAATAGTTTGGGAAGCAGAATCTGACCTCATTGTAATAGGTCTCCCATCAAGCCATAAAAGTCGTTATTGTATTAAGAGTGTCTTGATGAATTGGTTGGAATTTTACGCTCTCACAGAACATTAGATTGCTACTTATGTTGCAGAATTTGCATCACTGATTCCCGTAGCCATCACGTTTTATATCCTATCATGTCTCTGTTAATTAAAAATGTGTGTTTTTACGTTATGTGTCTACACAGCACTAGAATATCATGACATCATACTGTGATACTAAAAGTTTATGGTAAAACAGATGCAGATTATGGTCCCTGCCCCCAGGTGTCTAACTAAAAAAGTAAGCTGATAGTAGCATTGATAAATCTAGTATGTAATACAAAATCAAGAAGCAGAATAGCTCATCTCAGTCCAAAATATGTTGATTGTTCTCTTACAAAAGAGTAAACAAAACAAACAGGTCCATTTCATGTCCTCTACCAAAACATAGATGGCCAGATTCATTCCATGTTGCCTTTCTTCAACACCAGCCCCTCCCTGACTCCCTCACATCTTTTCTACTTTAGTAGGCAATTCCATGGTAAGAACATTCTGGACCTGTTTGCCCTCTCATCCTTTCCCTGCCTTCCCCCTTCTCTGCATCAAGGGACACCAACCTCTGCGGCTGTGTTTCCCATGCTCAGTGGCTTCAAATAGATTATGGGGGAGGTGGTGGGGTGGAATAAGCCAGGGTATCTCTTTTCTTCCCCTGCCTTCCAACAGCTTTATGAATCCAGCTCTTGGCAGGCAAACCAGCTATGGTTCCAGCTTCCACTAGTGCCAGTAACACTGCGTTCACTCTTTATCCCTTCAGTCATGGGTCAGGGTGGCTTCTTGCTGTTATGAATCTTTGCATTGGCCCACTGTCCTCTGTTTGGTTTCTCAGCACTTTCATCACCCAGGGAATCAGTTTTCTCCATTAAAGTCTCTTTAACTACTCAGGTGGTTTCTGTTTCCTGGCTAGACTCTATGATGATACACATAATTTCCTCAGTACGTGTGAAATAACCTTTCTGACTTTTGTGGCTTTAAAAAAAATCCCTGTAAAGACTAGAAATTATTCCATCACTCACAGAGGGCAAAGCCAAAAATATAACTGCCAGGGGGAAGCCCAAGAATGTGCCACTTTTTAATTCACTCGGATACATCTGTTGCCTTGCTCTATTTAGGATGTAATATATTTATTTAAAATAAATATTTCCTTGACAAAGATGGTTATAGTTAAGGAATCTCTGCTTTAATAAAGCTCAAGAAGAGGAAATACTGCTTTTTACTTAATATTTTCTCTAATTAGACTTTTATTAATATTAATTGTTGTTTTAAAAATATTTTTTATTTTTATTTTTAAAATTTAAAAAAATTTAAAAAATATTTTAAAAAACATTTACAAAGAATTATTTCAGTTATTTGTGAAAGAGAAAAAATCAAGCAACATACAACATTTTGCATTATTTTTCTCTGGCTAATTAGTACAGAATAAAAAACTAGTAACAATAAATATAGCTTCCAAAGTTTCCCACTTCATTTCAAATGAATCAATGATTGGAGTAGAGCCCTTTAAACTTTGTTGTATTTGACATTAAATATTTACTTTCAATACATTTTCTCTTGATGTTGTTTTTCTGTCTGTTTTGCAATGTAAGATGCCAGAAGTCGTACAAAATAAGCAAGAAGATGGGGGGAGGTGTCATACTTTCTGCTTCATGCTCTATATTCCTCCTGAAATAAATGATGAAGGGTTCCAAGGAGAACATGGCACTGATGGAGAAGCCTTAGATATGACATGGAAATAAAATAATCAGAATCCTAGATAACTTTTATAACTATTTAAAATTTCAATTTTCCTATTTTCTTTGTTTATTTCTAAAAGAAAAACTCTAAGCTTAGGTTTTTATTAATTGTCACATTGCTTTTATAAAGAGTAAATGTTAATGCCTGCATTAGTCAGGATTCTCTAAAGGGACAGAACTAATAGGATATGTGTATATAAAAAGGGGAGTTTATTAGGAGAATTGACTCATACGATCACAAGGTAAAGTCCCACGATAAGCTGTCTGCAAGTTGAAGAGCAAGGAAGCCAGTGGTGGATCAGTCCTTGTCCCAAAACCTCAAAAGTAGAGAAGCTGACAGTACAGCCTTCATTCTGTGGCCAAAGGCCCAAGGGACCCTGGAAAACCACTGGTGTAAGTCCAAAGAGTCCAAAAGCTGAAGAACTTGAAATCTGATGTTCAAGGGCAGGAAGCATCTGGCATGGGAGAAAAATGAAGGTCTGAAGACTTAGCAAGTAAAGTCCTTCCAACTTCTGCCTGCTTTATTCTAGCTGTGCTGGCAGCTGATTAGATGGTGCCCACCCGATTGAGGGTTAGTCTGTTTCTCCCAGTCCACTGACTCAACTGTTAATCTCCTTTGGCAAAACCCTCACAGATATGCCCAGGAACAATACTTTGCATCCTTCAATCCAATCAAGTTGACAATATTAACCATCACAAGTCCACCCCTTGTCAATTTGAACCCATATACAGCTCCTGAAATCATATATAATCTTCAAGTGAAGACAATAATAAGGTCATAATTATGCCTAATATAATACGGCTATCCTTTGTACAACTAGAAGCACACTAATCCTTAACCTAAATGCTATTTCATAAAGTTAACAACACTTAAATGCTGATATGAAGTCAATAAATCTTATGTCATATGATAAAGGAAAAAGGAAATAAAATGAAGCTATTTTCCTAGTACAAGTGTATACCTGCACAAACATATTCTTAACAAAATAAGTAGGAAATATTCATGACAATTACAGTCCTCGTTTCTGCAACTGTTCACGTGGTTGTAGCTGGTATTGATGACTACCTTCTTCTACCACCCATTCTGTATTCCCTTTGCCTTCACCAAGCACCTCAGCAGGTCACGTTTTTTTACCTGGTGGAGTGACCCAAACCTTCTTTCCTGAAGGGTCTGGGCCACTTGTACTCCTGCCTGGATTAGGCTGTTGTAATTTCCCATTGACCTTAATCACAGGGCATGGTAATACTAAGAGATGCCCTAAAGGATCTCCTGAATTCCGTGCATACTCTTTCTTACCTCCATTATGGAGAAGTAGACTGATGTCATTTTGATATTCTGGGTCAATCACTCCAGCCAATACTGTAGCTCCCATCTTAGCCTGTTGATATAGAGGTAGGAGGAGGCCAGTGTCCAGGTGGCAATCTTACTTCCAGTTTAATGGAATTATTGTTGTGTCTCCTGATGGTAGCATTCTTCTCTCTGGAGCTAAGACCTCTAGGCCAACAGAACCTAATGTCACAGGAACAGGAAGCAAAAAATTTGCCTGTGGGTCACTACAGGAGATGGTGAGTGGTGCCACTTCCACTTCGACCCCTTGATTCCTGGACCTGTGAATCCTATTCAAGAAACAGTACCATACATTGGACATTGATTCAGAGCACACACAGCCTTCTGGAGAACTTTGTCCCAGCCCTGCAAAGTATTGTCACCTAGTTGGCATTGTAATTGTGACTTCAAAAGGCCATTCCACCATTCTATCAATCCAGCTGCTTCAGGTTGATGGGGAAGAGATAAGACCAGTGAATTCCATGAGCATGAGCCCACTGCTGCATTTATTTAGCCATAAAGTGAGTACCTTGGTCAGAGGCGATGCTGTGTGGAATACCATGACAGTGGATAAGGCATTCTATGAGTTCACAGATGGCAGTCTAGGCAGAAGCATTGCATGCAAGATATGCAAACCCATATCTGGAATAAGTGTTTATTCTGGTGAGGACAAACAGCCGCCCTTTCCAAGATGCAAGAGGTCCAGTATAATCAACCTTCCACCAAGTGGCTGGCTGAACACCCCAAGGAATTGTGCCATGTTAAGGACTCAGTTGTTGGTCTCTGGTGCTGCTGGCAAATTGGGCACTCAGCCATGGGCATAGCCAGGTCAGCCTTAGTGAGTGAAAGTCCATGTTGCTGAGCCCATGCGTAACCTCCCATTCCTACTACCATGGCCACTTTGTTCATGGGCCCATTAGGTGATGACAGGGGTAGCTGGGGAAAGAGGCTGAGTGCTGTCCACGGAACAAGATACCCTATCCACTCGATTATTAAAATTCTCCTCTGCTGAGGTCATTTGTTCATGAGCACTCACATGAAATACAAATATCTTCAGTTTTTGACCACACAAAGAGGTTCATCTACATACCTCTTCCCCAAATTTCTTTGCCACCAATTTTCCAATCATGCTTCTTCCAAGTCCCTGACCTTCCAGCCAAACCAGTGAATACAGCCCATGAATCACTATATAATCACACATCTGGCTATTTCTCCTTCCAAGCAAAGTATACAACCAGGTGCACTGTATGAGTTCTGCCCACTGGGAAGATTTCTCTTCACCAGTGACCTTCAGGGATGTCCTACAAAGGGGCTGTAGTGCCGCAGCTGTCCACTTTCAGGTGTTGCCTGCATATTGTTCAGAACTATCTGTGAACCAGGCCCTAGTATTCTCTTCCTCTGTCAACTGATCATAGGGAACTCCCCATGAGGCCATTGGTGCAGGCTGGGGGAAAGAAGGCAGGGGAGCAGGAGTGGGGAACATGGGTGTTTGAGCCACTTCCTCATGTAACTTAATTGTGCCTTCAGGACCTACTTGAGCCTGATCACATATATACCACTTCCATTTGATGCTGGAATGCTGCTGTGCATGCCCCACTTCATGGCTAGATAGGTCAGAAGGCACGCAGTTCATGATAGGCAGTTTAGGTCGTGTGGTGACTTGGTGACCCGTAGTCAAACGTTCAATTACTACCAAAGCCCAGTAACAGGCCAAGAGCCATCACTTAATAGGAGAGTAGTTACCTACAGAAGATGGTGGGGCCTTGCTCCAAAATCCTAGAGGCCTCCACTGTGATTCACCTATGAAGGCCTACCAAGGCTCCAAACAGCATCCCTATCTACCTCTGACACTTCAAGCTCCATTGGATCTGCTGGGTCATATGACCCAAGGGGCAGAGCAGCTTGGCCAGCAGCCTGGACCTGTTGCAGAGCCTTCTCTTGTTCTGGACCCCACTCAAGACTTCCCAGTCACTCAATAAATGGGCCGGAGTAACACACCCAAATGAGGAATGTGTTGCCTCCAAAATCCAAAGAGGCCCACTAGGTATTATGAGACTTTCCCGGCAGCCTCTCCCATCGCAGGCCAAAGACCCAGGAGGAAAAAGTTGTTTTGTGGGCTGGCCCCAGGGTCCTTGTGCTGTGTGCAGCCTAGGGACTTGGTGCCCTATGTCCCAGCCACTCCAGGTGGAAGTCCCAAGCCTTGGCAGTTTCCACATGTCGTTGAGCCTGTGGGTGAACAAAAGTCAAGAATTGAGGTTTGGAAACCTCAGATTTCAGAAGATTTCAGATGTATGGAAATGCCTGGTTGCCCAGGCAAAAGTTTGCTGCAGGGGCAGGGCCCTCATGGAGAGGGGAGTGCGGAAGGGAAATGTAGGGTTGGAGCCCCCACACAGAGTTCCTACTAGGGCACTGCCTAGAGGAGCTGTGAGAAGAGGGCCACCATCCTCCAGACCCCAGAAATGTAGATACGCCAACAACTTGCACTGTGCACCTGGAAAAGCCACAGACACTCAATGCCAGTCTGTGAAAGCAGCCAAGAGGGAGGCCGTACCCTGTAAAGTCACATGGTCAAAGCTGCCCAACACCATGGGAACCCACCTCTTGCATCAGCTTGACCTGGATATAAGACCTGGGGTCAAAGGAGATCATTTTGGAGCTTTAAAATCTGGCTGTCCTGCTGGATTTCAGACTTGCAAGGTCCCTGTAACTCCCTTATTTTGGCCAATTTCTCCCATTTGAAATGGCTGTATTTACCCAATACCTGTACCCCCATGGGGTCTAGGAAGTAAGTAGCTTGTTTTTTATTTTACAGGCTCATAGGTAGAAGGGACTTTTGGGTTACTGCTGAAATGAGTTAAGACTTTGGGGGCCTGTTGGGAAAGCATGATTGGTTTTGAAATGTGAGGACATAAGATTGGAGGGGGCAGGGGTGGAATAGTATGGTTTGGCTGTATCCCCATTCAAATATGAACTTGAATTGTATCTCCCAGAATTCCCACGTGTTGTGGGAGGGATCCAGGGGGAGATAATTTAATCATGGGGGCTGGTCTTTCTCATGCTATTCTTATGATAGTGAATAAGTCTCGAGATCTGATGGGTTTATCACGGGTTTCTGCTTTTGCTTCTTCCTCATTTTCTCTTGCTGACATGATGTAAGAAATACCTTTCGCCTCCTGCCATGATTCTGAGGCTTCCCCAGCCATGTGGAACTGTAAGTCCAACTAAACAGATTTTTCTTCCCAGTCTCAAGTATGTCTTTATCAGCAGTGTGAAAACAGACTAATACAATAGCACAAAGTACAACAGATTTGCTGTAGCTTAAGACTAGTTTTACAAATCCTTTTTCCAATTAATTAAAACTTTGCAGAGGGGATAAACAGTGATTTTTACCATTCAACCAATTTGCACACAGACAGGGAGAGGAAAACATTGCCTGAGGCAGGGTGGGGAAGGTGAGGTGCTCACAGAGGCCAGAGAAAGACTCACCCATTGCAGGGACACTAAAAAGTGCAGGTGGCTACTTGTCGATAGTGAAGGGATCTTTTCCAGCAGTCCCATCAGCATTCAGGTTTCCCCTTTTTGGTGAGGAAAAAGCTTCCTATGTCCTGTAATCCTGTTCATGCCAATTCTGTCACCTACAGCTGTCAGCAAAGAGTGCAAGGCAGATTAGTTCAAAGAGAATAATGATTTAACTAAGTCCCAGCTATTTATCTTTGTTTTTATTGCATATGCTTTTGGGATCTTGGTCATGAAATCTTGGCCTAAGCCAATGTCTAGAAGGGTTTTTCCAATGTTATCTTCTAAAATTTTTATAGTTTCAGATCTTAGATTTAAGTCCTTAATCTATCTTGAGTTGATTTTTATATAAGATGAGAGATGAGGATCCAGTTTCATTCTCCTGCATGTAGCTAGCCAATTATCCCAGCACTATTTGTTGAAAAGGGTGTCCTTTCCTCACTTATGTTTGTGTTTGCTTTGTTGAAGATCAGTTGACTGTAAGTATTTGGGTTTATTTCTGGGTTCTCTATTTTGTTCCATTGGTCTATGTGCCTATTTATATACCAGTACCATGCTGTTTTGGTGACTATGGTCTTATAGTGTAGTTTGAAATCAGGTAGTGTGATGCCTCCAAATTTGTTCTTTTTGCTCAGTCTTGCTTTGGCTATGAGGGCTTTTGTTTTGGGGTGGGGGTGTTCCATATGAAGTTTAGAATTGTTTTTCCAATTCTATAAAGAATGATAGTGGTATTTTGATGGGAACTGTGTTGAATTTGTAGATTGCTTTTGGCAGTATGGTCATTTTCACAATATTGATTCTACCCATCCATGAGCATAAGATGTGTTTCCATTTGTTTGTGTTGCCTATGATTTCTTTCAGCAGTGTTTTGTAGTTTTCCTTATAGAGGTCTTTCACCTCCTTGATTAGGTATATTCCTAAGTATTTTATTATTTTATTTTATTTTTGCAGCTATTGTAAAAGGGGTTGAGGTCTTGATTTGATTCTCCACTTGGTCGCTGTTGGCATATACAACAGCTACTGGTTTTTGTACATTAATCTTGTATCCAGAAACTTTGCTGAATTCTTTTATCAGTTCTAGGAGCTTTCTGGAGGAGTCTTGAGGGTTTTTGAGGTAAACGATCATGTCATCAGCAGACAGTGAGTTTGACTTCCTCTTTACTGATTTAGATGCCTTTTATTTCTTTCTCTTGTCTGATTGCTCTGGCTAAGACTTCCAGTACTATGTTGAAGAGGAGTGGTGAGAGTGGGCATCCTTGTCTTGTTCCAGTTCTCAGAGGAAATGCTTTCAATTTTTCCCCATTCAGTGGGTTTGTCATAGGTGGCTTTATTACACTGAGGTATGTCCCTTGTATGCTGATTTTGCTGTCAGTTTTAATCATAAAGGAATGCTGGATTTTGTCTAATGCTTTTTCTGCATCTATTGAGATAATCATGTGATTTTTGTTTTTAATTATGTTTATGTGGTGTAGCACATTTATTGACTTGCATATGGTAAACCATCCTTGCATCCCTGGCATGAAACCTACTTGATCATGGTGAATTATCTTTTTGATATGTTGTTGAATTCAGTTAGCTAGTATTTGGTTAAAAATTTTGGCATCTATGTTCATCAGGGATATTGGTTTGTAGTTTTCTTTTTTGGTTATGTCCTTTTTTGGTTTTGGTAGAGGAACAGTCAGGACAGTAAACAGACAACCCACAGCAATCCCGCTGCTAGGTATCTACCCAGAGGAAAAGAAGTCATTATACCAAAATGATACTTGCATAAGCATGTTTATAGCAGCACAATTCACAATTGCAAGACCATGGATCCAACTCAAATGCCCATCAATCAATGAGTGGATAAAGAAACTGTGGTGTACATATATGATGGAATACTACTCAGCCATAAAAGGAATGAATTAACGGCATTCACAGTGACCTGGATGATATTGGAGACTATTATTCTAAGTGAAGTAACTCAGGAATGGAAAACCAAGCATCCTTATGTTCTTACTGATATGTTGGAGCTAAGCTATGAGTATGCAAAGGCATAAAAATGAGACAATGGACTTTGGGGACTTGGAGAAAAGGGTGGGAAGGGGGCAAGGGATAAAAGACTACAAAGAGGGTACAGTGTATACTGCTTGGGTGATGGGTGCACCAAAATCTCAAATCACCATTGAAGAACTTACATAACCAAACACCACCTGAACCGCAATAACGTATGGAAAAGAAGCGAACAACAACAACAACAAAGAGAATAGCAATTAATATCCTATAGCACCAAACCCGTTCTTAGCCAAAAGGGACTTTGCCGAGAAGGACTTTACTGAGAGGGGCTTCTAACCCCCTAAATCTTAGAAGGGTCTCTAACCCTCCTAAATTGGGCCTCTAACCCAAGGTTGATCAAGCATTCTTGCCTTTTATTAAGAAGGGCCTCTAACCCACACTGTCTGGAGATACTCTAACTCCCCTAAGTTGAGCCTCTAATCCAATCCCATCCTTTACCCAGGTATATGTACCCCACGTACCCAAAGTTGTGCAATCAGTGCTGCAGTATATTTTCTTTGGGTTGGGGGATCGCCTCAGTATCTTCCCTTCAGGGTTCACCAGAAAGATGTTACCAGACCTCACCACTTACTCAAAGTTAGCCTAGGGTAGAGGGTTTCCTTAATATCGTCCCTTCCGTGGTTGCCAGAAAGATGTTACAGGAAAGGGGTTCCAATTCAGACCCCAAGAGAGGGTTCTTGGATCTCATGCAAGAAAGAATACAGGGTGAGTCCATAGGGTAAAGTGAAAACAAGTTTTTTAGGAAAGTAAGGAATAAAAGAATGGCTACTCCATAGACGGAGCAGTTTTGAGGGCTGCTGGTTGCCTGTTTTTATGGTTATTTCTTGTAGATATGCTAAACAAGGGGTGGATCATTCATGCTTCCCCTTTTTAGACCACATAGGGTAACTCCCTGATGCTGCCATGGCATTTGTAAACTGTCATGGCACTGGTGGTAGTGTAGCAGTGAGGACCACCAGAGATCACTCTCGTGACCATTTTGGTTTTGGTGAGTTTTGGCCGGCTTCTTTATTGCAAGCTGTTTTACCAGCAAGGTCTTTATGACCTGTGTTTTGTGCTGACCTCTTATCTCATCCTGTGACTTAGAATGTCTTAAGCATCTGGGAATGCAGCCCAATAGATCTCAGCCTTATTTTACCCAGGTCTTATTCAAGATGGAGTTGCTCTGGTTCAAACATCTTTGACAATTAGATTGTGCCCATCCAGATTGAGGGTGGGTCTGCCTCTTCCAGTCCATTGACTCAAATGTTAATCTCCTTTGGCAACACCCTCACAGACACACCCAGGAACAATACTTTGCATCCTTCAATCCAATCAAGTTCACACTCAGTATTAACCATCACAATGTCATTTATCAAAGCCTGCCATAGGCTATATGTTTTACTTGCCAATTTTTAATCTTTATTATAATGATCAAGTTAGACATTGTTATTCTTACTTTACAGATGGAAAAACTGAGACTCGGATGTAAATTAATTACTCAATATTATGTAGCATTTAAGTGGCAAAGCCAGGACTCAAGACAAGGTAGTGCTCTTCTCATCTCATTGACCTGCTTTTCAGTTAAAAAAGCAAAGCAAATGGAACACACCTTTGAGCCAGACTTTTGTGACTCTGTTAGGATTTTTTTTAAGAGCTTGAAATAGAAAACAAAGTAGAAAACATACTACATTTGCCTGTAAGCATTTCATTTTTCAACTTTGACCCTACTCAAAAGAGCTTAAAATTTAATAGGAGACATTATGAGAATATCTGTCCCAGATAATAAACAGTAACAGGATAAATGGCAATTTACACTATAATTATGGATGTGTCAGAGTGGTGGAGATTATAGAAATAAGCTCTGGAATAGTGGTATAGTGTTAATTAGGGATGTTTTTGTTCAAGAATAAGTTACAAAAGATCCAAAAGATTTTAGGAGATGGAGAGTTGCCGAAAGAGAAAGCGAGGTGATTTGTTTCATTGAACCAGTGTAATAAATAATGAGTAAGAGAAATGGGTTGTAAGACATACAAGTTTTAAAAGCTAAGTGGACCCAGCCAGGGCAACTGGCAAGAACATGAAATAAAAGGCAACCAGATGGAAAAAAATAAAATACTATGAATAAATTTAACAAAATAATTATAAGACATACAACTTGAAAACTATAAAACAATGTTGAGAGAAATTTAAGAAGACCTAAACAAATAGAAAGGCATCCTATGTTCATGGATCAGAAGACAATATTGTTAAGATAGCAATGCCCCTGAAATTAATCTACAAACTCAATGCAATCCCTATCAAAATTCAGCTGGCTTCTTTGTAGAAATGAACAAGCTGATCCTGAAATTTATGTAGAAATTCGAGTTACCCAGAATAACCAAAATAATCTTAATAAAGGAAAAAAGGTGTAAGGTTCACATTAATTGATTTCAAAACTTAGTACATAGCTGCAGTAATTGAGACAGTGTAGTACTGGTGTAAAGATGACATAGGTAAATGGAATAGAACTGAGAGTTCAGAAATAATCCCTCACATTTACTGTCAATTGATTTTTGACAAGGTGCTAAAGCAATTCAATGAGGAAAAAATAATCTTTCAACAAGTGGTACTCGGACAACTGGTCACAGACCACACAACTCTCTATTGTCTTCCTCTTGGCCCAGTTCACACATTTGTTATACCTGCTTTATGCCTGTAGGCATTTGATTTTTCAACTTTGAACTAGTCCAACTAGTCACCCAATACTGGAAATCTTTCTATCATTTCTCTACTAAAAGATTTTAGCATAATCCTGATCATGTCATATAGCAGGGATCTCCCTTGTATTGAGCACCATTACTTAAAGCAGTAGTTTTTTTACACAAATAATTTTTAAAATATGTGATCATTTTTATTTTTCATACAAATTGCAGGATGATGCTGTTATTTAGGAAGTGGAGCTGGACAGAGATGCTAGGTGTCCTGTGATGCATGTGACAGTTTTACCCAATAGATAATTATGCTGCATGATTTTCAAATATTCCATCAACATTCATGTAGGGGGAAAAAGTTACAATTATTTGAGAGTCTAGAAAATAATTTTACCAATCACAACAAAATGTATTTCTTCATAGTTATAAATTAAAAATGTCAGGAATGCAATACTGTTTAAATCAAAGGAACTTTGCACTATGTTTTCTGAGACTTGTTCACCATTTCAGAAAATCACCTCAGCGAAACAATGCCCCTCATTATAATTGAGTCACCAATATAACATACCAGTGCTAGTTGGCACATATTGCTGCCACATACAGACAGATAATAAAGGGAACCTAAGACTCTTATGGCTTAGAAGTAATATTATAAAATTAGTGGAAATATACAAGATGCTGGGATTTAATTGAATTTTATTAATAAAGATTTATTTTTCTATTTTATATTCTTGCCATTACATATATTTTAAAGTTTTTATGAATGACGATGATGAGAAATCTAGATTATATAAGTAATATAAGGAAATTATTTATTTTGAGGGTTGCCTTTTTTCCCAGTGTTGGCACAGATTCTGTCTCTGTCACAATGTTCCTGTGGTTTCTTGTATTACTACTTCTTTTTATAATACAACCTACCTCCCCTATAGATTATCAAAGGATAGAGTCTCCTGGGTCTTTCTAAGTGCCAGAGACTGATTGTGAGCCTCAACATGTGGAGGAATTTTAAGGCAGGAGATATGTTTTCAGAGATACTTTGTCACTATCCCATCATAATATTGGGAATAATTTTGACACTGCACTTATAAATAAGGCCCAACTCGTTTGCGCTAATATCATACTTCTTTTTCTCTGTTTCCAAAGTCTGTAATTTGTCTTGGCATGTTATCCTTATTTCAATTAAGATTTTTTTTTCTTATAGACAAATAATTCTAGTCTGTTAGGACTTATTTTTATTTAGTGACGACCTAGATATCTACTCTTTCATCTTCCTGAATTTCTTGTATTGAAGAGATTCTGAACTTAACTCTCTTAAATCCAGATGAAATAGGTGAAAGCTCCGTCTGTATCATCAGTTCTCCTGGGATAGCTTTGTCTGAGCATTTACATATTGAAATACATATTATTTTATTATAAATTACTCTTTTTTTATTCCAATAACAGTGCCATGCTGAACTATAGTAGAGCTGAGGCTTCTTTTCACTACTTATCAGCTTCTGAACTGAACTGATGGAGTACCAGCATTCATGAGCTCCGCCCATGTTTTTATTCTCTCCCACCTTGGAGCCCAGAGCAGCCTCTGAGGTTTGGCCTAGCTCAGCACCCAAGAGAGTCTATCCCTTTATTTTCTCTTCTGCATAGTAAAGTTACCAATTCCTTTAGTCATTACTTTATATGACAGAGCTTCAACATAGAATACTTCTAATTCTATCTCTACAATGGTTTTGGAATCAAGCTCTTAATACTCCTTGATATTATTCTTAAGTTTCATTTGAGCTATTTCAATAACTTGAGTTAGTTCCATAACGTACTAATGATGCTTTCACCTTCTGCTTCTTCTCTTTCCAATTCTTCTTCCACTAAATCAAGGTTAACCCCTGAAGTGCACTGCTCAAAGATCTATAATATACATAAGCTCAAATTCCTTAGCTTTTTATTCATGACTTTCTTAAATCTGATTTTAAATAACTTTCTCAATATCATTTCCTTCGAGCTTTGCATATGCCATTATGCTATATGGGTGGTATGCAGCAGCTTAATCACATTCACTGATTTCAAGTCTTTACAACTTTGTTTAAGCAATTCCCTTTGCCTGGAATGATTTCTGCCTTTTTGTGGGAATCTCTGTCATCCTTTAAATGCACACTCAATTATGGCTTCTTTCCTGAATTTTTGCCTGAGTTTCAATCTAATTGATGTCTCCCACCTCTTAATTCTGAAGCCCCCTTTTACCTTTCTTACAGCACAATAATATCACGTATATGTTGCATATTTTTTACTTCCCCTATAAAAATCCATGTTGCTTAGTGAATCAACATGACATAGAACTAAGAATGTGAACTCTGGAGCCAGACCTATTACCTCTGAACCTGGATTCAAACCCCTACTAGCTGTCTGTCTCTAAGATATATTAAGCATGCCTTATTTTTCTGATATTTGGATAACTGGGATCTTACTGACCCTGGGGAGACTTCTTCTTCTAGAGCTAGCCAATTTCCTTGCCTCTGAGCACAACCGTCATGTGCAAACTAACCAGTCCAAAGCCCACACTTTTTCCCACCTCCTCTATCAAGTTCTTCACTCTGGGCCCATATTCCCCTGCCCCAATCACACCAGGACCAGGTATCAGGCAACTCCAGACAGCTACTGCACCCAAGAGCCTGTTGAAAGCATTTGAACTAGCCAATACTAAGCCTGCTTACCCTGCCTCACTTATTTCTTCCCAATGGAACCACAATAAAGTCTCTTGCCCACATTTTTCTCCCACTCTGTTTGCCTCTTGACTAACCCTGGTGCTTTCCTGTATGGCCCTCCATGGCATGGCATGGCATATTCTCTCTTGAGAACTGTGAGTAACAAACTGTCTTTTCAATGGCAGCAATCTTCTGATCATATGGCCTTTCTTACCTATAATGATAAAACCTGCATAATGAAACATAGGGCATATTGGGAGGACCAAGTGCATTAATATTTGTAAAGCACACAGATCAATGTCTGATTCATTGTTATTATTATATAAGTGTTAGTTATCAATCGTAGTGATGATACATCAGGTATCTGAGTTTTCTTACAATGTCTTACGTATAGTAAGTTCTCACTAAACATTTGACTAATGACTGCAGTTCTTCAAATAACTGCTCTTCTCTCTAAGAAGTCTTTATTCATGAAGAGTAAGGGTAAGTTCGTAAATGGATTTGAAAATAGAATAATCAAGAAGAAAACAAGACAGTAACTGAAGGAAAGCACTAGCATCGATCATTGGAAGGGAAGTTTGAGAGAGAGCAGTGGAGTCAAATAAAGCTCAAATCAGAAAAGCAGATTGGTGTAAAAGAAGGAGATCAGAGCTAACAGGATCTAATAATCGAAGGTGATGTGGAACATCAGAGAGGTACTTAAAAGAAGACACTCAAGGGCTAGGGAAATCTACTCCAAAGCTTTTATTATAATTACACACTCCATACTCAGGGTGTTCAGGTGTGACATACCCATCTGCAGACTTTAATACTGACAAAAATAAAGGAGTAAAGAGGAGAGCTGCTCAGTGCATGTGCTCAGGGCCAAAGTGGGAACTGCATGAAATGACTCCATTTTCACTACATGAATTTTTGCTTATGAAAAATAAGACTTTTGCAGAAACTATGAATTTGATGAAGACTAAAATTGTGTCATTTCTACCACAGAACAGTATGTTGTCATAGCACAGAAAATAAATGCAAGTGGCAAAATTTAAAGTAAATAATACATCCAAAAGTCACTGTTATTGCTGTTGGCAAAAAACAGTGCTGAGCTACATAATGTTAATGGAAAGAGAACTCTTTAAGAAAAAATGGCAGACTTTCACCTTTGAGAAGTCACTTTTCATGGCAGAGGGAAAGAACAACTTAGAAACTTCAACAAAAAAAAATCAAGTTGATTTTGTTAGACAAATATCACATCTTTCTCATCAACAATGAGAATTCTTTTCTCACAGTTCTAGAAGAGAAAGCAAAGCTGAATTCAGCCAAAGTGTCCTGTATAAAAATAAAAAAGCCCAACAACTGTTTCCATAAGCCTTGAAAAGTACAATGTTTCATTTTTAATTTTTTAAGGAAATATAACAAATAATTGCTTCTCTGCCTTTTGGCTGAGATCAAGTGTGGGAAATATGACAAATACAAAAAAACAGAGCAGATATTATGTCTCCAAGCAACATCATCTTTGACACGTCTTAAAGTTTTGTGAAACCTGCTCTGTTATCTAACTTTTTATATCATAAAAAAAAGAAAGACCAAAATGTTTGGTTTTTAGGTTTCTTTGGGTTGTTAGTTAATCCTTTGCTCTTTTTCCACCAAACCACAAGAAAATACTTGTTCTTAGGCTTTCTCAAAATCTATAATCAAAGGGTCATTTAAGTGCAGTTGCTCATTTTATGTAACTGTGTGGAATAATTATTATTTACAGCTTGTGAAGAAATATCTAAAGGAACCAATGCCAGTACTAAGGGTATTATGGTATGGTGTAAATGTATTATTTTGTCACCTCTGCAACCCTTTAGGCAAAATTACTGTTTATTTTCAAAAATACGTTTATGAATCACAAAAAGAAAATATACACAGAAAATCTGAGTCCTTTACCTGGCACAACAAATCAATACTACAGTCAACAGCTTTGTTCTTTATTTATTAAGATACAACATATAATGATGAAATTATTAGACAAAGTAATGAGTCTCCATCAATCTGTCTTTAGTTTTATAAAACCCAGTTTTACTCTGTCAGCCTTGTCAATGCTACTGAATATTAATGGGAATAAAGTTAATTGCTAGGTGGAAAAAGGTCTTACTCAAAGTGAAAAGGAAGCACCTTGCTGAAATCTGTCATTTTTGACAAGCCATAATTTATTTCTTCTTGGTGATATGTACCGACAGGTTTCAAATCTCACTCTTATCTTTACCACAAATTCTAATTATTTTCATTTGGGATGTTGTTGGATCTCAAGCCTCTGAACACTTTCATCATTTGCAAATAAATTATTTTTTCAAAAGAGTTCCAATTCTGAGTGGAAGGGATATTGCCTAGTGTATAGGGAAGCAACTGCCTGCTGCAATTTTTAAAAGACATACAAATGTATTTATTGTATCTCAGTAGCCAAGGAAAGGAAAGCAATGACTTTCAGAACAAGAATGAATTGTATGTGCACATAATAACTTACTAGCTTCCAGTTAAACAATTTCATTCAAAGAAAATAAACAGTGAGTAATCACTTAAGGTTCATCATGATTATATTGTCACCTGATTAGAAATACAGCATTTAGTAGTATTAGGGATTTTAAGAAGTTTCCATTAAACTTTAAGCAGTTATAACTTTAAAACAATACATACCTGTTTTTACTTTAAATCAGCTTATCAAATGTCTGCCATTCTTCACAAACTGGAGTTTAGGAAATAAATTAACTTTGAAAATAAGTACTGGATAACTTATAAGGTTCTTATTACAAAGAATCAAATTAAGGTAATATGGTAAGATTAAAACACATTAAATAATGTTGATTTCCCCTTCATATATCTTAGCAGTTGCTTTTTTATGAGAATCTAAATTTATTGTTGGAAACTTTGAGTAACATGTTATTAACCAAAGGTCACTGTAATTCTTACACAAAAATAAGGAAAATGCTAAAAGAAAAGTAGCAACTAGGAGGAAGAGGGATTTCTTAATGGGATCAACACAGAATTTTGTTTTTAGAAATTAGACTTTGTGGCCTAATGATTTCCATAACGCTTTAATAAATGGAATCCACCTATCCTCACACCTTGTTCTGTGATAATTTGCTGTAGATTCTGCATTATATTCAGCTCTTACATCTAACGACATTTCAGTCTTACATCTAACGACCTCCTCTTTTCCCTTTGGTTGAAAGTAAGTGCCATATGTGACTGGCCAGCAGATTGGGTGGCATTTATGTTGTGGTTCTTAGTCATCCCAGTTTTTCTCCACCACATCCCAGTCACAATGGGGAAAAATGAAAAGCAGCTGCTAACAGCCTCACAACAGTTCTGTAATTACTTTCCTGGGCTGGCATTATATGATTTGACAATGGCCTGGGGATGTAACAAATAAGAAAAACCTTGTCATTCAATTTAAAAGGCTTCCTACCAGGGCAACACACTCCCCACTTCATCAGAATGACAGTACTCAAATCTGACACAGCCAGCATGTTTAGTGCTGAGTGATGTAACTGCAGCCAGGTGGTGCTAAGCACAAACAGCCAACTTGCTTTCCTATTGACACTGCTATTTGAATTGAAAGATGAATCCTAACTTAGGGCAGAGTTTCACATCTCAGGTCCAAAAAGTGCCAATCTATTTAGTTCAAAGAAGAATTGCTAATACATTGGCGTATTTTAGTTAAAAGAACTGTTTTCAGAGATGGCAATTCCACTTTGTCAAAGATTTCAATTTTCCTTGATACTCAATATATGTCATTTTCATCGCTTTGCATAATCAGGCTTCATCCTACCCTTCCAAGATGATATTATTAGGAATTGGCTCTATTGGTCTAGGTAGACTAGCTATCATAACAATCAACCCCAACTATTAGTGAGTTACAATTATAAAGGTTTTAGTTCTCATTCATGTCATTGTCCAATAAGGCGTTTGGTGAGTGGTCTTTCACTTTGTGATTCAGAGACCCAGCTTCCTTCCATCCAGAGACTCCACCATCTTCTACAACCTCTGAATCCTCCACTGTATCCTCTCCATCTAACCAAGGGACAAGGGAAGAAAACAAAATCACAAGAGAAATGTAAGAGATTAGCCAGGAAAGTGGATCACATCTTTTCAACCTACATTGTCCAAACTACTCTCATGTCCCCATCTAAGATACGAGCGGCTGAGAAATTGGGTCCAGCAGTAAACCACGAAAGAGACATTATGAGTCTTTGCCATGTTTTCTTCTACATTAAGGTGAAGGACCATTAATCACCTCAGCTTACAGCCACTTAAAAGACCATTACATTATCATGTCCCCTAGCATACTGTACTGTTTTCACCACTAAATTTATTGTTGGAAACTTTGAGTAACATGTTATGTACTCATGTTAGTACCCATGATGAGGTACAGTTTTTGAAAGTAGTTTTTAGTGTTATACCGGTTATATTATACTTCAGCTGGTGGGGTTACTACTTAGTTATTAGCTAGTTTTAAGACCAGCTATTGGTCTAGTCTTAAAAGCTAAAGAAAACATTTATTCACTCAACAAATATTCATTTACTGGTATGTGTCAGGCATTGTTCTTGGTGCTTGAAATATATTCGTGAACAGACAAAAATCCCTGTCCTCATGAGCCTTTCATTCTAGAGGAGAGAGATCGTAAACAATAAACATAATAAATAAATACATTATATGATATAAATAAGATGTTAAGTACAAAATAGTGAATACTTAGAAGGGATGTTAGTGTTGGTTAGAATAAGCCTCATTGAGAAGGTGATTATTACTCAGACTTGAAGGGGATGAAGAATTAAAACTGCAAGTATCTGTGGGAAAAGCACTTGAAGCAGAAGGAAAAGACATGGCAAGAGTCCTAAGGAAATGGCAAACCTGACATGTTTGATGAATGGCAGGAGGCCAATATGGCTGGTGTGGACATACTGCTAGAATAAATAGAGTAAGAGGAGGTCAAAGATATCATGGGACAAGTTCATGAAGGGCCTTATGGGCTAATGCAAAGACCTTGGCTTACGCTCTGCATGAAATGGGAAACCATTGCAGGGTTTTGAGCACAACAGAGTTTTTGATATATGACTTAAGCTTTAACAGTTTTACTCTGGCTGCTATCATAGAATGTAGGAGGACAAAGGTAGAAGCAGACCAGTTAGAAGAATATTACAGTGATAATCCAGGTGAGAGATGATAGTGAATTTATCATGCCCAGGTAAGACATAATAGTGGGTTTATGGGGATATATCAGTGGAGATGAAGAAAGTGGTTGGATTTTATTTGTACTTTGGAATTTCATAATATTTTGAACAACACACCTTCTTTGTGGATTGGATGTGGGGTGTGAGAAGAGAGAAGTCAATGAAGACTATACAATTTTTAGCATTAGTGCTAAAAGAATGGAGTTGCCATCATCAAAGATAGATAGGGCTAAAAGAAGAGAGATTTGGTGACAAGATAACTTCAGCTTTGGACATAGTGAGTGTGAAATGTCTATTACACACTCAAGCATGGATATTGAAATTGGCTGTGAGATATGTGAGTCTGAAGTATAGGAGAGAGGTGTGGACTGTGACATAAATTTGGGAGTCATTAACATGTAGATAATATTTAAGGCCAAGAGATTGAATGAGGTGCCAAAGTACTGCATAAGTTGCCATGTTATGGTGCCTTTCATAATAAATATGTTGTGAATCCCAATTAGTAGCATGCTGGCTGCTTTCTAAGCTTTATCCTCCTTTCTAGACCATTTATTGGTCCTAGACAACTAGTAAGGTGCTTAGACAACTGTAAAATTTGCATTTTCAAATTTGGCATGATTCTCTTTGTTTATTTGAGACAGTTTCAAGTTTACTACTTGCACATCATTAGCCAGGCATTATAGGTCAAAATAGTTCCCAGAACACAAACTAAATGGTAGAAAAAGAGGCCACCATAGAATAAGCAATGCATGATTGGTAGATAGGACTTTGGACTATGGTTGAGGTCCAAAGCCTCATGGTTTTGAGCATATTTTGAACATATTCTATGCTCAAAGCCAACTACAAAACTGGACAAAATTGTCAAAGAAAAGCCTGAAGCATTTCAGGGCTCTAGAAATTAAACAAAGGCAAACAACAAAGAAAGAGCTATTTATTCATTAAAAGTTGCTCTAATCTCAGGTAAAATTAGAGGGAGGCCATGGTCTTTTTGCCTGGGGTTGCCTCCATTTCTTCTAACCCCAGCTTGATTGGCAGAGTAGTTAGAGCGGGAACTGGCTGAGAAAACCAGCAGATTTGCTGCCAGAAAAGGTGGACTTGCTTTGGACCTGAGTCAAACACCCATGTCTGGCAATGTTTTCAGTAAAAGCAATGAACTCAATAAGAAATGAATGAAGCAAGCCTGCAGCTTTTCTAGTCTAAGGTTGCAGTCCTGGTTGGGATGAGTGGCAGGCTTACAGACCAACCAGAAATGTAATAGGGAGATCCTGGAAGTGAGAGAGTCATAGAGGGGCTGCATAAATTCTCCATACATCTCCAACTAAGGACTGTGTGCACACCCAAGAAGACTGACAGGAAAATAAAATCTGGGCAGATATGGAAACTATATAAACTTTGGATGTCATCCTCAAATCACACACAGATCCAGTGGTAGAAGGTAGGTTTTATGGACTCAAAATGTTTGAGCATAATCTTTGACTAGTCACTGGCTGACCACTAAGTTATGCAGGTGGTGCTAGAAAGCCAAACTAAAAAGTAAAAATATAAGAATTTAAAAAATTTTAACAGAGACATTCATGGTGACACATTGCAGAGGAGACAGCTTCTACAAATAAGTCCAATCGATTATAGAAAGAAAGAGAAGAAGAAAGAAGAAAAGAAACAGAAAAAGAGAGAGAAGTGTGAGGGGTGGGAGAAGAAAACTCTGAACTGGAAAAGTCAGAATAAAACAGAATCCAGAGTTGTGACAGTATATCATATAAAATATCCAGTGTTTAACAAAAGTAGAAGACATGTAAAGAAATAGGAAAATGTGACCAATACTTGGGGGGGGGGGGGAAGCAGTAAACAGAAACTTTGAGTAGGCTTATATTTTGGTTTTATTAGATAAAGACTTCAGAGCAGCCATTATAAATATATTCAAAGATTGAAGGAAACTATGTGCATATAGTATAAATGTAAATGGTTAAAAGAAAATGTAATGAAAATGACAAATCGGAAATCTCAGTAAATAAACTATAAAAAAGAAATAAGTGGAAATTCTAGAGTTGGAAAGTATAGTAATCAAAATAAAAAATTTACTGAAGGGGATTGACAGCAGATTTCAGATGACGGAAGAAAGAATCAGTGACCATTAAGATACATCAATAGAAAAGACCTATTCTGAAGATCAGAATCTTGAAAAAGATTCAAGAAAAATAGGCAGAGCCTCAGAGATACCTGGAAGAACATCAAGCATACTAACATATATGTCATGAGAATCCCAAAAGAAAAGAGAAAGAAAAGAAGAAGTGATGACCAAACCACCCCCCGCCCACTTCATGAAAAAGATTACAGATTCAAGAAGCTCAAAAATTCCCCAAAAGTTCAAAGACAAAGAGATCTGTACCTAGGCACATCAGAGTCAATTACAGAAAGCCAAATAACACAGAATTATTTTGAAACAAGCAAAAGAAAAATCATTCATTAAATACTAGAAAATGATATTACTAATGGCTGACTCTTCAGAAACAATAGAAGCCAGAAGATAATGGAATAGCATAATCAAAGTGCTGAAAGAAATAAAAAATGACTTTCAACCCAGAATTCTATATACAAAAATGTTCTAAAATTAATTGTAATTGCCACACAACTCCAACTATACTGTCATTGAAATGTACACTTTAAATGGGTGAATTATACAGTATGCACATTATATCACAATAATTCTGTTAAAAATGAAAATTCTATGTACAAATATTTTACTTCAAAACCGAAGGCAAAATATTAGCTACATTAAGAAATATCTGGTAAACAAAGTCTGGAAGAATTTATTGCTAGTGTATCTTCCTTAGAAGAAATGCTAAAGGTAGTCTTTTACGCTGAAAGGAAATGACAACAAACAGTAGAACCTGCAGGAAAAAATAAAGAACACTGGAAATGGTGGTAAATATAAAAGGCTATATAAATATTTTCCTTTTTTCTTCTCTTATTTTCTTTTCAAGATATTAAGATTGCACATAAAGCAAAAACAAATGATGCCAAACACACTCAGGTTCAAAGAGCACAATAGACCCCTCCTTGACAAAAAGCAGTAGAAGCCTAGTGTACTATGTGTCTATTGCCTGAAAGCTTACGTAACAACTTACCTTAATAGCTCTGATGAACTAAGAGAAAACAATACTGAGAAAATCAGAAAACTTATATATTACCAATGTTCTATCATTTTTTTTATGTCTACTACATTTTGCTACTGATGCTGCTTTTCACACTTTTGGGATCTGAAACAATGTAATGGGTACATGACTGATCCAGTTTGAGGCAGTCTCCTAGTATTCAAGGTGAATGTCTTTTGTTTTTCTGTGAGGTTTTTTTTTTTTTTTTTGCCATAATCATCTATGTTAGTTTTTACTTTAAAAATGAACACCTATTTCAACATCTTGCAGCCCATTCTTACACCAGGATTCAGCAACACTTGTTCATCGGTTCTTTCCCAGTTCAAATGCCTTGAATGGCCTCTCCCTGACAATTTTTAGTCTATTAGTCGTAATCTTTACGATCTGAATTAAACTATATTTTCACTCTTCCAAAATACTTACAAAGTAGTCTTTTTACAGTGGAGTGCTGTAATCAAGAAAACTATAGTCAAATATAGCAATGAAAAAAAAAGCAGACAGGAAAGGCAAGAAAAGACAAGAACAAAAGGAAAGTTGAAATAGGCAAAAATAAACAACAGCAGGGAAAACTGGCTAGCCATATGCAGAAAATTAAAACTGGACCCCTTCCTTATACCTTATACAAAAACTAACTCAAAATGGAAAAAAGACTTAAATGTAAAACCCAAAACTATAAAAACTTAGAAGAAAATCTAGGCAATACCATTCAGGATGTAGGCATGGGCAAAGATTTCATGATGAAAATGACAAAAGCAATTGCAACAAAAGCAAAAATTGCAAATGTGATCTAAGTAAACCAAATATCTCCTGCACAGCAAAAGAAGCTATCATCAGAGTGAACACACAACCTACAGAATGGGAGACAATTTTTGCAATCTATCCATCTGACAAAGGTCTAATATTTAGAGTCTACAAGGAAGTTAAACAAATTTATAAAAAAAAAAACACCCAGTAAAAAGTGGGCAAAGGATATGAACAGACACTTCTCAAAAGAAAACATTCAGGCAGCCAACAAACATATGAAAAAAGCTCAACATCACTGATCATTAGAGAAATGCAAATCAAAACCACAATGAGGGCTGGGCGCGGTGGCTCATGCCTGCAATACCAACACTTTGGAATGCCAAGGTGGGCGAATCACTTGAGGTCAAGAGTTTGAGATCAACCTGGTGAACATGGCAAAACTCCCTCTCTACTAAAAACACAAAAATTAGCCAGGCATGGTGGTGGGCACCTGTAATGCTAGTTACTCGGGAGGTTGAGGCTGGAGAATCACTTGAACACAGAAGGTGGAGGTTGCAGTGAGCTGAGATCATGCCACTGCACCCCAGTGTGAGTAACGGCAATCTTTTGCTGATACCTTCTAAAGTGATTTAATCTGTAGCTGGATTAAGATACATTTCTTTTGTTTGTTTGTTTTTTTCCTTCAACTTTTATTTTAAGTTCCAGGGTACATATGCAGCATGTGCAGGTTTGTTTCATAGGTAAATGTGTGCCATGGTGGTTTGCTGCATAGATCAACCCTCACCTAGGTATTAAGCCCAGCATCCATTAGCTATTCTTCCTGATGCTCTCCCTCCCCCCACCCTACCCCCTGTCCAGGCTCCAGTGTGTGTTGTTCCCCACCATGTGCCCATGTGTTCTCAACATTCAGCTCCCATTTATAAGTAAGAATATGTGGTGTTTGGTTTTCTCTTCCTGTGTTCATTTGCTGAGGATAAAGGCTTCTGGCTCCATCCATGTCTCTGCAAAGGACATGATCTTGTGAGATCTTTTGAGATGGACTGGAATTCCATCTCAAGAACAACAACAACAACAACAACAAAACCACAAAACTACAATGAGATACCGTCTCACACCAGTCAGAATGGTGCTTATTAAAACACTGAGAAACACCAGATGCTGGTGAGGTTGCAGAGAAAAAGCAACATTTTTACACTGTTGGTGGGAATGTAAATTAGTTCAACCATTGTGGAAAACAGTATGGAGACTCCTCAAAGATCTAGAGGCAGAAATACCATTTGACCTAGCAATCCCATTACTGGGTATTCACCCAAAGGAATATAAATCATTCTATTATAAAGATACATGCATGCATATGTTCACTGCAGCACTATTCACAGTAAGCAAAGACATGGAATCAACCCAAATGCCCATCAATGATAAACTGGATAAAGGAAATGTGGTACATATACACCATGGAATACTATACAGCCATAAAAAGGAACAAGATCATATCCTTTGCAGAGACATGGATGGAGTTGGAAGCCTTTATCCTCAGCAAATGAACACAGGAAGAGAAAACCAAACACCACATATTCTTATTTATAAGTGGGAGCTGAACGATGAGAACACATGGGCACATGGTGGGGAACAACACACACTGGAGCCTGGACAGGGGGTAGGGTGGGGGGAGGGAGAGCATCAGGAAGAATAGCTAATGGATCCTGGGCTTAATACCTAGGTGAGGGTTGATCTATGCAGCAAACCACCATGGCACACATTTACCTATGAAACAAACCTGCACATGCTGCACATGTATCCTGGAACTTAAAAGTTGAAGGGGAAAAAAAACCAAAAGAAATGTATCTTAATCCAGCTACAGATTAAATCACTTTAGAAGGTATCAGCAAAAGATTGGTGTTTAAATATTGTATTAGGCCATTCTTGCATTCTTATGAAGAAATACCTGAGATGGAGTAATTTATAAACAATATAGGCTTAATTGGCTCATGGTTCTGCAGGCTCTACAGGAAGCATGGTGCCAACATCTGCTAAGCTTCTGGGGAGGCCTCAGGAAATGAAGAATCATAGCAGAAGCTAGGAGGGGAAGCAGGTGCATCATATGGCAAAAGCAGGAGCAAGACAGAGTGTGTGGAGTGGGAAGGTGCCACACACTTTTAAACAACCAGTCTTGTGGGAACTTGGAGTGAGAGCTCACTTATCACCAAGTGGATAGTCCAAGCCATTCATGAGGGATCCTCCCTGATCATCCAAACACCACCACGCCCCATCTTCAACACTGGGGATTACAATTCAACATGAGATTTGGGTGAGGACAAATATCCAAACTGTATCAAATATGTTCAGTTAGGGGAAATGCAGTGTAATTAATTAGACTCTCTTGAATTCTAATAGCATCCAAGGAACATAATTAGGCCTTTTCCTGACATTCAGGTGACATGGTCAGACATGGGGTGGGTGTATACCATTCTCCATTTATCATTATCCTTTCCACTGTTTTCTATGGAATTATAATGGATTCATCGGAGAAGAGGTGCTATCCTTTTAATTAGAACCCTTAAGAGGAAGCCTTCTTTCTGGATTATTCTCACTTTTTTGGCTTTATTTATTTATTTATTTATTTAGAGAAAGGGTCTCACTCTGTTGTCCAAGCTGGAGTGCAGTGGCACAAACATGGCTCACTGCAGCCTCCACCCTCCAGACTCAAGCGATCCTCCCACCTCAGCCTCCTGAGTAGCTGGGTCTGGAGGTGTGTGGCACAATGCCCAGCTAATTTTTGTGTTTGTTGTTGTTGTTCAGACGGGGTTTTGCCATGTTGCTAGGCTGGTCTCAAACTCCTGGGCTCAAGTGATCCACATGCCTCGGCCTTCCAAAGTGCTGATATTATAGGTGTGAGCCACCACGCCTGGCCCCTTTTGCCTTTAAACAGTTATTTACTGCTTAAATCTGTAGGACCAGTTTTTCATTGCGGAATCACTTCATCTCAAATTCCTGGATGGGCCTTGCTTTCTTTTCACTCTCTAAAACTGACAATTAATTCAGTCCCACTCCTAGGAGATAACTGGATAACAGTAGCACTTGCTGCTTATTATCTTTTAATCCTGACTTTATTTTAGGGGTACCTCTACTAAAAATTCTGGGTCTATATTCTTAGTTC
This sequence comes from Macaca fascicularis, assembly GCF_037993035.2. Classification (NCBI taxonomy): domain Eukaryota; kingdom Metazoa; phylum Chordata; class Mammalia; order Primates; family Cercopithecidae; genus Macaca; species Macaca fascicularis. Next base: position 97,852,151 of record NC_088381.1, on the reverse strand, counting down.
TCAGTCTGAAAGCACAGAGAAAACATTTGATTTGCTTTTATAAATATAACCCGCCAACCCATCTTGAGGAATGGGCTTATCTGATCTATTGGTCTGATTGATTGATCACCAGCCAGTTTCACACAGTAGGGGTTTGAGGGGATGGGAAATCAAAGGGGAAAATGTTGATGGGAGAAAGAAAGTGGAAGAAATTGGGAACATGAGGTACTGCCAAAGCCCTCAAAATCTTATGTATGATGAAAAAGGTGTTGAAGATGATGGTGATGGTAGTGGTAGCTAGGGTGCAGCAGGATGCAATAAGGTGGGGGCTGTAAAAGTCTTCTGAAAGAAGGATAAACTAAAGAAACGCTCCTCATATTTTATAGTTTTCCCATAGGATGGCCTTATCAATAAAGTTTGAAGCTAATAATGGTGGTAGGCAGGAGAGTAAACAGTAATTGTAAGCTCAGGTGGGAGTTACGACACCTTTTGCCCCTCATGAAAAGGTTCTTGTGCTTTTTTCCCTCTGTGAAGTCAGCCAAATTGACCTATTCAGGGCTTTTCTAACCTTAACAAGTGTGATTTAGTCACACTGTTCTGAATTCTTATTCCTTTCCATGCATCATACACCTCGTTGGGGAGAAGAAAAGAATGGAACAGTTAAATGGGAAAGGGTTTATCCTTAACTACTTCCTCTATTCTTCTCTCATCACCAAAAAACTACCTATTCCCCTGCCAAACACCAGGAACAAAATGAAGCAGATATATGCCTCTGGGCCTTTCTGGATACTAAGGGATGGATTGAACAAAGATGATTTTGTGTCTGTTATGTGCCTTTGCTTCTGGGTTTGTATGTTTGTTTATATGAACATTTTATTTTTCTCTCTGCAGTGAAAGTATCCTAAAAGCAGATGTCAGAAGTATCTACATGCTAAGCAAATACATTACTAAGAGATGATTAATAGGTATTTTTGTCATTGAAAATATGTCCTTTCCTGTGTATCACACTTTACTTTCCTATCCCCAAGGATCTGCAGTGACCCATCGAAGGGGAGCGAGGTGGGAGAGGACTCAGGAAACGCCCTGATGAGGAGCAGTGCTATATCATCAACATAATTTAGAATTGCATGGTGATAAGAAAAAGAAAGTTGACTTTTGGACTTTATTATTACTTTTAAATTCTCCATAACAGTGCGCCTCTTTGCAACTTATACCTGGAACAGATCACACCCCTGTACCACTCTCATCTTGGTATTTTACTTGCATTTAGGAGGATAGACAAGACGTGCATATTGAACTCCAAAAAAATAGATACTTGGTATGTACCTTGATACAAATAAAGACACATGCAAATATAAAACGTAGCTATAATAGTATAGAATCTAGAGCTAGATATCTATAAATTAATTTTTATTGTAAATTTCTAGTCCTGGTTGTGAGAAAATAAATATGGATGGACAAAAATAAGAATTGTTAACTGTGGACTAAACCACGAATGTACACAGCATTACAAACATAAGGCATATCTATATATGAAGGAGAAAGATAAGTAGACAAATATCAGTCAGATAAACAAATCCCAGTTCATCATACATAAGCAGTATGAATTTAACCTCTGTGTTTTATTTCCCTCCGTGGTAAACAGAATAATAATAGTGCCTACTTATAGAGTTACTGTGAGGATTCAGTGCAATAATGTACATAAAGTACTTAGTCTAATATAAGTCCATGTCCAATAACTATTATCCATTATTACTACATGAAATATCATTTTATTACATTGAATTGGTTATGTTTGTAAATGTTCCATTTACCTTTTGCCAAATTTTCTCACACTTGCACGTTTTAAGGTGGAGTGGGAGATAAAGGTATGAATGTCCCTTAGTACCATCAAGCTTTATATATGTGCATGCCAACCCCAGGGCACACATACATTAATAGTACAGTACACCACTAAGATAAGATGACATGTTCTGTGGGCCACACACTGTTCTAAGTGTTTCACGAATACCAACTATTAATAGTTCAGTCTTGCTAACAAACTTATGAGGCTGGGGAAACAGATTAGAAAACTAAGACATAGGCAGGAGCATTTGACTTAAAAGCACCAAAAAAAAGTAACAGAGGCCAGAAGTTAACAAAGGCAGTTTGGCCACCATACTGGAGGCTTTAACCAGCACTCTGCGCTGCCTCTTACAGTCCCGCTCAGAGACACACCACACAGGGGCCTGGCTGCTTGCCTGAAATGTGGATGCTTAGACCAAGATACTAGTTAGGTCAAGTTAAATAGTTTTGAAGACAAACTGGGTTTCATACAGTGAGCACCTCTGTTCTGCTGCCACCTGTGTTACAGGTTCTTGCTTCTAGTTGTGAGGACTGCTGAATCTTTATCTACCACTAGAAGAAAAAATATCCCAATTCACATTTCATCATTCCCAGGTGTAAGAAGTACCATTATTTCATCTGAAATCTGAGACATTATTTCATTGACTAGATTCTCCCCCTCTTTGTCTTAAAACAGCCTGTCATTTTCCTAGTCATCATCAGGCCTTTTTCTAAGCCTCCCTTTGTCAAGAATTCCTCCACATCACATCCCTCTGTTCTGCTCCCCTAGAGGGAAAAACAAAATAAGAACAAAACCCTCTTTAGTATTATAAAATAAACTTCAAAAGAAAATCCATCCCCAGGGAGTAGAGTAATACAGTAATATCTTACTTTGGGGATCTATTTTCCTTCTCTAGGATAAAGCTCTCCTATCATTTTAGTTCAGAGTACATTGCTCCTCTTTATATTACCACCTGCATGGCTCTGTGCACTTTCAGTGCCAAGAAGCATGAGAAGATTTTATAACAAGAGTAATTGTAATAGGATTTAATCATGTTGTCAGCAGCAAAAGGGCCAGCAACCTTAATGATAATGTTAGAATAGAGAGCCATGGAAATGGTATAAGTAGGTAAAATAGTGTAAATTGAAGTTGCCCTATGACTGTAATATACACTGTAATAGCCATTCAAAGCCAGGCACCATAAAAATGAGCCCAGCATCTATAAGGCATTAAACATTAAGCAAGCCTCTGAAAAATAAATCCAAAACCTCAAAGGATGCCGTCATGTTAAAATCCAGTCTGTTAGCAAATTGACTTATAATGCATTAGGAACATTTCAAGAATCAACAGTGAAACAAAAGGAAGGATTACAATTTACAAATAACTAGATCTAAGTTTTGAACAAATTAAACTTCATGATATTACTTCACCTTTCTAGATTGTGTGGGTAGAATGGAACCCTGAGTTTAGATGGCAAAATAGATAAAGATTCATAATCATTTGGCAAATGCTTTAAGCGACTAAAAGTCTGGGATGAGCCTAATATCAGGTTGGATCAGGAAGCTATCACTTGTAGATTTTCTATAGGTTCTTCAAGGGTGAACCTGCGCATTAAATAATACTGACACTGTTTATTCCAGTCCTTTCTAAAGAATATGGCAAATGTTAATTTGTCAGCTTCTGCAATACCTTTTTGGGATAACATGAAAAACAGTATTAATAACAGTTTTGGTTCATAGAATTTTTTTAAATCTGAAAATCCCTAAAGACCTCAGAAACATTAATAACATGAACAAAAGTCCTAATAATAATACTAGCTGGATCTCAAATAGAAAAGATTACTAACATCATTTTGTAGATGCCGAGATTTAGTCACATATAGGCTAGGAAAATTGCCTCAGACTACAGAAGCAGTCACTGGCCAAGCCAGCAATAGAAATCAATGCTTTTTGATTCTCATGTCCCCATTCCAGACACTGTACTACTTCTCATAGAAGCAAGAGGCATTACTTGGAAGAAACAAGATCTTTACTTTTGAATGTAACATTTTGCCTTCACAAACCTATTGAAAACTATCTAGAACTCCCTCCTTACCTACATCAGTTATCTTCAGCACCTTTCCACCTTAGAATCAGATCCAATACAAAAATTGCATTTCACTTCAGATTAGGGTCTTTCTACTAATCTAGACTGATAACATATATTTTCAGAAATTTCATTCCATCTAGAATAGTCATATAGATATTCCAAATCTGCTTTGGAGATATCATTTTATTCTGCTAAATGATTTATAAAATTTCATTCTGGGCTTAAGAATTAGAAATTGCTTAGAGGTTCACTTCAGATGTCTATTTCAGGTATCAATACAAATTTAGTAATGGCTTTTACTGTTCCCACAGTTAAGTGTTTACACTTTTAACTTTAATAAGATTAGGAATGGTTTGATTGTCTTTCACCACACCTAGACTTGGAGCCTTTATTGAATTTGAAACTTGCAAAAACAGTGGACAAAAAAAATTATAATTCATTAGATGATAACATTAAATAAGAATTTTTTTCCTACAAACTATTGGTAAATATTTACTTCAAGCTTGATTTGTGTTAAATTCAACATGTACTGAATGTCTGATCTCTTTAGAGCAGATAAAAATCTACTCACAGTCAACTAACTAGTTTCCTCTTCAGTTATAGATCTTGACGACTCTTAGTATTTCCCCCTTAGAACTGCTTTCATGAAATGATAGGAGCTTTTCAGCTTTACTTTTGAAGGAAGGTGATGCTTTGCTTCCCTTTCATATTTGTCTAAAAGCACTTTTGCCAGCAAGTCAGCATGTGTACTATATGTGAACTTTTCTACAGAGTCTCCTAAACAAGGTGGGAAAAAAATCATTAGTAGTCCAGATTTCAATCTTCTGCACAGCTCAGGTAACAATAAATGAGTAATTTGCCGCCCTTCACTTTGGCAAGCTGATGCCTAATGATTACTGAGGGACAGGATAATGGTACCATAGTGATTACACTATGTTTTTCTAACCACTTTCAAGGCCTTTGCTTTCAGACCTGCCCTAATGAAAAGAAAGCTCTGAAATTGGGCCAGGTCTTTATTAAAAATGTTCTGACAGGCTCTGCTTAGATAAAATGTATTCATTTCTCAGATTTGAATCTTCTTCAGATTTGGAAGGCATGGGCTGGAGAGTAGATCTGATTGCCTGAACACTTTCATAATGAGGAAATGAGGTCTTGGCTAATTCCACAAGCCACTGGAAAGATTTATTTAAACAAGATATGATGATAACCTATCTCTAGATAGTAAACTGGCTCAGGGAGAACTATGCAAGACAAGGAGCAGAAAATCAAAAAATCTGGTCTTTGCTGTTGTTATGAGTTACTGTGTGATCTTATGAAAATCAATTAATACTCCTGAGTTTCTCGGTCACTGTAGACAGAGTCAGCACAGCTGTCAGTCATTGATAGATAGATGAATGAGTGATAATGATAGATAAGAATACAAATAGAGTTACTGTGACAGAAACCACTGTGCATGCAGTGGTAGCTGTAACTATTGCCTTTTAAAATGTTATGTGCAAGAAAACATGCTGACAACATTTAACCAACTTCCAGTACATTCTGCACAGTGCTGCCAGAGCTTTCTTTCCAAAACATACTATGCAACAACACAACTATAATGCTTCCCCAGTACCCAATGTTTATCTGAGGATGGTTTACTTGATAATCATATGGGCAGCTTTAAAAATTCTGATTATTCTGCTTCCCTCCTAATTTGGTGTGTGTGTGTGTGTGTGTGTGTGCATGTGCATGTATATGTGTGTAGGTAGGGAAGAGTAGGAGATAGGGGTACAGATAACAAATCTATATTTGTAAATAATCTTCTTCAGGTCATCTGTGTTAAATTAGGTTTGGGAACTATTGACTTTGGCATAGATCCCAAACCCTTTGGATTACTAAAGATCCTTTACTGAAGGAAGGTTTAAAAAAACTACTATAAGACACTAGGCTGTGGTAGAAAAATGAAGCGATGTAAAAATGCAGAGGACAAAGCCTGTAAGAGGAGGCCTGAAAGTTACAACCCACATAGAGGATATAAAATGAGTTATGGGCACATTTGAGGAGTGAAGTAAAAAGTGCATATATGGGAAAAGTGATGAGTTTAGTGTGTTCTGAGTTTGGGGTGCACGCAAAAGACGAAAGTGGCAACAATTAGTAGAGAGACGGAATTAGAGATCTGGAGCTCAGGGAAAGGTTCTTGGTAAGAGACATTGTTTTGAGAGTTGGCAATAATAGGTATGGATTTTAAAAAATAATAAGGAACGTAGTTGAGGATTGAACTTTGAGGAACTCCAACATTAAGGGTGGGCAGAGTGTGAGAAATGGAGGAGGAGGTGACTGAAAATAAGTTGCCAGAGAATTAGAAAAGAGGTATTACAGAAGTTGGAGGAGGGGTTGAGAATACTGCAGCTTCTAGAGGCTCAAGGAGGATAAGACTGAAAAAAAAAAAAAACCTCAGTAGGTTTGATAAAAGCCCATTTATTGGTGTGTGTTGGCAGGTATGTTGCTGCATCACACTGGGATGTGAATGGGGATGAAGGGTCTTTACATTCTAATGTATTATTTAAAGCAACTTGGTTATGAGGGAAGAAAAGAGATATAGTGGTAGTTAAAGGATCAAAGGTAGACTTTTTAAGATACAAGAGAGTTGTACGTATTTCTTTTTTTTTTTTTTTTTTTTTTTTTTTTGGAGTTTTTTTTTGAGACAGGATCTTGCTCTGTCACCCAGGCCGGAGTGCAATTGCAATGGCAAGCTCTCGGCTCATTATAACCTCTGCCTCCTGGGCTCCAGTGATTCTCCTGCCTCAGTCTTCTGAGTAGCTGGGACTACAGGTGTGCGCCACTGTGCCTGGCTAATTTTTGTATTTTTTTGTAGAGATGGGGTTTCCCCATGTTGTTCTCGAACTCCTGAGCTAAGGTGATTCAGAAACTTGGGCATATTTCTATGATAAGGAAAAAGCGCAACCGAGGGGGAGATGAGGATAAAGAAGAGAAGAGAAAATTAATTGAATGAGGTCGTCAAGGAGATGAGGTAGGAATGGATTCATAGCACAAGTGTACATTTGGTCATGGAAAGTGAGAGAGATGTCCCTTCTTCTAAGGATCAAGGTAGAATGGCAATGTAGATAAAATTCTCATTTTAGATGTTCTGGTAAGAATGGGGAAAGCTTGAGTAGGACCTTGTGAACAGCAGTGACATTCGGAGTCGTTGCTCTGCAAATTAGAGAACTGGTTGTGAGATTCTATGCCATATTAATAATCCCCTTGCAGTTAAAGACTATACAAATAAAAGAACCCTAATATCATCAGCTGTGCAGTTTTCTCTAGCAGTTCTCAGCATGGGAATAAGTACAATAGATTCAGAGTTGGGTTTTTTCAAGGGGTAAAGGAATAAGATAAGATGAGAAAGATGGTAAGAATGAAATTGGAGATTATGATTCTGAGCATTAGACTGGAAGTGTGATCCTTACGAAGGAAGAACAGAAGTGAAAACCCTTAAAGTTCAGGAGGTAAAGGAATTGAAGTGTGAGACAAATGGTTGGTGTGGAATGAGGCCTAAACTGAAGGTCACTATGATGTGCGACCTTGACATGGCAAAATCAAGAGGGCCTCAAATGACCTCACCACAGGCTCTCCTGCCCACTCTGCTCTCATAGAAAAGATCCCCCACCCAAAACCCCCTCCTCATGGGAAATAGGCACAGTTCTTATTTATCATTGAGTAGTGGGCTGTAGTTCCCTGCCAGCCCACAGTTATTCAAACAGCCAATCGCATCCTCCTGTGGTAACCAAAAGACACTTCATGTTCTTGATACTACAAAGTCTACCTCCTAATGCCCTCAGTGGTTCACTCTGTTGCTAAATGTAACGTCGTGTGGCCTGGCAGGGTGCTGGGTGTCCTCCTCCCCTGAGCTATGGGTACGGAAACTGCTGTCCATCTCACCTGTTTAGTTTGGGATGTCATGTGTTTATCTAGCCTCATTTCCTAGACTGAGAATCCTCCTCCAACCTCACCAACAGGGGAATAGGCGATCATTAAAACAGCTGGGTATGTAGTTCACCTGGACACTTATGTTATCATAGTATCATGACTTGGGCAAGAGGAAAATTGCAAGTCAAAGGCTAAAGTTTTAATCAACATTGAGAAGTAGTTTTGAGGCTGGTAGAGGCTTAAAGATCAGTGCAGGCAGAGGGTGAAGAGCCAGGTGACATGAGCCAGGTGACATGAGCATGTGCCTAAGGCCTAAAATTGTCAGAAACTGCTGATCTTTATGCTTTCCAAGTTGAGACGTGTGGGAGAGTTGTAGGGATGTAGGGAAAAAAAGACCCATGTCTTGAGTGACAAAACTCTGGCAGATGTTATAGTGGACACTAGCCATGATAATTCATTTAAATACTCCTAAATAAAATAAGACAGGTATTATTACCTAGTTTTATGAGATATGGGAGCCAAGACCCAAAGAAATAAAGAAATTGAGAAAGAGGCACTAGATTAGAATCCATATCGCCTAAGTTGCAATACTTTACCACTGTGATTCCTTCAATTCTCATCATTAAACATTCTATTTTGAGATCTGTTGTGTTCAAAATTCTATTTTTGACACTGAAGGTACAGGACATCAGTGGATACAAAGATTCTTGCCCCCAAAGAGCCTACAACATAATGGGAAGCATTGCCTTAGTCATGCCTCCAACAGAAGCAATAATTTATGCCAAAAGAATTTTTTAAAAATTGGTGATGTGGGGCCTGTCTTTACTGCATACTAGCTTATAAGTTATTTTCAAACCTAGTGTAATCCTTTTGCCAAACATGAGAAGAGGGATCACTTTTACCAGTGAATATAGAAGCATCTATATTTAGTCACCCTTTTGTTTTTGGATCTTCCACCAGCCCATACAACCTAAAGCTGTGTCTTTTCTGTAATAAGCAGTCTAGCTACAGGGATTGTATGTGGTGCTTTAAGAGTCTTATGATTTTTTATTATCCCTTTGTGACAGCTTTTTCAGAGTTATGCAAATGGTATGCCAAGTGTAGTAGACTGAAATTTCTTCCATTTTATCTCTGTCCAAATAGAAGTTGCCTCATCTGCATATAACAGTTCCCTTTGCAACTCAGTTGTAGTAGAAAATTGGAAGTCATTTGTATTTGCATTTCCTGGGGATACAGACAAGAGAAGATGCCAATAATGGATGTCATAATTTGCTGCCTTCTCTTTGCTGCCTATAAATCTTTGAATATTTTTCCTACAATAGCAAGTAAAGAGATTCAGTGAGCATAATGGGGAGAGGGAGATGTAAATCTCAGCAGTGGTGGTGGATTCCAGCTATGAATATTTCAGAAACAAGACACTCCCTTTAAATGAAACACTAATGCTTGTTAAGATGCTCCTAGGCCTGATGTGCTTTTGATTTCACTTAATAACCCTGACTCCTGGCTGCACAACACTAGATCCTGGTTGGTAGATTCTAAAGAAAATCTTTGCTCCTCTTGTAATTTCAAACGCTGGCCTTATTGTGGTGTCAATTCTTGATTACCTACACACTATACCAGAGATACACAGTCATTTACAATTTACAATTTAAATAATTTATATTTTGTTTTGAAATGAATTCACTGAGATACAAAAAGTCTCACCTCCCTACACACACACACACATATAAATATGCACACTCACCCAAACTCACTCTCACATACTTAGCCTTGAGTCCTTCCTTCTCTGAACATTTTTTAGTAGGTTGTGACTGAACATTTTTAGTAGGTTGTGACTCACTGAGTGATGCTGATTATCTGAATATCAATATGAAAAGAAAACATTTTTACTCAAATTATGAGTCTTCAATATAGATATATCAAAATGTAACACTATGCCACGTGTCATTTTGTATTTTTCTCATACCTTATACCCTACAAATAATAAGTTGAGTTGATTTAAAATTATCCAAATTTCTCTTTCTCTAACTCACTTTGACACTTTTTTTACCTATATTATTTTAAACTTAAACCTTTACATGCCACATTCTTTCAGAAATTTGGAGCCCATAGCAAAATTACCTTGCTTACACAGGTTTTTTCATTATTGTTATACTTAAAGTTCTGGGATACATGTGCAGAACATGCAGATTTGTTACATAGGTATACACATACCATGGTGATTTGCTGCACCCATCAAGCCATCATCTACATGCTATCCCTTCCCTATTCCCCCGATCCCCTGACAGGCCCCAGTGCGTGATGTTCCCCTCCCTGTGTCCATGTATTCTCACTGTTCAGCTTCCACTTATGAATGAGAATATGCTGTGTTTGGTTTTCTGTTCCTGTTAGTTTGCTGAGAATGATGGTTTAACGCTTTATCCATGCCCTTGCAAAGGACATGAACTCATCCTTTTCTATGGCTGCATAGTATTCCATGGTGTATATGTGCCACATTTTCTTCATCCAGTCTATCATTGATGGGCATTTCGATTGGTTCCAAGTCTTTGCTAATGTGAACAGTGCTGCAATAAACATACGTGTGCATGTGTCTTACACAGTGTTTTTTATGGTTGGTTTTTAACCTACCAAAAATACAGTCTTTCTATAAGATATCTATTATTACTCCAGTGAGATATTTAAATACTTTAATTGGTATAAATGTTGTAAACTAACCCCAGTATACCTCATTAAGTAGCTGTATTCACTGATATTACCGTCAGGAGAAATTGGCAGGCTATTAACTCAAATAATCCAGAAAGAAAAACTGAAAAGAAACTAAATAAAAATTAACACCTAGTAGATGAGTATTTGATTCTGAATCCAAATCCTCTCCAAATTTGAACTCAGTGAACTTGTTGACTGACTACCTTGGCTACTGTGTTCTCAGCCTAATTATTCTTTTCTCTTCCTTACAAGACAATTGTCATCTTCATGACAAACTCTTTTCTAATTCTTCAGAAAAGAGTTTCTCATTCCTCCTATAGTAGAGCTGTTGGTGCCCTGCCCAGCTCTCTTTTAGAAGTCCAGAGCATCCAGCCCTCAGTTGTTATCAGTATTGGCTGCTAACAGCTCACATACAGTTGCCCTATTTTCCTGAGAAATGTACCTGATCAACAGAAACTCAAGAGCCCTTTCACCCAAAATGTTTGAAATCCCAAAGTGGGATCAGGCTGAGGCTAGACTTCTGCTACATGTTTGCAGGAGATGCTTCATCCCCTGCCCTATTCTGCTTTCCTTACTAATGTAAGGACTATCCTGAGAGAACTTCCTCATTAAATCATTTGCACATAAATCCCTGTCTCTGACTCTGCTTTTAGGAAACCCAATCTAAGACAGTTGGTGCCAGGGATGATTCTAGAAAGTCATCTTTACAAATGGGACTCTGGAGTGAAATCATTCACTATCCAGATAGCAACAGAGACTTGATTGCTGGTGGTTAGTCGTGTATTGATCATTCCTGACGTGCTGTAGTAATACAAACGCTCAGAGTTTCATCTCTAGTGATCTTGGATGAGATACAGATGGACTTAGGTTGTGTCATGTTCCTGTTGCTTATGAGTTTCAGGGTAAATAATAACTATATAATTTGTGGTATTTGGTAGCTGTTGTTAAGTGCCGTTAATGCCTTAAGGAGAGAAAATGACAAGCTTAGACTCAATCACCAATTTAAGGTAAATCATGCTTCTTTGGTCACATTTAAAGAGACCCACATTTCTTCTTGCCGAAGTGCAGACAGAGCTGACAACCAGGTCCAGACTCATCTAGGATATGAATTCGGCCTTTTAAAAATTTCTCCCATTCTCAATTAAGTCCTGTGCCTGATTGTTTATCAAATCTGGGCTAGTCTGTGCTTTTATTCTTTTAATCTCAATGAGAAAAAACATTCCAAGACATACAACTATGTGCAATTCAATGCATGCAATTCTCAATCAAATGTAATTTCCAAGTAACATTTAGGTCTTTCTCTTTTTGTTTTCAGCTCTACACCTGAAGGTGGTGAAATTCAACCAAAGAACTTGTGCTGGTCTCAGGAGCTATTGCTCACTTTGTGACTAGGAGAATATACTGTGTACTCCTCCAGCATATAGGAAACCCTAAAAGTAGATGAATTAAGGTTTTTGTTTTGTTTAGTTTGGTTTACAATATCTTTTGATGGTTAAATCCCACTAAGCCTTTTTCCATGGAGAAATCCCATTGGATTTTCTTTTGCTTTGTTTAGGAAAAATGGCTCCTACTTCTTCCAAAATAGTTAAAGAATACATACCAAAATGAGTAAGTCCTAAACAAAGATTTGCAAATGTTCTTCATGTTTTTCTGGGAAAATCTCAGACTTTGGTTTGCCAAGTTCACAGTGGATATTTCCCATCTACTCCAGATTCACTCCCCACGTTCCCTCCCTTCTCTGTGACCTAGGGCTATGATCTGTATGGGCCATGCTCTAGCTTCTAGGTGAATTAATGCAATGGGAATGCAATCACAGGAGCCTTGAGAGTGGTAGTAGTGTGAGAACAGGATATTTATTTCTCCAGCTACCTCCCTGCTGGTTTCCATTCACAGTGACTGCTCTCCTCTGCTAAAAGCCACAGGTTCTATCAGGTGACCTTCTCCTCTAACTGTCTGGAGATTCTAGTAACTACTCTGGTCCTTTTGTCTTCAGGCTGAGGGTGGTATTGGCTCCACATTGTCCTTAGCTCTGGAAGTGTGCACCATCTTTTACTGGTTACCTAAACTCTGCTCATACATTGGTAACCAGCTTTTTTTTATTTTTAATTTTTGTGGGTATATAATAGGCATATATATATTTATGGGGTAATTGAGATATTTCCATATAAGCATGCAATGTGTTACTCACATCAGGGTAAATGGGTATCCTTCACCTCAAGCATTTATCCTTTGTGTTACAAACAATCCAATAATACTCTTTAAGATATTTTAATGTATAATTAAATTTTTATTGACTATTATCATTTTATCGTGCTATCAAATATTAGTTCTTAAACATTCTTTCTATTTTTTTTGTACTAATTAATCACCCTCACTTCCCCACAAACCCCTCACCACCCTTCCTAGCCTGTTAACCATTCTTAAACTCTCTATCTCAATGAGTTCAATTATTTTAATTTTTAGCTCCCCCAGAGAAGTGAAAACATGCAGTTTGCCTTTCTGTGTCTGGCTTATTTCACTTAACGTAATGTCCTCTGGTTCTATCCATGTTGTTGCATATGACAGGATTTCGTTCTTTTCTATGACTGAATAGTACTCTATTATGTATATTTACCATAGTTTCTTTATCCATTCATCTGTTGATGGACACTTCCAAATCTTTGCTATTTTAAATAGTGTTGCAATAAACGTGAAACTGCAGATATCTTTGATAACCAGCTTCTTTATTAAACTCACCTACAGTGTCCTTATTTGAGTGTGCCATGTCTTTCCTCTTGTGACACTGATACGTGGGTTTAAGATCAAAGGGTACAATTTATTAGTAACCTCTGTCTTAAAAAAAAGTACATAACTTTACATGGCAGGTGTCAGAAGTTTCAGCCCTCAAATTGGAATTTTTCTCAAAGTTACTGTCAACTTAATGAAACATTACTAATGCAGGTATCTTTTTTTATTATTAGTGACATTAAATATTTTTTCATATATTTATTAAATATATGTATTTTTAGTAATTTGCTTATAACCTCTTTCCATAGGAATGTTTATCTTTTAGTAATTGATAAAAGTTATTTTTTGTTTTATAAGATTATTAACCCATTGTATTATTACACATGTTACAAAATTATCCCTAGTTTTCTGTTTATCTTTCAATCTTTTCTTTTTAAACTGTATGTTATTTATATTCCTTAATGGTTTCTGTGTTTTATATCTGAGTTAAAAATGTCTTACTTATTCAAAGATCACAAAAATTCTCTTCATGTTTTATTTTCACAAATTTATGTTTGTTTTTTTTCACATTCTGTAGTAATACACCTGGAATTTTATTTTCTGGAAGGAGATAGGAATGGAGCTTTATTTTTCTATTTGGCTAATGTATGAACTCCTTGAAAACCTCTGGTTACGAGTTAAATGGAGAATCTTTAATAATATTTAGGCACTATGAACAGTACTTTTTGTTTTGGGTTTTGTTTTGAGAGGAAGAAGGTACTGAAAATTGCCACTAGCTTGAATACTACAAGATTAGAGGACATCAGATTTCTTTAATTGTCTATTGTACAGTAGATCATATTAGCCAATTTTCTTTTAAAAATTATTTCCTCTGATTTATTTGGAGCTATCTGGTCGCAGAGCTTCCCAGTTATTTTGTGGAGGCAGGAGGCAAGTACACTTTTAAAGTTACCCACACATTTTATTCCTTGATCTAAGGATTATTTGTCAGAGTTTTCATTGAAACTAGGTAAGAAGGAAAAGAGACTAAGAAATATAATGCTTTTTAAATACTTTGGAAAGGCCAGCTTATCAACCATTTACTATCTCATCCAGGGCTCTGGGTTTAGCTTCACATTCATGGGGAGGCAACAGCCATTCTCCACAAGTCTCACAGAGGGACTGTGAAAGTGAAGTAGAAAAAAATTGGAGATATTCTCAGAGTACCTACAAAACAGGTGTTAACAGAGAAATGACAAAAAAAAAAAAAAAAAAAAGATATTTGAAACAATTAAAACAAACAAGAAATTGGTATCTTAGAAAAGTATTTTCCAGCTTCTTTCAAGTTATAGTACACTTAGAAAATTATAATATCTGTATGGCACACTGGGATAAATGAACAACGTTGCCCATAGATAGCTAGCCTAGGAGGCCCTTCCTGCCCCTGCTCCCCAAGGGCTGGGGGAATCAACATTGCCACACACCTGTAGAACCTACCACAGTGCCCAGTGTGCTGACACTCAGCGATTAGAAATCCCTGCTCAGTAGGATCCTTAAAAGATATGTGCATTATCAAATTTATTAGATATTGCCAAATTTCTCACTAAAGGTTTTATGCCTTATACTTTCATATTTGTCACTCTTAGAAGCAGTATATGTCAATTGCCATTGGTTCATATTCATGCCAACACTTGGCACTATCGGATTTTAACTTTTGCCATTTGGCTGAGGTAAAATATGTTATTGTGGTTTTAATTTGCATTTTCTTCTGCCAGTCTACAGTTTATCTTTTCTATTTGCATACCGTGTAGTCTTTTAATGAATACAATTTTGAACTTAATGTAGTAACATTCATCAACACTTTCCTTTTGAAATGTATTTTGTTTTGTTTAAGAACTCCTCTGCTACCTCAAGTTCAGAAAATATTGTCCAACATTTTCTTTCTACGAGGTTAAAAGTTTTGCTTTAGCATTTAGTTCTTTGATCCACAACAATTGAATTTTTGTGGGGATGATATAGTATGAAGTAAAGGTATGCATGCTTTGTTTTTCTTTTTCTCTTAAATTCCTACATACTGTAGGATATTAAGTTATGGTCTGGCCAGGAAAACAGAAACCATGCCAAGTATTTCACACAAAAGTCATTTACTTCAGGAAATTTAGTACAAAACTCTTGAAATAGCAGGAGGAGAAATAATGAGAGTTTTCTGCAGGAACAAAAATGAAGAGATGATGCAGAAAGATAAGGAAGGTGTTAATGTTCCTGGGATCAAACCCACAAATCTAAAACTGCTGTTGCACTCCTGGGCATACTACCACTGCTACAACACAAATTTAAAGTTAACGCCCCCAACATTGCTCATATAAAATAATAGATAAAAGGATAAGGAATTTTTTTATTAATACATAGTTTATTAAAACAAGCAAGGAGTAACATATGTTTAGATGCACAGTGCTTTTTTCTGCAATTGGCCATTAGACCATAGATGAAATGTACAACTTCCGTCTTCTACTACCAGTTCTATGTTCTCTTTGTCCTAACCTTAGCATTTCAGTTGGTTGGAGTTTTTTTTAATCTGCTTGGGTGACCCAAACTTTCATTCTTAGAAACCTGAGTTTTTAGTGGTCTGGGCACTAGTATTTCTTTCTTTCTTTTGTTCTATTCTCTACTTAACATGTTTTTATATGCTTCATTCTCTTTTTCCTCTTCTATTCCCATTTTTATTGATTGAGGTTTTCTTATCCCCAATCCCCTCTACTTGCATGGATATTGTATATTCTTTTTCTATTCTTTAAGGAACTATTTTAATTTTTTAAACATGCCTGCTTGACATAATAATGTCTAAATAAAATACTTTACCAGACTCTCCTCAGATAAAATGCCTTAGAACTATTAATACCAATCATTATCACTCCAATTTGCATGTTATTTTCATTGAGTATTTAAGTCTCTACATGTTTTCCCCTTCCCAAATTAATTATCATTACCATTGTTGATTCATGTAGTCAATGCTTTATCTACTATTTATCACTTTATTTGCTCACTTTCATCTCAGTTTTTCTTTACTGAATCAATGTCCTTCTTGATAAAGAGTATTAATTAAAAATTCCTGCAGTGTGGATCTATTGATAGTAAATGCAACCCATTTATATTTGTGAGAATGTCTTTTTAAAATTCCATTCCTAAATGATATTAAATCAGCATAAAATATTCATTTTATGAGAATTTAATTTTTTCTCAGCTTTCTAAGGAGGAGAACTCACTGTTTTCCCTTTTTAAATTATTGCTACTGAGAAATCAGGCATGTTTTTAATTGTCGATGGTAGTCTGTCTCTTGTCTTGCTTTAAAAAGTATTTATTTGACTTTGATGCTCTAGAGGCAACTTGGAAATTATGGGACTTCTTGAATCTGAGGACAGGAGTATTTTATCACTTCTGGAAAATAACCATTTTAATAAATAGACTCTCCCTCATTCTCGTTTTCCTCTGAAACTTCTTTATAATTTATGTAGGACTTTCTCATTTTACCTCTATGTCTCTTAATCTTTCATATTTTTTCATTTCTTGACCTCTGTATATTTCTGTGAACTTTCTTCAATTTTCAAATTTAACTTTCTGTTCACTAATCCTTCCTTCATCCACATCATTTTTAAATTTCAGTGACCAGATTTTTTATTTCTACAAGTATGTTTTGTTCCTTTTTTTTTTTTTTAATTTGCCTGGTCCAACTTTTTTCACTAGCAGTCATGTTTTATTATGTTCAATATAAATTAGAGGAAATAACATAGCTAATTAGGACCAGATATAAAGAAAATGAACATCCTTAAAGCAAACACACAAGTGCCTTTTAAATTCTTTTAAACAACAACCCTGGGGCCAGGCGCAGTGGCTCATGCCTGTAATCCCAGCCCTTTGGGAGGCCAAGGAGAGCTGATCACTTGAGGTCAGGAGTTCAAGGCCAGCCTGGGCAACGTGGTGAAACCCCGTCTCTGCTAAAAATACAACAATTAAGCTTGCACCTATAATCCCAGCTACTCAGGAGGCTGAGGTGGGAGAATCGCTTGAACCCAGGGGGCAGAGGTTGCTGTGAGCCCAGATCATGCCACTGCACTCTAGCCTGGACAACAGAGCCAGACTGTGTCTCAAAAAAACAACTGCCAACAACAATGGAATTACCTTCTAGGATGCTTTTATACTTTAGCTTTTTAAAATAGTAAATTTTGAAGATTTTTACATATCAGCATATATAGGTCTAGTTTTTCTAAATTGCTGCAAAGTATTCTGTGTATTTTGATAGTATTAATTTCTTAGACTTTTTATTTTTTCCTCTATTTATTGTAATCAAGTCTGAACATTTTGTGGTGTGTTTTGATTTTTAATTATCTGAAGCTCCTAGGGTCTAATTTGCTCTTTTTGTGATTGCAAAGTTTTGATGTAACCTTTTCTTTCCTGTCTAGATCCCAAGTCAACTCAACGAGGTTCTCATTTCACTTTGCTAGTAGACAGATTTCTCCCTATCTACCCTTTCCCATAGGGCAGAGCCCTTTATGTGTCCTGGCTTTATGAATGTGTCTGTGAAGTGAGAGTTTGCCATTCCAACTCCCCAACTCAAGCAGTTCCAAAGCCTTGTCTTTTGGGCCATCATGTTCATTCAACTCCCTTGAATAGCAAGACTGACTAATACTCCTCCCAACTCCCAACTCAAGCTGACAAAGTGTCAGCATCCATTTACTAATCTGTCTTTCCATTTTCTCCTTGCTTTTAGCCCCAGGGGATTTTACATACTTCTTTGTGAGTTTAGCTATGCGTTTTAAATAATGCTGATTATATTTTTATCCCATACTTACAGGTGTTTGCAGTAGGATTTTCAGGGTCTTAGTCTGTCATATTGCTAGACATAGACTTTCTACTGTGTCATCACTTAGCCTTAGAAATATCTGGCTGCCACTTGTCTTACTAACTTCTCTCTAATCCCAGACACTTTGGCCTTTATGTGTTCTCTCCAGTATGCTTAAGTAAAGGGAGGCCTAATTTAAGTCTGAGACTCTGACATGGAGAGTGATCTCCTTGTCTGAATTTCAAAGAATGCCAAGGACACCTCTGGCAAATGTTTTCATACTTCCTCAGCTACTTTCCCTTCTCTCACATGACAATCACTCAAGGGCATTCCTATTTTAATCTCAAGTCCGATGTATATTTTATAATTACATTCAAGACAATCATCAGTTTACTAATCTTTCAATTTTCTACAAGGTAGTAGATATAGCAAGTGACTAGAGTAAAACAACCTGGATTATAGTTTAAGCTCTGCCACTAAATTGCATGACCTTGAGTTAAATTATTCTACCTCTTAGTGCCACTATTAATCTTTATCTATATGAAACCCTCACACTGTAAATGTGTATGATCATGTCATTCCAGAACTTACTTCTAAGAATTTATTCTAGCTACCAGAAAGTACAGAATGATTAAAAGCTAAAAGGTTTTATGTTTTTAAGTTTATCTAATCATAATTTTTCAAGTCATTCATAAAAGTTGAATTAAATAACTCTTAGTATTTGTTTTTCTTTTTTGTTTGTTTGTTTTCCTCAACTCAGGGAAAAAAGGAGCTATTAGATAGATTTAAATTATTTAGGACAAGAAAATGTACTGACATTATTTGAATAGGAAAAGTCTAGGAAACTGGAATTGTAAGTGTCTAGGTTATATGAACATCTGGAGTTGATTATTCTAACCCAGAGCATAGTTGAAGGAATTAAATATAGTCACAAAGCATGTATTTCAAGAACTAACTATGGTGTCTCATTCTTTGCAGTACTTCAACATTTCAGCTAGTCTCTGCTTACCCTGTCTTCTCCTACATGTACACTTACCCTTATTCTCACAATCCAGATGAGCCCGGAAATATTAAACAGAAGTTACTAGAGAAGATCTCAGAAACCTGGCTGCCCTAGATGCTAAGAGCTACTTGCAATAGTTATGATTTGTGCACATATTTTTCCAGGGCTAGAGCACTTTCTTTAGTAAGAATGCTGGGAAGGACATTTGTTAGTCTTTCCGCTCCTGGCCTTCTAGTAACCATAACATTTCAAAAGTGAATCACTCTTTACATTTCGCCTACCAACATTTAAATGGGTCCATTTTGTACTTTAACCAGTGATTAATGAGATAATTTTATCTTTAATTTTCTTTAGCAGCAATAAAGGACCTCACAGCCTGTGATACAATTTCCTCAACAGCACTGATAGCATTTTCTAGACTCTGGAGGCCTTGAGTTGCTAGTAGGGAATGTACCTCCCATAGACTTCCAGTAGATGGCAGGTACAGCACTTCAAACCTCTCATAACATGAAAATACCCAACAGTTCAACACATAAAAACACTGTTACCGTGTTTTAAATCTCAAGTGCAGTGAAAAAGAGTGAGTAAAACTTTTGTTTACAGATCTAGTATCATATTATGGTATAAGTATCTTCTTATTTTTGTCTTCTACTAAAAATATAAATGCAACAAATGAAAATATATCAGGGAATGCCTGCAATTCCAGATTGCAAATTAAGCATTTGAATGTTGAATAATATAATCACCATGTTATAGATGTTAATTAAAGTGCTTAGTGAACAAAGATACATTTAGCAATTTTTAAATATAAATTTTGGAAGATGAGAAGCTATTGTTTTATAGCAATTATTGTTTAATAGGCTTCCGTTTACATTTTATTTATTCTTTTTTTACAGATTCATAGACGGTGGGAGTACAAATGTAGATAGATACATACATACAAGGATAAATTTCTTAATCTGTTTCTTTGTTTTCTTTGAATAATTAATCCCATAGTGTTTCCTACAATTTACTACAGAAATACATTTCTACAGTGGATTTGGAAAGAAGTGCCTCTATGTAATCTATGGTAAGAAACAAAGAGGAATGTATAGGCAGGCCTCTTATAAATAGGAAATAAGCTCTTAGACCATACATCAACTGAATGGCAAGACAGATGTTTATTCTGAGATGAATGACTGTAAAAGCTGCAAAATATTCCATTACACGTTCTTGTACATGCTTTCATTAAAAATATGTTCAAGTGAAACATATCTAAAATATCTAGAGCTTTCAGAGATATTTTATGAACTCAGTAAAATCCTTTCAAAGGATTTAAAAATAGTTTTAATTTCAACATATGTTTTGACTGTCTTGTAAATTTGTCATATCTCTGTTATGCAGAAGTTGCTCACTGTGACTGGTATGACTGAGACTCAGCCAAAGTTATATCCACGTTACTTAAGATTATTTACTTGGTTTATTGCAATACTACATATTTTAATTATTTTATTTATCCTCCCCCTTAAATCAAGAGCAGAGTTTTCTTATTAAATTGTTTTATTCATTACTGAATCCACAGGGTTTACAATAATGCCTGGCACTTAGTGAGTGCTCAGGAAATAAGTATTAAGTAAGTGAATGAATGAGTTTATTTGTAAGGTGGAGTCCCAGGAGAAAAGAAAACAACAAACAGTAGTCACTCAATAGATATTTCCAGTTCCCTTTTTCTCTCTCTTCTGTCAACTGTATCACACTAGAAACCTTGGGGTCATCCTTGACTCTTTTATTATCCTTCATCACACCAGATTAGCTCATCATTTTCAAATCTTGGTCCCTCACAGTATGATCCACAGACTAGCAGCATAGGTATTAGTTAGGAGATGGTTAGAAATTCAGATTTTCAGGCCTCAGTGTGGAACTACTGAATAAAAGTTTGCATTTGAGAAGATGACTCATGCATACAGTAAATTTTGAGAAGCACTGATTCAAGTTACTATGTTTTTCCTTCCGCATGTCCTATTTTTCACCTCACTCAAATAACTGTAAGAAATAAACTATCTTCCAAATTAGTCCACTTGCCTCTAAACTATACAGCAAACCACAACTAGATGCAACTTTTTAAACAGAGATTTGGTCACTTTAAACTACTACTCAAGTGTCTACAACTCCTCTTTTACCTGATTACAGAAAGTGCAAATAATCCCTCATTTTGGAATTCAAGCCTTTCCATCATCTGACTCCACACTCCCAATACAATCTCATCTTTTATCTCAAATTTAGTGTTTAGTTAAAGTCTTACAAATACTACTGTCATTCTTGGCTACTTTATCTCTTAATCTAGAACACACTTCACTTTTTTTTTTAACCAAATGCTACTCATCATTCAAAGTTTAACATAAAAGATTATTCCTCCAATCTCTTCCTTCACTGCTAGAGTCCACATAGATTTTTCCATTTTCTACTGCACATAATTATGTCACAAAATACTCATTATGGAATATGCTGCATTGGTCTGCAGAGTTTTGTCATAAATATAAGCCTTGTTTTCTCAATAAGATTTTAAGTTAATCCAAAGCAAAATTTTATCTTTTTATTACTTCGGTATGTGATTCAGAAATTTAAGTAAATTCTTAGGTTGCATGTTGAACTAATCTCCTGTGGACTCTCTGGGTTGCCAGTAACAAAAAAACAAAGCCAGTTAGCTTAAGCATAAAGCAATGTTTCAAGAATCAAAGGTCAGAAGTGCAGTAGGGCCTTGAGAGGTACAGGAACTAGAGCACGGGATGCTGTCCAGAATTTTTTCGCACTCAGACCCCTTTTCTTTTCACCTGGTTTTCTATTACGTTGCTGCAAATGTAAGTGCAGTTCTTGCCCTTAAAAGTAATGCAAGAACTGCACTTACGTTTGCACCAACCTAATAATTTCCACACATCTGCTTTACTCTCATTTCTCTCTGTGTAATAGCTGTCTCTACCTCTCTGGTCCATTTAAAGGAAGAGCATGCCCACCACAGCCTTTGAGCCTACATATTTTAAGAATAGTCAGCCAGGCACGGTGGCTCACGCCTGTAATCCCAGCACTTCGGGAGGTCGAGGTGTGTGGATCATTTGAGCCCAGGAGTTCAAGACCATCCTGGGGAACATGGTGAAACCTCATCTCTACTAAAAATGCAAAAATTAGCTGGGCATGGTGGTCCATGCCTGTGGTCCCAGCTACTCAGGAAGCAGAGGTGAGGGGACTACTTGAGCCCCATCTGTCGAGGCTGCAGTGAGCTGAGTGCACCACTGCACTCCAGCTTGGGCAACAAAGTGAGACCCTGTCTCAAAAAAAAAAAAAAAAAAAAAAGAAAGAAAAAAAAATTAGTCTCTCAAAGAAATTGAGTCAGGTTCTCCTCACCCTGGTTCCAAACTCCTGATTAGACCCACCCAGTCAACCATTGACAGAGAAGGAAATGATTTCTGCCACGGCTTCATTGTTTCTGTGAGAAACAGTTAATAGTGGGGAAAGGGGAGTCACAGGTTAGGAAGTTATTTCCAAGTATGTACATTATAGACAGCTAAAATAGAATCTTAGCCCACATCTATTTAGGTAAGCAGGGAAGACATCTTCACCCATCCCATCACCGCCCCATGAGCAAGTGCAGAAAGTATAATGAATCCAACAGTTCAGCTTCCTCTTTTCTTAAGCCTTCAATTGTTGCTTTGTTTAGCGCCTGATAAGTAAGATAGATGTTTCGCTCTCTGGTTGATCACGGCCATAACAAAAGAGAGTTCTGGGAGTCATTTTGTCACTCAGCTTTCATCCAGGAAAGGCTGCATTTTTCAAAAAGCTTTCTAGGAATACAACTCTTCAGCTACAGGTAAGAATCTATCACACAATTCCAGTAACCCTGAATCATATACTTCTGCTACTTAGAAAAACAAAGTTGGCAGAAATAGTTCTGTTGACAAAAATGCTGTAGGAGGATTTTTATATTGATTAGGAGTTTGAAATAGGTGAGCTCCATTCCTTCTGACTCTGTTAACATACACACTATCATACGGAGAGATTGAGATCTCAGTCTCTGAGAAACTGAAAGAAACAGTTTCCGGAAATTGAAAGAAACAAGAGGTTAACCCTAAAATGCAGAGTTCCCCATTAATCCAAAAATATAATTATTATTTGAAACTGTGGTCAAAATAATTGATAAAGTATATTTAAAACCAAATGTAAATAAACGTGAAACAACAGGTGCAATGTTGTTTGTATCAATATTTGGACACCAAACATCACTTAGGATGTGCAACTCACAATTTTGATAACGTTTTGGAATTATAAGCCAAATTGTTTAGTTGGTTTTAGGTTACTGAATATTTGAATAAGGTAGATTACTAAATAAATATCAGTGATATAGGAAAATTATTAGCTGTGCCACTGTAACAGGGAGTATAAATGAGGCAATTCATTTGTAGCTAATGATTGGTAGTTTTCACTAGTGATACATGAATAAAGCTACCTATAAGGTTGAAGAGCAGTAGGCACTATTTGGATACTCAAAGAATGAATATCAGGGAACATTGAGCTAATTATAAAAATACGCTCTTGAGGAAGAATCATATGTACGGTTGTTGTGTGTGTAAATTGCGTGGAATGACCAGCTACCTGGAGTTTGGTTGATTATTCAATTCCTCATTTCGCTTTGCTCACACAGTCTCAACTTTGTTTCAGTAATCAGTGCTCATAGACGAAGTTAAAAAGACCTTAACATTGGCACTTGCTTAATGCTTCAGTGAAGCTCTAACAAGACTGTTACACTGGGTCTTTCTCTGGATCATTAAACAAATCATACAACCTCTAATTCCACTTATCAGTGCAGGCAAATGAAAAATCTTGCAGACAAATGTAGAAGGGGGAAAAATGTCACTCACTGTCCTGCGAAGTGCCTTTTAGGCTTCAGTATAGTTGTGCCTTGTTCCCAGGCCATGTTCTTCACCTCTGTAAACTGTTTTTACATTTTCCCATTGTCCATAGAGAAAATCGTGGGTTTTGCGATTTCCTATTCCATCTAATAGCATATCCCCAAATTGTTATCCACTACTGCTTTCTCAACAGGTCCCCCAACATTTTTCTTCCTTCTTCCATCTTTCTGTGGAGCAAGCCATAATTACTGCATGCTATATTATATTTCTTATATTCCTACTTTATCAGTGATTTCTATGGTTCATGATATCTGTCTTTATTTGTTCTTGTACTGGCCAGCCCTCTATCCCCTGTGATCAGGAAAAAATGTGACGTTTATAATCACTTATTCAAATACTTTATTTATTGAGCTCTTACTATGTGCCTACACAAGTGCTTCGGATACAAATTGCATAGTCCCTATCCTCAAGAAGTCCACAGTTTAATAGAGGAGACAGATGCAATCAGATAACTAAAATACAGTGAAGTTATGTGCTAGGCATTACAGGGCTCTCAAGGAAAGGAAATAACCCACATTATCCTAGAGTAGAGATGGAGGTGAAGGTCAGGAAAGATACATTGAGGGAACTAATGCCAGAGTTGAGTGTTTTCTCCCCAAATATTTTATTGCAAAAAATTCAGACATATAGTAAAGTTGTAAAAGTTTAGCAATGTTGAATGTTCTACCATTAACATTTCACTATACTTGCTTTTTCATATCTATCCCTCCTCTATGTATATGTCAAATCACGTTATTTTTCATGAGCCTCAAAGTAAATTTCATCACACTTTTCTTAAATGTTTCAGCATGCATATTATTAACCAGAGTTCAATATTTGTGTCTAACAGCTTTTTAAACATAAAATGTGTATGCAATATAATACACAAACTGTAACACTTGCTGAGCCTTGACAAATATGTGCACAACTGTGTAACCAAATTCCCATCAAGATACAGAAGGTTACCATCACTCTAGCAAGATCCCTCACACCACTTTCGTCAGTCCTTACCCTGAGACAGCCATTGTTTTTTCTTCACCAAATATTAGCTTTGTCCTGTTTTAGAAGTTTGCATAAACAAAAATCATAGGACATGTTCTTTTTTTGTGAGGGGTAAGTTGTGTCTTAAAAGCTGACAAAGGACAAGGGAGGGAGCCCTTTTTGGGAGAGAGGAGAAGGAAAGTTTCATCGAATTGTACCGCTCGCCCACAGCCAATGTAGGCCACCTTGGTTAATTGCACAGACTAGACTCTGCTTTTCTGTGAAATCCTGACTTTGAATTCTGACTGCCTAGATACAAAGAATCAGTAGTCAGAATCTTTTGACTTCCTGTGATTTTTTTTTCTTCTTTTTCTGACCCACAGGAAACTTTTGCCCCTAGAGTCTTGGTACAACTCTTGGTACAACAATCTGAAATCAAATTGCTTTTGTGTGGCTCTCTTTAAGTTTGAATTGATGTAAGTATTGATAGTGTATCTCAGGCTTCCTTGGAGTCCCAAGCTCATCTCAGTTCAACCACCTACCAGTAACACTGTTCATTCATCACAGTCCTTCTTATGCTTTTATGCTTTTCCATGCAAAAGTACAACCAAATGCTTCTTGCCCTTAAGCAGTGTATGTAACATCCCAAAAGACAGGAATGTTACCACATGAGAAAATTCCTTAATTCACTAAAAGAACTTAGCAGTTATAGCTATCCAAAACAACCAATCAGATATTTTATTCTTTGGGAAACCAGGTGTCAATGAGTCAAAACACTACTTCCAAGAACTGTGTAAGAATTAAAATAAATATCCCCCCCAAAGTGGAATAAATGGCTACTTAACTACAATGTAAACACAGAGCAATGTTATCAGTAATAGTACAACAGATTTTAATTCAATTGTACAGATTTTAAGGTAAATTTGGAGCACAAAAATCACATAGATATAGTTGTTTAGGCATTTAAGTAATCTTTGTATTTATCCCTATTATCACTTGCAAAGGTACTACCTGTTCTAGCCCAGTCAAAATTTTACTGACCATCACAATATTCAACAGTCTTCAAAAGCATAGGCATGGTATCCAGGTAATTTTGGGGGAATTCTCCTTTTCATTGAGCAAACTATTCTAGGCCTCCAACCAGGTGGCAAGATTTCCTCCACTCACTGACTACTCACCTTTAATAGATGGCCCCCAGAAAAATTCACTCTATATTATGAAAACGAAAATGCCCACATCCGCAGGAATCACTGCCAGTATGACAACCACCAAGAAATTAAGATGTATTTCTGCTGTCACAAGCTATATGACCTTAGATATTCCATACATATCTTTGGGCCTATGGTTGGTTTCTCACTTTGAAAATGAAGAACAAAGTGGTTCTACTATAAATAAAACTGTCAATAATAATTTTTAAAAAAGATTATTTTATTAAAAAGGTACATAAAAACAGAAGTTATTTTTAATGTAATTTTAACATCCTTGTTTCATATAGGCCCTCTAGACAATACATTCACATCATTTTGTCTTACTTGTTGTGTTTGGATATTTAATGTGTACTAACCACAGGAGCATTTTCCAGAGCCCTTGTGATTGTAAGGGTTAGAGTGTTTTTACGTAAGTGTTTGTGTACTTATTAATTCAATTCTATGTTACTCGTTTCCCTACTATGTGCTTCATGTATTTTCTACAGAATTTAGTTCATCTATAGTAGGCAACTAGGAAATGAGAAATAAATGAGTGACTGAATAGAAAATATTCTATCTTAACTTTCAAGCAACTAGCACATAAGATGGAAGTTCTTCAGCCCCCTCCCCCATTCTCACTCCCTGACCACTGGTACCTTACAATCCTATTCTCCCTGGCCAGGTGCTGCCTACCCATGCAGCACCTTTGTGGGAATTTTCTCATTTATTACAGGCATAAGTATAAGGGGGCAGGTCATGGGGGATTGTATCCCACAGCCATCATTCAGAACTATGGCTCTAAGTAATTTGTCTTGTTTATACATCACTACATTTCTGGAGATAAAATTAAATATTGCCAGTTTATTTCAGTCTCCCTAAACCATTACCGATTAATAATTTGGCAATAATAAGTTATGCAAATAGTGGAAGTCATCAACTGGGACCTGTTCAGATGACATTCATAAAGTTGCTAATAAAAATGTATTTACATGGGTATATATTAAGTATAAATTTTCTGAAGACTGCAAAGCCCCACACAATGAATTCCATACCCTCATGTACTCACATAAAGTCATTGGATGGTTCTCTCAGCAATTATGTCATATATCCACCCTAGATTCCCCTCTTTTTTTTTCTTTTTTCTTTTTAACAACAAATTGAGTTGTTACTCCTATTGGATTTTGTTACAACAAAAGGATTATTATTGTTAAATAAATATTAGTTATTGAATAAGATTACATGTGCTTCATTTCTTAGTAAGTGCTTGTATATTTAAACTGGGAACTCAGCAAATCTTCTGGTAGAGTAATGTTACATAATATTAACTGTAAAATGAAGCATTATAATTATCCAGAATAAGCCATCAGGTAATTTTTTGTAATGTAAAGCTATGCCCCTCTACTAGTGAGAAAAAGCTCCTCTTTTAGAAACACAGGTTACAATAGATCAATGAGACCTGTATTGAATTTGCATTATGTTTTTAAGTCAAAACAGGACAATCAAAACCAACTCTATAGAAACAAGATTGTTTCATTTATTTGCTATAATAAATTCCAGAAAATTGCCATAAATATATAAATCACCCATCTCTGGATTAAACACAGTTATAGTGAAAATAGGCAAGATGAAAAATGAAATAGATATGAATTAAAACCCATTAGATATGATGCTTCTGTGTATTGTACAACCTAAACAAGCGTATGCTGCAGCCCAGTCCCTGACACATGACTCTTTCGTATCTCCAGAATTTTCATATCCAATCCCCTCTAATTGAAATATCACAGCAACTTTTATAATTCTGACCAACTTCTGTTCACTTATTTTCAGACAAGTCAAATTGAGCCTATCTAGTGGGATAGGTTTCTACTAGTGGAATAGAACTGTCTCCTCCTCCTTGATTGATACATTCTCTGTGTTCCCACAACACATGGTTCATTTTGCACTGCAAAACACTTATCAGGTTGTTTTATGATATAATCAGTAGTGTGCTAGTAAACAAGCTCCCTAGGGGGATGGGAAGCCCAGATTTGTAGCATTTGTCAATTTCCATGGTATAAACACATCCACCATAACTGATTTAAAGCTATCAATGGCTTAACAACTGGCTGGCAAAAAAATCCCAAATGCTTAACAGTTGGTTCTCATGAGCCTTTATGTCAGTTCCAGTACACCAATGGATATCATAATTTTACATATCAGTCTCCTCTACTAGACTGTTAATTTCTCAAAGGTGGGAATCCCGTATCATGTATCTCTGTATCTCTAAAAGCTAACACAGTGCTTGGTATAAGATAAGTGTTTAAGAAATATTTTGAGATATTAGCTTCTAACTGTTTTCTATCCAGAGTTCTCATTTTCTGTTCCACAGTTCAAGCAATTTACTTTGAGTTCATTGATTTAGAGAATATGTCACAGGATAAAAAGAAAGCAAACTGTGATTATCTGGCCTTTATAAACCAACAGCCTGAACCCCAGAGAAGGGAAAGGATTTAAGGTATAGATAGAATGCTAAGACATTATATCTGATTAAATTTTATAAGCATTTCTTGTCTTCTCCAGTTATTGAGTACAGTTATTAATTTTATTGTCCAAATCTTCTGTATCCTCAACATGTTTTTCCATTTGGTCTATCTATCAATTATTGGTAGAAGTGTCTTGAAGTCTTCCTCATAAACAATGAATGCCAAGTTCTCTTGAAGGCTTTATCAATTTTAAAAAACTGCTTTTAACCATCATTCTCAGCAAACTATTGCAAGGACAAAAAACCAAACACCGCATGTTCTCACTCATAGGTGGGAATTGAACAATGAGAACACTTGGACACAGGAAGGGGAACATCACACACCGGGGCCTGTTGTGGGGCTGGGGGAGAAGGGAAGGATAGCATTAGGAGATATACCTAATGTAAATGATGAGTTAATTGGTGCAGCACACCAACATGGCATATGTATACATATGTAACAAACCTGCAGGTTGTGCACATGTACCCTAGAACTTAAAGTATAATAATAAAAAAAAGAATATTCAGGATCAACAACAACAACAAAAAATAAAAAACAGCTTTTCAATTATATAATGTACATACAGAAATTACACATAGTATTTACATAAAATCATAGTATTCTGTCTGATGAATTATCACAAATCAAATACAGCCAGGTTAGGAACCCCAGAGGTTCCTTTATGCTGCGACCAATCACAAACTCCTTCTTTCCCAAAGATAACCACTATGCAGATTTCTAACATCAGTTAGTTCTGCTCAACTTTAAGATTCATATAAATTGAATCACACATTATATATTATTTTACACATTTGGTTTCTTTCAATCAACATTATGTTTGTGAGATTTATTATTGCTGTTGCATTTTACTATAATGTATTCATTCTATCATTAATGAGCACTTAGATTGTTTCCAGTTTAGGGCTGTTAAGAAACATTTTGTATTTTGGAATATATTTCTAAACATTACCCTTGAATATACATATATAGAGAGATAGATAGATAATTCTGCCCAACTGTAGGCTAATGTAAGTGTTTAAGCACATTTAAGGTGGACTGGGCTAAGCTCTCATGTTCACTAGGTTAGGTATATTAAATGCATTTAGAACTTATGGTATTTTCAACTTACCATAGGTTTGTCAGGATGTAACCCTATCACAAGTCAAGGAGCATCTGTACCAAAGGTAATTTTCATAGTTTATACCTTTGAGAAGCTTAAAGTTTAATGGAAAAGGCAAATGCAATTAGATAACTAAAATACAATAGTCAAAATATGTGCAAGGCATTACAAGAGCTTAAGAGAGGAGAAAATAGAAAATCTTATACTAGAGTAGAAATGGCAGTGAAGGTCAGGAAAGATACTTCAAAGGGCCTAATGCCTGAGTTGAGTCTTTTTCATCCCAACATTTTATTATGACAAATCTTAAACATACAGTTGTGTTGAAATAATTTTAGACATCCCACCTCAAGAACCTAGAACATTATATCTATCTAACATTATATCTAGAACATTCCAATGCTTTGAAAAAGAAAAGCATTGAAAAAAAGAAAAGCATTGGAAACCCAAAGTAATCAAAAAAGATGGCAATAGCAAAGATAAGAACAGAAATAAATGAAATTTAAAGAGAAAGATAAGTCAAACAAGAACTGAAACAAAGAACTGGTTACAAACCACTGCTCAGTGAAATAAAAGAGGACACAAACAAATGGAAGAACATACCATGCTCATGGATAAGAAGAATCAATATCGTGAAAATGGCCATACTGCCCAAGGTAATTGATAGATTCAATGCCATCCCCATCAAGCTACCAATGAGTTTCTTCACAGAATTGGAAAAAACTACTTTAAAGTTCATATGGAACCAAAAAAGAGCCCGCATCTCCAAGACAATCCTAAGTCAAAAGAACAAAGCTGGAGGCATCACGCTACCTGACTTCAAACTATACTACAAGGCTACAGTAACCAAAACAGCATGGTACTGGTACCAAAACAGAGATATAGACCAATGGAACAGAACAGAGTCCTCAGAAATAATACCACACATCTACAGCCATCTGATCTTTGACAAACCTGAGAGAAACAAGAAATGGGGAAAGGATTCCCTATTTAATAAATGGTGCTGGGAAAATTGGCTAGCCATAAGTAGAAAGCTGAAACTGGATCCCTTCCTTACTCCTTATACGAAAATTAATTCAAGATGGATTAGAGACTTAAATGTTAGACCTAATACCATAAAAATCCTAGAGGAAAACCTAGGTAGTACCATTCAGGACATAGGCATGGGCAAAGACTTCATGTCTAAAACACCAAAAGCAACGGCAGCAAAAGCCAAAATTGACAAATGGGATCTCATTAAACTAAAGAGCTTCTGCACAGCAAAAGAAACTACCATCAGAGTGAACAGACAACCTACAGAATGGGAGAAAATTTTTGCAATCTACTCATCTGACAAAGGGCTAATATCCAGAACCTACAAAGAACTCAAACAAATTTACAAGAAAAAAACAAACAACCCCATCAAAAAGTGGGCAAAGGATATGAACAGACATTTCTCAAAAGAAGACATTCATACAGCCAACAGACACATGAAAAAATGCTCATCATCACTGGCCATCAGAGAAATGCAAATCAAAACCACAATGAGATACCATCTCACACCAGTTAGAATGGCGATCATTAAAAAGTCAGGAAACAACAGGTGCTGGAGAGGATGTGGAGAAATAGGAACACTTTTACACTGTTGGTGGGATTGTAAACTAGTTCAACCATTATGGAAAACAGTATGGCGATTCCTCAAGGATCTAGAACTAGATGTACCATATGACCCAGCCATCCCATTACTGGGTATATACCCAAAGGATTATAAATTATGCTGCTATAAAGACACATGCACACGTATGTTTATTGCAGCACTATTCACAATAGCAAAGACTTGGAATCAACCCAAATGTCCATCAGTGACAGACTGGATTAAGAAAATGTGGCACATATACATATACACCATGGAATACTATGCAGCCATCAAAAAGGATGAGTTTGTGTCCTTCGTAGGGACATGGATGCAGCTGGAAACCATCATTCTTAGCAAACTATCACAAGAACAGAAAACCAAACACCGCATGTTCTCACTCATAGGTGGGAACTGAACAGTGAGATCACTTGGACTCAGGAAGGGGAACATCACACACCGGGGCCTATCATGGGGAGGGGGGAGGGAGGAGGGGGGAGGGATTGCATTGGGAGTTATACCTGATGTAAATGACGAGTTGATGGGTGCAGCACACCAGCATGGCACAAGTATACATATGTAACAAACCTGCACATTATGCACATGTACCCTACAACTTAAAGTATAATAATAATAAATAAATTTAAAAAAAAAAAGAAAATATCAGTGAAAATTACAAACCTCTAAAAAGACTGAAGAAATAAAAAAAGAAAAGATACAAATTATCAATATCAGGAATGAAACAGGGGATCTCACTACAGCTCCCCCAGACACTGGGAGGATAATAAGGAATTACTGTGACCAACTCTACACACATCAATTTGACACCTTGGTGAAGTGGATTACTTGTTTGAAAACCACAAACAGATTATTTGATAGATAATATGAAGTAGATAATTTGCATAGCTCTATTGTTAACAGAAAAATCAAACTCTGTATAATATTTTAAGAGGTTTATTCTGAGCCAATGTGAGTAACCACGGCCTGGGAAAAACACAAACCCAAGAAGCCTTGAGTAAGTGGCCCTAAGACAGGTGGATTACATTTGGTTTTCTATATTTTAGACATGCAGGAGTTACAGACAAAGACATAGGTTAGTACATGGAAAGTATACATCAGTTTGGCCCAAACAGGTGGGATATTTTGAAGCAGGGGTTTACAAATCATAGGTGGATTCAGAGATTCTTTAATTTGCAGTTAGTTAAAGAGTAAGGCTCTGTCTGAAACTTGGAGATATCCAAAAGGAGTATGTAAGTTAAGATACTATGCCATCTCAGAGTCAGCCACAGTAAAATGACTTATTTAGCAAAACTGATGGTCTGGCCTGCAGGCCTGACTTAATCCTTGCCTAACATGGCCTTAGGTCCTCTTTGTAATTTGGTATCTTATTGTCACAAATAATCTGTTTTGTCTTATGATCTCTATTTTAACATTAATTCTGCTCAGCTGTATCTATATTCCAAAAGGGTGGGGGTAAAATGAGGCATGTCTAACCCCCCTTCCCATCATAACTGGGAACTCAGGTTTTAAGGTTTCTCTGAGGTCCCCATGGCTAAAAGGGGGTCCGTTCAGTCATTGGTGGCTTAAGATTTTATTTTTAGTTTACACTATTAATGAAATGGAATTTATAATTTTGAAACTACCAAAAAAGAAATCTTCATTCCCATATGATTTCACTGGAGAATTCTGCCAAACTCTTGAATTAGAGAGGAATTAACACCAATTCTACACAAGATTCTTCCAGAAAATATGAAAAAATGGGACTATTCCCAATTTATTTTATGAAACTAGTTGTGATGATTGATTTTATATGTCAACTTGACTGGGTTAAGGGATGCTCAGATTGCTGGCAAAACTTTATTTCTGAGTGTGTCTGTGATTGTAGGTACAGATTAGCATTTAAACCCATACACTAAGTAAAAAGATCTGTCCTCACCAATTTGGGTGAGTATGATACAATCCATTGAGGACAAAAAGTTGAAGGAAGGGCAGTTTTGTTGTTGTTTTTTTCCTATCTTTGAGCTGGGACATTCATCTCCTTCGGCCATTGGACATTGCAGCTCCTGGTTCTTGGTCCTCAGATGCCAGGACTAACACCAGCATTTCCTCCTCACATATATGGTTCTCAGTCCGTTAGCCTCAGACTGGAAGTTGCACCATCGGCTTTCATGGTTTTCAGGCCTTTGGATTCAAACTGAATTACACCACTGGCTTTCCTTGTTCTCCAGCTTGGAGATGGCATATTGTGGGACTTCTTGGCCTTCATAATTATGTGAGCCAATTCCCATCATAAATATCCTCACATATATTCCCAATTTATTTTATGAAACTATATGTATGTATATGTATATATTTGTATGTACACACATATGTGTATGTGTACATTTATATATATATAAATATATATATAAATGATATATATAAATATATATATAATTATATATAAATATAATTTATATATATATAATTTATTTATATATATATTTATATATATATAAATATATATAAATGTACATATACATGTGTGTATATGCAAATATATACATTTACATACATATATATTTATGTGTGTGTGTGTGTGTGTATATATAAAAGAGAAAGAAATCTCCTAAATATAAATCTCCTAAAATGCATATATATAGAGAGAACCTATTGGTTCTTTTTTAAATTTTTAATTTTAATTTTGTGTGTATATGTATGGGGTACATGAGGTGTTTTGATATAGGCAAGCAATATGTAGTAATCGCATCATGTAAAATGGGGTATTCATCCCTTCAAGCATTTATTCTTTGTGTTACAAGCAATCCTACTATACTCTTTTAGTTATTTTTAAATGTACAATTAAATTAGTATTTACTATAGTCACCCTGTTGTGCTATCAAATATCAGATCTTAATCTTTCCATTAACTATCCCCACCTGTCACTTGACCCCCACTACCCTTACAAGCACCTACTAACCATTCCTCTACTCTCTATCTCCATGAATTCAATTGTTTTGATTTTTTTTTTTTTAAGAATGAGATACTATTGGTTCTGATTCTCTGGAGAACCCAGACTAATACACTAGTATTACCATGATGTCAAAACAAGAGAAATACAGTAGACCAAGGCCCCTCATAAATATAGCCACAAAAATTTTTACCATAATATTAGCAAATAGAATCCAGCAGTATATAAAAAACTATACACAATATATACATACTAGGTGGGCATAAAAGTACATATATATATACTAAGATTTATCTCATTGTGGTTTTAATATGTATTTTTCTAAAGACTAAGGTTCAAGAAGACTCTCATATAGTTATATGTGTCTTTTTTGTGAAATATCTGTTCAGATCTTTTCCCTTTTATTGTACTGTCACTTGCTTATTGATCTGTAGGAGTTTCTTGTATATGCTGGACACAAACTCTTTACCACTTACAAGTGTTGCAAGTATTTCTCCCTTTGCGACCTGTCATATCCCTCTTAATTGTATCTTTTGTAGACCAGAAGTGCTTGATTTTATTGTTGTATACTTTATTCATCATTTTTTATGGTTAGTGTTTTTTGTGCTCTATTTAAGAATCGTTCCCTATTATGAAACTATGCTCTTTTAGTGTCCTCTAGAAATTTTATTACTTTACTTTTCATATTCAATTTGTAATCCCTTGATCTTTTGCAAGGTTTAAAGTAGAAATTATTTCATTATTTTTCCCAAATAAATATCTAATTGATGCAGTACAATTTATCGAATAGACCACCATATTCCTACTGCTTTGCACGGCTTTTATTTTTGTCATTATATGTGTGGCTCTGTTTCAGGATTCTCTACTCTGTTCCAGTAGTCTATTAGACTGTCCTTAGGTTAACATCACAAAGTCCGCTAATTATTTTTTCTTTTTCTCAAAAATGGTCTTGTTATCCCTACTTCTTTGCATTACCATGTGAATTTTAGGATTACCTTGCCAACTTCTACAAAGAACAAAATAAGATGTCACTTGGATTGGAGTTGCACTTAATCTACAGAACAATTTTCAATACAATCAATGAACATGGTCTATCTCAATTTTTCTAACAGTACAATGTTATGGGTCTACAAGTATTTTATGTTATTAAGTTTATTCCTCAGTATTTGATTTTTTATGTTGTTACAAATGCATTATTAGTCACTGAAATTTTCAGTGTCATTTTCATCATAAGTACATTTTTGGTGGATACAACTACTTTAGATGAAGAAAATAAAGCATGTGGCAGTTAATTAACTTGTACAAGATTACACTTCTAATATGGTAGACTGAGGATTTAAATCCAAGCAATTTGGAGCTTACATTGTTAACCACCACTTTATAAGATCTCATCATTTATTAATGATTTCAGAAATACCAGTTGACTGTGATGAGACTGGTCATAGAGTTCTATAAAATGCCCTGTAACTCTGGGCACAGAAAAGGAAGAAAGGTCAGTGTAGCCTTATCAATTTGCTGACATCACTAAATTGTCAGATTCCCAAGAAAATAAAAATGCAAAGTTTAAAGATGATTTTTAAAGCCTTATATTCAATGCTGAATTGAAAAAAAGAAAAAAAAAAAAGTATGGAGCGCAAGTTGGGTGATTCCAGGGATACTGGCTCAGGCTCTTGCAATATCATGAGCTCTCAGCACACCTGTAAGTCCTGACTGGCATTTTTCTAGCTTTGTGGGAAGCCTGATGGACCAGACTCCCAAACCTGGCCCAAGGAAAAGCAATAGTTGTGCTCCCTCAAAAGGGCAAACACTAAAGTTGCTTCCCATGTGGTAGCCTGTGGGCACCAACGGAGACACTAAGACTAAGGGGAGAATTCCTCATGAGAACTCTGCTCAGCATGACATGACAGCATCATATTTCTGAGATTTAGAAAAGTGTAATTACTCTTCTTTTTGCCCTGATTATGGAGCAGATGGACTTTTTTAAGGGTGAACATTCTCCTTTCAAAGACCGCAGGGCTAATCTTTTCATGTATGAGGATATAGTAGTCAGGGAGGTGTCAGTTGCTGCAACTTTTGATCTGCTGATACAGGTGGCTGTGGGAGTCTCAAGAAACGAGACCAGGAGCAGAGAGTGGAGTCCCACTGCCCCCCAAGAGCCAGGCTCAGTCGCATCTGTTTTCTGGCACCAGGTGTCTGAACTCTATGAAGAAGACAAAGCTACAGGTGGAGTCAGGTTGGATAACTGCCTATTGCTCCTCACCTCCAATTCCTTGCCTCAACTACCCACCAATTATGTGAGGCCTGCTGAGGGTTTATTCCAAACAAGGAACATTCCACTTGAACCTATAGCTGAGCTTCCTATGAAGCCGGACTGTGACCCTCCTGAGGGAACACATAGTGACCCACAGACAAAGGAGGTGAAATGTCTCTCCTATAATGAGGCTCCTCTATTCCACATGTGGGGAAAGATCACCACACAGCCAGCCACTGCTATTAAAGAGTTACAGTCCTCAAAAATCTGTTTGAGGACAGAAACATATGTCTCACACTCTTGAGATGGGGTGGAGGATATCTAGATGAAAAGTAAAATTTATTAACAGAAAAACAATTTTTTAAGAATGTGTCAAGATAATATTTTTTCTGCTATTATGGTATATTTCCTGTCCCAGTTTTTCCTTCTTTCCATTCCCCCTATTAAGACAAATAAAAGATAGTCTTTATAGTCTCAGAGAAGGGATGTAAGATTTAAAAAAATAAATTAAATATCTAGGACAGAAACATGAGGGAGAAAAATGCCTGGAAACTTGACAAAGTGTCCTTGAATCAGAGGGATGGGAGGAGAAAATGGTGTTGCTTTGAATAACTTTCTGAGAATACGGCTGAAGACAAATAGGATCTTGAGCAGTGTCCCAAAGGGAATCCCAGGTTCTAAGAGTAGCAGAGAAGATGAAACGTTTGCCTAGACCTTAAAGGCCTTGCTGACTAAATCAATTAACATCCTAGCAGTATCCTATATGTCCCTCTCCCCATTACCATATCACCTTATTGCCACAGCATCTCTCAAAGACATAACACAACCCTGGAGAGGATTAATGAGACTGATGCTAGGATTTCTAAACACAGTGTGACAGAACATGGGGAGAAAGAGAAGTTTCATTTCTTGGACTTCTTGGAAAAGAAGTTTATGGTGTGAAGTGTATAACTGGTATATTTTATTCTATCATCCCTAATATGGCTAAATGCACTATTTCCCAAAACGTTTTTAGGGTGAAAATGGGGATTCCTCAGTTAAACAGTTCTGTAAAATGCTGGGCAAACTGTTGAGTTATTATTTCCATTGTTCATGAAGCAAGGAGTTGTTAGTTGATCAGTGCTAGAATTGGCCTGGGAGCCACAGCAGAGAAACAAAGATACCAAAAGTCCATGCTCTGAGTTCAGGAAAAGCTGGTTTGGGGGGCCAACCACCATTGTGAAAGGCATCTTGAGAGGTGGCATTCAGCAGAACCAGGTGAAATGGTCCAGGACTTCCCCTTCTCCAAGTCACCTGTTCCCATGGAAGAGTGAAACTCAAGAGTTGGCCTCAGTGGGTAGATGACATTGGGGTTTTAGCCTTGCAAGGGACTGTGACAACATAACACAGAGAAGCACATGCTTCAGAGGAAAACAATGTGATATTGCCAGCTACCAGTCAGCAAAAACTTATACCTGAGTTTCCGATGGGCCATCAAAGCTAGGAGCTGCTGGGAGTGAATCCCTTAATAAAGCCACCACTTCTTTTACAACAAGATGAGGAGAATAACCTGAGCAGAAATTATAGTCACTCGCCAAGACAGTCTGTTAAACAGACATTGGTATTTTCCTTTTCTCTTCTGCCCCGTCGGCAGAGGAAAAAAACATTATGATGAGGAAGAAAAGTAGAATGTACGTAAAGACAGACTATGTCTTGTCTCTCTGTCTCTCTTTTTATGTTAATGATCAAGGACATTTTGGAGTTGCCATGTTAAAGCTAAATATGTTTCATTACAGCACTGCTTCTTGGAGCATTTAAAAATAAGAAATGAGAAAGAGACCATTTTTCACAATGTATCCCAAACTCATTTAAGTCACACAATACTTTTTTTAAAGAACATGGTATAAAGGGCTAGTGTACTGCTGAATACCTTTTGAGAAATGTTAGACTACTTGTCTATACTCAGTCAGCAGCAGGGTAGGGGTTCACAGAACACAAAGGAAATATCCAAATTTATTCCAACCCAGTGGTTAAATAACATCCATATTTCTTTAAAAAAATATAATTAGGCAAGTGTTCTTCTCTTTAAAGATGAAATGGTAGTAAATATCAAAAGGTTGAAAATCCTTTCATCTATGTAGAGGCTACAAATGTTCGAGGCTTCAGCAGGTTATCAAGTGTTTAAATGACCCTGTTTTCCAGAACAAAACATTCTGGAGAAATTATTTCTCTCTGAGCCTTTGGCTGCTGTAGAACAAGATAAACAAGTTTTATTGAAGGAGAAAAAAGGTAACTTGCATTTCAGGAAGTAAACATGTTATTCAAAAAAGTAAGCAAATTTATCTTCAAAAATGTCTATCTAATTGTATTCTGAACTCCAACATTACCAATGCATTCACATTTCTACTTGCTTCTCTTGGCTTCTCCACCCTTTCCTTGAAACACATGCATTTTTAAAGATTAAAATTTTTGTACCTACTTATCCCCCAACACACATACACACTACACACACACCCCTGTTTATATCTTTCTCTAAAAATACAAGGTCATTTCTTACCATTAAATATTTCTCTAATACATATCAGTTATGTTTGGTTTTGTTCTAGCTTTGGCAAACATAAAATTAAAAGTGACTATTAATGATTGAATTCCATAAAGGGGAGACCTAATCAATGTAAAGCTCTCTTTATTTTGTCTTTGTTTAACTTATATACACCAGAGTTAAGACACTTGATGTACAACCTTGTTTGAAAAACCTAAAATCAAACTACAACAGTGAATTTGTTCTCATTTTGAATTTTGGCCATTAAATGAAAATTAAATGACATACATAAATCACACTTTTCAATTACTTGCATTGTTTCTTTGTCCCCACAAAATGCACACAACTCATCTCAAAAAAAAAAAAAGAGTTATTGTTGGAAGGACAAGTACGTTTGTACCTAAAGTCAAATTGGTTTTTATCGGTGAGTGACATATAACTCTGAAAATTGTCAGTATAATTTTAGTAGGTGGGATTAAGAATCTCAACAGTTGCCAAGAATAATAAATCATACCACATTTTGAATGTGTTCATGTCTCATTTTCAGCCAAAAACATTAGAGGTGCAATGCAATGTATGAGATAATTAAACATTATCTTGGGACAACCTTCAACTCTTCTTTCTAGAACCTCTGTCCCTCCACGTAGTCTCAGCATCTAAGCCATCTTTCTAAACTGAGTTGTATTCAACACACAGGAAACGGCAATATTTCAGACATAGGGACTGCTTTCCCACTATTTCTTCATCATACCACCAATATACACAAGGCAGGATCCAGTGATGTCAATAAAGATGGAAATGTACTTCACAGTTTGTTTATCACTTGTTGTTTCTTATGCTTTTAAAAATTTGCTCCATAATTTTTATAATTTGCTATAGTAACAATTCAACTTATTTTGATAGTCAAAAAATAAAACACCATTGGAAAGAAAAGCACTAAAAAAATTATTATCCAAACTGGCTTCTTATCCCCACAATGATGGATTTTTATGACATTTTTAAAGCAGTAACGGAAAAAGCAAAACAGCAGGTAGCCAGCTGGCATATTGAACAAGTTCAATAATATTAGGTTGAACATATGAAATATGTTCATATGAATATGTATGAAATAACAAAGCACGTAAATTTTTTTTTTTTTTTTGAGACGGAGGGTCATTCTGTCGCCACGTTGGAGTGCAGTGGCCACGATCTCAACTCACTGCAATCTCCGCCTTCCGGGTTCGAGTGATTCCCCTGCCTTAGCCTCCAGAGTAGCTGGGACTACAGGTGCGCACCACCACGCCCAGCTAATTTTTGTATTTTTAGTAGAGGCGGGGTTTCACCATGTTGGCCAGGATGGTCTCGATCTCTTGACCTCATGATCTGCCCACCTTGGCCTCCCAAAGTGCTGGGATTACAGGCATAAGCCACCACGCCCAGCCACAAAGCACATAAGTCTTATCTACACTGACTTGCTGATGCCCCTTCAGACCCCAAAGGTAAAGATGCCCTGTGTAAACCAAGGAGTTCCTCTAATGGCTGCGCTATTTGATGCTGATATGGTAGCTACTACTTACAGAAGTGTCTTCTATGTACAAGGAATTTTATATTATCTATCTTATTTAATCAAAACAAATAAAATATTGGTATATCCATTTTGCAAATAAAGACATGAAAGCTCAACGAAGTTAGGTAACTTGCCAAATTCACACACTGAGGAGGTCGTGATGCTCTTCTTTGAACTTAGTTTTGTCTAACACTCAAAAGTGGGCACATGACATCCACTCCTACTTATCATGTAAGTTAAATTTTGCTGAAAAACCGTCTGTTTTACTATGTTTTCAAGGTGTCAACTTGAAATTAAAAATAACTACTTCCTCGTTCACTGCTATTAATGTTATGAGGAAAAACAAACAGAAAAACTGTAGTTGAAATACATGAGTCCGGCCGGGCCCGGTGGCTCAAGCCTGTAATCCCAGCACTTTGGGAGGCCGAGGCGGGCGGATCACGAGGTCGGGAGATCGAGACCATCCTGGTTAACACGGTGAAACCCCGTCTCTACTAAAAAATACAAAAAACTAGCCGGGCGAGGTGGCGGGCGCCTGTAGTCCCAGCTACTCGGGAGGCTGAGGCAGGAGAATGGCGTGAACCCGGGAGGCGGAGCTTGCAGTGAGCTGAGATCCGGCCACTGCACTCCAGCCTGGGTGACAGAGCGAGACTCCATCTCAAAAAAAAAAAAAAAGAAAAAAAGAAATACATGAGTCCAAGATGAGACTACTAATTGCAAAACTTTGCTAACTAAAAAGTAATATAAAGTAGAGAACAGTTTAAATTTCTTCTTCACTGTCTGGTTTCCTCTAACCCTGGTTAGATTGTCACTTAAAGTTCTTCAAATGGCAGGTAATGGAAACCAGCCTAAATAACCTTCATTTTTTAAAAAGTACTTTTTGTACAGGCTCTGACAAATCTAACAGAGCTTAATGGTTTTTTAAAAATGAAAACTTTCTAGGTGTCAAGCGGAGCCTGGTGAGTGTACCTTTGAGGCTTGCCCTTTTCTTTAGATCCGGTTCTTTACAAGAGCAGCCAGGAGTGCTTCTGCGCATCCTGCAGACTGGCCCAAGTGTGATTTGTCAAAGAAGGTACATATTACACTCCCTAGAAGAGTATCTAAGAAAGGAAATACAGGGAGCTTCAGTATACATTTCAGTCAAATAGGCATACACTTTATTAACTCATCAATTTACCAAAGTAATCTCACTAAAATATTACAGCACATAGTTTAAGGAAGCATATGTTCAAAATCTCCACTATCACGCAATACTTTATAATTTTCTTAGAGTTAATGTAGGACATTTATGTTTCCACTTAAATGACAATGAAATGATTTAATTTGAATCTTTGCCATCCCTGTGTTGCCTATGTTATTTAATATCACCATTCTCCATATTTTATCAATTCTACAGTGCACTTTTTCCCCCTCATTTTCACATCTCTGGAATCAGGATGTGACTTAAATTGATGACATCTTGCAATTGTTGTTGGCTTAGGACACAGTTGTAATATAGTTTTCATTGCTAGTACAAGCATGAATGTCGTACTTATTCCAGTTGATATGGCTGAACAATGGTAATTCCTTGATGTTTTAGTCAAGAAAAATTCTAAGAATTGCTTGAAGTCATATAACTCCTAGACATTGTCTAAAAGCTTTCTTTTGACACCTTCTCATAAGTCAACAAAGTGCCAACATCAAAGCTTACAATTTCAAAGAAAATCTCAGAAACAATAGTGGAGAACTCTTGTTGGCACTGAGGACAATAGTATATGGAAAAATATGGATTTTGACAATTCTGTGTAAAAGACTTGTAAGAATTAGATTCTGAATGTAAAAGTGTTTTAGAAATATTTTAACTAATTTATTTTGCTTACATTTTCCTTTCCACGAGAGTGAAATATGACTTCTAAAACCTCTGTCTAAATAAATCTAAAATAGCTCTTTCAGGTGGTTCAACATAAAAATTCTAAGCAATAAAGTATTATGTCAGAGTTTAATCTTAGTGATACACAAAATAATGGTGCATTTTACAATCAGGGGTGTCTTCAATCGGTACTAACCTAAGCTAAAATGATCGGAGGCTTCTGCAACATCTTCACTCTCTGTGCCCAACTAAATACAGGACCCTATCAGTGTTGCTTCTGGAATACAGTTTTACTCTGATAATTCTTCTCCATTCCCATTGCTTTTCCTCTAATGATAGTCCTCATAATTTCTTCCCAGATTATTACAATAGTCTTTTGTAGATCTCTTGGCCTCTGTTCTCTTCTCAGAGCAATACATTCTTCCCAATAACTGAGTGATTTCCATGACGTGCAGTTATATTCAGGTCACTATTCAGTTGCAAGCCCTCAATAGCTCCCCATTTCTTAAGGCATAGCTGGTAAACGAATTGTAAACATGTCTTCTCCCCACATGCCCATGGTTTTTTCTCCTTTCATTTATATGTTCAATGAAGGCGGGGTCTACTTTGCCATTCCAAGTCGTTTTCATAGTACTGGCTCATAACATATTCTCACTAAATTTTTGATGAGTGAATAAATGAGCCCGATATGCTTCACAATCCATCTAAACACTAAACTCCAGACAGCAACTACCTGTCTACCTGTCTCTAATAGTTGTCATTCAAGGTTGACTATTCCAAACCCACAGGATGAAGTCGTAAACTCTTTAAAACAGTAATCGAGAGTATTCAGTCTTCCCTCTATGTTCTTTCATAATCTCATCTCTTGTCCCTCTCTGTCATGCATGCTTTTGCTCCAACCGCATCAGACCACTTGACATTTCCTGAATAATCCTGCCAAAAGTTATCACTTCTTCTGTGCTCCCCTTATACTGCTAACTTAGCATTGCTACACTGAGTTAATTGTAGATGTGTCTGTTTGCCCTCTAGGAAAAGACATTATGCCATAATCATTTTTTATGTCCCAAATACATAGCATCATTTCCATCAGAAAATGTGCTGAAGTTAAATGTTTATGGATGTCTGTATCTGCTTCCCAGGGCTGCCATAACAAATTACCACAAACTTGGCAGCTTAACACTACAGAAATGTATTCTCTCACAGTTCTGGAGGCCAGAGGTCTGAAATCAAGGTGTCAGCAGGACTGCACTCCCTGTGAAAGGTTAGGAAAGAATCCCTTCTCATCTTTTCCAGCTTCTACAGGCTGTAGGTTTTTCTTGGTCTTTGTCTTCACATAGCTTTTCCTCTTCTCTGTGTGCCTCTCGTCTGTGTGTCTCTGATAAGGACACTTGCCATTGGATTTAGGGCCCATCCGGATAATCCAGGATAATCTTATTTCAAGTAGCTTAGCTTAACCACATGTATAAACAGCCCTTTACCAAATAAGGTCTTGTTCACAGATCCTAGGAAGGGAACACATCTTTTTTGGGGAGCCACCAGTCAATGCACTAAATCACTTTCTAGCACACATATTTTCCTCACAAATAATTCTAAGGCTGTAAAAGCAATAAAATGTAAAAGTAGATCTCAAAGGGACCACACACACACACACACACACACACACACAGACACACACTTCACACATTTTGAATAATGTGAATACGTACTCACTGTTGCTTAAATCTCAGGCTAATGTTGCCATTTTACATTAATGCATTTTTTACTAATGTTAGAATGGCAGCCTTTCCATGGCATGTCATTAAAATGCAAATAAGTGATTCTATTACAGAATATAAACTATGATCTCATCTCTCCACATTCAAAGTGAATAGGTATCACATTCATTCACTTTCCAAAGACAAGTCAAATATATATACATATGTATATGTATATGTGTATATATATATATGCCTTAGTGAGGAAAAGGCTAGTAATATATACATATTCTTCATCTTTCAGTGAAGCTTCTAGGCACCTATACAGTCTAGAGCTTGTTGTGATGCCCCTTCTAAAATGAGACACACATTGTAATGCTCACCACAAAGGAAGAGGCACAATTTTGTGGATCTCTGGATATTGGAAGTCACATATATTAAGTTTGAACATATTGCTGTAACTTATTTGTTGGTAATCCATAAGGCAGTTTTGAGTGATGTCAAGAGCATTTCCTAACAGGTGCAGCTGCAGTGTAAACTGCCTTGCCACCCAGGCATTAGGAGCCAGAAGACCCATCTGTATTCAGAGAGTCTGTGGCAGGAAGAGAGGATCTATGGAATACCTGGCAACCCCTGATAGGAAAGC
The DNA here is from genome assembly GCF_037993035.2 of Macaca fascicularis. Taxonomy (NCBI): domain Eukaryota; kingdom Metazoa; phylum Chordata; class Mammalia; order Primates; family Cercopithecidae; genus Macaca; species Macaca fascicularis. The sequence continues at coordinate 97,807,324 of NC_088381.1, read as the reverse complement.
CCTTAGGGTTTTTTAGTAAGATCATATCCTCTTGATTTAACCATTTTCCATTTGCAAATCAGCTCCTAGCTTGCTTCAGCAGAGATTTAAGACTTCACCAATGGACTTCCAGTGACTATGCAATTTGAACCACCTACATTATGATCTACAATTACTAAATTGTATAGTACAGTGATGCTCCAATATTAAATGAAAAATGTAATGTAAGATTGAGCTTTAGCATATCTGAGGCTCTACTAAATTGAATGAATGTGTGGCTCAGTATCCCATGGATTCTGCTCCTAGTGCTTTGCCCACTTTTTGCTTAACTTGCAATCAGGGCTCAGTATAGCAGGCTGACATGTTCCAGAAAGTAGATAACCAGTGATTATAGCTCTACTTAGAGGTGACCCTGAAAGACAGAATTAAGGAAAGTCCTCCAAAGGAACAGAACACCTAGTTGTCTAGTTGGTAGGGAAAGAGAGATGGCTGCAGGTACAGATTTATGTTGCTTTATAAGAGCAGCCAATAAGGTTATTAGTTGGTCAGGGACATGGAAAGAACAACATTGAAAAAATAGTAACAAGGAGGAAATAGGGAGGGACATGTGGATGAACTTCTTGGAACAGATATATTCCATGCAATTGTCACCAGAGGGCATTCACTGTGGAGAAAGATTTTAATCAATAAGTAAAAACGCCTGACCCATGGATATTAGTCAATTTTTAATTCCAGCTACTCTTAATGCTTGTTGAATGGGCCTATGAACAAAGGTCCCACAGGGTGAGCACAGGGCCTTGCATGAACTCAACAATATGGATTTTCCTTCACTAAGGCTAAACACTGACTGCCCCATTCCTAGCCCCACACACAGTCTCTTAATTCACTCCTGAACTTCACATCCTCCCTGAGAGATAGGCCTACCATGGCAGATAAAAAAAGTTGATGCAACAGAAAGACTAGTGCTCAGAAGACAGCTTCTAACCACTCTACATGTGTGTGCAGCATCTTCTCCCTCTCCCCATTATTTCCTTTAAGTGATATAGTGTATAGATTATGGCTATCTGGGATTGGTTTTCTACTTATTTCATAATTTACATAGAAGATAATAATTCATGTCTTTTTAGAAGTGAGGCATTTTAAAGGAAGCTAAAAATCTCTGCTAAGCTGTCATTTAAAAAAATTTATTTGACTTGCTGCTATATATACTTGAAAAATAAAGTTGCAGAATACAAATCTCTACTGATTTAGACATTGAAGGTGCTTCAAATGACCCTCTTAGCTTTCCAAAGTCCATGCTCTGACCCTATCTTCATGAGAATTTGAATGCCTTTATTAAGCAAATTTAGAAAAGCTTAGATTTGGATACACCATCTTAGAAGTTATCTAGCTGATTGGTTTTTTACAAATAGGAAATTGGTTATTTACAAATAGGAAATTTGAATCTTAATCAGATACTCTAACTGATGAAGGTCATATGGACTTCAAAATTGGGGCTGAGACCCACTCTTCTGATTCCAGACTACCCAGGATAATTTAGATGGGAATGTTTGCCTGGCATCCCTAAATCATACTCTCCTATTTTCATAAACAGACTAACCAATATAATTAGCCAATTAACAAAAAAAAAAAAGAAAGAAAGAAAAGGAAGCCACGTGTTTTTATTTGGAGATGAGAGCATCCAGTTTCACATCACTACTGAACACATAAGAGTATCCTTTTTCTTTCCCTTAGTATATACTAATAGTATGTGTTCACGTGAGAGTCTGATGTGACACCTGTCAGCAACTCTACCCCTTCAGAATTCAAGTTTTCTCAAATCAACAGAGCTATCCATGAAGTCTAGTGGTAGGTGGGTACAGCTCATACATTTCATTACCAGGAAGTTAGAATTTGACAAGAGGTAAGGGAGACATGCAGTCACTGTCACTTTTGTCTGAGTTCAAGATATATAATGATGCTAGCATTGGATGATATCTTAATCTTCCTCTTTTTTTTTTTTTTGTAAAAATTCAGTCTTATAAACTACAAAAGAAGAAGAAAGTGTATTTATGTATATTTACTTATATAAACATATATCTGTATATATACACACATATATGTATGTATATAGTATTTTTTCATCTAGCAGAAAAATCGCAGGCTAATTTCCTCTCCTTGAACCATAATTTATTGGCCCCATAACTTATTTGGTTTTAATTTCCTTATTTAGGTTTCCAAAAAGTAGTTGTCATTTAGAGGCTGAATTTTTATTTTGTAAGAAGGTCCTATGAGCTCCTTAAATTTACGTTGAGCTGTGAAAATGCTTATAAAAATAAACCTACTTTGTTTAATCTGCCCTAGTTGTTGAAAAACTGCATCTGATTCGTGCTTTTGTTTTACATTGTCTTTGCCTTTATTTTTCTGATAAAGCCCATAAATTTTGCTAAATTTTTGTAACAAACATACTATCATTTTAACTCATTCCCATTGTAATCTGTGCCTCTCTATTTAGTTCACAAGGTATCTTTTGGGATATTTAGGGACTAAAAACTAAGATTAAACAGGGAATATAATTTTGGTTCTTGAATTTATTGACAAAATATTACACCTATAGCAATATTATTCTTTATTTCATTGTGTCCTATCCAAATATTTTTTAAAATTTTTAAGATATTAATTGTATTCACTTGAACAATATGAACTTTTGTATACTTTTTAATGAATCCCTTTATCTGCCAATTCTTGATTAAAGTATATATATTAAATCAATTAATCAAATCTCATTTTGTTTCTATCTTTTTTATATTAGCATCAGCAATACAAAATAGTTTCCAGATGGACTGCCTTGGTGACTGCTTGATGCCAGCTAGCCTCTTAAATACAAATGGAAAAGCCACCTGATTTGATCAGAAAATTTACTTCTTTTTTTTTTTTTTTTTTTTTTGAGATGGAGTCTTGCTCTGTCGCCCAGGCTGGAGTGCAGTGGCCGGATCTCAGCTCACTGCAAGCTCTGCCTCCTAGGTTCATGCCATTCTCCTGCCTCAGTCTCCCAAGTAGCTGGGACTACAGGCGCCAGCCACCTCGCCCAGCTAGTTTTTTTTTTTTTTGTATTTTTTAGTAGAGATGGGGTTTCACCGTGTTAGCCAGGATGGTCTTGATCTCCTGACCTCGTGATCCGCCCGTCTTGGCCTCCCAAAGTGCTGAGATTACAGGCTTGAGCCACTGCGCCCGGCCCAGAAAATTTACTTCTAACAACTTTATGTCCATTTAAATTGAAAACTCATTACTAGTTATGGTTTTAAAAGTAATTGAGAATGATTTCCTTTAAGATCATATGGCTTCAATTCCATCTTCTATTTCAAATGCACTAAACTATTAACATGTATTTAGAACAATTGTTAAAAGAGTAATTTCTTCTTTTGGCGGGGAGTGTCTAACACTTCTGCCCTTAAGGGTTGTGCTGGGTGTTCATTAGTATTTGTCAGCTATGTGGCCTGATTCCTATCTGTGAAACTTACAGTCTAGTTGTAGGGATCTACCTACATGGATGAAAGCAATCATAAAATAGATAAGAGATACACAGTTATGGACAAACAAGAATATAGTCCAGTGTTGAAACATATGGTTCTGATTGTGACTTAATATATCTTCATCTATATCTATGTCTATATATATACATATAAATATATAAATGTATATATACACATTATTTTATTTTATTTTACTTTAAGTTCTGGGGTACATGTGCAGAATGTGCAGGTTTGTTGCATAGGTGTACATGTGCCATGGCAGATTGCTGCACCTATCAACCTGTCATCTAGGTTTTAAGCCCTGCATGCATTAGGTATTTGTCCTAATGCTCTCCCTCCACTAGCCCTCCACCCCTAGACAGGGCCCAGTGTGTGATGTTCCCCTCCCTCTGTTCATGTGTTCTCATTGTTCAACTCCGACTTATGAGTGAGGATATGCAGTGTTTGGTTTTCCATTCCTGTGTTAGTTTGCTGAGAATGATGGTTTCTAGCTTCATCCATGTCCCTGCAAAGGACATAAACTCATTCATTTTTATGGCTGCATAGTATTCCATGGTGTATATGTGCCACATTTTCTTTATCCAGTCTATCATTGATGGGCATTTGGGTTGGTTCCAAGTCTTTGCTATTGCAAATAGTGCTGCAATAAATATATGGGTGCATGTATCTTTATAACAGAATGATTTATAATCCTTTGAGTATATACCCAGTAATGGGATTTCTGTTTCTAGATCCTTGGGGAATCGTCATGCTGTCTTCCACAATGGTTGAACTAATTTATACTCCCATCAACAGTGTAAAAGCATTCCCATTTCTCCAAATCCTTGCCAGCATCTGCTGTTTCTTGACTTTTTAATGATCACCATTCTAACTGGCATGAGATGGTATCTCATTGTGGTTTTGATTTGCATTTCTCTAACGATCAGTGATGATGGGCTTTTTTTCATGTTTGTTGGCCACATAAATGTAATTTTTGAAGAAGTGTTTGTTCATATCCTTCAACCACTTTTTGATGGGGTTGTCTTTTTCTTGTAAATTTGTCTCAGTTCCTTGTAGATTCTGGATATTAGACCTTTGTCAGATGGATAGATTGCAAAAATTTTCTCCCATTCTGTAGGTTGCCTGTTTACAGTGATGATAGTTTCTTTTGCTGTGTAGAAGCTATTTTGTTTAATTAGATCACATTTGTCAATTTTGGTTTTTGTTGTAATTGCTTTTGCTATTTTAGTCATGAAGTCTTTGCCCATGCCTATATCCTGAATGGTATTGCCTAGGTTTTCTTCTAGGGTTTTTTGTTTTAGGTTTTATGTTTAAGTCTTCAATCTGTCTTGAGTTAATTTTTGTATAAGGTGTAAGGAAGGGGTCTAGTTTCTGTTTTCTCCATATAGGTAGCCAGTTTTCCCAGCACCAATTGTTAAATAGGGAATCCTTTCCCCATTGCTTGTTTTTGTCAGGTTTGTTGAAGATCAGATGGTTGTAGATGTGTGGTGTTATTTCTGAGGCCTCTATTCTTTTCCATTGGTCTATATGTCTGTTTTGGTACCAGTACCATGCTGTTTTGGTTACCGTAGCCTTGTAGTACAGTTTGAAGTCAGGTAGTGTAATGCCTCCAGCTTTGTTATTTTTGCTTAGGATTGTCTTGGCTCTAGGGGCTTTTTTTGGTTCCATATGAAATCTAAGTAGTTTTTTCTAATTCTGTGAAGAAAGTCAATGGTAGCTTGATGGGAATAGCATTGAATCTATAAATTACTTTGGGCAGTATGGCCATTTTCACAATATTGATTCTTCCTATCCATGAGAATGGAATTTTTTTTTATTTGTTTGTGTCCTCTCTTATTTCCTTGAGTAGTGTTTTGTAGTTATCCTTGAAGAGGTCCTTCACGTCTCTTGTAAGTTGTATTCCTAGGTATTTTATTCTCTTTGTAGCAATTGTGAATGGGAGTTCACTCATAATTTGGCTCTCTGCTTCTCTGTTATTGGTATATAGGAATGCTTCTGATTTTTTCACATTGATTTTGTATCCTGAGACTTTGCTGAAGTTGCTTATCAGCCTAAGGGGTTTGGGGGCTGAGACAATGGGGTTTTCTAAATGTTCTAAATATGTATATGTTCTAAATATACAATCATGTCATCTGCAAACAGAGACAATTTGACTTCCTCTCTTCCTATTTGATATCCTATATTTCTTTCTCTTGCCTGATTCTCCAACCAGAACTTCCAATACTGTTGGGAACAAACCCCCCAAAATCTGGCCATAAACTGGCCCCAAAACTGGCCATAAACAAAATCTCTGCAGCACTGTGACATATTTGTAATGGCCATAACGCCCATGCTGGAAGGTTGTGGGTTTACAGGAATGAGGGCAAGGAACACCTGGCCCGCCCAGGGCGAAAAACTGCTTAAAGGCATTCTTAAGTCACAAACAATAGCATGAGTGATCTGTGCCTTAAGGATATGCTCCTACCGCAGTTAACTAGCCCAACCTATTCCTTTAATTCAACCCATCCCTTCGTCTCCCATAAGGGATACTTTTAGTTAATTTAATATCTACAGAAACAATGCTAATGAGTGGCTTGCTGTTAATAAATAAGTGGGTAAATCTCTGTTCAGGGCTTTCAGCTCTAAAGGCTGTGAGACCCCTGCTTTCCCACTTCACACTTCGATATTTCTGTGTGTGTGTCTTTAATTCCTCTAGCATGGCTGCGTTAGGGTCTTCCTGACTGAGCTGGTCTCGGCACAATACTGTGTTGAATACGATAGGCGAAAGAGGGCATCTTTGCCTTGTGCCAGGTTTCAAAGGCAATGCTTCCAGCTTTTGCCCATTTAATATGATATTAGCTATGGCTTTGTCATAAGTAGCTCTTATTATATTGAGATATGTTCCATCAATACCTAGTTTATTGAGAGTTTTTGGCATGAAGGGGCACTGAATTATATCAAAGGCCTTTTCTGCATCTATTGAGATAATCCTGTGGTTTTTGTCATTGATTCTGTTTATGTGATGGATTACCTTTATTGATTTGTGTATGTTGAACCAGCCTTGCATCCCAAGGATGAAGCCAACTTGATCATGGTGGATAAGCTTTTTGATGTGCTGCTGGATTCGGATTGCCACTATGTTATTGAGGATTTTCATATCGATGTTCATCAGGAACATTAGCCTGAAATTTTCTTTTTTGTGTGTGTGTCTCGGCCAGATTTGGTATCAGGATGATGCCAGTCTCATAAAATGACTTAGGGAGGAGTCCCTCTTTTTCTATTGTTTGGAATAGTTTCAGAAGAATGGTACCAGCTCCTCTTTATACCTCTGGTAGTATTCACTTGTGAATCTGTTTGGTCCTGGACTTTTTTTGGTTGGTAGGCTATTAATTACTAACTCAATTTCAGAACTTGTTATTGGTTTATTGAGGGATTTGACTTCTTCCTGGTTTACTCTTGGGAGAGTGTGTGTGTCCAGGAATGTATCCATTTCTTCTAGATTTTCCAGTTTATTTGTGTAGAGGTGTTTATAGTACTCTCTGATGGTAGTTTGTATTTCTGTGGGATCAGTGGTGATATCTCTTTTGTCATTTTTTGTGTCTATTTATTTTTTCTGTCTTTTCTTCTTTATTAGCCTAGCGAGCAATCTATCTGTTTTGTTAATCTTTTAAAAAAATCAGCTCCTGGATTCATTAACTTTTTGAAGGGTTTTGGTGTCTCTCTCTCCTTCAGTTCTGCTCTTATCTTAGTTATTTCTTGCCTTCTGCTAGCTTTTGAATTTGTTTGCTCTTGCTTCTCTAGTTCTTTTCATTGTGATGTTCAGGTGTTGATTTCAGATCTTTCTAGCTTTCTGATGCGGGCATTTAGTGCTATAAATTTCCCTGTTAACATTACTTTACCTGTGTCCCAGAGATTCTGGTACGTTTTGTCCTTGTTCTCATCAGTTTCAAATAACTTTTTTATTTATGCCTTAATTTCATTATTTACCAAGCAGTCATTCAGGTGCAGATTGTTCAATTTCCATGTAGTTGTGAAATTTTGAGTGAGTTTCTTAATCCTGAGTTCTAATTTGATTGCACTGTGGTCTGAGCTGTTTGTTATTATTTCCATTCTTTTGCATTTGCTGAGGAGTGTTTTACTTCCAATTATGTGGTCAATTTTAGAATAAATGCTATGTGGCGCTGAAAAGAATGTATATTCTGTTGATTTGTGGGGGAGAGTTCTGTAGATGGCTATTAGGTCCGCTTGATCCAGAGCTGAGTTCAAGTCCTGAATATCCTTGTTAATTTTCCGTCTCATTGATCCGTCTGATATTGACAGTTGGGTGTTAAAGTCTCCCACTACTATTGTGTGGGAGTTTAAGACTCTTTGTAGGTCTCTAAAAACTGCTTGATGAATCTGGGTGCTCCTGTATTGGGTGCATATATACTTAGGAGAGTTAGCTCTTCTTGTTGCATTGATCCATTTACCATTATGTAATGCCCTTCTTTGTCTGTTTTGATCTTTGTTGGTTTCAAGTCTGTTTTACCAGAGACAAGGATTGCAACCCCTGCCTTTTTTTAAATTTCCATTTGCTTGGTAAATATTTCTCCATCCCTTTATTTTGAGTCTATGTGTCTTTGCATGTGAGATGGGTGCCCTGAATACCAATGGGTCTTGACTCTTTATCTAATTTGCCAGTCTGTGTCTTTTAATTGGGGCATTTAGCCCATTTACATTTAAGGTTAACATTGTCATATGTGAATTGGATCCTGTCATCATGATACTAGCTGGTTATTTTGCACATTATTTGAAGCAGTTTCATCATAGTGTCATTGATCTTTATATTTTGGTGTGTTTTTGCAGTGGCCAGTACTGGTTTTTCCTTTCCATATTTAGTGCTTCCTTCGGGAGCTCTTGTAAGGCAGGCCTGGTGGTGACAAAATCTCTCAGCATTTGCTTGTCTGGAAAGGATTTTATTTCTCCTTTGCTTATGAAGCTTAGTTTGGCTGGATATGAAATTCTGATCTGAAAATTCTTTAAGAATGTTGAATATTGGCCCCCACTCTCTTCTGGCTTGTAGGGTTTCTGCTGAGAGATCTGCTGTTAGTCTGATAGGCTTCCTTTTGTAGGTGACCTGACCTTTCTCTCTGGCTACCCTTAACATTGTTTTCCCATTTCAACCTTGGAGAATCTGACGATTATGTGTCTTGGGGTTGCTCTTCTTGAGGAGCATCTTAGTGGTGTTCTCTGTATTTCCTGAATTTGAATGTTGGCCTGTCTTGCTAGGTTAGGGAAGTTCTTCTGGATAATATCCTGAAGTGTGTTTTCCAACTTGGTTCCATTCTCCCCATCACTTTCAGGTACACCAATCAATCACAGGTTTGGTCGTTTCACACAGTCCCATATTTCTTGGAGGCTTTGTTTGTTCCTTTTCATTCTTTTTTCTCTAATCTTGTCTTCATGCCTTATTTCAATAAGTTGATCTGCCATCTCTGATACCCTTTCTTCCACTTGATTGATTTGGCTACTGATACTTGTGTATGCTTCACGAAGTTCTTGGGCTGTGTTGTTCAGCTCCATCGGGTAATTTATGTTCTCTAAACTGGTTATTCTAGTTGGCGGTTCCTGTAACCATTTATCAAGGTTCTTAGTGTCCTTGCATTGGGTTAGAACATGCTTCTTTAGCTCAAAGGAGTTTGTCATTACCCACCTTCTGAAGCCTTCTGTCAATTTGTCAATCTCATTCTCTGTACAGTTTTGTGCCTTTGCTGGCGAGGAATTGGGATCATTTGGAGGAGAAGAGGCACCCTGTTTTTTGGAATTTTCTGCCTTTTTGCGCTGGATTTTCCTAATCTTTGTGGATTTACCTACCTTTTGATCTTTGGGGCTGATGACCTTTCAATGCGCTTTTTGTGTAGGGGTCATTTTTGTTGATGTTGATGTTGTTGCTTTCTGTTTATTAGTTTTCCTTCTAACAGTCGGGCCTCTCTTCTACAGGTTTGCTGCAGTTTACTAGAGGTCCACTCCAGACCCTGTTTGCTTGGGTATCACCAGCGGAGGCTGCAGAACAACAAAGATTGCTGCCTGCTTCTTCCTCTGGAAGCTTCGTCCCAGAAGGACACCAGGCTGATGCCAGCTGGAGCTCTCCTGTGTGAGGTGTCTGTCGGCCCCCGCTGGGAGGTCTCTCCCAGTCAGGAGGCTTGGGGGGTCAGGGACCCACTTGAAGAGGCAGTCTGTCCCTAAGCAGAGCTTGAGCACTATGCTTGGAGAACACTCCTTGTCAGGATCAGCTGCTCTCTTCAGAGCTGGCAGGCAGGAATGTTTAAGTCTGTTGAAGCTGTCCCCACAGCCACCCCTTCCCCTAGGTGCTCTGTCCCAGGGAGATAGGAGTTTTGTCTATAAGCCCCTGACTGGAGCTGCTGCCTTTCTTTCAGAGATGCCCTGCCCAGTGAGGAGGAATCTAGACAGGCAGTCTGGCCACAGCCACTTTGCCACACTGTGTTGAGTTCTGCCCAGTCCAAACTTCCAGGCCCCCTTAGCACTATCAGGGGAAAACCACCTACTCAAGCCTCAGTAATGGTGGATGCCCCTCCTCCTACCAAGCTCTGTCATCCCAGGTTGACTTCAGACTGCGGTGCTGGCAGTGAGAATTTCAAGCCAGTGGTTCTTATCTTGCTGGGCACCGTGGGAGTGGGACCTGCTCGCTGAGCAAGATCACTTGGCTCCCTGGCTTCAGCCCCCTTTCCAGACGAGTGAACAGTTCTGTCCCACTGGGGTTCCAGGAGCCACCGGGGTTAAAAAAAAAAAAAAAGGCAGCTCAGTGTCTGCCCAAATAGCCGCCCAGTTTTGTGCTTGAAACCCAGGACCCTGGTAGTGTAGGCACACTAGGGAATCTCCTGATCCGCAAATTGCAAAAACCCTGGGAAAAGCATAGTACCCAGGCCAGATAGCATGTCCCTCACAGCTTCCCTTGGCTGGAGGAGGGAGGTCCCTGGCTCCTTACACTTCCCGGTGAGGTGATGCCCCACTTTGCTTCTACTTGCCCTCGGCGGGCTGCACCCACTGCCTAACCAGTCCTATTGAGATGAACTGGGTACCTCTAATGGAAATGCAGAAATCACCTGCCTTCTGCATTTGCTGGGAGCTGCAGACCGGAGCCATTTTGCCAATTGAGTAATTTCTTTCAACTTAGTTTTCTAATCAATTGTTAAAACATGCATAATTATTTAAATATTGGCATATGTAAATTTGGAAGTACGGCAGTATGGAATAAACTATTTAAGCCAACATTTGAGGGGTAATGCATGTAAGACCAGGTGTGATTCTCACTTAATTAATATCAGGCTCATCAGTCTATGCAGTTCCATTTTCAATACTGACATGCATAAACAACAGATGCAAAACCTATATACATTCAATAAATTTTTTATTACATTATTATCCTCATTATGGAAGAGTTGTATCTGTCTACATAAACACATGCACATGCACAACAGTTAAGGAAAGTGATTCTAAGTCACCTAAATACCTAAAATACACAGACCAAAGATGTTTTTGCACCGAACAGGGTTTGAGATTAAAGGAAAATATCGGCTGGGTGCGGTGGCTCACACCTATAGTCCCAGTGATACGGGACGGGGGCTGTGCTAGGTAGAGAAAGGCGGGTCCCTGGCTAGGGCTCTACTCCCACGGAGCTCGGTGAGGACAGGCACTCCTGCTTTGGTGCCCAAAATGTTGAATTTTCCAAGACCACGCTGGGCCAACACACCCTCATCCTGAGCCTTAAAAACCAAAGACCCTAGCGGACAGACACACAAGTGGCTGGATGTGGAGAGGCGCACCTTGGCGGAAGAAGACAGAAGTGGCTGCTCACAACAGTAGGCTGCAGAAGAGCATGCACCGGCAGGCCGACAGGCGGGCAGGCCAGCAGGCCGGTGACTGGCAGAAGGACTCGGAGTTTGGCACCAGTGGTCTAAGACGAGTCAGGCCGTTGAGCTGCCCAACTCCAGGGGAAAACCATCGCCTTTCTGGCTCCCCTATCAGGTGAGAGCTACTCCCACTCAATAAAACTTTGCACTCATTCTCCGAGCCCACATGTGATCCCATTCTTCCAGCTCACCAAGTCAAGAACCCTGAATGCAGAAAGCCCTCTGTCCTTGCAACAAGGTAGAGGGTCTAATTGAGCTGGTTAACACAAGCCGCCTATAGAGGGCAAAACTAAAAAAAGCACACACCCACTGGGGCTTCAGGAGCTGTAAACATTCACCCCTAGACACTGCTGTGGGTTGAAGCCCCACAGCCTGCTCGTCTGTGTGCTCCCCTAGATGTCTGAGCAGCAAAGCACTGAAGAAGCCAGTCACACCCCCATCGCATGTCCTGTGAAGGGGACAAGGGGGCCTTTCCCCTTTCACCAGCACTTTGGGAGGCTGAGGTGGGTGGATCACCCTGAGGTCAGGAGTTGGAGACCAGTCTGGCCAATATGGTGGAACCCTGTCTCTACTAAAAACACAAAAAAATTAGCTGGGCGTGCTGACAGGTGCCTGTAATCCCGGCTACTTGGGGCGGGTGGTGGGGCGGGGGTCGGTTCTGAAGCAGGAGAATCGCTTTAACCTGAGAAGCGGAGGTTGCAGTGAGCCAAGATCGTCCCACTGCACTCCAGCTTGGGCAACAGAGTGAGACCCCATCTCAAAAAAAACAGATAATAATAATAATAATAATATTAAAGAAAGTGTTCTACTGATTGCCTATGGCACAATTGTTCATTTGTGCTCCTTTTTTTTGTTTTGTTTTACAAAGAAACATTACAGCTATGAATTTTAAAAGCTTTTTTTAGTCTCTGTCAGTATAGTGGTAATTCTCTTTAATTATCTTTAAAATTCAGAGGCCAAACTATGTGGCATAGGACATGTCAGGATCATCCCTAGAGTCAAGACTCTGATGTTCATGGCTAAAATCAGATGTAAGACTCAAATGATCAAACTACACAACAATTAGCAGGAAAACATTAACATGGCATTATTTATTCTCATCATAATATTTTAGGCATTTTTAAAATCCCTTCAGGAAAGACTGACTAAAAAGAGTGGAACTTACTTTGAATTTAGAAATTCTGAAGGGCGGGTTTGACTATTGACTCTAGAGATTTACAAAAAGACAGACTTTTGTGGAAAATATACATCCTCAGTGTCTCAAAGCATGTGTTAGGTAATTGTATGCTCCCCTTGCTAACAATGAATGTTTGTTTCCCCGCAAAATTCATATGTTGAAACCTTGACCCCCAAGGTGATGTATTAGGAGGTGGGGACTTTGGTAGGTGATTAGGTCTCCAGGGCAGGGCCCCTTATGAATGGGATTGGTGCCCTTATAAGAGAGACCCTGGAGAGCTTTCTCACCCCTTTCAAGAAGATGGTCATCTATGAACCAGGAAGTGGGCCCCCGCCAGGCACCAAAAATGCCAGCATTGTGATCTTGAACTTCCCAGCCTCCAAATATTTCTCACAGTTTTATAGGCTGGGAATGTCTAAGATCAGCTATTGAGTCTATTCTGTTGCAATGGCCCAAACATACTAAGACAGATTCTGACCTCTTTGGTGCTCTCTGCAACACTGCCTCACACATTAGTCCCCATTCTTGGGCATTTTCAAGCTATTCTGTTCCACAAGGTTCTTTCCCGCTTCCTTCAGCCACACACACATCTTTCCCATTCAGAAAATAACTTCCCTCAACCAGTCTCCACCTCCAGTTACTACTGCTCCCCTCTCATTCCCTTTACCACCAGCTATCTGGTAGTTTATATCGTCTGAATTCATTTCCTCAAGTATTGATTGCCTAGTAGTCCTTTTACAATCTGGATTCTGCTTCTAGCACTTTTCTGAAAACTGCTTTCACTAAGGTCATTAGTAAGATGCTCCAGGAGATTATGATTGCTCACAGTGTCAAAGGCTGTCAGATAGGATGGCAGTTGAATCTGGACCTCCACATGTGGCAATGAGTAAAAAGACAACCTAGGCTTCCCAAAGTAGCACGTTTAGGGGTCATGAAATAGTCTGTATTACCAAAAGTAAGGAGACATTTACTAACATCCTCAGATACATAGCCTCTGATTCAACGAGGTTAAACATTAAGGTTTCACTTATACAGGAGAAAGAAAAAAACAACATTCAAGAATATTACCCAGTCAAATTAAGGATAAGGACATTCTGACATAATCAAGGAAGCTGAAAATAGAAAAATCATATTTTTAAGGAAAAAGTATCCCAAAATAATTGAGAAATGAAGCAAAATTAATAGCTGAAGAATAGGGGGCTTGTAGGAACTTAAATAAAATGACAAATGATGAAACAAGGCAAAAATAAAATCAGTCTAAATGATTCAAAGTTTCAATACAAAACTAACATCAAAAATGAATTGCACAAAAGGAGCTATGTAATATAAAAATCATATTTAAATACAATTGTCTAGGTCAAAAAATAGATTATATTAACAAAGAGTAATACAAGGAGTAAAAAAAGAAGTTTGCGAAATTCAAGCTGACCAAAGATATAAGCAAATAGTTTATGACTAAAAATATATAAGAATTTAAATAAAAAGAAAAATTTTTATCTGGAGTTTTAAAAACTGATTGCATGCAATTATATGATCTATCCTATAACAGCCTGACATATAAAATGCACATATTTTGACCTCTGGTCCCAGATGGTTTCAAGTTATAGATATAATATATGACTCTCTTTTATTGGAACTAACATTCCAATTGTTTTTTTAAAGGCAGAAAAAATATATCAAACAATACAAATATTTTAAAAGTAGTTTTTGTAGATTAAGCAGAATTTGAGGTAAAAAATATTAAAAAGTATACAACACAATGAAAATAAGTTATGAATCATGAAGTACAGAAAGTATGAAAATATATAAAGCAAAATATTTCAGGAATACAAGTATTCATTGATAAAAATGCAGTAGAAGAGATCACACTATTCTATCAATCTTTGACAAATTAAAGTATAAATAAGGGTACAGAAGATATAAATAATATGACTAGAAAGTTTGATTTCAGAAATTACAAATATATCATTTTATGCCATATAATAAAGACAATCCACCTTTTCTTTTTTTTTTTCTTTTTTTGAGACAGAGTCTCGCTCTGTCCAGGCTGGAGTGCAGTGGTGCGATCTCGGCTCACTGCAACCTCCAGCCTCCAACTCCTGGGTTCAAGTGATTCTCATGACTCAACCTCCCAAGTAGCTGGGACTACAGGTGTGCACCCCAACACTCTGCTAATATTTTGTATTTTTAGTAGAGGTGAGGTTTCACCAGGTTGGCCAGGCTGGTCTCGAACTCCTAACCTCAGGTGATCCACCTGCCGCAGCCTCCCAAACTGCTGGGATTACAGGTGTGAGTCTGGCCAAGATTTTTATTTGAACTGCATTTAGCATATAAATTAATTTGGAGGCAATTGATACATTTACCATATTTAGTCACACACACACACACGCACACACACGCACACACAGAGTAGGAAATATATGGCCATTCATTTAAATATTTTTCTTTTTTTTTATTATTATACTTTAAGTTCTAGGGTACATGTGCATAACGTGCAGGTTTGTTACATATGTATACTTGTGCCATGTTGGTGTGCTGCACCCATCAACTCATCAGCACCCATCAACTCGTCATTTACATCAGCTATAACTCCCAATGCAATCCCTCCCCCCTCCCCCCTCCCCATGATAGGCCCCGGTGTGTGATGTTCCCCTTCCCGAGTCCAAGTTATCTCATTGTTCAGTTCCCACTTATGAGTGAGAACATGCGGTGTTTGGTTTTCTGTTCTTGCGATAGTTTGCTGAGAATGATGGTTTCCAGCTGCATCCATGTCCCTACGAAGGACACAAACTCATCCTTTTTTATGGCTGCATAGTATTCCATGGTGTATATGTGCCACATTTTCTTAATCCAGTCTGTCACTGATGGACATTTGGGTTGATTCCAAGTCTTTGCTATTGTGAATAGTGCCACAATGAACATACATGTGCATGTGTCTTTATAGCAGCATGATTTATAATCCTTTGGGTATATACCCAGTAATGGGATGGCTGGGTCATATGGTACTTCTAGTTCTAGGTCCTTGAGGAATCGCCACACTGTTTTCCATAATGGTTGAACTAGCTTACAATCCCACCAACAGTGTAAAAGTGTTCCTGTTTCTCCACATCCTCTCCAGCACCTGTTGTTTCCTGACTTTTTAATGATTGCCATTCTAACTGGTGTGAGATGGTATCTCATTGTGGTTTTGATTTGCATTTCTCTGATGGCCAGTGATGACGAGCATTTTTTCATGTGTCTGTTGGCTGTATGCATGTCTTCTTTTGAGAAATGTCTGTTCATATCCTTTGCCCATTTTTTGATGGGTTGTTTGTTTTTTTCTTGTAAATTTGTTTGAGTTCTTTGTAGGTTCTGGATATTAGCCCTTTGTCAGATGAGTAGATTGCAAAAATGTTCTCCCATTCTGTAGGTTGCCTGTTCACTCTGATGGTAGTTTCTTTTGCTGTGCAGAAGCTCTTTAGTTTAATTAGATCCCATTTGTCAATTTTGGCTTTTTTTGCTGTTGCTTTTGGTGTTTTAGACATGAAGTCCTTGCCCATGCCTATGTCCTGAATGGTATTACCTAGGTTTTCTTCTAGGGTTTTTATGGTATTAGGTCTAACATTTAATTTGCTTTTGTTTTCATAGAAATTCTATGCTTTTTTAATTAGTAGCTACTATTTCCTTAGGGCACTGATGATAATCCTATTATAATCCAAGTATATATATTTTTCCAATATTTATACCACAGTTTCTCTTCCTCCAGCTCCTCCTCTACCCTTCTTTCTCTTCATTTTCCTTCCTTCCTTCTTGTTTTGGTTTGTTTCAAAGCATTAGTTTGAATTCCAGGAAAAATAGAGATGGTGCTTCCAGGCCACGTCATTCCTAAATTTAACTTTGATAGGGGTGCTTTATTAAATATAAGAGGAGAATTTGGTTAGAAATAGAAATTCTTAATCATGTTAATTTATCTTTAAGTTTAGAAAAAAAATTTCAACCTTCTTCTGGATTGTTAAACTTTTTTGATTAATACAAAAGAAACAGATTTTCCTCTTATCAACTTTCTTCTTCATTGATCATTTTGAAGTATATTTTCATTTTTTTATTGAGCATTTTACTTAGGATTTTTGAACTGATATCTATAAGTGAATTTATTACTTTTTTTGTCCTGGTTACTTTAGATGGTTGTGTTTTCTTTCTACCATTTTAAGCATTATGTGTAGTGAATTTATTTTAATACTTTCAGCTAATAATAAAAATACCATAGAACTGCTTCAAGTTTCACTTTGTACCTATGAGTTTTCATACATAGTATATTCATTTTAATTATTTTCAAAGTTAGTGTTTTCCAATATGTTAAAGCAATGTCTTTTTAACAAACATGAAAATATTATGCCTATAAATTTTAATTGAATTCCAAAATAAATTAAATATGCCCTACCTCTTCTGTGAATTACAGTTGTAGTTTGTAATTTAAATACTAAAGTATAGGCTGAGGTGGGTGAACCACCTAAGGTTAGGAGTTTGAGACCAGCCTGCCAACATGGTGAAACCCCATCTTTACTAAAAACAATACAAAAATTAGCTGGACATGGTTGCACCTCCTAGCTACTTGGGAGACTGAGGAGGAGAATCGCTTGAATATGGGAGGTGGAGGTTTCAGTGAGCCGAGATTGAGCCACTGCACTTTAGCTTGGGTAACAGAGCAAGACTCTTCATAAAAAAAAAAAAAAAAAAAAAAAAAAATCAAAACAAAACAAAACAAACCGTATATTAACAGAATTTAAAACAATTTTAAAGTATTTTTATGTTGCTTCTGTAATAATACATGAACAAATATTACAAGAAAAAATATAAATGAAAGAAGAGTAAGGAAAAGGAACTTGCTTTACTGATACTAAAACATATTTGTAAAGTTATAATAATTAAAACATTGTAGTATAAGAACAGTTAAGTCTGCTACAAAACTAAAGACCTCGCAACAGATGTTTGTATTTTTAATCACATATGATTTGTCAGAGGAGAAATTGATACTGACCATGAGGTGAATGAAACATTAGGCCTGAAACATTAGGAAGATTCCAAGAAGAACCTCTGAAAAAACAAACATACAAAAATTATCATATGTTTCTTGGCAAGTGAAGGAATGAAAGCACTTAATGAGACAGTAGAGAGTGAATGAACTACAAGGAGAAGAATTCAAAAACTAAATACAGATGACCCTTGAACAATGCGAGGGTTACAGCACCAACCCCCGACTTCTCACAAAATTAAAAATCTGTGTATAGGCCCGGCGTGGTGGCTTATGCCTGTAATCCCAGCACTTTGGGAGGCTGAGGCGGGCAAATCACGAGGTCAGGAGATTGAGGAGATTGATTCATCCTGGCTAACATGGTGAAACCTCATCTCCAGTAAAAATACAAAAAAAATTAGCCAGGTGTGGTGGCGGGCGCCTGTAGTCCCAGCTACTTGGGAGGCTGAGGCAGGAGAATGAGTGAACCCGGGAGGCGGAGCTTGCAGTGAGCCGAGATGGCGCCACTGCACTCCAGCCTGGGCAACACAGCGAGACTCCCTCTTAAAAAAAAAAAAAAAAAATCTGTGTATAACTTTTGACTTCCCAAAAATATAACTACTAATACCTTACTCTTGACCAGCAACTATACTAATTACATTAATGGTCAACACATACTTTGTATATGTATTATATACTGTATTTCTACAATAAAGTGAGCTAAAGAAAAGAAAATGTGGACAGGCGTGGTGGCCTTCCAGCACTTTGGGAGGCTGAGGCGGAAGAATTGCTTGAGGTCAGGAGTTTGAGAGAAATTAAAATGTTATTAACAAAATCATAAGGAAGAGAAAATGTATTTACTATTCAGTAAGTGGAAGAAGTGGAAGTGGACCATCATAAAGGTCTTCATCCTCGTGGTCCTTATATTGAATAGGCTGAGGAGGAGGAAGACAATGGGGTTGGTCTTGTTGTCTCAGGGGTGGCAGAGGTGGAATAAAATCCTTTTTTAAGTGTTCCCACAGAGTTCAACCTGTGTTGTTCAAGGGTCAACTGTACATAAAACAGAAGTACACAACATAATCCTATACTTTTTCTAGTAGATAATGAAAAAAGAAAATTTGCCAAATAAGAGTTACTGATAAAATATTTAGAGTAGTAAAACTTCTTTTAAATGTGTATTTTAAAAATATTTGTAGTTCAAAAGCAAGTAGAAATCATGAAAGATTATCTTTTAAATAATTTGATAATGTATTAACAATTGTATCTCCTTTTATTATTTAACTTTGTTCTAAGTAGCACACTCTAAAATAGCTGCAGGATTCTGTCTTCTCAAGAAGATTTTTATAGCCTTTGGTAAGATTTTTAAAGTAGAAACAGAGCTGACCTTGGAGTATAGTAATTTATTACTAAGGGCTCTCTGTAAAATAAACTTTAAAAGTCACAAATGAAGACTTATCTTCCACAAGCTTGTCAGGAGATAAGATTTCTACCTAAGGACTTCATAGGAGAAGCATTGACCTTGCTCTGGTAGCTTTTATATGATGTTTCATTTATAGAAGGAATAAATGAAATATGATACTTGTCATATCAGAGTTTATTTTGCAACCACAAACACTGCAGGTGAAGCATAACTTTTAAAATTTTTTTATAAGATTAAAAGATGATCATAAGGTTTGTACCTCTCCCCTTTCATTCCAGAGGTTATTCTGGTCTGAAAAATTATACTAATGGGAACTCTAAACCCACTGAATCCCTTGTTCTCAATGTCCTTCTTTAGACATTGACAGAGATAAGAATTCCTCCAATTAGTCCTTTGACTTATTTCCTGAGTCACCGTTCAAAGACTTCCTTGCCGCCAGGATAAAGGAGTGAACAGGGACCCAGACAGATGAGAAGGAAATTGATTTTTATAATAGTGTGTTATGTAGCTTTGTGTACAAGTTTACTTCTTTATCTGAAAGGGGAAGATGAGGCTGTCTCTGCCCAATACCCTAATAGGCTGGGTCTTGATTTTGTTCATTTAACATTTATGCACATAACACTCCTGTAATATTATCTAATTATTTCAATGTGTTAAGAAGTAGGGTCCATGACATGTATTTGCTTTGTGTTTCTCACAGTTCTATCATAAGACTAAGAACTATAGTATAGTACTGTGATGGTTAATTTTATATGCCAAGTTTTGACAAGGTCACAGGATATTAATAAATCTCATATACATATATGTGAGATAATATATAAATACCATTCATTCTATTTATTTATGTATCTATTGGAGATGTGTGTGTGTGTGTTTGTGTGTATGCTGTTCCTCTAGAGAAAACTGACAAATATTGTACTTAATACTTTTGTGGAATATCAAATACTTTTGTGGAGTATCAAAAATTTGAAATAGAATGAGAATCATTCTGCCTTGCCATCTTGAAACATTTTTAAAAGTTGAAATTGGTAAGCAAATATAAGATTTATTGCTATTTTCACTTTCACAATAATACAAGTTCATATTCTATACTGTAGCTTTCTCTCCTTTCTTTGGTTTATCTCATTTAGTCCAAAAGTATTAGAGTCCAACTTCTATTATAGTAAACTATTTGGAATGGTCTAAATTATTTTGTTGCCTTAAATTTTTTGTTGTTTTTCAGTAACACTTCAAAGTCAGCTGAAGTCTAGAAATAATTGTTATATATATGATTTTAATACTCAATAGAAATAATTTTAGATTTTGTTTCAGCATAATAATCAGTCATTAAAGTTAACATTCAGTTTATTTCCAAAATTAGATACAATAGATTTTTTCCCAAGTGAAAGTATATTTTCTTATAGATGTTATATAGCTTCAGCCACAGTCAATTTAATACAGATCAACAATCCTTTGTCCACATTTATAAGATTCAAGAAACTCTTAAAACTGAAAACTTTCATGACTCACAAAGTGCCAGAATCAAACCCGAACTGCACTCACTCGGTAGCAAAACACAACATGAGCTGATGTGAGGCTATTTATATCATTATCCACTATTTTTATACATTTTGCCACGAAACAAAAAAAGGAATATGTTGCATTATAGTGTGGCCTTAAACCCAGATGAAGATTTTAAATACACAGTAAGTGTATGTTGGTTTCTAAATTTTTTAAAAAATTTAATTCTCAAACACATCTGGAATTGTTGGCCTGCATTTGTATTTTTATTCATAATGAGATGTTTTATCAGGCCAGGAAAGATCACAGTGCTTATTTATAGATTAGCCTTTCCTGGGAACTCTTCACCCATTGCTGTTTGGTTGTTGATTTTTTTTTCTTTTTTTTTTTTTTTTGCTTTAAGTCTCCTGATTATGAGCCTCATGATTCATTCTACCATCGCCATCATCCTCTGTTCAGTGCCTATTGTGTCTTTCAGACTAAAAGTCAGTCTTTCTATGCCTCTTGACTGTCACTAGCACCCCTCCTTGCTTGACTTTCTGGGGGAAAGACTCCCTGCAAATCACTAAGTAACCCCTTGATTTGTTCCTCTCTTAACTTTCTCTTCTTTCAACTCTAAATTTCTCACCTTATTCACCTTTTTCTATTATAACTTCCAATCAGCTCCTGCAGCTTTTAAAACATTTTTTCTCCTTTGGAAATGGGAATATTAAAGAACCCAGTTTAAGAGAAACTTATTCCAATATACTTTAACCCCAGAGACTGGTATACCAAATAGTATTCAGTGTATATACATTAATGAAGAAATGAATGAAGATGGTATAGTGTTCTGGTTATCTATTGCTGCACAAGCTACTCAAGACTTGGTGGCTAAAAACAACAACAACATTATTATTATTTTATCTCATGATGCTGTGGATCAGAACTTTGGACAGGCACAGACAGGATGATGGCTTCTCTCCCCTTCACAATGTCTAGAGTCATCTTGGATGACTCTAATGGCTGAGGCTGGCTCAGCTAGAGACTAGCTTACAATCTCTATCTCTCCTTCTCTTCCCCTCTCTCTCAACCCATGGCTATTATGACTATTATGGGCTTCCTCATAGCCACAGTCAATCAGACTTCTTACAAAGTAGCTCATGGCTCCAAATGTAGGGGAATGGACAGGAAGAGTCCTCTTAAAGGTGAGACTCAGATCTGGCACAGCATCACTTCCACCATAATTTACTGGTTTAAGCAATGAGACAATTATCAAAGAATCTGTCGCCACCTTTAATCTACCAGAGTGGGTCAGTCAGCTTTCTCTATTCTCTAAAGCACTTCCCTTTCCTTCTATTTTATTTATTCTATGATCTTATAACCTGAGTTTATGATCAATCTAAGTTAACTTCCAAAAGTTTTCCTAAATTGTTATTTTTAATGTGTTTGCCTTTTCTGCAATGTTTTTGCTGCTTCTGTTCTTTTTACCTAATAGTACAGAGGGCTAAGGGTGGTGGTGATTACCCTACTGATGCTTGCAAACTGTAGTCTATGATTTATTTAGAAATCAGCAAAGGCCAAGAACGAAAGGGAGTAGTCTCATCTTATTTGTCCTCCAAAAAAGGCTACAGTAAGAAAATTGTGGACATCTCTGAAATCTCATTTTTGTTCTCTGAAATAAGATTAGCAATTAGAGAAATTAATTTAGAGAATGCTATGTAAAAGTCAAAAGAGATGTTTTAAAAGATTTATTTGCTCCAATACTACATGCTCTTGAAAACTAGCTTCAAACATATTTATTTTATAAGATATGATAAAAATTCTTAATTGCAAACAAGAGAATCCACTCTGGCTAATATACAGAAAAAGAAGTAAAGAGGGAGAAGCAAAGAAATCATATAAGATTCCAGAAACAAAGAACAGAAACGCATCAGAAAATTGGCCTGATGAGAAATCTATCAGCAATGTCTCTAGAATGATAGCACTGCCTGCATTAGGATAAAAAGTTACTATATGGACCGGTTCCAAGATGGCTGAATAGGAACAGCTCCAGTCTACAGCTCCCAGCATGAGCAATGCAGAAGATGGGTGATTTCTGCATTTCCAGCTAAGTTACTGGGTTCATCTCACTGGGGCTTGTTGGACAGTGGGTGCAGCCCATGGAGTGTGAGCCAAAGCAGGGCGGAGCATCACTTCACCTGGGAAGCAGAAGGGGTAGGGGAAGTCTCTTTCCTAGCCAAGGGAAGCCGTGACAGACGGTACCTGGAAAATTGGGATACTCCCACTCTAATACTGTGCTCTTCCAATGGTCTTAGCGAACAGCAGACTGGGAGATTATATCCCGCGCCTGGCTTGAAGGGTTCCACACCCATGGAGCCTCGCTCACTGCTAGCACAGCAGTCTGAGATCAAACTGTAAGGCAGCAGCGAGGCTGGTGGGGGAGAGGTGTCCACCATTGCTGAGGCTTGAGTAGGTAAACAAAGTGACTAGGAAGCTCAAACTGGGTTGAGCCCATCACAGCTCAAGGAGGCCTGCCTGCCTCTGTAGACTCCACTTCGGGGCAGGGCATAGCTGAACAAAAGGCAGCAGAAACTTCTGCAGACTTAAACATCCCTGTCTGACAACTTATGAAGAGAGTAGTGGTTCTCCCAGCATGGAGTTTGAGATCTGAGAATGGATAGACTGCCTTCTCAAGTGAGTAGCCTAACTGGGAGATACCTCCCAGTAGGGGCCGACTGACACTTCATACAGGGGAGTGCCCCTCTGAGATGAAGCTTCCAGAGGAAGGATCAGGCAGCAACAATTTCTGTTCTGCAATATTTACTATTCTGCATCCTCCACTGGTGATACCCAGGCAAACAGGTCCAGAGTGGACCTCCAGCAAACTCCAACAGACCTGCAGCTGAGGGTCCTGACTATTAGAAGGAAAACTAACAAACAGAAAAGACATCCACACCAAAATCCCATCTGTATGTCACCATCATCAAAGACCAAAGGTAGATAAAACCACAAAGATGGGGGGGGGGGAGGAACCAGAACAGAAAAGCTGAAAACTCTAAAGATCAGAGCGCTGTTATCTTCCAAAGGAATGCAGCTCCTCACCAACAACAGAACAAAGCTGGATGCAGAATGACTTTGACAAGTTGACAGAAGTAGGCTTTAGATGATCGGTAATAAACTTCTCCGAGGTAAAGGAGGATGTTCGAACCCATCGCAAAGAAGCTAAAAACCTTGAAAAAAAGATGAGATGAATGGCTAACTAGAATAAACAGTGTAGAGAAGACCTTAAATGACCTGATGGAGCTGAAAACTATGGCACAAGAACTATGTGACACATGCACGAGCTTCAGGAGCGAACTTGAACAAGTGGAAGACAGGGTATCAGTGATTGAAGATCAAATTAATAAAATGAAGCAAGAAGAGAAGTTTAGAGAAAAAAGAGTAAAAAGAAATGAACAAAGCCTCCAAGAAATATGGGACTATGTGAAAAGACCAAATCTACATCTGATTGGTGTACCTGAAAGTGATGGGGAGAATGGAATCAAGTTGGAAAACACTCTGCAGGATATTATCCAGGAGAACTTCCCCAACCTAGGAAGGCAGGCCAACATTCAAATTCAGGAAATACAGAGAATGCCACAAAGATACTCCTCGAGAAGAGCAACTCCAAGACACATAATCATCAGATTCACCAAAGTTGAAATGAAGGACAAAATGTTAAGGGCAGCCAGAGAGAAAGGTCAGGTTACCCACAAAGGGAAGCCCATCAGACTAACAGCAGATCTCTCAGCAGAAACCCTACAAGCCAGAAGAGAGTGGGGGCCAATATTCAACATTGTTAAAGAAAAGAATTTGCAACCTAGAATTTCATATCCAGCCAAACTAAACTTTAGAAGCAAAGAAGAAATAAAATCCTTTCCAGACAAGCAAATGCTGAGAGATTTTGTCACCACCAGGCCTGCCTTACAAGAGCTCCTGAAGGAAGCACTAAACTTGGAAAGGAAGAACTGGTACCAGTCACTGCAAAAACATGCCAAATTGTAAAGACCATTGATGCTAGGAAGAAACTGCATCAACTAAGGAGAAAAATAACCAGCTAACATCATAATGACAGGATCAAATTTACACATAACAATATTAACCTTAAATGTAAATGGGCTAAATGCCCCAATTAAAAGACACAGAGTGGCAAACTGGATAAAGAGTCAAGACCCATCAGTGTGCTGTATCCAGGAGACTCATCTCATGTACAGAGACACACATAGGCTCAAAATAAAGGGATGGAAGAATATTTACCAAGCAAATGGAAAACAAAGAAAAGCAAGGGTTGTAATCCTAGTCTCTCATAAAACACACTTTAAACCAACAAAGATTAAAAGAGACAAAGAAGGCCATTACATAGTGGGAAAGGGATCAATTCAACAAGAAGAACTAACTATCCTAAATATATATGCACCCAATACAGGAGCACCCAGATTCATAAAACAAGTCCTTAGAGACATACAAAGAAACTTAGACTCACACACAATAATAATGGGAGACTTTAACACCCCACTGTCAACATTAGACAGATCAACGAGACAGAAAGTTAACAAGGATATCCAGGACTTGAACTCAGCTCTGCACAAAGTGGACCTAATAGACATCTACAGAACTCTCCACCCCAAATCAACAGAATATACATTCTTCTCAGGACCACATCACAATTATTCCAAAATCAACCACATGGTTGGAAGTAAAGCACTCCTCAGCAAATGTAAAAGAACACAAATTATAACAAACCGCAGTGCAATCAAATTAGAACTCAGGATTAAAAAACTCACTCAAAACCACTCAACTACATGGAAACTGAGCAACCTGCCCCTGAATGACTACTGGGTACATAATGAAATGAAGGCAGAAATAAGATGTTCTTTGAAACCAATGAGAACAAAGACATAACGTACCAAAATCTCTGGGACACATTTAAAGCAGTGTGTAGAGGGAAATTTATAGCACTAAATGCCCACAAGAGAAAGCAGGAAAGATGTATAATCCACACCCTAACATCACAATTAAAAGAATTAGGGAAGCAAGAGCAAACACATTTAAAAGCTAGCAGAAGGCAAGAAATAACTAAGATCAGAGCAGAACTGAAGGAGATAGAGACACACACACAAAAAAAACCCTTCAAAAAATCAATGAATCCAGGAGCTGGTTTTTAGAAACTATCTACAAACTTGATAGACCACTAGCAAGACTAATAAAGAGAAAAGAAAGAAGAATCAAATAGACGCAATAAAAAATGATAAAGGGGATATCACCACCAATCGCACAGAAATACAAACTACCATCAGAGGAAACAATAAACACCTCTATGCAAATAAACTAGAAAATCTAGAAGAAATGGATACATTCCTGGACAAATAAACCCTCCCAAGACTAAATGAGGAAGAAGTTGAATCCCCGAATAGACCAATAACAGGCTCTGAAATTGAGGCAATAATTAATAGCATACCAACCATAAAAAGTCCAGGACCAGATGGATTCACAGCCGAATTCTACCAGAGGTACAAAGAGGAGCTGGTACCATTCCTTATGAAACTATTCCAATCAACAGAAAAAGGGGGACTCCTCCTTAACTCATTTTATGAGATCAGCATCATCCTGATACCAAATCGGGCAGAGACACAACAAAAAAAAGAGAATTTTAGACCAATATCCCTGATGAACATCGATGCAAAAATCCTCAATAAAATACTGACACACCAAATCCAGTGGCACATCAAAAACCTTATCCACCACGATCAAATTGGCTTCATCCCTGGGATGCAAGGCTGGTTCTACATACGCAAATCAATAAACGTAATCCGTCATATAAACAGAATCAAAGATAAAAACCACATGATTATCTCAGTAGATGCAGAAAAGACCTTCGACTAAATTCAACAGCCCTTCATACTAAAAACTCTCAATAAGCTAGGTATTGATGGGACGTATCTTAAAATAATAAGAGCTATTTATGACAAACCCATAGCCAATATCATACTGAATGGGCAAAAACTGGAAGCATTCCCTTTGAAAACTGGCACAAGACAGGGATATCCTCTCTCACCATTCCTATTCAACATAGTCTTGGAAGTTCTGTCCAGGGCAATCAGGGAGGAGAAAGAAATAAAGGGTATTCAATTAGGAAAAAAGAAAGTCAAATTGTCCCTGTTTGCAGATGACATGATTGTGTATTTATGAAACCCCATCATCTCAACCCAAAATCTCCTTAAGCTGATAAGCAACTTCAGCAAAGTCTCAGGATACAAAATCAATGTGCAAAACTCACAAGCTTTCCTATACACCAATAACAGATAAACAGAGAGCCAAATCGTGAGTGAACTCCCATTCACAATTGCTACAAAGAGAATAAAGTACCTAGGAATCCAACTTACAAGGGATGTAAAGGACCTCTTCAAGGAGAACTACAAACCACTGCTTGACGAAATAAAAGAGGACACAAACAAATGGAAGAATATTCCATGCTCATGGATAGGAAGAATCAATATCGTGAAAATGGCCATACTGCCCAAGGTAATTTATAGATTCAATGCCATCCCCATCAAGCTATCAATGACTTTCTTCACAGAATTGGAAAAAACTACTTTGAAGTTTATATGGAACTGAAAAAGATCCCACATTGCCAAGACAATCCTAAGCCAAAAGAACAAAGCTGGAGGCATCACACTACATAACTTCAAACTATACTACAAGACTACAGTGACCAAAACAGCATGGAACTGGTACCAAAACAAAGATATAGATCAGTGGAACAGAACAGAGCCCTCAGAAATAAAGCCACATATCTACAACCATCTGATCTTTGACAAACCTGACAAAAAGAAGAAATGGGGAAAGGATTCCCTATTTAGTAAATGGTGCCGGGAAAACTGGCTAGCCATATGTAGAAAGCTGAAACTGGATCCTTCCTTACACCTTATACAAAAATTAATTCAAGTGGATTAAAGACTTAAATGTTAGACCTAAAACTGTAAAAACCCTAGAAGAAAACCTAGGCGATATCATTCAGGACATAGGCATGGGCAAGGACTTCCTGACTAAAATACCAAAAGCAATGACAGCAAAAGCCAAAATTGACAAATGGGATCTAATTAAACTAAAGAGCTTCTGCATAGCAAAAGAAACTACCATCAGAGTGAACAGGCAACCTACAGAATGGGAGGAAATTTTTACAATCTACTCATGTGACAAAGGGCTAATAATATCCAGAATCTACAAAGAACATAAACAAATTTACAAGAAAAAAACCAACAACCCATCAAAAAGTGGGCAAAGGATATGAACAGACACTTCTCAAAAGAAGACATTTATGCAGCCAACAGACGCATGAAAAAATGCTCATCATCACTGGCCATCAGAGAAATGCAAATCAAAACCACAATGAGATACCATCTCACATAAGTTAGACTGGCGATCATTATAAAGTCAGGAAACAACAGATGCTGGAGAGGATGTGGAGAAATAGAAACACTTTTACACTGTTGTTGGGACTGTAAACTAGTCCAACCATTGTGGAAGGCAATGTGGCAATTCCTCAAGGATCTAGAACTAGAAATACCATTTGACTTAGCCATCCCATTACTGGGTATATACCCAAAGGATTATAAATCATGCTGCTATAAAGACACATGCACACATATGTTTCTTGCGGCACTATTCACAATACCAAAGACACGG
This sequence comes from Macaca fascicularis, assembly GCF_037993035.2. NCBI lineage: Eukaryota > Metazoa > Chordata > Mammalia > Primates > Cercopithecidae > Macaca > Macaca fascicularis. The sequence goes on along the minus strand of NC_088381.1, from coordinate 97,779,153 downwards.
AACCAACACAAATGTCCATCAAATATAGACTGGATTAAGAAAATGTGGCACATATACACCATGGAATGCTACGCAGCCATAAAAATGGATGAGTCCATGTCCTCTGTAAGGACATGGATGAAGCTAGAAACCATCATTCTCAGCAAACTAACACAGGAATGGAAAAACCAAACACCACATGTTCCCACTCATAGGTGGGAATTGAACAATGGGAACACTTAGACACAGGGTGGGGAACATCACACACTGGGGCCTGTCATGGGCTAGAGGTAGTGGGGAGGGATAGCATTAGGAAATATACCTAATGTAAATGACGAGTTAATGGGTGCAGCACACCTACATGGCACATATATACATATGTAACAAACCTGCACATTGTGCCCATGTACCCTAGAACTTAAAGTATAATAATAAAAACATAATAAAAAAATTACTATATGGAAACTTTTTGCACATAGGTCATTTCTGAGTCATTGTCTTGCATGAATGTTTCTGATTGATGAAACCATAGCCACATTTCCACAACCTAGCTACTAGACTCTCTAGGACATATGGGAGTTTTTAAAATGAAATCAACTTTGAGTAGAATTTAGAGTGTGGTAAAATATCAAAATGCAAAGTGGCTGTTCAAAATGTATTTGATGGCAAACATAAATGAGTGATGTCTCTCTCAGCCCATCTTTTAGTGGACAAAATCAATATATATTCTTCTACTATATTAAATTTACAAAAGCATAGCAACAATGCTATGTTCCAACCTTGTATTATATAAATATCAGTTATAATTATAACACACTTACTGTTTTCCAAATTCTCTTCAGTTACTTTATGAAGCTTCAAGCCTGACATCTGGGTAATGTCCACTTCTCCTCTGATTTATTCACATTTTTTTCTGGGTATTTTCTAACCTATGGAAAATTATAATAATTATTAGAAAAGGTAGAGCATGGGAAATGTTAATATATAAACATTTCCATGATCACCAAGAAAGAAAAAGTAGGTGTCTACAGGTGCTATGGTTGAAATGTTCCCTCAAAAACTCATGTTGAGGTTTATTTGCCATTGTGACAGTATTAAGAGCTAGGACCTTTACTTACTTTAAGAAGTAAGTATGTCATAAGGGCTCTGCCTTCATCAATAAATTAATACCATTATCCCAGGAGTGGGTTGGTTATGGGTTCTTCCTCAAGAATTCCCAGCCTACTCTTCATTCAAGAAATTCTGTGTTGTGACTTGACTCGGAGTCATGGCATGGAGGCACAATCCTGGAAATCTGTTTTCTAGGCTTATTTGTTGCTGCTGTTTTTGTTTGTTTATTTCTTTTTGTGTTACTTATACAGATCAAGTGGGACCTTAATGGTTACACAACGTTTTCAGACCCAGGGACCCCCTAATCAATCAGCAAGGCAAAGTGTGTGTCAAAGCACTCTGATTATCACAATGTGGTTAAGTGCTGCTAATGAGGCTCATATTAATGGCAGCATCTCCCACCTTTGTTTTCATCCTGTAGGGAATAGATACTGCACACTTTTCAAAGCTGCTTGTGTCTGTTTTTATGGTTTCTAGAAATCACGTATTTTCCTTTTTCTGGACCCATATTTAAAACGTTGCTTCCATATGCATTATATTTCATTTGTTCTGCTTTAGTACCTTAAAATGCTTTCTCACATATATTCCTGCAGGTATTTGCCAATATAACTTGTCAAAACACTGCTTTTCTTTTCCTTTGGTGGGTAAGCCTTTTCTTTCTGGGTTTAATTTTGCCCTAGCTTTTTGGAGCACTCTGAACTCTGACACTAGCTTTGGGTCCAAGGCATTGCAAAGTGTCAGGAATGAGTTATGAAGAAAGTTATACTACCTCCTGAGGTAACTGCCTCAGGCAATGTGCTTACATGGTTTTCAGGGAAGCAGGAACAACCCATTCAAGACTGGAGAAAAAGCTATTTCTTCTTCTAAGGGATGTTTAGTAAATTTGAGTGTTCAAAGTACTCTGAGTTTTCAGGGTTTTCCCATCTGTTTCAATTACAATTCCATGGAAGTGTCTTAACTTTCAGTAAGAGTCATGGTATCATTAGAATTCAACTGATGTAATTGAGAAACCACAGCATTAGACTGTGCATTTAATTTTCAGTTTCATCAGCCATACAGAGAGGAGAGCTAATTTTAGGGTAATCATTTTATCGCCCTGGCTTTTTTATTATGTTGAGCTGAGAATTTAAAACTTTAAGGTGTTGTTTCCTTTCTTTCAAAGCTTAAGCACATTTAGAAGTAGCCAAGTCACCCTATAGCTCTTATGTTCTTCATGCCCATTGTACTTTTCTAAGCATAAGCTCTCCTACTTCCTTGCCTTCTATAATAACATTATTCCAGGTAACCAAGAGCACAGATGATAAATATAAGCAAGTGTTTCATTTTAGTATGCCATGGGTGCCAGTGCTCTTTTCTCTAGAACTAATTGTATTCTCAGAGCTTTCAAATCCAACCTGCCAGATAATGAATCCCAGATACTTATTTCCTTGAGGGTTCCTTGCACTTTTAGTACAAATTATTCTATTAAATAACCTTAGTTGCAAGGAAACACATTCATTCCACCCAGATTAAGCAGAATAGATATTTATTAAAGATACTAGGTAGCATGTATACTCATTGATTGTGCTAGGGTAATAAACAGGCTAAGTTCACCAGAACAATATCCCTAGTCTATTGCCAATTTCTGAATTGCTTCAAAAACAGTCCCAAGGGAGAAGCAACCTATGACACTGCCAACTCCACAGCCACCAGAAAAAAAAAGTGTGCTCTGCCAGAGCTTTTTCCTATTTGATCACTTCCAAATTGAAGACATATGTAGGTGGAAATGACTACTGGAAACTGGTCCCCACCTGTAATTCTGGGCACAAGAAAAGCTGGGAAATGCAGTTTTAAAATTGTATCTTAAGAAAACAGAATTTATCTTGTGGTAAATACAAAAATGCAGGTGGGTTTTCAAAAGATGTGCAGCCAAAAATGACAAATGTATACTACATGTGGCTACTGTGTTTAAAATATTTCATAAAACTTGTGAAAATTTTTAAATAATTATACCTGCCTTTATCTCATATATTTGTAACATAGAAATGGTTCTTAAATAAGTGGTATCATACTTTTAGCAAGGTAACCATAACTATAATTTTAGTAAGAAACATCTAGATTCAAGATGTAATATTGTAAACTACAACTACAGAGTCTGCAGACATAATTGACATTTGATTATATCACTCTTGTCTTTCAGACTTTATATTTGAAGAAAACTTCTAGGTGACAATTGAATCAACAAATTTATCATTATTAATTTTAATCTGTATGAGTTACCAATTTAAGATATACAGTTCGTCATTAAAATATAAATAGAGGATGTATGTATTTTTTGAGCATGGTTTATTTGATCATATTTATAACGAATTCAACATGACTGGAAAATCTACACATTCCACAGAGACTATACCTGTATGTGTGTGCACACACATATGCATATATATATATTTTGTATATATTGTTCATAAATGGAGAAAGCTGAACATAGCAGTCCTTTTATTCATTAGAACATAATAAGGCCAGGTGCAGTGGCTCACGCCTGTAATCCCAGCACTTTGGGAGGCCGAGGTGGGAGAATCACTTGAGGTCAGGAGTTTGAGACCAGCTTGGCCAATATGGCAAAACCCTGTCTCTACTAAAAATATAAAAACTAGCTGGGCGTGATGTTGCACATCTGTAATCCCAGCTATTCGGTAGGCTGAGGCAGGAAAATTGCTTGAATCTGGGAAGCAGAGGTTGCAGTGAGCCGAGATTGCACCACTGCACTCCAACTTGGGCAATAGAATGAGACTCCATCTCAAAAAAAAAAAAAAAAAGTTTTTGACATTATTATTATGTCAAATAATTAATGTCAAAAAATAATTAATGTCAAAAAACTTTATAAGAAACCTTAAGGGCCAGGCACAGTGGCTCATACCTGTAATCCCAGCACTTTGGGAGGCCAAGGCGGGTGGATCACTAGGTCAGGAGATCAAGACCATCCTGGCTAACACGGTGAAACCCCCGTCTCCACTAAAAATAGAAAAAATTAGCCAGACGTGGTGGTGGGAGCCTGTAGTCCCAGCTACTAGGGAAGCTGAGGCAGGAGAACGGTGTGAACCCAGGAGGCAGAACTTGCAGTGAGCCGAGATCGCACCACTGCATTCCAGCCTGGACAACAGAGCGAGACTCCATCTCAAAAATAAATAAATAAATAAATAAATAAACAAACCTCGAGATTTAATTTAAAAAATAATTTTCTTAAGGTTCAGTACTGGAAGAATACTCTTCTTTCTTCTTCAGAACTATATAGCTAATCAAATGTGTTAAAAGTGTAAATTCATCATACTCAGATTCTTATACCTCCCTGCCAACTTTGTCTTCTTGTGCTTGTTAACTCAGTAAATTGTACCACCACCACTATCACTTATAAAACCAAAAACCTACTAAGGCGGATGCTGTCAGCACTCCCACTCCCTATATTCCCTTGGGTTTCACCATTTCCGTGTATACCGTCTGTATTAGTCTATTTTCACACTGCTATAAAGAACTACCTGAGACTGAGTTTTTACAAAGAAAAGAAGTTTAATTGACTCACAATTCTCCATGGTTTGGAAGGTCTCAGGAAACTAACAATCATGGCAGAAGGTGAAGGGGAAGCCAAGGCACGTCTTACATGGTAGCAGGAGGGTGGCGGGAGTGGGGAGGGTACTGCCAAACACTTTTAAACCATCAGATCTTGTGAAAACTCTTGTCAAGAGAACAGCATGGGGGAAACAGCCCCCATGAACCAATCACCTCTCACCAGGTCCCTCCCTCAACACCTGAGGATTACAATTTGAGATGAGATTTTGGTGGGGGCACAGAGCCGAACAATATCATCATCCAATTTCTACTTGTCAATATCTGCATCTCTTCCCTATGGGCTTTCTCTCAACATTAGAGGCCACTCTGCCTGAACACAAAGCATGCTGAATTTGCCTAAGTAATGCCAGAATTAACATCCATTTGGGAGCAGCTTTCAATTAATGAATGACGGGAGTTAATGTAAAAACACCACAGTTCCTTCATCCCTATGGTGGAATAAATATAAGAAGCATGTTTTTTCCAGATTAAATTCTAGTTACCCACAATGATAACTTGTTTGATAATTGTGCAAATTGCAAAATATGGTAATAGTTCTCTCCATGTTAGTGTGCGCGTTCCTTTGCAAGGTGAGATTGCTGTCCCTTCTGACAAAAAGTAGAGTACTCCATCTCTATTTATTTAGATTTTTTATTGTTTTGTATAATTTCTTAGTTACTGCTCTAGGTAATACAATATGCATATACAAGTTATCATAATGTATTGTAATTGACATTTTACCAGTTTAAGTGATGTGTAGAAGGCTTAGTTTCATTTAGGACCTTTTACCCTCCCTCCCTGCTTTTAAAATATAGTTGCCTCAAGTATTTCCTTTATATATATCAAGTACTACATCAGATAGTATTATGATTTTTGCCTCAACCATAAGATATGATTTAAGAAACCCACGAGAAGTAATCTAGTCTATTATATTGACCCTTATTTTTACACATTCTTTCTTTCTGGAAGTTCTTTCTTTTCTGAGGTTTTGAGTCTTCTGTTATAATTTCCTTTCTCTTTAGAGAACTCCTTTTGCCCACGCTTCAAGGGCAGATTCCTTGGAAATGAATTCTATTAGTTTTATTTTTTCTGAGAATGTCCCTATTCACTCGTCATTACTGAATGATATTTTCACAAGATAAGAATTCTCAATTGACCACTATTTTCTTTCATTATTTTAAAATGTGCTGCTTCTTTCTGGCCTCTGTGGTTTCTGATGAAAAATCTATTGTTGTTTGACTTGTTTTTCCCCTATCATCGATTCCCTCTGGTTACTTTCTTTTCCTTTACATTTCAGAAGTTTAATTATAACATATCTCGGTATGAAATTTTTGAGGTTTATTCTATTTGGGTTTCATTTCTGTGAGATAAGCTTCTTGAATCTGTAGGTTTATGTGTTTTACAAAGTTTGGGACATTTTCAGCCATTTTTTCTTTGAATACTTCTTTGGTCTCATTTTTTCTCTTCCCCTTCTAGAACTCTGGTGAAACAAACAGTAGCTCTTTATATTGTCCCATTAGCCTGAAACTTTGTTCAGTTTTGAAAGTATATTTTGCTTTGTTTTTCAGATTGTATAAATTCTATTGATCTGTCTTCAATTTACTGATTCTATGTTTGGTTGTTTCCACTCTACTATTGGGCCATAAAGTTAGTTGTTTTTTTCTGTTATTTTATTTTTCAGTTCTATAATCTCCATTTGGTTGGTTTTTTTTTTAACAGAACTTTTATTTATTTTCTAATTTTCTATCTTTTCATTTATCCCAAGAAAAGTTTTAATGGCTTGTTGAGACATTTTTATAATGGTTGCTTTAAAATTCTTGTCAATTCCGACATCTGATTCTTCTCCATTTTAGAATCCATTGGCTGTTTTTCCTCATTCATGTTGTGATTTTCCTGGCTCCTGGTATGAGAAGTGATTTTTCTATTGTTTCCTGGATATTTTGGACATTGTATTACGAGATTCTGGACCCTTTTACTATCCTTTCTTTTAGAGGGCAATTCCCTGGTGAGCTGTAGCCTGAGGGTGGTGGGTGTTTATGCTCAGCTTCTTGCTGGGTTCCACTGACACCAACCATACAGAATTGGAGCACTGACTCTCACTGTCTCACCTGTCAAGCTAGAATTCTATATCTAGTGAAAATACTCTTTGGGAATTAAGGTAAAATTAAAACAGTCTCAGGTGCAAGAAGACTAAGATAATTCAAATGCAGCTAGCAAAACTTCTCTAGAAGAATTGCAAAAGAAAGTTCTTCTGGTGGCACTTTAAGAAACAGAAGTTAAGGACACAGTCAGTCTTACTAAGAGATTGGTTATATTGAAAGACTAAGTAAACTGAGCAAATAAGTAAAAATATTTAGAGTGATGGGAACCAAGTTTCTCATGTTGAAAAATATATTAACAAACTCAGAAATTTGTTGCATGTATTAACAGCTTGTTGCTTTTTATTAATGAATAGTATTACATGGTACAGATTTACCAGAATTTGTTTAGCTGTCCACCTATTGAAGGAAATTCGAGCTGTTTTTAATTTGGGTCTATTACAAATAAAGTTGCTATGGACATTCATGTATGTTTTCATTTCTGGGGGATAAGTGTCCAGGCAGAAGGTTGCTGGATTGAATTGTAAATATATATTTAGTTTTTTAAAGATACTACCAAAATATTTTCCAGAGTGATTGTGGCATTTTACATTTCCACCAACAGTGTATGAAAGATTCAGTTTCTCTGCATCCTTGCTAGCATTTAATATTGTCACTACTTTTTTGTTATAGCCATTCTGATTGTTGTGTAGTGATATCTCATTGTGTACTTTATTTGCATATTCTAATGGTTAGTGATGCTGAAACATCTTTCACGTGTTTCTTTGCCACCTATTTATTCTGTTTTATGAGATAGATTTTTGTGTCTGGTTGCCTATTTCCTTATTGGACTGGTTCTTTATTATTAAAGTTAAGAGGTTTTTTTTTTTCTAAAAGAAAATTGTGTTCTATATTTGTGTCCTTTATCAGAGATGCAGTTTGTCAATGTTTTTTCCCAGGCTGTAATTTGTCTTTCCATCCTTGTTTAACAAGGTATTTTCCTTAATAACACTTTTAATTTTGATGAGGTTGTATTTATTGTTATGAATCATGCTTTTGGTGTCATGTCTAAGAACGTTATTATAGATTTAATGTCCTTAGTAGTTACAGGGCTATTCAGTTATATTGGGTTATATTATATTTATATTGGGTAAGTTGTAGTATTTGTGCTTTTCAAAAAATTGCTCCTTTTCATCTGAGTTGTCAAATTTATATGTGTAGAGCTATTTATGGTATCCTCTTCTTATCATTTTGGCATCTTCAGAGTCTGTAGTGATAGTCCCTGCTTTATTCCTGATATCAAAATTTTGTGTCTTTTCTCTTTTTCTTTGTCACCCTTGCTAGAGATTTGTCAATTTTATTGAACTTTTAAAAGAGCCCATTTTTATTTCATTGATTTTCTCTACTTTTCATTTTCAACTTTACTTTCTACTCTTTATTGTTTCTTTCCTTCTGCTTGCTTTGGGTTTATTTTCTTCTTGTTTTTTGAGGTGGAATCTTAGATTATTGATTTGATATTTCTCTCTTCTATAATATATGCCTTTAGTGCAATAAATTTCCCTCTCAGTATTCCTTTAGCTGCATCCCACAAATTTTTATATGTTGTATTTTTATTTTCATTTGGTTCAATGTATTTATTTCCCTAAGACTACCTCTTGGGCTCACTGTTTATTTAAAAGTGTGCTGTTTTAGGCCAGGCATGGTGGCTTACGCCTGTAATCCCAGCATTTTGGGAGGCTGAGGCAGTTGGATCACCTGAGGTCCGAAGTTCAAGACCCATCTGGCCAACATGGTGAAACCCCATCTCTACTAAAAACACAAAAAATTAGCTGGACGTGGGGGTGTGCACCTGTAATCCCAGCTACTTGGGAGGCTGAAGTAGGAGAATCGCTAGAACCTGGGAGGCGGAGGTTGCAGTGAGCCAGGATCGTGCCATTGCACTCCAGCCTGGACAACGAGAGCGAAACTCCATCACAAAAAAACAAAAACAAAAACAACAACAACAACAAAAAAGTAGTGCATTGTTTAGCTTCCAAGTGTTTTTAGCTTGTCCTGTTACTGTTTCATAATTGGCTTACAGTTTGATTTCATTGTATCAGAGAATACACTGTATGCCTTTAATTCTTTTATGTTTGTTGACATTTGTTCTATGGCCCAGGATATGATATATCTTGGTAAATGCTGTATGAATATTTGAAAAGAATGTTTATTCTGCTGTTGTTGGATGAAGTTTGTGTTCTATGAGTGTGAATTAGATGTTGTTGGCTGATGGTTTTTTTTAATATACTTGCTGATTTTCTGTCTATTCTATTAATTATTAAGAGAGGGATATTGACATCTACAACTGTAAGTGTGTTTGTCTATTTCTTCTTTCGTGTCTTTCAGGTTCTTTTTTTTCTTTTTGTTCATTTATTTTGCAGTTTTGCTGTTTGGGACATATACATTTAGGATTGCTATGTCTTCTTGGTGGACTGACCCTTTCATTAGTTATTTAATGTTCTCCTTTGTCCCTGGTAAGTTTTCTCAATCTGAAGTCGAATTCACCTAATATTAACATAAACATTCATCTTTTCTTTTCATTAATGTTTGCATGGTATCTCTTTTTCTATTGTTTTACTTTCAATTTTCCTATATGTTTATATGTGAAATGCATTTCTTAGAGTTAACCTATATTAGGTAATAATTTTAATCCACTCTGATAATCTCCGTCTTTTAATTAATATATTTAGACCATGTATATTTAATGTAATTATTAACATATTAGGGCTTATGTCTACTATTTTATATTTTATTTTTCTGTTAATCCCCTCTGTTTTCCTTTTCTATATTTTTCTGCTTTCCTATGTGCTATTTGAGCATTTTAAAAAGTAATTCTAATTTACCTGTAAAATACTTTATTGTATATTTGTATAGTTTTTTAATGGTTGCTTTAGATTTCATATTATACATACATAACTTATTATAGTATTCTGGTAACAAATTTTTATCCATTTGAATGAAGCATAGAAACCTTACCTCTCCTTAAGTCCCCTTGGCTCCCCTGTTGATAACAAAACTGCATAAACTATTTTCTCTACATACATTGAGAACCACATCATAACAAGAATGTTACAATTGTCTTTCAACCATCAGATATTATTTTAAAAATTCAAGAGCAGAAAGTTTATTGTATTTCCTGTGTATTTACTTTTTCTATTGTTACTTCTTCCTTATCTATGTTCCAGGTTCCCTTCTTTTATTATCTTCTTTCTGTTTCAATAATTTCCTTTAGCTCTTTTTTTAGGGTAGGTCATCTAGAGAACAAATTCTGGTTAGTTTTCTTCCAACTGAGAATGTCTTGATTTTTCCTTTATTCTTAAAGGATATTTTGACTGGATATAGAATTTTGGGTTGAGAGATTTTTTTCCTTCTGCATTGAACGATATTGTGCAGCTTCCTTCTAGCCTTCATGGATTCTCATGAGAAACTCACTTTCATTGGAATTATTTTTCTTCTACAGGTGAGGTGTTATTTCTTTCTCACTCTTTTTAAGATATTTTCCTTTAGTTTTCAGAAGTTTGATTCTGATGTAACTTGGTATGGAATGCCTTTGGTTTATCCTGTTATGGTTTGTTCAACTACTTGAATTTGTAGGTTTATGTATTTTGTCAAATTATAGAAATGTTTAGCTATTAATTATTTGAATATGCCCTCTTTCTTCTCTGTGGGACTCTAATATCATGAATGGCAAACCTTTTTGTCATCTCAATGAGACCTTAAGCTCTGTCCATTTTTTTGTCTGTTTCAGTCTAGTTTTTCTCTTGTTCAGACTGGTGACTTCCATTGTTCTATCATCAAGTCCATAGATTCTTTTGTCTTTTTTAGTCTGTTGAGTCAATTTGGTGAGATTTTTACTGGATATTCAGTTATTACTTTTTTCAGTTCTGAAATTTTTTTTTTTTCCGCCAAAATGCGTTTTTTTGCTAAAGCTTTCTGTTTATTTTTGAGTCTATTTTTTCATTTGTTTCAAGCATATTTCTAATTGTTTATTGGTCTTTTTATAATATCTGAGTTAAAATAACTGTCAGATAATATCAACATCTTTGACATCTAGGTAGTGGTATCTGTTAACTATCTTTTCTCATTCAAGTTAGGATTTCCTTGTTCTTGATGTGACAGTACTTTTGATTGTGTTCTAGACATTTTTGATATTGTTTTAGGATCATTAGGGTTTTATTTGCATCTTCTGTTTTAGCAAGATTCCCTTGACACTGTGCCAGAAGAGTATGGCAGGTACCATCTTATTACTACCAGGTTGTAGGAGAAGTCCAATTCCCCACTCAGTTTCCGTTGCCATTTTAATAGGGAGGTGTAATTCATTGCTGGATGGGTATGGAATTTCAGGCCCCTCACTAGGCCTCTGCTGACATCACTTCAGTAGTAGGGGATGGAATGTCTTATTATGGCTGGGATGGGTTGGAAGTCTGGGTTTACCAAGTGCTCTCTACTGATAGGAGATTGTTGATACCTGGCAGAACTCAAAGTCCAGACTGGCTAATAGTCTTTCAATGATACTGCTCCAGGGGCAGGGTGATGGGTATTGTATGTGTGTGCCTGGGGCAGGGAGGGCTTTCTCTTATTGAGGGGTGATGAGGGTCTGAAGTATAGTTTTCCCTCTGGGGCTTTGGGTCAGTTTTTTCCATGGTGTTAGGTTGAAGTCATCCTCTCAAAGTTTTTGCCTGTTTGGCTGCCCCTTCCCATCCTAGAGAAAGTAGAGAAAGCAGGATTTTCTTAGCACTCCTTTGTTTGCATCTGTTAGTGTTTTCAGGTTGCAGGGTTGTCCAGCACTCATCTAAGATATATGAGGCAATAAGAAAACACAGGGAATATACTTCTATGTTATTCTATGGGTGTCAAGATCTCTAGTCAGTCTTTCTTCTTCTCTTCACTTTTCAGAGTCCCCTGTATTTCTATTATGTCCAGAGTTTGTAGCTATACTTAGCAGGAGGAATAAAGAGAAATACATCTATTCCATGTTATCCAGAATTGGAAGCCCTGTAAATGCCCTTTTACATTTCAACTTTTGTATACATTTTATACCAATCATATAATATTATGTATATATTAAGTTACAAATAAATATACAAACACATATATAGAAGGTATATGCTTAAATTTTTTTTACTAATGGGGTGCAGAGATAAATGCAGAGCAGAGTTGTAAGCATTGCTGAGTCATTTCTGGGCCTAACTCTTCTACTAACTCATACGATTTGGGGCATTCATTTCTTTCACCTCTAAAATGAAGCACTGGGCAAGATAGTCTCTAAGACCACCACTTTTTCCTCTAAAAGTCTACAAATAATTCTCAGTAGAATGCCTTCTAAAAGATATGAAATACCACATAAAAATTGTTTCCATTTATGTTTTATTTAAAGCATCTTTAAATCCTAACACGTATTAATTTCCTCAAGAGTAAAGTTCTATTCCATTTTTATTACAATCATCTAATCGAGATTGATCTCATACATGTAATTGTTAAAGAAAAACAATAAAATTGGTTTGATTTAAAAGGGTGTATTATCCTATTTTCTGAGTTAAGTTCAGGGTTGCCCTACCTTATTAATTTAGTAATTCTGGACATTTTTCAGTAATATATTCTCCTCACACACTTTTCTCATGGAACTGAAATGGTAAAAATATCTGAAAGAGGCTATTTTATCCCAGGCTTAGTGGTCCAAGATCATAGACTGGTGTGTTTTGTGCTCTGTGTGCATATATATTCCTTCTTCTCAAATACATTATATGCTACTGCCTCTGCTGGGGTTGTCTATTAGTTTGTTCTCATACTGCTGTAAAGAAATACCTGAGACTGGGTAGTTTATAAGGAAAGAGGTTTAATTGGCTCACTGTTCTTCAAGTTGTACAGGAAGCAAGGCAGCATCTGCTTGGCTCCTGCGGAGGCCTTGGGAAACTTACAGTCTAGGTGGAAGGTGAAGGGGGAGGTGGCACCTCCTATGGCCTGAGCAGGAGAGAAAGAGAGAAAGGCGGGAGGTGCCACACACTTTTAAACAAGATCTCGCAAGAATTCTATCATGAGACAGCACAAAGGGGATGGTGTTAAGCCATTCATGACGGATCCACCCCCAGGCTCCACCTCCAACAATGCTCCGCCTCCCACCAGGCTCCGCCTCCAACAATGCTCCGCCTCCCACCAAGCTCCGCCTCCAACAATGCTCCGCCTCCCACCAGGCTCCGCCTCCAACAATGCTCCGCCTCCCACCAGGCTCCGCCTCCAACAATGGGAATGACAATAGAACAAGAGATTTGGGTGGGAACACAGATCCAAACCATATCGTTCCACCCTGGGCCCCTCTCAAATTTCATGTCCTTCTCACATTGAAAAATACAATATTGCCTTCCCAACAATCCCCAGATTCTTAATTCAACATTAAATCAAAAGTCCAAGGTCTCATCTGAGACAAGGCTAATCCCTTCCACCTCTGAGCCTGTAAAATCAAAAACAAGTCAGTTGCTCCTAAGATACAATGGGAGTACAAGTATTGGGTAAATACTCCCATTCCAAAAGGGAGAAATCAGCCAAAAGAAAGGGGCTACAGGCCCCACAGAAGCCTGAAACCCATCAGACAGTCATTCAATCTTAAAGCTCCAAAATAATCTCCTTTGACTCCATGTCTCACATCCAGAGTCCACTGGTTCAAGGAGTGGGTTCCTAAGGCCTTGGGCAGCCCTGCTCCTGTGGCTTTTCAGGGGTCAGCCCCGACAGCTGCTTTTATGGGCTGGTGTTGAGTGCTTGGGGCTTTTCCAGGGACATGGTGCAAGGTGTCAGTGGATCTACCATTCTGGGTTTTGCAGGATGGTGGGCCTCTTCTCACAGCTCCACTAGGCAATGCCCCAGTGAGAACTCTGTGTGGGGCCCTCAACCCCACATTTCCCCTTGATACTGCCCAACTAGAAGTTCTCCATGAGGGAAGCACCCCTGCAGCAGGCTTCTGCCTGGACATGCATGCCTTTCCATACATCCCCTGAAAATCTAGGTGAAGGCTCCCTAACCTCAACTCTTGCATTCTGCATATTTGCAGGTTAACACCACATGGAAGCCACCAGGCTTATGGCTTGTGTACCCTCTGAAGCAGCAGCCCAAGCTCTACCTGGGCCCCTTTGACCTACGGCTGGAGCTGGAGTGGCTAGGACACAGTGAGCAGTGTCCCAAGTCTGTTCAGGATGGCAGGGCCCTGGACCTGACCCACAAAACCTATTTCCCTCTTAGGTCTCTGGGCCTGTGATGGGGGAAAGGCCTTGAAGTTTTCTAAAATGCCTCAGAGGCCTTTTTTCCATTGTCTTCGTTATCAGCATTTGACTCCTCTCTACTTACGCAAATTTCCCCAGCCTGCTTGAATTCTTCCCTTGAAAATGGGCTCCCCCCCTCCCCCACATCACCAGGCTGCAAATTTTCCAAGCTTTTACGTTCTGCTTCCCTTTTAAGTATGTTTGAGTTTTAGGTAATTTATTTGCTTATGCATATAAGTTGTTAGAAGCAGCCAAGATACATCTTGAATGCATTGTTGCTTAGAAATTTCTTCCACTAGATACACTAAATCATCACTCTCAAGTTCATAATTCCACAGATCCCTGGGGCAGGGGCAGAATACAACCAAGCTCTTTGCTAAAGCCTAACAAAAGTGACCTTTACTCCAGTTCCCAATAAGTTCTTCATTTCCATCTGAGACCTCCTCAGCCTGGACTTCCCTGTCCATATCACTATCAGCATTTTGGTCAGAACAATTTAACAAGTCTCTAGGAAGTTCCAAACTTTCCCTCATTTTCTTGACTTCTTCTGAGCTCTCCTCCACACTCTTCCAATCTCTGCCCATTACCCAGTTCCAAAGCTGCTTCCACATTTTCAAGTATCTTTATAGCAATGCCCCGCTCCTCAGTACCAATTTTCTGTATTAGTCCATTCTCATACTGCTATAAAGAAATACCTAAGACTGCTAAGACTGGATCATTTATAAAGAAGAGAAGTTTAATGAGCTTACGGTTCTGCAGGATGTACAGCAGGCATGATGCTGGCATCTGCTCGGGTTCTGGGGAGGCCTCAGGAAACAGATAATTATGGTAGAAGGCAAAGAAAAAGCCAGTACTTCCCATGGCTGGAGCAGGAGGAAGAGTCGGGAGAGGTGCCCCATACTTTTAAACAATCAGATCTTTGGAGAACTCTATCACAAACAACACCAAGGGGACGGTGCTAAAGCATTCATGAAAGATCCACCTCCATGATCCAATCGCCTCCATGATCCAGTCACTTCCTACCAGGCCCCACCTCCAACACTGGGTACTACAACTGAACACGTGATTTGAGTGGGAACGCATATCCAAACCATATCAGGCTGGCATAACAAAATGCCGAAGACCTGTTGGCTGCTATCATTTGAATGTGTCCCCCAAATTTCATGTGTTGGAAACTTAATGCTCAAATTTATGTGTTGATTGGAGGTAGGGCCTTTGGGAGGTAATTAGGATTAGATAAGATCATCAAAGTGGGGGTCCTCATGATGGGATTGGTAGTTTTATAAAATGAGGAAGCAGGAACTGAGCTGAAACATGCTCTTGCCCTCTCTTCACATCATGCCCTCTGCGATGTTATGATGCAGCAAGGAAGCCTTTACTAGTTTCCCACACCAAAATCTTGGACTTCCTAGCCTCCAGAAGTGTAAGAAATAAGTTTATTTTCTTTATAAATTGTCTAGTCTCATGTATTCAGTTATAACAACAGAAAATAGACAAAAACAGTGGCTGACGCAGCAAAATTTTATTTTCTCACAATTCTGGAGGCTGGAAGTCCAAGATAAAGGTGCTGGTAGGATCGGTTTCTGTGAGTCTTTCTCTTTGAACTGCAGATGGCCATCTTCTCGTCTTTGCACATGGTCCTCCTTCTGTGCACATCTTTCTGTGTGCCCTAAATTCCTCTTATAAGGACACCAGTCAGACTGGATTAGAGCCCACACCTAATGGCTTCATTTTAACTTCATTACCCCTTCAAATGCCCTATCTCCAAATGTAATCACATTCTGAGGTACTGAGGTTAGGGTTTCAACATATCAATTTTGGTAGGGATACAATTCAGTCCATAACATCCATATTCACAATTGTGACATTAAAAAAAAATAAATTCTGTATTTTTGTTTGTTTGATTTTTTTTTTTTTCTAGAGGCAGGGTCTCACTCTGTTGCCCATGCTAGAGAGCAGTGGCATGATCACAGCTAACTGTAATCTTGAACTTCTATGGCAGCTAAGATTATTTGGAAGTTTGAGGTGGGAGGATTACTTGAGCATAGGAGTTCAAGACTACAGGTGCATGCCACTACACCAATTAACTTTTTATTTTTTTGTAGAGACAGGATATTGCTGTGTTGCCCAGGTTGGTCTAGAACTCCTAGCCTCGAACAGTCTTTTCACCTTGACTTCCTAAAGTGCTGGGATTACAGGTATGAACCACCTTGCCCAACTAAATTCTGTATTTTTGAGATTAGGCTAAGAAGGCTATTTTATAATGCCTATAGGTTTAGTTTGACTAATACAGTACACGGGTATGAGTGTGTATGTTAGACATATTCATTCGAAAGAAGCTAGCCTTCTCTCGATTGTTGCAAAGCTGTGGGCTGCTAAAGTGTTCCACAGATATGCAATTTAACTACTTAAGTACATGGTTTGTTAGATATCAGACAGGCATAATTTGAAGATGAACCAAGCAAATGCTATAGGCCAAATAATTTTGTGTTGCTTAATTATTTTTAAACTATGCTAATTTAGGCAACTAAATTATTTTATCAATTATATCACTACTCAAGTCTATGACTTTGCAAGTTTAAAAAATAGATTTGATTGTTAAAATGAAAAGTTTTCATTTAACACAATTTTACTAGGCTTCACAAATCAGTTTTAAACATCCTTTTATTCCATCTGCTTTTGAACCATGTGCTGATGGTTTTTAAAGTGCTTAGCATTAAAAAGATTTGATTGGCACTTACATTTCTAGCCAATTAACAAAGGACTAGAAAAAAATGCGGTTGGGAGGAAAATTAAATGCAGTAAAGCTAATACCACTTTACAATTTCACTTGACAGTGATATTTCATCAAGTTAATTAATTTCTGTCATAATAAAATACAGTAAAAATATATATATACATATTCTATCACTTACTTTCTAGATATAGCATACATCACCGTTTTGATTTCTGACACCAGAACTGAACTGATATTCTCTTGGGGTGTCAAATTTGGTTTGAATATTCAAAAAAAATTTTTTTTGAATATTCATCTGCCTCTGGGGTTCAAGCAATTCTTCTGTCTCAAACTCCCAAGTAGTTGGGAGTACAGGAGTGTACCACCACGCCTGGCTAATTTTTGTATTTTTAGTAGAGACAGGGTTTCACCATATTGGTCAGGCTGGTCTCGAACTCCTGAACTCAGGTGATCCACCCACCTTGGCCTCCCAAAGTGCTGGGATTACAGGTATGAGCCACTGTGCCTGGAGAGAATATTCAATTTTTAAAAATCTACACAACGTCTTGATAATTAAAAAAATAATTTTCTAGATTTTATGTCATCTTAATGTGTTTCATAATTATGAATTCTTTGCAATTTCTTGCATCTTTAAATGACTGTATTTTAAGTCTTGAGACATAATCCTTGTTAGCACAGCCAATCCTTTCCACAATTTACTAGTCTTAATTTATATTTATTTCCTGCAACTGAATTTCTAAATCTTTGTTTCAGTTTACGATTATATTTTCTGACCAAGTAGCAGTGACCTTATTTGCAATTTCCAAGTATGCTAGCAAAAACCAAGAAAAAAGTAAATATTCAACCATAGGGAGTCACAGACCATATTGTAAAACACTCTGCAGCCTTCCCAAATGATGTTTTGGAAGAATATTTAATGACTTTGGAAAAATGCTTTGGTATATTAAGTTTAAAAATCAGATTACAAAACAATATTTATAATACGAGTCCACACATAACCTGTACATAGAAAAAATAAAGGAGGTTAGTATTAACACTGAATTGGGAGATTACAGATAATTTTTACTTTTTAATTTAGACTTGAGTTTTCCATATTTTCTAAATTAACATGTATTAGCTTTACAATCAGAAAGAGAACAATACATGTTATTACCCAAATAAAAACACCAGCCGAGGCGATTGATTTTTTTGGAAGCTAGGCCATTAAGTAATGCTGTCCATTTTGTGGAGGCATTTTAAGTTCTGGTCATTGACTTATTGAGTAAATGTTTATTGAACTATTATCAAATATGAGTACCTGTTCTATGCCAGATATAATACTTTGTTCTGGGGACACTTAAAGAGGGTTATGCAGACATAATTACAAAATGGTTCTACCAGGAATAGGATACAAGTAAAATCAATATTATAGGATAGGTGCTAGAGTAAAAGCCCTAAGAAAGTCCTATACCCAGATTAGGACAGGGGAGCTAACTATTTCAAGCAAGGCATACTGAGTCACACGAATCACAAGAATGGAACCTATCTGAGCCTCATTAACTTAGTCTCACAAGGATATGTCTGTCTGATTTACAGCTGATTTGTGTGACCTGAGCTTTTGTATAGGGTGGATATAAAATAAACCTGCCATCTTAAAACAAAAGTTTGCAAGTTTTGAATCTTTAAACTGTAGTTGAACAGTTTCATTTTAAAAGTACATTAATAAACATTAGCTATATTCCGGTGCTAAGGGATATAAAGGTCAGTGAAACAAGAGTCTTGTCCTTAGGAAGCCCAGAGTGTAAATCAAACGTTTGTCTATATCTTATACAGTATGAATATCTGTGATAATTGCATCTAAAATTTTTGCTAAAAATCAGACATTGAGAATTAAAAGCCACATTGTTTTCCTCTCTTGTTTTGGCTGTGAGGAGGCATAGAACTAAATGTTATATCAGGAATCGTGCTCATTATTACAGATATTTGTGGTAGTTGTTTTGATACAAATTTTCTGTGCATAAAAATGGTTTTCTTGTTTCTGAGAAGAACACAGATGATAAATCATAAATGAAAACTACATAAAATCTTTGGTTATTTAATTATATAGTATTTAGAATTCTATTTTAAAGCAAAGAAAATATGTTTGGTAAAAGAAAAAAAGTTAAATGCATTTTCCTCACTGACAGTTTAAATTGTTTTGTTTCTTGACAGCAGGTAGAATTTACTTAAATAAGTGACTTTTATTTTTTATTTTTTAATTTTTTAGATGGAGTTTCACTCTTGTCGCCCAGGCTAGAGTACAGT
This sequence comes from Macaca fascicularis, assembly GCF_037993035.2. NCBI lineage: Eukaryota > Metazoa > Chordata > Mammalia > Primates > Cercopithecidae > Macaca > Macaca fascicularis. The sequence goes on along the minus strand of NC_088381.1, from coordinate 97,760,092 downwards.
GGTGGGATCTCGGCCCACTGCACCCTCCACTTCCCTGGTTCAAATGATTCTTCTGCCTCAGCCTCCCAAGTAGCTGGGATTATAGGCACTCGCCACCACGCCCGGCTAAATGTTGTATTTTTAGCAGAGACAGGTTTTTACCACTTTGGCCAGGCTAGTCTTGAACTGACCTCCCAAAGTGCTGAGATTACAGGTGTGAGCCATTGCACCCGGCCAAATAAGTGATTTTTTAGAAGTCCAATTTGGAAGGTCAAATCTAGATGAACATGTATGAAAGAAAAAATAAAGAGAGAAGACCAAGATGTTCTGAGCATTGATAGAACTGCTGTTGCACAGACAGACTAACAAGCATTCAAATCCAATTATCGACACTTGTCAACTTTGGCATTCAATCGGAGCAGCAAAGTGCAAAGGTTAGGGACCCTAGAATGTTCTTCTTCATCTAAAAGAGTAAGAAAAGTACATAGTCCTTTTCTTGAATACACTGTGAAACAAATCTAAAATGTTATGCTTTTTTCAGTTTATGAGGACTTAAGTTTTCCTGGATACTCTAGATGACTGAATGATTAAATAAAACAAAATGTATTTATAAAAATACATAATACTATATTAATATAGAAAGACTTTATATAGTTAAAATAGATATAAAATCTTTAACTCATGAAGTAAATACTCTATTTATAGATGTATAGAGCAGAGCTTTTTAGTTCAAATACATATGAGATTAAATAATTATATTTTTAAAAAGTAATGTAAGACAAAGAAGTTCAGTGTGCTTACAACATAAATAATTTTTGGGATTGTATGTTTGAGGATAAGAATTAGTAAAGAGAATGCAGATGATGATTAAATAAAATATAATTTCAATTCCATGTAAATGATCTTATTTTAATTATGTAGACTTTTATCCTAGTGGAATATGCATATTATAGTAATAAGTGAATTTTAGAAATAATGCCATTTAAAATTTTCCTAAGCCAAGAAAAGCAAATTATTTTTTCTTAAGCTATTAAAAACTATTTTTCCCTGGTTATGTCACCAAGAAATAAATCTTCCAGATTCTTTCCCTTAAAAATTTGTATTTTCCAAATCAAGCAACAGAAACCACACACAAGAAATTTCAGCTCAAAAATATTTTTTCCAGGAAGAAACCCAAAAGCAACTTTGAATTAATTGTACCTCCTTTATTCTGTTTCATTAAATTTTCAAAATTTAGTCATTGTTTTTAGTAAAACACACTGAATAAAAAATGTAAAGTCTCATAAAATGACATGTATTAAAGAGAATAAAGTAGCTTACAGAATAATATCAACAAATGGGATATACTGATATTCATACTAGAAGATGTCTCGCTATGACACTCACCCAGTGAGAATGGAGGAAAGTTTGTATTTCAGGAACCAATGGGCCTTGAAAATATGATTAGAAAAACTGCATCTTTATAAAACATAAATGTACTGCTGGTAATGGTTTCTGAATTTGAATGTTGGATTGACTTAGTAAAAGCCAATGTGCACAATTAGAGTTGGCAACTCTAAGCAATAGCCTTCTGGGTATACCGAAGTTGAAGGAAAAAGTGTTAAAAGTGGTGATTTCATTCTGTTTTCTACAGGGAACCTAAGCAAATTTTATGATACCTTGGAACCAGCAGACTTTAGTTCTTATAAGAATAGCAGAGTTTTTACTGTCTAGGATGGAATGATATTTAGGAAATCAAGTCTTACCAAAAAACATAATATAACATAAAAAGGCAAATGTAGGTAGGTATTTTGGATGTGCATAAAAAGCATATGGTTAAAATCATCAACGTTTTGGACAAAAGAATTTAAAGTTTACTCATGCCTTTAAAAGTTAGAGAAATATAGTTTGAAGAAACTATTAACAGCAGCACTTCTTTTTTACATTTTTTAAATAAAGATGTAATTTGTTCAATCCTCTTCTCAAGGCCCATTAGTTCCAGGGATACTAACTTTTCCTTCATTCTCCCTTCTTGTAAAGACTTAAACACTGGTAGCTGGATTTATTCTTTCAGCCTGTTGATGAACATAAGCAGATAAAAATGTCTTCCAATAGTGAAGACAACCAAAATAGTTCAATTTTGGTTGAAATTCAGAAAAAACAAATGTCTGTAATGTTCTCCTCCAATTTGAAGTTAGAATAGCAAGTAATATAACAACATTTATTTTAGTTAACTCATGCCTGCTTTTAGGAACACTTTTAATTCATAATTGTTCATGAACCATTTGTTTAAATAATCTGATTTAGAATTTTGCTGATTATTGATGCTAAACTCACTGGTCTACATTTTGAAATCTTTCTGAAAATCAAGATATTTGCTTCTCTCCAAGCACACTTTAAGATATTTGCAATACATCCATCAGTACAGTCTTGTGATTATTTTAATGCTCATCTCCTATTTAGACAATGTGTGACCATCTTTTCACTTATTTTGAGCTTCAGTTTTCTTTTAACCATCTTTTTACATCCTTTTATCTTGCTAGAGAAACCAAGCAAAATGGAGTTAGGCTTGCTTTCTCTGTTGTTTTAACATTATAATAAGTAATGTGGCTGGCAGAAATGATGTTTGGACTAATATAGTTGATAATAGCTAGCATTTTTGGGATGATTAATGTGTGGCAGGCACTGTGTTGTGTGCTTTTATATACACTAAATCATTTAATGTTCACAACTCTTGAGTAGTGTAATTTTTTACTTTACAAATGAGGTGACTGTGGCTCCAGCCACAGTTAGTGTAGATGGTTAGGTGAGAAACCAGCCATCTCTCCTCTGAGCCACAACACTAATAAGTGGCAGATGTAGCATCAAAATTAGATCAGTCTTTTCCCCAGAGCTCATTCACATCCCACCACACTAAAGAATTTCAGGTTTGTTAGCAATGGGAACTTTTATTTTCAAACATTTGTGGGACCCTGGTATATTAACAAATGAAAGGAGAGCTGCTTGGTTGAAAGTGAGGCAGGATGTCTAACTGTACCCATTAGGGTCTAGAGAGAACCCTAAGTCCTTCATAAGAAGCAGGTCATAAGCCCTTGTTCCATAACATAACATAAAATTTCCCAAGAGCACCGTTAATATATAACATAGACTTATTAAAGCTAATTGATTGTTTTTAGCTTATAATAATTTCTATTTACTCTTGTTCATATTCCCATCTCTATTTTTGTTCATTTTTTTGGCCTGTTCATACTCATCCAAAACTTGAGGTGTAGTCACACTGGTTTCTGCATTTATTCCTCACCTGGATCATTTGTGATTTTATAGTTGAAAGCTTTTCTTCAAGGGCCTCCTGTCCTTTTGGGGTCTCTGACTCTAGGATCATACACAGAAATTTGGCTTCTTTCTTTCCTTCTCTTTCTTTTCTTTCTTTATTTTTATTTTTTTTTTGGGGGGGGGAATGGAGTCTTGCTCTGTTACCCAGGCTGGAGTGCAGTGGCATGGTCTTGGCTCACTGCAACCTCCACCTCCCGGGTTCATGTGATTCTCCTGCCTCAGCCTCCCAAGTAGCTGGGATTACAGGTGCCTGACACAACGCCCTGCTAATTTTTTGTATTTTTGTTAGAGTCAGGGTTTCACCATGTTGGCCAGACTGGTCTCGAACTCCTGACCTCGTGATCCATCTGCCTTGGCCTCTCAAAGTGCTAGGATTATAAGCATGAGCCACTGCGTCTGGCTGAAATTTGGTTTCTTAAAGAATGAATTAGTTTTTCTTCGTGGTGAAAAATTAAGTTAACGAGTTTACCTTCTTTCCTTTTATTGTCCATGAAACCATCAGCAAGATAAGGCAGCCTTTTGTCACAAAATCAGGTTTTAGCAGAAGAGTTTTGGTAGGTGTCTGTGGTTGATGTCTCCATTTGGAGACATCTTATTTTTCTTTTGTGCCATTATCCTTATTTAACCTGGTCTGATGAACAATTATAGTTGAACATTCTAAAGCAAGTAAACAACAATAAATTTTTAAATCATATAGTCACCCATCTATCCATCTTTATCTTCATGCACATAACATCCAGTGCTCATTAATATATAAAGGAAGCATATACTGGAACCATACTTTCTCCTTCAAATCTCTGATTTCCACATTGGTATATAATTTCTGTAATCCTCAATTTCTTAAGCTGGCAAATGTTTGGACTAGGGGATATGATCCTTTCAGTCACAGATTTACACTTTTTTGTTTTTTTAACTCACTTTTCTTTCTCTGCTGTCCATTTAATTTGGACAAAGCATATAGTGAGTGAGGCTGAGTGCCACTCAAATAAGGTTATTCTCAGCCCTCTTTCTGATTATTGTGAATTATTGTATATTTCCAAAATGACTTGAACATACAACTATCTTTTGAAGACAACCTAACAAGATTAACATTCATCTTTGAAAATGGTTGGAAGTACCTCCACATACCTCTGCATACCCTTGCAGGTCCACATCACTTTTATGTGAAGTCGTGATTAGGGCGTGAAACTTTCTCCTTTTTTTTCTTTTCTTTCCTTTTTTTTAAAATTTGAGACGGAGTCTTAACACCGTTGCCTGGGCTGGAGTGCAATGGCGCGATCTTGACTCACTGCAACCTCTGCCTCCCGGGTTCAAGCGATTCTGCTGCCTCAGCCTCCCGAGTAGCTGGGATTACAGGTGCCCGCCACCACACCTGGCTAATTTTTTGTATTTTTAGTAGAGACGGGGTTTCACTATGTTGGCCAGGCTGGTCTCGAACTCCTGACCTCATGATCTGCCTGCCTCAGCCTCCCAAAGTGCTGGGATTACAGGTGAGCCACTGCACCCGGTCTAGGGCGTGAAACTTTCTTACCCTTGCAGGTCCACATCACTTTTATGTGGAGTCTTGATTAGGGCGTGAAACTTTCTTTCCAAAGTTGTGCTCCCAGTCACTGCTAGTAGTCCATTATTCCTGTCTTGTTAGCCAGGATTAAAAAATGAAAGCCCATTTCATGAATATAATTCATATAAGCTACTATTCACTTTCTATATCCTCTTTTCTTTTCCAAAATTAAAACATCCAGAAGAGATTAAAACCAGATTTTCCCAAATCCTTCAAGTTTTCTTTTTTTTTTTTTTTGAGGCGGAGTCTCGCTCTGTCGCCCAGGCTGGAGTGCAGTGGCCGGATCTCGGCTCACTGCAAGCTCCGCCTCCCGGATTTACGCCATTCTCCTGCCTCAGCCTCCTGAGTAGCTGGGACTACAGGCGCCCGCCACCTTGCCCGGCTAGTTTTTTTGTATTTTTTAGTAGAGACGGGGTTTCACTGTGTTAGCCAGGATGGTCACGATCTCCTGACCTCGTGATCCGCCCGTCTCGGCCTCCCAAAGTGCTGGGATTACAGGCTTGAGCCACCGCGCCCGGCCCATCCTTCAAGTTTTCTATGTACAATTTCAAAGTTGCCAGAGATATACACCAGATTTGTTATAGATATTATCTGTTTATTCATTCCCTTGTCATTTAGCAAAAGTGAGTAGCAAGTGGAAAACTGTTAGATTTCAGGTGCCTACAATAGAAATTGCAATAACCAACTCCATGGGAATTTTCTGCTTGCGATGGGGAGGTCTGGTGGATATTTTTTTTTTTTTTTTTTGCTTTTCTTCTTGCTTTTCTTTATTTACTCTTTTGCATTCAGTAATATTTCACCTTCTTAAAGTTAATTCTCTAGGTCATCTTTAGAATTCCTTCTCCTGTTTCCTTCTCAATTATTTCCAACACCCTACATGAATCTTTCATACTATTGATAAATCATAGTCTAAAAAGGAGTTATTCATACAGTTTTTTTAAGTTCCTCTAAGTCTCATAACTGATAAGTGCTTTAAGCTGTTTCTCTCTAGAGTTCTCATCTAATCTCACATTGAAATGCCTTCTGCACACTGAGAAGATTTCTAAATGTATTTCTGGCCCTCTTCTCTTTTCTGGACGCTGGACCCATCCAGCTCTAGTTGTTATTTCTAAGTTGAATAGATAGCAGCATATCAAACTCAACATGGTCAAAGTAGAAATCTTATTTCTCCCTGAACTTGCTCACTCTGTATCTTCTGTCTCAATTATTGGTACCACCATCAGTCAAATTGCTCAGAAACTTGGGAGTCTTTTGTGACACCCTTGTTCTGTCACTCCTTGTAAATGTCTCTGATTCATTCAGCAAGAACTTCCGCTAACATACAGCCTGCAGTTTTCCATCTCTTAGCATCTCTTCTACAACCATAGGAGTCTAACCCATGTTTCTAGACTGAAAAACAGCAAGTCTCCTACCTAGTGTCTCCACTTTTACTCTTTTCTATTATAATCCACACAAAATCCAGACAGTAATCTTTTAAAACATGCTATTTAATCTTATTATTCCCTGCTTTAAAACCTTCCATAGGGTTGGCAGTGCACTGAGAATTAAAATAAAAACACTTTACTATGGCTTTCAAGACTCCTGGTAACCTGGCTTCTATTAGCTCTCCCACCTCATTTCATGCACTTGCCCCTCTTTTCCTATGCCTTGAAAATGTTAAATACATTTCTGTGTTAGAGTCTTTGCACTCTGTTACCTGTGCCTACAACGTTATTCCCCCAGTTCTTCTGAAGTTTACCCTTTCTATCATCCAGATTTTGGCTCAAATGTAAACTTCTCAGTGAAGTCTTCTCTCATTCCCAGTCCAAAGCAGTGCCCATTTCTTCACCCCCTCCTCCCACAAATCACTGTCTTCACCACTGGGTTTAAAAAATTTATTGCAATTATGAATATTAGAAATAATATCATTTGTGGTTTTACTCCATCCCCCCTCCCCTTTTCACTGTGATCTTTTTAGGGCAAGGACCACCTGTCTTCACAGCTGTACAACTGGTGCCAGTACAGTGCCTGAAACAGAGAAGTCCTCAACATGTAGCTGTGATATCTATAAAACATGAATGTCTTCAGCTCTCTAGAATCTCACGTGAAACTAGCTTTTTGTAAGTCTCTTGTAAACTGACCAGCAAGCTTTTTTTTTTTTTTTTATAATAGAAAAACTGTAGAATATTGACTTTATTCTGATTTGAAAGAAAATGGAAGTATAGTTTTGGACATTTAAAAGAAAAAAACCTCCTACAGAATGCAGAAAGGCATTTCATCAAGAAAAATTCCACCGTTCTCCTAGATTAGCTGAATCTAGAACATTAGGAAAATTACCTACCTGTATCATGGATGAAGAGGACCACCTCATAAGTAACCACGCAGGGAAAATGTAAACACAGGTAGACCTTATCAAACCATCAAATTCAGAGAATAAATTCAAGTCTCTTCAATGTAGTTGTGCAGCCTTGCAGTGTTGAGGCTCCATTACTGACCCTGGGAACACCGTTCTAAAGGAAGCCACCTTGCAATATCTTAGGCCACAGGCAGAAGACAATAAATAAATAAATAAATAAATAAATATATCAGAACAAAATAAACTATACAAAATACAAAATGTTTGCTTAGGTATGTATGTGTGTACTTAAGCAGGGGAAGGGGAAAGTCTAGGGAAGTGGAGAAGAGAGAGGCAGCGCTGACTACATAATCTGCGTGGCCCATTGCAAAATACAAATGTAAGACTCCTTGGTTAAAAATTATGAAGAACGAAACAGCGACAGCAGACTATTGTTCCAGAACATTAAACCAAACACGGGTCTTATGAGCTGTGGCCTATACAACTGCACAGTCGCACACCCATGAAGCCCACCCTGGTGGGAGGAGAGAATTAGAATTCATCTCCAACGAATGTAAAACAATCCCTACCCTGCCAAAACAACAAAAATAAACGATCCAAATTAGGGCAGGTTGTGAACAATCCTGATGGCTGTGCTTGTGATCATGGTGGCGGGGCTGAGGTGGGAGCACTGCTCCTATATAACAGACTTTAGAGGAGAAGGAAAATAGTTTCTGAAGCTCCAAAGGAGAAACTTCAGGCGCAAAGAATAAGGTAAAGGAAAGGAAACCGCGTCAGACCCTCCTCCTGCCCTTGGGCAGTCAATGCCTTTTCTTTCCAAAGCGACCCTCTCTTTAGATCACTGTGTATATCCGGTGCCTTAGGAGCTGGGGTGGAGTAGGTAGGGTTGGCTGTAATGGCGTGTCAGAGCGACAAAAAGGGTAGGGACAAGTTTAAATCCCTTTCTGTGGATTGGCTTCTACCCTCTTTGGCAACAAACCCCAGGGCTCCCAGAGGGGCCTGGATGTAAGTGGTTTCCGGATGACCCATCCTCCCTTGACCCTCCAAAGGTAAGACCCGAGGGGAACCGCTGTGATCAGCATTCTTGAATTCCTCAAAAGTCACCTCACTTGTAGAAGTGCGTAGTCCTCGAGCATTTGGAAGAGGTGGCAGGGACCGTGGGGCCCGGGAAGTTCGCGACCCCAGGAAGCGGGTGTGAGGAGGTGCGCCCCATCCACTCCGTCCGCAGTCGGGGCAGCGGGACCCGCGAGGACTGGAGTCCCTGCAGGGAGGGAAGGGCCGCTCCTGCCGAGGCGGCTCCGAGCCCCGCCACTCGGTCCTATCCCGGCTCGCGGAGGCTCAGGCCTCGGGAACTGCGGGCGGAGGGGGCGGCGACCGGGCACCCTGCGGCCACTGCTCCTGCGACTCCCGCGCCCGCCGGGTGGTGGCTCCGCAGTGCCCGCCCCCAGCTCCCCTTCCCCGCCCCTCACGCCCCCGCCCGGCGCTCTGGCCGCGCCGACCCGCCGCCCCGTCCTTCCGAGCGCGCCAGGCGGCAGCTTCTTGGCGGCGGCGGCGGCACCTCCCCCGCGCCGGCGGCCCCGCGCCGGCGGCCGCGCTCCGGGCCGCAGAGTCCTCCCGCCTCGGCCATTTTCCCTCCTCCCCATCTCCTCCCCTCAGTCCACTCCCCTCCTGATCCTCATCCCCTCGCCCTCCCCCCGCGCGGGGACTTTTCCGGAAAGTTTTTATTTTCCGTCTCGGCTCTCGGAGAAAGAAGCTCCTGGTTCAGCCGCTGCAAAACTTTTCGGCTGCCGCGCCGCCGGCCCCCGCCCTCGGCTGCCCGGCCCCGCGCCCCGCTGAGCGATGAGCGCCCCTCCGGTCCTGCGGCCGCCCAGCCCCCTGCTGCCCGTGGCGGCAGCCGCTGCGGCAGCTGCCGCCGCACTGGTCCCAGGGTCCGGGCCCGGGCCCGCGCCTTTCTTGGCTCCCGTCGCGGCCCCGGTCGGGGGCATCTCGTTCCATCTGCAGATCGGCCTGAGCCGTGAGCCAGTGCTGCTGCTGCAGGACTCGTCTGGGGACTACAGCCTGGCGCACGTCCGCGAGATGGCTTGCTCCATCGTCGACCAGAAGGTAAGTCGCCGCGCCGCTGCCAGCCCGGCGCCTCCCCGCGGCGCAGGGGGCGCTGCCCAGCTGGCCCTCTCTGCGCCAACTTTCCGGCTCCCGGGGCTCGGCCGGCGGCCAGCCTCGTCGGCGCTCTGGAAGCGACTGGCCTCGCCGCGGCTGGACGCCTGCAGCCCGAGGCACTGCGCTCGCTGTTGCTCATCCTCCTCTCGCCCCATCTTCCTCTATTCACCGATTTGTCTCCAGTCCGCCTACTCCTCACCCATTTCCATCCTTCTCATGACAATTTCCAGGTATCTTGCCCTTTCCTCGCCGCGCCCCTCCTTGTCCTTGAGACTTCCCAGTTTTCTTCTCCTCTGTCCCCTTCCCCTATGGACCCTGGACCAGCGCATTCCTGGTGCCGGAATCCTACTTCCTGCACCAGAGTGCCCCTGGAATGGCCTGGAGACAAGAAATTTCTCACCTGTCAGCTAAACTGACCAGGACTGCAGCTACCCAAGGCCCTGTCATCTTTTAGTTCCACCTCTGTATGAACATGGAAACACATTTTCCAACGACAAAACCTGAAAGTTGCAACCTTCCTATTTTTCATTCCCGGGATGCTGATAGTAGGACGTTGAAGTGGTGGGGGTGATGTCCAGGAACATCCCAAGGCTGGCTGTGCCCTTAAGTTTGAGGCTGTGGGGCTCTGGACAGCGGCCACTCAAGGCAGGTTGGAAGAAGGGCCGTTATCTGGGGCCAGGCCACCCCCGGAGGAGACTCAGTCCAGCCACCACTGTTTACAGTTGCAATTTGGATTTTCAGGTTGCCTCTGGAGCTATCCAGAGGGATGTTGCATGGAAGGGGGTGATACAGATGTGAGGGAGAGGGGACCATGGCGCCAGTCTTCTTAGTGTAAACAGCCAGCGTTTCAGGGGGTGGAGACAGAGGTCTCTAAAGGTGCTGAATTTTTCAGCCCTGGAGGACTGGCTAGCACTCCTTTTGCTTTCCAATTATCACTTGAATAATCATGAATTGCTTTCTTTAAACTATGTGTAACAGAGTTTGCTAAACCTTGAGGGTTGTGAGTTGCGGCACTGAGCACAGGGATGTTAAAAGCCCCAGGTGGAAAAAAATAACCGATCTAGAAAGTTGTGAAAGTTCTAGACTAAGGTAACAATGAGTGCCAGGAATTTATTTATGGAACTTTACTTTTATATTACGGGTAATGTCAACTGTTTGCAACTTCGAAGAAAATGACACATTTTGTCTAATGCTGATGCAAGTCATATCATGCTCCTTTTCCACATCAGTATTGTGGAATGTCTATTGTGGGTAAGCAGGAGCACTCTTCTAGGCACTGTGAAAGCCTTGTATACAACCCTCTCCATTTGGATGCAGACCAGTTAATTAAACAGCAATGCTTCATAACCACATATACAATGTACAATAAAATTTCTCAAAAAGCAAAGGTAATTCTGTACAATTTTAACTTTTCTAAATTCTAAAGCAAGTGATGTAGTGTCAGAGAATATTCAAATTGGGTCAAAGTAATATTGATAGACTTTGTTTTGACCAGCTTGAATTCTCCCTCCTCCCCGCCCCCAACTTCCTTATGGAGTTCAGGATGGAGAGACTGATCCATGGCTCAAGAGGTTTGGTAGTGGGATTTTAAAATGGAGGGTGAATTCCAGGTGTCTTGGAAGCTACCAAGAGGCGTGTTACATGGAGAGAGTGAGATGAGAGCAGAGGGAGAGGGACAGCAAGCACTTACGGAATGCAGCAGGCCTGAAGGTGGTGGCTGGGGTCTTTAAGGGAAGTACAGTTATGAAAAGGCCTTGAATTAAACTCAAATTGCGAGAAGCCTCAGTAATCTTTTCACAGCGACATCATACCAAGGACATCTGAAACATGGATTTGCTGTGTGGAGGTTTTAGAATGCCAAAAATGTTATGGCAGAAAGAGCACCAGAGTTCAGTCATGAGCAGTTGGAACATGAGCCAAGACTCTTGGGGGAGAGACCGGGAGAAATACTGGAAAGAGAAAACCATCAGCCCTGATAGGTGACTGATTTATAAGGGGAATCCTTTCCTTTTGTATTTGTTTTGGTAGTTTCTTCTGTCTCTCAAAGAAGTTTGAAAAGTTTGACTGTTTGGGATAGTTAAGGTAAAGATCTAACTGATTTTTTTTTTTTAAGGTTATAAAAAAGTTGGGGTTAGATTTATATATGTGAACTTGAGGCTTATTTATATACAGAATACTGTAAATAAATATATACTAGGTAGTGTTTCTGGACAGAGGACTTTTTCAATTTCTCTATCATCTGTCATCTCTTTCAGAATATATTGCTATCCCAGCAGAAACAAAATTAAGACAGCTGAAGGTCCATCACAGGATACAGGGATCTCTGTGTGTTGTGACAGTAGGAATGGCAGAGTGTCAGTGTGGAGTTAAAGAAGTGGGAGGGAGTTCTTTTGTCTTTCATTTCAGTTTTTTTTTGAAGTCCTTTATGAGGATGTCAGCTATGAGGAAGGATGACAGGAGTTTGGGGAGTGGATGTTTCAGGAGAAAGCAGAGGATTTGAAATCATTTACAATTTACTATGTGGGCTGGAGTCATATGAAACTTACAGCAGAAGGTTCTCCTGATCTTTCTGAGTCTTCCACATCTGTTGCCTTAAATGTGTTAAGAAGTTTTTCATTCACTTTGTTCAGGAGCTCCCTAAATACTAACATAGATCATATGAGCATTGGAAATACTAGCTGACAGTTTCAGTAACATCATAGGACATTTCCTTTGAGATGAGCAACTGAGGTGTACAAGGCTGTGTAAGTTTCCCTGAGAAACTCACCTCTAAATTATTATTGTTATTATTTAGAATTTAGAGTATAGTTGTTCTCTATGTAGCAGACAAAATTGTACTTGAAACACTGTGATGGCATTTCAACAAAAAATATTTACTTAAAATAACGTACCCTAAGTATATACTGACATATAAGTAAAGAATTATTTCTTTCATCTTCTAGTTTAGGTGAAAAATCTAGTCTTGCTTTTTGTATGTAACAATGTATGGATATGTAATATGTTATTCTTTCTTTTTGAGAAGTATTGATCCAGGGTTTCATTTACATTATGTTTATTTATTTAGTTTGCAAGTGTGTGACATTGAAACCTGGTTGTATATAAAGATATGTATTCTGTTAGTTTACATGATTATTGTTTTCAGGAGGGTAAGAAATAATAACAATAATTGACTTCACTTTGAAACACTGTTACTTTCTACTATCAAAGAAACCTTGAATATATAGACTGAGGAGGAATTGTTTTAAAGCAAGGAAAAAAATTCCAGAGGAAGAGCTAGTTTGGTTTCATAGTACATCATCTACCTACCTACCACACAAACAAACACACACACATACTTTTTTTTTTTCAAATGAGCAGTGTTACTTTAGGGATGCTTGATGCAATTAATATGACTGTTCATTTTGGCTGTTACCTTATTAGAAAGACGACTGATATTTTACTCTTAAATGTACTTTAATAGAGGAATAGCATTTGTAAGACTCCTGGCATATAGTTTCACTTTTCAGAATCATCTTTTGGCCAAAGAAATTTAACAGTGAGATTTTAAGTAGATAGCTCACTAAAGAAGTAAGGTTAGTGTCTTGGTTTGAAAGTAGCGTTACTTTGCTTGTAATTGTTTCACTTTAATTATATTATACATTGTTTTCTTAATAGTTGTGGTGTTATTTTTCTCTTTATTACTAATTTTAGATACTCCACACATTCCATATAGATTGAGAAAGCCGAAAGTAATTAGGTGCTTGACCAATCCAACTTCCCTGGACCAACAAACTCCTTTTAAGCTAATGATCGTCTTTGGGGCTTAGGTGTATATATTTTTATTCTGATTGTATAATTGACTATATTATATGTCTACTGATTTCTGATTTAATGATAAAGTATAGACTTTGTCATTTTACTGTGATTCTTTTTTTTTTTAGACAGGGTCTTACTCTCTTGCCCAGGCTGGAGTGCAGTAGCACAATTACAACTCAGTGTAGTCTCGCCCTCTGGGCTTAAGTGATCCTCTCACCTCGGCCCCTTGAGTAGCTGGGTCTACAGGTGTGGGCGACCACGCCTGGCTAATTTTGAAATTTTTAGTACAGATGGTATTTTGCCATATTGCCCAGGCTGGTCTGGAACTCCTGGGCTCAAGAGGTCCTCCGACCTTGGCCTCCCAAAGTGCTGGGATTTAAGGAATCCCATTGGGTATGAGCCACTGGGCCTGGCCTATTAAGTGATTCTTAAGTAATATAATTATAGTACTCTAATTTTATTTTTATTATTTTATTTTTTGAGATAAGGCACAGACTACAAGTACAGTGCACAATCATAGCTCACTGCAGCCTCAGATGCCTGGCTAATGTGATCCTCCTGCCACAGCGTCCCAAGCGTTTGGGACTACAAGTGTGTGCCACCACATCTGGCTAATTTTAAAAATTTTTCTATAGAGACAATGTCTTACTATGTTGCCCAGGCTGTTCTTGATTTCCTGGCCTCAAGTGATCCTCCCACTTCAGCCTCCCAAAGTGCTGGGATTACAGGCATGAGTCTCTGTGCCCTGCCTGTATTTTTAAAATTTAAATTTCTTTTCAGGTTTAAGAATGTCACAGGATTATATTTTGGAACTGTATATTATATATGTATTTATGTATTGCAAATGTGGAATATATATGTAGTAGATTATCTATGTCTAACTATATTTTAAAGAGCTTCATTATCCTTGTATAACCTCCAGATGCTGAAGTATTTTTTTATATTTTGTATTATAGACTGCAAAAAACGAGGGCTCAACACATATCTCACAATCCCAAATAGAAATTCTGCTTTATATTTTTCTATCAATTCACATACTTATAAACCTTTTTTAAATAGGTATATACTATTTGACAGTTTTCACAAGAATATCCTGTAAGACTGTGAAGTTAAAACCATTAAGCCTTGTAGTCCTCGGGCTGGGAAGAATTGGATGATTGGCTCATTTGATAAATGCATGAATTCATTTGGGCCTTTGGATTCAGAATTGAGATCAATCTGAAAGAGTAAAAGTACACTGTGTATGGTGGTGGTGGGGGTTACTGGAATATTATTAGTAAGATTTAAAAACTTGCCCCAGAAGACCATACTTCATGACTGTGCTGTTCATTTTGACCAGGCTCCTATCATAGCTTTTATGGGAGATTTATAACTTTATTTTCTAATGATTATTACCTTTTTTGTGAGATGATTGTATATAAGTCTTCACTAATTTATTTATGAATAACTGTTAATGACCTTACTAGAGAATACAGAACATTTGTAAGTCGATGAATGTATATTTGTGACATCTAAGATTACTTTGAGGTTTAAAGACAGTATGTGTAACATATTACACATACTGCTTGGTAAATATGTACATGATAAATGCTGTTATTGACTAAAGCTTAAAGCTCTATAGACTAGCATACTGTCTTATTAACAAAAGAAATTTTTATTTATTATCTTATTCTTATCTCAATGTATAATTAAAATTATAATATTAAACAAGCAATATGGCTGTAAGGCCCAGGTGACATCTTTTTCCTGCCCTCTGTATCAGGGCAAATCTTAGAAGTAGTTATGTTTTGAAACAGTTTCTCAAATCTCAACCTGTCAGCATTCCTTAAGGACTAATCTAATTTATTATTACATGAAAGACACATTTGCTGATAAAAGCAAAGCATATTTTCATTGCTTTTTATTATTTTTGACAGAAAGATGATTTAACTCCTTTTCAATTACAAGTGCAATGTCAATGGTGTTTCACTTGATTTTTAAAAAAGGAAATAAAATAGATGATGGTGCGGCCTTTGGGAACACAGTTCAAAATTCTGGTTCTCAAGACCAAAACTGAAAGCTTATTTGCAGATCATCGCTTAATACATGAGAAGGAAGGTGCTTGGAAATGACTTGGGGGGATTGCAATTCTGTGTCATGCTAACATCTAGAGGTTGTTTGCTAAATTGTTCCATCTGATGATAGCTAATATAACATAATTGGTTATGCATATGCAGAAATGTCATATTGAGATGAGAAGGCAAATTTACTGGGAAACAGTTGAGTTATCAGTTTGGCTAAGCCAATCACAAGTCTTTTTTAGATATTCCCGCTAACTACCACTTATCTCTCATGGAACTCCACGCCCCATTATAAAACCTTTAGAAAACCACAATCAGTAATTATTTATAAATATTTTAAGGAAGAGTGTAATGGATAATTACATGAAACTCTGTGTGTGTGTGTATGTGTGTGTATTAGACTGGAATCATTGAATAAGCTCTCAAACTATGCCAAAAAACTAGTATAATGATCAAGATTGCAAGGCTGGACTCAGACTGTTAGAAGTTGGTAGAATGCAGTCTTATAGATGTTGATGGTAACATGAAGTTTCTTTCCTTGCTTTGTTTTTATATTTGTTTGCTTTGATTTATGTATAACGGTAATTAATCTTTGACCTCTGATCTTGCACTATCACCTTGTTTAATGTGAAAGATCTAAACCCAAATGTGGAAATAGAGGTAAAAATATAGGGTGTTTTTTTAATAATAAAAGATACTACTCATCTTTTAGTTTCCCCAGGATTACTTTAGAGTGATTTTGAAAATGTGATTTCAATTTCTTAAATCTTTCCTTATTGTTGGAATATGTTGGAACAAAACAAGACAAGCCCTCACCCTCGCCCTCGCCCTCTCCCTGTCCCTCCCTCCCTCCCTCCCTCCCTCCCTCCCTCCCTCCCTCCCTCCCTCCCTTCCTTCCTTCCTTCCTTCCTTCCTTCCTTCCTTCCTTCCTTCCTTCCTTCCTTCCTTCCTTCCTCAGGGTCTTACTCTAGTCACTCAGGCTGGAGTACAGTGGCACAGTCTGAGCTCACTGCAGCCTCAACTTCCCAAGCTCAGGTGATTCTCCCACCTCAGCCTCCCAAGTAGCTGAGACTACAGGTATGTGCCACCATGCCTGGATGATTTTCTATATTTTTAGTAGAGACAGGGTTTTCCCATGTTGCCAGGATGGTCTTGAACTCCTGCATTCAAGTGACCCACCTGCTTCGGCCTCCCAAAGTGCTAGGATTACAGGCGTGAGTCGCTGCGCCCGGCCTCATTTCCCTCTTTCTATTGATAGAATTTAGATACAAAGAAAATGGTGATTTTGCATACAGCTATTCAAAAAATTTTTTTATCTATAAGAATATGAGATATTTCCCACAGGAATTCTTTTAATACTATCAACCAAATATTTTTGTACCGTTAAAAACCAATTGTGATAGCACCACTTGAAGTTATTTGGCAGCAGAGAAATTCGCATCATTCTGTTTCTTTCTTTTTCTGGTCTCACCTAGAAAAACAGATCATTAAATATACCGGGTCTTCAATTATATGGCCACTATGGCTGTTATGGAATATCATGTAATTTGAATAGTTAAGAATTGGTATAAAAACAATGCATTTTCAGACAAATTTCGCCTGTCCAAATCTACAGTTTCCTGTGTAGAAGTTTCTTCCAAAGTTATGAAAGGTTTTATTTGGCTTAAGCCAGACAATTGATATAGTAGCTTAGCAATGTTGGCAAACATTAAACTTAGATTTTAAAATATGCAATCACACAGGAATTTTGTTCAACTTATTTTGGTGAAAAGGAAAAAAATATACACCCTTCACTAGTTCATTGGCATCTATTCTGACTACACTGATTGATGAGGAACTAGTGAATTTATTGCTTGTTTTTAGGCACAATTTCAGGAATTTCTGAATGCTTCTCTCCTTATTTGTCAGCAGCCACTTTTCCCCACATGTATTATAAAATGGTTGAAAAGTATTAATTGAGTAATGAAAATTTGAATGTAAAGTATGAATGTGCATGATACCTGGTGTTGTTGATAATTAGTTTGATTTTTTTCCTACGCTCAATGTTCTTATAGTTAGGTGATTCTCTCAACCTGAGCAATTGCTCAGTATAGGGTGAAAATATTAAAGAGATTGCTTATTTGCAGTTACGTAAATATCCACTGCAATGATGAGCATTTGTATTTTTCAGTTTGTTTGGTTCCGTATCAATTCTGGATAGGAGTGGCATGTTATACAGCCTTTTGTGAAAGTATTGACATTATTTCACACAATGTCTTGTACAGTCAGAGAGATTGGGGAGGAGAGGACTGAAGGGGCAGTTAAAAACTAGAAATAAAGAATCGAGTGGTAAATTGAAAAGGCCAGAAAAGTGGAACATTAGATTAAAGGGTTACCACTTGTATTATGGCAAGTATTTTAGCTACTGTGGGCAGCTGAACATTGAGATCTAATGGTTAGCACCATCTGAAAAGATATTCAGAAGCTTCCTAATCAAATTGTACATATGGTACATATTCTTGGTGTCATTGGGATCATAATAAGTAAGTGGTGTTTTTATACTTTTGTAAATTAGTATTTGATATTTTCATAGTTCTGACTGTCTGAATTACCTGTCTCACATTGAGTTCCCTTTTTAACACTGCAGGTGATCCTACAAGATTCTTTCTCCCTCCCCAGCATTATTAAGGTATAATTTACTAATAAAAATTATATATACTATGATATATGATGTAATATTTTGATATATGTATGCATTGTGCAGTGATTAAATCAAGCTAATTAACATGTCCATCATCTCACAGACTTATCTTTTCTTGTGTGTGTGGTGAGAACATTTAAAATCTACAGTCAGGTAATATATTATTTCCTGCTTTGAAAAAATCAATTTTGGGGTACTAGGCTTAGTACCTGGGTGACAAAATATTCTGTACAGCCTCCCATGACACAAGTTTACCTATATAACAAAACTGTACATGTACCCCTGAAACTAAAAGTTAAAAAAATCTATTTTTTACTAAAAAAAAATCTACAGGTATGTAGCATTGCTGTAATCATACTCTTCAGTTCATAGCACATAGTTTTCATCAGTCCAAGTAAGGATCCTATTGTGTTATGTTTCATTATTTATTTTCAACCAGGCATTGGAAGAACTGTGGTATATGTATGAAGTATTATATATTGACAGTTGAAGCTTGTTTCAGTATACAGAATTTTCACAAGATAATAGATGGTTAAGATGAAATTAAAAGAGTATTCAGCATTTTAAATAAAGAGCTGTATCTCTTTTCTTTTTTTTTTGAGATGGAGTCTCGCTGTGTCGCCCAGGCTGGGGTGCAGTGGCGCGATCTCGGCTCACTGCAAGCTCCGCCTCCCGGGTTCACGCCATTCTCCCGCCTCAGCCTCCGAGTAGCTGGGACTACAGGCGCCCGCCACCACGCCCGGCTAGTTTTTTGTATTTTTAGTAGAGACAGGGTTTCACCATGTTAGCCAGGGTGGTCTCCATCTCCTGACCTCGTGATCCACCCGCCTCAGCCTACTAAAGTGCTGGGATTACAAGCTTGAGCCACCGCGCCCGGCCTGTATCTCTTTTCTTTTTCATAAACAATGGAATAAAAATAATCTGAATATAATCAAATTCTAACTTGATATGTCACAAACAGAAACATATTTCTACATCGAATAAAATAATGTGTTCAAATATGAAATCCATGTATCATTAAATGAGCTTGCTGTAAATGGCTTAAGCTGACTTTTGATAGGAATTTTTTTGCTTGAAATTTATTCATCGACATTTATGTTGATGTAAATTTCAAATTTTCTTAAAAACAAAAGCACTTTTCATTAATTATTAATAAAGATTAATCTGTTAGGTTGAAGTGTTAATGAAAATTTTTAAACTGTCAGTTTTGTACATACCAAAAATACAGAGCCTTTTCCTCGGTTGTCTAAATCCATCGTATTAATGACACAATAATTACGGGATGATTATGGAACTGTTTCTTTGTTTTGGGTGAATGACTAGCTAGAGAGAGACCAGGGATTCAGTTCTAGTTGAGGTGCTAGAATTAAGTTCCAAAGACTTGATTGAATTAGATCATTTATCAATAGTCGAATGTTTATTCAAGACCCTCTTTCTTAAGCTTTTTATCAATTAAGCATGACCATTTCCCCCCTCCCTTCTAACTCCTCACATTGTTGAGAAATGGAGGTAGGCTAGTGTTCTGGTAGGGCCTCTTGGATTGGACCAGGGAGTTCTTATCATTGCAAAAAGTGGCTATGTTCTTTTCATAGTGCTAGGAGATCATGGTTAGAATTTAGGGAGGAACACACTTAAGGCAGCGTTTGGCAGAGGGAGTAGGAGGAATTTGGAGACATTTAAGTGTGACTTCTTTGCCATAGGAAAAAGAGATTATTAAGATGAGACATGAGACTATTTCTTAGCCTACAGAAAGGTGAGGTCTACTGTCCATTTTGAGACATCTGTATAGTTCTGTGGTGCAAAGCTGGTATTATCTTTGTATTTAGCATCCTTGAAAGGCTTGGTCTGTGTCTCTAATATGGAAAGCTGCAAGTAAGAACATGGGTGACCAACAAGAGTTGCAGTTATTTAGAGATTGGTTAGTGCAGTTAGACTGTCAGAACAGTAACACTAGAGGTTACAACCACTTGACCAAACAGCTGTAGCTTTTTCACCATTGTCAAAAGCAGGAAATTGTTGGGGAATGATATCAGTTAATCTTTGGTGATGACTTTGAATCAGTGGTGGTGAATAGACCTGGAACAGTGACAATAGGCAAAGTCTGCGGGCTTCTGAGATTCATGGCACCTGAGGGCAGAAAAGAACAGACAGCAAAGCTCTGACCTTCCTGTTCCTAGAGCCAGAAGAAATGGCCGCGCTAAATCACTTAGCGATAACAGTGGAAAGAGATCTTGGAGGTTACTTTTTACAAGTGGAGTAGTCCTCTTTAGAAATTTTATGAGTGTCACATTTGAGCTCCGAGGGACAACTTCATGATGACCTGTCTGTAAGAATTTTGAAAAGCTTATCCCAGGAGACTTGGGTCGTGATAGACAAGGTTCCAGGGCCTCTTCTGGAAAATTCCATGAGTAGCAAAGGACCTTGAACTGGCAGTTTCTCTCACAGTACAATGGCCAGCAGAGGGGAGCCTCCAGGAACAAAACCTTCCTGACATTTACTTTGTGTGCCAATCTGTATCTTGGCTTTTCATTTGTCATTTCTGATTTTTCACAGCAGCGCTTCGTGGTAGTAATTTTATCTGTTTTAAGGATGAGGAAAGTACAGGTTGGAGAGATTAAATTATTTACCTCAAGTCACATAGCTACTATGTAAAAAGCAGATCCTCCCAATACTTTATTCACTTGCTTGAAAGGCCATAGATTTGTACAAAGAGTTTGGAATTATCAGACAGTGGGAAGAAATTTAAATCTTCTTATTATGTTGGCTGAAATTTACTTAAAAATGCTTAAACTTTGACAATGTGGTATTATTGATTTATTGAAATTATTCCTTAGTCTAGAAGGCTTCCCTTGTCTGGAATTCACATCCCAATTAGTAGCCAGCTAGAATCCTAGTCACTTCGGAGGTAACTACTACAAGGATTCTCTTATTGGTGGCAAGATTCCCCCCACTTCCCACTCCTTCAGTATTTATAATCAATACAGCAAACATTAGAACTGGACTCTCATTGGGGAAATTAGTGAAATTCGAGAGATATTTTTATATCTCTTTTAGAGATACTAAATCTGCCTGTTTGGGAGATACTCCTCACCCTTGAGGAATCGTATGATCTATAATACATCTAATTGTTAATTTTTTTTGAAATATATTTCTGTTTGTGTAGCAGAATTTGGTTTGGAATTTGCTTTTCTGGTAACAAAATTGTGGAGATAGCCAGTCCTTACCCACCTGGAAATTTTCAGATGCCACTGTCTTTATCCAAAGAAGTTAATTACCTTGTGTAATTGAATTGGCCTTCTTTCCAATAAGATGTGGCCACCAAGTGTTTTGGAAGAAGACATTATGGTAAGACCATATATTGATCATTGTGGTTCAAAATTAGTAGATGTAAAGAATTTTAGCTACCAGTGTAAGTCAATGAATCATTCTTGAATAGTATACTGATTCTGAGCAGGTTCTGAGAAAACAACTAAGGGTCCTTAAGAAAAGTGCCTTTCAGGGTTTGCTTTTCGTATTTATTTATTTAGAGATGGAGTCTCGCTCTGTCCCCCAGACTGGAGTGCAGTGATGTGATCTCAGCTCACTGTAACCTCCACCTACCAGGTTCGAGCAATTCTCCTGCCTCAGCCTCCTGAGTAGCTGGGATTACAGGCACGTGCCACCACACATGGCTAATTTTTGTATTTTTCGTAGAGATAGGGTTTCACTATGTTGACCAGGCTGGTCTTGAACTCCTGACCTCAGGTGATCCACCCGCCTTGGCCTCCCAAAGTGCTGGGATTACAGGCATGAGCCACCGTGCCCGACCTACTTTCCTTTTAGAAGTAGTATTTGTGTTGTATATTTGCTAAGGGTCATTCTTCACAAATACGTATGTTTATTCTTTTAATAAAGTTTGTTTGCTTGCTTATTTTTTGTCAGTTATGAATGAAGCCACTTGAAGGTAAACTTACTCCCACTTGTACATGATCAATCACAAGCTAAGTAGAAGTTTTCTTTCCACTTCAGTGGTTGAATTTAATTGTGAATTGCCTTGCATCCCTTCACATTGTCTGTGTGCAGGGCTAATGCCAACACTTACTTCCCTTGTAGACTAATTGTACTTTCCTCAAACTTGGTACAAAAATGTAGATACAAGTGTATATATATATAGAGAGAGATGACTTGACCTAAAGCACATTCATAATTCAGTTCAATTCTAAGGGTTCCTGCCCTGAATGAGTACTGAGCAGCATATAGTAAAGTAGTTTTCCCTAATGGTCTAGAAAGGTGCTTTTCTTTGATGCGTTTGGAACTTTAGAACTTTAGTACAATGGACAACTTACATAGAGGCTTTTTGCACATGACTTACTGGTAGTGTCTTGGTAATGAAAAGGCAGCAGACATCTCCAGCTGTACTAGAGGTCTGAATTTACTAGATGTCTGTTAGTCAAGTACTGTGCCTTGTAAACTTTACATCTTCAGATAACTCATGTCTAACAAGTTGGACACAGGGCATCAGTTGTTGCTTGAGTAGTAAGGCCAATCACTCATGCCTAACTTTCCTTTACCAGATTATAAGTACTCAGAAATAACTGATTAGCTTCAGAGCAACCTTTGTGACAGATGTTAATTTCATCTACTAATGTGGAATGTCAACTAGGATGTAGATCTTACAATATTTACATAAATCCAGTAGCTTCTGTACATTTTTGAAGCATGAAAAACTACATCTTACATGATTTTTGCTTTTTTTCAATTCTTTAAGAAGGTTAGGGAGCAAAGGTAAACACAGAGTGAGGATGGACTAATGGAGGGGAGTCGCTCTAATACACTAAATTAAATGGGCTGATCATATGCTCTGTTGTCCAGGACAGTCCCAGTTCCATGCCTGTTGTCCTAGAATTCTTTTAAATTGTATATTCACTCATAAAAACAAACGAGAAAGAAAAACAGAAAGAAAAACCTGAGTTAGGCAGACATTTTATTACCTTTTGGCCAAAAAACCTGTACATTTAAGGAGAAAGGTAAAATTTACATTTCATAGAAAGAGTCGTCAAATCATGTATATTAACCATGTCATTTTGGGTAACTCTTCTAAATGATTCAAGCTAAAAACAAAAGCGAACACCCTACTTAGGTTATAATGTTATCCACTTTGAACAAATGTTTCTGTATAACTTAAAAATGAAAAGACAACTAACATTTAGAATTCATTTCATAAGCTAATTGCTTAGATCTCACTTTGAATGTAATATATAAAGCAGTTTCAGTGCTCTTTTTCAACCAGTCAGCAATCCAAGATACTATAATAGTACATTTGTATCAAACAGCAAATAACTTTGAGTATTGTGGTATTACATACTAAATTGATTCTGGAAGTACATACTACCTTTATTAATTCAGCTAGTTAAACAGAAAAGCCTGCTTTGAAGCTTTAGCATAAAGTGCTCTTGGCAGTCATGACAAAGGCAAAATACATGGACTTAGATGCAGAAGGGTGACACTGTTTATCATAGTTTCAAGTTGTACTTTATTGTGTTCTTTTCACTGGAGAAAATATGGTTGGCAAAAAATGGAGGAACACTATACACAGATGTCTTTGGTTATTTAGAAAATTTTTTATTTAAAAAATAAGTAGGCAAATAAGAGAGATAAAATTTTGGAAGTTGTATTGTCCCAAAATAAGAATGTATGGACTGTAGTGCATATTTGCTTAAGATGTTCAGAGTCATGGTCTGGGTGAAGCAGATATATGAGTTATACCTATTACTCTATACTTGGTTTCTGTTGATGAATATACTGATGTTAAGAATTGTAGGTTTGGAAGTCATGATGTTGAATATTCTGTCTCTGAAAAATAATGCAAGTCAGGGGACTAAAGCCACTTGAATAGGAACTTGATTTAATCATTCCTGTTTAGAATTTTCTCCACATAGAAAATCATAGACTTTTATACTTTAATTAAATAATTGGGTTTTTTTTTTTTAATTACAAAATTACAATTTGTGGTAGGCTAAATAATGACGCTCCAAGATGTCTACATCCTAATCCCTGGAACCTTTGAATGTTACCTTATAGGTCAAATGGAACTTTGTAGATGTTGTTAAGGATTTTGAAACAGGGAGATTATACTGTGTTATCCAGGTGGGTCCAGTCCAGTCACATGAGACCTTAAAAGTGGACAGTTTTCCTAGTTAGGTCAGACAGATGAATATGAAGAGCAGAAGTGATTCAAAGAATGAGAGAGATTCAGTACCCTTTTGCTGACTTTGCAGATGAAAGAAATGGGCCATGAGCCAAGGAATGCTGAGGTCCCTGTAAGAGGAAAGCAGGAGGAGTTAGAGTCATGTAGTAGGAGATGTGACAACAGAAACAAGATGTTGGAGTTATTTGAGGAGTAGCTCATGAGCCAAGGAATGTAGGAAAAGCTAGAAGCTGAAAAAGGCTAGAAAAGGTTTCTTCCTTCCAGAAGGAACCACATTTTGACTTTTGTCTAGAGAAACTGATTTGGACTTCTGATCTCCAAAACAGTAAGATAATAAATTTTTGTTTAGTAAAGTCATCAAGTTTGTGGTAATTTGTTACAGCAACAGTAAGAAACTAATATGCCACACTCATTGCAGAAAAGGTGAGAAATTCAGATAAGCCCCAAAATGGATCAGACTACTCAGAGTTAAACATAGTTAATATTTTGGTGGATATCTTATTTTTTTTCTGTAAGCGAATATGCTCATCCAAATTCAAATATGCTTTTATTTGCTCTTTTTATTTGATACTTCTATGTCAGTTTTGAAATATAAAATGTTTAGTGCCCTTGGGGATAGTTTTGTGTGAAGAAAAGACTTCAGATATGTACATTGGTTTTAGAATTTAGTATTCAAGTTATTAAACTTGTAGGTTCAGATGTTACTTCTTAATCTTTCTAGTAGAACTTAAAAATATAAATTTTAATAAGTCTAGCAGATTTGAATAACCACACTTAAGAATCTTTGAAGAATTACGGTATCCTTTATGAACTTAATTATTAAATGCTTTCAAACATTTGAAATTGCACTTCTAAATTTAAGATATTTGATTTCCTTTAAATACTTCAATCATCTGCTTGATAAACTTTATACGTTCTTAAGTAGTCCTTACACAGCTAATAAATTAAACATAAGTATTGTAAAGTTTAAGTTTTTTAATATTCCGATACCATACACACAAGCCAAAGTTAATTACTTAATCATATGTATATAGTATGCACAAAAGTATTAATATTATGGTTTTGATTCTCTTAAACTTCTCTATGTTTAATTTCAAACCTTCCCATGTTTGAAAGATATTTTTTCACCTGTGAAACAATTGTGTGATTCCACACAATTTGTGGAGTTCCCTTCTCACCTTCTCATATAATTTTGCAGTTGTCTTCTTGGCTCAATTAAAGTTGCATAAACACTAAAGCTTTTAGCTGGGACAAAGATTGGATTTTTGTGACAAGTATAGATCAATTCCACAGAACCCTATTTCTATCAGTGATTCTATCACTTCAAGAAAGGGGGTAATCATGTATCCCATATCCCTGGATTCCATTCATGTATTACCTCTTTGTCCTTACAAGTCTCAAATTCCTTCCTTGATTGATCACTTGATTGGATTTTTAATTCCTTTAGCTCTTAAGATAGGCAAATCTCTTTTTTATCTACATGAAAGACTATTGAACTTGATGAAATACTGCACTTTCATAATCTTTCTTTCTCATAAGGCTATGCTAATTCTTATAGATATTAAGTGTGTGACTGAATGTTGGCAGTCTCTCAGGCTTTGTGAACCATCTAGTCACAACTCATAAGACCATTGTTCTTACTCAGTATCTTCCCCTGGAAATAAAAGAACACTCATGGCACCACTTTCTAGTGTCTAACTAGAATTGGTATATAGATTTATTGCAGTATATTTAACTTGTACCCTACTCTTTGAAATTTAGAATTCTATTTTTTTGTTTGTTTTTCTTTAAAATGTCCTTATGCATAAGCTGTAGCACATTTAAAAAATTTGTCGATGTAGGCCAGTTGCGGTGGCTCACACCTGTAATCCCAGCAGTTTGGGAGGCTGAGGCGGGCGGATCATGGGGTCAGAAGTTTGAGACCAGCCTGGCCAACATAGTGAAACCCCATCTCTACTAAAAATAGAAAAAATTATCCAGGCGTGGTGGTGGGCGCCTGTTATCCCACCTTCTCCGGAGGCTGAGGCAGAAGAATCTCTTGAACCTGGAAGGCGGAGGTCGCAGTGAGCCAAGATCATGCCATTGCACTCCAGCCTGGGTGACAGTGTGAGTCTCCTACTTGGAAAAAAAAAAAAAAAATTTACTGATGTAATATGCATATTTAACTTCTTTTGATATTATCTGTTAATATTACTAAAATTAATTCCTGATATTAAATTGTAGCTTTTATTTCAGAATTATAATGATTCTTTGCTTTTTTCCGTTTGAAAAGTGCAAGTGCATAGGTTTTTTTTTTTTTTTGCTTTGTCTTTACACAGAAAGATCAAGATGATGTAAGTACAAGAGGCAGAATAAACTGTTAGACTCAATAGCCAACACTTAAATGGATTATTGAGTAGACTACATATGAAATATATCCAACAGTTTCACAGTGAACAAATAAACTTTAAAACCACAGCCTTACACTTTCAACTTTCCTGCTCTTTAATAAGAACTGGCTTGATTTTTAAAAATATGTATCACATTTCACTTTGATCTTTTAAAAACAGTTTGGAAAATATACATCTTTATAAATGTTTAAGAAAATTCCAGGGCCGGGCGCGGTGGCTCAAGCCTGTAATCCCAGCACTTTGGGAGGCCGAGACGGGCGGATCACGAGGTCAGGAGATCGAGACCATCCTGGCGAACACGGTGAAACCCCGTCTCTACTAAAAAAATACAAAAAACTAGCCGGGCGAGGTGGCGGGCGCCTGTAGTCCCAGCTACACAGGAGGCTGAGGCAGGAGAATGGCGTAAACCCGGGAGGCGGAGCTTGCAGTGAGCTGAGATCCGGCCACTGCGCTCCAGCCCCGGTGACAGAGCGAGACTCGGTCTCAAAAAAAAAAAGAAAATTCCATAAAACAATTCCTTAAAAGTAAAAAATTCCATTTTATTCTTATACAGTTTGTTCTACTCTGCAGTATTCTTTAGAAATCTGAAGTACAAATCATGTTTTTAGACATAAATATGAATGTCATCTTTGACACGTCCATGTTTCACCAAAAGTCCAAAAGAAACAGTTGCTTGCTTATTGAATACTGTAGAGCTGTCTTTGGTAATCTGAAGTACGTTTTGATTGAGAAAACTTTGGTTTATACAAAAAGTTTCAGGATTATCTTTATTCAGTAAGTTTAGTAAGATTGGGTCAATCACACGAGAGTGTAAACATCACACGACCAGGGATCTTGGCCTATTTTTTTCACTGTTATATCTCAGGTATCCAGAACAGTGTTTGGCGCTGAGTGATTGAATGAATGATTTGTCTCATTATTTTCTAATTATGCTCTTAGAAGCAGAATTATGTGGTCTGTGCATATAAAAATTAAGTGTTTTGTTATGCCTGGGCTATTTGCTTAGCAATTGCTCTTTTCTACCTTTGATCCATCATTATTATTCAAATAATTTTTAAAAGGATTTTGTGAGACAAGACGTAGCTAGGATTTTGTGATATTAGACATTACTGGAGAAAACAAACAAAAGCCCCGGAGATTTGGGTCTCTTCTGAGGACATGATATTCCTCTCCACTAACTAGGCCAAAGATTTAAAGATAGTGAAAGCCTTCCTTTCTGAAAACATTTTATGGTAGGGCCTGAATAAATATTTGTTGAATTAAATTGAGTCTGGAACAGAAAGAGTCTTTTGTGGTTGTTAGTGCATACCTAGTTGAAATATTATGAAAAACATTTCAAGATTTTACTTGTCAAATCTCAGCCTAATTTACCTGTAGATTTTAAGAACATAATTATGCAAATAATAAAAAGTCTGACAAATAAAATATAGTGGTAAGAGAGACAGTGATGCAGAGGAAGCAATAAAGTCTTTGGAGAAAAACATCAGAAAATAACAGACTCACCCAATCACCCCATGTAAGGCTGGAAGTCTCTTTGTCATTGTTTGTTTTTTCTTCCCTGCTTCCCACTCACCTGTGAATTGAATTTGAGAAACTCAGATGGGCTGACAGGGAACATTCAGCAGAGTGGCCTCCAGCCGAGAACTTTTTAGTCACTTGTTTGGCTGTTTTGATGTGAGTCAGTGAGATTACAGTTTAAAAACATTTACCTTTTCCTTATTTCCTGTCAATTCATAACCTTAGTTACTTTAACTGTTTACATTTTACATCTCAGTTACTCTGCTCTGAATTTCTTAAGTCAGAGTTTAGCCCTTTTTTTTTTTTTTTTTTAATTGATACAAGGTCTCACTCTGTCCAGGGGGTGCAATTGGCTCACTGCAGCCTTGACCACCTGGGCTCAAGCGATCTTCCCACCTCAGCATCCCAGTAGCTGGAACCACTGGAGCATACCACCATGCCCAGTTAATTTTTAAATTCTCTGTAGAGCTGGAGTCTCCCTGTGTTGCCCAGGCTGGTCTTGAACTCCTGGGCTCAAGTGATCCTCCTGCCTTGGCTTCCCGAAGTGCCGGGGTTACAGGCATGGCCTACTACACCCAGCCTAGATTTCAGCTTTTAAAATGACTTAAACTCAGGCTTATTTTAAAAAATCATTTTTATTTATACTTTCAATACTTACTACATACTAGATGGTGGGTATTAAATTACATATCTATATCCATTTCTATGTGTGTGTGTTTATTGTCTTATTTTCTGGGATTTTTAAAAGCCTTTTTCTAACTTTAAAAATTTTCTCATTGATTTTAGCTCTTGACAATCCAGATTTACACCTCATGTGTTTTAAGTTTTCTGCCTTGCTGTTTTTATCTTTTTTTCTTTATAATTTATTTTCTCATGCAGTGTTTCAGCCTTCTCAGATATTCTTAAATGTCTCAGGGATACTCATGAGTTGACTTTCTCCAGAGTTATAAGTCCCGCTGGGTGTATATTATATTTGATTTTCTGGAACCCTGTTGCTCGTTAACATAACATTCAATTCTTGAATGATGAATCTGTGGTTTCCTAAATACATAACCACTGTGTTTTAAGCAAACAGTTGCGTGCTGTAAGCCTGAAGTGAGTGTAACTTCTGCAGTCACTCTTGAGGAGGGCTTCTCCCAGCCCTCGGTGCATGTCAATCATTCGTGGGAGTGGAACAGTAGTGATTTTCAGCCATGTTTCTAGTACTGTTTTTAAGCTGTCTTACTTTTAAGATACTTATTACAAGGCTGGTCAGTTTCCTTTCCTGGCAAGGTTTTAGAAATAGATGAAGAAGCTGGTCAGAAGATGGTTATGCCAACTTGGATTTTCACAAATCAAAACTTTTTTTTTTTCTGCTGGCAAATGGTTCAAGTTATCAAGTATATATTTTAGCTGGGCATTTTAAGAGTAGGCCTCTTGATATACAAAAAGCATTCCTCCTATTAATTTTTGGATTATAGACCATAGGACACCCACATTCATTGAAGTGCAGGGACATGGAAGACTAGAGTCCCTGCAGGGAAACTTGGTCAAATTTTAGGAATTGGTCCAGGTTCCAGCCCTCTTGATGATGTAGTGTGACTCCACCTTTCTCCTTCAAGAGTTTTATGTCTGACTTCTCTTTCATTTTTGGGGTGAGAGAGATGGAAACAATCCCCCCTGGTTTAGCACCAAGGCCTGGGAGAAGCCCTTCTCAGGGGTGACTGTAGAAGTTACACTCATTTCAGCTTGTAGCATGCAACTGTTTGCCCAGAGTACATTGGTATGTATTTGACAGACCACAGTCCAGTAATTCCCGCTGTGGTGTACCTGCAAATCAGTTTAGGAAGTGTCATTCGTTTGGCAGATTCAGAGTACAATGTCATCCAAAAAAGTGACCATGTGTTCCCCACAAATTATTGACTTACTGGCTTTTTGTCCAAGTTGATTTCCAACTGAAAATTCAAATCTGAGTATTTTAGACTGTTGATTTTACAATAGGAGTGTTAGGATTTAGGTATCATTCTTGTACTGCCTCTTTAAACAGGGAATAATATTAAGTTGCTTTCACGTTTTATTAATCTCACCTTGGCCTTTGAATCTGTGGATAAGAATTGTAAGCTAAGCTGTATGAACTCAGCATATATCCCTGATTATTTAAGCTCCATCAGAACCTGCTAAGTAAGGGGGGTACTGGCATAAAGATCAATAGGAATCCACTTCTCATAGGTCATTTAACATAATAATAACAATTACTGCTATATGGCAGTAATAATAGCAATTATTACTAAAAGAACCCAAGAAGTAAACATCTATTACCCTTATTTTGCAGGTGAGGAAATTGGGGCACAGAAAGAATTGCCCTGGATTATGTAGGTAGAGGCAGAGCTGGGATTTTAAGTTTAGGCATCGAGCTCAAAGTTTGTGTGTTTAAATAACTACCAGACTGTATTTATGGAACTTAAACTTTTTCAAGTGGTTTAATAAATCTGAATAAACAATGGTTCCTCTTCCCTTTTAACTTTTTTCTTAATCATTTGACAATGCTTTTGATTGAGCCTCAATTACTGTTGTGGTGAACACAAAGACACTATTCTTTTATAGGTAGATCTGTTTTATTATTTGGAATTACAGGGATTTCAGCCTAGAGGCTGACTCTGTTAATTATTACCATAAAAATAAGTACCTATAAACTTTTCTAAATCTAAATTTCTTATGATGCTAAATGTTTCCAAGTTTATAGTTGGTTTAAAAGAGACAGTTATGTGTATGTGTGTGTGTGTGTGTGTGTTAGTATATGAAAAAAATACATCCGTAAATATATGTGTATGTAAAAACACATGTAGTTATATATAAAATATATATGTATGTCGTAAGTTTCTTGGTATCTTTATTTTTAAGATAAATTTAAGTTTATCTTAAAGAGCACATTAAAGCTAGACTGTACAAGGTTAGGCTTTGTTTTCACTTTAAATGATGGACTTCATATACCATCTTCAGTACCCAGCCTTAATAAACATCTAAATATATTCAGTCTTTTTTCATTAATAAATTTTTTGTTCCTCAGTTGTCACCCCTTTATGCCTTTCTCCTCAGATTATTTTAAAGGTAAGTGTTAAGATTTATTTTTAATCCAGGGTTTTGAGTCTTCAGAATGACTTTTGGAGAACATCAGGATGTTGGAATAATACTCTCCCTGTTGGGGGATATCATGTGTTTAGATGCTTGGTTCTGGAAGACTACCTTTTACAGTTCTCTTATATGTTATGGCATGTGGTTCTCTGTTTAACTGGCAACAGAGAGAAACTATACTCCAGTCATTATACTGATGGTTGTTCCTCAATATTACCTGTGAGAGAGAGCATGTATGAATAAATTGGTTGAAGGGCATACATTCTGTCCATTCTCCCAGATTTTTAAAAACATAGTCCTGAACCAAGTTATATTAAAGGGTCGTGGGCCCAAGGTATTGCATTAATGAAACGCAGAATGATTTGTGGTGATGCCATTAGCCCATTTCTAGGCTGGTTGGACAGTATGCTCCTGTGAAACTGAGGTCTTAGGGAAGGCCCAATACAGTATTTGTTATACAGTCTTCTTTTGAGGAACCTGGAGGAAAATTCTCTGTTAAATTTTAATCCCAAGAATAGTTGTTCATCTCTTGAGCCATTCCTATGTTTTTAATCTTATTGATAGTGTGAAGTGTGTTATTAACATTTTTCCATCTTGTGTTGACTGCCCTAAAGCTGAGAGCCAAATCTGGGGCCCTAAGAGCAGGAATATAGGGCATTATAGCATGGATTTTAAATTCTCTTCCCACTTTTCATTTGTCTTCACCCTTATATTTCTTTTTTCCTTTTAAGTTAAAACAAAATATAAACAAATTCATGAAAATTCTAACAGTTGTTATATCTAGCTTGAGGTTAAGATAGATGATTTTATTTTATTTTTTCCTTTTCTAAATTTCTTATGATATACATGATAATAAAAGTAATTAGGAAAACAGTAATACTTTTAAAAATTGAATTTAAGTAACAAACTGCTAATATAAAAATGATTGGAAAGCCAGGTTCATGCGACAATTAGAAATCTATGGGTACAGTTTTCGTTTTGAATTACTTAGACTTATTTAAAATGATTAAATGAATGTTTATTAAGCAGGGCTCCATACTGAGTACTTTCAGAATAACATCTCAATCTTGGAGCAGCCATGTAGGAAAGAAATGTTTATTCCCTCCTCTGTGGGCGAATAAAAAACTGAAAAATAATGAATGATACATGCTCAAAAATACCTTCTAAAGGAAATTATAACATCAGCTACACAATTAACAACTGTTAATTTGATGCTTTCATTTTACTAGATGGACCTCACTTTTAAAAGGCATTATATGCTTTTCATAAGTCATATTACTGATAAATATATTTTTACATATTTTTTCTAGTAATAAAATAATGTACAGTATTTTGAATCAGAGATTTTGACCATGAAAATTGATAAATCATAATTCCTTTTTTTTTTTGGAGATGGAGTTTTGCTCTTGTTGCTCAGGCTGGAGTGCAATGGCACGATCTTAGCTCACTGCAACCTCCGCCTCTCAGGTTCAAACAGTTCTGCCTCAGCCTCCCAAATAGCTGGGATTCCAGGTGCATGTCACCATGCCTGGCTAGAAAATTGATAAATCATAATTCCTATGCATTTTGCTCGAAGACATGCATTGAGCCCTGTGAGAGTGATATGATAATGTGGCAAGAGAATATTGGTTTACAAATAGGAGACTCAAGTTATTGTCCTATATAGATGTACATTGAGTTTGTATGTGTCAAACTCTATTCTAAGCTTTGAAGGTATAAAGTCAAAGAGCTTTGGAATCCTTGGCAGCCTCCTAACTTCTAGATATGGAGTTTCTGCATTTTAGTAATCTTGTTAAACAGCGATGGCAATTCCTGTTTTTCCTAACATCAGAGTTTATTGTAAGGATCAAAATAAATATGGCTTGAGTGAGTGTTTTTGAAAAAGGGCCCAGCAAAGTTATAAAAAGAAGGTAATATTATTGATTGACAAAGTTTGACATTTTCTACTATTGCTGTTGCTGTTGTACTGTTGATTACTATTGATATAGATGCAAATGTAAGTTGATTAAAGTATAAATTTAGATTTGAAGACTCAAAGAATTAATGAACTATGCTGTATCTTTTTTATTTTTATTGTTTATAATTTCAGCTTTTATTGTAGATTAAGGGGTACATGTGCAGGTTTGTTAAATGGGTATATTGAGTGATGCTGAGGTTTAGGGTACAAATGATCCCATCACCCAGGTAGTAAGCCTAGTACTCAGTAGGTGATTTTTCAGCC
Source organism: Macaca fascicularis (assembly GCF_037993035.2). Lineage (NCBI taxonomy): Eukaryota > Metazoa > Chordata > Mammalia > Primates > Cercopithecidae > Macaca > Macaca fascicularis. The sequence goes on along the minus strand of NC_088381.1, from coordinate 97,726,786 downwards.
TCCTTTCCCCTCCCTTCTTCTTTGTCTAGTAGTCCCAGTGCCTATTGTTCCCATCTTTATGTCTATGTGTATTTAATGCTTAGCTCCCATTTATAGGTGAGAACACATGGTATTTGGTTTTCTGTTCTTACGTTAATTTGCTTAGGATAATTACCTCTAACTCCATCCACGTTGCTGCAAAAGGCATGATTTCATTCTTTTTTATGGCTGCGTAATATTCCATGGTGTAAATAAGTAGATTTCATGTCTTTGCTATTGTGAATAGCAGTGCAGTGAGCATATAAGTGCATGTGTCTTTTTGATAGAATAAATTATTTTCTTTTGGGTATATACCCACTAGGAAGATTGCTGGGTCAAATGGTAGTTTTTTAAGTTCTTTGAGAAATCTCCAAATTGCTTTCTGCAGTGGCTGAATTAGTTTGCATTTCCCACCAACAGTGTATAAGCATTCCTTTTTCTCCATAGACTCACCAGGTTTTGTTATTTTTTGACTTTTTAAAGTTGTTATTTCCGCCAACTGACTGGTGTGAGATGGTATCTCATTGTGGTTTTGATTTGTGTTTTTCTGATGATTAGTGATGTGGACCATTTTTTCTTATGTTTGTTGTTGCTTGTATGTCTTGTTTAGATAATTGTCTTTCATGTTTTTTGCCCACTTTTAAATTGGATTGTTTGTTTTTTTGCTTGTTGATTTAAGTCCTTTTTCGATTCTGGATATTTGACCTTTGTCAGATGCATAGTTTGTAAATATTTTCTCCCATTCTGTAGGCTGTCTGTTTACTCTGTTGGTAATTTATTTTACTCTGCAAAAGCTTTTTAGTTTAATTAGGTTCTATTTGTCAATTTTCATTTTTGTTGCAGTTGCTTTTGGGGACTTAGTGATATGCTTTACCTTTTAAACTGCTCTGTTGTCAAGATTTTTCTTTTTTCATTATTAAAGCCACGAGTTTTAAATGAACACTTGGTCTCACTATGGACTCTATAAGGGAATGGTTAGGAAGAGGAGCCTGGTTTGAAGTCTGATTTTGCCACTTGCTTTCTGACTAACCTTGGGTAATTTACTTCAGATCTCAGTTTCCTTTTCTGTAAAGGAAGGATAATAAACATCTGTGTAGTAGACATTTAGGATTGTTATGGGAGTCAGTAACATCTATGGAACACTTACATATTAGTCCATTTTCACACTGCTATAAATTCGCAAGACTGGGTAATTTATAAAGGAAAGAGGTTTAATTGACTCACAGTTCTGCATGACTGGGGAGGCCTCAGGAAACTTACAGTTATACTGGAAGGTGAAGGAGAAGCAAGCACTTTCTTCCCAAGGTAACAGGAGAGAGAGCTCAAGCTCAGGAGAAACTGCCATTTATAAAACCATCAGATCTCGTGAGAACTGACTATTACAAGAACGGCATGGAGGAAACTGCCCCCATGATCCAATTACCTCCCACCAGGTCCCTCTCCCAACACATGGGGATTACAATTCGGATTACAGTTCGAGATGGGATTTGAGTGGGGACACAGCCAAACCATATCATAGTGCTTTGCATGTCCTAAGCAGTCAGTCCATGCTAGTTAGGATGACGCATCCATTAATAACATTGCTGAGGTTATAATTTAAGGTCTGTATGGGCAAAATCCTAAATGGCAAATTTTTACTTTAAATTTAAGTTTTTGAGACAGAATCTCGCTCTGTCACCCAGTATGGAGTACAGTGGCACAATTTCAGCTCACTGCAACCTCTGCCTTCCCGGTTCAAGCAATTCTCATGCTTTAGCCTGCTGAGTAGCTGGGATTATAGGTGTGGGTCCCCATGCCCGGCCAATTTTTGTATTTTTAATAGAGATAGGGTTTCACCATGTTGACCAGGCTGGTCTTGAACTCCTGGCCTTAAATGATCTGTGCACTTCGGCCTCTGAAAGTGCTGGGATGAGACACCATGGAGCCTCTGTGCCTGGCCAAATTCTTACTTTATGTAAACAACCTCCCAGTGTATAAGGTGTATTGTACAAAATAGATTATGTGTTTTTTTGACAAGGTTTGAAAACCAATAAATTAATTTATAGAATGAATCATGAATGATTTCATGAAATTTCTTATGAAAAAATGGTTTAACCTTATTTCTAAATGTATCTAAATGTGATGTAATTAAAATACTGTATTTATTTGATGTAAACTGTATTCTATTGATGTGTGCTTGTATTGATTCTTAGTAAATTGTGGATTGAACTCAAAATAGCAAATGCTAATCTTGATATAAATATTTTCATATTTGCATAATAAATATGAGAATTTGCATTTGGAATATTTTATAAATATTAATCAATTAAACTTCAGAACACTTCAGTGATCGAGATATTATAAATCAACCTTCTGGATGAGTATTAAAATTTGCCTACAGAGAAATTCTCTGCCTTCTGTATTCTAAAATAGCATCCAGATAGGAATCTTTAATATTAAATGGTTTTTTAAAGTTTCTCTCACTTTCTTTTTGCTTATAAAGAAATATTTTAAAATGTCCATACTTAAAAATCAAAGAAAGGCTCAGGTAGTTTGTATCTGTGGACACAACTGATGTAATAATTTGTACAGGATTGAAGTCAATTTAGTCAAATTCTCAACCAGCTCAATTAAAAACAACACCAACAAGAACAGCAATAACAGTGGCTTCTATTTTGGTCTGGATTATCAATCTAGTGGTGTTTGAAGACGTAATGAAAATGACCTGATGATTTGCTTTGTTTTAAGTGGAGAAGTCTAATAGCTAAGTAAAATGACACAATGTGATATGTAATATTAATGAAAAGCACAAATACTTGAATAATGTTGGAATTCGTTTATTCAATAAACACTTTGTAATGTACCTTTATTTCCCCAGGCACTTATGGACCTGTTGATGTACATAGAGAAAAAAAATACTATGCCCTTCCCTGAAGAACTTATTTACCATTCTACTGACTGCTTTCTTAGACATATTGGCTAAAATGTACTGAAAATTTTAAAATTCTTTAAAAAAAGTAGACTGTAGACTCTTGCTAACTCAAGCTTAGATTCTTATTATATTTAATGACCATCAGAAACATACATAGAATCTCTTATTTTCTTGTATTAATGTGTAAAAATACACACAAATGTAGAACTGCAAAATCTGGAATTGAAAAGCTAGATATACCATGGACTTCAAAAGCAAAAGGAGTATAAAAAAATCTTCTAAACTCAAAACTTATAAATTCAAACTTATAAATTCAAAAATTTCTAAATTTGTGAAATTAAATAATTTGTAGTTTTTAGGATATGTTGTTTTTAAGTTTTAACTTATTTTAAATTTAAAGGGATAATGTATAACATATTTTCTTTATATTTTAAGAAACATAGATAGCTATATATTAGTATAACATGGTTGTTTTCAAGAAAGTACCACAATAGGTAAGAAAATGTTAACTCTTATTTCTTGGACGTTAGTATTGAGTTTTATCTTTTATCAAAAACTATTGAGTACCATTGAAGTAAATAACTTTCTTTTGAAAAGTTTTCAAAATACTATGAGATCGTATGGAAGCAACCAGTTTCTGTGAAGTGAGTAAGTCAGTCTTTCATAGATGCACCTCTATATCATAGCTTTAAAAAATATCTAGGCACCTACCAAGTACCCAACTTTACCTGTTTTCCTTTTATCTTTACAAAAATTCTGTGAGGTTGGAATTTTTCTTCTCCTACAGATGAGGAAACTATGACACAAAGAATTTTATAACAGGGCTGCATAGTTAGTAAATGATGAAGATCTGTTTGCTTCAAAACACTTGCTTTTCCACTGGATCACGGTTCTACAAAATGGATCATTGCAGTGCAATGCCTAGGATTGTCTGTATTTGGCATGTGTTATCATATGTGCAGGAATATCCAATTATTTGTGCGGTAATACCCATTTTATAGTTGTTTATAAAAGGAAACAAATTGCAAACAACTCAGATATCTTACAATAAGAAAGTAGGTAAATGAAATTTGTTGTATCTATTATAATTAAGATTGTGCAGATTAAAATGTGGATGTGGAAATATATTTTTATTTACATGAAATAGGCTTATAAAATAGGCTTATAAAATGAGCCAATTAAAAATTTGTATAGATATATAGAAATCTAGAAAGATACTCTTATTATCTAAAATTGTAAGTGGTTTTATCTGGCTAGCAGGAGCATAGATATTTTCATTTTTTATAAAATATGAAAAAATTATAAATTTTTTATTATTAGAGAAATATAAGAAAGAAGTTTTTTACTTTAGAAAGGAAAAATATTTAGAGAACATACACTTACATTATTGGATAATATTCTCATTGTCTCTCATACTTTGTGCCCCATATCCCTTCTACCCACCTACCCCCTATTCTTCTGCTAAACATTATAGTTTATTTTCTTCCAAGGCTCTGACAAGATTCGTTTGCATGTCAGTTATGGTGACAGAAGGCAAGGAGGTTCCTACTCTCTCCCTGCTTTTTTTTTTTTAACTGTTTAATTCTCATAATAAATTGTAACAGCTTCAAGCGCAGCCTTTTAAACCCGTTTTGTGTAAGTAGCCTGATACATACGTTTACTTGGTTGCCACATATCTTATTTGTTTTGAATTGTGTTGGCCCAGCTTCACAATCTGAGATTTTTTTTTTGCCGATGCAGGCAGAAATCAGTCCTCTGTCTTTATTTTTCTGATGATTTACTGATTATCAGGGAGAGCAAAACCACTGAAGTCCATTTCCTCTCCTATCACCTAAGTAAATGTTACTCGTTCAAAGGAAAAATAAACCTTCATTTAAGCTAATAGTCTTGATGGGGGGGTGTGTGTGTGTGTGTGTGTTTGCCTGTGTGTGTGCACATACACATGCATGTAGAAACCTTAAAAACCTTATAATTGGGAAACATTAATGGAAAACAGGTTTTCTGAAGGTAAGAGTAAATCTGGATTTAAGCTCTGGCGTCGTATATTAATTACATAGGAAAACCACCTAAATTTTCATTAGTTTTCTTTTCTCATCTACATAATGTTGATAATTGTTTGAATATTACCTTACAGGGTTTGGGGCATGATTCACTTGGATAGTAATTAGTTCTTAATTTATTTATTCACTCATTTGTTCTCCAAATATATATTGAGCTCCTATTGTAAAGTAGATGTTATTCTAGGCACATAGGTGTATCTATAAACAAAACAGACAAAATCCCTGCTCTCTTGAAGCTACATTCTAGTGGATAGAGATAAACAATGAAAAGTAAGTGTAGTGAGTAAGAAAGTTAAATATAATTAGTGCTGTCTATAAAAGTAAAAAATATGATTAAGGAAAACTGGGACTGCCATGCATGGGGCAGGGTAGAGTTGGGGAACAGGTTGCAGTGTTACCTAAGGTGGTCAGGGCTGGCTTCCTTGAGAACGTGACATTTGAGTAAAGACTCATTTGAGTAAAGACATTTGAGTAAAGCAGCCATGTGGACATGTCGGTGGAGAGTGTGCCTTAGGCAGAAAGCACAGTCAGTGCAAAAGTCCTAAAGTGCTTGCGGGACAGCAGCGGGGCTGCCAGGCTGGTATGGAGTGAGTGGGGAGATGAGGTAAGAGATGTGAAAGTTGGATTGCTCCCGAGGGCCTTGCGGGACACTTCAGGACTCCAGCTTTCCCTCCAAATGAGACTCTAACTGGTGTAGGATTTTGAGAGGAGTGATGTGACCTAATTCAGGTTTGTAAAGGATCGCTCTTGGCTGCTGTGTAGAAACAAGTGTGCGGGTGAGAGTGGGAACAGGGAGGGTGGTTAGGGGCTTTTTATAGGAATTTAAATGAGAGATGATGGGGCTTCTATGAAAGTGAGCAGTCAAGGTGGGGAGAAAAATCCATTAAATACAGTATAGATGAAGGTTTTGTTTGTTTGTTTGTTTGTTTGTTTTTGAGATGGAGTCTCACTCTGTCACCCAGGCTGGGGTGCAGTGGCACGATCTCGGCTCACTGCAACCTCTGCCTCCTGGGTTCAAGCAATTCTCCTGCCTCAGCCTCCTGAGTAGCTGGGATTACAGGTGCCTGCCACCAAGCCGAGATAATTTTTTGTATTTTAGTAGAGATGGGGTTTCACCATGCTGGCCAGGCTGGTCTCGAACCCCTGACCTTGAGATCCACCTGCCTCATCCTTACAAAGTGTTGGGATTACAGGTGTGAGCCACAGCGCCCAGCCATTTGTTCTTATACGTGGTGTTGAGCTAGAGAGTATCCAGTTCTCAAAGTTACCAGTTTTTCTTTGGGGCTTAGAATTTAAATATAGACTGTTACTTAAATGTACGTGTTTTGACATCATATGTCTAGAAATTAAATAGGACATCTTAGTTTAAACTACTTTTAGTAAAGATCTTGTGAAGAAATCAAGTTTCAAGCTCAATAAAGCTTGCTTCTGTGCTTCTTCTGATCACATAGCACACAGTTCAGGGGTGATTCAGTATTGCTCTGGCTTGTTTCAGAAACTGAGAAACCATTCTCAACACTACTCTCTCTCCAACCTCTCTCCACCATGTAATCCAAGTTTTGTCCATTGTGTTTTCAAAATATATCTAAAAATCTGTTTATTTCTCTCCATTTCCACTATTAACCCCATGGTCCTAGATGTTGTCAATTTTGCTGTACTACAAGTATCCTCATCCGTTCTTTACTTAGCAGACAGAGAGTTTTGTACAAATGTAGGTCTTCTTAAATCATGCTGCAGTATAAAACATTTCAGTGATATCTGCTAGAATATTCTCCATTTATGTCCCCATCCATTATCTGCCTTTCTTTGCTCTGTACTCCAGGAGGATACAGAATACATCCCTGGAACTCCTTTGGCTTCTGGCTTCCCATTGAGGATGGTATACTTCCCCTTGCACCTAAAACAAAGTCACAATTCAGGACATGGACAATCATTATAAGGAAGGCTCTACATGATTTTGCTGATCTACCCATCTCACTTCTTTCACCATTCCTGGCTTTGACAGTTGCCTTTCAGTTCCTTATACTTCCCGGCCTCCTCCCACCTCCTTGGTTTACACTCTCATTATTCCTGACTGAACCACTTTTCCTCCACCTCCCATCCATTTCACTTGGCTCACTCTTGCTCATCTTGAATGTCTCAACTTTAACATCACTTCCTCAGAGAAACCTTCCCTAGTTATATACTCCCATTTCTCACTGAATTTTTCTTTTGTAGCAGGTGGTGTGACTATGTATAAATATTCATGCAACATATTTGCATAGTAATTCTCTTCTCTGATAGATTCCAGGCTCCATGAGGTCAAAGATATGCAGGTTTTTCTTTTAAAACTAAGTCTCAGAAGCAGTGGTTGGTACATACAGAGCACTCACTAGCTGCCTGGCGAATGCATTTAGAAATTAAATATAGTCTCACAGGCAGTTTTCAGTAATTGCCAAGGAGATTGTAATGTGTTAGTGTAGAGTCGTATCTAGGAGCACACCTAGAACTGAAAATTAGAACGAGCACTGGAGCCCGGGAGTCTGTGTATTCTGACCTGAAACCAAGAAACCGACATTCATAAGGCTAGCGATGTTACGGAAGACACTAAGAACTACATGCTGAAGAAAATGACGTCAACAAGGTATTTCTCGTCTTTTAGTATTAAAGTTGAAAGTGTTTATATATATTTTTTTGTTACATATGCTTATTATAACTTTTGTGACTGGTATGATTTACTTATTTTTTCTGACTTTAAGAGCAAGATTCCATACATTTAACAAGTGGAAATAAGGTAGGAAGAGCTTTGGCACCAAATATGTGAGTGAAGACCAAAAGAATGACACATGCCACTAAAAAGATATGAAAACCAAAAAAACCTCTCTCCATTATAAATAACTTTTTATTTTAGAAAAAAAACTAGTATAATTATTTTAGAAAGAATAACTGTGGTTATTAACGTCTTTATTAAAGTATAAATTTTCCACAAGAAAATTTGGTTTTGTTGGTAATAAACTATTCTTATATATATTAAATATTTTGAAATCTGATCTTTAAAATTTTGCTGAAATGAAATTTTGCCTTTCTACCATCTCTACTAGAAAATGAAAATATACTATTCTGTCAGAGTATTATTAATAAAATGAAAATTTATTAATCTGTCCATTTTGTCTTATTGATTCATTTAGAAAAGTTTGAATTGTATCCTGGGAAAGGTCCATTACAAGCCATTTCAGAAGAAAGTCAATATATATGTTATTGAAATGCATATGGTATTCTAAGGGTTTCAAATTCATAGAGCTGAATGGAATTTATTTTTAACTTTATGAAGAAATAGTCTTTGATGGATTTTTTAATGGTATTTCTATTCCAACATAAGTTTGATGGCTGTAACATTTTAGAAATAGATGTGTTTGGTGGAAATGTTGAGATTCTTATTTGTAAGCAGTGAGTGAAGCCACCAAGAATTTTAGTGACCTCCCTTTTGATGAGTGACTATTCATATTTATTCTTATTCATTCTAATAATAATCAGTTTTAAAGTACCAACAGGACAGTGTATAACATCTCAGTCTGATGGGTCCACTTCTAAAGGTACTATGTCTAAAGGTACTGCATTTCGGCACACTGAAGCCAGTGTATACCTGAAAAGATGACTCAGCCTTGAGCCTCTACCTTTTCCACAAGTTAATATGTGATAGGAGGCCAGACATTGTAGCATTATGTCATTCTTGGCACTGAAAGGAAGGTAATTTGTGTAAGACCTTTATTGTGAGATCTGTCAACATGGAAACTGCAAAACAAACTTCTGAAAGAGATGATGTGTAATACTGTTTTTTTTTGTATGGGTGGCCATGAAATGATTTCACATTTAGTGGAAAAAGGCACAGAATGTTGTTCTTGATACAAAGAGAAACTTCCTCAACCATTTGACTAAGATATTTGGAAAACTTGAGTTCTTTAAAGAAAAAGGAAAACGCAGTTAACAGTTACCTCGTATCTACTGCATGCTTATCAAGCAAGGTGTTACACTAAGTACGTTGGTGTGTTTGTAAATGAAAGAAGGAATGGTTGTATGTACATACATGGATGCGAAAATGAAGGAAATTAATATGTTGAAGAACTGTTTGTAGGAAAAACATTTGGAGAGTGTGGAATCTCAAAGAAGTATGTGATACAAAATCCTTCGTATATTTGGAGGGCATAAGGTTTGATGAAACTAAGTAAATCTTAATTTATGCCAAAGTGGAGTCACTACAATTAATACCAAGGCAATGAATTGTGTGACATATTCATCAGCATTAGTGGGTCTTTAAACTTTGGATGAAACTCTTTTAGAAATTTTAAGAGGTGAGCAGGGAAAGTTTTTATAAGTTTTAATAAAATATTTAGATTAGATTATTTTGGTGTATTTCATATGCATATGTATTTGGAATAGTTAGCTACATGTAAATTCTATTTCTGAATTGAATTCCATGAATTTGTTTCAAGTACCTACTTTTAGAGCAGTGTATATTTTCTGAGTGATAAAAGAGGAGTAATACATGCATTGTTTAGAAATTCACCATAAATATGGCAAACAAAACAATCTAGAAAGAGATTTAAAAAAAACCCAAAAAACCCAAAGTTTACCATCCAGTAGTAAAGGTGGATTGTGAGGGACCCTGCCTTAGAGAGTCGTAGGAGAGCATGGTCCTATTCAGTTAGAGCCATCAGGAAAGCCTTCACAGAAGAGGAGGGGCTGAAATAGACTCAAAGGAAAAGGTTTATTTGTAATATGAAGATGAAGAAGGCAGAGGCATAGAAGGTGGCCTGCAATAGTGACATAGTGCATGCGTGCATGCATGAGGCGGGAGGTGGATGGGGGGAAGGAAAACTGGTATCTAACCAAATATTTCACCTGTGTTTTTTGGTTTTTGCTGCTGAATTGGACAAAGGCTGTCACCATTCATGATGGTTCTGAAAAAAAACAAAAGCCACTCCATTCCTGATTATTACTCTAACTAGACTGTTGTTGCTCTCCCTTGAGTTTTGGAGTAGTTGTACCTCTGTCACATCAGTGAAAATTATGCTACTTTAAAGGAGTTTTTCTTCTCACTTGTTTTACATTTGCTGCCTATTACATAGCTGTCCTTTGTGCATCTGGCTAGCATCTGTGAGCCATGTGTGTGCCCTATGATGGGACATGTGTATTGGTACATTTCTTCCTTGATAAACCCCAGTGTCTAGGACAGTGCCGGGTACATAGCAGGCATTTGTTAAATACATGATGAATATTTTTGTAAGGATTCTCTCTTGATTTTTATTATCAGGTATATTTTGCGTAAAATGCAAATAAAACTGATCACAAGAAACTGTGACCTTGGTGATAGATACAATTTTCAAAATCATATGGAACATTAACTTTTATTCGATATTAATGTTAACATTAACTTTCATTCAACATTAACAGCATATCAACTTACAATAAAAATTATATCTCTTTATTAAGAGTATGCAGTGTCAAAAGGCAATCAGGTTTCTTAGTATAATTTGTTTCTGTGTTTGTACTTCATCCAATCATAAACTAGGTAGGCACTTTCTTCCCTTAGAAGGGTTACTGAATTGGAAGATTATCTTTCTTTCGAATATGCTTACAATGTATTATCTTTAATTATTTTACTGAAGAGAAAAAGAGAGAAAGACCAGAGAGCTTGTTTCAGTCCTGTGAACTTTTTAAGGTTATTGCCTAACTCACCTTCATTCTTTATATTGAGGCAGGAGTTCTGTCTATCTATGTATCTATCTATCTACGTATTTATCTACTTATTTGTTTTTGGATAACATTTATTTATGTCAGGTACTGTGCCACGTTTGTTATTCTTCCCAGAGTATTTGTTTTATGGATGAAGAATAGAGGATTCCCTTGCTCAAGAATATACAATGAGTAAGTGATGGGTAGGAATTGGGTCTAAAAGTTCTTTATTTGATGAGACACTCACTCTCAAAGATGCCATCCAGAGATTTATTGCTTTAATTAAAACAGGTTGGGAGAATTAATAAAAGTTTTCAACCGTGAGAAAACAAATAAAACGCTTGAAATAATTGAACATGCCAGAAACTAGCAGTTCTTTGCTTTTTCTCAGGAGAACAGAATTATTCTGGAGAGAACTGCATTTGATAAAATACTGGTAAAAGTATTAAAACATTATTAAAGGCCGGGCGCGGTGGCTCAAGCCTGTAATCCCAGTACTTTGGGAGGCCGAGGCGGGTGGATCACGAAGTCAGGAGATCGAGACCATCCTGGCTAACATGGTGAAACCCCGTCTCTACTAAAAATACAAAAAACTAGCCGGGCGTGGTGGCGGGCGCCTGTAGTCCCAGCTACTCGGAGGCTGAGGCAGGAGAATGGCGTAAACCCGGGAGGCGGAGCTTGCAGTGAGCCGAGATCGTGCCACTGCACTCCAGCCTGGGTGACACAGCGAGACTCCGTCTCAAAAAAAAAAAAAAAAAAAAAAAATAAAAGATTATTAAAATGTATCAATAATACAATCTAGGGATTTAAGAAATGCATATGTGTAATTAAATGACACAACTTATTTGAGAACTTCATTAGAAAATTAGACACTGTTCCTTTCTACTCCCTTTTGTATCCTCAGAGCCTAGATAAGTGTCTGCCATAGAATAGGTGCTCTATAAATTCTTGTTGGATGAATGAAAGGATATTTGAGTGATTTTTTTATTATTATCATACTTTAAGTTCTAGGGTACATGTACACAACTTCCAGGTTTGTTACATAGGTATACATGTGCCATGTTGGTTTACTGCACCCTTCAACTCATCATTTACATTAGGTATTTCTCCTAATGCTATCCCTCTCCCAGCCCCCCACCCCCCAACCCTGATGTGTGATGTTCCCCTCCCTGTGTTCATGTGTTCTCTTTGTTCAACTCCCACTTATGAGTGAGAATCTGCAGTGTTTGGTTTTCTGTCCTTGTGATATTTTGCTGAGAATGATGGTTTCCAGCTTCGTCCATGTCCCTGCAAAGGACATGAACTCATCCTTTTTTGTGGCTGCTTAGTATTCCATAGTGTATATGTGCCACATTTTCTTCATCCAGTCTATTATTGATGGACAGTCACTCACAGCTTCCCCTGGCTAGGAAAGGGAGATCCCCTGACCCCTTGCTTTCCAGGTGAGGTGACGCCCTACCCTGCTTTGGCTTGCCCTCCATGGGCTGCACCCATTGTCCAACCCGTCCCAATGAGATGAACCAGGTACCTCAGTTGGAAATGCAGAAATCACCCGTCTTCTGTGTCAGTCTCACTGGGAGCTGCAGACTGGAGCTCTTCCTAGTCGGCCATCTTCAGGTGTTGTTTTCAGTGGGCCTCTTGGAGAGGTGACAGTTGAGTGGAGTCTGAATGAAGTCAAGGCTCTGTATGCTTGTGAGCTCAAATTTATGTCTTGAACTTTAGATGCTTATATCCAAATACCTATCAGATAGCTCATTTGAATGTCTCAAATAGTATTAACGACTCGAGGACTAGAGGACCAATGCTATTAATTTTAGCCAACTGAACAGAACCCAAACATTAAACACAGGTTTTTTGCACATATTAGGAACACCATAGTTTAGGGTCTAGGAAAAATAGATGCTTGAAAGGTTCAGGTGACTGCAACTGCTTATGCAGTAAAGAGCTAGCTTTGCCCAGCTTTACTCAGTATTGCTGTTATTTTCACCTTATACAAACACTTAGGCTTTTCTGTGATTGCTTTTTACATCAATTTAGAAATAAGGGTGAGTATATGTGAATTAATGCTCAGGACTTTGAAACTAGATCAGCTCTAAGTAACTTAGTGATATAGTAATAATAAATTCTGCATTACTGAGGAGCTGAATTTCTGATTTGTGTGGTGTGTCTGTTTTTTGCATGACTCCTCTACTTTCTGTATTTCATCACCATGTACAGTTTTATTTCCAGTATTCTCCTATGTCAACCCTGTTGGTCAACTTTGATGTCATAGACTTTCCTCAAATACCACTTCGGATTTGCTGTTAACATTGAATTATATCATGTAGGTCTGATTATTTTTCTTCTCTTGAACATATTTCTTTATTAAAATATAACCTGTGTTCCACGTTTCAAGCATACAGTGTTTACCTTCATGATGCCTTTCCAGTCATTCCGTGTACAAGTTGGTGTGTCTTTCTATAGGCCTTCTTGCATTTCTGTGATTTTCCACTTAGATGACATTTATTTATTTATTTAGGTTTTATTTTATTTTATTTTTATTATTTTTTTAAATAGGTTTCCGCTCTGTCACCCAGGCTGGAGTGCAGTGACAAAATCATAGGATCACTCCTGGGCTTAAGTGATCCTCCCACCTTAGCCTTCAAGTTGCTGGGACTATAGACGCATGCTAGCACACCTGGCTAACTATTTTTATTTTTTTAAATAGAGATAGGCTCTCCCTATGTTTCCCAGGCTGGTCTCAAACTTTTGGACTCAAGTGATCCTCTTACCTCAGCCTCCCAAAGTGCTGGAATTAAAATTGTGAGCCGCTGCACCCAGCCTCATATGGCATTTATACATTGCTTCAACTCTTACAAAATGAGACTTATGTCTATTTTGACATATTCCTTTGTACAGTAATGCATCTCTTAACAACAAGGTTACATTCTGAGAAATGTATTGTTAGGCCATTTTTTGTTGTGTGAATATCATAGAGTGTACTTACGCAAACCTAGATGGTCTAGCCTACCACACACCCAGGCTATATGGTATAGCCTGTTGCTCCTAGGCTATATACGTGTACAGCACATTACTGTACTGAATGCTGTAGGCAGTTGTAACACAATGGTAAATATTTGTGTATCTAAACATATAAAAAGTACAGTTAAAATAGGGTATTAAAATCTTCTAAGACCACCATTGTGTATGTGGTTTGTGGTTGACACAAACATCATTATGTCGTGCATGACTATATACTCATAACTTGAAATCTTATTCTTCTTGATTTTAAATTATTTTGGGGAAGGACCTAAAGTTTATGTATCATTGTATCTGTCATACAGCCTAGTGCTGTTCCTTCCATATATTAGTGCTCAGTTTTTCCATAGTATTCTTGTTTGTCACATTGCAGGTAATTGTTTAATGCTTATTTGAAAGTAATATTGGTCTAATTACATCAGTATTATGGACATATTGAATACACACACACATCATACAGATAAAATCTTCATGCAATATAGAGGGCATGCTTTTTGTTGACTCCCTCTTGTGTACCTGTCACACCTCTAGACTTGACCATCTTTGTGCTAGAGGAAAAGAGAGCAGTAGTGGCAGGGATGTGCCATAAAGCTAATTCACTATCACCTGTAGGACAGTCAAGGTTGCTTTCTGGGTTTCTTCCTGAAATTTGAGCTGATAGTAAGCATTATAACCACCACTATAAAATTTTATATTAACATTTGCAAGAACAAACAGTTGACATCAGGCATAAGTCTTACTTTGCATTATACTTTTGGTGCATCATTGCTGGAAAAATTATGCTAATTCACACCATCTGCAGCTACCAGATGTGCTATTGAGATGTGCACAAGTTCTTTTCCAGAAGACTATTTGATGTCAAATGTCAATAATGTGTTGAAATGACAGCACCTACTATCAAAGGATGAGGAACAATTACAAGTCATGTTTTCTCTTTAGGCTCACATACCAAGCTGGATGATAATACTGTGATAAATTAAATATAAATGACAAAGTAGAATTAACAAAATAATTCTTCAGTCTACCTTTTGGTCGGTTGCAAAATAACTATAGAATCTATTGAAGACTATCTTATTGAGTATATTTTTATAGTGAGTGTGGTGACATCCTGCCATCTACCTTGCATTTCTTGGCTTGTATTTTATTAAGAGAATTGGCTGAAAGGATATCAGCTGATGGTGATAGAATAAGTTTTTTCATTGCATGGCTGAGTACGCTTCTAGAAGCTCTCTCTCCCAAATATGATTGTTGAAAGTAAATTTGTTCATTTGAATACACTTAAGTTCTTCATCCACATTATGTCATAAAAGGCATTGCCACCAATTTAGTAGAACTATGGTTTTGTTTCCTTTGTCTGGGGGAGAGAGGACGAGAGAGTGGGAAGTGGCTCCTTTCATCTGAGATTTTTTCATGTTCTACCTGGATCTGGATGCATCTACATTTGGAGAGAATAGAAATCCTTTATGTTCCAGTTTCACTGCTTTCCCATTTTGGCAGCCACTGCTAAGAATTAAAAATGCCTGGGCACAGAAGCAGTTTGAGCTGTTGAACATACCAGGTAAACTCTGAAATTTTGTTGGTTTCTACAGTATTAATGAGTAATAGTGTTTGACAGCAGCTAGTACTTACTGAAAGCTTTTCCTTGTGCAAGAATGTGTCTGAGTGGAGGGCAAGTCTCTTTCTCTCCTTCCGTCATTTTATTCCTGTTCTGAAGTTCCTCCTGGACACATATCACTGCTGCCTCAAGGGGCTTTGTATGGACACCAGAGAGTATTTTCTTATAGCTCAGGTATTCTATAAACATATTACAACCATTGTTACAGAAAAAAATGTTTATTTTTTATTTCATTTGAGACAGAGTCTTGCTGTCACCCAGACTGGAGCATGGTGGTACAATCTTAGCTCACTGCAACCTCCACCTCCCAGGTTCAAGCAATTCTCCTGCCTCAGCTTCCTGAGCAGCTGGGATTACAGGTGCATGCCACCACACCTGGCTAATTTTTTTTTTTTTTTTTTTTTTTTAGGAGAGATGGGATTTTACCATGTTGGCCAGGCTGGTCTCAAACTCCTGACCTGAAGTGATCTGCCCACCTCAGCCTTCCGAAGTGCTGGGATTACAAGTGTGCACCACCACACCCAGCTGAAAAAAGTGTATTTTGATTTAAATTCTTCTGCTTAGAGAATGAGGAATTCCCCTTAACCCTGGTAAATGCTGTTCTTATTCAGATTTTGCCAGGATATGAAGCATTTTTTGTTTTAGTTTTTTTTTTTTTTTTAAATAAACAGTCTTTGATAAATATCTAAAATTGCCATTTTAGATATTGGCAAGTGGTCAATGTAAGTGATATATGACATATACTTTTAAGTACAGAGTAAATGGGAGTTTATAAAGGAACATGAATGAAGAGCCAGCTTAGTTAAAAACATAGGTTTCATCTGGATAAGCAGGACACCGTAAATGTCAAAAGAATTGCACTGCTTTGCTTTTTTGAATATCACTCCCCATTGATAACTCATCTCATAGAAATAAATAAAGCTATACATTTTATTTTCTCAGGACCAAGGAATAGAACTTACAAAGGATACTATTTTTAGCAATTTTTGCTTGCCTCTGTACCTTTATCCAGGTCATTCCCTTTGCCTAGAGGATTGTCAGTTCCACCATGCAGTCCCTGGGCTCAATCCCTGGTGAATTTTTACTCATTCTTAAGATTTAATTTACTTCTTTCTGGGATGCCTTTCTTGACTTCTCAGGGAAGAATTTGCTGCTTGCTCCACTCTGCATCGTCAGCTTCCTCCTCCACTCTCTGTGAACTACTTATATATATAATAATGTCCTAGCATGTGTCTTTGTCACCTAATCGAAGTCCATGATATGTTGAGATTGACTTCCTCATCTCCTTTCTTTTTAGATATATTTGTCTTTGGGACAAGTAGGCATCTGTTAGATGTTTGTTGAATGACTGAATAGTTTTATATCATTTTTATATGTAAAGTTCCTACACATGGAAAATCATCTTTGCTATTTTTATCTTCAGGATTCATGAGGGTATAAAATTGTGGAACATAAATTGCAGAAAAATAATTTGTATCCCTTTTAATGTTGAGAAATGTAATAACATATTGTACTAGTGAGTGATTATTGTTATTGCCAATATTAGACAGAAATATTAATACATTAGTATCCATTTGTATGTTTTTGTAAAGTGCAATTAACTTTCCTTTTCGTGTTTTAGCCCAGTTTTCAATTTGAGATATTATTATATATATATTTTACATTAAAAATTTAACTGATTGAAAACCTAACTGGTAAAAGTTATATTACAAATTGCATTCATTAGTTTTAAAAAAGTGCTTTTAACCCCAATAACAGGAAATGACTCTCAATATTTTTGCGTGTAGCCTTGCAAACCTTTGAAAATGTATTTATGTTCAAACTTTTAAGTAAAAAGGAGATCACACTGCACATATTGTTCTTTAACTGAGCATCACTTTTGAGTTGACCAAATTACACAAAACATTTTAGGGTAGGAGTTGCCATTTGATGATCATCTCTGCAGATGATGCTCTCATTGAAATTAGAAGGTCAACCATATGGGGAGGTTAAAAATAAAATCTGCTGGCCTTCAAAATCCTCTTATCAGCCACCTAACGGGGTCAGATGCTGACAATGATGCATCTGAGAGCAGCAAGTAAAGACAGATTGCAGAAGTTTTCATAATTGTGAATTGTGTTCTTGATTTATTCATTTTTACTTGTCTTTGTTTCCAATCTTGGGGATCTCTGGACTATGAATTTAGGTGGCAAATCTCAGGTGCATCTCCTAAAGACTAATAGTCATTTACACATTCATACATGAGATAAAGTATTTGGTGATATGTCCATCAAGTATAACTCAGAATCAGTAAACAAGTCTTTTCCCAAAGTAAGTTCCTTCTAAATGTAGCTAAAAAGAGCTACTTTGTCATTAAAGTGAATGAATATTCAGTTTTAGAACAGACTTGATGTTTGGATTGTGTTAAACATATGTCTGTTAGTGAAAGTGTTAGTCACAAAGATAAAATTTCTTCTAAAAATAATATATAGAGAAAAATGCAATAAATATACACATGGTAAAATACTTCTTTTTTCTGTAAACTTTTAGTTCTTTATAAGGGTTGTGATATCATTTAAAAATTTTCTGTTATTAAAAGAAACTGGAGATACTGTTCCTCGTAGCTGATAGTTTGGATATTTGTCCCCACCCAAACCTTATATTGAAATGTAATCCTCAGTGCGGACATGGGGCCTGGTGGGAGGTGTTTGGGCCACGGGGGCGGAGCCTCATGGTTTGATGCTGTTCTTGCAATAGTGAATACTCATGGGATCTGTTTTTTTAAGTGTGTGGCTCCCTTCCCCACTCTCTCTTGCTCCTGCTTTCACCATGTGGCATGCCTACTCTTGCCTCACCTTCCACCATGAGTAAAAGCTCCCTGAAGCCTCCCCAGAAGCCAGGCAGATGTCAGCACCATGCTTGTACAGCCTACAGAACTTCTTTTCTTTATAAATTACCCAACGTCAGGTATTTCTTTATATCAGTGCTAGAACAAACTAATACAGTAGCCAAAAGGTAGAAGCAACCCAAGTTCCATTGATGGATGAATGGCTAAACAAAATGTGGTATATACACCTGCACACACACACACACACACACACACAGTGAAATATTATTCAACCTTAAAAAAGAAGGAATACATATACATGATAGACTATTGATGAATCATGAGGAAATTATGCTAAGTGTAAAGAAACCAGTCACAAAAAAACAAATACTCTCTGATTTAACTTGTATGAGGTGTCTAGTATAGTCAAATTTAGAGAAAGAGAAAGTAGAATGGCAGTTGGCAGGGGCTGGGGAGAAGGAAAGTGGGAAGTTGTTTAATGGATATAGAACTTCAGTTTTTCAAGATAGAAACGTTTTGCACAGCACTGTGAATACACTTAATAGTACTGAACTGTACATTTTAAAATGGTTAAGATGGTAATTTTATGTCATATATATCTCACCACAACTAATAAAAGATAAATAAACTGGAGAAAAACACAATTTTTAGAGTAGTTTGGACTGGGACTTATTTATTTTTAGCCATAATTGTTTCTAAAGAATAATACCTAGGACTGGTCTATGGGCCTTTAACAGAATCTCGTATAATACATAATAATGGATTAGTTGGAAATATATTAGAAAACTTTGGTTAAGTTTCAGTGCAAGTCACTATTTGTCCTATATTGCCCTATTTTATTTATTTTTGGTGGAAAACATGGACATGATAAATTATTATTTGTAGATTAATTGAAAGCTAGCTAATATACTGAAATCACCATATTCAAATATGTATTTAGCAGAGATCCTTTGCTTTTATGATTATCAATTTGTAATCAAGAAACAGTTATTATTCATGTATTTATGGACTGCTTACTGTTATGTCAGGAACTGAGCTGAGTTCTGATATGTATTGATGTATAAGTTAAATCTTGTCCTTAAGGAGTCTGCAATCAATTGCATTTGGAGATGGGAGAATAACACAGAAATAGAAAATTATGCTAAAAAACTATAAAACTATGGAAGGGGTAAATAAAATGTGATTCATGAGAACAGATAGAAAGTTTTGGGAGTTCAGGATTTCTGGTATGAGGAACACTTTATGGAAGAAGTAATAACTTCTTTGGGTGGAGAGGGAAAGGTAAAGGATGATATTATGACTTGGGTGAGTAATTGAGCAGTTCAGTGAGATAAGGACAAAAAAAGGAGAAGTTTTGGGAAACACATCCATATTAATTAAAGTTTTGGGAGAGAGGAAGAATAAGCCCAGTGAAAATTCATGGGATGGGATCAAGAGAGGTCCCCAAACTGGAACCTGATGAAAAAATTAAAGAATTACTAGTGAATGGCCCACAACCAAACTTAACCAAAACAAACCACCAATAAAACAAACCAGAAACAAAACAAAACAAAAAAGAAAAACTGAGGAGGAGTGGGTCAGAGATGGAGGAGGAAAACTGTGAGTGTCATTTCAGGAAACTAAGGAAATGTGATGTGTTAGTCCATTTTCACGCTGCTGATAAAGATATACCCGAGACTGGGAAGAAAACGAGGTTTAATTGTATTTACAGTTCCACATGGCTGGGAGGCCTCAGAATCATGGTGGGAGGTGAAAGGCACTTCTTACATGGTGGCAGCAAGAGAAAATGAGGAAGGAGCAAAAGTGGAAGCCCCTGATAAACCCATCAGATATTGTGAGACTTACTCACTACCACAGGAATAGCATGGGAAAGACCGGCCCCCAGGATTCAATTACCTCCCCCTGGGTCCCTCCCACAACCTATGGGAATTCTGGGAGATACAATTCAAGTTGAGATTTTGGTGGGGAAACAGCCAAATCATATCATTCCACCCCTAGCCCCTCCAAATCTCATGTCCTCAATGTTTCAAAACCAGTTATCCCTTCAAAACAGTCTCCTAAAGTCTTAACTCATTTCAGCATTAAACCAAAAGCCTACAGTCCAGAGTCTCATCTGAGACAAGGCAAGTCACTTCCAGCTATGAGCCTGTAAAATCAAAAGCAAGCTAGTTACTTCCTAGATACAATAGGAGTACAGGTATTGGGTAAATACAGTCATTCCAAATGGAGAAATTGGCTATGCAAGGGCCCATGCAAGTCCAAAATCCAGCAGGGCAGTCAAATTTTAAAGCTCCAAAATGATCTCCTTTGACTCATCTCACATCCAGGTCACACTGTGGAAGAAGTGGGTTCCCATGGTCTTGTGTAGCTCTGCCCCTGTGGCTTTGCAGGGTACATCCTCTCTCCTGGCTGCTTTCACGGGCTAACATCGAGTGTCTGAGGCTTTTCCAGGTTCATGGTGCAAGCTGTCGGTGTATCTACCATTCTGGGGTCTGGAAAACTGTGTGTCTCTTCTCACAGTTCTACTTGGTGGTGCCCCAGTAGGGACTCTTTGTGGGGGCTTTGACCCCACATTTCCCTTCTGCACTGCCCTAGCAGAGGTTCTCCATGAGGGCCCTGCCCCTGCAGCAAACTTTTGCTGGGAATCCAGGCATTTCTATACGTCTTCTGAAATCTAGGTGGAGATTCCCAAAGCTCAGTTCTTGACTTCTGTGCACCCGCAGGCTCAACACCATCTGGAAACTGCCAAGGCTTGAGGTTTCCACCCTCTGAAGCCACAGCCTGAGCTTTATGTTGGCCACTTTCAGCCACAACTGGAGTGGCTGGGACACAAGGCACCAAGTCCTTAGGCTGCACTCAGCAAGGGGACCCTGGGTCTGACCTGCAAAACTACTGTTTCCTCCTGGGCCTGTGGGCCAGTGATGGGAGGGGCTGCCAAGAAGGTCTCTGACATGGCGTGGAGACATTTTCCTCATGTTCTTGGGGATTAACATTAGACTCTTTGCTACTTATGCAGATTTCTGCAGCTGTCTTGAATTTCTCCTCAAAAAATGGGTTTTTCTTTTCTACCACATCATCAGGCTGCAAATTTTCTGAACTTTTATGCTCTGTTTCCCTTTTAAAATGGAATGTGTTTAACAGCACCCAAGTCACATTTTGAATGCTTTCCTGTTTAGAAATTTCTTCCGCTAGATGCCCTAAATCATCTCTCTCAAATTCAAAGTTTCACAAATCTCTAGGGCAGGGGCAAAATGCTGCCAGTGTCTTTGCTAAAACATAGCAAGAGTCACCTTTGCTCCAGTTCCCAACAAGTTCCTCATCTCCATCTGAGAACACCTCAGCCTGGACCTTATTGTTCATATCGCTATCAGCATTTTTGTCAAAGTCTCTAGGAATTTCCAAACTTGCCCACATTTTCCTGTCTTCTTCTGAGCCCTCCAAACTGTTCCAATCTCTGTCTCTTACCCAGTTCTAAAGTTGCATCCACGTATTCAGGTATCTTTTCAGCAGCGCCCCACTCCTGGTACAAATTTACTGTATTATTCTATTTTTGTGCTGCTGATAAAGACATACAGGAGACTGGGAAGAAAAAGAGGTTTAATTGGACTTACAGTTCCACATGGCTGGGGAAGCCTCAGAATCATGGCTGGTGGCAAAAGGTACTTCTTACATAGTGGCAGCAAGGTAAAATGAAGAAGAAGCAAAAGTAGAAGCCCCTGATAAACCCACCAGATTTCATGAGACTTACTCACTATCAAGAGAATAGCATGGGAAAGACCAGCCTCCAGGATTCAATTACCACCCCCCCAGGTCCCTCCCATAACATGTGGGAATTCTGGGAGATACAATTCAAGTTGAAATTTGGGTGGGGACACAGTCAAACTATGTCACAGGGTATTTTAGGAATGAGGCAGAAGTCAGTGAGCATAACAAAGAAGAATTTGGCACAAGGTGCTAGGTGATGTCCTTGGTGGAGAGCAGGTGAAAAGAGCTAGGAGACCAGGCAGGCTGAAAGTGGGAACTGAGCTAGAGCAGATGTGGAGGTTGTGAACAAAGACAACCATTTCAATAACTTTTACTATAAGAAAGAGAGAGTATACTATAAGAAAGCAAGAGTTATACTGTGGAGGAATCTGGGTTTAAGGAGGTTAAAATTTTTATGTATTTTATTAAAATTTTCCATTGTAATGAGAGATACATAGTATAAGTTACCATTTTAATCATTTTAAATGTACAATTTAGTAAAATTAAGTATATTCTCATCATCACAATTACCTAATTCCGGAACTTTTTCATCACCCCAATCAGAAATTCTGTACCTGTTAAGTAATAATTCCCCATTCCTGTCCTCCTTTCAGCCCCTGGCAACCTCTAATCTTCTTTCTGTCTCCATGAATTTGACTATCTTAAATATTTCATATAAGTGGAATCATACAATGTCCATTATTTTGTATCTCATTTATTTCACCTAGTGTAATGTTTTCAAGGCTTATCCATGTTGTAGCATGTATCAGAGCTTCATTCCTTTTTATGGTTGAATAATACTCCCTTCTCTGTATATACTACAGTTGGTTTATACATTCATCTATGAACGTTTTGGTTGTTTCTCCCTTTTGGCTGTGGTGAATAGTGCTGCTGTGAACATTGTTGTACAAGTATTTGTTTGAATCCCTGTTTTCAGTTCTTTTCAGTATATACCTAAGAGTGGAATTGCTGGGCCATATGGTAATTCCGTGTTTAGTTAGTTAGTTTGTTTGTTTGTTTGTCATTGGAACTCCAGATTTTTTAAAAAAAACTTTTACTTTAGATTCAGGGGTACATGTGCAGATTGGTTATACAGGCAAACTTGTGTCACAGGGGTTTGTGGTAGAGATTATTTCATCACCCAGGTACTAAGCCAAGTACTCAATAGTTATTTTTTCTGATCCTCTCCCTCTGTCCACCTTCCACCCTTAAGTAGGCTCCAGTGTCTGTTGTTCCCCTATTTGTGTCCATGTGTTCTCATCATTTAGCTCCCACTTATAAGTGAGAACATGCAGTATTTGGTTTTTGTTCCTATGTTAGTTTGCCAAGGATAATGGCCTCCAGCTCCATCCATGTTCCCACAGAAGACACGATCTCGTTTTTCTTATGGCTGCAATAATAATCCATGGTGTATAATGTACTATGTGTTCCTCATCCAGTCAGCCATTTATGAGCATTTAGGTTGATTCCATGTTGTTGCTATTGTGTGTAGTGCTGCAGTGAACATTCACATGCATATGTCTTTTTGATAGAATGATTTATATTCCTTTGGGAATATACCCTCTAATGAGATTGCTGGGTTGAATGGTAGTTCTGTTTTTACCTCTTTGAGGAAGTGCCATTCAATATAATGGTTCTGGGATAAC
This sequence comes from Macaca fascicularis, assembly GCF_037993035.2. Classification (NCBI taxonomy): domain Eukaryota; kingdom Metazoa; phylum Chordata; class Mammalia; order Primates; family Cercopithecidae; genus Macaca; species Macaca fascicularis. The sequence continues at coordinate 97,703,235 of NC_088381.1, read as the reverse complement.
TGGTTAGTCATATGCAGAAGAGTGAAACTGGACCTCTTTCTTACACTATATACAAAAATCAACTCATGATGGATTAAAGACTTAAATGTAAAACACAAAACTATAAAAACCCTGAAAGACAACCTAGGCAATGCCATTCTGGACATAGAAACTGGCAAAAATTTCATGACAAATATGCCAGAAGCAATCACAACAAAAGCAAAAATTGATAAATGGGATCTAATTAAACTTAAGAGCTTCTGCACAGCAAAATAAACTATTAACCGAGTAAACAGACAACCTACAGAATGAGAAAACATTTGCATAGTACGCATCTGACAAAGGTGTAATATCCAGCATCTGTAAGGAACTTAAGTTTACAAGAAAAACAAAGCAATCCCATTTAAAAGTGAGCAAAGGAATGTTTACCTCTTTGAGAAACTGCCAAACCTTTTCCCATAGCAGCTGCAACATTTTACATCCCTACCAACAGTGTACCAGGGTTGCAGTTATTCCACATTTTTGTCAACACTTGTTATTCTCTGTTGCAATGTACCTACTTCTGTTTTTGTTTTTTTGTTTGTTTGTTTTGTTTTGTTTTGTTTTTTAAGACTGTGTCTTGCTCTCTGACCCAGGCTGGAATGCGGTGGCATGATCTCGGCTCACTGCAACCTCTGCCTCCTGGGTTCGAGCAATTCTCCTGCCTCAGCCTCCCAAGTAGCTGGGATTACAGGCATGCACCACCACACCTGTCTAATTTTTGTGTTTTTGGTAGACACGGGGTTTCACCATGTTGGCCAGGCTGGTCTTGAACTCCTGACCTCAAATGATCCTTCTGTGTCGGCCTCCCAAAGTACTGGGATTACAGGCATGAACCACCATGCCTGGCCTTCCTTGTGGTTTTAATTTCCATTTCCCTGATGACTAATGACGTTGGACATCTTTTCATGTGTTGTCTATTTGTGTATTTTCTATGGAGAAATATCTATTCAAGTCCTTTGCCTGGTTTTTGATTTGGTTGTTTTTTGTTTTGTTTTTTTTCTGTAGAGTTGGAGTTTTTATAAAATAGATACTAGAACTTGACCTTATATATGAAATTGGCTTTTGTTTTTTTTGCAAGTCCATTTTAGATATTGTCTCACTGTCATGATAATGGCCTTTGATGAACAGAAATTTAAATTTTGATGAAGTTCTGTTTGTCTATTTTTTCCTTTGGGTGTACATGCGATTTTTAAATTAAAAGTAAATTCGCAGTAAAATTTACTTTTTTTTGGAGTGTAAAGGTATGTGTATTTTAACACTTGCACAGATTTGTGTATCTACCACCAAAATCAGGATACACCCAAATCAGGATACAGAAAATTTTCATCATCCTCCAGAATTCCCTCATACTGCTCTATTTGTAGGCAAACTCTTACCCCTGGTTGGCAGTGACCTGCTCTTTATCCCCATGGTTTTGCTGTTCCAAAAATGACATATAAATGGAACCACATATAGTAAGATAATTCTCCATGGGTCTCGCATTGCTGCATGTTTTGCAAGCAGAGGCACTGACTGTTTTTGTTCTAGACTATCACTTTGAGAATGTTTGAATAGTGAATAGCCTTGGAAGATATAGTATGTTTCTCCCTCTGAAGCAAACAGCAGGCATACTCACTGCCCATTATAAAAGATTTGAGTTTTCTGAGATAGGGTTCCTCTCTTGTAACAAGTCAAGGTGTGTAACTTTCGGTTCTCTTCACCTTGCCCTTTTGGAATTGGGGCTCAGGGAACCAGCACTCATGTAAAAGTGCTGATAGTCTGACCAATTCTGTTGCTACAAAAGAGAGATAGGAGGGAATGGATTTGGCAGTTTGAGGAGCTTGGAGAAGACTTGAAATAGTTGTGGAAAATGAGAGTAAGTGTTACTGGGGAAATGTGGAATTATATATTAAGTAAAACAAGCTGATTGTAGCAATAACTAGTTATTATTTTTACAGATAAGCAAAGAAAAAAAACAGAACAAACCAACAAGCCTTTTTAATACATCTCCTTATGCTACCATAAACCTTATAATGTTGTTTAAAGGGACATCAGCAGTTCATAAATAAAATAAACCTAAATTGTTGTTTGCCTTTAGTGAATAGATAAATTGCTTATCTTTAACATGTCATTTATTGGAAATAATATTTAACACAATCATTAATTCTTACAATTCTTTTGTCAAGGCTGTCAGAATTGTCATTTAAAATGCATAGCACAAACAATATTATGCGAACAATAACAGAAATGAGAAAAGGAAAATAACTATGCACAGTTTTGCCTCTAATAAATTACCTGTTTTAATGTGTTTTTATGCATTCCTAGTCTTTGTCCACATGCAAATATTATGATATTGAATCACTTGTTGGTTGCATCCTAGGCACAATTTAATTTACTTCTTTTTTATCAACATCATTTTATAAGCATTTTTTTACATATTATTCCTGGACCTTAACAGTAAGAGTTTCTATTATCTGGGCTTTTGTGTACTTCCCCACCCCCCACCCCCCACCATTTTATCTATCTCTGGGAAAGGCATTATTATCTCCATTTTATTGATACAAATACCAAGGCTTAGGAAAGTTAAAAGATTTGCCAAAGATAAGTGCGTTGCATCTCTTAGGGTAAAATCTTTACAAGTATAAAGAATTAATATATTTACCTTATTCATAATTGGTTTTCCTTTGTTTTTTATTGATGCATATTTTACATATTTATGGAGTACAAGTGAATTTTTATATATGCCTATAATGTGTAATGATCACGTCTTCTAGCTACTTTGAAATGTACAATATATTGTTGCTAGTTATAGTCACCCTGGTCTGCTATGGAATATTAGAACTTCTTAATGTAAATTTGCACCCAACCACCAACCCTCTTTTTATCTCCTCATCCCACCCTCATACCCTTCCCACATCTGATATATCTGTCATTCTATTTTCTATCTCCCTGTGATCAATTTTTTTTTTAAACTCTTATGAGTGAGAACATATGAAATTTGTCTTTCTGTGCCTGGGTTATTTCACTTAACATAATGACCTCCAGTTTACGTCCATGTTGTTGCAAATGACAAGATTTCATTCTTTCTGTATGGCTGAATAGTATTCCATTGTATATATGTATATGTATACCACATTGTCTTTATCTTTTTGTCCATTGATGGACACTTAGGTTGATTCTGTATCTTTGCTGTTGTGAGTAGTGCTGCAATAAACTTGCAAGTGTAGGCATTTGATAAGGAAAGTTTCTTTGATATACTGATTTCTTTTTCTTTGGATAGATACCCAACAGTGGGATTGCTGGATCATATGATAGTTCTTTTAGTTTTAGGAGAAATCTCCATACTGTTTTCTGTAGTGGTCATACTAATTTACATTCCCACCCACAGTATATAAGAGTTCCCTTTTCTTTTCATCCTCACCAGCATCTATTATTTTTATCTTTTTAGTAGCCATTCTAACTGGGATAAGATGCTATCTCATTGTGGCTTTGATTTGCATTTCCCTGATACTTAGTGATATTGAGCACTTTTTCATATATCTGTTGACACTTGTGTATCTTCTGGCAAAGATTGTTATTTTTTCTCCCCATAAACATCAGCTAAAACTCAAAGCTGAGATTATGAAAAACTCTTGATTGTTCAGGATACGTGCGTCTTTTACTGTGTATATTACCAAGCAATAGAAATATATATTAATATAGTAGCCAGTCACATTTGTGAAGAATGTTAGCACTGTAACAAATAAATCTTCATATTATGTAAAATAACAACATAGATTTGATCTGTGAATGAAGGATTTTTCATTTTATATAGTGTTTATAGTCTTTTAAACACACACACTATTGGCATAAACAAATTTGGCCACATATTCCAGTGCAGGTGTGTGTTTGTGTGTGTAAAATTATATATGTGCTACTTTATTAAAATAATTTATATATTATATACAACTATGTATTTTTAAAAAATAAGATTAATATTAATAAGAACATAATCTCTAATATTTTATCTATTTTTGCAGTATTTTTTCTTGCCCATTTCTGGGATGGGTGTCCCCCAACTTGTGTAAACTACTGATTAAAAAATAGCTAAAATGCATCTTATAGATTTAGGCACTTTAAATATTTGTTTAGTATATAACAAAACTTTTGCACTGAAAACTGTTTATTGAAATGAGTTCACAAATGCATGTTGAATATCTGTTATGTACAAAGCATTTTGTATAGATAGTGATCTTTCTTTTGCTCTATGCAAGATTTGACGTTTTTTTTTTTTTCTGTATCAGTAACCCCTTGTGAAATCTGATTTTGACCTAATATCTAGCTAAAGCTCCAAAAGTTTGTCCTTGAGAGAGTGCCTGAAATTGTAAAAGTAGTATAGCTGGGTGCAGTGGCCCATGCCTGTAATTCTAGCACTTTGGGAGGCCGAGGCAGGCGGATCATCTGAGGTCAGGAGCTCAAGACCAGCCTGGCCAATATGGTGAAACCCCATCTCTACTAAAAATACAAAAAATTAGCCGGGTATGGTGGTGGGTGGCTGTCGTCCCAGCTACTCGGGAGACTGAGGTGGGAGAATTGCTTGAACCTGGGAGGCAGAGGTTGCAGTGAGCTGAGATCTCGCCATCTCCAGCCTGGGTAACAGAGTGAGACTCCACCTTAAAAAATAAAAAGTAAAATAAAAAAATAAAAGTAATATAAGCAGCATCAAAATTACTTGTAAAGCAGTGTTTGCTAAGGCTTTGCACTCCTCACCTATGCATTGTATAATATTTAATTTGCCTTTGGAAAAGTGAATATGGTGATAGTTTATCACAGAAGTTGTTTGTGCTGATGTTTTAGCATTTTCAAGAACAACACAAATATGTAAAATGTAATCAAGTGCCAAAGGGAAACTGACAAATGACTCTTTGAGCTCAGATAAATAACAGCTTCTAAATACCCATGTATATGTCAGTAGCCTGAATTTTCTTGAGTATGTTTCTGTTTTGACTTCTTTTGTACATTGATTTGTTCCGTAGCAACTACCAGGTAGAAATATTCTATAGGGCAAGAAAGAAAAGTGATATATTTGGTGTGGAGATTTTTTTTTCTTTTTTTCTTTTTAGAGACAAAGTCTCACTCTGTTGCCCAGGCTGGAGTGCAGTGGTGCAATCTTGGCTCACTGCAGCCTCTGCCTCCTGGGTTCAAGCACTTCTCCTGCCTCAGCCTCCCAAGTAGCTGGGACTACAGGTGCACACCACTACGCCTGGCTAATTTTTGTATTTTTAGTAGAGATGGGGTTTCACCATGTTGGCTACGATGGTCTTGATCTCCTGACCTTGTGATCCACCCACCTTGGCCTCCCAAAGTGCTCAGATTACAGGCGTGAGTCATCCAGCCTGGTGTGGAGATTTTAAGTGACTTTTGAGTCATAGCAGTGAGCTGTTTTGCTTTTGATTCTAGTAATTATTTAGGAATGTTTAAAATGTATTTTTGTCATTATATTTTAAGTACACTAATAATGTTTTTTCTGAATTGTATGCTTTTGTTTTTTAATTGCATGAATAACATGAATTTCCTCACCTGAAACAACCTCAAATTCAGTTTGTCAAAGTCAGAACACATAAACTTTTTCCTCAATGGTTTCTGTCAATCTAATGACTTAGCAGAGGTGATTATATACCTCAATTCCAGAGATATAAATAGATGATGAGAATAAGATCCTGGAAACTGTTTTTCAGTGAACCCAGCTGCTGCTGTATTAGGTCTGCAATAAACTGAAAATGACATTTTTTTCCATATATGCAGGTGAATCAAGAACATAAACATTCTAAGAGTGTTTTACATCTTTCACATACCCCTTTCATCACTTTAACTGGATTAGTAGGTGGTAGCTTGGGCCAATTGTTTACCATCTCATGCAAAGCTGACTTCATTTCCAAACATGTTATTGTCTCTTTTGGCAAGTAGGTCAATACACGTGACCCAAGAGGACCCAGAGCAAGAAACAAGCACTCAATGGACAAGTCATATGAAGCAGGGTAAGAGCACTTATCATCATACTCATACCATGGGCCTACAACTGCTCTTTCAAATAAATGGTGATGATAAGGCAGCTATTAGTTGAGAATTGACTTGAAGCTGCTTTGCTCAGATCTTTGTGTATATTATCTCATTTAATCTCAGGATAATCCTATATTAGTTACACTTACAATCCCCTTTTTATAAATGAGCAAGCTGAAACATAGAGAGGGCAAGTCACTTGTTCAAGGTCATATATTAAATGGCAGATTCAACATAAGAACTCAGACTTTCTGAATACAGAGCTTGTGTCTACTACACTCTCCTGCCTCCCATTTTGGCAATAAATTTTTTGGCAGATGGTGATCACAGAAGTTGCTTAAAGTCACAACTTTTAAGTACTCTTTTTTCTAAAGTCAAATTGTGTAGTTCTTATCATAAAAAATTATATTATCACTTTTGTAGTTTAGAAGAGGAAGGCGTGAAAATTTGAAATGTTATCTATTCTCATTTAATTTCCTACTTTCCGTGGAGAGTATTCCATACCCAGATCTAAATGTCATTTCCAATTGTTGCTCACACTTACAAAAGGGAAAGTCTATGCTCAGTTTTGAGCAGAGGCTCCCTGTGTAGGAGTATGACAGTCCTCAGTAAAGTTTTGCCACTTAAGTTTGGCAAAACATCCTGGGCAGATGAGCGATTCATGTGACAAGAGCACTGCCAATCGAAAAGGTGCTTTAGTATGAATATTCGCACCTCTAAGTGTTTGTGAAATAGCAATGGTAGAAGGACTAGAATATTGACAAAGCATTTTCAAAAGATTATACTATTTCTAATAGCTTAACATATTGATAGAAAAGGTGATTTAGTGTAAAAGTCTGTGATGGTTCAATTCCAAGTTGTATGTAATAGAGTTAAAGTCTATAATTATATTTTAGAGGAATATTAAACAATGTAAACATGATCTGAGTCCTAAATGTCACTATTACACTGAGTTTTATATATAATTCATCTATAACCATATAATAGACACATAATGTTACTGTGTGACAAGCAATACTCTTAGATGTAGCGAGAAAAAATGGAAATTTCAAACATATGTGATTTCAAAATAACTCTTAACATTTCTTCAGGGGTTATTACAAAGCAAATGAAAGGAATTTTTACAAGGTGTAGTTCAGTTGCAGTTTCCCTCCTCTGTATTCACATTATTGCCACAGCTTACGAATGACAAACATTTTGTGGACTATGGCAGCAATCTGTTGGGTGTTTCAATCTATTTTGAGCTGAAATTGATTAGCACTTTATGAAAAGTGTACAGAAAATTACCATGCTTATCAAGGCAAATCAAGCCATAATTCTGCCTTTTTTTCCTACACCTGCAGCTATGAATATTTTTTGGTGGATACATTGAGATGTGCTCAAGAATATACATATTGGACTGCATATCATGCAATTTATTCTGATCTTACTGACAGTTTGCAAACAAAAACTCAAAACAAGATGCAACTGTGTGCAGCTCCTGAACTGTAGGTTCTGATTTTGGCATCCATGAATGCACGAGGAAAGGGGGTGCAGCTGAAGAGGTGTGCTTTTGCTCATCTTACAGTGAAATATAATCTGGGCATTTGTTTGATGGATTTCATGAAATATGGAGGAAATCTGAATCAAGGGTTTCACCTGATTGCTTTTATTTTGCCCCACCTCGGTAATAATGAGAAGTGAAAGTCAGCTGGAGTTGATGATTGTAGAGCCACAAGTTAACCATATTCAAGGAGAATCATTAAGAATGAGGAAAGGAGAAAGTGGGCAATGATGGTGATCTTCATTTTTTGAGAAGAAGGTGGCCCCCTCTCCCCAGTCACCCCCTGCCATGGCAGTCTTTCAAAGAAAAACAAATACTGTAGGCCAAAAGAAAAAGAGGAAGAACATGGACTACATTGGGCTCCTTGTTTGAGTGGGTGTTTAATACAGAAAAATGGTATAGAAATAGGTTAGTTTTTATGCTGTCACTCTGGGCAGACTTGAGAATAAATACAATGAGATTAGAAAAGACTGGGGGTGGTGGCTCACGCCTGTAATCCTAAGACTTTGGGAGGCCAAGGAGGATGGATCACTTGAGGTCAGGAGTTTGAAACCAACCTGGTCAACATGGTGAAATCCCGTCTCTACTAAAAATACAAAAAAATTAGCTGGGCATGGTGGTGTGCACCTGTAATTCCAGCTACTTGGGGATGTAGGGGGAGGGAGGCTGAGGCAGGAGAATCACTTGAACCTGGGAGGTGGAGGTTGCAGTGAGCAAAGATTGCATCACTGCACTTCAGCCTTGTCTACACAGCAAGACTGCATCTCAATCAATAAATAAAATTTAAAAAGAAAATTATTGAAAATTTGCATGTGCTTTGGAGTAAGCTATTTACCTAAAGCCCAGTTTAATTCTAGCAATTGTTGTAAGTTGCTAATTAAAACTAGCATATTATGTACAAATCTGTTACCTTATGCCTGACTCTATCTAGAAAAATATCATGAATCATCAGTTTTATATTTGCAGTGAGTCTATATTGATTAAATTCTGTGCTTTACATGGAAACACATTTCTGATAAAAATCATCTTAAAAATACTTATGAAACTTATGAATACTTATGATACTTATGAAAAATAGAAGAAGAAAATGTAAATCACTAATTTTTCTAACACTCAGTTGACACTTTTTTTTCCTTTTTAACATTTCGAACTACATAGCTTCAGTCTTTTTAATTATAGATTTGATGTGGTAAGCTGTTTTGGGATTCTCTTTTTTTATACAATACACTATGAACCTATTTCTATGTCATTAAATATTCTCCTGTATTATTATATTTAGAGAATGTTTAGTTTTTGTGATATGGAGTTTCCAACATTATATCCAATCTCTATGTGGTTGGAAGTTTAGCTCTTTCAGGTATTTTCCAGTTAACAATTACAGTAATAATTATTATCATCATCCAACATTACAAACATACTTTATTGAGGTGAAATTCACATAATATTCACGTTTTGAAATTGTCAACTCTCTCTAGTTCCAAGATTCATCACTCCAGAGTAAAAATGCCTACCCATTAAGGGACATTTCTCTTTCTGGCCCCAGCCTATCTCTCCATTATTATTTCTGCTCTCCTTAAAATTAAACTCTTAAGGTCTTATCAAGACCTACACTGGTCCAGCAATTCCTGCCCTATCACCATTGTCAATGGCATTCACTTCTCCATTTCTCTCCATCCATTATTCAAGCCCAAGTCAATTTCCACCTCCTTTGTTAAAACTTCTCCTACAACTAAGCCTGAATGATCTCTCTTCTGAAAACTCTTAGCACATATGACCATGCTGTTCATTTGGCTATTTTTCATCTTATCTTGTAACGACAGTTCAATAGCATGTGTTGCATGCTTCTGAAATTATATTGCAAACAGCTTCTGTTTTTCTTGCGTGGCATCTTATCTATTTTATTTCCCCTGATAATTATCTTAGTAAATGACATAACAGAAATGCACCATAAAATTTTTGTCAAAAACAAATTAAAATTCCGTTTTTTCCCCTTGTAGACCAAAGCATAGTGCTTGGCACACAGTGAAATCTGCAACAAATATTTGCTGTTTGATTTTTAAATGTATTTGTACTTTAATTCTCTTGTGGTCTCAAATTCTTTATAACTAACAGCTTTACAAAAAGTACTATGTATTCTTTTCCGTATGACCTTATTTATGAGATTCCTGTTCATTTTTGGTTACTGAGATTTACTCAACAAGGTGATGTTCAACATAGGCAAATGTTTCTTTCGTTCTTTTTTTTTTTTTTCTTTTTGAGATGGAGTTTTGCTCTTGTTGCCCAGACTGGAGTACAATGGCACAATCTCTGGTCACTGCAACCTCCCCCTCCCAGGTTCAAGCAATTCTTCTGCCTCAGCCTCTCAAGTAGTTGGGATTACAGGCATGTGCCACCATGCCCAACTAATTTTTGTATTTTTAGTAGAGATGGGGTTTCACCATGTTGGCCAGGCTGGTCTCAAACTCCTTATCTCAGGTGATCCACCTGCCTTGGCCTCCCAAAGTGCTGGGATTATAGCCATGAGCCACTGCACCCGGCCTCTTCTTCTTTTTTAAAATAATAGTTTGATCCAGTTTGTTTTCAGCCTTCATCTTTGTATGCTTGATGTTTGTTTGCACACACCAAATTCCAAATGTAGGATTCTAGAGTTTAGGATTATGTTTTGCTTTGATTTTCATAATGGTACTAGTGGCTAATAACTTCAGAGAGCATTCCTCAGTGACTTTCGAGTTCTTTTTTTGCTATTATTTCTGATAGCTATGAGCACATTTTACTAGAGACATAAATTATATGATTTCTCCCTAAGTGTATTTGCCTTGCACTTGTGTCCATATCGATTGGCCTCAGTAAGTAGAATGCATGTTTCCATAGGAACTAGAATAATAACTTGATATTACTGTGCCTAGAGTTTCATTGTTCCATGAAAACATTTGCAAAGCAAAAGAATGTGAATTTATATGCCAAGTAATCTATCAATTTTTGCTTTTTAAAAATGTATCTTTTTGAAAAGCTGCCCTTTACTCCAAGAAAACCTATTTCTCTTCTTCATTATTTTTGAGGAAAAATTGTTAGTAGGAATTATTGGATTTTTCACCTCTTATTCCTCTATTATATAAGTTTATGAAAACTAAATGAAAAAAATGCAGTGAAGGTAAGATTCAGTGCCAAATCTCTCCAAGTGTATGTACCTCCATATATTTCATACAGACTTCTTTACAGCATAAGGCTACTATTTATTTTTATTGTTCTTGAAATCAGTGAATAGGTTGGGTTTAATTTTATTGACACTCCTTTTTAAAACAATTCAGACTGATTTCAGAAGAGACATCTTTTGCATCAGAGAGGGCTAAACTATGCAAAGTGGCATCTTTTGAAGAATGCTTATTACCAGAGTGGTAGCAAGGAATTTTGCTCAAGCAGTTCCTATAGTGATTGCAAACTGGCTCACTTCCCAGCTCTTAACAATTTCAGCGTGGGTTTTTCTTGATTGACCATCAGTCATCAGCATCTCTGAAGATATACATTACACACACACATACACACTCACAATATACACATAAACACACTTGGCCAGACATAAGATAAACAAACAAAAGACTGTTATTGAACTCGAGGAACAGCTTACACAGAGCAATTTAATCTTTTTGCATAAATAAGATCCCTATTCCGTTATGCTGTTTTGTAATATGGAAAGCCTATAAATGCTGACTTTTAATTTTCAGAAAGCAGAATCAACTGTAGAATGCTTTCTAGTGGTTCACATATTCAGGGTCTATGACTAATCCCACCTTGTTTCCTTCATAGATTCTTTATACTTTAAACACAGTCAGATTAAGTATTCTAAAACTAATTTGTGGCTGCCTCTCCCAGGTTTCTGAGTTGTTGGCTCATTTATTCGTTAACTCCATCATCTACTTTTGGGACATTTCCAATATGCCAGGCTCTGCACTAAGCAGAGTGTCAGACACCTTCCTGCAGATACCGCCCGACTCATTCTGCCTCTGTACAACTCCTTCATGGCACAGCCATGGCCATCTTTTAGCAACACAGATTTGATCACATGACCGTCCTGCTTAGAACTTTTCAATGAAGTCCCATTACCAAAATTCAGAGTCTGTCATAGCTCACAGAGTCCTGTGTGATGTGGACCCTACCACCCTCTCAAACCTCATTTCATCTTTCGCCCATTGAGTTCCAGCAACACTGGCCACCTTTCTGTGGACAGATGAGGCCACGATCTTTCGCAGTTGAGCCTTTGCACGGTGAGCTTTCGCTGTTCTTCTTGCTAGAATGTTCTATTCCCTGTTCTTTTCAAAGTTTCTTCCCTTTTTTCCTGTCTTATCTTGTTACATTTGAATGTCACTCCTCAAAGATTCTTTCCCCAACCGCTATTTAAATGGGCCTTCCCTACAACTCTCTTTTGTTACACTGATTTCCTTATAGTACATAACAGTTTTAAACATATATTTATTTGCTTTATTATTTTCTCTCACCCCCACTACAGAATGATGTCAGGAAGGAATTTATAGACAGTGCCAAAATTATGAGATTGAAGCGTCTATCCAATTGAGGAGCAGGTATAGTGGGAATGAGCGGTTGAGAGAGCCAGAAAGATAAAAGATTGTAGCCAGATGACATTAGAAGATTGTAAGTGTCCAGCAGTTCTGAGAACAATTTTGGGGGTGAGACTGTGGTTATAAGAGGCCAATGTCAAATGGAGGGTAAGTGAGGATTGTTAGATTTGAGTATCCACCATGTGTGAGGCTTCATTAGGCACTTGGTATATAAGTCTCAATTCATGCCTTCAAGTGCTCCAGACTTGTCTATAAAACAAAATTCAGTGCTCACAACCTGCCACAATATTTTTCTCATTCTAACTTGACTCTCCAATGATGCCATTTAGTAACCTCCTACCTCTGCTACATTCTTCTTTGTAAATCCTGTTTAGATCTGCTCTATGCCTTTCCTTTTTCTCTGTCTAAATCCCATCTATCCTGTAAGCCTCAAATCCTGAAAGTCATTTCTAATCACCTCTTTCTGCACTGCCCCCATCCCCTGTTATGTCATCTGTCTTTCCCCTAAACATGCAGAGAGCTGTGTGTGCCTCCTTTTGTCTGTGCTTTCACTGTATTTTATTCTTTGTCTCACAGATCTTATTTTCCCAACTAGACTTAAACACCTTGAGTTCATAATAGTTTCTCATACGTCTTTGTAATATGTCTCAATAAAATATGTTAGGAAACACATGGGGAAAACATTTGATCATGGAAGATTAAGTTAGAATTTTTCTCATGTATAGCTGCTAAATAAAAACCAACCACATAGTATAAAATGGTATATGATGCTAATATGTAGCCAATTAAGAAATTAACCATTTGGGGCACGCCCAAGATGGCCGAATAGGAACAGCTCCAGCCTCCAGCTCCCAGCGTGAGCGACACACAAGACAGGTGATTTCTGCATTTTCAACTGAGGTACCAGATTCATCTCACTGGGGCATGTCGGACAGTTGATGCTCATTCACGGGTGCAGCCCAACCAGTGAGAGCTGAAGCAGGGTGAGGCATTGCCTCACCTGGGAAGTGCAAGGGGGAAGGGAATTCCTTTTCCTAGCCAAAGGAAAGTGAGACACACAACACCTGGAAAATCGGGTAACTCCCACCCTAATACTGTGCTTTACCAAGGGTCTTAGCAAACGGCACACCAGGAGATTATATCTCACACCTGGCCTGGAGGGTCCCACGCCCACAGAACTTCCCTCATTGCTAGCACAGCAGTCTGAGATGTAACTGCAAGGCAGCAGCGAGGCTGGGGGAGGGGCGCCCACCATTGCTGAGGCTTAAGTAGGTAAACAAAGCCTCTGGGAAACTCAAATAGGGTGGAGCCCACCACAGCTCAAGGAGGCCGGCCTGCCTCTGTAGACTCCACCTCTGGGGATGGGGCATAGCTAAACAAAAAGCAGCAGAAACCTTGGCAGAGGTAAATGTCCCTCTCTGACAGCTTTGAAGAGAACAGTGGATCTCACAGCACGGAGCTTGAGATCAAGGTTGAGATCTGCGAATGGACAGACTGCCTGCTCAAGTGGGTCCCTGACCCCTGAGTAGCCTAACTGGGAGACATCTCCCGCTAGGTGCAGACTGACACCTCACACCTCACACGGTGGGGTACACCCCTGAGATGAAGCTTCCAGAGCAAGAATCAGACAGCAACACTCACTGTTCAGCAATATTCTATCTTCTGCAGCCTCCGCTGCTGATACCCAGGCAAACAGAGTCTGGAGTAGACCTCAAGCAAACTCCAACAGACCTGCAACTGAGGGTCCTGACTGTTAGAAGGAAAACTAACAAAAAGGACACCCACACCAAAACCCCATCAGTACGTCACCATCATCAAAGAGCAAAGGCAGATAAAACCACAAAGATGGGGAAAAAGCAGTGCAGAAAAGCTGGAAATTCAAAAAATCAGAGCGCATCTCCCCCTCCAAAGGAACGCAGCTCATTGCCAGCAACGGAACAAAGCCAAACTGGGAATGACTTTGATGAGTTGAAAGAAGAAGGCTTCAGTTGATCAAACTTCTCAGAGCGAAAGGAAGAACTACGTAACCAGTGCAAAGAAACTAAAAAACCTTGAAAAAAGATTTGATGAGTGGCTCACTAGAATAACCAATGTAGAGAAGTCCTTAAAAGAACTGATAGAGATGAAAACCATAACACGAGAACTACGTGACAAATGCACAAGCTTCAGTAACTGACTCCATCAACTGGAATAAAGAGTATCAGAGATTGAAGATCAAATGAATGAAATGAAGCGAGAAGTGTAGAGAAAAAAGAGTAAAAAGAAATGAACAAAGCCTCCAAGAAATATGGGATTATGTGAAAAGACCAAACCTATGTCTGATTGGTGTGCCTGAAAGTGACGGGAAAAATGGAACCAAGTTGGAAAACACTCTGCAGGATATCATCCAGGAGAACTTCCCCAACCTAGTAAGGCGGGCCAACATTCAAATTCAGGAAATGCAGAGAACACCACAAAGATACTCCTCGAAAAGAGTAACTCCAAGACACATAATTGTCAGATTCACCAAAGTTGAAATGAAGAAAAAATGTTAAGGGCAGCCAGAGAGAAAGGTTGGGTTACCCACAAAGTGAAGCCCATCAGACTAACAGCAGATCTCTTGGCAGAAGCTCTCCAAGCCAGAAGAGAGTGGGGGCGAATATTCAACATTCTTAAAGAAAAGAATTTTCAATGCAGAATTTCATATCCAGCCAAATTTAGTTTCATAAGTGAAGGAGAAATAAAATCCTTTACAGACAAGCAAATGCTTAGAGATTTTGTCACCACCAGGCCTGCCCTACAAGAGATCCTGAAGGAAGCACTAAACATGGAAAGGAACAAAGGTACCAGTCATTGCAAAAACATGCCAAAATGTAAAGTCCATCAAGGCTAGGAAGAAACTGCATCAACTAGCCAGCAGAATAACCAGCTAATATCATAATGACAGGATCAAGTTCACACATAACAGTATTAACCTTAAATGTAAATGGACTAAATGATCCAATTAAAAGACACACACTGGCAAATTGGATAAAGAGTCAAGACCCATCAGTTTGCTGTATTCAGGAGACCCATCTCTCATGCAGAGACACACATAGGCTCAAAATAAAAGGATGGAGGAAGGTCTACCAAGCAAATGGAAAACAAAAAAAAAAGCAGGGGTTGCAATCCTAGTCTCTCATAAAACAGACTTTAAACCATCAAAGATCAAAAGAGACAAAGAAGGCCATTACATAATGGTAAAGGGATCAATTCTTCAGGAAGAGCTAACTATCCTAAATATATATGCACCCAATACAGGAGCGCCCAGATTCATAAAGCATGTCCTTAGAGACTTAAAAAGAGACTTGGACTCCCATACCATAAGAATGGGAGACTTTAACACCCCACTGTCAACATTAGACAGATCAACGAGACAGAAAGTTAACTAGGATATCCAGGAATTGAACTCAACTCTGCACCAAGCAGTCCTAATAGACATCTACAGAACTCTCCACCCCAAAGCAACAGAATATACGTTCTTCTCAGCACCACATCACACTTATTCCAAAATTGACTACAAAGTTGGAAGTAAAGCACTCCTCAGCAAATGTAAAAGAACAGAAATTATAACAAACTTTCTCTCAGACCACAGTGCAATCAAACTAGAACTCAGGACTAAGAAACTCAATCAAAACCGCTCAACTACATGGAAACTGAACAACCTGCTCCTGAGTGAATACTGAGTACATAACGAAATGAAGGCAGAAATAAAGATGTTCTTTGAAACCAAAGAGAGCCAAAGATACAACATACGAGAATCCCTGGGACACATTTAAAGCAGTGTGTAGAGGGAAATTTATAGCACTAAATACCCACAAGAGAAAGCAGGAAAGATCTAACAGCATAGTTAAAAGAACCAGAGAAGCAAGAGCAAACACATTCAAAAGCTAGCAGAAGGCAAGAGATAACTAAGATCAGAGCAGAACTGAAGGAGACAGAGACACAAAAAACCCTCCAAAAAATCAATGAATCCAGAAGCTGGTTTTTTGAAAAGATCAACAAAGTTGATAGACCACTAGCAAGACTAATAAAGAAGAAAAGAGAGAAGAATCAAATACACACAATAAAAAATGATAAAGAGGATATCACCACCGACCCCACAGAAATACAAACTACCATCAGAGAATACTATAAACACCTCTACGCAAATAAATTAGAAAACCTAGAAGAAATGGATAATTTCCTGGACACTTACACTCTCCCAAGACTAAACTAGGAAGAAGCTGAATCCCTGAATAGACCAATAGCAGGCTCTGAAATTGAGGCAACAATTAATAGCCTACCAACCCAAAAAAGTCTGGGACCAGATGGATTCACAGCTGAATTCTACCAGAGGTACAAGGAGGAGTTGGTACCATTCCATCTGAAACGATTCCTATCAATAGAAAAAGAGGGAATCCTCCCTAACTCATTTTACGAGGAGAACATCATCCTGATACCAAAGCCTGACGGAGATACAACAAGAAAAGAGAATTTTAGAACAATATCCCTGATGAACATCGATGCAAAAATCCTCAATAAAATACTGGCAAACTGAATCCAGCAGCACATCAAAAAGCTTATCCACCATGATCAAGTGGGCTTCATCCCTGTGATGCAAGGCTGGTTCAACATACGCAAATCAATAAACGTGATTCAGCATATAAACAGGACCACATGATTGTCTCAATAGATGCAGAAAAGGCCTTTGACAAAATTCAAGCACTTCATGCTAAAAACTCTCAATAAATTCGGTTTTGATGGAACGTATCTCAAAATAATAAGAGCTATTTATGACAAACCCACAGCCAGTATCATACTGAATGGCCAAAAACTGGAAGCATTCCCTTTGAAAACTGGCACAAGACAGGGATGCCCTCTCTCACCACTCCTATTCAACATAGTGTTGGAAGTTCTGGCTAGGGCAATCAGGCAAGAGAAAGAAATCAAGGGTATTCAGTTAGGAAAAGAAGAAGTCAAATTGTCCCTGTTTGCAGATGACATGATTGTATATTTAGAAAATCCCATCATCTCAGCCCAAAATCTCCTTAAGTTGATAAGCAACTTCAGCAAAGTCTCAGGATACAAAATCAATGTGCAAAAATCACAAGCATTCTTATACACCAGTAACAGACAAACAGAGAGCCAAATCATGAATGAACTCCCTTTCACAATAGCTTCAAAGAGAATAAAATACCTAGGAATTCAACTTACAAGGGATGTAAAGGACCTCTTCAAGGAGAACTACAAACCACTGCTCAGTGCAATAAAAGAGGACACAAACAAATGGAAGAACATACCATGCTCATGGATAGGAAGAATCAATATTGTGAAAATGGCCATACTGCCCAAGGTAATTTATAGATTCATTGCCATCCCCATTAAGCTACCAATGACTTTCTTCACAGAATTGGAAAAAACTGCTTTACAGTTCATATGGAACCAAAAAAGATCCTGCATTGCCAAGACAATCCTAAGCCAAAAGAACAAAGCTGGAGGCATCACACTACCTGACTTCAGACAACACTACAAGGCTACAGTAACCAAAACAGCATGGAACTGGTACCAAAACAGAGATATAGACCAATGGAACAGAACAGAGCCCTCAGAAATAAAGCCACATATCTACAACCATCTGATCTTTGACAAACCTGACAAAAACAAGAAATGGGGAAAGGATTCCCTATTTAGTAAATGGTTCTGGGAAAACTGGCTAGCCATATGTAGAAAGCTGAAACTGGATCCCTTCCTTACACCTTATACAAAAATTAATTGAAGATGGATTAAAGACTTAAATGTTAGACCTAAAACCATAAAAATCCTAGAAGAAAAGCTAGATAATGCCATTCAGGACATAGGCATGGGCAAGCACTTCATGTCTAAAACACCAAAAGCAACAGCAACAAAAGCCAAAATTGACAAATGGGATCTAAGTAAACTAAAGAGCTTCTGCACAGCAAAAGAAACTACCATCAGAGTGAACAGGCAACCTACAGAATGGGAGAAAATTTTTGCAATCTACTCATTTGGTAAAGGGCTAATATCCAGAACCTACAAAGAACTCAATCACATTTATAAGAAAAAAACAAACAACCCCATCAAAAAGTGGGCAAAGGATATGAACAGACACTTCTCAAAAGGAGACATTCATACAGCCAACAGACACACGAAAAAATGGTCATCATCACTGGCCATCAGAGAAATGCAAATCAAAACCACAATGAGATACCATCTCATGCCAATTAGAATGGCAATCATTAAAAAAATCAGGAAACAACAGGTGCTGGAGAGAATGTGGAGAAACAGGAACACTTTTACACTGTTAGTGGAACTGTAAACTAGTCCAGCCATTATGGAAAACAGTGTGGCGATTCCTTAAGGATCTAGAACTAGAATCCTTAAGGATCTAGAACCAGCCATCCCATTACTGGGTATATACCCAAAGGATTATAAATCATGCTGCTATAAAGACACATGCACCTGTATGTTTATTGTGGCACTATTCACAATAGCAAAGACTTGGAATCAACCCAAATGTCCATCAGTGACAGACTGGCTTAAGAAAATGTGGCACATATACACCATGGAATACTATGCACATAAAAAAGGATGAGTTTGTGTCCTTTGTAGCGACATGGATGCAGCTGGAAACCATCATTCTCAGCAAACTATTACAAGTACAGAAAACCAAACACCACATGTTCTCACTCATAGGTGGGAATTGAACAATGACATCACTTGGACACAGGAAGGGGAACATCACACACTGGGTCCTATTTTGAGGAGGGGGTAGTGGGGAGGGATAGCATTAGGAGATATACCTGAGATATACCTAATGTAAATGACGAGTTAATGGGTGCAGCACACCAACATGGCACATGTATACATATGTAACAAACCTGCAGGTTGTGCACATGTACCCTAGAACTTAAAGTATAATAATAATAATAAAGAAATGAACCATTTGACTGCTTTGTATATAAAATGATTGTGATGCCTGTTATTTCAGTAAGAAGCTGATGGAGAGAGATACGTTAGATGTCTAAATGGCATAGTTAAGGTATTCAAGGTTAAACTTTTTTTTTTTCTTTTTTGGTCTGAAATATCAGCAGTATAGCTTCTAAATTTTTATGGCTGATTTTCTGTATCACTTTCTCTTATGTGAAATTTCAGAATGATTTATCTATAATAAACATCATCATCTGACATGGCTGAAAACCTACTTTTTGTTCATTTTAATTTTTAATAATGCAAAATTATAGATTTTAAAAAAAATTATATTCAAGAAAACTGAGTGCAAGGTAATCTTTCTAGGTTAAAAGGTATCTTATAAACCTGAATTGTCAATTATTATTGTATCCCAGATGTATGCAAGTTAATGGATAGTTCTAGTCAGTAAGATACAGGACTAGCAGAAGGTTTGTTGTTATAGGTAATCTGGAGAGAAGCCAGGTAAGTGGAATTTGGGATTTGCTGCTGCTGCCAGAAAGCAGCATAGGGACATGGTAAGTGGAAGACCCAGATAACTAAAACAACCATATCTTAGTCCTTTTATGCTGCTATGACAGAATACCACAGACTGAGTAATTTATGATGAACAGAACTTTGTCTTCTGGTTCTGGTGACGGGGAAATCTAAGAGCGTGGCATTGACATATGGTGAGGGTATTTGTGCCTCATCATCCCATGACAGAAGGTGGAAATGCAAGAGAGCTCAAAGGCAAGAGAGCAAGATGGGGCCAAACTTGCTTTTTATGACAACCCACTCTTGTGATAATGAACGAACTCACACAATAAAGACATAAATCTATTCATGAGGGCAGAGCCCTCAAGGATGAATCACTTCACTTCTTAATGGCCCCAGCTTCTAATACTATCACAATAGTAATTCAATTTCAACGTGAGTTTTATAGGGATATTGGAACCACAGCAAACTATAACCATTTTGATTTCCTTATTTGCACCATTTTTCCTGTTTATTCAGCGGATGTTTTTTCAGTGCCTATTCTGTTGTGTTGGAGACTAGAGGTAATTACAAAGGGAATAAGACAAACACAGTCACCCACTCTGGTGATGCTTACCTTATCTTCCTAATCCGTTTGTTCCTGTGATTCTTTGGCACATGAGTCCCTTACATCTTGCATATTAGTGTCCAGTAAGTTTTCCTGGCCAATTGATAATATAGATATACATTGGTAGCAGTTTTGTGTATATTTTTTAGTTAGATGTTGTTCACACGTGACTTGTGTCTCAGAAAAATGCCGAAAATGGTTAAAGACAGGAAGATACTCCCTGATTTCTCTGTTCATTAAAGAATAGCTATTTGGCTATTTGGGGGAAGCACCTGATACAATTATTTGAGCATGTGGCTTAAAGATTAGACCTATAAACAATTCAGGAGCATCTTCCAGCAAACTATGTTAGAATTCACAGCAATAAACCTGGTAAGTTTGTGCTATGTTACTCACGTGGGCTGTTAACTCTATTCCATTCCTAGGTCCTTTATTTCCCTGCCCTCCTCAATCTCATGCTCTTGGGATTTTTAACTACATTACTTCTTTACAAAGTCATCTTCAAAATGAAATATTTTGGGTACCAAACTATCCCTCAACTTACCTACACACACTCATTCATATTCACATTCTGTCTTTAGCCTTTCTGTGTGGAAGGGAACATTTAGAATGTCTATTCTTTGCGATGCAAAAATGACAACACACTGATGATGAAGGGGGATATTTTTAGGAGAAAAAGTAGCTTTTCTTTTCATTATGCTGTCACTTTTGAGATTCTATAGAAAGAATAGGTATTGAACACAGACCATTGGGCTCTCTGAGGTATACTTTGGACACACTTAGAAGTCAGCTAGAATATGCCTTCTGTTTAAGGTCAGAGTCTACATTTAAAAAGAGAGAACTGGATTAATTGGCAGGAAAGTTGAGATTCCATAATTCAGGAAACCTTTAAGACTTTTAAGTGCAGGCTCTTTGTAGGTTGGAATGAAACTTAATATATGTATGTTCTTCAGTTCTTTCTGGACAGTTATATGGTTGTCTTCTGACCATGTTATATTGGTTGGAATATTCATATGTTACCTGTGAAATTCACATATGGTCATTGTCCAGTAGTGACAAAAATGTTTTAATTAATATGACTAAGTTATGTTATTTAATTTATAAAATAAATATTTTCTTTATTATCTTACTTCAGAGAAAAATTTTATGCTTTAACTGATACCTTACATCTGAATTTAAAAAAAACAAGCATTTTTACTGCACGATGATACCATACTGTTTAACTTCAGGTTTACCATAAAAATTATTTTAGCTGTTCTTTACCACTACATTGTTTCCTAGAAGTCACTAAAACTGCCGTTATTCATTGGTGTTTTTGAGATTATATTATTTTACCTTAGATTCTTTGAAAAACTCTGTATGCTCTACTGATTTTTGCTGGGGAAAAAGTGTGTATTTAATAACACGGTTCTCCAGATATAATGGACATTGTCCAAACATGGAAGGGAGTAAGATTGTAGAATTCTCCAAGGAAGCTTGAAAACCAAGAGGGAGAGAAAGTTGTCACATTTTCCTCATGTGCTTTGGTTAACGTTTCACTATATCTGTATTTATTTTTCTCCGTTTTTCTTCAGTTATAGTAAGTCACTTTGTGATCAGAGGAGATATAAATCTCCTCAGGGCTTGTCTTAACATTCAACATTTAGTCCTAAAAGCCAAATCGAGTCCTGAAGTCTAAAATTCGTGCTTGTTTGTTTTAAACAAAGTGAGAGTGAGAGATTTGGAGAGAAAGGAAAAACCAGATTTGACAATAGAACTGAAGAATAAGATGACTCATTTCGAGCTCCAGGGGAGTGGTATATTTTCTTCACGTTGGTGAAATATTCAGTTGAAACCACTTCATTTTTAATTCCAGTGTCTTCAAAACACTTTTATATCTGATATCTTGTTTTTTCCTTAATCGGTGAATAATAATTTATACCTAGCTTATTAATTAGAAGACAAAGATAATGATATTGAAAGGATACTAAAGGGACCTACTTCATTGTCTACAATGTGAAATAAATAAGCTGTTTATTTTTTGACTCCTAAACTGACTCTTTTCTGCCAATTTTACTTAATATGTGTGCATTTCCCACTTGTGAGATGATTGAAAGGAAACCTTGAACTATGCTACAGCCATTCAGTAAGAAATTCTCTATAAAGAGTTGCAAAATAATTCAGATTATTATTAAAATGTTGCCATCTTTATCAAAGTCAAAGCTAATTTTGCTTTATGAAGCCGCCAAAAGAAAATGCTTGGGGAAACTCTCCAGGACGTTGGTCTGGACAAAGATTTATTGAGTAATACCCCACAAGCACAGGCAACCACAGCAAAAATGGACAAATGGGATCACATCAAGTTAAAAAGCTTCTGCACAGCAAAGGAAAAAATACAGTGAAGAGACAACCCACAGAATAGGAGACAATATTTGCAAATGACCCATCTGACAAAGGATTAATACCCAGAATATATAAGGAGCTTAAACAACTCTATAGGAAAAAAATCTAATAATCTGATTAAAACATGGGGAAAGATTGGACTAGGTATTTCTTGAAGACATGCAAATGGCAAACAGACATATGAAAAGGTGCTGAACATCATTGTTCATCAGAGAAATGCAAATCTACAGTGAGATATCTTCTCACCTACTTAAAATGGCTTCTATCCAAAAGTCAGGCAAATAAATGCTGGTGAGGATGTGGAGAAATGGCAACCCTCGTACACTATTGGTGGCAACGTAAATTATTACAATCATTATGACAACAGTTTGGATGTTCCTCAAAATACTAAAAATAGAGCTACCATACAATACAGCAGTCCCACTGCTGAGGGTACAACAATAACCCCCAAAAGGAAATCAGTATATTGAAGAGATATCTGCTCTCCCACGTTTTTTGCAGCCCTGTTCACAATAGCCAAGATTTAGTGTCCGTCAACAGATGAATGGATAAAGAAAATGTGGTACTTGCTAGTCAGCCACAAAAAAGAAAGAGATTTAGTCATCTGAAACAACATAGGTGGGACTGGTGGTCATTATGTTAAGTGAAATAAAACAGGCACAGAAAGATAAACCTCACATGTCCTCAGTTGTTTGTGGAATCTAAAAGTAAAAATAATTGAACCCATGGGGATAGAGAGTAGAAGGAGGGTTACTAGAGACTGGGAAGGGTAGTGAGGGAATGGATGGTGGTTGGGATGGTTAATGGGTACAAAAGAATAGTTAGAATGAATGAATAAAGCCTAGTATTTGGGCCAGGCACGGCGGCTCACACCTATAATCCCAGCACTTTGGGAGGCCGAGGTGGGTGGATCATGAGGTCAGGAGTTTGACACCAGCCTGGCCAGTAAGGCCAGAGTATCCCATCAGAGTGTCCCATCTCTACTAAAATACAAAAAAAAAAAAAAAAAAAAACCACAAAAAAATTAGCCGGGTGTGGTGACAGGCGCCTGTAGTCCCAGCGACTCAGGAGGTGGAGGCAGGGGAATAGTTTGAACCCGGGAGGCAGAGGTTGCAGTCAGCCAAGATTGCATCACAGCACTCCAGCCTGAGTGACACAGCAAGACTCCATCTCAAAAAAAACAAAACAAAAGCAAAAATTAAAAAACCCCCAAAAAACCTAGTATTTGATAGCACAACAGGGTGACTATAGTCAGTAATAATTGTACATTTTCAATAAATAATATAATTGGATTGTTTGTAACGGGAAGAGTAAATGCTTGAGGGGATGGATACTGCATTTTCCATGATGTGATTATTACGCATGGCATGCCTGTTCAGAATATCTCATGTACCACATGAGTATATACATCTACTACATATGAACAGAAATCAAATATAAAAAAAATTATAAATACAATTTAAAAACACTTGAAGAGGTAAGGTCGGGTTATATATGGTATAAAATCTTCTAGTGATGGTGTGTCAGGATATAGTTTGTACAAGTCAGGGCATCTGGTATTTGAGATTACCAAGCTAAAACCATCTCAGTTTGTGGGAAGTGTCACCAATCAAACTGAAAGCCCTTTTTTCTCCTTTCCATTCTTTTTCCCTCAAAGCTATCATTTGCTAAAAGTTATACTCAGTTTAAGAGGTGCTAGTCATAGTTTGTTGAGCTAAATTTTGCCATTTGTACTTTATTCTGGCAGACAAATGAGTTTAATTTGGCGTGTTTAGTATATTTTGAAATAATTTTTAATACAAATATTAAAAAGTAAGTAATGGAAGGGGAGGTCCGTTTCATCTAGGTTTGAAAATTGGACTGGTATATTCTTTTAGTAAGTGTGGAATTTTTAACCTAATTATGGAATTAACACATAATTGGGGAAGATAAAGATCTGGGAAAGTTGTTTTACTGGAAGGTCAATTGCTCCTGGAGTCAAATAACCTAAATTTGAGTCCAACTTCTTATCCAGTGCACTTAGGAATGTCATTTAAATTATTTAAGTATCCGTTTCCTTATCTATGAAGGGAGAGGAAAAACACTTACTTAAAAGGACAGGAGGTAATATTTTAAAGGCAATTCCTAAATTGTATATGTTTAAATACACATCAGGTATGTTTATTAAGTGAAAAGGCATCTGCAATACATCCAAATCTTAGAATTATATCACTAATTTAAATTTAATTTCTAAAGTTATAGCTGTAAAACAAGTATCTTCCTGTATCAGCTCTGGGCACCAGCTTCCCAGGTGATATTTGAGCTGAATGAGCTAAAGTTTGAACTAACGTGATATCTCAATGTAGTGCTTCTTGGGTTAGTTGCAGCAAGTCTGAGTAGCTGGTTCTCAGGCAAGACCTCTTTCTTATCTTGCAGCTTTTACCATCAGGAGATAGATCATCTATCTTGCCTTACTTTAAGAAGAGTATCTTCATGTCCCTTTCTGAGCTACACACTGACTGTGTGATTTAGTTTGGATTTCATTCTTTCAGAAAAGTGTAGCCATTTGCTTGCTACAATAGAACTCTTCTTCCTCCACAGCCTTCACTGCAACACAGTGGGTCATGTCTAAAAAAACAAGGTGCTTGTTTTATAATCGTTTTGATTTTTTCAGGAATAGTACCCGCAGCAGAAAGAAGTGTACTTGTTTTGCAGATTGTAAATGTGGCACGTTTATTCACATGTATTCTGAGTAGTAAAGTGTTAATTTTTCAAAACTACTACTTAAACCTTGCAACCTTTTGCCCTTAAGTCTCTAGGAATGAAGAGTTAATTTGACTCGTACTGAATTATATAAGAAAGTGTTCTAAAAACCCACAAGTACCCTTTAATATATTTGATTCAATTCAAAATCTGTTTACTCATTCAGATATATGTGAATAATTTTAATTATGCATAGTTTTAAAAGAAATATCTTAGACTGAGTATGTTATAATTAATTATTTTAAAAAACTGTATTTTTCCTGTGCATTGTCTCCAACTGAAGAATTACAAGCCTTTTTGGAGGCTTTGCATGTTTACTACCAAGCCATATAACTTCATAATAATTAGTAATTAGTTAATAAATTTCCTTTTCTGTGTTCGAATTCTTATAATGAGATTAGGGTTATAAAATGAAGTTTATTTTATTTTACTTTTTTATCTACATGAGGAAGCTTGATGACTGAATACAAGGAAATTATTACTGTCAGACCTTTAAATTGATTTACAAGCAGCTGGGCTTTGACTATTGATGGCCTAATTGATTTTGAGAATTATTAAACATTTAATGTATGAATCTTTGCAAGTGGGGAAATGCTTTATTATTTTATAACAGTTAGTATGACCTGCTTTTTGCCATTGGTTTAATAGTAAAGACCTTTTTGTAATTAAAAAGATAGTAATCAATTAGGGGGAAAAGGTATTGTGTCGTTATTCAAATAGAGGAGACACTTACAAGTGCAGTAGGTTATAGTGCCCCCTCCCAGCATTTTCTCTAAATAGCAGTTTTTTTTTTTTCTTATGGAAAAAGAAATGAGAATATCTTTCAGTTCTATGTGATTTGGCTTCGAGATCTTCTCAAAGATAAAAGATAATGAGTTTAAGATACTTTAAAAAAAAAAAAAAGCAGGGAAAGCCATTATATTTATGTGGAATTTTCTATTTTTGATGCAGGTGGAAGCTCTTCGAAGATTTGCCATTAAGAAAAAAACAAATTCCAGGGGAAAAGTAGGGACAGTAACTAGTATCATGACAAATTATCTCTAGTGTTTCAAAGTGATCCATGAGGCATTATTTAAAAGGAAATGATCACAAGCTCAGAACGTAGTCATGTTCTTGTGGTGTGAAACAAGAAATGGGGAACTGGGTGAGGGAGGGAACTGCAGCATTACTCTTAAAGGCTTAGTGTTAAACCTCAAAGGTCTTATAGAGACATTTCCTGTTCAGTTCAGCTATTCACTTATTCAACAAATATTTACTGAGCATGTACAATTTGCCATGCACTATTATAGGTGAAAATCAGTTTGCATCCTCATAGAGTTTATGTTCTAGTAGGGAAGATGGTCGATGAATTATGAGGTCAGATGGTGATAGGTGCTTAGAAGAAAACCAAACTGAGATCAGGGGTGAGTCTTAACCAGGAAGCCCTCCCCTTCCTTTATTCATTTGTTTATGTATCTGTTCATTTATTTGTTTAATGAAATAATTATTGACCTTAAACCAACAGTTTAGTTTCTGCTTTCAGTGACTCATGTAAGTGAGTTCTATGAACTCAGAACTAGTTTTCTCAGACAAAAACATGTTAAACAAAAAATTAAAGTTAAGTTTCCTAGCTGACTCACAGAATCTCCTTGAACCCATGTTAAAAATTTCACTGTGCTACTATGATAGGAGACTCCACTCTGGTTCTTAGGAGGACAGAACCAAGGAAAATGAGGGAAAAGGTGGAGAGGAGTCTTTTGCTGTATAGTTGGCAGTCATCTTTTGGGGAGATTTTTAAATAAGCTAGTTTTGGTTTCACATTCTTCTATCAGATTTTCACCACCTTAGACTCCCCCTATTTCCCCTCGCTGCCTTTTTCAGTCCTTTCTCCTCCCCCAGCCTGCTTTACTCATAGAAAGTGTTTGTGGCATTCTAGCATTTTCTTAGAGGGGAACAGTTTTATTGAATAACTTCTTCTAAGTGTATGAATGATACATAATATGAACATCACCCTAACCTGAACGAAGGTATTTGCGTTTTCTGAAGAGGACACTTGAATCACTCATTGCTGGGGTTTTGAGCTGCCTGAAAAAGCTATATGAAAATCCTCAGAGATTGTAGAGGACCTACTGTGGGCAGGAGGCCATTGGGTCTGTCAGGAAGGCCAACAAATCCTTTCAGTCTCCTGCCCAGGTAAGGTGTGCAGCCTTGCTTTTTACCTTTTTCTCTTCCTCCCATGAAAAAAAACTGTTTTTGTTTTTTTAATTGTTGTTGTTTTTCTCTGATGGCTCTCATGCATTTTTTATTTTCTGCCTTTTATAAGCTGGGTGTTTGCAAATGAGGGTAGTGTGGATAGGGTTCATGCTCCTAAGGCCCATATTCTTGCCTGTCAGCATGTGGAGCCAGTAACAATGACAATAACAATGACAATATTAATTACTATGTTTTCTGACTGCCTAAATATGCTAGATATTTCACATATATTCATGACACCATTTGGTCTTTACTACAATCCTGAAGGGTGCATAAGAAGACCATTTATAGATAAAGAAGGCAGGGGTGCTGAGAGGTTAAGATATTTGCCCCTGGTTACAGAGCTAGTAAATGGGGTTGGGTTTGGTCACAGTTGGGTTTGTTTGATCCTGAAGTCTCTTTTCTTTTCCCTACTATTATCCCAGAAATAAGTGACTGGTGATTCCAGGGGAACTGTTCCCTTGTTAGGCTCAAGCTGTTTTAACTCAGGACCACCAAGTGACTCTTGATGTTCTGCATGCCAAGGCAAATGGATTAGGCTACAGAGAAGAAAGACTTGCAGCAGGAGTTCCAGTGGAGTGATTTTACTCACGTTAGCTTACCAGCCTCAGAGATGTGCTCAGGAGTCTGTTCCTACTTTAGATACCCAAACTTCAGCAGGTCTTCGGGATGCGCGGTACTTGGACTCTTTCTTGGATGTGATAGTATCTGGGCTCGCTCCTTCTCTCTTGAGTATTTAAATAAACATATGAATGGTCAGTTAGTGCATGGAGCTCATGATACATTGATTGGTTCCTCTTGTGGTATTAACAGAGCTTATTGCTGCACATTTTACTGACAGATAAAACTGGAACAAAAATTTATCTATTTGTATTTCCCTCTCCATGGAGACACTTTCAATGATTATTTACTTTTATCCCCCATAAAAATACCTAGTGAGAAATCTGTGTTTTTAGTGTCTTTTTTCTTCTGCTTGGGGACCATGGCAAACCTTTGGTTGTGGTTATACAACCAGTTATTCAAATATTTCAACAATTGGCTGCATTAATTTTTTTTTTCTTTTTCAAAGGGGTTGGGGAATTGGCAGTGGTGCCCGAGTTGCTGTATTTGGAATATAGAATGATCTGCTTGTCTCAAGTGAAGAACTCCTTGTAGACTTGGAAAAAGAGTTTGCCTTTGACTGTATAGGCTGGTACCTACTTTTTGATTTTCTAGCATTTTTCCAATTGGCCCATTCAACTTCCTTTATACCCTTTGTGATGTGAGGTATTGGATGCAATATTCTTTGTATGGTGCCATCCTTCATCCAGGTGCATGTGTTCTAATGAAGCCAAACTGGAGGAAGAGAATGACTCTATTATGATGGATTTGTGTGCACATATTAGTCTGTTTTCATCCTGCTAATAAAGACATACCCAAGACTGGGCAATTTACAAAAGAAAGAGGTTTAATGAACTTACAGTTCCACATGGTTGTGGAGGCCTCACAATCATGGTGGAAAGCAAGAAGGAACAAGTCACATCTTACATGGATGGCAGCAGGCAAAGAGAGAGAGCTCATGCAGGGAAACTCCCATTTTTAAAACCATCAGATCTCATGAGACCCACTCACCATCACGAGACTAGCATGGGAAAGACTCGCCCTCATGATTCACCAATCTCCCACTGGGTCCCTTCCACAACATGTGGGAATTATGGGAGCTACAAGATGAGAGTTGGATGGGGACTCCAAGCCCAACCATATCATTCCATCCATGGCTCCTCCCAAATCTCATGTCTTCACATTTCAAAACCAATCATGCCTTCCCAACAGTCCCCCAAAGTATTTACTCATTTTAGCATTAACTCCAAAGTT
This sequence comes from Macaca fascicularis, assembly GCF_037993035.2. NCBI lineage: Eukaryota > Metazoa > Chordata > Mammalia > Primates > Cercopithecidae > Macaca > Macaca fascicularis. Next base: position 97,673,798 of record NC_088381.1, on the reverse strand, counting down.
CACAGTCCAAAGTCTGATTTGAGACAAGGCAAATTCCTTTCACCTATAATCCTGTAAAATCAAAAGCAAGTTAGTTACTTCCTAGATACAATGGGGACACAGGCATTGGGGCATTGGGTAAATACAGCTGTTGCACATGGGAGAAATTGGCCAAAACAAAGGGGCTAACGACCCCATGCAAGTCTGAAATCCAGCTGGGCAGTCAAATCTTAAAGCTTCAGAATGATCTTCTTTGGCCCCAAGTCTCACATCCAGGTCATGCTGATGTAAGATGTGGGCTCCCATGGTCTTGGGCAGCTCCGTCCTTGTGGCTTTGCAGGGTACAGCTTCCTTCCTGGCTGTTTTCATGGGCTGACATTGAGTGTCTGTGGTTTTTCCAGGTGCACAGTGCAAACTGTCAGTGGATTTACCATTCTGGGATCTGGAGGATGGTGGCCTTCTTCTCACAGCTCCACTTGGTGGTGCCTCAGTAGGGACTCTGTGTGTGAGGGCTCCAACCCCACATTTCTGTTCCACACTACCCTAGCAGAGTTTATCCATGAGGGCCCTGCCCCTGCAGCAAACTTCTGCCTGGGCATCCAGGTGTTTTTATACATCCTCTGAAATCTAGGCGGAGGTTCCCAAACCCCAATTCTTTACTTCTGTGCACTCACAGGCTCAACTTCATGTGGAAGCTGCCAAGACTTGGGGCTTCAACCCTCTGAAGCCACAGCCTGAACTCCCTGTTGGCCCCTTTCAGCCATGACTGGAGTGGCTGGGAGGCAGGGCACTAAGTCCCTCAGCTGCACAAAGCATGGAGACCCTGGCCCCAGCCCATGAAACCACTTTTTTTCTCCTAGGCCTCTGGGCCTGTAATGGGAGGGGCTGCATTGAAGACCTCTGACATGGTCTGGAGACATTTTCCCCATTGTCTTGGGGATTAACATTTGGCTACTCGTTACTTATGCAAATTTATGCAACCAGTTTGAATTTCTCCTTAGAAAATGGGACTTTGTTTCCTATTGCATTGTCAAGTGGCAAATTTTTTGAACTTTTTGCTCTGCTTCCCTTTTAAAACCGAGTGCCTTTAACAGCACTCAGGTCTCCTCTTGAATGCTTTGCTGCGTAGAAATTTGTTCTGCCAGATACCCTATATCATCTCCCTCAAGTTCAAAGTTCCACAAATCTCTCGGGCAGGGGCAGAATGCCACCATCCTCTTTACTAAAACATAACAAGAGTCACTTTTGCTCTAGTTCCTTACAAGTACCTCATCTCCATCTGAGACCACCTCAGCCTGGATTTCATTATCTATATCACTATCAGGCTTTTGGTCAAAGCCATTCCACAAGTCTCTAGGAAGTTCCAAACTTTCCCACATTTTCCTGTCTCTGAGCCCTCCAAACTGTTTCAAGCCCTGTCTGTTACCCAGTTCCAATGTCGCTTCCACATTTTTGGGTTATCTTTTCAGCAGCACCCCACTACAATTTACTGTATTAGTCTGTTCAGCAGCACACCACTCCAATTTACTGTATTAGTACCAATTTACTGTATTAATCTGTTCTTATGCTACTGATAAAAACATACCCAAAACTGGGCAATTTACAAAAGAAAGAGGTTTATTGGACTTACAGTTCTACATGGCTGGGGAGGTCTCACAATCATTGTGGAAAGCAAAGAGGAGCAAGTTAACATCTTACATGGGTGGCAGCAGGCAGACAGAGGGAGCTTGTGGGGGTAAACCTGCATTTTTAAAACCATCAGATCTTGTGAGACTCATCCACCATCATGAGAACAGCATGGGAAAGACCTGTGCCCATGATTCAACCATCTCCCACTGGGTCCCTCCCACAACACGTAGGAATTATGGGAGCTACAAGATGAGATTTGGGTGGGGACACAGAGCCAAACTGCATCCATGCAGTTCATGATATATCCTCTATTATCAAAGATGAATCCTTCCACAAGTGTAACTTTGCATCGGAAACTTCACCACTGGTAAATTACTTGGAATGTAGTGCAAAGAGCTTGAGTGTAGGAATGCAGATGGTTCGTGCATGATTTCATCTCTGCCACTGTCTAGAAGTATAAGCTTTGATAAGTTTGTTTATTTTGCAGGCCTTGGTTTCCTAGTTTAATTTTAAAGATAAAGTAACCATCTCTGCCACTGTCTAGAAATACAAGCTTTGATAAGTTTATTTTGTGGGCTTTAGTTTCCTAGTTTACAAATTAAAGGTACAATTAAGATAGCCTTTAAAGCTGTCATTATATTCTGTAATCCAAGGCTGAAATAAAATAGGGTGCACAGAAGTGCATTATTGTAGTAAAGTAATAGGACTTTCTATATCTCCCTTTATGTTTGTCAGTTTTTGCTTCATATATTTTGATTATCTGTTGTTAGGTGTATAAACATTTATGATTGTTATATTTTAATGCTGAATTGAACCTTTTATTAATAAATAATGTTCATTGTCTCATAATCTTTTTTGATTTAAAATCTATTTTGTCTAATATTAATATAGCTACTTCTGCTCTCTTTTGGTTACAATTTAAATGAACTATCTTTTTTCATCCTTTCACATTCAATTTACTTGTGTTTTCGATCTAAAGTGAGTCTCATGTAGACAGAATATAGTTGGATCACATGTTTTGATCCATTCTACCAATCTTGGTATTTTTGATTGGAGAGTTAGGTCTACTTACATTCATAGTAATTACTGGTAAGGAGGGACTTACTTTGTCATTTTGCTGTTTGTTTTTTATATGCTTTCTAGCCTTCTCTCATTTTCTGCATTAGTCTGCCTTTGTGTTTCATTGATCCTTTTTTGAAGTGAAACATTTAAATTTCCTTTTGGTTTCTTGCATTTCATTTTCTTTTCAAAATCTAATTTGATTTTATATCAGATTAACTTCAGTAACATACAAAAACTATACCCCCTTTACAGCTTTGTTCCCAGTCCTTTCAGTTGTTGATGTCACAAAATTACATCTTTATCAAATTTGGGAAGTTTTCATCCATTATTTCTTGAAATACTCTTTATGCCTCTCTCTCTCTCTCTCTCTCTCTTTCTCTGTCTCTCTCTCTCTCCCCACCCCTTCTGGTACTCCCACAATGCACTTGTTAGTTCACTTGATGGTGTTCCACAGGTCCCTTTGGCTCTGTTCACTTTTCTTCAGTCTTTTTTCTTTCCTTTCCTCAGAATAGATATTTCCAGTGTTCTGTCTTCAAGTTTGCTGATTCATCTGCCTGCTCGAGTTTACCTTCTAATTTCTCTAGTGTGTTTTTAAATTGTATTTATTATACTTTTAAGCATCATAATTTCCTTTTTCTTTTAGGTTCTCTGCCTCTTTACTGATATTTGCATTTTATCCACACATTATTTTTTCAATTTTTATTTTAGATTCAAGGGATTTATATGCAGGTTTGTTACATGGGTATATTGCATGATTTGGGGCATGATTTAACCTGTCACTAGAGCAGTGAACATAGTACGCACTAGGTAGTTTTTAAACCCTTGTTTCTCTCTGTCATTCCCTGCCTTGTAGTCTCCAGTGTCTGTTGTTCCTATCTTTATGTTCATGTGTGCCCAGTGTTTAGCTCCCACTTATAAGTGAGAACGTGAAGTATGTGATTTTTTGTGTGTTAATTTGTGAAGGATAATGGCTTCCAACTCCACCTATATTGCTGCAAAGGACATGGTTTTGTTCTTTTTTATGGCTGTGTAGTATTCCATGATGTGTATGTACCATATTTTCTTTATCCAGTACGCTGTTGAAGGGTGCCTACATTGATTCCAAGTCTTTGCTATTAGGAATCGTGCTGTGATGAACATATGAGTGTGTGTGTCTTTTTGGTAGAATGATTTATTTTGGGGGGGGTGCAGATCCAGTAATGAAATTGCTCAGTTGAGTGATAATTCTATTTTTAGTTCTTTGAGCAGTCTCCAAACTGCTTTCCACCATGGCTGAACTAGTTTGCTTTCCTACCAGCAGTGTGTAAAATTCCCTTTTCTCTGCAGACTTGTTAGCATCTGTTATTTTGGGACTGTAATAATAGTCATTCTGACTGGTGTGAAATTGTTGGTATATCATTGTGTCTTCTCATGAGAATTGTCTATGCCTTCTGCCCACTTTTTAATTTTTGTTTTTGTTTTTGTTTTTTGCTTGTTGATTTAAGTTTCTTACAGATTCTGGATATTAGACCTTTGTAGGATGCACAGTTTGTGAATATTTTCTCCCATTCTGTAGGTTGTTTACCATGTTGATTGTTTATTTTACTGTGCAGAGGCTCTTTAATTTAACTGAGTCCCACTTGTCAATTTCTGTTTTCATTGCAATTGCTTTTGATGTCTTAGCTATAAATTCTTTGCCAAGCCTGATGTCAAGAAGGACATTTTCTAGGTTTTCTTACAGGGTTTTTATAGTTTGAGGTTTTTTATTTAAGTCTTTAATCAATCTTTAGTTTGGGGTCCCATTTGATTCTTCTGTATATGGTTAGCCAGTTATCCCACTACCATTTATTGAATAGGGAGTCCTTTCCCCATTGCTTATTTTTGTTGACTTTGTCAAAGATCAAATGGCTGTGTGTGGCTTTATTTCTGGGTCCTGTATTTTTTTTTTTTTTTTTTTTTTGGTTTGTCGTTGTACCAGTACCAGGCTTTTTTTGGTTACTGTAGCCTTGTACTATCGTTTGGTTTGAAGTCAGGTAATGTGATACTCGTGGCTTTGTTCTTTTTGCTTAGGATTGCTTTGGCTATTTGGGCTCTTTTTCAGTTCCATATACATTTTATAAGAAGTTTTTTTAATTCTGTGAAAAATGATATTGCTGTTTTGAATAGTAACAGCAATAGGAATAGTGTTGAATCTATAGATTGCTTTGGGAAGTATGGCCATTTTTATGATATTGCTTCTTCCAATCCAGAGCTTGAGTGTTTTTCCATTTGTTTGTGTTATCTGTGATTTCTTTCAGCAGTGTTTTGTAATTATCCTTGTAGAGATCTTTCAACTCCTTGGTTAGATGTATTCCTAGGTACCGTGTGTGTGTGTGTGTGTGTGTGTGTGTGTGTGTGTATGTGTGTGTGTTTGTTGTGAATGGGGTTGCTTTCTTGGTTTGGCTCTCTGCTTGAATGTTATTATTGTATAGATATGCTGATTTTTGTATATTGATTTTATATCCTGAAACTTGATTCAAGTCATTTATCAGTTCCAGGAGCCTTTTGATGGGGTCTTCAAGGTTTTCTAAGTATAGAATTGTATCATCAGCAAAGCGATAATTTGACTTATTCTTTTTCTTTGTCCATTTTGATGCCTTTTATTTCTTTCTCTTGACTTATTGGTCTGGCTAGGACTTCCAGTACTATGTTGAACAGGAGTGGTAAGAATGTGCATCTTTGTCATGTTCCAGTTCTTAAGGTGAATGGTTTCAGCTTTTGTTCATTCAGCATGACATTGGCTGTGGGTTTGTCATCAATGTTTCTCACTATTTTGAGGTATGTTTTTTGATGCCTAATTTTTTGAGGGTTTTTATCATGAAGGGATGTTGCACTCTCTCAAAAGCTTTTTCTTAATCTATTGAGATGATTTTATGGTTTTTGTTTTTGATTCTGTTTACGTGGTGAATCACATTTATTGAATGGCATATGTTGTACCAACCTTGCATCCAAGGAATAAAGTCGACTTGATCCTGATAAATTAAGTTTTTGATGTACTGTTGGATTTAGTTTGCTAGTATATTGCTGAGGAGTTTTAAATCTGTGTTCGTCAGGGATATTGAACTGTAGTTTTGTTTTTTTCTCATATTATCAGAATGATGCTTGATTTATAGAATGAGTGAGAGTAGAGTTCTTTGCCTCTATTTTGGGGAATAGTTTTGGTAGGATTGGTATCAGCTCTTCTTTGTATGTCTGATAGAATTTGGCTGTTAATCCATCTGTTTAGGGCGTTTTCTGATTGGTAGGTTTTTGTTTTTTTTTTTTAATTACTGATTCAGTTTTTTAACTCATGTTCTGTTCAGGGTTTCAGTTTCTTCCTGGTTCAATCTTAGGAAGTTGTCTGTTTCCAGGAATTTATCTGGATTTTCTGGTTTGTGTGCGTAGAGGTGTATTAGTCCATTCTTGTACTGCTATAAAGAAATACTTTAGACTGGGTAACTTATAAAGAAAAGAGGTTTAATTGGCTCATGGTTCCACAGGCTGTACAGGGAGTAGGGCTGGGGAGTTCTCAGGAAACTTACAATTATGGTGGAAGGTGAATGAGAAGCAGGCACGCATGTCTTCACATGGCCAGAGCAAGAGGAAAAGAAAGAGGAGGGAGGTGCCGCACACTTTTGAACAACCAGATCTCATGAGGACTCTATCATGAGAACAGCACCAAAGGGGAAAATCTGCTGCCGTGATCCAGTCACTTCCCACCAGGCCCCACCTTCAACACTGGGAATTACAATTTGGCATGAGAGAGATTTTGATGGGGACATAAATGCAAACCATATCAAGAGGTGTTCATAATAGTCTCTGAGGATCTTTTGTATTTCTCTGGGATCAGTCATAATGTTACATCTTTATCATTTCTGATTATGCTTATTTGGATCTTCTGTTGTTGTGGTTGTTGTTAATCTAGCCAGCATCCTGTTGATCTTGTTATCCTTTCAAAGAACCAACTTTTGGTTTCACTGATCCTTCACCATATATTATTTTATTGACTTTATCTACATCTTCCTTTAGTTCTTTGAGCATCTTTAAGACAGTCGTTTTGAAGTTTTTGTTAGGTAGATCTGTCACCAGGTGTTTTTTACAGTCTCTGTTAATTAATTAATTTTCGTTTGGATGGGTTGTAGTTTTCTGTTTCTTTATATGGATTGTGTTTTTTTGTTGAGAACCAGACGTTTGAATCTGATAATGTGGTAGCTCTGGAAATCAGATTCTCTCTCTTTTTCAGGGTTAGCTGTTTTTTTTTTTCTTATTCTTTTTAAAATTGTTGTAGGCTGTCTGTGTGCCAAGGATCAACCTGAGGTGTCAACTTAAGGTCTTTTCAAGTCCTTTCTGAGCATGTACCTTTCCCTGAGCATGCACAGACATTTTCTAATTTTCCCCATATATGCAGTTGCTTTTGAATGTTTTAGTCTTTAATGCCTGACTTCTAAAAAGGACTGGGTGTGGAAAATGAGTAGTTGTTACTGTGTGAAGAGCTGACCTTGACCAAAATTAACCTCATTGACCATCCAAGCATTCTTATGGAAGTTGTAAGCCTTCAATAGACATCCGAGTTCCAAGATAATTATGTAAGACCTATTCTGCCAGTGTAATTGTTGTCTAGATGGGGAGACACATTCCACATTCCTGTGCTTCTTGCCCCACCATCTTCCACCAATCCTAGAGAGAGTGAAAGGTTGGTGGGGGGAGAGAGAGAGAGAGAGAGAGCATGCGTGCATGTGTGTGTGTGTATGCTTTACATAGAAAGTGGTGTTCAAGATCTATGGATTGGCTGCAATATCTTAGAGACACTTCCTGCCCCTTCAAGAACATAGTATAGGAATCTGAATTTAGTGAGGCCTTTGTGAAAGGCAATGGAAGCATGAATCTTAAACTGGCTTAGCTGATATTTCAGAGGATTCTGGTTGCTTTGATCTCTGTTTGAGCATAACTGAATCCTTTTGTTAGTCTGTTGCATGAAATATATGATCAGAGTCCCTACAAAAAATAGAAAGCTGTAAACAAGTTTAAAGATTTGGTTTTTTTAATTTTTGTTTTTGCACTTTTGTAGTTGTTGATTAATACTCAGTGGATCACAGTGTATTCGAAGATTTCCTTTCCTACCTGCTTTTGATGTCCAGGGAAGTAAATTTAGACTCTTCACTTACTTCTCACTATTGGAGGTTGCTACTAAAAAAGAATCTCATGTTGTATATGGTGAAATTAGCTTAGATAAGTTTGCATAAGAGGCAGAAAATGTCACCTCTGCCACTTACCCAGCTGAGTGATGAGTTGTTTAGCATTTATGGGTCTTGTTTTTTCCATTTATACATTACCACAACTCGTAATTACTGCGATAATATATGCAATGTCCTTGGCACAGCTCTTGGAACAATGGTTAGAATGAAGAGGGGTGGGTTGATTATAGTTAGGATTTGCCTGGCACATTTGTGCCTATGAAGATCCGGGAAGAAGCTCATGCATGATATTAGACACAACCCCCCTGCAGTACAGGAGTTACAGAAATTGCTGGGTCACCTGATCCAAACTGGGCCAATCAGTTTATATTTCCTAGGGATTTGGCTATTGAACCTACAGTTGGTCTCTATTTGTAGCCCGAACTGTGTAGCATGTTTAAACTTGGGAGCTGTGGGGTTCTCCATCATGAGGTCACATTAACACAGTTGTCATGCTTGACTTCTCTCTTTCACATTTATTCTGTATCCAGTTCATCAACAAGTGCTTTCAGCTCTATATTTACAATGTATCCCAACTCTGGCTCCTTCTTCTCATTTTTATCACTTCCTTGTCCTTGCCACTATCACTCACCTGGCAGTCAACCAGCTAGCTGGTCTCTGCTTCTGTCCTTGTCTGTGTATGGTTCTTTCTTCTCAGCAATCAGAATGATCCTTCTAAAGTGTGCCCATCATGTCCCTGCTCTACTATAAACCTTCGTCATGGCTTCCATCTCATTTTCAGTAAAACCAAACACCCTTAACCTGGCCCACAAGAGCCTGCATGGCCCAGCACCTGGCTGCTTATGTGCCATCTGTGACTTCCCTCCTTGCTCTTTCCAGTCTTGCTCCTTGCTGTTCAGGTGTGTATGGTGCAGGGCTTTTGCACTCATTCAGCTCTCTGCCTGGAGTGGCCTTCTCCTGGATATTCATAGGGTATCCTCTCTCCCTCAGTCAGAGCTACAGCTAAATGTCACCCCCTCAGAAAGACCTCCCTTGACCAAATTCAAAATTACTCCCTCCTTCCCTTCATGTTTCACTTTTTCCTTACCAGTTTTTTTGGAACACTTATTACCACCTGAAATTGTATTTATATTTGTTAATTGTTTCCCACAGTAAAATGTAAGCTCCATAAATCAGGGATTTTTCTTGTTTGTACCTGTATCGTCAGAGACTAGAAGAATGCCTAACATCAGTAAATGCTGGTTTTAGTTTGATATTGAATGAATAAGTATGAGCAGGAACTGTCACTACTTAGATGTTGAAAAATACAGTACTGGTTAGGTATAACGTATTTGTATAGCATATTTTCTTAATTTTAAGCTTTTTTTGTTCTATTATTTGAAATCAAGTTGTACTTTACAATTGACGCCTATATTTAATATGGTAAGATAAACTACTGAGCTGTTATTAAATAGATTCATCAATATCCCATTGTAGATTGTAAATTTTAAGCAAGATATTGGGCCTTCAGTTGACAGGGGAATCAATACATTTCTGTTCCATAACAAATATTTAATAACAATAGATGCATAGTCTGTTGTTCAGAAGTCTTTGTTTTTCCTCAACCGGATAGAGGGTTTTGCTGATTATTCTATAGTATTCTATAAACATTAACATATTCTTAAACATTATTTCTGTTATACTGTAAACGATGATTACACTACAAATGCTACATGGGTAGTGATTTTTTTCAGTTGATTAGATTTATCAATTTAGCAAAATATGCTAGCATGTAAAATGTGAGATTTTCTAAGTCAGACTATTAAAATTATATGCCATCTTCCATTTACTCATGTTTTTGGAATTGTACGTTTATTTCTACCCTATTGTCTTATGCTTAGAGTTTATGTAAGTATTTTCCAAATGTTGAACTTCAATATAAAAAATGTAATTTTGCAACTATTTTTAGAAGTATGTTTTATAACCTAATAAGTCTATCTGTGAATAGCCATATTGGTAATGTGCTTATAGGTGGAAAATACTTTCAACATGTACAGATTTTGTGTCTAAGATAGTATAGCTCCTTAATATTCATTAACAAATAGACATTTAGTTAACCTCTGAATAATTTAGTTTTTTTATTTAACTTTAAGCATTTTTTTTTACAGACCAGTTATGTTTTAGTGTCACTCAAGAACTTAACATACCTTAAACAAGAAAACATTTATATCTTTAGAATTGTAAATATTATCCAGCATTGTAGAAAAATTGGAGAACATAGAAAACAGTCTTGGCAGTGACTACTAGATGCTTTCCTAATTTAGTCTCCTTTTCTTTATTAATTAGAAAAAAAACAGCAATAATAACAGTTAGATTGGCATGCTGCACCCATGTAAAGACTATATTTCCTTGCTGTGCTACAGGAGATTATGTTGTAGCCAGAAATGTTGTGTGGTCATTATGGAAAATCATCTTAACAGCAAAGGGGTGCCTTTCTTCCTTCTCTTTTCCTCCATCTTTCTGACCAGAATGGATATCTGATGGATAAAGCTCCACAGCCATATTGGACCATGGTGGCAGAATGAGGAACTTGAAGGAGCCTGGGCCATTGACAATTTGGTATAAGCTTCTGCCAGCCTTCAGACTTCGAATTTTCAATGTGGAAGAAAAATAGCTTCCGTATTGATTAAACTACTGTTATTTGCAGGTGATCAATCATCTGTTATCCTGCTAAACAGGGATAAAAATTGCTTTCTTTCTTACCTATGTCTATATATGATATACATGCATGTCCATACATTACCCACAAACCCACATAGAGTGAGGCTAAACAGTTTATAGTGTACTTTTCTGAATTCATATATTTTTGGCTTATAGTATGTGCTCATTGTTTTCCCATATTATTAAAATTTTTTTTTTAATTTTTATATCTACTTAACATGTGTATGTACCATAATTTGTTGAATTGGTTCACTATTTTTGGACAATTATTTTGTCTTATGATGTAGAAGTCTTCTTAAAATCTATCCTAGGAATATTTTTCTTCCATTTTAACTTACTAAGTATTTCTTATGCCAGAAGTTCTATTTATACACAACACATGCAACTCACTTCTCCAAGAGCTCTTCTGTCTTAGAAAGTTGTCCTAGCTTTGCTGCACCTTTAGTCTCCTGTAGTTCCTTGCATTTTGCCTCTAATATATCACTGGCATTTCTGCTATAGTTATTTGTTTTCTTCCAAGTTTCCCTCACTTGCCCTTAAAGAAAATCTGGAGCCAGGTTTGGTTACTGCCAAATACTTGGTTCACACAGTTATCCCAGGCCCTCCGCACAATAGCTCTGTGGCTTTTCTAAGCTTGAGCTTCTTTATCCTAAAATAGGTTTATTTTTCTCACTATTAGTATCTTGATGATAAATGAGATTATATTTGTATATTTCTTTCTACAATACTGGATCCAAGGTTGACATGCTTAATTGCCTTCAAGTCTGCTCAAATGTCATCTTTTCACTGAAGCCTGTCCTGCAGCTGTGTTTAAGTTGCAAACAACTTTTACCTATTACTCTTAATCTCCCATACTCTTTTCTCTGTAACATTTACCATTTTCTAACATACCTTATAACTCATTTGTTTACTATTAGGTCTATTCATTATCTGTTACTCCGCACCAGAGTGGAAGCTCCACTGTGGGTAGGAATGTTTGTCTGCTTTTGCTTACTGAAGTCAAGTTCATAGAACAGTACCTGGCACATAGTATAGATGCTCAATACATGTTGAATAGTTGTGTTCATTTAAGATGTTTTGAATGCATAAAAATGTTTGACTAGCCATTCAGAATTTTCTCTCCATTTATGGTTTTAGAGACTCTGTAAAAGAATCTGTAACTTTACCAGGCTGCAGAAGACATTTTTCAGGCTCTATATCCTGTTTTTTTGTGAATATCTGCAGCTCCTTGGGTCTGATACCTATAGTTTCTACCTTGCACTTATCTTCTATGTTTATTTTCTGGAGCTGCCATAAAAAAAGTCCCACAGAGTGTGTGACTTAAACAATAGAAGTTTATTTTCTCATGTTCCTGGAGCCTAGAAGTACAAGATCAAGATGTCAGCAGGGTTGGTTTCTTCTGAGGACCTCTGTCTTTGGTTTGTGGATAGCCATCTTCTCTCTGCATCTTCACATGGTCTTTCCTTTTTGTGCTTCTGTGGCACAACCTCTTCTTATTATAAAGACACCATTCATATTGGATTAGGGCTTACCTATTTACCTTAATTGCCTCTTTAAGGGCCCTGCCTCCAAATACAGTCACATTCTGAGGTACTAGGAGTTAGGACTTCAACACACACATTTTGGGGATAAACAATTCCATCAATAATACCTTCTATTTCTCTGATTGGCTCTTTCTATAAGCTGCTTGGTTGGGATGATTTGTTTGAGTTTTTGTGTACCATTTCACTTTCGGATACTGTCTTTTTGATGACCTTTCGCTCCAAAGTTTGAGTTGCCAGCCATTCTTTCTTCCCTGCTATACCCGGTCCCCTCATTTATCCCTCTGCCTGGTCCGTACTCCCAGGAGTCTTTCAGAAAAAGAGGTTCAAAGGAAAGACTATTTCCATGCTTGGTATGCTCATAATCCTATAGACATATCAGTTTGGAGGCTAACATGGGTCAATCGATGGACGATTAGCATACAGAAAAAGGATTAGTTTATTAAATGTTTAAGGAACATTTCACCAGAACAGTATGACTGTTTGGATGGTGTATATACCCAAATAACATGGCCTTTAAATATCTAAACAAAGCAAACAATAACAAGGAGAAACTGACAAATTCTCAGTGGGAATAGATGAGTTTTTAGCATATAGTCATGCACTGCATAATGATGTTTCAGTCAACAATGGACTGCCTCTACGTGATGTTCCTATAAGATTATAATGGAGCTAATGAGGATAATTCCCATCATCTAATGACATCATAACTATCTTAATGATACAGCACAGCACATTACTCATGTGTTTATGGTGATGTTGGTGTCAACAAACCTGCTGCATTGACTGCCAGTTGTGTAAAATATAGCACATACTATTGTTTGCAGTATATAATACTTGAAAATGATAATAAACTAGTATGTTACTGATTTATGTATTTGCTATACTATTTATCATTATTTTAGATTGTACTTCCACTGATGTAAAAACAAGTTAACTGCAAAACAACTTCAGGCAGGCCCTTTAGGAGGTATTCCAGAAGAAAGAATTGTTATCATAGAAGATGACATCTCCATGTTATTGTCCCCAAATACATTCCAGTGGGACAAGATGTGGGACTGGAAGACAGTGATATTGATGATCTTGACCCTGTGTAGGCCTAGGCTAATTGTGTGTTTAGGCTAATATGTGTGTGTGTGTGCCTTAGTTTTTAACAAAAAAGTTTAGAAGTGAAAAAATAATTTAAAATAGAAAAAAGTTTATAGGATAAGTATATAAAGAAAGGAATTTTTTTTGTACAGCTGCACAATGTGTTTGTGTTTCAAGTAAGTGTTATTACAAGAGTCAAAAAGTTTTAAAAGTTAAAATTAAAAAATTTGAAAAGTAAAAACAGTTACAGTAAGGAAAGATTAATTTATTATTGAAGAAATAAAACATTTAAAAAGTTAGTATAGCCTTTGTATTAGTCTCTTTTCATGCTGCTGATAAAGACATACCTGAGACTGGGAAGCAAAAGAGGTTTAATGGACTTACAGTTCCACATAGCTGGGGAGGCCTCATAATCATGGTGGAAGGAAAGAAGGAGCAAGTCACATCTTACATGGATGGTAGTGGGCAAAGAGAGCGAGAACTTATCCTGGGAAACTTCCATTTTAAAAACCATTAGATCTCGTGAGACTTTTTCACTATTAGGAGAACATTATTAGGGAAAGACCCACCCTCATGATTCAGTTACCTCCCACTGGGTTCCTCCCACAACATGTGGGAATTATTGGAGTTAGAACTCAAGATAAGATTTGGGTGAGGACACAGCCAAACCATATCATTCTGCCCCTGGCCCATCCAAAATCTCATGTCCTTTTTACATTTCAAAACCAATCATGCCTTCCTAACAGTCCCCCAGATTCTTAACTCATTTCATCATTAACTCAAAAGTCCACCGTCCAAAGTCTCATCTGAGACAAGCATTTTGTCGTGAGACAAGGCAAGTCTTTTCTGCCTATGAGCCTGTAAAATCAAAAGCAAGTTAGTTACTTCCTTGATACAATGTGGGTACAGGCATTGGGTAAACTCAGCCATTCTAAATGAGAGAAATTGGCCAAAAGATAGGGGCCATGAGGCCCCATGCAAGTCCAAAATCCAGTAGGGCAGTCAAATCTTAAAGCTCCAAAATGATCTCCTTTGACTCCATGTCTCACATCCAGGTCATGCTGATGTAAGAGGTGGGTTCCGGTGGTCTTGGGCAGCTCCACCCCGATGCGGTTTGGCTGTGTCCCCACCCAAATCTCATCTTGAATTCCCACGTGTTGTGGGAGGCACCTGGAGGGTGATTGAATCATGGGATCAGGTCTTTCCCATGCTATTCTCATCATAGTGAGTGAGATCAGATCTCATGAGATCTTTATAAAGGGGAGTTCCCTGCACAAGCTCTTTTTCTTTGCCTGCTGCCATCCATGTAAGACGTGACTTGCTCTTCCTTGCCTTCTGCCATGATTGTGAGGCTTCACCAGCCACGTGGAACTGTAAGTCCATTAAACATGTTTCTTTTGTAAAATCTTCATTCTGAGGTATGTCTTTATCAGCAGCGTAAAAACAGACTAATACAGTAAATTGATAGCAGGAGTGGGGTGCTGATGAAAAGATACCCATAAATGTGGAAGCAACTTTGGAACTGAGTAACAGGCAGAGGTTGAAACAGTTTGGAGGGCTCAGAAGAAGACAGGGAAATGTGGGAAAGTTTGGAACTCCCTGGAGACTTGTTAAATGGCTTTGACAAAAATATTGATAATGATATAGACAATGAAATCCAGGCTGAGGTAGTCTCAGATGGAGATGAGGAAGTTGTTGGGAACTGGAGCAAAGGTGACTCTTCTTGTGTTTTAAGAAAGAGACTGATGGCATTTTGCCCTGCCCTGGAGATTTGTGGAACTTTGAACTTGAGAGAGATGATTTAGGGTGTCTGGCGGAAGAAATTTGTAAGCAGCAAAGCATTCAAGAGGTGACTTGGGTGCTGTTAAAGGCATTTAATTTTAAAAGGGAAGCAGAGTATAGAAGTTTGAAAATTTGCTGCCTGACAATGTGATAGAAAAGAAAATCCCATTTTCTGAGGTGAAATTCAAGCTGGCCGCAGAAATTTACATAAGTAATGAACTTAATGTTAATCCCCAAGACAATGGGAAAATGTCTCTAGAGCACGTCAGAGGTCTTTATGGCAGCCCGCCCATCACAGGCCTGGAGGCCCAGGAGGAAAAAATGGTTTCATGGGCTGGGCCCAGGGACCCCATGCTGTGTGTAGCCTAGGCACTTGGTGCCCTGAATCCCAGCTGTTCCAGTTGTGTCTGAAAGTGGCCAACATAGTGCTCAGATCGTGGCTTCACAGGGTGCAAGCCTTAAGCCTTGGCAGCTTCCACGTGGTGTGGAGCCTGGGAGTGCACAGAAGTCAAGAATTGGCATTTGGAAACCTCCACCTAGATTTCACAGGATGTATGGAAATGCCAGGATGTCCAGGCAGAAGTTTGCTGCAGGGGCAGGGCCCTCATGGAGAACATCTACTAGCACAGTATGGAGGGGAAATGTGGAGTGGAGACAGAGTCCCTACTGGGGCACCACCTGGTGGAGTTGTGAGAAGAAGGCCACCATCCTCCAGACCCCCAAATGGTAGATCCTTTGACACCTTGCACTGTGCACCTTGAACATCCCCAGAAAGTATTGCCATAACTTTTGCCTTTGGCGGATCTGCTTTTGCTTTGACAGATCGACTTCCACTTCTTGGTAGCGATTGCTTTGATTGTGCTTTGTTTTCAGGATAGTACTGGTGGAACCATGATTCATCTCCTATTACAATGCTTTGAAGAAATGCTTCAGGATCATGATCACAGTTGTTTAAAATTTCCATCGAAAGCTCTGCCACTGTCTGTAGCTGATCTAGGTGCAACAGTTTTGGCATCCATCAAGTGGAAAATTTGGTCAACTTTAATTTTTCAGTAAGAATTGTGCAAGTTGAACCACCTGAAATGTCTGTGATGTTATTTATACTGTTAATCATCAGTCTTCTTCAATTAGGACATAAAAAAGAGGAATTTTTTTCTTCGCTTATTATTATGAATGGTCTGCCACTGTGGGCTTCATCTTCAACATTGTCTCATCCCTTTTAAAAGGAGTTATTCATTTGTAAACTACTGATTCCTTTGGGCATTGTTTCCCTAAGTTTTTCATAAAGCATCAGTGATTGCATCATTCCTCCACCCAGTCTTTTCCATAAGTTTGATGTTTGTTTTTGCTTCAGTTTTACAGAATTCATGTTGCTCTGATGGGGACTCTTCTCAAACTGATTACTTAGTCCTCTTAGTGCCTCAAACTAGATCCTGTTCAAACATGTTATGACAAGTTAGTATGAGTTTAGTTTGGTGTAAAACTTTTGAAATTTATGCCTAATTTCTTAATAATATGCATTTTCCATGAATTATATCTTACATTTATATACATATCCTCTTATATATAGATCCCTGTATCCAATAATTAGATAATAAACCACATTTTCAATTTTACAGTGAATATTTACAAAGTGGACTGAGTAATGTGGCATAAAGACAACTCAGTAAGCACCAAGTATTGTTATCATACAGAGAACTTTTTTTTGATCACTGTGCAATTAAAAGCCAATAACCAAAAGCTAACTAAGGAAACATCTTATGTGTCTAAAAACTGTTTTTACAAAACCCTGTATTTTAACCAATTTCTTGGAAGGATTATACAGGGGACCTCAATTCTATCTGTAATTTTTAATTCCTTAATAAACAAGAGATGTGAAGCATTTATGGCATGATATTAAGAATGGACAAATTAAGTTGGTGGTCTGTTGATGTTTGCTTGATTATACTCTACAGTTTTCTGTTTTGTATTTTTTTAATTAAAAAAGATAAGTGATTTCTAACCCTATGCCCATGTATTTAAACTTTAAGTAGGAGGGCAGAATTCAGGCATTTTTCCAAATTTAGGGGTCCAGAAATTTCATCCCCCCAAAACCTATCTAAAGGTATTATAAAAATCAGGAAAACTTCAGAATCCATTTCACTTCACAAAGCATGCTGAGGTCTTCTCCTATGAAAATTAGTATGTGAATGCAAACAGGGGGAGTTTTGTGCTGTGCAGTTTTTTGCTTTGCTGAGAAATCCAAATAGCTCCCCAAAGCCCACAGCAATGAAGGAACAGTATTTTCTAATGTAGTACCACAGTGACTAATCAAGAATGTTTACAAAATTCGTACTGATGGAGTAAATCTACCATACCCCAAATTAATTAAAAAGCTTTTTACAGCAATGCTTGAAATTCAGTCAAATCTTCCTAAAATATAGGTATACAGTATTTTATATATATGTTTGTGCATGTCACAATACGTACAGTTAGCAAACCTTAATGTCTCTTACTGATGATTGAGGAATTGAGGATCAATGTTTTAGTTATGATTACTCACATGAATTACTATTGCTGTATATATTGCTATGATTAATGGTAGTACTTTATATTTGATTTTGCTTATATAAGCTTTAGGTATAAAATCGGACCTTGTATTGAATTTATACTTGACAAAGCCATAGATTATAAATACTCATTTAATATAAGTCTTTTATGCTACTCTATTACATCCTAATTTGTCTTTCTTGAAAGTAGGTTTTTAGTTACTCAAGAGTTTTTACTTTACTTTTATAGTGTTAAATAGTAAGCTTCTTTAAATTCACATAAGAAAGCTGAAGAAACAGTCATAGTGCTAATGGCTAGTATTTATTAGAAAATAGTTGATTGAAAGTACAATGGTTTATGTATTATGAACCAAGTTAAATTTTTAAGGCACACCAATCATGTATGTCATGCTGTAGCAAAGCAGGAAGACCTAAAATTAGTAGAGTTTGTTTGTTCATTTTTGTTTTTCTATTAGTTTTGGAAATAGTTTGATTTTGAATTCTTTAATTAAAAAAACACTTCATGAGAAAGAAGCGTACTTAGTTGCCTTTCACTTCTTTTACAGTTAGTATACTTACCAGAATTATTTATGATGTGGAGGCGCATGACCCCTTTTACAGTTTTTAGGGCCATTTAAGGTCTTAATCCAGCTATGGATATAAAGATGTCTTGCTGGGTAAGGAAGTATATGAAATTATTTTAACTATACTCACCAGAAACTAAGCCAGAATGAAAGGTAACCATCCTGTGACTGTGATTTTATTGAGTTTTATGAGTACTTCATGGAATCATGTGGCCTGCCATTTCTTTCTTTTACTTTTTTCCAGCTACACTTAATCCTAACCTTGTCTAGCTTACTCACCTGTGGCCTTCTCATTCTTAGCATTTTCATTGGCCCTAAGGCATTCAGGTTTCGTTGCTAACCCAATAGGACCTTCATGATGCCCATGTGCTCCCCTTTCCTGAAATTTGGATCTTCTCATTTGACTGGTCTTCCTCTCAGAACCCTCTCTGGGGGAGAGTGCTCTTCTCACTGCCTTTGAGTATGAGGAGCAGGCATTGGCGAACCTTTGCTCCTGAGACTGTGGTTATGCAATTTCTCAGCAGTTGTAGTTCCCACTGCCTACTCACACTAACTACTCACTTCATTAGCATGGTCTGGTGGGCTCTGAAAACATCGTTCTAGCACCCAAGCTTGCCAATGCCTGGCTTACAGCTCTCTTTACCTGTCACCTACCATCATTCTTGAGGAGCACCCCACCTACAACATGACTAAATAGTTCCTGAAACTCCTCCAAACCACTGACCACTCTTTCAGCCCCTAACCTTGTAATAAGCTTTCCAGGCTCCATCCTACTTCCAGTTATCATATTAATTTTTCTAGTTCACTGCTGTGACTTCAGACTTAATGGTTCAAAAATCTTCAATAATTCTTCACAGTTCGCCAGATAGAATCCCAGAACCTCAGTCTGACCTCAGCCCCTCAAATCAGCTCCAGCTTGCTTTCCAGGCATGTTTGTTTTGCAGTTGGCTAGCTGTATTTGATATTCCCAAGCAGACCTCTTTTTGTTTGAAATGTCTTCTCTCTAGTCTGTTCCGATTTAGTCATGCTCTCATGCCACCTCCTCTGTGATGCTTGCCTTGATTGTCTCATCTGGGGATACCTCTCTTCCTTCTGATCTCCCATGATACTTAGTTCATACCTTTTAAATATTATTTCTTATACATTTTTACTTTTAATACATTGTATTGGGTTTTATGATGACTCGGACTATGAAAAGGGGTCCTGGACTAGAGGAAGAATATATTATTGGTTAAACCTAGATTTAAAAGTATTTTGTTCAGGCTGGGTGTGGTGGCTCATGCCTGTAATCCCAGCACTTTGGGAGGCTGAGGCGGGCGGATCATGAGGTCAGGAGTTCGAGACCAGCTTGACCAACATGGTGAAACCCCGTCTCTGGTAAAAATACAAAAATTAGCCAGGCATGGTGGTGTGCGCCTGTAATCCCAGTTACTCAGGAGGCTGAGGCAGGAGAATTGCTTAAACCCAGGAGACAGAGGTTGTGGTGAGCCAAGATCACGCCACTGCACTCCAGCCTGGGAGACAGAGCAAGACTCTGTCTCAAATAATAATAATAATAAATAAAAAGTAATTTGTTCAAAAGGAAAGCCCAGTGGTAACAAGCTTTCAACGAGGCTGGTCAGTGGAAACTGGGGAAAGGAATCTTTCAATGAGAAGCAGCAAATTTTTAGTCATAGTTGGTTTAAAATAGTAACTGATTTCTCTAGGTCTACAGTATTATGGTTGTGAAGGTAAAGTGTACTATGTATTTAAAAGTTTTTACCCCATGAGAAAGCAAAAGTTGAACCTGTCACCTGGCTTTTAATTGTTCAAGCCAATAAAAGAAGGAAAGAGATGTGAAATGCAAATTATTATTAGTGTCCATCAGCACAACCAAGATGGTAAGTAAAATCAATGAAGAGTTTTGATCTTGTTTTCTTTAACTGCCCCACTCTTTCCATAAAATGAATTTATGTTTTTGTTTTTCAGTATATGAACAGCATTCACAGTATGAGTACATGACACATTTTTAATTAAATTTACTTGTTGGTTAGGATTCTTTAATTTGTTTATATTTCTTTGTATTTTAATTTTAATTCATCAGATTGTAAACTCACAAATACAGAAGGACAAGTTCATCCCTTAGAGAAAAAAAAAACAAGTCTCAGCACTGTGCAACTCAGGTCTCTAGCTGTGTAATAAGAGGTAATCATGGCCTGTAAAAACATTGACTATAGAGTTCTCTGACTAAATGAGAGTATTAGCTCCGCCACCTTTATCCGTATGACTTTTGGCTAATTACTTAACATGGATGAGTCAGTTTCTTCCTTCCTAAAATGGGAATAATAGTATTTTTACTTTATGGGATGTGTAAGCACGAAATGAGATAATTGTTTTAAAATACCATAGTGCCTAACAGGTAAGAATTGCCTCATAAATGCTAGTAGTTTATTATTGTGACTGGCATTTTAGTACATCTCTTGCAAGATTAATAACACTAATATTTAGTAAAACAGAAAAAAACATTGGGAGAAAAATTAATTATGTTCATTACAGTAAATTATCTATAAAGTGTACATCGAACCATTAAATTCTTAAGAGTATGCTTTTTTTAATTCACTTTGTTTCTAAAATTTAGGTCTAGCTAAACCCAGAATTTAGTTATATGTGAGGACTTGGGTTAATGAAAAAAAATATTTTATTGAAATGTGTGGTGTTTGCACTATATAAAAGAAACTAAAGAGAATCGCATTAGAGGGGAAAAGTCAGTTAAAAAATCAGGCCTCTGTTTCAAGCAAATGAGAAAAAAAGTTCCACAGTATGTCAAAATACAAACAAAGTAGATCAATGGTACAGCTATATTTTTGCCCAAATCACAACTTGGATGAATTCATTCTTCTACTAAAACAATGAATGGCTAACAGCTTCTGTCTAGAGCAGAGACAGTTTGATGAAACTCAATAGTGGTTTTACTGAGAAACCCTACTTTAAAAATTCATGTAATTTAAAACAAATTAAAGTTTTATGAACACATAGTATTTAATTTTTAAATTCATATAATTACTTTTTAAAGGAAGAATAGGTCTCTTGTAGGAAATCTGTTGAGGCGATCTCCATCAGGGGAAGATTGAGAAGGACATGCTCTTTAGGAAGTGAGCTGTCTTCCTTTTCTCTATATTTTGCCTTGAGAGGTTTGAATAGCTACTCTCTTGAGAGCTTTTCTTTTTTTTCATCCTTTTTTTTTTTTTTTTTCAGGCTCACTGCTGTATAGTCTGTAATGGGTCTGATGGATAGAAAATAGAGGAGTAAAAGGGATTGCTTTTTCATATGTGAAATTGAAATTGGTTGAATTCAACAAATAGCAATTTCAATGTATAGGAAGATAAGTCAACCAAAGTAAAGTTATTTTGAGATCACTCAGAAAATGGATATGGAGTCAATTGTAAAGTAGAATACTATATTATAAATATTCTTATACTGAAATGTTTCCTACGTGATGGGAAAGGAAAGGCTGTTCAATTCTGCCTGTTCCAGAAGAAACAATAAATATCTGTCTGACATCATTAGAATCCATTTCCTCTGAGGCACAGTGCCTTTGGTTTGTTAGTAATGGTTTTTATTTCAGCAGATATAATACATTAAAAGAGGGAAGTTGCCTATCCCATTTTGGGTGGCTGAATGTTAAAATGAAATTTTAGTTTCATAGCTGCTGTAGGTGCTCTTTTGGCTTTTAAGAATAGATTGTATGTGTGTACTTTAACAGGTTTATTATGAAAGAATAGAATTTTGACAATCATTTTGGCTAATTATATTATCTTATAGAGAAAGAAAATAAAATTGATTTACCTGTGGTTACACAATTAATGGTAGGTTGTTAGATCTGTAGAGCTACTTAACATACTATTTATTCATTCACATGATTTCCCAAAGAATAACCTGGGACAGGATAAACATTCTTCAAGAGCCATCTTTCAAAAGTTAGATGGTTTTTTGCTCTAACCTTTTGAGATATATTTTTAAAGAAATATTTTATAGTTAATAAATTGTAGGAAAAATCAATCTTATTCTTATAATTACTTTTCTTACATACCATTCTTCAGGTGTGTATGTAGCTTGTATTTCCAACTTCGCAGGAAGCTTAAAAATAGGAAGTGTTACTATGTAAAAAAAAAACTGACTTGAGAGAAAGAAGGATGCATATGCAAAGTGTGATATCTAGGTACAAAAGGAATAAAATAAAATTCCACAAATGGGGCCATTAATACAATTTATACTAGTAAATCACTGGAAGCCTTGGTAAGATGGATAATGTTATTTTAATAAAAATTGTAAATATTTCAATATTTTTACTTTAAATAAAATAGAAAATGAAAGGATAATTCCACTTAAAGCAAATGAATAATATTCAAAGATTGAAATAGTCATTCTGGAGCCTTTTGCTCAATGCAAAAAAGGAACTAGTCTAATTTGTGTTCTCTTCTCAGTTTTCTCTGAGGAGGTTACAAATAAGGGTGTCCATTTGTAAGCATTTTGGATGAAAAACATGTATGGTTATATAAATTTGATTTTATTGAGCTAAATAAGAAAAGGTAGATCAATTTTATACCACAAGTAAAGTCTCTGTATAATAAAGGATACTACTGAAAAAGCTAAAGGTCAATTTTTGTCTGAAGGAAAACAACATATATAACAGATAAACAGAAAAGTCTTATAAATCAATAAAAGAAATGCAAACCTGCCAATGGAGAAATGCATGAATGATAAATTACTTTAAAGGAAAGAGAATCTAAACAATTAAATTAACATGCTAATGGTACTCAGGGAAATGCATAAAATAAGGATGAGAGCAACATTTCGTATATCCACCAACAGAAATTTAAGAGTTTTGATGATGTCATGAATTAGAGAAGTTTTGGTGGTGGTGGTCGGGTGGGAAATATCTCTATATTGGGTGAAAGTGTGAGTTGATACAATCGCTTTGGAATAGTATTTGGCCACATCCAGCAAAGTTGGAAATACACAAATACATTGAATCAGAAACTTCTGCAAATAAGCCCAAGGAGACTGTACAAATATATCCACTGTAGCATTGTTTGTTCATGAGGAAAACAAAAACAACTTAAATAATAATATGGTATGATAGTAGGATAGATATAACTAGAAATTAAAAATAATGACCTGGATGAGCTGGATGTACATACATGTATTAACATGAACAGGTCCCCCAACCATAATTTTGGACTAATAAAGCAACATACTTATGGTATATAACATGTACATAAATAAAAATAATTCTCTATATGTTGGTTATGGACATCCATAAGTGGTTATTAAATAATCAGTAAATGATGAAATCTTAGCCTAGAAGAATACGCAGCAAACTTAGGAAGGGATGAATGTAAACGAGGAGAACAGAAGAGAGTAAGGAGTTGAAAACTCATAAACAGAATGAGAAAAATAAAAACATGGTGAAACCCCATCTCTACCCACAGTACAAAAATTAGCTGGGTGTGGTGACACATGCCTGTAATCCCAGCTACTTGGGAGGCTGAGACAGGAGAATCGCTTGAACCTGGGAGATGGAGGTTGCAGTGAACCGAGATTGGGCCATTGCACTCCAGCCTGGGTGACAGAGCAAGACTGTGTCTCAAAAAACAAACAAACAAACAACAACAAAAAACCCAAACATTCTAATGACTGCTGGACTGTGAGTGAGAGAACTGGCTTTAGATCTCATTCAGCTACTAACTTAACTGTGACCTTAAACTGTTCTGGCTTCAGTTTTCTCATTTACAAAAGACAGTTTCATTATCTCATCTTAAATGTTTCTTCCAAACTTGAAAATTCTATAAGCTTTTGTAAGTGTGTAACTTAGGCCTATTTTGTAAATAAGCTTTGCCTCAGTTTTCTGATCTGTAAAATGGGGACAATAGTATTACCTAACAGGGTTGTATTGAGGCCTTTATGAAATAACCCACGTAGAGCACTTAACTCTGCACCTGGCAAGTATTATATCACTCAGTAAATGTTAGCTACTGATGTGATGACTTTAAAGTATAAAGTCATGAATCAGATCAATTGTGGGATACATTAATCAGAAATAATACTTTCTTCTTTATAGACTTCTTTTAGATAACAAGTTTCTGCTGGGTGCAGTGGGTCATGCCTATAAACCCAACACTTTGGGAGGCAAAGGCAGGCAGATCCCTCTGGCCCAGCAGTTTGAGACCAGTCTGGGCAATATGGCAAAATCCCGTTTTTACAAAAGAATTAGCTGGGCGTGGTAGCACTTGCATGTAGTCCCCAGCTACTGGGGAGACTATAGTGGGAGTATCACTTGAGCCCAGGAGGTCAAGGCTGCAGGGAGCCGTGATTGTGCCACTGCACTCCAGCCTGGGCAACAGAGGAAGACCCTGTCTCAAAAACCAACAGATGAGCCAAAAAAAAAAAAAAAAAAAAAAAACAAGTTTCTATGGGATATTTTGTTAAGCTAAGTGTATTTATGACTCCCAATTGTACTAAATATGATTTTTTAATGTATTGATTAGAAGATAGACTTCGTCTACTTGAATCATGCCCTTTCTTAAGTCTGCTGATTGTTATGGTTAAATACACACACAGAGAGAGATAAATATATGCATTTGAGGAAATACAGAGTACATCCTGGGTAGACCTGACTTAATTCTTAGATTAATTCAGTAAAATATGGATTCCTTAAATAAATGAGAAGATTTGACAATGTGCATAATTTAATTGTACAAAGACACTCCACTCTGAATGTCTTCTTGGCAAACGAAGGCCCATTAAGCCATATTTCAATACACACTCTGGGATGGAGGGTGGGGAAGGAGGGAGGGACAATTTGTAGTACACTGTATCTACTTTATGGCTACTGATTTTAAACAAATTTCAGATTACCCTTATTGTCTAATCATATGTTTGGGAGGATGGGCTATTTATGAGATGTTAGCTTTCCAGATGCTCGAACAATGTGCTTTAAATGCTATATTCACAAATCAGGCCCCAAAATGCAGCAGATTAGCTGTTTCTAATCTTTGAATTCAGAACAAATGTTAGAAAAAGGAACACTTGCAGAGCTGTGTAGTCTCTATTACCTCATTAAAATGTATTTATAAATGAAGTAGACAGAGGAGCAAATGTCTGCACAAAACATTGCTACTTCATTAATATTTTTTTTATTACAAAAGCACTTTCTATGAAATCTGTCAGCGTAGAGGAAATAAGTGAATCAGTTGGCTTTCATTTTTGTGTTTTGTTTATTTTCCCTGATATGCAAATGAAATTTTAAAAGAAATATTTTAGCAGTAAATATGAACTTAGTGAAATGAAGAAAAAGTAGGACATTGTGACTAGGGACAACATCTGGTTCAAAGTGTGTATAATGTTAGGATTTAAGTGGGGAAGTTGAACAAGATTCTAGTTTTTTCTAATGTGAGGTTTCTGTGTTAGTGGAGAAATACTATGTTATGATGGTCTTCCTGCCTAAGGGTAATTATTTAAAAGAAGGTCTCTTATTATATCAAGAGTAGCTAGAAACAAACGAACATAAAAAGAAACCTTTTCTTCCCCTCTGCATTAGAAATTTCATTTAAAATACTTATGGTTTAAGAAGCACATCATCAAAAAGATTAAAAAGAGTCAAAACTAAAAGCACACTGTGACACTCTTCCCTAAATAAGAGACAGTTAATTTGATATCCTACTTGAGGAAAATCTGGTATTGAAATGCCTAAAAGATCTAATAATGGATTTTATTTCTTTTAATTATGGACCTTATTCCAGTATCTATTGCTATGTAACAAATCACCCTAAAACTTAGTGACATAAAACAACTTACTTTTAAATTTTGCTTATGGATTTTTGGAGATCAGGAATTAAGACAAGCCACAGGGTGCTTTTTAATCTCGATTCCACGACGCCTGGGGTCTCAGCTGGAAAGACATGTATGGGTTGGGGCTGGAAGCATCCGAAGGCTTCTTCGCTCCCATGTTTGGCTTGTGGCCAGGGATGATTGTAGATTTGGGTTTGCTTGGGCCATGGACCGGACTGCCTACATATGTTCATGATGTGTGGCCTGGGCTTCTCACAACATGGCATCTGGTTTCTGAGAGAGGCCCCTAAGAGAAAGCTTCCTAAGAGGGAACACTCAAACAAAAAATCCAAGAGAAAGTTCTATTGTCACTTAAGGACTAGCTAGGAAATTTTACATACCACTATTTCTACTTCATTCTATTGGTTGAAGCAATTATAAGCCTGTCCAGATTTCAGGGAAAGTGATATAAACCTCACATCTCCCTGAGGGAGTGTCAAAAATTTGTGGCCGTTTAAAATCTTCCACAGGTGGTTTCAAGGTGTTTATATCTAATTCGGCATATGTTTTGTTGGTCCAATCTCTGATTATCTTTAAGATTTATATGATGAAGCTTACAAGTGCATGTGTGTATGCATTTTAAACATTTGAGATCGATATTATTCTTTTATCTGTTGAATTTCTTTATGAATGTGTACATTCAGAGGTAGAGAATCTCTTTTTCTTCTAAAGATCCAAGGACTAACAAGGCCTTGTGTTAGTCAAGGAGAATAGAATATTGATGTGGTTTGGATGTTCTGTCCCCTCCTGTTGAAATGTGACCTCTATGTTAGAGGTAGGCCTAGTGGTTGGTGTTTGGGTCATGGTAGGGAATCCCTCATGAATTGCTTGGTGCTGTCCTCACAGTAATGAGTGAGATCTCACTCTGGGAGATCTGGCTGTTTAAAAGCACCCGGCACCTTCTCTTTCTCTCTCTTGCTCCCTCTCTCACCATGTGACATTCCTGTTCCTCCTTCGCCTTCCGCCATGATCGTAAACTTCCTGAGGCCCTTACCAGAAACAGATACTGGCACCACAGTTCCTATACAGCCTGCAGAACCATGAGCCAAAATTAACCTATTTTCTTTATAAATTACCCAAGCTCAGGTATTCCTTTATAGCGGTGCAAATGGACAAACACAAATATGTAAAATGTGATTTACATTTATTATTAGATAAGAGAATTATAGGGATGAAATTGGGTGAGAGGAAGACATAGAGAGGAGAATAAATGGAGGAATAGATGAGTGTCAAAGTAGAATGAAAACAAAAGGAGGCCAAGGAAAAGCAGGTGGGAAAAAAATGAGGGAGGGAGATACAGTGGGAGGAAGAGGAAGATCAAAATAGGAGAAGGTGTCAGAGGAAGAAGAGCTCTCTGGGTAATCAGATGAGTGTCAAACAAATGATAGCACTGCCATTTGGACTGTGAAATATTTAATTCTACTCTTTTTGCCTCCAAATAATCCTATTGCTTTACTTGTCAATATTTTAATAATTCCACTCTGGAATGGGAAACCAGAGAATTTATAATAGTGTAAACACTTTTGTTATGGTTAGGCTGTATTCTAAGGTAGTGTTTCTCAAATTTTAATGTGCAAATGAATCACCATGGAGCCTTTTTAAAATAAGAATTTTGATTCAGTAAGCCTGGGGAAGAGCCTTCGATTCTGTCTGTATAACATATTTTCCAGTCATACCACTGTTGTTATTCCTTGACTCACACTTTGAGTAGCGTGGTACTCAGGGCAAGATGAACGGGAAGAGAAGGCTGACCATAAGGAAGCATGGCCCGTGAAAGAACACCAGTGGAGGGTCATGGTCTCTGGACTCAGAGTCCAGAGTATGCATCCAATTCTTTGTCTTTGTGCCATCTAACCATAACTCCCACGTGCTGTTGCCGTTGCAAAAGAGTAGATAGTAATATTTACCTCACTGCATTGTTAGGATTTCATGAGAATTCTATTTATGGGATACTGGGTCTTAAGAATATTTGATGACTGTTATGAATCCCCTGTCTTTTTTTAAAAAAAATTATTTGCTAGATATAGGGGGAACAGGTGATATTTGGTTACATGAGTAAGTTATTTAGTGGTGAACTGTGAGATTTTGGTGTACCCATCACCTGAGCAGTATATGCTGAACCCAATTTGTAATCTTTTATCCCTCATTCCCTTTCCACCCTTTCCCCTGAGTCCTGAAAGTCCATTGTATCATTCTTCTGCCTTTGCATCCTCATAGCTTAGCTCCCACTTATGAGTGAGAACATAACAATGTTCAGTTTTCCATTCCTGAGTTACTTCACTTAGAATAATAGTCTCCAATCCCATCCAGTTGTTGCAAATGCCACTAATTCATTTCTTTTTATGGCTGAGTAGTATTCCATCATATATACATACATATATGTATGTATATGTATGTATACATATACAGTATATATAGCAGTAAAGAATGTATTTAACAGGGTATCTGATAGAATAGTTTCATCAGTATACTGAGTGAATTTCCTGCATATGAATATATTCTGTTGATGTCAGCCAAATTGTTTGTTTTTCAAGTATACATACATATATGTATATATGTAAGTGTATAGAGGTATATATATGTCTATTCCATCATATATGTGTATACACACACACACACACACACACACACACACACACCACACAGTTTCTTTATCCACTCATTGATTGATGGGCATTTAGGTTGGTTCCACATTTTTGCAGCTGTGAATTGTGCTACTATAAACATGCATGTGCCGGTATCCTTTTTGTATAATGACTTCTTTTCCTCTATGAGTCCATTGTCTCTGAAGACCTAGCATAGTGCTCTCAAGAAGCCTTGGTTTTAGAGAACAAAAGTCAAGTATAGATGTTCATTTTTGTTTTAGTGGGGGAAAATAAAACCCTCAAAACAATGGAAAGCAAGGGCTTGCCTGCCTGTATTGTGGAGGAGGAGGAAATGAACAATATAATTTTTTTCTCATAATTTAGCTTAACACAACTAGATAGGAAAAAAATATCTTTCAGACAGCACTATGTTGACAAAATATTGGCAAACCTATTTGGAAAGTTACAGTTGATAAACAGTCCAGGTCTTAAAATTCAATTCTGTCTAAGAGGACTAAAGTGCAGTTGAAACCATGTCACTATCCTCTTTACATTATTTAAAATAACGATCCCTTTGTGGATTAAGTTCATACCTTGGTATAAACTTGTAAATCATCTTTGATGAACTGGCAAGTATCTACTTTACATCTTCGACCCCACTGAAATGTGTGCTACTTTTACTAGAGTGAATTTCTCCTGCGTCATGGTAGTAACTTCTTCCAAACACACACACACAAATGCATACATATACACACACATACACATTTAAATATATGACCCTTTACCTGACCAATGACTACGTCTTATAGTCTGTCAAGTGTCAGCTCAAAATTACTTTGCAGACCTTATATCTGCCACATAATACCCCTTTCTGAGCATACCTCTATCATGTTGTAAATAAACAGTCTTTTATACATTATTTTGCCCTTTTGACTGTGTCAGTATTCGTATTTCGTACATACCACATTTCCTGGCACATGTAACCTGAGAAAATCTGTCTTCTGAAACTCAGGAAAGACCACATATCTTTGAATTCCACATTAAGGAAAACTGGCGGTTTACTAGATTTTGAACCAAAAGTCTTAAATTTCTTTGGAAAATTTTAGACTCAATAAAAATTTGAAGCATGGATATTCCAGTCCTTCCATGGAATACAGCATTAATCTGAAAGGATCTTCTATTGAGGTGATAATTATCTGGCTTTTCAGTCTACTGACAAGCAGATATCTACTGAGTTAGTGTCCAGTTGAGTGAAAGAATATGGTGTCACCGTTACTGACAAATGCTGGAATGTCTGCAATCATAAGGCTCTCTAATTAAAAAAAAATATGTAAGCAAGACACATCCTCAAGGATATACCTACAGATTTCATGTGGCCGATTTCATAACTATCTCCAAATCACTGACCTAGACTGTTAAGCAGTAAAGAATGTATTTAACAGGGTATCTGATAGAATAGTTTCATCAGTATACTGAGTGAATTTCCTGCATATGAATATATTCTGTTGATGTCAGCCAAATTGTTTGTTTTTCAAGTACCATTTTTGAAAGATCATTTGATACACAGTTTATAATTGGGGAGCCTAATATTTTTTGCCTGAATATTGGTGCTGGGCCCTGAATAGAAGAAAATGATGTTGATTCTAAATTGACTTCCAGTTGAGAGATCTCATTTATCAGGTAAGGAAAGAGGGCACTATGCTGCTCCTGCTCCTGTGACTTAAAAAGCGGTGGTTGGGGTTTTCAAGGAGGATGGGAAAGTTAAAAGTTAAGTTTACTTTTTAAATCATGTGGTGGTTCAAAATAATAAAGTATAGTTCTTACCTCTAATTTTCATAAATGGAAAATTGTGAATACTTGTTTTAGAAACTTGGACAAGCATTATTTAGCTTAGTTGGCTACCACTAAGTTTGATCCTTGTAGACTTTGGCAGAAGGTAGCAAGTGTGACAGAGGCTGTTTCTCTGAAACGATAAAGGAACATTAGAACATTTGGGTCCTATTATTTCCTTTTAAGAAACTTACAAATACAGAATTGCTGCACCCTCGCCATGGCTAATAACTCACTTAAAATTCACACAGACTGATTTAAAAATGCAAGGGCCTCAAGCACTGCGTTCCAACTGTGCGTATTCTAATTATACTGAATGCATGCAGTCTGTGTCCGAAGAATGTGTCAGCTTATGGAGAACAGGGGGTGTTTCTAAGGCTTAGCCCCAGAGTTCTCAAATTGAACATTTGGAGAGCCAAAATACACAATGGAAAATACACACAATCTTGCTGTCTTCAATTAGGAGTGAGCTCCTATTTCTTCGACTTCAGCAGGTGGCTATTCATCATTCAAATGAAAAATGTTTAGTAATGTGAATGTGATATTTTGGAATTTTACAATTGAGAATCAAAGATTAAAAACTTTATCTTTCCTCTTCTATCAGCAACTTAGAATGGTCTCATCCTAACGTTTCTGTCCTCTGACGTGTTACTTAAGAGCTTTTCAAAAGTGGACTTGACCTTCTTCCCTTTTATGTCAGTGGTCGGTTATATAATGAGGACAGTGCTCCATTAAAGAGTGTTTTGTATTTGTATTTGTAGCACAAAAGAAGTGGCAATACAGTATTCATTCAATGATTCTATCATTTAGAGCTATCAATTCAATGGGGTCAGGACCCAGGATATTTTAAAATTATGAGCTTGTTTATATTTATTAATTAAATACATACTTTAACATCTGCATTTGAATGGGTTTTTCTTTTGCATTATTCTTGGAACACATAAACTCTACGAATGACAAATATTAAAAATAACAGCTTGTGAATTCACTTGTGATGGGAATTTAACATATACCAAAAGGGAATATTTTGTGATATTCTTTGTGTACAGACTGGCAAATAATCACTGAAATATAAACCAAACCACACATTCACATAATGTGAAAATTATGGAATTCTCTAACGATGTTGTTATTTACAGTATCAAATGGGAAGCCAAGGAGAAAGTGAGTGCCTGTGGGTACTCAGTGCTGGGCTTAGTTGATTCACACATAGTATATTCAATTATTTCCAGGTGGAGTCCAAGCAAAATCAAACAACTTGTCTAAGGTTACCTAGCCTGTAAATGTTGGAGTTGGGGCCTGTTTAATTCAAAATGTGACTTTTAAACCTGGCTGCATTGTTTCCAATTTTGAATCCATCTTTTGTTAATTTACTTTTGGCTTTACTTTAAAATTTCTTTGGAGATTTTTTTTAAAAAACATTTTGATTCTTCACAGAAATATCTAGCTCTTCTTTAGTTAGATGTCCCTTTAAGAATGTCGTGGGACTGAACTAGAACTGTGGGAGTATTTTCTTTGTAAAAAGAATCAGTAAAGAATGTCCCTTTTGCATCCTAGCTGCTTGTGGGATATTCCTTGCTTGTTGAATCAGTAAAGAATGTCCCTTTTGCAACCTAGCTGCTTGTGGGATATTCCCTAAAGAGAATAGTTTCCAGATATGCATGAACAAAACCCAGGATTCTGTACTTAGATCTGCATTTTATAAAATGTTGATGAAAATCTAGATACTATATACCTAAAGTAAAGGGCAGAACATTAGCTGCCTGCAAACACAGTGATTGCTTTCTTCCTTAGGAAGCTAAGGATTTCTCAGCATGAGATTTTATTTATAAACAGTACTGTCTCTCTTACAGGAGGTTCAAAATAAGGTCATCTTTTTGACTGTCCAGATTGAAGCACTAAAATAATTATTGCTCTGTTAACATGCTAGACAAACGGCAAAGCCATTTTGGATCTGAGCCTTTATTTGCCGAATTAGAAAGGCATAAAGTGAATATTGACCCAAGATAAATACTCACTAAATGAAAAAGGAAAATTGTGCAATGCCTACAAGATGAAATTCGGATCATTTCTGAAGAAACCACTTCAAGAATTCTATAGAAATCATTCTGCATCATTTGTTTTGAAGCTACTAAACTTGATCTGTGAGTGATTATTTTCTATAGCTCATGTGTAATGAATGCTTGCAGTCAGATGACTGGGCATTATTTATTCAAATGATTGTACGAGAAAAACAGATTGCTTTCCATAGTGACCTTGGAGGCCAAAAACATTGAAGATCTGGGCAGTGCATTAATCATAAAATTTAAAAAGAAAAATTAAATATTAAACAAATTGGTTCATGGAGTTAGTTGTAAAACCTGGTTGCTATGCTGAGCTACTGATTACAGGTATCACGGTCTCTATGAGAGGGTAGATGATTGCACTAGACTGGTGGTCTCTGTGGGTGATAAAGGCAAAGTGTTTAAAAGGTTGCTCTGACTGTGAAGTCTGTCTGCTTGAGGAGGTTGTGTGTGTGGGTGTGTGTGCAGGCACACATGGTCTCAGCTGTGCATCTGCAGGCATTCATGTGGAGGATGCTATTGTTTAACCCAGAATTGCCTAGAATTGCCATGTTGCAATCAGAACATTTGTATTATTTTAACAATGGTTTATTATGATATTTTGCCCATCAGTAATTTTTAAAAGAGGGGTGAATGTGTTCAAGAATTAGTTTGTGAACCTTTTTTCCTTTGTGTTGCTTTATAAGCCCTGAATGTCTATAAAAGTTCCAGTGTGTCCCTGATTTTGCTTCCTTTTAAAATAAAGTCCTTTGTTTAATTTTGCAATTCAGTGTGTAAGGAGAGAGTGAATAGAATGAGAACTTAACTTGAACTCTGTCTCTATTCAAACTTAAAAGTCAGTATGTCATTCAGATAGAACAGAAAACAGGCTAATATGATAGCAGCCAGGATCTAGCAAAGCATCCGGCACTTCACTAATAGACCTTAGTGAATTGAGTGTTAGTGGAACCGTGGTCACTGAGTACCTAACCCACATACCAAGAGCTGTGTACTCTGAGTTACCACAGAATTCTGACTGCTGCTCATTCTCCTTCCTTCCTTTGGATTGATATCTTTCTGACAATCATAAGATGTCTATCTCAACTGTCTCCTCAATCTATGCAATCAACCTTAGAGAATACAAGAACACAGTCGTGTATTTAATCATCCTCAGTGTTACCCTAAAATCTATTCTGAACAGGTAAAAATTCATTATATTTACCCTGACTTCTACTCTGAAGTTCAGTGTATCTCCTGTAATTATAAAGTCTCTATTGAACATCTCTAAGCATACTACACTTGAATTTCAAACTCAACATGTTCAAAACTGACTTCATCTTTTCCCATTTCCCTCCATCACTGTTAATGACTCCCAGAGTTTAAGCTAGAAAGCTGCATCATCTTAACCCCCTTCCCCCATTACATCTCATCCTACACAATCAGTGGGTTGCTGAGCACAACTCATTCCACTTCATATGTGCCTCTTTCCTTGTCGATGTTGTCTCAATTCAAGCTCTGATCACATTTGAAGACTATGTGAGCTGCTGTTCCTTTTCTCCCTCCCCTTTCTTTACCTTTTTAATGTTGAAAATATTCTACCATTCTCTCCACAGGATGATCTTGTGGCTCCTTAGCGTGTTATACAAGGCCATTCAGCATCTGGCCCTAATTGGTTTATCTTCCCCATTATCCATATTCCCTGGAGATGCTGTGTTCCCAGCCATACTGATCTGCTTATTATTCAACGAAAACACCTTTACTTGGTTGACTTCCTGCCATTCTCTTGTGTTATTAGTTGATTTTCCCTGGAATTCCCTTCTCACTTCTTTTCCTGTCAACTAGGGGAGCACGTACTCCTCCTTAAGGTTCCTTTCTCTGACACGGAGTAAATATTTATTAAATAACTAAAAAAGTTTGGTCTCATCTATTCACTGAAGCCTTCTCAGAACACTTGGCACACACCTTTGTTACAACGGCATTTCATAGATTCTATTTTAATTACGGAATATATGTGCTTTTTTCTGCTTAGCCTGTGATTTGCTTTAAAGCTAGTGCCAAAGTTTATTAATCTTTTCCTAACACATAGCCTGGTGCCTGCACATAGTAGGCATTAAATAAATATTCGCTGAGTCAGACCACTCAGGTAGTAGCCAGAAAGTATTGCCTCTATATTGGTGGTATGAATGAACCTTATTTCCAGGGGTAATGTGGGGTGTCCTTATGATTCCGTAACCATTGTGTTTAGGGTGGATATGCCTCACCTTCTCATTGTGGAGGCTGAGTTTATAGTGGATGAATCTTTCTGGAGAGACCTTCATATTAGAAATAACTGGCACTCTCTGTGGACCAACATCTCTTCCGACTTGAATGTCTGCGACTGTCTACAAAGTAATATCAATACCTTGAGGGCAAACATCAGGGACTCTGCTTTTGTGTTCTTCGTGGAGTTGAATTCATAGTGTTGGTTCAGGTCGATAGTGTTTCATTGTTGTTGTTTTTACTTCTAATCTGGAAATAATTTCAAATTTACAGAAAATTTGCCAACAATAAAAATAACACAAAGAACATTCCTCTAGCTTTTACCCAGATTCAGCTAAACATTTTACCCCATTTGCTTTATTTTATTTTATTTTATTTTATTTTATTTTATTTTATTTTATTTTATTTTATTTTATTTTTTGAGACAGAGCCTTGCTCTGTCACCCCAGACTGGACTGCAGTGGTGCGATCTCAGCTCACTGCAAGCTCCGCCTCCTGGGTTCACACCATTCTCCTGCCTCAGCCTTCTAAGTAGCTGGGACTACAGGTGCCCGCCACCACGTCTGGCTAATTTTTTGTATTTTTAGTAGAGACAGGTTTCACTGTGTTAGCCAGGATGGTCTTGAGCTCCTGACCTCGTGATCCACCTACCTCGGCCTCCCAAAGTGCTGGGATTACAGGCGTGAGCCACCGCGCCTGGCCCCTATTTGCTTTATTATTTGTGTGCTCTCTCTCTTTCTGTCTCAGACTTTTTTTTATTCCTGAACTGTCTGAGGATATTATATACCATGGCCCTTTGTACCTATCCACATCAATATATGTTTCCTAAGGATCAGGTATTGTTTTATAAAACTACAGTGCAATGATCAATATCAGTAAATTTGTCATTAATAAAATACTTTAACCTACCATTTATATTTCAGTTTTATCAATTGAGCCAATAACTTCCTTTAGAGTATATTTTTCCTTCCAGTACAGGATACAGCCTTGGGTCAGGCAGTGCATTTTGTTGTTGTCTCCTTACTTTCCTTTAATGCAGACATTTACATAGCCTTTCTTTGTATTTTCTGACATTGACTTTTTGAAGAATACAGTGTACCCCCACCCCCTTTTTAATAGGAAATTTCTTATTTTGGGATTTAATAGGTCAGTAGATTTTGCTAATTTTTCTTAAACTAACTGGTAGCTAGATTTGAAGTACTAATGGGTTATTAGTATATCTAATATGAATAAGTAGTACATTAAAGTTATTGCTTAATTTTCTTAGAGTAAATTGATACTAATTATGAAACTTCACCTAGAAATAAAACATCATTTTTTAAAAGGTTTGCATCTAAGAGGAACAGATTGAATATGCCAATATTTTGTAAATAACTAGGCTCTTTCTGATACTGCAAGGAGAAATAAAATAATTATTACTGAGTTTCCATTGATATTAAAACCAAACGAAATAGTTGTACTGGAGCATAGGTTAACTTTTCTTTTCTTTTTTTTTTTCAAATAAAGTATTCTTTTCAGTTTTGAAATGTTAAATGCCAAGAAGATCGAATTCTCTTTCAGACCCTTATTTTGATCAATTAATTGATATTAAGTCTTTGAATAAAGGCTTTTGTTGTTATTTTGAGGAAAGTGCACTATTTTGACTACAGGTACTTAAAAAATTAATTCCTTACAGAATGAAAACCTGAAGGTATTAAAACACAATACATGAATATTTAATAGATAGCAAATATTTAGACTGGTTAAACAAGAAAGAAAATTAGCATCAAATTAAATAAACTGCTGTGGATATTTATCCCCAATATTGGAGAGAATTGTGTGGTATGGTGTTTCTGTTTGTTGTTGTTTGTCATCTGTTCTGCCATCTCAGCTAAACTCATGAATTGAGAAGCAGCCTGGGCTTATTTCCACAACATTCAGACCTTACTGTGCATTTACACTTGCTTACAATATGCTTCTCTTTTCTTTCCAAGCGTGGTCATCTTTCATTTTCACACCCTAGGGTGCTCTGTACAGCCACTGAACACAGTGCAGTCAAATTGTCATAGGCAGCAAGGTAGAAGAAATACTGTCAAATGCCATTTTTTTTACAACTTTAATTTGTTTTTCTGTCTTCATTGTTTATGATAACCTCCTAGAAACTTGAAAATAGCATTTCCTTCCCTGCTGTTTTTGTCATTTGTGTTTAGAAGACAAATCTTTTTTCAATGAAAAAATAGTTGCCTTTAACTGAGAAGAAAAAATGGCAAAGCTATACAATTTTATTTTCCTTTGTAATCACAATGTTTTCTTTTCTTTCTGTATTGGATTTTTGGGTGGAATTTATAAGAAGAATTAGGGAAGCAGTGGCTGGCAGAGGCAGGATAAGGCACTTGTGAGCATGACTCTGGAGTCTCGCTGCTTGGGTTCAAATCCTGGCCTAGAAGTTAACAAGCCCAGTGATCTCCGGCAGGTTACCTCATCTCCCTGTCCTCTGTATTGTCATTTGTAAAATAGAGGTTACATAATGATACCTAACCATAAAGTTAGAGGTCACCATAAAGTTAGAGGTCACGAGGATTATTGAACCAATACTTACAGATACTTAAAACAGTGTCTATAATATAGCAAATGATATGTATTTGTTAAATAAAAATAAGTCTCCTTCCTCTTAATCTTATTATACTGTTCCTTTTTCCCTTGTGGTGTGAGTTAGTGAAAGCCAATGTTCACAGCTTTTCAGAGGGTCGTCTTCAGAGTGATAGGGGACCTTTCAGTGAAGAAATCTGGATGTTTTTTGAAATCTTTGCAAAAGTCAAAATGTGTCAGTTTGCCACACATCCTTGTGCTTGGCTTAGTTGGGAGAAGGCATTATTAAAAGGTTACATATGTTTATGTGCCAGTGGGCCTCTGATCACTCACAGCCTGCCCTCATTTTGATTTGGCAGAAGCCCACTGTAGTTCTTGTGAAGAACATTTATGTTCGTTCAAAATTTCACAGATACCAGGTATGTAAACTTGAAAGAAACATACTTTCAAAGATGACCCAAGGAAGCATGTCCTCAACCTTCCAAAAATGCTCAAGCCAACATAAAAAGTAAAGTATATAAATATATATTTGAAAAAATTAGTTGTAATCCTTCAGGCCTTAATATGTCATCTTTATCTAAATGTATTTAAAATGAATCATTTTGGGGGCCTAGTAGGTCCCCAAATACTACAAATATACGTAGTTTACATTTATTTTCTGCTGAAGGAAGCAACAGAGAAAATATAGTCTCTTAGAATTCCAGGAATTTGAGGGCATTTCAATATGTGGGAACCATTTTTTAGTAATCATAGGGTCACATAAAATAGATTATTTACAACATCGAGGACACAATATCCTGGATGACAGCTTTTACGATCCATTGAAATATAAAACTGTCAGTGAAGCTAAAGACACCCTAAAACCAAAGAGGTACAAAGTCAGAGTAAATGTAAACTTCTGGTGATTCGTCATGATATGGCTGAGGCTATATTTTAAGAGAAAAAGGTCACCTAGCACTTAAGGATAATAGAAAATTAAACGAAGTTCACATATTGGACTTCATATCATGAGAACTTAAAAAGCAAATAACTCTCCAGTTTATTTAAATGTTGCATTTATGGTAACAATTTTTCTCTTAACTATAATAACAATAGATTTAAATAACAATAAAATATTTTTAAAAACAGTGAAATCATCTCACTACCACCATGTGTCTGTTGTCATTCCTGAATGTGTGGCACATAGTTATTTGCTTTATTGTTCATTGTTGGTAGCTCAGGAAGCCTGGTTTTCTTTCTGGACTGATTTCCCAGAACTGCTGATAAAAGGCTTCTAAGAAGAGTTTTAATGAGCTATTGACATGACTAAGCTGTTATTTATTTATTTATTTATTTTTTGAGACGGAGTCTCTCTGTCTCGCTCTGTTGTCCAGACTGGATTGCAGTGGCGAGATCTCGGCTCACTGCAACCTCCGACTCCCTGGTTCATGTGATTCTTCTGCCTCAGCCTCCCGAGTAGCGGGGATTACAGGCACGTGCCACCATGCCCAGCTAATTTTTGTATTTTTAGTAGAGTCAGGGTTTCACCATGTTGGCCAGGATGGTCTCCATCTCCTGACTTTGTGATCCGCCCACCTCAGTATCCTGAAGTGTTGGGATTACAGGCGTGAGCCACCACACCCGGCCTGACATGACTAAGCTGTTTATCGAAATGCTCCCTTTGCTTATACCTATATTGAAGGTAGCAAGAATGTCTTAAGCTAATGAAGAAATGAGTATTATTAATATGTAAAGAAGAGATACTACATTTAAACTGGTAGACATAAATGCCATTATGATTTCTGTAGTTTACTGGAAAATAAACATGGGGCTGGAATTGTGCTATTTGAGAAGCACAGCTGGAAGTGTTTCGTGGACTATGCATCTACTTAGACTTTTAAAGTGTATACATTCTTAATAGTCACTTAGGAAGAACCTTGAGACAAGGAGACATGTTCCACTATCCGGAAAGGGTGGATGTTACAAGATGTGTTAAGCTGAATCCTCAGTGAATGTTCCATTGCATAATTCTGTAAATTGTTCCAGGATCTCATAATGGTTAGACTACTATCAATAAATTTCTCCCACGTTTCGTTTTGTTTTTTCACGAGTTTGTGCCAAAGGCATGTATTTTAAACCTGGATTTTCCGCCTCACTGTCATGTTTTCCATGTTGCTCTCAACAATTTCCCTCTAGGGACATTTTGATCGTCTGGAATGGAAAGGTGAGAATATGCTGGAAGGATATAAATCATGAGACTCTCTACAGGATTCGTGTTAACTATGATTTACTAGAGGAATAGAAAGAAATAACGAATTATCTTATGTTTAATTTATCTTAAATAATTTAGATGTTTCTAATGGTAGTCTTGCCATAACAAGATTAATTCTTTACTGTTGTAGTGTGCAGTCAACTGTGGAATTTTTTTTTTCCTTGATGATTAAAAGGTCATTTGGTGCACTTTTTAAAGAAGGCTTTTCATTTTAAAGTCAGTGAGAAACCTCTCAAATAGATCTGAATTAACCACAGTTGATTTTAATGACACAATTTAGAAAATGAGAATAAACACAAAACACTTTGGGTTTGTTCATCTATGTTAATACGTGCATTCTGTCATCTTCCTTTAGACTGGCACTTATTTAAATATTTTTTTTTTTTTTTTTTTTTTTGAGACGGAGTCTCGCTCTGTCGCCCAGGCTGGAGTGCAGTGGCCGGATCTCAGCTCACTGCAAGCTCCGCCTCCCGGGTTAGGGCCATTCTCCTGTCTCAGCCTCCTGAGTAGCTGAGACTACAGGCGCCCGCCACCTCGCCCGGCTAGTTTTTTGTATTTTTTAGTAGAGACGGGGTTTCACCGTGTTAGCCAGGATGGTCTCGATCTCCTGACCTAGTGATCCGCCCGTCTCGGCCTCCCAAAGTGCTGGGATTACAGGCTTGAGCCACCGCGCCCGGCCTACTTATTTAAATATTAAACCATCCTTTACACTGTTTATGTGGTGATATAGTTCAAGTTGGCTCTTTTCTATATTTTGCTTAGTCATTAAAATTTTTGCAAATAGTTAATTAAATTGCATAAAATATAATTAGCTTAGCTTCGAGTGCTAAGGAATCAATGAGAGAAGAGAACAGATTCAAGGTTTTTGTAGTGAGTAGATACAAAGCTGCATTTGTGTCGGTGCCAGCAATGGAGGCAGCAGGGAATCATTGAGACAGGGCAAGCAGCCAGCCTGGGATCTGAGCCTAAGCTGAGTGGAGAGGGTTTTGCATATACCTTTGAAAAAGTGCATCAAAGTCAGGTATGCAGACTGCAGTTGGAGCACATGCAGGCATAAGAGGTTAGCTATTCAGAACTTTGAGTTCCCCCGACCAGGCAGGGAAAAAGCCCAGTTCCTTAGTACACTGGTGTAGTCAGGATTCCTGCCTTGGGAGGTTCTTAAGTGCTTTTTGCTAGACTCCAGGCTGAAACTTGGAAAGAGGAAGATGCAGTAATTTGCCACACCTGGCAAACCCTGACACAGTGTTGTTGCCATACCCACATTTGACTGGGGTTGGCAATGATTAATTATGTAGTGGGACAGACAATATAGTCAAGTGTGGTCCTGAGCAAAATACCTGTTTTATTTGTGGTTCCTTCTCTACTACTTTGATATTTTAACTTTAAAATGAAGCTGCAAGGGAGTTTAGCTGGTAAAGAGAAAATAGTTTTCTCTTTACCAGCTAAATAGAAAAAGTTGGGTTGGAGAGAAGTCTGCACATATCCATTCATTAATTCAGTCTTTCATTCAACAAATATATTTTGAATACCTTAGTATGTAATTACCCAAAGTAAATGAATATTCATTCATCTTTGAAATTCAAATTCCATTTTGCTAATGAACAGCTCAGTGTTTACCCAGAGGTACAGAGTTAGCCCTGGCAAAACTAATTTGATCCCTAACTTTTTTTTTTGTTT
This sequence comes from Macaca fascicularis, assembly GCF_037993035.2. NCBI lineage: Eukaryota > Metazoa > Chordata > Mammalia > Primates > Cercopithecidae > Macaca > Macaca fascicularis. Next base: position 97,632,631 of record NC_088381.1, on the reverse strand, counting down.
ATACAGTTCAGGTCTCTGCAAAGTCCTGGCTGGAACCAAAAGGTGGGTTGATCTTGGCTATGAACATCATCTGACAGAGCAAGAAATGGTAGCTATAGTAATTGGATGTGTAATTTACATTGAGAGTCAGTGTTCCCTTAACAGGTCAGAGTGCAAGCATGCTGACATTGTTGATACTAATTGCTAATACCTGTTGAGTGTTTCGAATGTGCTAGGCCCTGTGGTATTAAGCAAGTTTTTTCCATTACCTCATCTAACAGTTTAAGTAGAAATAGGTGCTCTTTGGGTAGTGTCTGTCTCTGCGGCCCTACAGATTTGGCCTTACCCTCTCCCTCTCCCTAGAACTGTAGTGAGAATAATCTCATTTGGTCATCTACTTGCAATACACAATCCTAAAGAGCAGCATAGAATTCTTGTCTGGCTCAGGTCCTCTGGGAAGTCAGCCTGAAGAATTCAGATTTTCCCTATTATGTTTGTGATGTTTCACCATCTGATGGGCAAGATGTTTTGTCTTTTGTATATAAAATTTAAGCAACTGTACCAGCATCAAATATGTACTTCCAGTTGAAAATGTATGTAGATCAGTTTTCTATATTCAAGAATTTAACATTTTAAAGTTGATTTTGGGCTTTTCCACATACAATTGTCTCCTTTTTTTATAAATAAAGATATGCTTTCGCATAGACACTTAAGTTTCCAGAGTATTTTTGTGGTTTCTAGAATGCATATTTTCATTTTATCTTAAATAGATGAGAGAAGTTTTTTTCGTTTGTTTGTTTGAGACAGAGTTTCGCTCCTGTTGCCCAGGATGGGGTGCAATGGCATGATCTCAGCTCACTGCAACCTCCGCCTCCAGGGTTCAAGCAATTCTCCTACCTCAGCCTCCTGAGTAGCTGGGATTACAGGCATGTGGCATCATGCCTGGCTAATTTTTTGTATTTTTAGTGGAGACTAGGATTTCACCATGGAGGCCAGGCTAGTCAAGAACTCCTGACCTCAGGTGATCCACCCGCCTCGGCCTCCCAAAGTGCTGGGATTACAGGTGTGAACCACCATGCCTGGCTAGATGAGGTAAGTTTTAACAAAAAATATAACTGATATGGTTTGGCTCTGTGTCCCCACCCAAATCTCATCTCAAATTGTAATTCCCATGCATGGAGGGAGGGAAGTGATTGGATCATGGAGCCAGTTTCCCCCATGCTGTTCTCCTGATAGTGAGTGAATTCTCACAAGACCTGATGGTTTTATACATAGAACTTTTTCCTGCACTCTCACTTCTCCTCCTGCCTCCTTGTGAAGAAGGTGCCTGCTTCCCCTTCACCTTCCGCCATGATTGTAAGTTTCCTGAGGCCTCCCTAGACATGCAGAAGCTCTTTCCTTTGTAAATTACCCAAGTCTGGGTATTTCTTTATAGCAGTGTGAAAATGAACTACAATAACTGAACACTTTCCTTCTGACAGGAGGAATAACATGGTGAACATAGTGTTTGCAGATTTTGTATTCAAGCAAGTTATTTTAAGGATTGCTCTTTTACATATTAAAGTCAAATTATATTCAATTTAGTGTTCTGGTTATATCTAGGTATAGGTAGTTTTGCTATTGATTTCCTGTATGTTGTATGTGTCCTTTTAATAGGCCTTGGGTCTTTTTTTTAGCAGTGGTAATTAAAATATGGAGTTGTAAGACATAATACAAAGATATCCTTTGTAACTCTGCATGTTTTTCTCAATGACATTTTGCAAAACTCTAGTTTAGATTCATAGCTAAGATATTGATATGGGCACTCAATCCAGATTTCCCAAGTTTTATGTGTTCTGTTTTGGGTGGGGGTGTGTGTGTGTGTGTGTGTGTGTGTGTGTGTGTATTTAGTTATATAAAATAAAAATATGAAACACATAACAAATTTGTATGCCATCCTTGTGTAGGTACGATGCTAATCTCTCTATTGTCCAATTTTAGTACATGTGCTAAAGAAGTGGGCACAGGCCTTGGGTTCTTAGGCATCAGGACTGGCTTCATTACTCAGTGATGAGAACAATTGTTTGGGGTGTAATGCTCTGAATTTCCTGTCTTGAAATCCTTGATTTTATATTTGTATTTATGTTTTATAAGTGAAGTCTGGTGGGATAGTGGAGCATGCCCAAGACTTGAAGCCTTAGTTCAGGTGACCATTTGTGCTGTTGTCCAGTTCTGGCTTCCCCACCACTGAGGATCACAAGCCCAATCTGGCCTCCTTCCCTGATCCTGCGCAACAATTGCTGCTGTCCTCAGCCCCTGGCAGAGAGGGTCAGGGTCTGAAGCAAGAGCCCCACAGGTCTTAGAACAGAGCATTGATGTGACCATAACTTCTAGGAGTGCCACCGTGGTGCCTCAGTGGGGCAAACCTCTGACTTCTGAACTAGATACCTAATGCATCCTCGTGTAGGGACTGTAGTGCTCCTGGGGGTCATTCTGCTTGTGGGCTTGCGTAGTAGAGTTGTGTGTGGAAAGGGAGATGCCCAGCTCACCTCTCCTGGGTGGTGCACAGAGCATTGCTCTGGCAGCTGGAAGGAGAGAGAACTCAGCTGCTAGCCAGTGGGCAGTTTATGTGAGCGGTGGGTGGGCATGTGGGGTAGAACTCTGGAAGGTCTGCATTTATTGTGCAGATATCCCTGTGCCTGAAGGATGTCAACATCAAGTAGCAAATAACACCATGGCAGGTTGAGGGGAAGCTGCGGAAGAAAGGAAAACACTTGATATTTTAGTACCTTTAATGGCACTTTTCCTCTGCTTTGTGAACAAGGGGCCCTGCAAATGATGTAGCCCATTCTGATAAGCATAGTGTTATCTTCAGCAATCATTTACTATACACAGTGCCCACTTGTTTTCACTGCATCATCCTGTATTTGCTTCAAATCTCAGTGACATAATAAGAAGATATTCAGTGAGACTGTGTGGGGACTAGAGCAGCACAAAACCCATAATGATATAAATATGTGGTGGAAAATTACAATAAAACCCTTGCATCTTCCACTTTAATTTTGCCTCAAGGAAATGGCAAAATGCCCAGCTGGCAATAACCAGTTCCAAATGAGCTGCCAAAACTGCTAGGTGCTGAAATACGTAGTTTGTTGCACTTCCCCATTTTGGTGCCTGACTATAGGTTTTGAGGTTGGCATTTTAAAGCCAGAGCAGGTGCCTGCCACCTGGAAGCATTTTCTTGAGTGCCAAGTTAATGTCACCACAATAAGACCAATGAAGTGTATTTTTATATAACATTGAAACTGCTTTACATGTGTATACATATCTATTGAAATAAATCCTAAATAGGCCTAAAATGTTTTCATCTGGAATTCAAAGGGATATGATTTGTGTCTTGGAACAATGAAGGATTCTTATAAAAAGGAGCATGCTGATAGAAAACATTTAGATAAAATATTTGAAAAGTTTGTAAATGTAGATTGAACTATTAGCATAAGAAAATTAGATTGCATTACCTTAAAACCTGACATTAGAGGTGCTGAGGTGACGGCGAAGAATACATACAGGCACACATCTGTATATTGCTGTTCACTTGATTGTCCTTTGCAGATTGTGTTTTTTTTTTTTTTTTTTTTTCAATTCAAGGTTTGTGGCAACGTCGCATCAAGCATGTCTATTGGTGCCATTTTTCCAACAGCACATGTTCACTTCAAGTCTCTGTGTCATGTTTTGGGAATTATCACAATATTTCAAACTTTTATTATATTTTTACGGTGATCTGTGATGAGTGATTTTTGTAATTACTGCTGTAATTGTTTTGATATACCAAAAATTGTGCCCATGTAAGACAGCAAACTTAAGTGTGTGTGTTCTGACTGGTTCATCCACTGGCCGTTCCCTCATCTCACTACCTCTCTTTAGGCCTCTCTATTCCCTGATAAACAACAATATTCAAATTAAGCCAATTAATAACTCTACACTGGCTTCTAAGTGTCAAGTGAAAGGAAAAATCACAGCAACGTGTGGTGTCTCACACCTGTAATCCCAGCTCTTTTGGGAGGTGGAGGAGAGTGGATCACGAGGTGAGGAGATCAAAACCATCCTGGCTAATGCGGTGAAACCCCGTCTCTACTAAAAATACAAAAAATTAGCCAGACGCGGTGGTGGACGCCTTGTAGTCCCAGCTCCTCGGGAGGCTGAGGCAGGAGAATGGCATGAACCCGGGAGGCAGAGCTTGTAGTGAGCCGAGATCGCACCACTGCACTTTCAGAGACTCTGTCTAAAAAAAAAAAGAAGAATCACATGTCTTTCATTGTAAATCAAAAGCTATAAATGATTAAGCTTAGTAAGGTGTGGCCTCTTGTGCCAAACACTTAGCCAAACTGTGAGTGCCAAGGAAAAGTTATTGAAGGAAATTAAAAGTGCTACTCCAGTGAACACACAAATGATAAGAAAACAAAACAGCCTTATTGCTGATAGGGAGAAAGTTTTAGTGGTCTGGATAGAAGATCAAAGCAGCCCCAACATTCCCTTAAGCCAAAACCTAATCCAGAGCAAGGTCTTAATGTTCTTCAATTCTGTGAATGCTGAGAGAGGTGAGGAACCTACAGAAGAAAAGCTGAAAGCTAACAGAGTTTGTTTCATAAGGTTTATAGAAAGAAGCCATAAAAGGGCAAGTTGTAGCAGCAAGTGCTGATGTAGAAGCAGCAGCAAGTTATCCAGAAGATCTAGCTAAGATCATTGATGAAGGTGGCTTCACTAAATAACAATTTTTCAATGAAGACAAAACATCCTTCTATTGGAAGAAGCATCTAGGACTTTCACAGCTGGAGAGGAGAAGTCAATGCCTGGCTTCAAAGCCTCAAACCAGAGGCTGACTCCCTTGTTAGGGGCTAAGCAGCTGGTGACTTTAAGCTGAGGCCAGTGCTCATTGGCCATTCTGAAAATCCTAGGGCCTTTAAGATTTATGATAAATCTATTGTCTGTGCTCTATAAATGGAATAAAACCTGTGTAACAGCACATCTGTTTGCAGCGTGGTTTCTGAATATTTTAAGCCACTGTTAAGACTTACCATTCAGAAAAAAAAGATTCCTTTCAAAATGTTGTTTTTCATTGACAATGCGCCTGGTCACCCAAGAACTCTGGTGGAAATGGACCAGAGTTAAATGTTTTCATAGCTGCTAATAGAACTCCATTCTGCAGCCCATGGATCAGGGAGTAATTTCAACTTTCACGTGTTATTATTATTTAAGAAATATATTTCATAAGGCTACAGCTGCCATTGCTAAGGTGATTTCTCTGATAGATCTGGGCAAAGTAAATTGAAAACATTTTGGATAGGAATCACCATTCTAAATGCCATTAAGAATCTTCATGATTCATCAGAGGTGGTTAAAACCGTAACATTAAGAGGAGTTTGGAAGAAGTTGATTTCAACACTTATGGATGACTTTGATGGGTTCAGGACTTCAGTAGAGGAAGTAACTGCAGATGTGGTTAAACTATCAAGAGAACTAGAATTAGAAGTAGAACCTGAAGGTGGTTCACGCCTGTAATTCTAGCACTTGGGGAGGCCAAGATGGGCAGATTGCCTGAGGTCAGGAGTTCGAGATCATCCTGGCCAACATGGTGAAACTCCATCTCTACAAAAAATACAAAAACTAGCTGAGTGTGATGGCAGGCGCCTGTAATCCCAGCTACTTGGGAAGCTGAGGCAGGAGAATTGCTTGAACCCAGGAGGCAGAGGTGGTAGTGAGCTGAGACAACACTATTGTACTCCAGCATGGGCGACAAGAGCAAAACTCCCGTCTCAAAAAAAAAAAAAAAAAAAAAAAAAAAAAAATGTAGAGCCTGAAAGTAGGACTGAATTGCTGCAATCTAATGATTAAACTTGAATGGATGACTAACAGCTTCTTACGGATGAAAAATAGAGTCATTTCTTTTGATAGAATCTACTGCTGGTGAAGATTCCGTTAACGTTATTTAAATGACAACAAAGGATTTAGGGTTTTACATAAACTTAATTAATAAAGCAGTGGCAGGATTTGAGAGGATTGACTCCAATTTTGAAAGACATTCTACTGTGGGTAAAATGCCATCAAACAGCATCACATGCTACAGAGAAATCTTTCATGAAGAGTCAATTGATACAGCAAACATCATTGTTGTCTTACATTAAGAAATTGGCTGGGGCCAGGCACGGTGGCTCACTCCTGTAACTCTAGCACTTTGGGAGGCCAAGGCGGGCGAATCACTTAAAGCCAGGAGTTTGAGACCAGCCTGACCAACATGGTGAAATCCCGTCTATACTAGAAGTACAAAAATTAGCCAGTCTTGGTGGCACACGCCTGTAATCCTAGCGACTCGGGAGGCTAAGGCACGAGAAGTGCTTGAACCCAGGAGGTGGAGGTTGCAGTGAGCCGAGATCATGCCTCAGCATTCCAGCCTGGGAGATAGAGCAAGACTCTGTCTCAAAAAAATAAAAAGAAAAAAGAAAGAAAATAAAAGAAATTGGCTTGGTGTGGTGGCTTATATCTGTAATCTCAGCACTTTGGGAGGCTGAGGTGGGTGGATCACTTGAGCTCAAGAAGTGTGAGACCAGCATGGACAATGAGATGGTGAAACCCCATCTCTACAAAAAAATACAAAAATTAGCCAGGCATGGTGGCATACACCGGTAGTCCCAGCTACTTGGGAGGCTGAGGTGGGAGGATCACTTGAGCCTGGGCGGCAGAGGTTGCAGTGAGCCAAGAAATTGCCAGTGCACTCCAGCCTGAGCCATGGAGTGCAACCCTGTCTCAATTGAAAAAAAAAAAAAGAGGAGATTGACACAGCCACCTCAGCCTTCAGCAATCACCACTCTGATTAATCAGCAGCCATCAGTATCGAGACTAGATTCTCCACTGGCAAAGAGATTAGGACTCCCTGAAGACTTAGATCAAGAATCCCCAAACCTCAAACCATAGACACCATAGGAGTTGAGTGGTGGGCCAGTGAGCATTACCGTCTGAGCTCTGCTTTCTGGCCTTCTGTTAGATCGGTGGCATTAGATTCTCATAACAGCCTGATGATCTGAGGTGGAACAGTTTCACCCTGAAATCATCCCCTGTCAAGAGATCACTGGAGACAATTGTCAGCATTTTTTAGCAATAAAGTATTTTTTTCTTTAAGGCATGTGGACTTTTTTTTAGACATAATGCTATTGCAGACTTAATTGACTACAGTATAGGGTAAGCATAGCTTTTATATGCATTGGGAAACCTGAAAATTTGTGTGACTTGCCATATTGCGACAATATGGTTTTATTGTTTTTATTGTTGTGGTCTGAACTGAATCCGTAACATATTCAATGTATTCCTGGCACGTTTTTGTAACATTTCAATTTTTGAGACCAAAGGACCTCTCTTGTTTCAGTTGCAAAAGTATGTCTGTTTTGGTGCCTGTAAATACATTTGCAAATCTGATGCCTTCAGGATGCTTACAGGCAGTGCTTTGTCTCCAGTTAAGCTTTTTCTTTCATTTAAGTTTTCAGTAGAATGTTTCAGGAATCTGCATACTTCAGGAGTTTTCAAGGTTAGCTTTTTGTTTTAATACTTGCTTGAACAGTCTGAACCATTTTCCAGTGCTCATCTAACCAAACAGCTACTTTGTTTATTTATCGTTCTGCCTGACCTGTAATGTAATCTGCATAATGCACTGGCTGTTTTCTGATTCAGACTACATATTTCAGATTGGATCTACCTGGTGTATTTTTTTCCTCCAGCAACCTGAATGCCAGGCAGAGGGTTCATTGAAATCTAGGATTAATAAGGTTGTATTTTAATCAGTTTCACAGCATAATCTCCTTCTCCCAAGCTTATTGCCCAATCCCAGAATGAGATCAAAATAAACTGAATTGTCCTTACTCACTTTCACAAAGTTGCTAGTTAGAAGCAAAATATCCAATCCATCCTGTAGGAAGAAGAAAGAGACCCAGCAATGGGCCCGGATAATCTGTAAATTGCATATTTAACATAAGAATAATCATGGCTCTTGTGATTGAGAGCTTTTCAGTATATTTGGTGGAAATAAATTGTGTCCTCCAGTGGTTGATGAGATCCGGGTCTTGCCTTGCTTTCCTCTCCTGGACATTTATTTGCCAAGCAGATTGATCTGTTTAGCGCATCTATGTCTGGGTGGGTGATGTCTCCGCTACTACAGTACACTCTTCTACATTTATTATTTCATTAACAATTACTTCCACTTTCTTGTTTTTCCCTTCTCTGGCTTGTTCTCATGCTCTGTCTTGCCATAACTTAAGTTTTCTTTTCTCCTCCTCATTGCATATTTCCCTTCATTGGCAACTTACAAGTACTTACATCACTTTGTGGTGAATCACACTTTCTGTTAATAATGAAAAGTGCTTATGTTCTAGAGAGCAGAGCCCATGCTCTGGAGGCAGCCTGCCAAGGGTTGAATCCTGGTTCTTGGCTCTACCACCCATCAGCTCACTAGCACTGTGAACTTGGACAAGTTTTTAAACCTCTTCTTGCCTACCTTTCCACATCTGAAAAATGCAGTGCTCTAGTTCCCACCTCATAGAGATGCTGTGAAGATTAAAGGAGTTATTCTACATTATGGATTTAGAACAATTCTTGGCCCATAGTAAGTGCTCAACAACTATTAGCCATTGTTATGACTTAATTTCATTTAGCTCAGTTGTATGACCATTCATTCAGCTTTCTATTAGCATTCTATTTTTCTGGCAACACCTATTGATATCCCAGATAATTGATTTTCTTTTTTTGTAATGCATTTAGAAAATGCTGCTCTTTGAAGTAAGTTAAGTATTGCCATTTTTCTCTGTTATTTTGCAAGGAGGACAACTTAGGATGAAATATCTAGAAGTAAAATCTCTCTGTTATGGTCAAATCCCTCTTAGTATCCCTCAGCCAATGTGTGTGCATCTTGCTACTGCAGGTGTTCCCTGCTTACTATTAATAGCAGCATGGTCAATACCTAGGAGGTTGTAGAAATGCAGATCAGAGGCCACACTGCAGACCAACTGGATGATAATCTATAGTCTAACAAGATATCCATGTTATTCTTAAGCCTATTAAAATTTGAGAAACACTATACCAACATTTCTAGGTCTAGAGCACTATAATTCTGCTGTAGGGAAATAGGAAGAAACCAACCTGAATTCTATTTTAATAACACATAATATTGACTATTTCTACAATTTAGCACTTTAAGCCCTATGAGATTTCCTGGGAAACCTATGATGGCATTCTCTTGGGTGTAATTGTTATCGATTAATGTCATGATTAAAAGTACAGCTTAGGTCTACTGGGAGTTTTAGCTCACTGAAAGGAGAAAAAAAAACCCAAAAAACACCTCATTGATCTGAAGCCCTCAGTCAGTTATTCTTAGCTTTTCAGAAAATACTTCAGATAAATAGCAATAATCTTAGCACTGAGAGGTTTATCTCAAGGGATAATCTTTCTAACAATGACTTGCATTGATTAAGTTCATTGCTTCTTAACTGTTCACTTTGTTACTGTGGTAACTCTATTTTAAACATTAGGATGCATTTTTTTTTTTTTTTTTTTTTCCGGATTGTGTATGGATAAAGTAGCACAAGGAGGCATATTTGGGCTTCTTGTACTACTGGTGAATTACTTTTTGATAGTCTAATGCTCCTGTTGTTTTCTAAATATTGCTTTGTTGAGACCAGGTTCTGGAAAGAAGAGGCATTGGACATGTTCATGGGTTAGACACCTGACATAAGAAAAGTCAGGCAACTGTTATGATTCTTGGTATCTGTGTCAGCTCTCAAGAAAGGACTAAAAGTGCTAGATTTACTAGCTGCGGAACATTGCTTTTTGAACAGTTTACTCTTGTGAATCTTGTATAGCAATGTTGTTAGATTGTTCTCTTGCCTTTTGCATATATATATATATATATATTTTTTTTTTTTTTAGTTTTGCTCTTGTTGCCCAGGCTGGAGTGCAATGGCATGATCTCGGCTCACTGCAACCTTCGCCTTCCAAGTTCAAGCAATTCTGCTGCCTCAGCCTCCCCAGTTTCTCCCCCATCCCTGTGAAGAGACCACCAAACAGGCTTTGTGTGAGCAATAAGGCTTTTTAATTACCTGGGTGCAGGCAGGCTGAGTCCGAAAAGAGAGTCAGAGAAGGGAGATAGGGGTGGGTCCGTTTTATAAGATTTGGGTAGGTAAAGGAAAATTACAGTCAAAGGGAAATTACAGTCAAAGGGGGTTGTTCTCTGGCAGGCAGGGGTAGGGTGTCACAAGGTGCTCAGTGGGGGAGCTTTTGAGCCAGGATGAGCCAGGAGAAGGAATTTCACAAGGTAATATCATCAGTTAAGGCAGGAACAGGCCATTTTCACTTTTGTGGATCTTCAGTTGCTTCAGGCCATCTGGATGTATACCTGCAGGTCACAGGGGATATGATGGCCTAGCTTGAGCTCAGAAGCCTGACATTCCTGTCTTCTTATATTAATAAGAAAAATAAAATGAAATAGTAGTAAAGTGTTGCGGCGGTGAAAATTTTTGGGGGTGGTACGGAGAGATAATGGGCGATGTTCCTCAGGGCTGCTTCAAGCAGGATTAGGGGCGGCGTGGGAACCTACAGTGGGAGAGATTAAGCTGAAGGAAGATTTTATGGTAAGGGGTGATATTGTGGGGTTGTTAGAAGAAACATTTGTCGTATAAAATTATTGGTGATGGCATGGATATGGTTTTCTATAAATCGAAAAACTAAACGGAATAAGAGAAGGAGAAAAACAGGTATTAAAGGACTAAGAATTGGGAGGACCCACGGCATCCAATTAGAGAGTGCCTAAGGAGGTTCCTCATAGCCCTGCCAGCAAAGATTATTTATTTACTTTAAGAGTTAAGGGGATAGCACCAGGAGATATCTATCAGCTGTGATGACTTGGAAAAACAGTGTAATCCGGGCAGTGTAAACAAGAGCAGGGCATTTATGAGTAGTTGAGAACGGTGAATAGGAGTATGACTAGATAGAAGATAGTAGGGATGACAAGTTTTTTGGGGTGCAGTCCAAGTTGGTCTGGTGTCTGGAATGAGACTGGGGCCTAATAAAAAGGAGCATCCGTACAGGAGCTCAAATAGTCTGTACCCTGTAGCATTCTGAGGACAGGTCTGAATTCTGAGAAGGCAAAGTCTTAAAAGTATTGTCCAGTCCTTTTTAAGTTGGTAGCTGAGTTTGGTGAGGTATGTTTTAAAAAGACCATTAGTTCACTGGATACCAAGAGCCTGAGAAACTGCTTGGGTGATTTGACTAATAGAGGCTGATCCGTTATCAGACTATACAGAGGTGGGAAGGCCAAACTGAGGAATTATACTTACAAAAGAGAAGAAATGACCACTATGGCCTTTTCAGACCCTGTGGGAAAGGCCTCTACCCATCCAGTGAAAGTGTCTACCCAGACCAAGAGGTGTTTTAGTTTCCTGACTTGAGGCCTGTGAGTAAAGTCAATTTGCCAGTCCTGGGCAGGGGCAAATCCCTGAGCTTGATGTGTAGGGAAGGGTGGGGGGCCTGAACAGTCCCTGAGGAGTAGTAGAATAACAGATGGAACACTGAGAAGTGATTTCCTTAAGGACAGATTTCCACGATGGATGGAAAGGAAATGAGAGGTTCTAAGAGGTGGGCTAGCGGTTTGTAACCTACATGGAAGAGGTTATGAAATGATGACAATAGAATGGGCCTGTGGGACTGGAAGGAGATATTTTCCTTGGTCTAAGAACCATTTGCCTTGTGTGGGAAGAGATTGATAGGGGGAAGTTTTAGTGGGGGAGTAGGTAGGAGTGGGTAGATGAGAAGGAGAAAAACTGCCGTGAGGGATAGAAGTTGGAATGCTAGCTGCTTTTTTAGCTACCTTATCAGCATAAGCATTGTCTTGAGTGGTGGGATCTGATGCCTTTTGATGGCTGCTTTTTTAGCTACTTTATCAGCGTAAGTAAGTGTTGCCCTGAGCAATGACATCTGATGCCTTTTGATGGCCTTTGCAGTGAATGACTCCAGCTTCCTTTGGAAGTAAAGTGGCTTTGAGAAGTGTTTTTATTAAAGAGACATTAATGATGGAGGACCCTTGCATAATGAAGAAACCTCTTTCAGCCTGTATAACAGCATGCTGGTGCGGGATATGGAAGGTGTATTTACAGTCAGTGTAAATATTGATGTGTAGTCCTTTTGCAATAATGAGAGCCCGAGTTAGGGCAATGAGTTTGGCTTGCTGAGAGGTAGTAGAGGGGGGCAGAGCGGTAGCCTCAATGATAGATGTGGAAGATACTATAGCATACCCTTCCTTTTTTGGTGAGTGGCAATTAGGCCTGGTGGAACTGCCATCGATAAACCAAGGGTGTTAAGGGTGAGGAACAGGAAAGAAGGAAATATGGGGAAATGGAGTGAATGTCAGGTGGATCACAGAGATAGAGTCATGGGGGTCAGGTGTGGTATCAGGAATAATGTGGGAGGCTGGATTGAAGTCCAGGCCAGGAACAATGGTAACTGTGGGAGACTCAGCAGAGTGAGTATAGCTGAAGGAGCTGGGGAGCAGAAAATATATGCATCAGGTGGGAGGGAGAAAATAGATTTTAGAAGTTATGAGAACTGTAGAGAGTGAGTTGAGCATAGTTTGTGATTTTGAGGGCCGCTAAAAATATTAAGGCAAAAGCAGCCACCACACGCAGATATGAGGGCTAGGCTAAAACAGTAAGGTCAAGTTGTTTGGATAAAAAGGCTACAGGGCGCAGTCCCAGCTCTTGTGTAAGAATTCTGACTGCACTAACCATGCCTAGGAAGGAAAGGAGTTGTTGTTTTGCAGAAGGCATTGGGGTTTGGGAGATTAGTCGGACACAATCAGCAGGGACAGCTCGTGTGTTTTTATGAGAATTATGCCAAGATAGGTAAACAGATGAGGAAGAAATTTGGGCTTGACTGAAATGGAGAAATGGAAAGACTTGAAAGAAATGGAGGCTGTCTGTGAAGCCTTTCGGCCATACGGCCCAGGTAATTTGTTGAGCCTGATGGGTGTCAGGGTCAGTCCAAGTGAAAGCAAAGAGAGGCTGGGATGAAGGGTGCAAAGGAATAGTAAAGAAAGCATGTTTGAGATCCAGAACAGAATAATGGGTTGTGGAGGGAGGTATTGAGGATAGGAGAGTATATGAGTTTAGCACCATGGGGTGGATAGGCAAAACAATTTGGTTGATAAGGTGCAGATCCTGAACCAACTTGTAAGACTTGTCCGGTTTTTGGACAGGTAAAATGGGGGAGTTGTAAGGAGCGTTTATGGGTTTAGAAGCCCATGCTGTAGCAGGCGAGTGGTAACGGTCTTTAATCTTTTTAAAGCGTGCTGTGGGATGGGATATTGGCGTTGAGTGGGGTAAGGGTGATTAGGTTTTAATAGGATGGTAAGGGGTGCATGATTGGTCACCAAGGAGGGAGTAGAGGTGTCCTATACTTGTGGTTTAAGGTGGGGGAGATACAAGAGGAGGATGTGAAGGAGGCTTTGAACTGGGGGAAAAGGTGGCAATGAGGTGTGGCTGTAGCCCAGCAATAGTCAGGGAAGCAGATAATTTATTTAAAATGTCTTGACCTAATAAGGGAGCTGGGCAGGTGGGGATAATTAAAAAGGAGTGCATAAAAGAATGTTGTCCAAGTTGGCGCCAGAGTTGGGGAGTTTTAAGAGGTTTAGAAGCCTGGTCGTCAATACCCACAACAGTTATGGAGGCAAGCGAAACGGGCCCTTGAAAAGAAGGTAATGTGGAGTGGGTAGCCTCCGTATTGATTAAGAAGGGGACCAACCTACCCTCCACTGTAAGAGTTACCCAAAGCATCTGTGGTGGTCCTGTAGGCTTCTGAGGCAATTGGGCAGCGTCAGTCTTCAGCTGCTAAGCCAAGAAGCTCTGGGAAGGAGTCACTCAGGGAACCTTGGGCCAGAGTTCCAGGAGGTCTGGGAGTGGCTGCTGGGCGAGTTGGACAGTCCGATTTCCAGTGGGTTCCCGCACAGATGGGACATGGCTTAGGAGGAATCCCGGGCTGCAGGCATTCCTTGGTCCAGTGGCCAGATTTCTGGCACTTGTAGCAAGCTCCTGGGGGAGGAGGTTCTGGAGGAACCCCTGGCAGCTGTGGTTCAGGCGTTTGGAATTCTTGTGTGCTGGAGATGTGGCTGGGGTTTGTCTCACAGTGGAGGCAAGGAATTGCAACTCAGAAATACATTGCTACTTGACTGCCTCTACTGTATTATTGTATACCTTGAAGGAGAGGTTAATTAAGTCCTGTTGTGAGGTTTAGGGGCTGGAATTTAATTTTGGGGGCTTTATTTAATGTCAGGAGCAGATTGAGTAATAAAATAAAATGCATATTGAGAATAAGATGGCCTTCTGACCTTTCAGGGTCTAGGGCTGTAAAGCGTCTCAGGGTTGCTGCCAAAAGGGCCATGAACTGGACTGGGTTTTTATATTTGATGACAAACAGCCTAAACGCTAACTAATTTGGGAGAGGTGGGATAAAGAAAAAGGGGCATTAACCTTGACTATGTCTTTAGCTCCAGTCACCTTTTAAAGAGGAAATTGTTGGGCAGGTGGGGGAGGGCTAGTCGCAGAACGAAACTGTAAACCAGACTGGGTGTGAGGAGGGGAGGTGATAGAAGGATTATAGGGTGGGGGAGCAGAGGCTGAGGAAAAATTGGGACCTAGCTTGGCCTGGCGAGGAGCAGCCTGGGGAGGAGGGGAGAGGTCAGATGGGTCCATAGAAAGGGAAGATTCAAAAGACTCAGAGACTCTTAGGGTTGGGACTGAAGGGACAGGCGGGAGGGAAAGAAGCAAGATTTGGGACGAGTTGCACTAGGAACAGAGACTAGGGAGGGACTAATGTGTAAAAAAATGCCTAGATGTCAGGCACTTCAGACCGTTTGCCCATTTTACGACAAGAATTTTCTAGATCTTATAGGATGGAAGAATCAAAAGTGCTGTTTTCTGGCTGTTTGGAACCACTGTCGAGTTTGTATTGGGGCCAAGTGGCATTGCAGAAGAAAATAAGGCATTTAGGTTTTAGGTCAGGTGTGGGTTGAAGAAGTTTTAACTTCTTGAGAGCACAGGCTAAGGGAGAAGAAGGAGGAATGGAGGGTGGAAGTTTGCCCATAGTGAAGGAGGCAAGTCCAGAGAAAAGAGAGGGTAGAGACATGGAGAAAAGGGGTGGGGGGTACTTGCCCCCCAGAAAAGTGGGAAAGGGGTGGGAGGTGCTTGCCCCCCCAGGAAAGTGGAAAAGGGGTAGAGACATGGAGAGAAGAGGTGGGGGTACTTGCCCCCCAGGAAAGTTGAGAAGAGATGTGAGGTGCTTGCCACCCAGGAAAGTGGAAAAGGGGTATAGAGACATGGAGAGAAGTGGGGGGTGCTTGCCCCCCAGAAAAGCGGTGCTTGCCGCTAAGGGTGAAGGACCAAGGCAGGCATCCCCGCGTGGTCAGACACCTCTAAAACGTGGGTGAATTATCAAGCAGACGTCCCCGCGTGATTAAACACCAAGGGAAGACTGTCTTCCTGAGTCCGTGACCGGCGCCGGGGTTTTGGGTCCACAGATAAAACGTGTCTCCTTTGTCTCTACCAGAAAAGGAAAGGAACTGAAATTAGGAGAAGGAAGAGATTGAAAGGTGGCACCAAGATTGAAAGGAGAAAGAGGCTGAGGGATAGTGAAAGGTTGGAGAAGAGAGTAAAGAGAGGCCTGATTTAAAATTGGTGAGATATTCCTTGGGCTGGTTTGTCTGAGGACCAGAGATCGTAGGTGGATCTTTCTCAAGGAGCAAAGAGCAGGACAGGGGGTTGATCTCCCAAGGAAGGTCCCCCGATCCGAGTCACGGCACCAAATTTCACTCATGTCTGTGTGAAGAGACCACCAAACAGGCTTTGTGTGAGCAATAAAGCTTTTTAATCACCTAGGTGCAGGCAGGCTGAGTCTGAAAAGAGAGTCAGAGAAGGGAGGTAGGGGTGGGGCCGTTTTATAAGATTTGGGTAGGTAAAGGAAAATTACAGTCAAAGGGGATTGTTCTCTGGCAGGCAGGGGTAGGGGTCACAAGGTGCTTAGTGGGGGAGCTTTTGAGCCAGGATGAGCCAGGAGAAGAAATTTCACAAGGTAATGTCATCAGTTAAGGCAGGCCATTTTCACTTCTTTTGTGATTCTTCAGTTACTTCAGGCCATCTGGATGTATACATGCAGGTCACAGGGGATATGATGGCTTAGCTTGGGCTCAGAGGCCTGACACCCAGTAGCTGGGATTACAGGTGCCAACTACCGTGCCCGGCTAATTTTTGTATTTTTAGTAGAGATGGGGTTTCACCATGTTGGCCAGGCTGGTTTCAAACTCCTGACCTCAGGTGATCCGCACCCTTCAGCCTCCCAAAGTGCTGGGATTATAGGCATGAGTCACCGTGCCTGGCCACATATATTTGTTTTTATGGGTGGTAGAAACATCTGGAAAATCTTCAGCTCACTATTTGTTACAGGATAGCAAGAAAGATAAAGAGATTGGGTTTAGGCATTTTGAATTTGGCTTTAAGTGAATCCAGTTGCAGATGTTAAATAATGGTATTAAGTCAATCTAACCATTAATGTAAAATGATGTTCAAAAGTTATAGAACAGCATATAAATAATTGAAAAACAAAAGATCATTATTTTACTCCTAATTACTAGCCGTGGAGTATGGGATAACCTTTCCACATCCCTCACCTTTCACATACAATGAGATGCTCAGTGAATCCAACAATTATCCTTTTCTTAGAGTCTCAAGTTCTTATCCTCTGTTTTTATTAGAACAGCTGTGTTTCCAGCTTGGATTATTATTACCTCCTACTTGAACTGTTGAAATTCATGGGTCATTCGCTCCTTCAGAGTTTCCAACTATGTTTTTAACAAGTTGATTATGCTAATATAGAGTTACAGTTTTGATGTTAACTAGCTAAAAAAATTAAAACTTGGTGACTTCTCATTGTCAGCAAACAAAAAAATCATTTCCCAATGTGGTCAATTAAAATCCCCCCAAATGGTCATAGTTTACCTTAAAATATTCTTGCTAGACCTTATGTGCCATCAAAATGGGGTTGTTTATTCTAGTCCATATGTACATTGTATTTCACAATATTTGGACCTTAGCTATGTTTTTCCCTCCATCTGGAATGGTCTACTCATAATTTCTGCCCACTGAAATACTTCTTATCCTTCATCCTTTTCCTTAAGCCTGTGGGTCCTTTCAGCCCTCAACACTCAGGTATGACCCAAATACTACCATTTGAGAGGGGTATATAGAGGCTAGTCACGCGTGGCCTTTGACCTGGCCTGTCTCATGACTGGCTCATTGAAATGCAGTTTCTGGTTGTCAGATTTTAAGTTCTAGAAACTTCATTTTTTAAATAAAACTAGAGTGGCTATAGTTTCCAGAAGACAAATTCAGGCTCGTAAGCCCCCAAAATTATTTTTATGGACTGGAGTGCCTGTATACTGACTTAGAGTAAGTGACGTGCTTTTCTTGGATATTGCCTTTCTGCAGCAAGTTGTCTGCAAAGCAGATTCAGAAACTGGAAAGTTGCTCAATTGACTCAGAATTGAAACATAAGGAACTGGTTGATCTTGAAGGATATTCCATCCAGGTTGTGGGAAAATGTTATTGAGTCACCTGATAAGATTCTTTTCCTTGGATAATTTGATGTAAACACTGGAAGATTCCTCAGGTTCCAATCTTTCATCTGTCGCTCCAACTGACTGAATTACAGTTCTCCTTTACATCTTCCATTCTGATAGTATCATTCTAAAGATGTCACTTTGTTACCTTGTTTTCAATTTAGCAACTTCCTGTCCGTATCAATGAACTTGTAAAGTAATCCAGGTCTAGAAAACCACATTTAGATCTATCTAGTCCATCTACTATGGTGCCAAAATCTTTGGATGGCTGTTCTCATACATCATGTGTTTGTTTTTGAGCCTTTGTAGTCTCAGAATGTGCTTTTTATCTGAACTTACACAAGAATTATTAAATTGCCTTGTGCATTAGATGTATTCCCTTCTTCCTTTCTTAATCTATTTGTATTATGGTTATTGGCAAACTGGCCTTATTTACTAGTCAGGTCTAAATTTCTTAAAAGCTGGGACTATTACTTATTCTTGTTTGGTTTTTCTGTTGTCTCAAGTAGAGTCACTTTTTTTTTTTCAGAAATGTAGCTTTACGTTCATTTCTTCATTTATTTATTCATTCTCTCCTTCCCTCTTTCCCACCCTCTCTCCCTTCCTTTCTTCCTTCCTTCACTCCTTTCTTCCTTTCACAGACATTTATGAAACATGTACTATTTGCCAGGAATGTGTTAATGTCTGAGATTACAGGTATAAAAGACGTAGACCCTAATAGCATAGTTACTGCCACTCATTGCCTTAAGCTCTTCACGTGATTCATGTAAGACCACCAAAAGGTAAGTGTTAATACTCCCCACTTGTTTTTTGTTTTGTTTTGTTTTCTAATAAGCATACTAAGGTTCAGAGAGAAAAAATTGACTTTCTTAAAACCACAGTTAGTGAAATAGCTGGGATTTAAGATCAAGGCGGTTGCCTCAAGTCGTTCTTTTTCCCTACTGCTTATTCATGTTCATTGGAGGCAATTTTATGGTTTAAGGTACTGTGATGGCTAGCTACAAGTGTCAACTTAGCCAGGCTGTGGAGGCCAGTTGTTGATTAAACACTTATCTGTGTGTTGCTGTGAAGGTTTTTTGTAGGTATGGTTAACATCCACATTCAGTAAGCTGTAAGTAGAATCATTAGCCTTGATAATGTGGGGAGGCCTCATCAATCAGTTGAAGACCTCAAGATCACAAACTGAAAAGAAGTTTTGCCTCAAGACTGAAGCACCAATTCCTGCCTGAGTTTCTAGCTAGCTTGCCTGCCCTTTGATTTTGGATTTTCCAGTCTCTACAATGGCATGAGACATTTACACACACACACACACACACACACACACACACACACACACACACACACACGGGTCCCCTTTCTCTGGAGAACCTTGACTAATGGGCTGATACAGGTTCTGACAGTTAAATAGACAAAATATTACACTAGCGTTTTTACTGCATTACTTGAAACTCTCAAATTAAAAGTGTTTTAAAGTTTAAGATGTATATGCCATATAGTAATTTTATTTTAAATAGGGAGGATTGGTGCCAGGGGTCTTATCATGAAGGGACCAAGTGTGGAGATAGAAGGAAAGGGATGAGGGACTGGACTGTTTTTCAAGGTGACTGAAAAAATAGAGGGATGTCACAACCTAAAGGTGGTCACATTATAGCTGTCCAGGGAAAGATTTATAAAATTGTTGAAGACACTCATTTCAAAAAAATCAAATAACAAAACACACACATTTTTTTTCCCCTGTAATTTGACATTAGCATGTCTATGTGTAGTCTGTGGTGTTCACAATTTTACTTTTAGGTTTCATAAGGTAAAGCAAGTCAAATATTTTCCTGCATGTAGAGTTGAAAAGCAAAAAGTAGTGATTTTAGGAATTTAGATTTCAGTCAAAAATTTCATTATTAGGCCCAAAGTTATTGTGGTGAATCCATAAGAGTTTTTTTGTCTGTTGCAAATCAGAGTTAACCCACCAATAAAACCCCACGGTCTAGAACACAGGTTTTAATGAAATAGAAATGGACACATGGAGGAACAGAGTGTTAAACAAATGGAAGCATGCCTCTATGCAACCAGTGGCGGCTCTCCTTGGAATGGGATATCACAGCCAAGTTGATTGGAGACATACAGTTGATGCTTATTGTTTGTGGAAGTTCTGTTCTGTCGCATCATCTTAGTTAGCAAATGCTGAACCATTTCTCCTGGGAGAAATACAGGGTGGGTTAGTTCCTGTGAGGCTCTTGTCACATTTTTCTGAACGATCTATACATAATCTCATTTATATGTGTTTCTGTTTTAGAGACACCTTATTTAATCTACTCATGGTCAATAGCGGTCAAACTCATGCCTGAAGTGAGTTTATCTAACACATGTATTTTCTCTGTGAGACACATAACAGCCTTCTTGCACTTAGAAACACTAGACGGCACTTCAGCACTATGCTTGGGGCTCCTTTCGAGCAGCATGATCACCAAGAAGAAGCACAAAATGCAAAAAATGTGGCATTAAATAGACCATGAAAAGAACACTGTTGAGAGCATGAGAACTGAAACAAGAAGGCAGTGTAAGCTGGGAATGCGCACATTGGGCGGCTCATTTTTTTGTCACTCTGTGCATGTCTGCAAATGACCTCGAAAGCACCGCAGTATTTATTTTGCTGTCATAAATACATTTTAGCAAGTAGATGAATTTGCAAATAAGGAATTGGCAAATAATGAGGATAGGATCTACATAAGTAGTTTGGGTCTTCCTGGAAGATAAAACTATTTGTAGTTAAATAGCTCCCCCAAAGACACTCTGTAAGAGAGTGCAGTGCTGCCAAAGAACAGTGTTTGGCTTCTAAAGATTTTATGTTCATTTGCAAGATTATTTAATAAACATTTTTAATCCTTGCTATTGCAGCCTTTTAGAAGAAAATCTGTGCTGTAAATAACAAAACTTTAACAATGGCAGTATGCTTTCCCCAGGAATCCCTGAGCAATTTCAGGTGTCTGTTTTGAACCACTGGAATGATTAATAAAATCAGCACAAATAAACGAAAAATCAAAATTCAAGCAAAGTAATTTGTTATCTTTTCCAAAATATTAGTAGGGAAGCAATTTGTTTTCTTTCACCAAGATTTACAGAGTCAGTTCATTAAAATATCACTTGTTTAACCATGTTAAAACAATTACTTGTTTAACTGAGGTTTTCACCTTTTAATGACTTTTGTCATATTGAAATTTGCCAAGAAATTAGCAAGTCTACAACTTTGATTCTTGCATACTATTTTAGTACTTTTAGGTTGATGCCAATCCTTTAATTCTTTATTTGTCCAACACTTAGTATGTGCAAATTTCTTTGCTTAAGAATTCTGAATTAGCAAAGCAGGGATTTTCTTGACTTAAGCAGCTGCCAAATCGTGGAGGTACTCCCACCCAAGAAAGAGGAGTAAAAGTGAGATGAGCTCTTTTACGCTCCTGCAGCAAAATTAGAACTCAAGGACAGAGGGGGTACGACAGCTCAACTACTGATGAGATTATTATTTAAAAGAAAAGAAAAAGAATCAGTGATGTGGAAGATTATTGAATTTTTTTGTGAATCAAGATTTCCTCCAATAGCTCATTGTACACTGAATAAAAAAGGTTGGGTTATATTTTTATTCTGAAAAGATATTGCAAGCCATTTTTCTCAGCCATTTCATAAATTAGAATGGGAAAAAATAGATTTATATTATAGCAAGTACAATTTAGTTTAGACTAGTGGTGGGGGGATACTACCAGAGGACTAGAATTATGAATATTTATAACCTGAAATAGATGTAAGAAGTAAATTAGAGAAATTAACATGGGCAATAATCATATTCATACAGTGACACTGACTTGGAGAGAATTATATTAGGTAGTCAGAGGACTTTAGCCTATTGCTGCTTGAAATTATGTATACATGGATCCTTAATGTTCTGGGCTTGAATTTGAAAGGCTCACTCATCAAGATTTTTAGACACATTATATTTGCTTTTGCAAATTAGAAGCTCCAACCACAGATGCAAGTATACATTGCCATGTGTGGAATTAATGCTTCAGACAGCTTATGAATATGTATGTGTATTTTGGTGGCGCTTCTGCCACACGAGTCTGAAAAGCAGTGGGAAGTGGGTGGAACTGCGTGGAACTGCATATTGCTGTCAGAAAAGTGCAATTCTCAAAGAAAAAAATATAGGGGCAAATTTTCATTTCAGACATGTCTGCAGAAACATAAAATTTTCCCAAAGAGGAAAGCTGATATTTGTCCATTTTAATTGTTAAAATTTCTGTTGACATCTTCACAACTTGGAAATATTCTGAGGCCAATCCTTTATATTTAAATATACATACATCTTCAAGATGGTTTCTGGAATGCCTGAAGTTTCGATATGTAGTGAGATTTATATGGCATTGAGTTCTGTAGTTACAGTTGCAGCTGATTGAATTCCTGGTATATATGGGTTGGGTCTAGCTTAAGTTATAGGGGATGATTTTGTGTCTGTATTTCACCAGGATGTTGGTATTAACCACTGATTACCTCAAAATCATGTTCATCTTGAAAAAGAAATACAATATAAATGGTAGTACATTTGTAATCTGTTCCACTTTATGGGCACCACTTGTAAGTCATGGTACCTGGGCGGGTTGGGGTGGAGGGACAGGAAAGCTACGGTCAGTAGCAGCTCCTGTGGTGGTGTGTGTGTCTGCAGCAGTGCACATGCTTCCAGGTTCCCTGGGCCCAAGAGGACGAAGGGTCTGCACCAACTGATTGTGGCCCCCTTGGGTAGTTTGAATTAATTACCCGTTATCATCAGCCCCCTTTTATAAAAGTTTTAGGGTGTTCCGGAAAACCTTGTCACTCAGTGATGGTTTGGTGTAAGGGTCTGGTTAGAGCAGAATCAGATGATATTTACATGTTTCACATGCTCTAACAGTACAATTCTGATACTTCAAACAGATGTTTAAACAATTCCTAACAGTACATTTTAGACATCAAATTGAACCAGTGACAGATAATAACATAATTCCTATTGCTCTGTTTTATTGATTTAAACTTATTGCATCTGATCAATTATTACCAAAGAGATTTTAATCCATCACTTAACACACGATTTGTTTACAAGGCATACTGATATCCTCCTAAAAGACCTTTTGTTACGGCTTTGCATATTCACTGTTCTTGAATTAGTCCCTCAGGCTAGTTCCCTTTACCCAAGTTATCATTTAGAAAAGGGAAAAGAACACTTGGCTGTTGCTTTTGATATGTAGTTAGAGTGCCTGTAAATTACCTTTTATCATAGGTCTGGTCTAATGGAGGGTCCAAAGTTTTCTAGGCAACAATACTTTCTTCCATTTAGCCTTAGTCATCATTTCTTAATGGCCTCCCTCATTAGAGCTTTAAATTGGATTAAGGTTTTATGTTATCTAGGAACTTTATAAAGAATTAATTGTTATAAATTTTCATTTGTCTTAAAAAACAAATAACAATAAAAACTCTCACATCTGTTAACCTCCCTTACCCTTCTAGCTTCTGTGCCATTCTTCATTTCTGCAACTCAACATGTCTACCCTTGTTGTCTCTAATTCTCCTTTAATTAACTCCTAAACATACTTAAATCAGACTCTTGCCCTCACCATTCCCCTAGAACTCTGGTCAGGTTAAACAGTGACCTTTAAGTTACTATATCAGTGGGTTAGTGTTTGGCCTTCATCTTACTTGACCTATCCAGATCATTAGAGACATGTATCTTCCTAGAGGCCTGTGACTCCCTTGTTCCTCCACATTTTTCATACCTTTTAATTTTGGAATCCCTGAAAGGTGAGCACTTAGTCTGCTTATCTATTTGCAGTTATTGTTGGGGATCTCATTCAGTCTCATGACATTAAATATCATTTATAGACCGATGACTACCAACTTAATGTCATTAACCCAGACATTTCTTCAAAACAATCAATTTTCCTATTTCAGAAACTATAGGAATTTTTAGCTCTACATCAAAAATTTTAATAGACAAGTTTTGGATCTTCCACCAGAAACAAAAAGGAGTCAATAAAGTGATAATTTAAAAATTTTGATATTGTTATGATTAAACATTCATACTAATTTCCAAATTCCAGAGTTAGGGAGTTTAACCTAAGATAGAAAAAATAAGATAGAGAACCTAGAATCACTCAATTCAGGAAACTGCATCATGCATATTTACATAATTTTTATGCATACTTGTTGATTGCTATTTCATATTTAAGGTTATTTACCTAACAAACTAATTCATGCCAACACAATGTACCATGTAATCCAATGGGAGATGTCATTTAGTGAGATAAATCATTTGCTTGTTTAGAAGAGTGTTACAAATATGAGTATCACTGGTATTTATATATCAATAGATGAAAGAAGAGTATAGCATTTATAACTAAAGAAGAGACACATATACTGATATGACCAGCTGATACATTTAAAGTGATCTTAGTAAATTATGTTTATTTTGCTTGCCTTCCTTTGTAAACTTTGTCCCTTTTGCCTATCTGCCAATAGGCAGTCAACTGCAATGCTTAAACACATTAAAAGTTGATTTATAACTCAAATGCATAGTCCACAGACTATTTCTTATATTTTTGGACATAAAAATGTCCAAAAATTTTTAATGATGAGCATTCTAGAACATTTTGCATTCTGAGTCTTACATGTTTGTTTTAATATCTGGAATTGGGGAATATTGCACATTGTTGTATTTATCATTATTCCTTAGTTGGTCAGTTTTGCTACAATTTTACGGTAGAAAAGAACTCTGATTTGAAAGCAATTTCAGACTGATTCATTTCAAGCTTAGAGTCACCAAAATGTTTACTCATCCTCTAAGTTACAATAATACTACTTATGTCGAAGAAAAAACAATGTTTAATTAAAGCTTTCATAAATGTTTAATAGTGTTTATTATGTGAAAATTAGGTGAGCATATAATGGGAACATGAATTATTTAAAACACGTTCTTGCAAAATTGAGGTAAGAATACAAAGGAAGATAAACTTTCCCTATAGCTCCTTTAGATTCAATGACAGGATGACATTTAGTATATAAAAGATACTGAATGTAATTAAATAAGTGTATATAAATAAATATATACTTCAAATATATACAAAGAGATAAAAGATATGAGGTTTAGGATGTGACATTTTCTGGATTTCTCTATGTTTAGAATCTTAATAAATTTAGTAGTTTGATGAACTATTGATCCATTTAGTGACTAGAAAATTGATACTGATGTCATTTAGATAATTAATGAAAATGTTTAAGAGTAATATTCAAAGGACAGATGTTCAGAGAATGAAAACAAATGCTGGTATAAATGAAAACACGAATAGTAAATGTGAAAGGAAAAATGTTCAACTTAGTAATATTATAGAAATGTAAATTAAAACCAGGGTGTGTACTGCTGTCCATCTACTAAATTATTAAATCGCTAAAAAGCATAAATCTGATTTTTAGTGAGTCTGTAGGGATGTTTATGAACTCACACATTGCTGCTAGTATTATAAATTAGAAGAATTTATCAATATTGGGAGGGTTACAACTGTGATCAGACCTTTGATTCTATCTTTTGGCTTCTGTTTTTGAGATTTCCTCAAGAAAACAACTCAAAATAAAATACAGCAGCAAAGACTTAGTCACCAGACAGACTGATACATATATATAGGGAGCGTGGGGGAGGATTATAAGAGGGGAGGAAAGGGAAGGATAAGAAGGGGCAGAGGGGAGAGAGAGAGAATGAGCCTGTGTGTGTGAGCTCTTTGCCTTTCAAATATGTATTCCATCAAGAAGTCAGATAGAAGCTCAGTATGCTTTGTAAATTGTTTATATCCATTAGGAATGTACAGTATAGCCTGATGAAAATCTATGTTTTAAATAAATAAGTAAATCACTGTACAACATTTTATTTACACAATTATTGTAAATTTCTAAAGAGTGTGTATGTAGAAGGGGAATGAAAGGAATTGCCAACCCCCCCAAAAAAAAACCCCTGATAATTTATAGATGTTATTTAGGGACAAGAGTACTTTATATTTCTATTTGTCTTTGTTTACTTCACAAATTTACATGTATATTTATAATAATTATTGCATATTTTATACTTTAAAAAGAATATAATAATTTTATATAATAAAGTATACTCTGCTAAATAATGTGCATTATAAATCATGGCCCTTGTTTTGTATGAATAAAATAAAAACTCAAAAATAGTCTAAAATACCTTTTAAAAATTCTGAGCTTCCTTTTATAGAATCAGCATTGTAACCTAAAATTATAGGTGAGATTTGAACTTAAAATACTTAATAATACATCTGCATTCTATGGCAATGAAACAGACTTAATCACCGTACACAGCAGAGACTTGCACACGGCTAATACGCTTGATTGAAAATGGCCACAGTAAAGATCTGCTTGTGTTAGGGGAAACATTGGATCTTAGTAAATTCAGAACACAGCTCATGAATCGCCATGTTCAGAAAAAGTATTACCCTAGCTTGCCTCCATTTTCTCTCCTTAATTTTAACATTAGTGCAAAGATACACCTGTCCATGGAATAAAAATAATAGTATATATTTAAGAAAAAAATTCTAATTAACAAATTGTGTATTTCCTTTTCTGTGGGTAAACAGCAGCTGTGAAGCCTTTAAAATCCACTGTTTATTCAATAGAGTTATGTAGAAGAGTTTTGGAGACTAGCTTCATTTTATAAAATCTTTAAGGAAAAAACCAAAAAACTTGTGTTCATCTCTTCCTATTTGAATAAGAAATACCCACTGTTCATGCACATGATTATTTTGAACATTGCTCCCATATCAATGTAAGAAACCAAATTGTGCAAGCCAAATAATGTTTATACCTCTTCCCACAGAACACACATGGAAAAGATAGCTGTGATATTCTTTACAGAATGTGAGATTTAGGGCACACAGTATCTTAGAACAAATCAATTCTTGTTAGTAGCTCTTGTTTTCTTTAAGAAGAATGTATCTCAAATTTATCTGAAGGAAGACCAGGGAACAGATGAAGTGTTTCTTTGGTTATTATAGTTTGGATAATTTAAAAAAAATTTTCTCTTCTTATTTTTTCCTGTGGACATTTTTTTTTTGTCAACAGCTTAAAGATTACTACTATATATGAGGTATAGAATTGGATGTCTTTTTAAGTGCGATTGCATTCTCTATTCTGTAGAAACACCTACCATTTAGATAAAATTATAGTGCTCCGACAAGCAAAAAATAGGCTTTTGTTACCCTTGTATATTTATGCATATTTTGCTTTTATTTTAACCACAAGAACTTTCTCCAATTTTGGCAGCTCTAATAATCTGCAGATTGTCATTTTTTTCATGATAGAGTGTGAAGTTTTTTCCAAAAAGAATCTGATTTGTAGCTATCTCTATTTTGCCATGACATTTCCGTGTATGCTTTTGAATGCATTTTGTGATCATATCACTTTGATCCAGCAAACATTAGGGGAATGTTTGGCTTTTTAAAGCAATGGCCTCAAATTGGCAGCACTTTAACACTGGTTATTTTACTAAAACCTTGCTAAGTCAATTTGAATTATTTTTTCTGTCTAGTTTCCGTCATGTTATTGCTTTCTTCACAAGTATTGCTATGTCCAGGTATTTGTGAGTTGCAAGTTTCCATATAGAAAATGAACCTAGTCTTTTTGCCTGAGTTTTTCAACAATGTCATGTCTTGGCTCTTAGAAATTTTCCTGACTGCTGCTGTCACTGAGATACAAAATTATTTCCTTCCCACTTCTGTTGACTTATTTATAATGGTCACCAAATTTCACAAGCACAAATTGTGCCAAGGTTTGATCTTCGAAACTTTGAATAGTGAATACAATTATTCTCTATAAATATTTGTAACAACATTTGAGACTAATTGATATATGAAGTGTTCACAGTGTTAACTAATGTTGAATAATAACACCAAAGCAGTATTTCATCCTCCCTACATCTATAGAATTATAGTATTAAAATTTGGACCTTCTGACCTTACATAAGATATTTCATTTTAATGCAATTTCATGTTCTAGTCTGTGCTTGGGATTAAAACTAACTTGTGTGCTAATTTTACAGTGACATAAATCTATAGAAAGGAAGTTCAATTATATATTAGCTAACATAAAAATTTTGACTTTATAAGTTTCATATTTTCATATTAGAGCATGATTTTGTGTACTTTGAAGGAACTTTTAGTAATTTATTGCATTGGAGGGAAAATGTTGGCAGAGCTTCAGTTTTGTTGATCTGTAACATGGGATTATATGTCATTTTTGTAGAGTAAGAAATCAATAAGTACACCTTTAAAATAGCTAATATTAAAATGATTTACTGTACCCAGTGTTGGTGAGTATCTGAAGGAACTGGAAGTTTCATACACTGCTCATGAGAACATATAATACCACAATCACTTTGGAAAACAGCCTGGCAATTTTTAAAAAATGTTAAATACCTGTCATATATTCCAGCGATTCTAATCCTGAGTATGTCTATACCATGAATTGTATATAAATGTCTAAAATAGCTTTATTTGGAATAACCTAAAACTGAAAATAACTGACATGTGCATCAACAGATGGATGCACAAATTGTGGCATATCCATACAATAGGATATTATTTGGCAATAACAAGGAATGAAATACTGATATGTGCTACAACATGGGTGAATCTGAAAATAATTATGCTGAGTGAAAGACATTACACATAAAAGAGTACATATTCATTTTTAGAAAATTCTAGAAAGTGCAGTTTAATCTATGGTGAGGAAAAGCAGATCAGTGGTTGTCTGGAATTGGCGGGTAGGAAGGAGCTAAGGGAAAGAGTACAGAGGAATATGAGAGGTGATGGATTTGTTTCTTTGGGATGAAGGGTATGTTCACTATCTGGTAATTTCAATGTTACACTGATATAACAAAGTTTATCAAATTGTCTACTTTAAATATGTGTACTTTATGTCAACTTTACCTTGGTTAAGTAGTTTAAATAATTAAACAAGGTAACACATATGAAAGCACCTGTCATGTTGCTTTGGAATTATAATGCATGTTATTACATGGAAATGATAAAATGATGAGGTAGAGGGAAAATCAGAGACAGTTTCACTTTCCCTACAAGGAAAAAATGGTCTAACAATAGTTTTCTCTTTAGATGGGAAAATCACGGTGTATACTTAAAGATTGGTTTATACACTGGTTCATATTTATTTTGTGTATGTATTCATTAAAGTTACCCCTACCCTGTTTTGGTCACCTGGTTTTCCACACATGTGAGTGAATACAATAGGAGACCATGGACTCTATAAGTGACTGGTGAGGCTAGGGCTCATTGAGGTCACCTAGACTGAAGAGGAGCTGTGTCAGAGCTTCCATTTTACATGGTCTCATAACATCCTGTACACCTCTGTAACACTATGACTGTCATAATCATGTAATGAATTACATAATTAGTAGATTAAGATCTACTCTTTAAAATGCAAGACCTATTTTTTTTTTCTTCACAGGGCTTTGTATATAGTTAAAACTTAATGCTGTTTGTTCTGTGAGTGAATGAATAAAATATCATCATAATCTAATTATGGTATGGGCAATAAAGGCCTTGTGAAACAGTGATTCCAAGTTCTTTAGAAGGATGTATAGTTTAGAGATCATTCTAAGCTTAAAAATTGAAGAAAACTATACAGAAATATGAGCAATGAGATTAAAAACTAGCATAGACATTGGGAAATCATGATGTTGTAGATAGGTTAAGCCAAATTTAAAAATCCTCTGGGGCTGGCTAATTCCAGGGATTGTTAAACTCAATCAATTGATTGGTGCTTGTATCAATAAGAGGGATCAACTCTTTCTTTATTCAAAAAGCAAAACTAAATAAGTAGCAGTATTTATAGCACATGATCAGTATGTTGTTGAATAAATTATGAATCTTTTTTTTTAGCTGGAATGATGAAATCTAAGTAAAAATTAGACTATAGGCCGGGCACGGTGGCTCACACCTGTAATCCTATAAACACTCTGGGAGGCTGAGGCGGGCAGATCACAAGGTCAAGAGATCGAGACCATCCTGGCCAACATGGTGAAACCCCATCTCTACTAAAAATGCAAAAATTAGCTGGGCGTGGTGGCATGTGCCTGTAGTCCAAGCTACTCAGGAGGCTGAGGCAGGAAAATTGCTTGAACCCGGGAGGCGGAGGTTGTAGTGAGCTGAGATCGTGCCATGCACTCCAGCCTGGCAACAGAGTGAGACTCCGTCTCAAAAAGAAAAAGAAAAAAAGAAAAAAAAAAACCAACTTGCTTGGTAATGCTTCTAGCTAGTTTGCATCTTTATTATGAAATAAACAGTGAAAATGTGTTATCCAAGGGCCTGGGGATTGATCCACCCAGCTTGCTATCACTTGTGTCTGCATACACTATCAGGGAGCCTGAAGACAGGTCCACCCCACCTTCCGTGGCTGGCACTCAACATGTCATTTGGGTGCCTGGGAATTGACACACCTTACTCACTGGCACTACTGGCTATACTTCCTGTCCAGGGGCCTGACAATATGCCCACCCTTCTTGCTGCCACCGATACATATGCATGCTGTCTAGGGGTGTAAAGATAGGCCCATGTGCACTGGTGCTCATGTGCCTCCTGGGCACCCAGAGACTGGCCTGCCCAGCCTGCCGCCATTGGCATTCACTCAAATGTACCACCAATGTGCCTGGAGACCAGCCTGCCAAGCCCACTACCAGCAAAGTCTCATGACAGCGCAAGCCACTGAGGAACTCACAGACACCACTAATGCTGATAGAGTCACAGAAATTATAAACACACTATACTAACACAGCCACCCAGAATCAAAGCCTAAGCACTCAACCCAACCAGCACTATGGCTATATCTATAGGAAAAAGTCTTTCCCCCAAAAAGCCATCCATAAAATTGGAAGGAGTGAATGTTAAACTAGATATGCAGATATCAAGGTAAGGGCACAGAAAAGTGAAAAAGCAAGGAAACATGACACCTCCCAAGGTTCACAATAATTCTTCCATAGCAGACACCCCAAAAAAGGAAATCTATGAAATGCCTAAAAGATAATTCCAAGTAATGATAGCAAAGAAACTCAATAAGGCATGGTGGCTCATGTCTGTAATCTGAGCACTTTGGGAGACTGAGGCAGGAGCATCACTAGAGCCCAGGAGTTAAAGACCAGCCTGGGCAACATATGAGACCCTGTCTCTACAAAAAATTTAAAAATTAGGCATAGTAGCACACACCTGTAGTCCC
The DNA here is from genome assembly GCF_037993035.2 of Macaca fascicularis. Classification (NCBI taxonomy): domain Eukaryota; kingdom Metazoa; phylum Chordata; class Mammalia; order Primates; family Cercopithecidae; genus Macaca; species Macaca fascicularis. Next base: position 97,601,676 of record NC_088381.1, on the reverse strand, counting down.
AGCTACTTGGGAGGCTGATGTGGGAGGATTGCTTGAGCCCAGGAGGTTGAGGCTGCAGTAAGCCATGATCACGCCACTGCACTCCAGCTGAGTGATAGTGTGAGATCTTGTCTCATAAATAAATAAAGAAATAAAAGAAAATAAAGAAACTCAGTGAGATATAGGAATACACTGATAAAAATACAAAGAGATCAAGGAAACAGGTCATGATCTGAATGAGAAGTTCAGCAAAGGCTAGATATCATAAGAACCAAACAGAAATCCTGGAAGTGAAGAAATCAAAGAGGAGAATAAAAAGTATAGTTGAGACTTCAACAATAGACTAGATCAAGCAGAAAAATGAATTTCTGAATTGGAAGACAGGTCTTTTGAAATAACAAAGTAAGAATTAAGAAAAGACAAAAGAAGAATAAAGAAAGCCTACATAACATATTGGGCACCATAAACCAAATACTCAAATTTTAGTTCCAGAAGGAGAAGATATGGCCAAATGCATAGAAAACCTGTTTAACAAAATGGTGGCTAAAAATTCCCAAGTCTTACAAGAGATATAGATACTCAAATAAGGAAGGTCAAAAATCTCCAAACTGATTCAATTCAGAAAGGTCTTCTCCAAGGCACATTATAGTCAATCTGCCAAAAGTCACGAAGAGAGAATTCTAAAAACAGCAAGAGAAAAGTGTCAAGTCATCTGTAAGGGAATCCCCATTAAAGTAATAGTGGATTTCTCAGCAGAAACGTTACAAATTAAAGAGAATGAGATACTATATTCAAAGTATTGAAAGAAAAAACAATGGCAGCTAAGAACATGATACTCATGAAACTTCTCCTTCGAAAATATAGGAGAAATAAATTATTTTTCAAACAAGCAAAAACTGAGGCAATTCATCACCACTAGACCAGCTCTTCAAGAAATATTAAGGTAGTCCTTTATCTGGAAGCAAAAGGATGACATCTACCACATGAAAACATATGAAAGTATACAACTCACTAGTATTACAGATATACAAATGAGAAAGAGAAAGGAGCCAAATGTTATCACAACAAAAAGCCCACCAGTTTGTAAAGGTAAACAATGAAAGAGGAATAAAGGAATGAAGCAAATACAAAACAATCAGAAAACAGTTAACAAAATGACAGGAGTATATCCTCATCTATCAATAGCAATCTTGAATGTAAACAGTTTAAATTCCCCAATTAAAAGATGTAGACTGGGCTGATTGGATTTTAAAAAAGACCTAACTATAAACTGCCTGCAAGAAACTTGCTTCACTTATGAGAAACTGTAGACACACATAAAGTGAAAGTGAATGCATGGAAAAAAATATTTCACACAAACAGAAATCAAAAGCGTGCAAGAGTAGCTATAATAATATTATACCAAATAGCCTTTAAGTTAAAAGATATATAAAAAGAGATAAAGAAGGCCATTATATAATGATAAAAGGATCAATTCTACATGAGGGTGTAACAGTTGTAAATATAAATGCACTCAGTACTGGAGTATCCAGATATATAGAGCAAATATTATTAGAGCTAAACAGATAGACTCCAATATAGTACTAGCTAGGGACTTCAGCACCTCACTGTTAGCACTGGAAAGATCATCTAGAGTGAAAATCAGCAAAGTAACATTGGACTTAATCTGCACTATATGTAAACCAAATGGATCTAGCAGATATTTACATAATATTTCATCCAGTAGCTGAAGAATACACATCTTCTCATCAGCACATGGAACATTCTCTAGGAAAGACCATATATTAGGCTTCAAAAAAAGAAAAAAAAGAAAAAAAAAAACACTGAGCAAATTATATCAAGTACCTTCTCAGACCACAGTGGAACACAACTAGAAATCAATACCAAGAGGCACTTTGGACCTATACAAATACAATGGGAATTAAATAGCATGCTCCTATATGACCACTGAGTCAATGAAGAAATTAAGAAGGAAATTAAAAAACGTCTCAGAACGAATGAAAATTGAAGAACAACTTACCAAGCATATGGAATACAGCCAGAGCACTGCCAAGAGGGAGATTTATAGCAATAAATGCCTAAACCGAAAGAGTAAAAAGTTTCAAATAAACAATCTAGTGATGGAGCTCAAGGAACTAGATAAGCAAGAAAAAAAAACAAATCCAAAATTAGTTGAAGGAAAGAAAGAAATATCAGAGCAGAACTAAACAAAAAAGAAAGTAAAAAAAAAGAATCAACAAAAAGAAAAGTTTTTTTTGAAAAGATAAAGAGCAATAAATCACTAGTTAGACTAACCATGAGAACAAAAGAGAAAACTCAAATAAATAAAATCAGAAACAAAAAAGGAAAATTACCGCTGATACCACAGAAATAAGGATCATTGGAGACTATTATGAACCACTACATGCTAAAAAATTGGAAAATCTGTAGGGAACAGGCAAATTCCTAGACACACACAGCCTATCAAGATTGAACCAAGAAGAAATAGGAAACCTGAACAGACCATTAGCAAGAAATGAGATTGAATCAGTAACAGTCTCCAGCCAAAGAAAAGCCCAATACCTGACGGCTTTACTGCTGAAGTATACCAGACTTGAAGAACTAACACCAGATCTTCTCAAACTATTCCAAAAAATTGAAGAGAAGGCAATTCTTCCTAACCCAGTCTAAAATGCCAGCATTCCCTTGACACCAAAACCAGACAAAGAAACAACAACATAGAAAGAAAATTATAAGCCATATTCTTGATGAACGTATGTGCAAAAAACCCCAACAAAATATTATCAAAATTAATCCAACAGCACATCAATAAGATAATCTTCCATGACAAAGTGGGATTTGTCCCAGGGATTCCAGGATGGTTCAACACACATAAATCAATAAATGTGATACATCACATCAACAGAATGGACAGAAATTATGCAATCATCTCAATAGATCCAGAAAAAACCATTTGATAAAGTTTCACATCCCTTCATGATAAAAACTCTGAACAAATTAGATATAGAAGGAACAAACCTCAATATAATAAAGAACAAATATGACAAACATATATGACTAACATGATACTAAATGGGGAAAAACTGAAAGCCTTTACTCTTAAGAACTGGAACAAGATAAGGATGCCCACTTTCACCACTCCTTTTCAAGACAGTAGTGGAAGTCTTATTCGGAACAATCAGGCAAGAAAAAGAAATAAAGAGCATCCAGATTGGAAAGGAGGAAGTCAAATTGTCCGTCTTTGCAGATGACGTGATCTTATATATAGACAAACCTTAGAATTCTATCAAAAATTCTTAGAACCGATAAATTCCTTAAAGTTGCAGGATACAAAATGAACATACAAAAATCAATAGCATGTTTATATACCAGTAACAAAGTAGCCAAAAAAGGAAATCAGGAAAGCAAACCCATTTACAATAGTTACAAAAATAAATTTAAAAAATACCTAAATTTGACCAAAGAGGTCGTCATCCAAAAGACCACCAGAAAGGCTAAGTAGTAGAAAAGAGGTCTTTATTGGCAATATCGGTTTACAAACCTCCCTTCGAAGATGGAAAAGGCAGGTTGGGTTTTATACCTCACAGGGCCTGTATCACAAAGTAGACATATTATTCAGCAGGTTTGGAGGGACAGCTGTACATATTTGTGAGGGAAGTTGAGTGCATGTGTAATGGGTAAACATATTTAACATACATCCCTTGATCACTTTTGAGTGGGGTTATAGCAGTAAAAGGAGATGGAATTTGGCTCTTTACATGAGAAGGTGAACAATAGGACACAAAGACAGTTTGTATGCAGCCTCTATAAGCTGGTTGAAGCTGCCTTGAAGTCTACGGTTGTTTATCAGGAAAGAGCATGTGTAAAGCCAGTTCTCTTTTCAGTCAGAGTTATAGTGGCCTGGGTTGTAAATCAGAGTTAGGAAGCAATCTGATAATTTGTTTGATATTGCCTGTTGTTAGAGAATTTAGCAAAGGTGTGTTTTTTCTTGTAGCCATAGGAATTTAGGCAGTTGCCATGCCAGCTGATCCCTGAATGCCAAACCCTGAACCCTCAGACCATAGGCAACTTTTGTATCTTTAAGCTTAGGATTCATCTTAGTTGACAAAGGGACATATATTTTGGTCTCTCAGATCTCAAAGTGAAAGTCTTTTACAATGAAAATTACAAAACCCTTTTGAAAGTAATTGAAAAGGACAGAAACAAATGGAAAAACATCTCATAGTCATGGATTAAAATAATTAATATTAAAATGACCATACTACATGAAGCAATCTACAGATTCAAGGCAATCTCTATCAAAATACCAATGACATTCTTCACAGAAGTAGAAACATCAATTCTAAAATTCATATGGAACCACAAAAGACCCTGAATACCCAAAGCAATACTGAGCAAAAAGAACAAAGCTGGAGGCATCACACTACCTGACTTCAAAATATAATACAAAGGTGTAGCAACCAAAACAGTATGGTATCTTGGTGACAAAAGTACCAAGTACATATACTGGGGAAAGGATGCCCTCTTCAATAAATGGTGCTTTGGAACACTGGATATTCATATGCAGAAGAATAAAACTAGACCCCTGTCTTTCACCATATAGAGAGTCAATTCAAAGTGGACTAAAGACTTAAATGTAAGACCTGAAACTATAAAAGTGCTAGAAGAAAACATAAGGAAAATGCTTCAGGACATTGGTCCAGGCAAAGATTTTATGGCTAAGATCTCAAAAGGACAGCCAACAAAACCGAAAGTAGACAAACGAAAAAGCTTAGGCACAGCAAAGGATACAGTCAACAGAATGAGTAGACGACCTATAGAATGGAAGAAAATATTCGCAAACTATTCATGTAACAGCTGACTAATATCCAGAATATACAACCAACTCAACCAACAGCAAAAATACAAATAATCCCATTTAAAAGTTGGCTAAGCTTCTGAACGGACATTTCTCAACAGAAGACATACAAATGGCCAACAGACAGAAGAAAAAATGCTCAGCATCTCTCTAATCATCAGGAAAATGCAAATCAAAACCACAGTGAGATATTATCTCATCCTGATTAGAATGCCTATTATGAAAAAAATAGCGTGCTGGCAAGGAAGTGGAGGAAAGGAAACTCTTGTACACTATTGATGGGAATGTGAATTAGTATAGCTATTTTGGTAAACATATGGAGGTGTCTCAGAAACTTAAAATGGAACCACCATATATATATAATCCAGCAATCCCACTACTGGGTATGTAGCCAATGGAAAGGAAATCAGTACATCAAAGGGATATCCGCATCCCATTTTTATCAGCACTATTCACAGTAGCTAAGGTATAGAATCAACTTAGGAATTCATCAATGGATGAACAGATAAACAAAATGTGGAACGCATGTACAACAGAACACTATTTAGCCATAAAAAATGAAATCTTGTCATTTGTGGCAATACGGATGGAACTGGAGGTCATTATGTTAAGTGAACTAAGCCAGGTACAGAAAGACAAGTACTCCATGTTCTCATTCATATGTGGAAGCCAGAAAATTTGATCTAGTGGAGGTAGAGAATAGAAGGATGGTTACCAGTGTCTGGGAAGGGTGGGATTGCAAATAAAGACAGGTTAGTTATTGGGTACAAACACACAGCTAGAGAGAAAGAATACATTCTAGCGTTTGATAGCACAGTAGGATGACTATAATTAACAATGATTTATTTTATATTTCAAAATAGTTAGAAGAGAACATTTGAAATGTTCCTAACACAAAGAAATAAATGTGTGAGGTGATAGATATCCTAAATACCCTGATTTGATCAATACAGATTGCATGCTTGTATCATAAATATATACAATGTTACATATCAATTTTAAAAACTGAAAATTTCCACATCAGATATGTACAGCAGAAAACAATATAGGCCAGGCGCGGTGGCTCACGCCTGTAATACCAGCACTTTGGGCGGCCAAGGCAGCGGATTACTTGAGCCTGGGAGTTCAAGACCAGCCTGAGCAACATGGCGAAACCCCATCTCTACCAAAAAAAAAAACAAGAAAAAATTAGCTGGGCATGATGGTACTGGTGGCATGTGTCTCTAGTCCTGGCAACTTGGGAGGTTGAGGCGGGAAGAACGCTTGAGCCTGGGAGGTGGAGGCTGCAGTGATCCATGACAGCACCACCACATCTAGCCTAGGCATCTAGAAGGAGACCCTGTATCAAAACAACAAAAACAAAACAAAAGCAATTGAAATATTTTTAACTGTTACATTAGAATTAACATTTTAATAAAAACTGAAAAAAAATTGTTCAAAGTTTAAACTCGTAGTTATAATTTATCTTATATAAAATTGTAGTCAGTAGTTTGTTTAGGACCTTTAGGTTTTTGTTGCTAGTAATGCTCAAAACTCAGGGAAAATCATCAAATTAATATAGTCTTCAAGATAAAGCAAATTGCCCTCAATGCATTTGTGAGTTAGACCCGAACTTAACTAATGCAAGTGCTTTTGAAAGCAGACCACTTGACTAAGACACAGAAAACCATTGAAAATGCTAAAAAATGTTTACTAGTACATCAGAGTACCACTGATAGTGTCTCTTTTCCTTTATTCAGAACCTTCTCAAAACAAGTGGGATTCCAGTACTCAACTGAACTGAGCATTATGATACACTGTTTTAGGAAAACAAATGGTTTTAGGTATTCAAGGAATATTAGGGCATAAAGAATATATTGTAGACATACATCTGTGTATACATGTAATATAGATATTCTTGACAAGATAAGAGAAAAGATCATTTAATCACAGAGGAAGAATTTTAAAACCGCTACTTTTTAGAAGTGGCAACAGATTGAATTCTATATCTCAGTGCCTTTTTTAAAGAATTCACAAATGATACAGTTGTCTCCTTTTAAATACTCTTCAGGAGAATATGTTGACTGCCCTTTTTTCTCTTGTCAAGTTACTTTAGTAAAGGCGTGTTCTATGGTATGTTATGGAAATGTTCATGTGAGGTAGAATCTGTGAATATACAAAATGAACTTTCAAAATGTTTCTACTTTAACTTGGTGGTAGACATTTCTCATTCTTTTGGGTTCTCCTATATTTTAAAGACTCCCTTGCCTGTTGAAGGAGAGACCTCAGCCATTATCGAAACTGAAGACGCCTTTCCAGTCTTCTTTGTACCTTGGCTCAGGCCAGATAAATTTTGATCTTGTGAATCAGGTGCCTCCCTGACTATTCTGGCATTTGGTGGCTGCAACTGTAGTAATTTCATCCAGTTTCCAGTAAAAGCAGTGGTAGCTGAACTGATGGCATGGCCAGCCAGAGGCTTGTCTTGGAAATATTGAGGGTGTAAACTGGTGTGTCACTGGCAGTGATAGGACCTCTGTCTTACAATTTGAGACACTGTTCATAGCTGCTGAACTTCCAAACTTGGTTTCCAGTCCTTTCAAGATTCTATAAGTATTCACATCTCTTTCAGTAAGTTCATTTTTTTTCCCACAAATCAGACAGAATTTGTGTCTGCTGCTTCCAACTAAGAACCCTCAATGATACAAACTCTTCTATCCAAACTATTACCAAATGTTGTCATTTGATGCCTCAAAATGACCTCTGCTACACCTGATTGCTCATTTCTTTAGGCATTATAACTACAACTTCTTGGTAAATAAGTCTGGTTTTCCAACCTTTCCCCTAATTTATCCTTCACAGACATCTTCATAAAGCACCACTATTATCATGTTGCTTTCCTGTGGAAGAATCCAAATCACACTTTCTTAATATCTTCTAACTGTTTTGAAGCTTTGGAATCAGGTGAATGTGAGCAGTCATCCTCTTTATACTAGATTATGTGACCATGAGTAGGGTACTTCATTTCCCCAAAGCACAGTTTCCTCCTCTTTAAATGAAGATAATGACTTATAAAACGTATAGTTGCTGTGGAAATTTAGTTGAATGATATGAGAAAATGCAGAATGATGTCAACTCTTTGTGTCTTAAATTCCAGTTCCACCACTTAATAACTCTATTCCAGCAAATTGCTTTACTATGCCTTAGTATTTCCACCCGCAAAATGGTGATGATAAAACAGCACCTAATTCATGCATATGAAATGCTTAGGAGGGTGCTGGTCATAGGAACCCTCAGGAAGTGTTGTTATTATTATTATTATTATTATTATTATTATTATCAGTAGTAGTAGTAGTAGTAGTAGTAGTAGTAGTAGTAAAATGTTCAAGTAATGGTTGCACCGATTTCCTCCCCTTCCTTTTCCTCTTCTTTCTCCTTGTTCCTCTCTTCCTCTTACTTTGCTACTACTACTGCGAAGTCAATTGGCGTACATATTTTCAGGAGGTATGTTTTAATAATAAAGAAAGAAAAACGTCATAAAATTATTTCTTAAATATAAACTTTTCCCATTTCACACTTCTGCAGCGCCCATCCTCCCTGGTCAAGTGCATCTCATTCTCTCCAGCAGGTGCCACACTAGCTTCCTGTCTTTTGTCATTGCCCTGCACATTCATTCTTTCAGTGCAGATAAAGTGTTTGTTTTTGCAGTTGATTATCCACTGAGCTTATGCACACCCCAGGATTTTCAAGTATCCGTTTAGATATCGCCTTTTCTGGGATGCATTTCCCATATACTGTAGCTCAACTGATCTTTTCTTTCTTCAATCTAATGTTTATGACATATAAGACTTAACCCTTGATTACTCTATTCCTTTTATGAATGTATATTATTAGTTTGTATCTAACTTGGAGAATGAGGTCTTGGAGGGTAGAAGTCACAGTGTCACACTCACTACTGGTCATAATAGCTTATTTTTATTAACAAATGGTACAGAAGTAGTCACTTTGGAACTATTCCCAGGTTGCCTGGGTACATTTCACTGTCTTGTGTGCAGCTTGCAGTCTCTTATGAATTTAATTCTCTCAAAATAGGAAAAATCCATTTACAAGCAATGGTCATAACTAAAGAAAATTTGGATTCAATTGCTGTGTTCCTTTCTGTAGAAATATTATATCAAATGGGATTGTATTGTATGAGATTATATATTTATATTTTCAAAAGGAATCAACAAACAGATCTGATGAGCACAGACAGCTCCTCAGAAAAATAAATTTGAGGGTAATTCATGGATCACATAGAGACATATGTGTATTACCTACATAATATAATGGTTTTTGCATTGTTTTTAACTCTTTTTTTTTTTTTTTTTTTTCTGAGACAGAGTCTCACTTTGTCACCAAGGCTGGAGTGCAGTGGCACAATCTCAGCTCACTGCAACCTCCCAAGTTCAAGTGATTCTCCTATCTCAGCCTCCTGAGTAGCTAGGATTACAGGCACATGCCACCATGCCTAATTTTTGTATTTTTAGTAGAGACGGGGTTTTGACATGTTGGCCAGGCTGATCTTGAACTCCTGACCTCCAGTGATCCACTTGCCTGGGCCTCCCAAAGTGCTGGGATTACAGGCATGAGTCAACACACCTGGCCGTTTTCACTCTTTTAAAAAACTAGTTATGTATAAAAGGGTCATCTAAAATGATGATTGGAGAATGATTTCTCAACAAGTATCTTAGTTTATTACTGATCCTTTAAAATATTTTCAACAGTGCAAACATTTTAAGATTTTAGAGGAAAATTTAAGAACTAAGAAATCTTAAGGCACTGAGTGCCAATAAAATTAAAATTATTAAAACAAAAAATGAGCCAAAACAACTAGACACTGTAAAGTGAAGATAAAGAATGTATTCACTCAGATTTCTGTGGAATAAAATCTTATGAAGAAGAGTCTTGTTACCAGTTGTGCTTTCTAAGGAATGTGTGAGAGTTGAAATTGTGAGGTTAGACATACAGGAGATAACAGAGAAATGGCATCATTTTTGCAGGAAAGGTGAAAGAAGCTAAGATGCCTGAGAAATTTAAGTCTACAGTCTTTGGAGGCAGGGAAATATGATGCTTTCTATTGCTGATCTAATGTGTACAGTCATGAAACATTTTACGTTAGGCAGAGCTTTGCAACCTAGAGGCAGTTGTAATATGTCAGTAAAGATGTGATTGGCATTAAGTAGGTATCAAGAACATTTCAGATGATAATGGAAGAAAAATGTATACTCATACACATAAAGAAATATGAAATATAAAGTACATACGGTATTGCCTTATTCCATTGGGGCGGCTATAACCAAATACCTTCGACTGGGTGATTGATAAACAACAGAAATGTATTGCTCACAAGTCCAAGATGAAAGCACCAGCAGATTTGGAATTGGGTGAGTGCTTGCTTTCTGGTTCATAGATGTTGTCTCCTAGCTGCATCCTCACCTGGTGGGAGGGTTGACAGGCCTTCTTGAGGCCTCATATATAGGGTTACTAATCACATCTTAAAGGCCCCACTTCTTAATACTCTTGTATTGGGGATTAGGTTTCAATATATGAATTTTAGAGGGACACAAAAATTGAGACCATAGTATGCCACCTCTCATCTCCTAAATTAATATTCTTCTCACATGCTAAATACATGCATTCCATCCCAATATCCCCCAAAGGCTTACCTTGTTTAAGCATTAACTCACAAGTCAAAAGTCCAGTCTCATCCAAATATCTAAATCAGATATGGCTGAGAGTCATTGTATGATTCACCCTGAGGCAAATTTCTCTCCAGTTGTGAGCCTGTGAAATCAAACAAGTTATGCATTTTGAAATTACAGTGGTGGAATAGGCACGAGGTAGATATTCCTCTTTCGAAAGGGAGAAATGGGAAAGAAGAAAAGAGTACAAGTCACAATAAGTCCAAAACAAAACAGGGCAAACATTAAATCTTAAGGCTTGTGAATAATCTTCTTAGATTCCGTGTCCTGCCTTTGCAACACACTGGGGTGAGGGTTAGGCTCTCAAGTTTGCAGGCATTCCAGCCCCCATGTCTTTGCCGAGCACAACCCTTATGGGTTGGAGTGGCATACTCATGACTCTCCCAGGCTGGAGATGAATGCAGGTTGGATCTACAGTTCTGAGTTTTCTGGGTGCCTGCACTCCCATGGCTCCACTGGGCATTGCTGAAGCAGGGACTCCACCTGGGCCTCAATGCTTTCCAAGGAAGCCTTTGAAGTCTAGATGGCTGTAGCCATGCCCCTGCTGCTTGTGCACTCTGTGCTTGGGTAGAGATGGCACCACACAAACACCACCAAGGTTTAGCACCTGTGCTAACTGGAAGAGCAACCAACGTGGAGTGGCCGAGGAGCACTGTGCCAGAATGTGGGAGGCAGAGACTTGAGGCAGTGCTAGGCGGCAACTGCCAGAGTCCCACATGTGCCCAAGAGCCCTTGTTTGACATTCTGTTCTCCAGGTCTTGGCACTCTGGGCCTGTGATGAGAGGGGCAGCCCAGTGATCTCCAAAATGTAGCTGGGGCCATTCTTCCATCATGTTGATGAACAGCACCTGGCTTCCACAGAACCATAACAGTCTCTTTATCAAAGGGTTGCTTAGCCACACCCTTTGTGTTCTCTCCTGAACTTGCCTTTTCATTCTTTAAAATGTGGCCAGACTGAGAATTTTCCAAATCTTTAAGTTCTGCTTCCCTTTTGATTATAAATTTTGTCTTTGAATAGTTCCTATCTTCTCACGTTACTATTTAGAGAGGAGCTGTGTTGTACCTTCAACACTTTGCTTATTCTTTTTCTTTAATTTTCTATTCTGGTTTTTTGTTGTAGTTTTGTTTTGTTTTGTTTTGTTTTGTTTGAGACAGTGTCTCACTCTATCAGTCAGGCTGGAGTGCAGTGGCATGATCATGGCTCCTGGGCTCAAGTAATCTTCCCACCACAGCCTCTCAAGTAGCTGCGACTACAGACACGTGCCACCACACCTGGCTAATTTTGTTGTTGTTTATATTTTGTAGAAACAAGGTCTCACTGTGTTGTGCAGGGTGGTCTGAAACTCCTGAACTCAAGTGATCCTCCCACCTCGGTCTCTCAAAGTGCTGGGATTACCGGTGTGAGCCACAACGCCTGACCTCCTTGGATATTTCTTTCACCAGATATCTTGTTTCACTTCTCATAAGTTCTACTTTACACAGAAACAGCAGAACATGGACACAATTCAACCAATTTTTTTGCCTCTTCATAACTTGGATGGCCTTTGCTTCCATTTCCAGTACCATGCTCCTCACTTCTGTCAGATTTCATCAGAATGGCCTTTACCGTCTGTATTTCTGCCTAGCATTTTGATCACGACCTCTTAGGTAATCTCTAAGAAGATTGAGGTTTTTCTCTGCAGCTCTCTTCTTCTGAGCCCTCACCAGAATCACTTTTTCTAGTCCTTTTATAGCAGTGTAGGCTTTTTCTAGCATTCACTTCAAGACTCTCCCAGCCTTTACTCATTACCTGTTTGCAGTGCTGCTTCCACGCTTTTAGGCATTTGTGATAGCAACACCACTTTTTGGTACCAATATCTGTATTCATCCCATCGGTTGGCTATAACAAAATACCTTAAACTGGGTAATTTATAAACAACAGAGATTTATTCTCTTTCAGTTCTAGAGACTGGAGAGACCAAAATCAAGGGTGTTGACAGATTCGGTGTGTGGTGAAGGCTTGCTCTCCGCTTCATAGGTAGCGCCTTCTGGCCACGTCCTCACAGTGGCAGAAGAGGCAAACAGGTTCCTTCAGACTTCTTTTATAAGGGCACCAATCCCATTCATGAGGGCTCCATGTTCATGACCTAATCACCTCCTAAAGGTTCCACTTCTTAATACTATTGGAGATTGAGGATTAGGTTTCAACATATGAATTATGGTAGTACATAGACATTTAGATCACAGCAGGTATCATGTATATGATTTATAATACATAATTTATTGCATATTATCTTATATAATGTACATCTACAGTGTTTAATAATGTATTGTCTGAATTCTGAATGTTTATGTTCATACATATAAATAAGTTTATAATATTCCATACCACTGTTGTACAATATATTTGTGTATATGCCTGTGTATGTGGTATATAGTTTGTTAGTTTCCTAAATATACAGTGGGTTGGGTGTCAAAGTAGTTAACTGCTGCCTTTTTCCACAGGGAGAAAATTACTGACATGCATGGACTGTCTATCCCTGTCTCTCTCTCTAATTTTTTTTTTTCTTTCAAGAGACTGTCTTGCTTTCTGCCTAGGCTGGAGTGCAGTGGTACAATCATAGCTCATGCAGCCTCAAGTTTCTGGGCTCAAGTGATCCTCTTGCCTCAGTCTCCCTGGGCTACATGTGCATGCTGTCACATCTGGCTAATATTTAAATATTTTGTAGAGATGGGGTCTCACTATGTTGCTCAGGCTGGTCTTAAATTCCTGGCCTTGAACAATCCTCCCCCTCAGCCTCCTATAGTGCTGGAATTACAGGTGTGAGCCACTGCATCTGGCTGGCATGGATTCTTTTATTTAAAAGAGAGAGAGAGAGAGAGAAAGAGAAAAGAGTTACATGTGGAGGAGTCACTGAGTGTGTCCCATGAAGGATAGGCCTATGGTGCTTTGGTTTTCACCTGTTGGTGATACATAAATTTCCCTTGACCTGTATGTCTGTCTTTTTCACTTTTTTCCAGGACTCTTATCTGTTGATGCTTCTGTCATTTCCTGGTGTTTGTACAAGTTGCTGTAATGCTTTTAGCTTCCTCCTTATAGGCTAACATTTGGCTCTGTTTCAGAATGTGAGAGTGGTGGGAGGGTGGGCAGAAGGAAATGTAGAGTTCAGGGATTACAGGTGACTTGACTTGGGCTCCCAGATCCTGGATAATGCACATCATGCTAGTCCTGAGAAGCATGTAACCAAGAATAGTTATACAAGAGAAGGGAAAATCTTTTAAAACTGGCTTTTGAACCCAGTTTCAGAGTAACATGGCCATGGAAAGGTAGGCTTATGTTTGAGGTCTGTTTTGTAGTGTTTGTAGATGACAAAGAGAAAGCAGAATGCTCAGTTGTTTTGCTTTGATTTTTTTTTTTTTTTTTTTTAAATCAGGGAGTAAGAACTTCAAACTCCAGAGGTAAAACAAACCTCTGGAGCTAACGAATGTTATGCCTTAAAATATTTGGAAATAGTGAGTGAACTCGTAGGAAATGAAGTAGTTCAGTTTTGAGGCCAGATATACATGTGGGGATCGTGGAAGCGTCAGTGGTCATCTTTACAGATTCAAAGAACTGAACAGGTTCTAAGAAATTAAAGATAATTTTCCAAAAGGGATAATGGAAGAATTTATAAATTACTGAAGGGTAAATTTAATCTCAAATGGTAACAAAATTTCAAAACATATTATGAAACTGAATGAGCATTTACAAATGTAGCAGTCATTAATAGAGGATGAATTAGCTTCCAAAATGCAAGAACAAATCATGCTTTATTAACTTTTCATCTCTTGTTAAATAGTTAACTTGATTGGAAATGCAGGGAACTTTATGTGTTTGGTGAGTTTGGATTGGTTTTTACAAAATTTCTTATCATAGTCCTACAGAGTAGATGGAAAAATATAAACTTGAAATGATTAGCTTAGTTCTTATAGTTGTGAAATTAACACATTCAATGAGTGTTAATGGGTCAATGTGTCTTCCTCTGGGAGGTTTCTAGTGATATGTTGCAAGCAAGATTCCATCCTTGGGTCTTGCTCCATTCAGAAGTTTATCAATGACTTAGGTGAATACTAGAAATACTTGTCAATTCTTATCTTTAAAATGACATACTTGTTTGCTGTGTTAATAAACAGTAGATACTCAATAAATGTTAACCCATTTACCTCTTGCTTGAAACAATGAAGATAAATATTTCAAGCAACTCAAAAGCAACAATTGTTAGTTGTTTGGTTTGTAAAGCCAAAAACTTTAAAAAAGTCAATCATTTACAAAATATAATTGTGATTGAAATCAATCACTTAAAAGTGAAATCAGTCACTTTAAAATATAATTGTGCCTGAGAGAGAGATTCTGAGGTGTTTGTTAATTGATTTTCAGGTAACAATGTGACGTTGCTGGCAAAATTGTCTTTATTCCATGCCGCATTAATAGGAACGTGGTTTAAATATGAAATATCATATTCAGTTTGAACACTTTAGTTTGAAGAGAACACTGGCTAAAATGGAGTGAGGAATGAATCCAGTGATGGATCCTAAAACCATGTTGTTTGAACAACAGTTGAAGGAATGAAATGTGTTTAACCTGAAAATAAGAAAATAGGACTCTATTCAGATATATATATATATATATATATATATATATATATATATATATGAGACCAGCATGAGGTTGAGAGATTAGAGATATTTTGCATGGCTCCAAAAGGTATAACCACAGGGCAACTGATACTATTTATAAGCATTAATATTAAGATCCTTATAATTTAAGCTACACAGATTATGGATCCTACCTCATGGGCGGCTGAAGTCATCATTGCTCAGATTTTTCAAGCTGGATACATATTTATCAGAGATAAATTAGGTGACATTACTGTGCAAGTTTTGGGAGACTCTCGGAATTGTAGTTCAATAGACAGATTAAACAAGGACTCCAGAAACTGGACAGATTGTTCAAGTGGAGCAGACAATCTGGACAGGTTTTTTGTTGTAGGAGAAGGAAAGATTCAGGAGAGTCTGGCGGCATGAAAATCAGGATTTGGAGGTGAGGGCTGGGGTCTGCAATTAGAAGTAGTAAGATTAACTGCAAGAAACTTTCAAAATTTACACATGATAAGGAATATAAGCCATTCCTTTTTTGAGAGTGTGTCATAAGTGAAAAACAATTCAACTGAGAGGAGAAACAAATTCCTAACCTTCAGTAGAATTTGTCCCTTAAGACAGGAACTGATTAGTAAATTTCTTTTTTTTTTTTAAGACGGAGTCTCGCTCTGTCGCCCAGACTGGAGTGCAGTGGCGCGCGATCTCGGCTCACTGCAAGCTCCGCCTCCCGGGTTCACGCCATTCTCCTGCCTCAGCCTCCGGAGTAGCTGGGACTACAGGCGCCCGCCACCACGCCCGGCTAATTTCTTTTTGTATTTTTAGTAGAGACGGGGTTTCACCGTGTTAGCCAGGATGGTCTCGATCTCCTGACCTCGTGATCCGCCCGCCTCGGCCTCCCAAAGTGCTGGGATTACAGGCTTGAGCCACCGCGCCCGGCCTGATTAGTAAATTTCTAAATCCAGTGCATTGAGTGACACCAGAGTGCCCCAGAGAATATGTAACAATTTGAATAAATATTATAACAAAAGTTTTTGTTTTCTTCCTCTATCCCCCAAAGAGCTATAATCTTAAATTCTGAATTAATGCTCCACATTTAAAATATCTAATTTTTTGCATTCTAAAATGTTATCTCAGAATCTGAAGAACCTATGAATTGGATCATATTTGATAGCCACATTTTTCCAAATACATTTTTAAAAGATATTTCAAAATACAGGTCCATTGGAGTATACATACATAAATTACAGGTTGTGCTTCTTCTGCTGAGGTTGAGAACCATGTGACCATGGCATTGATTAGCATATTATCAGCACTGTTTAGCATTGATGAAATTAGTGGGCAATACTCATGAAAACAAAGCGACAGTTGACGTTGTTATCATACCTGTAAGAATGCTGTCTGTAAGATTAAACAAAGCTAAGTTGCATTAAGCAAGTGTCGTCCTGTGATATCATGTTTCCCTGTTCCTTGAATACTCTTTGCAGCATGTATTGTGCAAGGATTTGCTGGTTGAGAAAGCTGTCAAGGAGAATCAAAAGTCAGAACAATAGCCAAATTAAGACTTTGATGAACAGTGGGGAAGTGGAGACGGTTTCTTGAAAGGCATTGGATAGTAAGAACCAATATGACATTGTGTACTCAAGGGAAAAAGATAGTCTCAAGGCTCACTAGTCTCATGAAACTTTGGATTTAACTCAGTGCAGCTCGCTTATTCACCTTTCTCCTCTCCTCCTTCTCTTCCTCCTTGCTCTTCTCTTCTTCTCTCTTTCTGTTCCTCCTTTTTCTTCTTCTTCTAATATTGTCTTCACTGTGAAATATAACATACACCCAGGAAAGTCTATAAAGCTGAAAGTATAGTTTAATAAATTATTATAACACACAAACCCATGCAATCACCCCCAGGTCTAGAAAAGGAATATTGCCAGCTCTCCTGTTTCCCTTTTCAGTTATAATCTCTCCCAAGTCCTTTCCTATTCTTTAAAAATGTTACCACCTACGTGTACATACCTAAATAATATTCTTTGGTCTTGCTTGTTTTTGAATTTTATATAAATGGAATCATACTGTAGATGCTTTAATGACTTGCTTTTAAATTTACTATCATGATTTATTTACATTGTTGTCTGTAGTTGTATTTGTTTATTCTCATTGCTATATGAAATTTCACCATGTGCCTATACCGAAATCTATTAATATTTATCCGTTATGTTAGTGGACATTTGGGTGGTTTACAGATTGAGCCAAAAACAATGCTTCTGTGAGCATTGTTATGTATGTCTTTTGATGTTCCTCACACGTGATATTTTGTAGGGTATATGGAGGAGTGGAACTTCGATAGCATATGTGTTTCTTCACCTTTACAAGAAAAAGCCAAATGTCTCTGAAATGGTTTTTACCCATTTATATTTGTACCGGAAGGGTAGGAGAGTGACTGTTTTTCAGTTCTCAACAGCATGTCTTGTTCTCAGGCTTGATACTAAGTGTTCAGGTGGGTGTGTTCATTAATTGTAGTTTTATTTTGTATTTCCCTGTTTATTAATGAAGTGAAGCACCTTCGCATGTGTTTATTTGCGATTTGGATTCCCTCTTTTGTGAAGTGTTTATATAAATCCTGTATAGGATTTTGTCTTCTCGATACTAGTCCTGTGTTTTTATCTTCTGGATACTCATTCTTTGTCTGTTATATGTGTTCAGATTTAGTTGAGTTCTAGAATGAAGGTACATTCCCACAGAGATAATCTATATTTGCTTCTACCAGGCACCTGGAGACACTTTGAGTCTAACAGCAACCAAGTTCAAGGCTTGAGTTTCTTTGGGGGTTTTAGTAAAATCTGGGCTGCCAATTCATTCTGTTTCACTCGTACCTGAGTTTATGATGGGACTCCAAAAAGAATCTATATTTTCTTCTACCAGGATGATCTCCTATTAGATCCCCTACTCTTTGTCAGTCTGAGACTTTAATTTTGATCCTCTTCCACTAGTAAGGCCATCCAGGTAAAAGTTCAAATCCACAGGAATTTAGAAATTTGTCAGAATTGGCAAGTGCAGTTGCTATGATTTGAATGGTTTGTTCCATCTAAAGTTCATATTGAAACTTAACCCCCAATGCAAAACTCTTAAGAGGTGTGGCCTTTAGGATGTAATTGATCATGAGAGCTCCACCCTCATAAATAGTATTATGTGCCTTTATAAATGGGCATGTCAGAGGGAGTTAGCTTGTTTTTGCCTCTTTCGTTCCTTCTGCCAATGAGGATGCAGCAAGAAGACACCATCTTTGAAGCAGAGAGCAGCCCTTACCAGACATCAAGACTGCTACACCTCGGTCTTGGACTTCCCAGCCTCCAGAACTGTGAGAAATGAATTTCTATTACTTATAAATTACCCACTCTTAGGTATTGTATTATAGCAGCAGAAATGGAATCATAGAGAGGTGTCTTGCAGTCTAGCTAACTTCTGTTGTTTCCAATATTTCCTTCAGTATTGACCTGATATTTCCCTCTTACCTTGTCAACTCTTCAATGATTTAGAGTTTTATTTATTTTTAAAATAATGCCTTTTAGATATTGTTTTCCAGTGGAGAAAGATTGATCTGAAAATTTAGTTCATCATTACTGAAAACTGGCAGTTCTTCAATGGTTCTTTACAAAGCATGTACATTAGAATCAAAATTCTCCCCAAAGTAATACTCGGGACCCTTGCAGAGATTTTGACTGAGTATATCTCTAGGATAAGACCCGTATGCTTTTAAAATTCTCCCCAGGTGATTCTCTTCTGCAGAATGATTCAAGTATTATTGTAAAAGAAAAAAAAAATCTATATATACACACACATATGTATGTACCCACACAAAGAAATAATACAGACAATTCTAACTTACAAGTTTAGAGCAGATTATAATCAATAAATCAGAAGAAGGGAAGGGTAATTTAGGCTGCCAGGGTTGCTCATCCAGGGATCCAGGATGAGCCAAAATCAAACAGATAGTATGTCCTAAGTAGAGTAGGAGCTGCTGCAACTAGTTCTGTACTCTGTGTAGATTCACAGACCACAGGAAAGAGGGAGGAGAGAGCAGAAAGAATTGCAACTGCGAAAAGGGGAATGTTAAGTGCTCAGTTTCCTGTCCAGTATCCTCTCTTGTGGCCTCTATGAGACACAGTCTAAATCCTCAGTTACTTTGAACATCTGTGGAAGACCCTGGGGCAGAGCCCAAGGCTACAGGAGCATTTGCTGCCCTTGAAGCTACTTCTGCCTTTCTTTCTCTGTCCTTCACCTACCACCAGGAACATAACATTAACAACAATCACAAGGCCTCTCTTCTTTCTTATTACTAGTCTGTTTTTTTTCTGTATTTACCCTTCCCTCCCATCCTCCCTCCCCTCCCCTCCCCTCCGCTCCCCTTCCCTTCCCTTCCTTTGCCTTCTCTTCCTTTCCCTCCCCTCCTCTCCCCTCCCCTCCCGTCCCCTCCCTTTCCTTCCTTCCTTCCTTCCTTCCTTCCTTCCTTCCTTCCTTCCTTCCTTCCTTCCTTCCTTCCTTCCTTCCTTCCTTCCTTCCTTCCTTCTTTCCTTCCTTCCTTCCTTCCTTCTGTTTTGTTTTGTTTTGTTTTGTTTTGTGTTTTGAGACAGGGTATTGCCCTGTCATCCAGGCTGGAATGCAGGGGCACAATCACAGCTCACTGCAGCCTCAACCTCTTGGGCTCTACTGATTCTACCAACTCAGCCTTCCAAGTAGCTGGGACTGCAGGTGTGCCTGGATAATTTTTAACTTTTTTTTTTCTTTTTTTTTTTTTTTTTTTTTTTTTTTTAGAGGCAGGGTTTTGCTATGTTTGCTAAGCACAGGTCTCCAACTCCTGTGCTTCTCATTTACTTTTTAAATACCTTCGTATAGGCTGGGCACAGTGGCTCATGCCTGTAATTCCAGCCCTTTGGGAAGCCGAGATGAGTGGATTGCTTGAGGCCAAGAGTTCAAGATCAACCTGGGCAACATGGTGAAACCCCATCTAACTAAAAATATAAAAATTATCTGGGCATGGTGACATGTGCCTGTAATCCCAACTACTTAGGAGGCTGAGGCACTAGAATTGCTGGAACCCAGGAGGTGGAGGTTGCAGTGAGCTGAAATTGTGCTTCTGCGCTCCAGCCTGGGCAACACAGAGTGAGACTCTACCTCAAAAAATAAAATAAAATACCTTAGTATAGATAGCAACATATGTGTATGTACAAGTTTATTTTCCACCACAGGCATGGTAAGTTATATAGGAAGGGCCTTAGTGGGAGTCTGCAATCTAGAAGTGGTCACTAAGACATTTCAAATATTGTCACATAAATATGACCATGAAATTCATTTATTAGTGAAATAGATGTCAGAAATAATTCTTCAATGTTGAGAGGAATGTTGTCTGTTAGTAATTATACAGTGCCTTCATCCTTTGCATGAGAGACATATAAGAATCTTGCAAGTAGAATAGCTAATACCTTCAGAGCAGAGCCTCTAAGTTGAGAATTCCAAGGGGTTCACTCAAAGGAGCATCTCGTCTTCTGATTTGACTAGAAGAGTAGCTGGTCGTTCTAGAATGGTGACTCTTTCATGTGGAGTGGTGGCTGGAGTGCCTATGCAGACAAAGAGAGTGGAGTTCAAGAGTCTATAGTAATAAGTAGTATAGTATTTATGCCTACTTTGTAATGTATGTTTGAACTTGTTGCCAAGTTCAGTCTAGAGCTTGATTTCATTACACACGTAGTTTCCTGATTATACTATAAAACTAGTGTGTTTATCCAAAGAATTGGAGAGTTACGATTGGCCAAATTGGCTTAAATTAGTTTGTAGTACCTCTTCTTCCCCTATCTTCATTCAAGAACCCCACTGTTAAGGGCCAAGTGCAGTGGCTCACACCTGTAATCCTTGTGCTTTAGGAGGCCAAGGCAGGAGGATTGTTTGAGCCCCAAAGTTCAAGACCATCCTGGGGAACATAGTGAGACCCCCTCTCCACAAAAAATAAAAAATAGCTAGGCTTGGAGGCACAATACCAGCTACTTGGGAGCTGAGGTGGGAGGGTTGCTTGAGCCCAAGAGTTTGAGGTGACAGTGAGCTAGGATTGTGCCACTGCACTCCAGCCTGAGCAACAGAGTGAGACCTTGTGTCTAAAAAAAAAAAAAAAGAACATCACTGTTAGGACAACCCACTTCTCCTGTGAAAGGGTAAAAAGGAAGAACTTTTTCTGCCTTACACGGGGAGGATCCTTTTCTAAAAATTGTATACTGTACTCTCTTTTTTACTTATTAGACCACTGAGTAACATAAGTGTATCAGTGATAATAATGAGCTTATAGCACAGGAAAATAGACAGTAATAATAACATCAGGCATGAGAACTTTAAATATGCACTGGTTTGGATCTGTCTAGAGCAGAGGTGGAAGTCTCATTGATCTCAGCAGATACTGAAAACACCTCAGCCTTCCAGGTGAATGACACACTCTTACCCTGTTTGAGTGCTATTAGTAATCGAACAGTCTCAACAATGAAATGAGAAATGTGCTCTTATTCCCATTTTGTAGATAAGCAATCCAAGACTCAGACAGTCCCAAGTTACTTATGAATTTGAGCATTGAACTCGGGACTTTTAACCTGCTTGTTCTTACAGTGCTCTACTGTGTTGTTTCCAGTAATTGTTGATGTTCACTGTGATCAGTTCAAGCTCTAATGTTCAAAATTTAAACTGTCTTTAGCAAAATATACTTAAGGGGGCAAGGAAGCATGTTTTCTATATTAGAAAGATTTTAATGCTGGTTGCTTAAAATAAGGGAATAAAATGGTCATTAAAAGTAAAAAATCAGCTGAGTGCAGCGGTATGCACTTGTAGCCCTAGCTGTTTGGAAGGGTGAAACGGGAAGATGGCTTCAGCAGGAGTTTGAGGCTGCACTGAACTATGATCACACCAGTGCACTGCAGCCTGGGAGACAGAGCAAGAAACTGTCTCTAAAAAAAGAAAAAGGTAAAGATTTTGGCTGACAAAGATATGTCTAGGATGAGCAATTCTATTAGGATAAACTTTTATTATGTAACTATATAAATGTAAGCTACCCAAACATAAACAAGAAGATTGTTATTATCAAGGCAAATGCTGTGTTTAAAAAGGTTTAGAAAAACTGAAGAACAAAGTGGAATGACTTGTGTTGTAAGGCCTGGTAGAATGGAGGTACTAGGTGTAGTAATCCAGAAATAATTCATCAATATGCATTTTAACTGGTATGTTTAAGAAAGTGAGAAAAGGCCGGGTGTGGTGGCTCACGCCTGTAATCCCAGCACTTTGTGAGGCTGAGGCAGGTGGATCAAGAGGTCGGGAGTTCGAGACCAACCTGGCCAACATGGTGAAACCCCATCTCTACTAAAAATACAAAATTAGCTGGGTGTGGTGGCACAAACCTGTAGTCCCAGCTACTTGGGAGGCTGAGGCAGGAGAATCGCTTGTACCTGGGAGGCGGAGGTTGCAGTGAGCGCAAATGGTGCCACTGCACTCCAGCCTGAACTGTGGAGCAAGATTCAGTCTCAAAAAAAAAAAAAAAAAAAAAAAAAGGTGAGAAAATCCCAGATAGTGAGACTTAGGTGTCATCTGAAATTGAGTTCGAAATCCAGAAGCTGTTTTAATGAACCAGTGGTACAAGCAGGATTGAAACGTGTGTGGTCTTTTTTATTGGCATAATGAAGTGACTGTGCAAATTAGAATGCAGAACAATTTCTCCAATATGAGTAAAGAGGGAATTTAGAGTTGGCTGAATGGAATGCTATGTATTAAAGGGAAAAATAAAAGAGCTATTGAAAACTACCAGCATACCAAAATAGTAAACAATGATTCTTACCCATTAACTGGACACAGTGGACTCTTATTTAATAACTTTGGGTAGCTCTGTATTTCTAAAGCCTTTGCATGTGTTTATAGTCAACGGTATGGCTGGCCAGACTATTTTAACTTTTGACCATAAACCTCTGAATATGAAAAAGTTGACATTACTTTTATAAATAGAAAATATTTTGCCTGTGACTGATATGCAGTCTCCCTTAGTCACAATGAGAATATACATACAGAATGTTCCATATAAATGCTCTCTTTGAGAGTTTTCACTTAATGAATTTTCACTTTCAGCTAAGGCTTTCACTTAGATGAGCCCGATGACTTATAGCACACAATGTCAATTTCTGCCACCGTGCCGTGACTCTCAAATTTTCTATTTGCTTGGTAAGCTCTTGTATTTCTTGCATCAAAGTACTATGTTACACATTTTAATAGAAGCTTTCCCATTGTGCTCAAATGACACTCAAACTTAATCCAATAATCACTAAATTGCACAACTTCTAAACTACTGCTAGACTATGGAGGGATAGTGATGTAGTTATTACTCGGGCTTTGGTGGCTTCTGGAACATTTACATTTTTGTGTTAATGTTATGACAGTGTTTAAAGTTATCTGAAGTATGAAGATACTTAACACATTTATCAATATGACCAGTTTAATGAGTGAGCTGACTTTCACACTGATAGAAAGATTGCTGTTTTTAAATTAATTAGGATCTATTTCATGGGCGCTGTGCTTTCCACCACACACCAGGTGATTGACATGCTCTTTCAGGTGTGCACATGGAATATTACCAGTTACTCTCTCTGTTCATTTTTTTGTCTTCTTCTTCTTTTTTTCTTTTTGCATCCTAATAATATACTTCTTCTTACTAGCACTCACTGCCTGTGCAACTAATCCACACTCACTGCCTATGCACCTAATCTCAATATAATGTGTTAACTGTGATTGTACAACACCACAGAACCCAGCAAAGTTACAACAGTCTCCTTATACTAGGGAATGCTTTGATGATGGTTAAGACCAAAAGGATCACATGTGAGTAACAGTCACTATTTCTAAAATGTTTAGACACTACTGCTTTGGAGCACAGCTTTCTTCTTTTTTTTTTTTTTTGAGACGGAGTCTCGCTTTGTCGCCCAGGCTGGAATGCAGTGGTGCTATCTCGGCTCACTGCAAGCTCCGCCTCCCGGGTTCAGGCCATTCTCCTGCCTCAGCCTCCGAGTAGCTGGGACTACAGGCGCCCGCCACCTCGCCCGGCTAATTTTTTGTATTTTTAGTAGAGACGGGGTTTCACCACGTTAGCCAGGATGGTCTCGATCTCCCGACCTCGTGATCCACCCGCCTCGGCCTCCCAAAGTGCTGGGATTACAGGCATGAGCCACCGCGCCCGGCCTAGCTTTCTTCTTATATATGAAACATTATAAATTGGGAGTTTGTAAGTATAGAAACTCTCTAATAGAAGTGAATGTGCTTATACCAAATAAATGTATTTACAGTATGGAAAATAACTGATGTGACAAGAGTATTCTTAAAGTGTGATAGACTGAGGCTCCAAAATTTGCATGTTCTCTATCTGGAGACAGGGACTTCTCTAACCCTGGCTTTACATGTTATGGAGGAAGTGGGCTTTATGTGGCCAGATCTTGTAATTTTTGAAGAGGGATCAGCAATTATGTGAACCCTCCCAATTTTAAAATAATGGTTGAAAAAGTATAGACTAAGTATAATATCTTTGTGGAGTTTTTCTCTTGTGCTCTAGAGCTCAATTGAAGAATTGACCTTTTACAAATAAGATGTAAATACGTCCTGATATTTCAGTTAACCTTCTCTACTAGCTATATATTTGCCAACTGACTACATCTGTGAAAAGAGGAGTGAAATATGCCCTGCTCTGTCCTTTCTAACTTGGCTCAGAGGGAGACGAACAGGCCTTTACTAACAAGAGGTGCCTGAGTTCTCTGACCTCCTGCTGAACTGCCAGGCATCTCTGGATGTTTTACTTTTGGGATTTCCTGGGTCAAAAAGCTTTTGAAAACTTTCACTGTAGCCACCTCTCGGTCAAGTCTGTGTAGTTGCTAAGGTTTGGCTCAGTCTTGCTGCTGCTGCTAATTATTCTCTCTCCACCTTCTGTGGTTACCACTTCCCTCTTTTTCTTCCACAATGCACAATCCACTCATTGAAGTAGCCTTTTTTCCTCTCTCTCTCTTCCATGCTTTAATCTCCCTCTCTTGGTAGGGAGAGATTTTTATTTACTCCGTTAGGAAACTATAATTTTGGCAGAAAATTACTGGCTTCCATGCAGTGCAATCAGAAAGAGACACACCCAGGAAACAAATTTTGGGTTCTGCATTTCATAGGTCCTTAGAACAGTTCCTCATCTTTTCCCCTATGTCTACTCTTCCTCCTGTAGTCCCAGCTTTAGAGAATGTCAACATGATTTGGTGGGTGAAGCCCCAGATCTGAAAGCTTCATGTCCTATCTCTGTCATTTCCTGGTAAACACTACACCCTCCATATCAAATCTGCTGCCCTTCCCTTTATCCCTACTGGCTCTGACTTTGGCAGGGTCCCCAAAACTCTCTATTTGGATTATTGCCATTCACCCTGTCTCCACTCTCACTCCCTTTAAGCTAGTCTTTGAAAGACCTCATTTATGATCAGGCCCTGTTTTATTATTTTAAAAATTGGTTTTTAATAATTGGTTTTATTGTGGACAGAAAAATTAATTGGTTTAGTTTTTAAAAACCAATTAATTTTTCTGTCCACAATAAAACGAATTAAATTTCGTGTCCACAATAAAATGCAAAGTCTTTGTTTTGGCACTCAGAACTATTCCCAGCCACCTCTCCTGCCATTTTCCTGTAATAGGATTTATCCCAGGCATAATGAACCATCAGTCAGTCTTCTGGATTGCTATGTGTTTGCACATGCCTCTTCTCTCTTTGCTCAGCTACACATCATGCTTCAAACCTCAGGTGAGATGATAGTTTCTCCATGTAACCTTCAGGTGAGCCTAGGTACCCTGCATCTGTACTTCCTTGGCACCTTACATTTAGCTGCATGGTTCTGCAGCTCTTTCACTAGACTTGAAACTCCTCAAAAGCAGGAAATAACTTTCATCCCAGAATCCTTTCATCCCAGAATCCTTAGGGTTTAGCATGATGTTTGTCTACATGGCCAGGCACTGTGTTAGACTCTGAGATTGGTGATAATAGCTAACAGACCTCAGTTTTTTTTTCCTTCAGGATGTAGAGCTGCTCCCATTACTAGCAATATGATGTGTTAACGCTGCTGATACTTATTAAGAACAATTCACACATGGTTGATTCATTTAACCCATATTACAATTAAATATATCATTGAAAACTTTGGGTTACAAATAAATGATAATTTACTCTTTTAATTACACCGACAAATAAATCTAAAGTTAAAAAACACAGAGTTTATAAATTACTTCAAAGACAAATAATCTGTTCTACCAGAGGATGTTAGAGTAAAAGACACATAGAGGTTCCAGCCACTCTGCCCTTTTCATGAGGTTGTGAATAGCTAACTCAAAGAGCACTTTCATATGAGGAGTCCTGAGCCTTTCAGATAATTTTTGAAACACTGTATCCCCCAATCTGGGGCTACCACCTTGGCTTTGCAACCAGGCAGGCTCACATAGCTCTGTCTGTAGGACCTTGAACTTTCTGATTGTGTGGCAAAGTCCCTAGTCCGCTGTGGAGCACAGGTGGAACTACTGTCATTGTTCCTGAAAACACATGAGTACCCAGTGTCCACACTGGTTCTAGTGCCATCAAGAGGGATCAAGGACAGACACTGGGCAGTTTCTGGTGGGAGTTTTGTCTTGCTTTTTACTTTAACGTTCCAAAGAGCTAGCTGTGCTATTAGTGTTTTTTTACACATAGCATTTATTCTTAAAAGTTAAATTGTAGAGACGAACTATTAAATATGCATGCATATTTAAAAATTCTAGACACACACATATGCACACACAAAATACCTCAAATTTTTGAATACACCTTCATCACTGAGTAAATTTTGATTTAAGAACATAGAAAGTCTTTATGCATAGTACAGAGAAAGAACACTTCAAACAGACTTTGGCAGCATGTGTCATTGTTTCTAAATGTAAAGTTTTTAAACATAGCTTGGTACAACAGTTTGTTACAGTTAAAATTCAGTTTGTGTCACTTTTGGAAATCTAAACATTGTTTCTCTGTCATATGTCTTTGAAATGATATCATATGTTCTGGAAACTCAATGGGGGTATTGAGAGTGCCAGAACTTACTAGAGGAAAAATGCATATGTATAACCTTATAGATATAGATATAGATATAGATATGACTATATATAAACATGATTTTTTTTCCTATTTCTTTCTCATTAGGTTTGTGAAACAGGAGTGTCACAATTGGGGAGTAGCTATGGAAATTAAATGGTAAATTTGTGTGCTAATAATAAATCTCCATGTTACCTGCAAATCAATGACTCTGTGACCTGGGCTGACTGGGCAGAGAACTAAAGAGAAAGTTGGTTGTTCACAGGTTCCAAAGAAAGTCAAGGGCTGAAAGTGAGATCAGAGCTACTGCATATAATGCCTTGTCTAAGCACGTATGAGAACAAGTAGAAAATGGGTTCTCCTGATATCAAGGCAAAGGCTACAGAGTTAACAATTTCTCTCTGGTCAGAAAAAGGGCAATCTTTTGGAGGGCAGGAGGGCAATGACCCATGAGCCAGGAAAGATCCATTATTCAGGCCACGGAGTTAGAAGCAAAGTTTTAGAAATCCTATGATTACAAGTGACAGAAACCAGTTGAAAAATGTCTCTTGAGAGACTCTCTTGGGATACAAAACCATATCAACCAAGGGTAAGTTTGTTTTTTTCCAGCACCCTGTGTCACCAGGGTTTGTCTCTTGGCTTTGTTGACTTAGCATGTGACTCACAGGTTTGATAACTGCTAATGAAAAATGTATCTTAGGAATAAAGGAATAGAAGGCCACATCATTAATTTAGAAAATGTGAGGTACAAGAAACCTAGAGAAATACTTATATTTTATGGAGAAATTTAGCACATGTTTTTAAAGCTATGAAACAAGAAAAAGGTAATAGATACAGGAAAGCACTTTTAAAAAAAGAAAAACATGGAAGGATCAGAATGGGAGAGATAAGGCTCTCATTATTTGCAGATGAAATGACCACCTGTCTTAAAAAGCAGACACAGAATTCATAGATCAATGGTTAAAAGCTATGAAGAGTTAAGCAAGGTCTTGGATCCAAGATCAACTTTTGTAAATCAATAATATTTTTCTATACCAGGGAAAATCAACTAGAAATTTTAATGGAAAAAACACCACTACAAAATATAAAGTATCTAAGAATTAATTGAGTTTATGTAAGGTGTCTGTGTGAAATACTAAGACCTTAATAAAAATATAATAGATAATGTTTATAAGAAGAAACTACCTACGCTTTGGGGATGATATAAGTTAGTATCATAAAAATATCAATCTCCCTAAATTAACCTTGATCTCAATATCAGTTGGATAAAAAATACTAAACTTCAAAAATTTTATGAAAGAATTAAATTCCACAAATAGCTGAATCAACCTCAAGAAGAGAAAGGCAGAGGTATTTGGTCTTTAAGTATTAAGATGTAATACCAAGTCATAGTAAACTTTTTTTAAAAGAGTGTTTTACTTGTATAAGAACAGAGAAATAGACTGAAGATATTGAATAAAGGACTTAGAAATAAACTGATATAAACAGGAAAATTTTATATATGATAAAGAGTTATACCATAATCAATGGAGAATGTATAGATTGATTAATAGATGATTGGAAAAATTGGTTTACTATATGGAAAAAATAAAACTGATGCCTAGTTAATACAGTATACAAAGCTGTATTCCTAGCAGATGGGAGACTTAAATATGAAAGCTAAAACTGTAAATTGAATCAAAGACCATTTAGGAGACCACCTTGGTAATTAACTTGGAAGAAGGCCATCTTAAACAAAATTTTGTAAGCAAAATTATAAAATACATAATTGATGAATTTGATGACATCACTTATAGGATTTCTGCTCATCAAAGGACAGCATGGACAACATTAATAAACATGATTAAATGAGTGAAGTTATTTGGAATATCTAAAAATAAGCAATGAATATGAAAAGCTAATTTATAGAGGAAGAAACTTTTAATGCCCACAATCTCAAATTATTTTGTGATTAGATAAATGCAAACTAAAGGAATTATGGCATGTCATCTCTCACCAATTAAGCTGCAAAAAGTTAGAAAAGTTGGGTAATAGCCAATGTTGGCAAAGAGTTTTGTATTTAGGAAGCCTTAGGCACTGTTGGTAAAAGTGTAAACTGTTGCCATCATCCTACAGAACAGTCTAGCACTATTTAATTAAATTAAGATAAATGAACACTGTAACTCAGCCCTTTTGCATACATATGTTCCCAAAAATTTCTCACACAGGTACAAGAGGAGGCATGCATCAGGCTATCCATTGCAGCATTGTTTGGGCAGCAAGTTAGTAGAGATCTAGGTGTACATCATTGGAACAGTGGGTAAGTAGAATATTCTAGACATCAAGGTATATGATGCAGCAGGTAGAGGCTATGGACTTATGTACCTATGGCAATATGGATACATTTCAAAAGCTAAAAAGGAACAAAGTGATGTGTTGCATACTGGTATTTATGTAAATCAAAATAAATGCATACTCATACAAACAAAAGATACACGTGAAACATTATGATGGCTTGCACTGGGCTGGGGAGGAGAAAGGATATGTAGAAATAAAGGAGAAAAATAAAGGCAAGAGAGTAGGCATAGACACCATTTCCAAAAGAAAGGGAAATGAGTTCTGTCTGGCCAGAAATGACAAACATGTATTGTTTCAATTATATTCAAGAAGTCAAAAGTGGACCCAAATAGGCAGAGTATGTAAGAATACTGTGTGAAAAACCAGCCTACGGTACATGATGTTGAGTCACTTTCACATATAGAGCCACCCAAGGACTGGGACATCAAAAATGTGGAGAAAATGAGCAGCTACTTAAGTTTAAGGTAAAGGTTTGGCAAGCATTGCAGGCAGTAGACACTCATTATGACATAGTAAGTCCCAGCACTATCATCATTTTTACAAGCAGAAATTTCTTTCCAGCTCTGTAAAATTTGTTTCATTGTGATTGTTTCTTTCTCTTTGTCTGTTTTGAATCTTATTTGCCCTTCTACACCATCATTCACATTTATTGGTTCTCTCAATTTTTTAAACCATATTGTCTTGCTTTTTCCATTTGCATTTTCCCCCTTTCTGTCTATATTTTGAAAATTCTATTGTCTTGTTATTTCTCTTTCAATACCCTCATTTCTTTCTACTAAGAGATTTTCTTCAGCCTGCAGAACTCTCCTGCACACCTCCCACACTCTGTTCCTAATATGACTTTGGGAGGAAAGCGGTAGGAGTGCAAAAACTACTAGGTTTTTTGATCTTATTGTCATGCACATATTTCAGCAATAGAAAGTAAAGGTTATGAAAAAAAACAGGAAATCAGAAAAGTTTGTTTCTAAACATATTCTTTTTACTTTTTTTAAGTACCATAGGTTGCTCTTTGATGATTTCACACAAGCAGAAAAGTGAAATTAAATCACTGTGTCAACTGGCATCATTTTTTGGCCTTTGACCTCATCATATTAAGTTGGTGATGCCCTCATGGGTTCTTAAAAATGCAGCTTGCATAAGAAAGTGTTATCTGATTCCTATTTCTAATTGGTACAAACATTTCAGAAATTATATATGTGTGTATATATATGTGTGTGTGTATATATTTATATATATGGATATAATAAGAAATACTTGTCCATTCAAAAGGAGGAATACAAATAAAAAGTGCTCATATATGGAAATCCACCTACTGACTTCACCTCCAGCCGTTACTTTATCTTTTCCTGCAGGTTTATAGGGAAGTTACAACCTACTTCCACTGCTTATGTCATTCTTTTCCTATAGAGTTGAGCAGCATTCTCTCAGGGAAAAATAATTTATTATCCTTTTTTTAAATGGAGAACTGGAAGAATCACTTCTCTAACTCAGCATACTGACCCTTGAGGGAATAAACGTTTAACAACTGACTCTAAAAGAAAATTTCTTTTTTTTTTTTTTTTTTGAGGCGGAGTCTCGCTCTGTCGCCCAGGCTGGAGTGCAGTGGCGCGATCTCGGCTCACTGCAAGCTCCGCCTCCCGGGTTCCCGCCATTCTCCTGCCTCAGCCTCCCGAGTAGCTGGGACTACAGGCGCCCGCCACCGCGCCCGGCTAATTTTTTTATATTTTTAGTGGAGACGGGGTTTCATTGTGTTAGCCAGGATGGTCTCGATCTCCTGACCTTGTGATCCGCCCGTCTCGGCCTCCCAAAGTGCTGGGATTACAGGCTTGAGCCACCGCGCCCGGCCGAAAATTTCTTTATAAATTTTGTTGATATAAGAGGTATGTAGCATATGATTTACAAATATTAATAAAATGCAAAACACTTTTATTGTAAATTCTGTATAGCTAAATATATCTCAGGGATTTTTTTTTCTAACATCTTGTATCTGTAGGTAACCTATGATTGCAAGTATCAATGAGTGTAGTTCGGACATGACTATTGGTTGATAATTTTATTTATGTTAACAAGTAAGATGAAAAGGAAACAGCAAATATTTCTGTCAGAACCTCAAATGTTCATAAGTGACAAGTGAATTGTTTGCTCACTTAAATGACAGCTTTGAATACTGGAAGAAAATATCCCCATTTATTTGTGTGTACACATGTGTATGTGCTGTTTACATGGTGATGTCAAGTTTTAAGAGCATCAAGAGAGACAAACCCTAATCCGTGGAGCTTTTCAAACTTCCGTTTGAATATTTGCTTGTATCCCATTAGCCAAAGCAAATCACATTGCCAATCTCGAAGTCAGAGTGAGAGGGCACTTCAAATTACAGGGTGAGGGAACCAATATGGATATAGGAAAGAAATAATTTTTGGCCATGTATATATTCAATCCATCATAGATGCCTTCAGCCGTATGTCATAGAAAGCTCACATAACAATGTTAAACTATAAAGATACCTAATGTATTTCACATGGAGTTAGTAGGTAGGAGCTTCTAGAGTGTCTTCTTCAGCTCCACAATCTTCAGTTGTAAGTTTGATATCTCTGATTCCCTTGACTTTATCCTCTTGGTCACAAGATGGCTGCCAACATCTAGACATCATGTCCTTATAAATCTCTGAGTAAAGGCAGAGGCATCTGAGGCATTAAGGCAGTGAGAGAGCTTAATGTGCATGCCTCATCTTTTTATCAGGAAGGTAAAAGATACCCCAGAAGCCAGCTATAGACTGCCCCTTGTGTCTCATCAGCCAGAACCAGATCACATGGCCTCCCCTACTTTGGGAAACGAGAAGAGCAGTTTTCAGGCTTTTTCAAAGAAGTAGTGGAAATACCTAATGGATATATGTCAACTAACAGTTTTTAAGAAGGAATCGAAAATACCCTAGGATTCTGTAATTGATCAAAAGTTGAGTCAGTGTCCCCTCTCATGCCTTTCTGTCAAGGATTAGAGACACAACAGAGTTTAATTTGCATAGCCTGGTTCATGTTATTACCCCTTGACCATAGAGAACAAGGTTCCAGTTTTTTACATTCAGTGAACAACAGATGGAAGAGTAATTCTGTCCACCAAAAAGTGAAATGCCAGTCCCCAAAAGAGGAATGGATGTAAAATGGCAACAATGAATGTCCACCGTCGTGGGAAAACACATCTTTTGAATGGGAAGATACATTTTTAAAAATTACTTGCAAATATCTCCTATGCTTCATTTCCTACTCTCCTGGCCCAAAAGTACAGCGGATCCTCAAATAACATAATTTCATTCAACATTATTTCATTATAATGTTGAGGGGAAAAGGAATCAATTCTCAGCCAGGACCACTGTCTGTGTGAATTTTCTCCAGGTACTCCAGTTTCCTCCCACATCGCAAAGATGTGCACATTAGGTGAACTGGCATGTCTCCATGGCCCCAGTCTGGGGTGTGTGTGTGTGTGTGTGTGTGTGTGTGTGTGTGTTTATCCTGGGATAGGATGGTGTCCTGTTCAGGGCTGGTTCCTGCCTTGGCCTTGAGTTGCTGGGATAGGCTCTGGCCATTCATGATCCTGAACTGGAAAAACTGGGTGAATACATACCTTACTTGTTTTTCTTCATCTTTCTTAAATGTATGTATAGCTCACATTTAATTCCATGTTTAGTATTAGAAGTGTTTTGGTCTTTACTTGGAAGTTTGGTGATGTTTTTGTAACCAGAAATATGCTGTAGGAACTAAAGTTTTGTTGATATCAACTCACTTATGGTAAAATTGGTTTTGTTATACATTATTTTGCATAAAGTTGCAGTTCCCAAGAACCTATCAATGACATTGAATGAGGAGTTACTGTATATAATTTGGAGTTCTGGCAGACTTAGTATTTTAAAAAAATTCATAGTTGATTTTTTTTAAACAAATTTGCTTTGCTAGAATGAATGGATCCTCTTATGAAGCGTCCTTTGTTTCACATTTCATAGAATATCGATCCTGCCTCTGAGGGAGAGAGAGTCCTCAAATCATGACCTGTGTTGCAGTGACCCTTGTTCTGCTCAGAGCAAGGAGGAGGAGATAGTTCCCCTGGCCATTGATCAGATTCTGTTCTGTGAAACTTTTTTAATTACAATCTTGAACACATTTTCTAATATTTTTGCTATATAAGTGTTCATGTTTGTATGGCATACATCCCCAACTAATTCTGCCAGCAACTTACATTTTCTCTAAAGCAACTTGCACATAGTAGGAAAACAAATACTGAATTTATGATTAAATAAGAATTTGGAGGTATAAGGTTTTATCTATTAGTCATTGATTTTTTTATATCATCTCCTTGTCCTATATAATAATTATGATAACAATGGTTACTTCTTAAACTTTACTGTGACTAGACCCTGTACTAACAACTTTACAGATGTAAAGCTGTGCCAATGACTTTACATGAGTTATATACACATGGTTAAGGGAGGTAACACCCAGCATGGATCAGTAATGACCCATTAAGTAAATAGTTGAGTTAAATGTGCCTGACTTGCTCTGCCTCAGTCATATTCTTCCCATGATTGCATTTTGGTGCTGGTAACTGTACTGTGGGTGGAGAGAACACTCCAAAATGTTGGTAGGAAATGAGTCACTGGAAGAGTGACCCCTGTGTGCCGTCCCCAGCACAGACACACACACATACTACAGACATATCTGGCATGTATTCCAACCTGAATAGGCTGCAAAACTTCTATCCTGGAAGACGGAGCACAACCCATAGCCTGGTCCTTGCCTGTCTCTGTAACAACCTGTTTCCCACCCCTCCTTTTTTCCCTACTTCTTTCATGCTTTTTTGAAGAATGGGACTAAAGACTAGCACATAACATGGCATGAACCAGCTAGCTGAAGAGTGGGAGAAGCGATAGTGTAGTAGGTCTAAGATAACGGGAGAATGAAGTCCTTCTGTTGTGCAAAAGCTTATTCCCTCTCCTTAATTACAGAGGGGTTACATATATGTAATGGAAAGTTTGAAAAATGCAGAAAAGCATAAAAGATAATACAATCTTTATTATCCCACTCCTACATATAATCCCACTCCTACATATACTTACAGTTAGCATTTTTGATTTCAAGTCTTTTATCTATGAGTGCATTTGTTTTTTAATAAAATTTGAACTCCAAAATCTAAATAATTTTATAATTTTATTTTTACTTACTGGAATCTCATAACAAAACAATATTAAGGATTTCGTTTTTCACCACTCTCTCATTTACTCATTCCTTCAGAATATTTTAATTGAAAACTTAATGTGTAATAGGCACTGGATTTTGAAGATGGCATAGTACATTAAGATGATTCATCATTATTTCTTTAATTTTACTTACAGTTAGCATTTTTTATTTCAAGTCTTTTATCTATGAGTGCATTTGTTTTTTAATAAAATTTGAACTCCAAAATCTATATAATTTTATAATTTTATTTTTACTTACTGGAATCTCATGACGAAACAATATTAAGGATTTCGTTTTTCACCACTCTCTCATTTACTCATTCCTTCAGAATATTTTAATTGAAAACTTAATGTGTAATAGGCACTGGATTTTGAAGATGGCATAGTACATTAAGATGATTCATCTTTATTTCTTTAATTTTCTATTGATGGCTATATTTATTCAATTGTCACGTATTTACTGAATACCTATTATGTGCTTGGCATGTCCTAGGTGCTAAGGATACAGCAGTGAATGTTGTAGACAAGATCCCTGCTTCCTGGAAGCTTACATGGTGGGAAATGGTAGACAGGGGCTTCAAGTTAACATAGTTATATGCCCAGAAGAGCTGAGGGCCTATGTGAGATCTTATCCCATCAGATGTCCATCTTCTTAATATCTGTCAAAAATTTTGGTCGTTGATAGCTCTCTCCACTCCCACGTTCAGTGGTGATACGGTGTAATTTACTGTTGTTTCAGTCACGGAAATGATGAAAGGTTAATGTGTATGCTTCATCTGCCAACTTGAACCAGAAGGCTTCTTGGCTTAAGTGATTTGAAAAGACTTTCACCAATCAGATAAATACATTCATATTTCTTTCTAATTTATTTATTTAGCTATTTATATTTAATTCATTTAGCATGCATTTTGGTTGGTTGTAGACATTAAATTTTTTTCCCCAAATATTTTGAAATCCCAAACTGTAGCATATCACATACATTCAATAAATTATAGCTGTGAATCAGAATATTTTCTATTGGGAAAATATTGCAAATAATAATTCTTTAGTGAGATCGCACAGTGCTCACAGACATGTTACAAAAAGTATGTCGAGTATCAAGTGCATTTGGGTATTTATTTAAGAAAACTGTAAAGCTTTTGGCCGGGCGTGGTGGCTCACATCTGTAATCCCAGCACTTTGGGAGGCGGAGGTGGTAGGATCACTTGAGGTCAGGAGTTTGAGACCAGCCTGGCTAACCTGATGAAATCCCATCTCTACTAAAAATTCCAAAATTAGCTGGCGTGGTGGTGGGCTCCTGTAATCCCAGCTACTCAGGAGGTGGAGGCATGAGATCGCTTGAGCCCAGGAGGCAGAGGTTGCAGTAAGCCAAGATTGTGCCACTGCACTCCAGCCTGGACAATGGAGCGAGACTGGGCTCTCAAAATAAATAAATAAATAAATAAATAAAGTAAAAATTGGAAAAATTTTAAATTTTTTGACATTTCTATCTTGCTTATTTTAGTTGGCATAGTGATTCCGAAGCTCATCCACATTGTAGTGTGTAGATCAGTCCTTTATTTCTTATTATAGCTGAATAATATTACATTGTATGTATATACCATAATTTGCTTATCCATTTATTTGCTGATGGACATTTAGGCTCTTTCTACCTTTTGCCTATTGTGAATAGTGCTGCTGTGAACATGTATTTACAAGTATTTGTTTGAGTGCCTCTTTTTAGTTCTTTTGAGTATATACCTAGGAGTGGAATTGCTGGGTCATATGGTAATGATATGTTTAACTTTTTGAGAAACCAACAAATGGTTTTTCATAATGGTTGGAAGTAGTTTACTCTTCTATCAGCAATGTACAGGCGGTCCAATTTCTTTACATCCTAACACTTGTTCCTTTCCCCTTTTTGTTTTTATTATTGTTAGAGCCATCCTAGCACTGTTACTGGGTACCTCATTTAAAAAAATTTAATTTTTAAAGTTATGGGTACATGGGAGGTTTATATATTTATGTGGTACATGTGATGTTTTGATACAGGCATTTAGTGTGTAATTATCACATTTGGGTAATTGGGGTATACATTACCTCAAGCATATATCATTTCCTTGGGTTAGGAACATTCTAAGGATTTTTAATTTTTTGATGTAACCTTTTGAAGCTACTTACATTGAAATTACTTACAGTATATTGCCAATAGAATCTTGTAGAATAAAATTAGGAAATTATTCCAGAGAAGTAGTGAAATATAATCACAGATGCTTAAAATATGTCAATTTACAAATTAATAAGATATATTAATATTTGTTAGCTCTGAGTAATATTTGTTTGCATTCCAGTCTTATTCTCCAAATCAATAAACTGAATCATTTCATCGCTGAGAAAGGTAGTTATATTCTAATGTTGGTATCAAAATAGTCTGCTTTTAGTAGGTTCATAATGAACAGAATTGGGAAGGGATGATGAAAATATGCTAGCTACTTATTGAGCATTCATTTGATGACTGTTTATTGACTGCTCTGAGCCTGGGTACTAGAGATACAGTAATGAACCAAAGCACACACAGTTGCTCCCCAAATGAGCTCACATGTTGATGAGTAGAGAGATTATATATATATGTGTAAATTTTTTGACATTTCTATCTTGCTTATTTTACTTGGCGTAGTATTTCTGAAGCTCATCCACATTGTAGTGTGTAGATCAGTACTTTATTTCTTATTATAGCTGGATAATATTACATTGTATGTATATACCATAATTTGCTTATCCATTTATTTGCTGATGGACATTTAGGCTCTTTCTACCTTTTGCCTATTGTGAATAGTGCTGCTATGAACATGTGTTTACAAGTATTGTGTGTGTGTGTGTGTGTGTGTGTGTGTGTGTGTGTATAATTAGATAAATAATAGAAGGATATTTAAACAGAAACCTGAATCAGATGACAGTGTGTACCAGTGGACTTTTATGTGGAAGAATGTTCCAAGCCAAGCTAACAGTAAGAACAGAGGCCATGAAGCCAGGTGCTTGGTGGTTGAAGGTTCTAGAGAAGAGTGACTGAGGGGATCGTGGCAGGTGATAGCAGATAAATTAGCAAGGTGAACCAAGTCAAGTTGGTGTGGTTATCTATTGATATTAGGAATAAGTGCATTCAGTTTTTCCCTGCTTAACTAAAGTTTTCTAGAGGGGTAAGATGAAGATACTCTGATAAGGCAAAGAAGGAAATTCCCACAGTGGCACCAAAAATGAGAATTAGGCCCTCAGAGACCTGGAGGTTCCACACTGGGGAAGTGTGCTACTTTAGTGTGAGTAGTCTCCCAAAGTCATCGTAAACATTTGAGTGCTCAAATGTGTCTGAGCTGTAACCTCTGCAGGAAAGGAAATCCTGATTTCTAAAAATAAATACTGCTTTTATTTTAAGAGTCAAAGGGGAACAGGCCGTCCCAGTAAATACAGGTCGTTGAAATGTTTTAATTGTGGAATTGGAATAGGAAGAGAGATAATCTCTTCAAACCTATAGATAGTTAGATACCATTTTCTTAAAATGTCTCCAGATACAGGGAGCCTAAAACTTCCATTGATAAATCATGAGTCTGTTTTCAGTGTTGCTTGGGTTGGTAATGTTTTAAAAAATGGACTGGGTACAGGTGGCTCACACCTGTATCCAAGTGCTTTGGGAGGCCAAGGCAGCAGGATCACTTGAGGCCAGGTGTTTGAGACCAGCCTGGGCAACATAGTGAGACCCCCCCCGTCTCTACAAAAATAATAATAATAATAATAATAATAATAATAATTGGTTGGGCGTGGCAGCATGTGCCTGCAGTCCTAGCTACTCAGGAGGCTGAGGCAGGAGGATTGCTTTAGTGCAGGAGTTCAAGGTTGCAGTGAGCTATGATTGCACCATTGCACTCCAGCCTGGGTGATGCAGCAAGACGCTGTCTCAAAAATAATAACAATAATTAACTAATTCCTTTAATACTTTGTGAGATAAAAGAGCTCACATTATGACTTATTCATTCATTTATTGATTCAACAATATATACTGAGCATGTACAGTGTACCAGACACTGTTCTAGTCTCTTGGGATACAACAGTGACTAGATGGAAAAAGTCCTCACTCTAATGGAGACAGAATTCTTTTTTAAAAAGTTAGATATATCATACAAGTATAGGTAGTCATGACTTATCAGATTAAAAGGAAGCAGCACAACAGAAATGAGTAAGAGGAACTGTTATTTTCCTTGTGGATGGTCAGGGAAAGCCTCTCTAAGGAGGTGACACTT
This sequence comes from Macaca fascicularis, assembly GCF_037993035.2. Classification (NCBI taxonomy): domain Eukaryota; kingdom Metazoa; phylum Chordata; class Mammalia; order Primates; family Cercopithecidae; genus Macaca; species Macaca fascicularis. Next base: position 97,562,537 of record NC_088381.1, on the reverse strand, counting down.
GAGCAAAATGAGGATTTAGAGGAAAAGCATATTGCAATCCTAGGGTGGTGGAGGAGTCACAGGCACAAAGGCCCTGAGGTAGAATTGTTTATTTGAAAAACAGTAATAAGGCCAGAGTGGAGGAAGAGAGGTAGAAGAAGATGTGGCGGTGATGTAATAGTTTGGATGAGAGCCTATGAGCTCTGGTTGACTTTGGGATGATTCTATGTGTGAAGGGAAGCCATTAGAAGGCTTTGATCTGACACATGTTTAGATGAATGACTCCATGCTGGGCACAGTGGCTACGCCTGTAATACCAGCAGTTTGAGAGGCCAAGGCAAGTGGATCACCTGAGGCTAGGAGTTCAAGACCAGCTTGGCAACATGGTGAAAGCTCGTCTCTACTAAAAATACAAAAAAAATCAGCTGGGTGTGGTGGCAGGCACCTGTAATCCCAACTACTCAGGAGGCTAAAGCAGGAGAATCACTTGGACCTGGGAGGTGGAGGCTACAATGAGCTGAGATCACGGCATTGCACCCCAGCCTGGGCAAAAAGAGCAAAACTCTGTCTTAAAAAAAAAAAAAAAGAATGACTCCAATTCCTCTATGTAGAGTAGATTGTTGGGGGCAAGAGAAGGGGCAGGTGGCTTGTGCAGTTAATTGCGGTTGTGGAGAGGTCATGGCTTGGACTAGGGAGACAGTAGTAGAGATGGTGACAAACTTTGGATTTGGAGTATATTGTACTTTTAATATACAGGCAACAAGATCTGGTGACAGATTAGATATGTGAGAGAGAAAAAGAAAATTCAAAGATAAATCCAGGGTTTCTAACTGAACAACTGGATGGTTGTGACATTTCTTGAGATGGGGAGCAGCAAAGAGGGCCACTGGGGACTGATAATTAAGAGTTCTGTTCTGAACATGTTAATATGTGATACCTTGTAGATATATCTCAGCAGAGATGGTGTATCAGTTAGATAGATGAGTCCGTGTTTTAAGGGGAGGCTCATTGGTAGAGTTAGAAATTTGTGTCACCCGAGTATAAACGATATTTAAAGTCTGGAGACTGGATGAGATCCTCTAAGAGCGTGATGATAAATAGAGAAAGTCAACTTTCTGAAGAGTGAGTCCTGAACACTCCAGCACCTATCTAGAGATTGGAAAGAAGAGGGTTCAGTAAAAGTGACTAAAAAGTGATAGCCAGTCAAGTGGGAGGAAAGACAAAAGAATACACTATTCTGGAATCAAGAGAAGAAAGTGTGTTGTTTGAAAGAAGGAGTGATCCACTGGGTCACATGCTGCTGAAATGTCTGTGAGGAACTGAGAATTACCCGTAGAAGCTGGCAATGTGAAAGGCATTGATTGGCAGTTTAAAGAGAGAGATTTGAGAGTAGAGGTTGGGCAGACAGCCTGCCTGGAGTCGACTCAAGGGAGCGTGCATGCAGGGAACTCAGATCCTTCTTGTAAGGAGTATTTCTATAAATGGGGTGGAATCTGAAGTGCAATATATCTTGAATGTTTTGTCTGCAATCTGAATTTTGATTGTTGTGTTTGAAGTTTTGTGAGGCAAGATGTTCTGTTTCCTAACATGTTCTTGTCTCCACTAGTGAATTTTATGTCCTACGAATTTAGAGTGAGACATCAAAAATTTTTTTGGTTCTCTTCTTGGTTCTCTGTGTTCAAACTAGCTTTCTCTCTCTCTCTCTCTCCCCCCATATATATATATGTATTTATATATGTATATATCCATATATGTATATATATGTAATACATATATATGTGTATATGTAATATATATGTGTATATATGTATATTTATATAGGCATATGTATATATATCTCCATATATATGTTTTATATATATATAAAATACCATGTTTAATTCAAATGTTTCAGCTTTAATTTTTATATATACCCTTTCTCTCCCTTCCAGTGAAAAGGCATGTGAATTAGTGCAGTGACTGAATCTAGATGAAATGACACACTCATGCAGCCAGCCTCTTCTTCACTCCTGGTTTCTTCTAGAATATGATAAAGATTTTTGAGAACTTCCAGTTACCAGCCTATTCACAAGCCTAGATTTCTCAGGTATCTCGGGTGTAAACTAGATTTCTCTCAAGAAAAGTTTGTTCTGCCCTCTTTTAAAGGCAAAGAAATTTCTCTCAAAATATCTTGCTTAAAACATTTCTCTCTCTGACTCCTTTATAGTCTCGTGATTATAAGCAAATTGGATTACAGAAGTATAAAGGGAGCAGGATGAAGAAGGTCAAGATGTTAGCTTTTTGGGGATTGACTGTGACAGTCCCATGAAACTCAAGAATTTTAGGCATATCTCAGACCTTCATGTGGGTAAGGGCTCTTTGTATTGTTTACTACTGTGTTCCCAGTTACCCAGTAAAATGAAGATACAAACTTGTACTGAGTAACTTGCGTGACAAGGTATTTATCTGGCTCTACGTAGGTAAGCTGCCATTGTTTCTCTAACAAAATTGAAGTTATTTCATATTAGCATGGATATATATTGATCAATTATATGCATGAAAAATGAAAGGAATTAACTATTTTATGCATAGTCACAGTATAACATTTTACCTTGATACTCATTTTTTACTGTATCCTAAAGCAAAGAACATGAACATGTATAGGTTTTTTTTTCCTCAATATCTCATTTTTTATTTCAACCTTTCATGGGGTCAAGTGTAATTTGCTATTTTTCACTGTTCTTTAGATTTAGTCTTTGTAAATTATATCTGCCTTTAAGAGAGACAGTAACAGACCATTAGTCAGATTTGCTGGAAGTATGATACATTTCTCTATGACCTACTAACCTGAATCAAGATCCCAGGCATCACATATTCATAGAACCTTTGCAGATACCCTTTTAATACAAGCATAGAAAGGTCTTTGTAGGTGGGCAAAATCTGCTATTGGCTGTCAGTTCAGCTGAGGACATCTGGCCACTTGGGAGTGAACGGAAAGACCAAAATAATAAACGTCACTTATGTTGGGGTGGCAGGTGGTTTTATTGTGTTTGGCTCTCCCTTCCTCTCCTACATACTACGACATTTTTTTTCCAGAAGCCGTATAGCATTTTACAAGGGGAGAAGAAATTCTTTCCTATCTCAAGGAACATCAAAGTAAATGAGAGAAATTGTTTTCATTTTGATCCTTTAAATCAGATGCACTGCCCACTTATCAGTACAAAGAAGAAAGAAATACACCACCTCCTTGGGGATTTGACTTTGGGAAATGAGATTTTTATCCTTGGAACCAAAGGATCATTTGTAGCACAGTCAGAACAATGGAATTCCACTGAATCAATGCCAGCATCCAAATCTATGGCCCTTGTTTGATTCTGGTACAATACATGGAATTAATGTAAAAATGTCATAATATTAATAAAATAAAGGGAGTTTTTTTAAAAAATCAATTTTTCATTACATATAGGTTAATTTTGATGAAAAGATATACAGATATAATGAATATATGTGTTAGTAAAATTAACAAAATGGAAGTTCAGAAAACCTTTGTTTTTAGCCTTAGGTTTTAGGACTTAGGTAGAGCCAACTGGAAATCCTGTGGAGCTGTATTGCAGTCATAGAAGCCAAGCAGAAATAGCAGACCACCGAGTGTACCTGATGTATGTGGCTGTGTCATTCCTCATGTGACGTTTTTAACTAGAACGGAGTGGCCTAGAAGAACTTCTCAAGGTCATGGCTACTTATAATAACAACAACGAACATATATAAAGCATTTTCTATGAGTCTGGGTCAATAGTAATTACTTTACCTATGTTTGTTCATCTAATCTCTGCGTGGTCCTGGGAGGCAATCAATGAAGAAATAAGTATACCAACAAGTAGAAGTATATATGCAAGTATATACACATGACATATGTCACAGATGTATCCATAAACGTGTAAAATATAGAAATATGATTGAGAGGCAAGTTTATAAACAGGAATTACGATAATATTCATGGTGAACTTAGTCATTTTTTAATTTTTATTTTAGGTTCCAGGGTACATGTGCAGATTTATTACATAGGTAAACTCGTGTTATGAAGGTTTGTTGTACAGACAATTTTATCACCCAGGTACTAAGCCTAGTACCTAATCGTTATTTTTTTCCTGCTCCTCTACCTCCTCCTACCCTCCACCCTCAATTAGGCCCCAATAATGTCTGTTGTTCCTTTCTTTGTGTCCCTAAGTTCTCATCATTTAGCTCCCACTTATAAGTGAGATGTGGTGTTTGGTTTTCTGTTCCTGTTAGTTTGCTAAGGATAATGGCCTGCAGCTCCATCCATGGTCCTGCAAAAGACATGATCTCATTCTTTTTAATGACTCATCATATTCTGTGATGTATATATACCACATTTTAAAAAATCCAGTCTGTCATTGATGGTCATTTAGGTTGATTCCATGTTTTTGCTATTGTGAATAGTGCTGCAATGAACATTCATGTGCATGTGTCTTTATATGGTTGAATGTTTTGTAGTCCCCTGGGCATATACCCAGTAATGGGATTGCTGGGTCAAATAGTAGAATTGAAGATAGTGGGGAACAGCTGCTACAAAGCTCATTAAATCGTTTACTTTAGTTTTATTCAAAATCCAAAAGCCTGGGTCCAGGATTTTCTGGCAAAGAAAAGTGCTCAGGGGATTTCAGTTCTGAATCACTGTTTGTTGGACATTTGGCCATTCTTTCTGTATTTCCTTTGCAAGAGAAGCAGAACTGGGAGGAAAGATCAAGGAGTAAGATTCAAGAGACTAGCTCTTAGCTGTTATTGTGGCACTACCTAGTCCTGCCACCTTGAACATATTCCTTAGTATGTTCTGGACATCAACTTACTCATCTCTAAAATGAGTGTTTCTTCTCTAAAGTTAATGATTCTTAACTTTTGGTTAAACTTTTTTAGTTGCTGTCATAGCCTTCATTTTGTTCAGTATATGCGTCCATTATTTTTAATTTGTTAAAGTAATAAACATTTAGCCTTTATGAAATATAAAAAGTCTTTATTATGCTATAGTGACAGTTTTATTCAGAGTGAGACAAACAGTGTGAAGTGTGAAGTACATTTTTTTCATTTCCAAGCTGCACATCCACACGCCTAATTACTGTTGTGTGAATAATTTCATAGTATCTACTAAGACTTCTAATAGCTATCACTAACTAGTAATCTGTCAAGGTATAATGCAAGATAATATGTTTTTACACAACAATAGTGAGGCTCTCATTAATTATTACCTCCTGTAATTGCTTGATATGAACGTTTATTTTAAAACTTAAAAATTATATACAACAAAATAATGATTTAAACTACCGCCAGGAAGTCTATACACAGAAGTTGCTGCATTAGAGTTAATGATTTATTAAGTCATATCTTCCTGCTTTTATCTTTTTAAATAGATGACATGTTATTCAAATTAAAATAAAAGGTTTTTGCCAACTATTAAGTATCTCACTGAGTCACATCTGCTATCTGTTGCCTGAAAGAGAAACCTATAATTTATTATACTTCTTTAGCAATACTTGATACAAAACATCAATATATTTATATGCCCAAGGAAGGAGGATTTACAGTCTAGCTTTATTCCCCAAAGGTTAAAGGAGTTCAAGTTATACGTGTATTTCTATATCTTGTAGTACAACAAACTTTAGAATCTCATAGCTAAAATCTGCCATTTCATATTCAAAACTTTAGTTTCAAAAGATTCCAGGCAGACCTTTCTTTAATTAGATATATTCCTTTTTGTCTTAGATACCTTTTCCCATTTATTTTATTTTATTTTTTCTATAATGCAAATAGAGGGGGTAAAGTTAAGGTCCATATTTAAAATTATGAAGGAAAACAGTTTTTAAACAATCAGATTTTGAACTTAATAGAAAGGAGAGTGGCTTATGAAAAAGATCTAAGCAGAAGATTGTGTATGGGTCAGATTCTAGCTCTGCCTTTAGGAAAACAGAGTGGAGTAAATTAAAGTCTTATCTTGAATGAGAAAAGGAAGTTATTTTGTCAATACAGTGAAGAGAGGAAGACTAACTAGAGTGATTTTTGTGTTTCTAAATTTGGACCCTAAAGATTTCTGAAGTTGATAGACACCTGGTGTTAGGCATTCCTTTTCAAAAGAAGCATTGGGGCGGCACGGTGGCTCATGCCTGTACTCCCAGCACTTTGGGAGGCCAAGACTGGCGGATCACTTGAAGCAAGGAGTTTAAGATCAGCCTAGCCAACATGGTGAAACCCTGTCTCTACTAAAAATACAAAAATTAGCCAGGCATGGTGGCACACGCCTGTAATCCCAGCTACTCCAGAAACTGAGGCAGAAGAATCACTCACTGCAACCTGGGAAGTGGAGGTTGCACTGAGCCAACATCACGGCACCACTGTACCTCAGCTTTGGGCAACATCAAGAAAGAAAGAGAGAAAGAGGGAAAGAGAAGGAGAGAGAGAGAGAGAGAGAGAAGAGGGAGGGAGGGAGGGAGGGAAGGAGGGAGGCATTGGGTTTGTGGAGCAGTAGGTTAGGTGACTGCAGGTGCTGGTGTGAAACAAAGAACCACAGAAGGAGCATTACAAGGTGTGTGATTTTTCTCAGTTATCTGCATTTGAACAGCGTGCCCATGGCTCAGAAAATAGCAAAGTAAAATGGGTTAAAAAAATAAAAAAAGGTAAAATATTTTAAATAATATTTTATATTTTATGAAAATAGGTATTACAGATTTATCTTCACAAATCAGATTTTCTGCACAGAAACCTCAGTAGTTCAACCAAGAGTCTAAAGTGTAAGTTGCCACTAGGAGAGATAGCAAAGCCCTCTCTTCGATGGTGGTTTTTAATTATTGTATGATAGAACATCATTTTCTGCCTACTTTGGCAGGGAGTGGTAGTGGTGGTTGGGAATTGGCATAAGTGGAGGAAGGAGGGGAAAAAGGTGGAAGAAAAAGAGGGAAAAGGAAAGTCTTTTTTCTGGTTTCTGTTTGTTAAGATTACATTCAGAAACTAGACACATAGCTATGTGGTCACAGTGTGGAATTCTTTTTCATTGCTCCTCCTTTTGAGGATATAAAATCACTAAATAAAAGCCTGTACCCCAACTTGAAGACATTTCAGAAATATGTCTCCAAATAATACTGGATTATTCACTTTCTCTTTACTTCCTTTCATTTATACTTTAAAACATGGTTTCTAAGTAGAACTCTACTGGTAATGCTATTGGTGGGCTTAAAGCATCCCATACATTTTTGTTGTTGCAGCTATATTGCTACATACTTGATAACCACCCAGTTTGGTAAGTATTTGTTGTCTTTTCATTGATATACTTAAATCTCTATGATCTGGTGTTAGATGACTTTTTTAAAAATTGAAAGGGTGATTAAAAAGGGGATGGTTTTATTTCCTGGGCAGAAGTTAATACAAGTTTATGACTGCTATCTTGGTTCTCTCAAATGATCCAGTAGACCTCAGGATCTACCGCTTTCAGAACAACTTTGGACTGTCCCTTACAGCTGAATGCTAGAACCACTCCACCAAGGGAATTAAGAGACATTTTCACCCAATTTTTTAGGCACTCTTGTTAAAACAGTTGATCACACAATGTGTCCTTATCATCTACCTACTCCTGGGACACAACGCTTAAGGAGTGTTTCGGCTATATTAGAAAGTGAAAGTACCTTTTAAATTTCTTTGCTCATTAAGGGGGAGCAGTCATGTCACTAATTATTGTGGAAAGGAAGAGTTCTTGGAAAATGACTTGAGAATCATATTTAATGAGAAGGTTGCAATATTCAGCTGCCTGATGTATTCCATTATTGACCAGAATAATTTAATTTCAGGACTTTTATTGAATTCTCACCTTTTAACAAAAGTAAACTGGTAGAGTATTTTCATTTCCTAATTGGGCCATGTCTCTCTTTCCCTTTTTTTCCACTTGACTGAGTCATGGATTAATTTGTTTCTTGTATTGCTTTCCTTTTGTGATTGGCCCAACTATGGAAAAGCACCCTTTGTTCCTTAGGTTTCCCGTTGGCCAGGTCACATTTCAGCTACTCATTAAAACATGTATTTACTCTACTCTGGAGCACATTGTCTGGCCAACCATGAATTTATAGTGAAATGTAACAGTAAATTGTGCTCTGTGGTCAAAAACGCCAAATGATACACACAGCAGCATAAAGGTTTCCAGCATAGGGTAGAATTAAAGAGCTTAGGACCAGTGCCTGGATTGTTGGCCATATTTTCACAGTGGCCAGTTTTGTTAGATTCAAACTTGGAGAGAGCTTGAAATCACTTGTCTCAGATGTTTGCACTCACAACCACAAAGCCTCTGAGAAACACAGAACTGATCTTGTAATAAGTGCCTGCTGAGTTTCCAAGCCTGTGAGCCTTTCTGAAAGCCTGTTTAGTTTAATGAGGGTTTTCAGATTTCAAAGCTCACACACCTTCACATAAAAACAGATGATTATGACCAAATTAGGGAATGTTGTTCTCTGAGTGTGTTCCCCCAATATGTTCTCTTTTCAGTTGTCAGGCATTGTTTCAGTACACTTTTCGCCTTCCAGACATCATTTTAAAGTACAATTTTGCTAAGTTTTATTGTATATAGTTTTTATTTAGGCAGAATGTTATGTTCAATAAAACAGATGTTTCTCTTAACAGTTAAAGACCAATAGGCATATTTTATCCAATAATAAAAGGAACAATCTAAAAAAATGTAAACCTTCAGCTTCTGCTACCGTGAGAACTGTCCTAAGAGACTAGGCCTCCACGTTCACATGTGTAGCCTACTTCATAGGGTTCTACAACCTGTTTCTGTATGGCTTGAAGGGAAAGAGCCATGTCTATGAAACAGATGGATATAGGAGAGAGAATATTCATACTTTAGTCATTTTGCAGGTTACCTTTATGATCACTTATAACACTATCTTCACTGAAAAATATAGTGTTTAAATGATAACTTTAGTATGTGCAGCATATTTTGGTGTTATTCTACCTATCTTTTTTAATGTCTTCTCAGCCACCCTTAGAAAGAAACATAATAATAATTAGGATTTGAGGCATTCAAGGCCTTACTTGGACACCAAATTATTTATTACATTGTAACCATCGTTTTACAAAGAAGCACCACACAACATGTGAGGTTCAAATGTCAGCAGTACAGAAACAGAGAGAAATGGAATATAGAGTGGTCCTTGAAGAAAGCAAGAGGCATGTGAATGAGACCAGACTGCACTGGACTGGTGCTGAGCTGGTAGAACCCTTGCCTCCTAAGCCTCTTCAGTTTTCCCACCTGACTCTTGCATCACACAAGCAAATTGTGTGATGAATTAGAAATCATCACATTAACACATGAGTTAGAAATCTCTATAAAGAGCAATTATTCAGTTTGCTGTTTTCATCTTTCTCTCCAGCTATTATCTTCTTACACACCCCAGCCCAAACACTAAATCCCTTGAATTTTCTCTCTACTCTTTAAATCAGAATTAGCTACGCAAGGTTTGGGAAAGGGTATGGAAAGAGGATGTGTGTCTTAATTACAGTCCTGCATTTTAATAAGTATTTGTTTTCTAATCAGGGACAACCTTATAACTGTTAAAGTTCCACCCAGTGTAGCTCAAACTGGAGCCTGAGAGTTATATGATAATTCATACGTTTTGTATTTTTATTTCATTTTATTGCTTATCCTAAAAATGCACTCTTACCAATTATGGAGATTACCTTTTTCTTTCACTTTTCTTGTAAAATGCAGCTTACATAGAATTAAATAGTCAAAATATTAAGTAGACAGTATTACTATTCTCCGTTTTAAAAGTGCATGAGCAGTAACTGGTTTGGGACATGCCCTCTTGCTCTAAACAAATAGGAAAACAATACAGAATTTATAAAATACTGTTTTAGACATTGGCCAACACACCGTGCAGTAATGTGATCCCTCAGAAAAGGGAAACAAACAAGTAAGTACTGCAAACACCCGAGCTTCCTGCCTCGCAGCAGGACCAGAGTGTAGCATAGAAAGGGAGAACCCAAGCAGAGCCTAATTGTCTCGCTGCTTAAAGATGACAGAGATAAGAGCTCAGGGAGGCCAAGCCAACAGGATTTTGGGGGAATAATAATGGAAAGGTTGGACTTACACAAAGAAAGAGCTCCAGAAATCTGTGTAAGGATCTGGTTTATTATTTGACTGAATACAAATCTGTGTATGCATAGGGTGGAACTCTAAAGCAGGAGAAAGAGCAGTTGTTGGTAATCTGTGAAATGACCTCTTCCTAGGGCTCTCGTAGGGCTGAGAGGCATTTGAGTTTCTATCAAGAAAATAGGAGAAAGTTCACTAAACACTTGGGAGAATATTTAGAGATATTCAAAGAGTCGTTAGTACTAGGAATAAACTATCCCCACAACAAAGACTGCTATAGAGCTGTCCTAACAAAGCTTAAAAATAGGCCTTGAAAGGATAAAACTGATCTGCAATTAACTTAATGTTCTGCCAAGACAAATATCAATATCCATTAAAAGAAGACAACAAAGTCCAACTGCTCATATTAATTTATAATATCTGGCATCTAACTTACACATACAAAAAAGCAGGAGGCTGGGCACAGTGGCTCACACCTGTAATCCCAGCACTTTGGGAGGTCAAGGCGGGCGGATCACAAGGTCAGGAGTTTGAGACTAGCTTGAAGAGACCAGCCTGGCCAGTATGGTGAAACCCCTCTCTACTAAAAATACAAAAATTAGCCAGGCGTGTGGCGGGCACCTGTAATTCCAGTTATTCGGGAGGCCGAGGCAGGAGAATTGCTTGAACCTGGGAGGTGGTGGTTGCAGTGAGCCAAGATCGCGCCATTGCACTGAGCAACAGAGCTAGACTCCGACTCAAAAACAACAACAACAACAACAACAAAACAACAACAACAACAAAAGCAGGAAAATATGACTCAAAACCAGAATATAAACAGTTAATGGAAACAGACCAGAAACGGTAAAGGTGATAGACTTGATGGAAAAATAAATCAAGGATTTAAATGAAAACATGAACATACTAAGGAGAGAAATGGAACACATATAAAAGAACCAAACACAACTTTTAGAACTGAAAAACATAGTTATATGATAAGTTTACTGGGTATATATGATTAGGCTCTGTGTCCCCACCCAAATCTCATCTTGAATTGTGATCCCCATAATCCCCACGTGTCAAGGGATTACCGGGTGGAGGTAATTTAATCATGGGGGCAGTTTCTCCCATGCTGTTCTCATGATAGTGAGTGAGTTCTTATGAGATCTGATGATTTTATAAGGGTTCTTTCCCTTCACTCAGCGCTTCTCCTTCCTGCCACCTTGTGAAGAAGGTGTCTTGCCTTCCCCTTCACCTTTGCCATGATTGTAAATTTCCTGAGGCCTCCCAAGCCATGCTGAACTGAGTCAATTAAACCTCTTTTCTTTAGAAATTAACCAGCCTCAGGTATTTCTTTATAGCAGCGTGAGAACCGACTAACACTATATATTTAAATGGCAGATTAGACATTATAGTAGAAAATATCAGCAAACTGGCTGGGCATGGTGGCTCACGCCTGTAGTCCCAGCACTTTGGGAGGCCAAGGTGGGCAGATCATGAGGCCAGGAGATTGAGACCATCCTGGCTAACATAGTGAAAACCGGTCTCTACTAAAAATACGAAAAATTAGCTGGGCGTGGTGGCAGGCGCCTGTAGTCCCAGCTACTTGGAAAGCTGAGGCAGCAGAATGGCATGAACCTGGGAGACGGAGCTTGCAGTGAGCCAAGATTGCGCCACTGCACTACAGCCTGGGTGACAGAGTGATATTCTGTCTCAAAAAAAAGAAAAGAAAAGAAAATATCAGTGAACGCATAGCAATAGAAATAATCCAAACTGAACCCCCCTTAAAGACAAAAACAATGGTGAAAATTTTCTAAATGTCATGAAATGTATAAATCTATAGATTAAAGCACAGTGAACCTCAACCAAGATAAACTGAAAAAAACAAAAACAAAAAAAAAAAAAACACTTAAAGGCACATCACTATCAAATTGTTTAAAGTCATTGATGAAGATTAAAACTGTAAACTAATTAGGGAAGAAAAAAACATTGCATACAGGGGAACAGATAACGCACACTTCTCATCAGAAATAATTCAAAGCAGGAGACAAGGGAATTATATTTTAAAGAGCTAAAAACATTAACATACAACTCTATATACAACAAAAATAGCTTTCCAAAAAAAGATGAGATAAAAACTTTCAGAGAGAAAATCTGAGAAAAGTGTTTGCCATCCAGCTTATATGAAATACTAAAGAAAATTCATCAGATTGAAGAAAATGATACCATGTGAAAACCTGGATCTATACAAATCCATAAAGAGTGAGACAGAAATAGTAAAAGGAGATACTTTTTTAAGAATTATTTTAAAGGTAATTAATTATTTAAAGCAAAAATACCATTCTATTTTGTTTTTTTTTTAACATTTGTGTATGTAAAAGACAGAAAAATAACATAAAGGAAGGAAGAGGAGAAATGAAAATATACAGTTTTAAGGTCATTGTATTGTATGTGAAATAGGATAATTATCCAAGGAAGTACAACTGGGTAATAAACCAGGAGAGAAGATAAAAAGAAGTAAAGTACCAACAAATAATATCAAATAATATAGAAAAGGAAAAAAAGTAACAACAAAAAAACAGATGTAACAAACAGAAAAAAATTGGTAAGATAGTATCCTTAATTGCATATACATTAAAATATAAACGATAGAAACAAGTTAAAAGGTAAAGATTGTTGGCTGGGTGCCATGGCTCATGCCTGTAATCCCAGCACTTTGGGAGGCAAAGGTGAATGGATCACCTGAGGTCAGGAGTTCAAGACCAGCCTGGCCAACATGGTGAAACCCCATCTCTACTAAAAATGCAAAAATTAGCCAGGCGTATTGTGCATGCCTGCAATCCCAGCTGCTCGGGAGGCAGAGGCAGGAGAATCACTTGAACCCAGGAGTTGGAGGATGCTGTGAGCCGAGATTGCACCATTGCAACAGAGTGAGACTTGGGCAACAGAGTGAGACTTGGTCTCAAAAAAAAAAAAAAAGGTAGAGATTGTCAGACTGCACAAAAAGATGAGGGAGACATATATATATATGTTGTGTACAACAACTTTATAAAGACACAGGGATTAAAAGAATGACAACACAGTGCCATGGAAACATTAATTCTTAGAAGTTTAAGATGGTTATATGTTCATGAAGGACAATAAATAATGCCAGATATAAAGAGGGACACCACATATTATGAAACGGATAAATTATTCAAGAAAATGTACCAAGTTTCATGTTTATACACCTAAGAGCAGAACTTCAGAATACTTAAAGCAAATAATAGAATTGAAAGGAAAAAGAGAAAAAAAAATCTACAAGTATATGTGAAGACATCAATATTTGTCAATATTTGTCATTAATTTGTAGAACAAACAGAAAATTATTAAGCAAATAGAAAATCTGAAAAACTATCAATCAACTTAATCTAATTGATATTTATAGAACTTGCCACCCAACAACAACAGAATACACATTATTTCCAAATGCACATAGAATATTCACCAAGTTTGACCTCCTGGGCCATAAAACATCTTAGGAAATGTAAAAGTGTCAGATTTATGCAAAATAGGATTTGGACCTTAGCAGAATTAAATGAGGAATTAAGAACATAAAGATATCTGGAAAAATCTCTTGAGTATTTGGAAATTACACAATACTCTTCTGAATAACCCATGGGTTAAAGAGAAATTCACAAGGGAATTTAGACTACATATATTTAAAATTAATTAATTGTTTTAGTTGACAAAACTTATGTATATTTACCATATGCAACATCGTGTTTTGAACTGTGTATACATTGTGGAATGGCTACATCAAAGTAGTTAACATATACATACCTCACATACTTACTTTTTTTGTGGTAAGTATACTTACATTTTTCTACTCTCTTAGTGACTTTCGAAAAATACAATATAGTGTTATTATCTATAGTCACCTCATTATACAATAGATATCTTGAACTTATTCCTACTAACTTAAATGTTATATCCTTTTACCAACATCACTGACCATTTCTCACCCACCGTTTAGCCCCGGTAACCACTATTCTACTCTCTGCTTTTATGCATTCAGGTTTTTAAGATTCCACATATGGTAGTTGTTTTTATGTGCCTGGCTTATTTCACTTAGCATATTATTCTCCAGGTTTAATCATGTCCCAAATGTTAATATTTCTTTCTGAGGTTGAGTGGTATTCCATTCTGTATCAATACACCACATTTTCTTTATATATTTATTCATTGATGGACACTAAGGTTGATTCCGTATCTTGGCTATTGTGAATAATGCTGCAGTGAACATGGGAATGCAGTTTTCTCTTTGAGATCTTCATTTCAATTCTTCCAGATATTCCTTATGGATATCCAGAAGTCAGATTGCTGGATCATATGGTAGTTATATGTTTAGTTGTTTGAAGAACCTCCATACTGTTTTTATAGTAGCTGTACCTATTTACATTCCTCAGAGTGTACAGGGTTCTCTTTTCTCCATATTTTCATCAATACTTGTTATCTGTTCATTTTGTTTTTATAGTAGCCATTTTAACAGGGTTGAGGTAATATTGTGTTTTTAATTTGCACTTCTCTGATTGGTGATGCTGAGCAATTTTTTCATATACCTGTTGTCCATTTGTATATCTTCTTTTGAGAAATGTCTATTTTTTTATATACCTATTGGCTATTAGTACATCTTCTTTTGAGACATGTCTATTCAGATCTTTTGCCTATTTCTTAATTGGATTATTTGTTTTCTTGCCATTGGGTTGTTCCACAGATGATCTCATCACTCTGTTGATTGTTTCCTTTGCTGTGCAGAGGGTTTTTAGTTTGATGTCTTAACATTTGTCTATATTTGCTTTTTTTTTGTTTGTGCTTTTGAGGTCATATAAAAAAAATCATTGCCCATACCGATGTCATGGAATTGTTGCCACATCTTCTAGTAATTTTACAGTTTTAGGTCTTATCTTTATGTCTGTAATCTATTTTGAGTTTATTTTTATATATGGTGTGATAGAAAATATTTTGAACTGAAAGAAAATGAGACATAGCTTTATCAAAATTTGTGAAATATTGCTGAAATATTTATTGCATTAAATGGTCATATTAGAACTAAGTCTCAAATGTCTCAAATCAATAATACAAGCTTCCACTATAAGAATCTAGGAAGAAAAGAACAAATTAAAGTTAAGTTAAAGAATGGAAATAATAAAGATAGGAAAAGAAACCCATGAAACTAAGTATAGAAAAATAAGAGAGAAATTCCATGAAACAAAAGCTGGTTCATTACAGCTTTTGAAAAATTGATAAGATTGACAAATTTCTTGCCAGACCAAACAAAAAAGAAAGGATATAAAAATTAATGAAGAGATATCACTACAAACTAGATAGTCATTAAAAGGGTAGTAAGGGAATCACATGAATAACTTTATGCCAATAAATTTGACAACTTGGATGAAATGCATAGTTTTCTGAAAAGAAACAAACTGCCAAAAGTCACTTAAGAGGAAATTGAAGTCTAAAGTGTACTACACAGATATTGAATATGAAGTTTTAAGCCCTCAGCAAAGGAAAATCCAAGCTTACATGGCTGCAGCAGAGAATTCTACCAAATGTTTACGGAAGATATAATACCAAGTCCTTACAAATCTTCCAGAATATGCAAAAAAAAAAAAAAAAAAAAAGAACCTCAATCCATATATTTTGCCCTATTCAAAACTTACCTCAAAGTAGATCATAGACTCAAATGTAAAATTTTAAATAATGCAATTTGTAGAATAAAATATAGGAGAAAATCTGTGTTATATTTGGTTATGCAAAGATGTATTAGCAAAAGCATGGTCTATAAAGAAATACATGATAGAGTGGGCTTTTTATAAATTCACAACTTTTTGTAGAAATCAACAAAGCATTTCTAAAATGTATATGGAAATTCAGCGGTCGTATATCCAAAACAATTTTGAAAAGGAAAAAACATTGGAAGGCTCTCACTACCTGAATTGCAGGCTTAGGATAAAGCTACAATAATAAATAAAATGTGATGTTATATTTATTAAAGATAGACATATAGCTCAAACATGAATTTATTATATGACCCAATAATGCTGCTTCTGGGTATTTACCCACAAGAAACGGAAACATGTACCCACTGAAACACTTGTACATAATATTCATTGCATTTTTATTTGTAATAGCTGCAAACTGGAAAAAAAGACTACAATGTCCATCTGTGAGTGAACAGATAAACAATTATGGTAGATCCATTTAATGAAATACTAATACATAATAAAAGGAGAAAGAACTCAAATGTATGTATGAATCTCAAAAACTTTATAATAAGCAAAAACAGCCAGCCAGAAAAGAGTACATATAACCTATTGTATGATTTCATTTACATGAAATTCTATGCCAGACAAGGTAAACTAGGGTGATAGAAAGTAGATCTGTGCCTGAGGTTAAGATTGTGGATTGCATAGATTGCAATAAAACTTTTGGGGTTGATGAAAATATCTCATGGCTTGATTGTGATTTTGGTTATATGGGTAGTTATATTTGTCAAAACTCATAGATTCATCCACTTATATCAATTTATTTCATGTAATTTATTCTTCAATGAAGTTGATTTTTTAAATGGTACATGAGGTATCCATTGTTTTTTAAAGTGGAGATGTTATTTTTATTTTCCCTTTGTTTCCTTGTGCTCTAACAGTATTATTGGAGATATTTCTTAAAAAAAAAAAAAGTGAACTAAGTTTTTATTCTTTTAAATTGGCACACTGGAAGCAGTGACATCATTTCAGCTGTTGTGTTTTTTTAGGGAAGTTAACTTTACTAAGTGACATGCAGAAATAGTTTTAAGCCTGGTCATCAGCACTGACTCCTAAGATGTTCTCATTATATTTATTTTTAGTTCATACAAAATGATTCATGTGAATTTAACCCCTAATTCTAAGACTAAGAAAAAGAAAGAGAGGTTTATAATGTATTGTTTTTATCTCCAGAAGGTATTAGATTCTGGACATTCCTCCCCGACAGTAGCTTCTTAAAGTCCACCTATATTGACGTAAGAGTCAGATCTGTCATCAATTCCAGGATGAAGAAAGATAATTTTCTTTTTCCCTGAGTTTGCATCTTTTCCCACTGCATTACAAATGTCAATTTATGGCAGAAATAGCATTCTTCAATAATTGTGTGAAAAAGTCATTACAAGAAAAGGGCCCTTTTCACATAATGAATTAGCCTAGGTTGTTTGCTTTAACAAAAACCCTCCATGCTGTGCAGATGGACCTTCTCTTACACTGCTCATGAGATTGTGGATTGACAGATTGCATGAAAACGGAATGGAATGGAATGCAGTAGGGGCAGCAGAAGGGAGAGTTGGGTTGCCTCCCCTGGTCTCCTGATCAAAGGACCTAGATAATGCTACTGCTCACATACAGAATATGTTTAGATTTATTGAGTCATCTCTTATTTTAGAATATGCCAAAACAGACAGACCCAGTTTTTTGCAAACAAATTGCCATTATTATGTGTAATAGAATTGGAATGAAGCGACTCCCATTTTTTATGTTATTGGATTGCTCTAAATCACGTGAAGGTGTACACCTCTTCCCACCTATATTTCTTAACCACTTTACTGCCAGAACTTATTTTAATCTTATTTCATATTCTCTTGTTTTCTTGCTCTCTAATTAGAAAACCACTTGACCATTCCTGCCCCCATGATCTATGTGATTTCTTTCTTTCTGATTTGGAGTCTTCCCAATATCAACTCTACCATTTATTTATTTTTTAATTAAAAAAATTTTAATGATCTAGATACTTTGAACTTTTCTAATTAGCTTGTATTTGTGCCCTGAAATATTTAAAACAAAATATTTGAAAAGATTTTGACATTTACACTCTCATGGTATTTGTATTTGCAGTTCCCTGAATGTGGTTTCTATGGAATGTATGATAAGATACTGCTTTTTCGTCATGACCCTACCTCTGAAAACATCCTTCAGCTGGTGAAAACGGCCAGTGATATCCAGGAAGGCGATCTTATTGAAGTGGTCTTGTCAGGTAGTATACTTTTATACTTTTTCTTTATCCGTAGATTAGAAGTTATAATTGAAGAATTCTTGGGCATATGTTTTTAAGACAACATAAAAAGCATATCTCAAACTCAGCTCCAAGAGGAGATGTTGGAGCTCTGTCCACATGAAAAGGGGAAACAAAAGATTTCCCTTTAATTGGCTGTGTCCATACCCAGTACTGCTCCAATCACGTCTCTTGACTTAACGTTTCCTCCCAGCCCCCTCTCAACTTCTGGCAACGTACAGATGGCGTCATTCAGCACCTTGAATCATTTGGACAGCAGCAAAAGCAAACAAGAAACTCACCAACAGTGAAGCTAAATTAGCTGTCAGGGCTGCAAATGTACAGAGTGTGTGGAAGCCAAGAAGTAACACAAGGGCTAAGAAGCCATTGACTTACTAAGGTCAAAAGTCCAGTAGCTGTGAGGTAAGCCAAGACCAAGGAGGAAGCCAGAGCCCAGGAGTTAGAGCAGGTCAGGTCATGCCATGTGATGCTAGTTAACTCAGTCCCTGAGAAATGGCTACATTTGCCTCTGCTCACATTTGTATTTCTTGTTTAGGATTTAGCAGTTAGTAATAGGACTGTGCCTATCCAAACAGAAAAAAAAAAGGATGTATTTAACTTTCTTAAAAAGCACCAGAGAACAACAGCTAGAGTGGAGATCCTTGCAATGATACTCAATGCAATGATAATGTGTCCACATTTTTATTGTTAATTTTTGTTAAAAAGATAATAATTATTGAGAAACTTGGATTGACTTGCTGTTTTCTCCTCTCCTGACTTCTTTGCTTACCATCTCTTTGAATAAAGGAAGTCCAGTAGCATTACAGAGCCTCAACTTTATTTCCTCAAGTTCCTCAACTTGTTCAGAGCCCAGTAATTGGATGCACTGATTATAATTCAATTTATCTTTGTTTTATTCACTTTGCTTTGATTCAGTCTAGTTATCTTTTTATCTTTATTGGTTGCCTACTGTTGTGTGAGATCCTGGGATTGCCACAATTTCATTGTGTAGGTGGATCCTATAAAACAACTTTTATGCAAGATAAAAGTAATTATTTTTCTATTGTCTATAGGGTTGCCAGTTGTTAAATAAACAAACTAAAAAAGCAAAAGCTTTGATGGTTTTTTATTAATTTTTTTTGAAGAAGTCACTTGCTTTGTCTGGGTTTTCCTTTTTCCTTTGGCTCTTTTGACATTTGCTTACTGCACCTGACCTCTCAAAACTACAGACTAGACATGTTGTTTTCTAAGTTTCCTGTTTCTGAACACTAAATTAATTATTCAGGGAAATCATGCACTGGATCAGTTCTTGCCATAATTCATATTAAACTCATAGCTAGGCTGCTTTGTAAATAATGTAATATGTTTTATGAATCCTTTTGCCTTATGTCAATGTCCAGAAATATATGAGGATTTTTAAAATTGCATTTCTAAATATAATGTATTATTCTTTCCATTTTACTTTTGTTATCAAGCACTTTAGAGTAGTAGCAGACAGATTGAATGCAACCTGTGTGTGGGTGTATTTATGTAGGAGAGGACTGCCTATTTGCATATTATCCCAGTGTTAATGAGCCAGACCTGCTGTTCCCTTGTGTTGACCTGATATAGCCCTCTAGAATTCCCTTGCTGCATGAGAACAGCTTTCTGCTTTTCCTCTCCTATCTTTGCAAATTGAGAACTTCATTGTGCATATGCCCCACCTCCCCTGCCATCTACCCTTTATGTTCCATCTCTCCTGTTTTCCTGGCCACAGTTGTTGACAGAGCATTTAAAAGCAGCCCGTTTCCTTACCTGCTTTCCCAGCACCAGATTCCAGAATGGCTCCCTTACTCTTACCAGCTATTTTGCTGGTATTTAAAAGGAGCTATTCTGTAACAGTTTAATTCTACTTTTGAATGACATAGTGCCGTTTTCTCAATGTCATTGACCCTTTAAATTATTCAATTATGTATATCAATTGCACACACACACAATTACGTTTAGATCGCCTGTGCTTTCCCATGACCATCGGCAACAGTGTTCTCCCAGCTCCTCTCCCATTCTATTGCTTAACATTGTGATTTGCTCAATAAGTGTTTATGTTTACAATAGTTTTTTTAAACCATTACACCGCCCTGTATTACAACTCTGTTTCTTACCCATATCTCTTATCTCTTTTCCCTTAGCCTTTTTAGGCCCTGAGTCTATTGTGATCAAATGCCTGATGTTCCTTTCTTTTTCCCAGTCTTTATGTCTTCCTTGCATCCTGACTCTCCTGAAGGTGATATCGCATTTCCAAGAGGCTTTGCCTCTTATTTTCCTCCACTCTTAGTCGAGGAGTTGAGTGATATGGCCCTCTTCTGATTTCCCATTGCCATTTAATTATTTATGTCATCTTTGCAGTGAAGTGATTTATTTTCCTTGAAGACTCATTTCCACTTAAGTATGGCAATAATTGGTGTCAGATTTCTAATCTTACTTTCCATTTTAAGTACCCATTCATCCTTGGTTTTGTTAACATTCATGTTTATGATTCCTCAGATTCCTTATTGCTTATTTTTGTTATCAGTCACCCAAAGTACCATTCCTGACTTCACCAATAAGACAAGGCTCCAGCTTCAAAATCTCCACTTGGTAGCACTCCTCTTCTCCTACTCTAGCCTGTCCATCTTGTCCATCTCTACCAAGTACACATTCCTGTTCCCTGTCTTTTTCACTGTATTTTAATCATTAACTCCCTACCATTTTTGACTATATTTTTCTATTTCTTTTTTCTCCACATAGCATGCGGCTTATTGTATTCATGTCTTACACTACACTTTGATGAAATTTCAGTGACCTTGTATACCCGGGCAGGGCCTGTAATACCTGTTAATAATCTGCATTACTTTACCACCCATTTTTGCCACTCTTTTCCTGAGCCACATAGGACACACAGTTCCCAGCCTACCTGAGTAAATGCAGATCCAACTTGCACCTGGCCTAACCATTGTTCAGCAATATTTTCCCCACCTCATCCTTTTGTTATCCATAGATGTGCAGTTCTCGATAAATATGTATGAGTTCACATATTAACTACTGGCTATGAGAATAAAGTTACTACATATACAACATTTTATAAAAATATCAATTTGTTGTAAAATATTGTTTATAGATATATCCTCAAAAATAAGCTGAACTTCAAGTCTTCTTGCTATGCATTCTTTTGGCCCACATAAGAGAAATTAGGGCCTATCAAGTGAGCAGCATTGTACCATGTTATAATTTGAGGCAAGGCAAGTGATAGCAGCAAGGACACTTCAGGCCATAGGTGCAGGGGAGCTTGGATTACATACTCATTCCTGACCCAGTCCCAGGAAGGGTGCTGATTGCCCTGGAATATATGGAGGTGTAGTTAAGCATCAGTTTCACCAAAACTGCAGTGGGTAAAGGAATAAACAAGCTGTGGACATTTTCCTTCTGAAGCCCTGTAGTTTTACTGTTAAATTTTATTTATCCAAACTTTCTTTTCCTTATCACAAATTAAATTTTACTCTGTAGTTTGATGTAAACATAACCTGGTTGTTTTTATATTTAACAATCTACCAGCAGGAACATTTTCTGACACAGGACTGCCGTAAAAATGAGAGAAAAAAATGGGAAAAATTTCAAGGTTAATTTTGTTTCTTCAGACAACATCAAGATTTTTTTTTCTTTGCTTATATCATTTTCTGCTCAGACTTTTCATCATCTTTTAACTGCTTTGGGAGTGAAAACTAACCAAGCTGCTTCTGGCTAATTTGCTGATTTTTTTCTCCCTCCCTTTCTTTTTGAAAAACATGACTAGTGTGAGCTAGTACATTTAAACGCAGTAAGCCAGGAAAAGATTGCTCATGAGTAAATGGATTGGGTTATTGAGGAAAAAAATAACAACTGCATGAAAGTTCCCTACCCCACCTATCCCCACTCCTGGCAAATTCTCTTTGTGTGTTAAACAAAGGACTAGCATTCTTACTATTCTTACCAAGTAGGAAAACACTGAACATGGAAATTTTTTTTTTACCAAAGCCAAAGTCAAGTTCAAGTGTATGGTACTGAACTGTAAAATCAAGGTTATGGAATGTATTTGAAGCCTTCTTCTTGATGGGCCTCTATCAAATTCTGATAATTCAGCCTTAGCAAACAAATTAGTAACAGGACTACATCTACGTGACTCAAACTCTGTTTGGTTGGTTTTGGCTTGATCTCTAATAATTATCAGTGTGTATATGTGTGTGTTTATGTATGTATGTGTATGGATCTTGTAGGTCATTAAATAGAGACTAGAAGAGGACTACAAGAATTCTTCAAATAAAGTCACAGTTTTAAAAGTTTGAGAGATAAATGTTGAATCTTTCTTTCTTACATTTAAGGTTAAAAAAGAGATGTTTTTCTTGGGCTTCTTTCATTATAGATTTACAGTAGATTATCGTGTATTATAACTTTTGCAAAAAGTTGTTTTCACATGTAGTTAGTTATTTGGTCCTCACTATCAAGAGAAGGGAGCCTCATTAGAGAGCTGGCCCTGTAGTCCAGGCAGAAGAGGCGTGGGCCTATTCTCGGGCCATGACGGAAGAGCTGAAAATGAGGCAGAGAGGTCAAGACATATTTTAGAAGTAAAATTAAACAAACATAATAACCATTTTTGATGGAGTTGATGAAGGAGAAATGAAAACATGAATAGAACTCTCAGGAGAGCTACAGCATTGTGAGAGTGTGATGGCATTTCCTTTAGCCCACCACAAGTCTTGCCCTCATACATTGTTCAGTGTGTTTGCCAAATGGTTCAGGTACTTATCTGAGGGGCTGAAGAACTAATTTCTCAGGAAGGTAGTACCATTGATTTTCTTCGTGATTTTGTACACGTTGCAAAACCTTTGAGCTTCAGGATTTTTTTTTTTTTTTGAGGCAGAGTCTTGCTCTGTCACCCAGGCTGGAATCTTGGCTCACTGCAACCTCCGCCTCCCAGGTTCAAGTAATTCTCCTGCCTCAGCCTCCAGAGTAGCTGGGATTACAGGCGCACGCCACCATGCCTGGCTAATTTTTGTATTTTTAGTAGAGACAGGGTTTCACCATATTGGCCAGGCTGGTCTTGAACTCCTGACCTTGTGATCCGCCCATCTCAGCCTCCCAAAGTGCTGGGATTACAGGTGTGAGCCACCGTGCCTGGCTTGGGCTTCAGGATTTTTTTGTTTGTTTGTTTTTTAATCAAACAAAAAGCTTCTACTAGATGAAAATATCATACAGTGATAATATTACATGCATTCTATTTTGGTTTTCATTCTGGAAATAAAGCATTAGACATGAGGATAGAGTATAATTTCCAGGGCCAGAACATATGAGTTCATATCCTTTTTCTATTCTTCACTACTTACATCATTGCCAAGACATGTACTCATTCTGTGCCCACGTTTCCTCATCTGTAAAATGGGATAACCCTAGCACCTATATTGTAAGGTGTTTACATAAATTAAAATAAATTATTGCTTGTAAAGCACCTCAGACAGTTTCTATACACAGCAGCTCCACACCAAATGCAAACTATTAAGATTACTTCTTCTCCTCACACTCTAAGCAGCCTTTAAATGTGATGTGTATGCTTATTAAACATACCACAAAAGGGAATCCTGGTCTGTTAACTTTGGGACATGTTGGACTAAACAACTTTAAAGGAATTATTTGCTGCAAGAATCTTCAGACCTTTGATGCATGCTAATATGAAGCATAATTCTCCAAAATCATGCCCAAGTTCACTTTCTCATGGAATACTTTTTCCCTGTCTGAGCATCTGGTGAGTCCTGGTTCAGCAGGCCACTCTAGAGATACTCCTCTGGGTTATGACCATGGAAGAAATTGTCTGAGAGGATGATCCAGTCTCTCTACACAGAAGATTTGAGCCATAGAAAAGTAGGAGTTAGGAAGCATGAAATCTTTGCTTACATAACATGACAGGTTTTTGAAGCAGTTTATATAAGTAATTTGTTTCCTTCACAATGACTCTGGAAAGTAGAGAAGTCAGATATTTGAAGCTATAGAATATAAATTGTAACTTGCCTATGTCCTGTAGATAGTAGGAGTAACACCAGAGTCTGAATCTAAGTGTTTAGTCACTATTAATGCCATTTCAATACCATTTAGCCCTTTGAATTTGAATAAGTAAACAGAAATAGTTGAGGACTTGTTCAAAGAATTCCTACTACAGTATGAGTTTATATTTCAGGGACCATTGATATTTGTAACAGCAAAGGTAGCAGTGAGCTTCAGGAACCATTGAGATGATGTTTATCATAGACCATTATCATCCTCTTCCTCATAAAAATGTAAATATTTAATTCATATACTCAAACTTTAATGAGTTAAGAAACCCTGAAGCTTCTTCTCTATAGTTATAATACAAAATATAAAGCAGTATAACCGTGCCACTGCATCACCAGGATCCCATCATGAGCTCACAATTCTGATCAAAATGGAAATAGTGTCTTAGGGTCACTATATTTAAGAAATCCTTATAAGCGTGTTTTTCTCCTACTAAGATTCAGTGCCTAAACCAGAAACCAGAAAAAAAAATATGTGGTAACACCATTTTATTAAACTTCTTTTTTCTTTTATAGAAGGTGCAAATTACTGACTTTGTATAGCATTGTACCAGTTATATTAATTTCTCTTAGATATAAAACATTGGTTAGCAATGTAGCAATATTTTATCTTCTCTGAAATTTAGGCAGAAGATAAAAACCCCAAGAGTTTATTAAGTCACTGTATTATTTCGTCAAAAGTACATTACGTAGATAAAGTTTTTGTTTGTTTGCTTTTAAGAAAGCAGAATTAATTATAGGCAACACCCTCTCAGCCCTGCTACTCCTTGGGCAATTAAGGTTTTATAAGACCTGGCCTTCAATGCTCAATTTATATTTCTTTGTGTTTGTACTAGTGTCACAGGCTGAATGGAGCCAACTCTTATCTAACTTCAGTTGCAATTATCTTTGCAGGTGGTTTTGTAACAGTGGAAACTTTAAATGTGAAAATATACATCATTTCTCTTTTCTCCCAAGTATGGCTTATGTTAAATGTGTCTTCAGCATTTCCTTTTTATGACCGTTAATATTCTCTTTCCATTCTTATCTTTCAAGTAAACCTGTGTATTAGTCCATTTTCATACTGCTATAAAGACACTACATGAGACTGAGTAATTTATAAAGAAAAGATGCTTAATTGACTCACAGTTCCACATGGTTGGGGAGAGCTCAGGAAACCTGCAATCGTGGCAGAAGGAGAATGGGAGACAAGGACCTTCTTCACATGGCAGTAGCAGACGTACCTGTGAGAGCTCAGGGAAAACTACCGTCTCTAAAACCGTCAGATCTTGTGAGAATTCACTCACCATCATGAGAACAGCATGGGGAAAACGACCTCCATAATTTAACCACTTCCCTCCCTCGACACGTGGGGATTACAATTCAAGATAAGATTCGGGTGGGGACACAAAGCCTAACTGTATCAACGTGGTTTTAATTTCTTTGTGCCACACTAAACCATTTTCTCAGAGAAGAGAATGCAGACAGCAAATAGATTGGAATGTTTCCATAGACTCCCACTTTTCCCTACTTGTGACTTCAGTAGGGATATTGTGCTTGGAGCACTTCTTCCTCCCTTTGATAGTTTTCTTGGTTATTTATCTCCTTATAAAGTGGATTCTCCAGGGAGGAGATGTAACAGCAATGACACAATAGTGCTGGAAATTCTGTCCAGGTCAACTGGGGAATAAGACAAACCCCGAAGTGAAAAGTCTTTTGAAGCCTTTTATTTCATATGAAAATTTTATGCACATTTTCCATTCTGCTGCATTATATTCTTCATGCTGTATACTTTTAAATAAATAATGTTTCTTGCCACATATTGTTCTTTTAGAAATAATAGTAACAATAGTGATGGTAATATAAGGACATATAGCATTTATAATATGTTGTTATGCACTGTTCCAAGTGCTTCACATATATTAATTCAGAAATATGCATCATATTTATGTTATATCTCCACATAGCTTCAATTTCATAAGTAGCTGATTTTCAGTCAATACTTTGGAGTTGTCATTTATTTCTTATATAATGTTCAGCAAGTCCACCTCATTTCCCTGAATCTTGATCCATCTCCTGTAAAATAGCATTAACAGTATCTCCAATATATGGTTGGTCTGTAGAATTCATGAGAATAAATATAAAGCATTTCACAAGATTGTTGCCAAATGTAAAGTACTCAATCCTCTCACACCCCCCCCCCCCAGCCCACTGCACTACACATTTCTTGAAATAGGAGTGATTTGTTTTAATATTTGAATCTTTAGGATCTGGTATATCACATGCGATCAATATCTACTTATTGAGTGAAAGAAGGAATCCTTAAATCAGTGAAATGTACAAGCCAGCAAATACATGAATAATTAAATTGATGTCCTATATATGATATCCAAAAGTTAATGTTGTTGTATAGGAATTGAATTTTAGTGTCTACCATTAGTTCTTCTTGACATGATCTATTAGTAAAATTAATATTATAATCTGATTAATTCTTTTTTTCTGGACTCTTGTTATCACCTAAATATTGTCAAAAAATATCTTTTAGAAAATTGTTTATTTTAAAAAATCCTGTTTTTAAACATTGCAGTTTGTTTCACAGTATTTCTCAAGCAAAATTATACTTAATTCATGGAATACCAATTGTTTTCCTAATTTCTATGACTCCTGGATTGTGTTCATCACCATGACCAAATAACCCCATTTGCTGTTGTACTAAATTCACTCTTCAGTGAATCAGTTTTCCCAACCATTGCTCTTTTCTTCCTAAATATTCTTGCTTGCTGTCTGAGATATATTCAGTAGTTACTCCTTTTTGATGTATCCCCCAGTACTCATCTCATTTGACTTCATCAATTTATTCATTGTCTTTTCCTTTCTGGAGCCTCTGTGTTTCATATCTGTGTTACAGCTCCTAAGAGGTGGCCCTGAAGATGGCCTTGGGCCCTGGCCTTTCTATTTCAGAGTCTGGAAGGAAAGAGGATTGTTATCTTGAAGTCTGGCTGACCTCTCCTGCTGTTCCTTCTTCCCCTCCTCCTACCCATATTAGAGCTGTGTAGTTTTATCCATTTAGCAGAACAGCTGTCCCTGCCTAAGGGTCAGCTAGCAAGACCTACAGAAAAAGTTGAGTCATGTGCTCCAGAACTGGATTCGAAATCTCCATAGATCTCTGTCAGCAGTACATGCCGTGGTTTTCATGGAAGAACATATCAAGCTCCTCTCTTCACACAGAATTAGCCTAAGGCCTAGTTCCTCAACATCTGGCAAGTGGATTTTCAGCCAGAAATTATTGTTTCTCCTTCTCTTCTCGTTTCATCTATTACTGTGCTAATTGAAGACAGTATTATAACTGTCTCCCATGTAAACAGGAAAAGAACACGAGGGCAATGAAAACCACACAAAGGGGACTTTCATCTCTATTCTCTGGTTACTGTGAGGCTAAAAATTCCTTATATTTGCTTCTTAGATTGGAAGTTTAATGGTCTGGTGTAATTTACGTAAGTGCCATGTTAGGGCCTCGATGGCACAGCAGGACTTGGGATATTAAGAATCATTCTAAAAAATACATAGTAAGGCATTAGGTTGTTATTTTTGTCTTTATATAAATTGGCTTCTAAAACACACGTGGCTTATTTACTAAATTTGATTCTGGATTATTTGGGGTTTATTTTCAAAAATATCACAATCCATGTCAAAAATGAAAGCTTGACACATAGGATGTAATGAAATGTATGAGTTATAGAATATGACAATACTATGAAAAATGTTTTAGGCACTTACAGTATCTTGCAAAGAGGGATTATTTTGGCTCACTTCAATAAAGAGGTGATAGGATTTGTTTTTAGTTAGAATGTTTGAAAAAAACCTTTGGTTTTCTACTGAGTTGGACAACACAAATTTCTTGTGCTTGAGGCTTAAACGAGAGAATAACAATATTTGGGTTTTTATTTTGCCTATTTGTTACAAAAGTATGAAATTCCACTGATGAGAATTGGCTGAGAGATACACAGTGCAACCATTTATCTAGGTCTGCACTGTTCAGTGTGGTAGTTTTAAACCATATGTGACTATTTACATCTAAGTCACAATAGCCACATTTCAAGTGTTCAATAGAGACATGTGACTAATGGCTGCCATATTGATATAGAACATTTTCAGTACCTGAAGAAAGTTCTATTGGACAGAGCAACTAGATAAATCAAATTTCACTCCAAAGAGGGTGCAAACCTGGATCACACTGTTTACAC
Organism: Macaca fascicularis; assembly: GCF_037993035.2. Classification (NCBI taxonomy): domain Eukaryota; kingdom Metazoa; phylum Chordata; class Mammalia; order Primates; family Cercopithecidae; genus Macaca; species Macaca fascicularis. The sequence continues at coordinate 97,534,074 of NC_088381.1, read as the reverse complement.
ACATGCACAGCCTGCAGAAATACTTTTGCTAAAACGACCTTTAGTGTGACATATTGAATGATGTTGTAAATAACACACTTGTAAATTTTGGTAGCATATTTATTTATTTATTTATTTATTTATTTATTTTTATTTTTTAAATTATACTTTAAGTTCTGGGGTACATGTGCAGAACGTGCAGGTTTGTTACATAGGTATACATGTGCCATGGTGGATTGCCGCACCCATCAATCCATCATCTATGTTAGGTATTTCTCCTAATGTTATCCCTCCCCAAGCCCCCTATCCCCCAACAGGTCCCAGGGTGTGATGTTCCCCTCCCTGTGTGCGTGTGTTCTTATTGTTCAACTCCCACTTACGAGTGAGAACATGCGGTGTTTGGTTTTCTGTTCTTGTGTTAGTTTGCTGAGAATGATGGTTTCCAGTTGCATCCATGTCCCTGCAAAGGACGTGAACTCATCCTTTTTTATGGCTGCATAGTATTCCATGGTGTATATGTGCCACATTTTCTTTATCCAGTCTCTCATTGATGGGCATTTGGGTTGGTTCCAAGTCTTTGCAATTATGAACAATGCCACAATAAACATACGTGTGCATGTGTCTTTGTAGTAGAATGATTTGTAATCCTTTGGGTATATACCCAATAAAGGGATTGCTGGGTCAAATGATATTTCTAGTTCTCGATCCTTGAGGAATTGCCACACCGTCTTCCACAATCGTTGAACTAATTTACAGTCCCATCAACAGTGTGAGAGCATTCCTATTTCTCCACATCCTCTCCAGCACCTGTTGTTTCCTGACTTTTTAATGATCGCCATTCTAACCGGTGTGAGATGGTATCTCATTGTGGTTTTGATTTGCATTTCTCTAATGACCAGTGATGATGAGCATTTTTTCATGTTTGTTGGCTGCATAAATGTCTTCTTTTGAAAAGTGTCTGTTCATATTCTTTGCCCATATTTATTGTGGAAGCATATTGTGGAAGTCTCGTGGAAGAAATTGTTTACTATATCACCCAGTGATTTCCTTACCGCACAAATTCCTCATACCTTAGTACCCCAAACAGCTCTATTTTATGAGAAATATTACTCTTATTACATCTAATGTTTGTTTTTGCTTTGGTTTTGGACTCTCAAATCTAATTTGTAGACTGTTTTTAATAATGGTATAAGTTAATACTGCATTTCTTTTATTATACTAACTTGTTGTATTTGGCATAATTCCCAATTTCTCCAGGGTTTTAAATTATCTCTATCTTATTTAATTCTGTGCTACATAGAATACCCTACTGATTAAAAGAACAGGTCTAGAAGTAACCTGCCTGAGTTTAATTTCAGTAGCTGCTGTGTTTACTAGCTGTGTGGCATTAGGAAAATTATTTAGTGTTTGAGTACCACAGTTTCCTGATCTGCAAACTGAGAATTGATCATGGCTATGATGTAAAGTATCGAGCACATTCCTTAGAACATAAAGATTTTGTAAAATCATCTTAGAAAAAAAGGATACAGGGAAAGTAGAAAGGAGAAAAAGAAATAGATCAGGAAGAACAATGCAGTTTTATGGTAAAATATATAGCCTATTAGTACCATTTATGAATGGCTTTGTTTCCCTGTTTTATCTCATATTTTCCCAAAATGCATGGTGTAAGTTTTGGTGGCTTACAGAAACATACAAAATATAATAAAATGTCAGTAACTGACAATGGATGTTGTCTAAGTTAGAAAAGACAACATTTGGTTAAGTATATAAATTCTAGAATATCCATTTAAAAAACAGTCATATAACTTTATTTTTATACTTCATAAGCTGCCTTGAATCATATAAAAACCTGCTCTTAAAGACCAGATCTTTCTTTGGTGAATTCCTTGATGTTTATTCACAAACGAATCATCTAGATTTTGGATAAATGTACCTAGTGGCATTCTGAATGCAGGTTTAAAAATGTATTAATCAGGATTGGTCAATGAAGGTCAATATCAATCAAGATTGTTTTATGGTTTTATGTGGATAGATGCTCTTTTTTACTAAGAGGTCATATTGGAATGCCTTTTGATTTCTTCCTATGCAGTGATGAAAAATCGTAACAAATACTTTATTTCCATATTCAGTTCTCTCTTTCTCTGTACACACACACCACCACCACCACCGCCCCCCGCCCCCCCAACACACACACACACACACACACACACGACAAAAGATCCTGGAAGAGGAGAGGAAGGAAAGGCAGAATACTTCATACCCTCAGGATCAATGATCATTAAAAGTCATTGAAGGCTGCCTACATTAACAAAGCCAATTGGAGAATGGCTACTAAATGGCTATCTGAAGACTTCATGGACACTAATTATTTTTGTTGGAGGTAAAAGATTGGGCTTCACTTGAAAAGCTGCCAGATATTCCTTTTGTTCCATGATTGGTGGCGCATAACACTTCAGTTCAATAACTCAGCCATGCCACCATCTGCCCAGCACTCTCATTCTGCTGGTTGGCATGTCATTTATTTGCTTTTAACATGCAACCCATATAAAAATCCCTCATAATCTGCCAAAATTAGAAATGCAGCTGTTTTAAGTCTTAAACAGCAATAGCACTATTCATTATGCCAGTATAGAGGAATAAAATAGAAAAATGTATTTGAAAAGAGCAATGCTACACCAGAATGTATTTGTACCTTCACTTTTTTAACATTCAAGACATCTACAGTCTGCTACCAATGCTGACTTCAGGCTTAAAGTTGACACATAAATATACCAAATAGCTTCTTTAGTACATATCTTTTAATACAAGAATTGGGATTTGAATCAGCTCTGAATTATTTTTCATGTTATAAAGCAATTTCAGCCTTTCAGTTTCTAGAAAATGAAAAATTTCTGGCTAACCCCGGGTCTCATCTTATCCTATTTTTATTTTCCTCAGAAGTTTCTTGAGGTTCTGATCATTATAACTTGTTAATCCAGAGAAAAACTTATCATGTAGAGCTGTGTGGAGAATTCTCAATGAGGCAAGCAGTTAGTTAGTCCCCTATTTAGGGGAAAAAAATGATGAAGAGAAAAAAAAGAATTTTCTCCCCCATACTAATCTTGTGGTGCTGAAAAATGAAATCCAAAAACTACCTTTTGTTTCACTGTGCTCTCTGCAATCATATTATTTGGGAATGATAGGTGTTAGGAAACAATGAAGATCTGGTATTACTTTCCAAAGACACCTTTCTTCACAGTGAGTTAGACATACTTGTTCTGGGACAAAAGTTGGATAGTTTGAAATTGCTTTGCTTAATCCTTTTCAATATTCATATAAGTTTAAAGGTCTAAGTTGAATTCATTTGGCTATGTGTTAATGGTGATCCCACATGAGATCTTTCATCATGTGAATTTCACAGACTTAAAAACATAATTTATATTTGTGAGAATCAACCTGTAAAAAGTTATTTTCTTTCTATGAAGTCAGGGCATGAAAAGTAATGGTTGAGCATGACACAAACTTACTAAAATAGATTTACTTGATAGGCGTTTATTTACCTTACGTCTCCATCAAGATTAACAGTACTAAAGAACAAGGACTGTAAGCTGTGGTTCTTAAAAGATCCATATGACAGTTAGGTCAGTACCAGATAGAAGGTAGTCATTCTGAAAAGACTTGTTCATGATTGATATGTTTGCTTGGCAATTTAAGATTTCATAATTGGATCTCAATTTTTAAAAATTTAAATTTGGTTTTAAGCAGTTAATATATTTGGAAAATCCCAAAGTTAAAGTTCTGTGACTCTCGTTTCATATTGCATGTAGTGGTTTCTAACCACTAATGAAGGAAAAAAAAACCCACATTATTCCACTGTCTTATTTACTTCTGTATTTGCATTGTATATTGTGTTGGATCTAGTTTATAGCTGTGTAACTGTCAATTGCTGTCTTAACTACCAAATAGTGCAGTGTAGTTTAAGTCCATGTATTCTTAAGGTTTCTAAAGTTAAAATATTATTCCCTTCCTTTACACTAATTAGCATAGTCCTGGCCTCTCATACTCTTTAGAATGCATTGGACTTTCTAACATGTTATAACAATTGTTATAAAATTTTAATGAAAAATATTTAATTATATAGCCTCAATATGCCACCTTTTCTACCCAGGACAAATGTGTAATGTTTATCTATTGAGCCAAATAGATTCATCTATTTTGTCCTTTAAGGTCAACAGCAAACTTGGGCTTATCTCATGTATAAATCTCTATTCTTGTTGGTTCTTTGCTTTTAAAAACTTTTAGTGCTGAGCAGAGGTCTTGGTTTGCCATCTCTAATGACTGAAATCTATTCTTGGTCTCCTGGAGTACTTAACATGCAGAACGAGGGAGACAAGCACAAATGCATCTTTCTAGTTTTGAAATCAGATTGTCCTTCATAGATGATACGACCCTAGCAAGGGTTTCAGTAGCCAACCTAATATATTTTGTTAACAAACTTGTATTTTGGAATAATTTTAGATTTACAGAAAAGTAGCAAAATATACACAGTTTGCCTCACCCAGATTTATTTTCCCCTAATATTATCATCTTACATTGTCATGGTACATTTGTCAAAACTAAGAAATCAACATTGGTATATGATTTGAACTTACCAGTCTTTTTCATTAATGTCCTATTTCTGTTCAGGACTCAATCTCCAGCACATTGCATTTTGTTGTTATATTTTCACAGTCTCCTCTGGTCTGTTGGGGGTCTGGTCTGTGACGGTTTCTCAGACTTTCCTCATTTCTTTTTTTTAAATTTATTTATTATTATTATACTTTAAGTTGTAGGGTACATGTGCATAACGTGCAGGTTTGTTACATATGTATACTTGTGCCATGTTGGTGTGCTGCACCCATCAACTCGTCATTTACATCAGGTATAACTCCCAATGCAATCCCTCCCCCCTCCCCCCTCTCCATGATAGGCTCCTGTGTGTGATGTTCCCCTTCCTGAGTCCAAGTGATCTCATTGTTCAGTTCCCACCTATGAGTGAGAACATGCGGTGTTTGGTTTTCTGTTCTTGTGATAGTTTGCTAAGAATGATGGTTTCCAGCTGCATCCATGTCCCTACAAAGGACACAAACTCATCCTTTTTGATGGCTGCATAGTATTCCATGGTGTATATGTGCCACATTTTCTTAATCCAATCTGTCACTGATGGACATTTGGGTTGATTCCAAGTCTTTGCTATTGTGAATAGTGCTGCAATAAACATACGTGTGCATGTGTCTTTATAGCAGCATAATTTATAATCCTTTGGGTATATACCCAGTAATGGGATGGCTGGGTCATATGGTACATCTAGTTCTAGATCCTTGAGGAATCGCCATACTGTTTTCCATAATGGTTGAACTAGTTTACAATCCCACCAACAGTGTAAAAGTGTTCCTATTTCTCCACATCCTCTCCAGCACCTGTTGTTTCCTGACTTTTTAATGATTGCCATTCTAACTGGTGTGAGATGGTATCTCATTGTGGTTTTGATTTGCATTTCTCTGATGGCCAGTGATGATGAGCATTTTTTCATGTCTGTTGGCTGTATGAATGTCTTCTTTTGAGAAATGTCTGTTCATATCCTTTGTCCACTTTTTGATGGGGTTGTTTGTTTTTTTCTTGTAAATTTGTTTGAGTTCTTTGTAGGTTCTGGATATTAGCCCTTTGTCAGATGAGTAGATTGCAAAAATTTTCTCCCATTCTGTAGGTTGCCTGTTCACTCTGATGGTAGTTTCTTTTGCTGTGCAGAAGCTCTTTAGTTTAATGAGATCCCATTTGTCAATTTTGGCTTTTGCTGCCGTTGCTTTTGGTGTTTTAGACATGAAGTCTTTGCCCATGCCTATGTCCTGAATGGTACTACCTAGGTTTTCCTCTAGGATTTTTATGGTATTAGGTCTAACATTTAAGTCTCTAATCCATCTTGAATTAATTTTCGTATAAGGAGTAAGGAAAGGATCCAGTTTCAGCTTTCTACTTATGGCTAGCCAATTTTCCCAGCACCATTTATTAAATAGGGAATCCTTTCCCCATTTCTTGTTTCTCTCAGGTTTGTCAAAGATCAGATGGCTGTAGATGTGTGGTATTATTTCTGAGGACTCTGTTCTGTTCCATTGGTCTATATCTCTGTTTTGGTACCAGTACCATGCTGTTTTGGTTACTGTAGCCTTGTAGTATAGTTTGAAGTCAGGTAGCGTGATGCCTCCAGCTTTGTTCTTTTGACTTAGGATTGTCTTGGAGATGCGGGCTCTTTTTTGGTTCCATATGAACTTTAAAGCAGTTTTTTCCAATTCTGTGAAGAAACTCATTGGTAGCTTGATGGGGATGGCATTGAATCTATAAATTACCTTGGGCAGTATGGCCATTTTCACGATATTGATTCTTCCTATCCATGAGCATGGTATGTTCTTCCATTGGTTTGTGTCCTCTTTTATTTCACTGAGCAGTGGTTTGTAGTTCTCCTTGAAGAGGTCCTTTACATCCCTTGTAAGTTGGATTCCTAGGTATTTGATTCTCTTTGAAGCAATTGTGAATGGAAGTTCATTCCTGATTTGGCTCTCTGTTTGTCTGTTACTGGTGTATAAGAATGCTTGTGATTTTTGCACATTAATTTTGTATCCTGAGACTTTGCTGAAGTTGCTTATCAGCTTAAGGAGATTTTGGGCTGAGACAATGGGGTTTTCTAAATATACAATCATGTCATCTGCAAACAGGGACAGTTTGACTTCTTCTTTTCCTAACTGAATACCCTTGATTTCTTTCTCTTGCCTAATTGCCCTAGCCAGAACTTCCAACACTATGTTGAATAGGAGTGGTGAGAGAGGGCATCCCTGTCTTGTGCCAGTTTTCAAAGGGAATTTTTCCAGTTTTTGCCCATTCACTATGATATTGGCTGTGGGTTTGTCATAAATAGCTCTTATTATTTTGAGGTACGTTCCATCAATACCAAATTTATTGAGCGTTTTTAGCATGAAGGGCTGTTGAATTTTGTCAAAAGCCTTTTCTGCATCTATTGAGATAATCATGTGGTTCTTGTCTTTGGTTCTGTTTATATGCTGGATTATGTTTATTGATTTGCGAATGTTGAACCAGCCTTGCATCCCAGGGATGAAGCCCACTTGATCATGGTGGATAAGCTTTTTGACGTGTTGCTGAATCCGGTTTGCCAGTATTTTATTGAGGATTTTTGCATCGATGTTCATCAGGGATATTGGTCTAAAATTCTCTTTTTTTGTTGTGTCTCTGCCAGGCTTTGGTATCAGGATGATGTTGGCCTCATAAAATGAGTTAGGGAGGATTCCCTCTTTTTCTATTGATTGGAATAGTTTCAGAAGGAATGGTACCAACTCCTCCTTGTACCTCTGGTAGAATTCAGCTGTGAGTCCATCTGGTCCTGGACTTTTTTTGGTTGGTAGGCTATTAATTATTGCCTCAATTTCAGAGCCTGCTATTGGTCTATTCAGGGATTCAACTTCTTCCTGGTTTAGTCTTGGAAGAGTGTAAGTGTCCAGGAAATTATCCATTTCTTCTAGATTTTCCAGTTTATTTGCGTAGAGGTGTTTATAGTATTCTCTGATGGTAGTTTGTATTTCTGTGGGGTCGGTGGTGATATCCCCTTTATCATTTTTAATTGCATCGATTTGATTCTTCTCTCTTTTCTTCTTTATTAGTCTTGCTAGTGGTCTGTCAATTTTGTTGATCTTTTCAAAAAACCAACTCCTGGATTCATTGATTTTTTGGAGAGTTTTTTGTGTCTCTATCTCCTTCAGTTCTGCTCTGATCTTAGTTATTTCTTGCCTTCTGCTAGCTTTCGAATGTGTTTGCTCTTGCTTCTCTAGTTCTTTTAATTGCGATGTTAGAGTGTCAATTTTAGATCTTTCCTGCTTTCTCTTGTGGGCATTTAGTGCTATAAATTTCCCTCTACACACTGCTTTAAATGTGTCCCAGAGATTCTGGTATGTTGTGTCTTTGTTCTCATTGGTTTCAAAGAACATCTTTATTTCTGCCTTCATTTCGTTATGTACCCAGTAGTCATTCAGGAGCAGGTTGTTCAGTTTCCATGTAGTTGAGCGGTTTTGATTGAGTTTCTTAGTCCTGAGTTCTAGTTTGATTGCACTGTGGTCTGAGAGACAGTTTGTTATAATTTCTGTTCTTGTACATTTGCTGAGGAGTGCTTTACTTCCAATTACGTGGTCAATTTTGGAGTAAGTACGATGTGGTGCTGAGAAGAATGTATATTCTGTTGATTTGGGGTGGAGAGTTCTATAGATGTCTATTAGGTCTACTTGCTGCAGAGATGAGTTCAATTCCTGGATATCCTTGTTAACTTTCTGTCTCGTTGATCTGTCTAATGTTGACAGTGGAGTGTTGAAGTCTCCCATTATTATTGTATGGGAGTCTTAAGTCTCTTTGTAAGTCTCTAAGGACTTGCTTGATGAATCTGGGTGCTCCTGTATTGGGTGCATATATATTTAGGATAGTTAGCTCTTCCTGTTGAATTGATCCCTTTATCATTATGTAATGGCCTTCTTTGTCTCTTTTGATCTTTGATGGTTTAAAGTCTGTTTTATCAGAGACTAGTATTGCAACCCCCGCTTTTTTTTGTTCTCCATTTGCTTGGTAAATCTTCCTCCATCCCTTTATTTTGAGCCTATGTATGTCTCTGCATGTGAGATGGGTCTCCTGAATACAGCAGACTGATGGGTCTTGACTCTTTATCCAGTTTGCCAGTCTGTGTCTTTTAATTGGAGTATTTAGTCCATTTACATTTAAGGTTAAGATTGTTATGTGTGAACTTGATCCTGCCATTATGATATTAACTGGTTATTTTGCTCGTTAGTTGATGCAGTTTCTTCCTAGCCTCGATGGTCTTTACATTTTGGCATGTTTTTGCAATGGCTGGTACCGGTTGTTCCTTTCCATGTTTAGTGCTTCCTTCAGGGTCTCTTGTAAGGCAGGCCTAGTGGTGACAAAATCTCTAAGCATTTGCTTATCTGTAAAGAATTTTATTTCTCCTTCACTTATGAAACTTAGTTTGGCTGGATATGAAATTCTGGGTTTAAAATTCTTTTCTTTAAGAATGTTGAATATTGGCCCCCACTCTCTTCTGGCTTAGAGAGTTTCTGCCGAGAGATCTGCTGTTAGTCTGATGGGCTTCCCTTTGTGGGTAACCCGACCTTTCTCTCTGGCTGCCCTTAAGATTTTTTCCTTCATTTCAACTTTGGTGAATCTGGCAATTATGTGTCTTGGAGTTGCTCTTCTCGAGGAGTATCTTTGTGGCGTTCTCTGTATTTCCTGGATTTGAATGTTGGCCTGCCCTACTAGGTTGGGGAAGTTCTCCTGGATGATATCCTGCAGAGTGTTTTCCAACTTGGTTCCATTTTCCCTCTCACTTTCAGGCACCCCAATCAGACGTAGATTTGGTCTTTTTACATAATCCCATACTTCTTGCAGGCTTTGTTCATTTCTTTTTCTTCTTTTTTCTTTTGGTTTCTCTTCTCGCTTCATTTCATTCATTTGATCCTCAATCGCAGATACTCTTTCTTCCAGTTGATCGAGTCGGTTACTGAAGCTTGTGCATTTGTCACGTATTTCTCGTGTCATGGTTTTCATCTCTTTCATTTCGTTTAGGACCTTCTCTGCATTAATTACTCTAGCCATTAATTCTTCCACTTTTTTTTCAAGATTTTTAGTTTCTTTGCGCTGGGTACGTAATTCCTCCTTTAGCTCTGAGAAATTTGATGGACTGAAGCCTTCTTCTCTCATCTCGTCAAAGTCATTCTCCGTCCAGCTTTGATCCGTTGCTAGCGATGAGCTGCGCTCCTTTGCCGGGGGAGATGCGCTCTTATTTTTTGAATTTCCAGCTTTTCTGCCCTGCTTTTTCCCCATCTTTGTGGTTTTATCTGCCTCTGGTCTTTGATGATGGTGATGTACTGATGGGGTTTTGGTGTAGGTGTCCTTCCTGTTTGATAGTTTTCCTTCTAACAGTCAGGACCCTCAGCTGTAGGTCTGTTGGAGATTGCTTGAGGTCCACTCCAGACCCTTTTTGCCTGGGTATCAGCAGCAGAGGCTGCAGAAGATAGAATATTTCTGAACAGCGAGCGTACCTGTCTGATTCTTGCTTTGGAAGCTTCCTCTCAGGGGTGTACTCCACCCTGTGAGGTGTGGGGTGTCAGACTGCCCCTAGTGGGGGATGTCTCCCAGTTAGTCTACTCAGGGGTCAGGGACCCACTTGAGCAGGGAGTCTGTCCCTTCTCAGATCTCAACCTCCGTGTTGGGAGATCCACTGCTCTCTTCAAAGCTGTCAGACAGAGTCGTTTGCGTCTGCAGAGGTTTCGGCTGCGTTTGTTATTGCCCTGTCCCCAGAGGTGGAGTCTACAGAGACAGGCAGGTTTCCTTGAGCTGCTGTGAGCTCCACCCAGTTCGAGCTTCCCAGCAGCTTTGTTTACCTACTTAAGCCTCAGCAATGGCGGGCGCCCCTCCCCCAGCCTCGCTGCTGCCTTGCCGGTAGATCACAGACTGCTGTGCTAGCAATGAGGGAGGCTCCGTGGGTGTGGGACCCTCCCGGCCAGGTGTGGGATATGATCTCCTGGTGTGCCTGTTTGCTTAAAGCGCAGTATTGGGGTGGGAGTTACCCGATTTTCCAGGTGTTGTGTGTCTCAGTTCCCCTGGCTAGGGAAAGGGATTCCCTTCCCCCTTGCACTTCCCAGGTGAGGCAATGCCTCGCCCTGCTTCAGCTCTCGCCGGTCAGGCTGCAGCTGCTGACCAGCACCGATCGTCCGGCACTCCCCAGTGAGATGAACCCAGTACCTCAGTTGAAAATGCAGAAATCACCGGTCTTCTGTGTTGCTCGCGCTGGGAGTTGGAGACTGGAGCTGTTCCTATTCGGCCATCTTGCTCCGCCCCCCGACTTTCCTCATTTTTCATGGACTTAACCATCTTGAGTAATACTGGCCAGGTATCCTGTAGAATGGTCACTAATCTGGGTTTATCTGATGTATTTCTCATAATTAAACTGGGGTTACAGATTTTGTGGAAGAATACCATAGAAGTGAAGTAGCTTTCTTATCATGTCACGTAGGGGTACATGATATCCACATGACATCACTGATAATGTTAACCTTTATCACTTGGTTAAAGTTGTGTTTGTCAGGTTTCTCCACTGTACAGTTTCTATTTTCTTCCTTTGCCCAACTCTGTCACTAAATCTGTCTCACCCTCAATGCAGGGAAGAAAAGGTCCACCCTCTGGAGAGTGGAGTGTCTGCATATATTAAATAGAATTCTTCCATCAAGAAGATTTGTCTCTTCTCCATTTATTTATTCAAAACCCAAGTTTAGGTCTTTATTATTTTTTACTGCATTTGATAACATGAATTCTAATGCTGCTTGCCATAGTTCTGTTTTTTAATTCAACTTTCCTTCTTAAACATAGAATAAACACACACACACACACTGTGTAAGAAGTAATCGTGAACGCTAGTGACTATCAGTATAACCAACTGGGATTGCTAATTTCGTGTCAACTTGACGGGGCCGTGGAGTTCTCAGATGTTTGGTTAAAGGTTATCCCGGGTGTGTCTGTGAGGGTGTTTCTGGATGAGATTACCATTTAAATTGGTAGACGGAATAAAGTAGATTGCCCTCCCTGATGTGTGTGGGCATCATCCAATAAATTGAAGGCCTGAATAGAATAAAGAGAATGACTAGGGGAAATGTTGCTCTCTCTGCCTGTTTCCAAGCTGTTGCATCAGCCTTCTCCTGCCTTAGAACTTAGAGTTGGACTGGAACTATACCATTGGCTCTCCTGGGTCACCAGCTTACCAACTGCGGATCTTGGGGTTTCTCAGACTCTATAATTATTTGAGCCAGTTTCTTATAATAAGTCTTTTTATGTATCTGCATCTGTATCTATCTATTTCTCTTATTGGTTCTGTTTCTCTGGAGAATCCTAATACAACAACTGTCTCACTGAACAATGAGAGCAATGCTATAATCCTGAAAAACCCTTGTGTGCCCCTTCCCTGACTCTGTCCCTTCTCGCTGTCTTGAATTTGTGTTAATAATCTCCTTGAATTTATTTTTTATATGGTGGGATTTAAAAATTTATGAATTGGAATTCTGGGATGATTAAGTAGGTATGGTTCTTAATGCGACAAAAACTGTAAAATAATTACTTTATATTTTTCTATTTTTCCCTTTTACTTAGGGAAGTAAATTGTATGTCTTTTAAAATTCTTTACTAGTAACAATAATGAAACATACTCTGTTTACTGAGTAAACTAACTTTATGGGACAACTTTATTCCATAACTAATCTGCTTCTGAAACAGGTGCTAATCATAGATATAGGAAGCTCTTCTCTTTAGATCTGAATTTGCCATCAACAAAGGGAATTTGCTTAATAACAATTTCCAAGCATGCAGTACATCTTGAAGAAACTTGGCATATTAATGCTATAGTAAAAGTGAATAAAGTACACCAAAATATATCTTATAATAAATATTAAAAATTTTGCTATCTTGGGACTGGTTGTAGCTTTATTTTTATTTAAAGACCTAAAGTTTTGTTTGTTTGTTTGTTTTTGTGCCAGGGTCTTGCTCTGTGACCCAGGCCAGAGTGCAGTGGTGTGAACATTGCTCACTGTAGACTAGACCTCCGGGTCTCAAGTGAACCTGCCACCTCAGCACCCTCCCCACTTCTGTAGCTGGGACTACTGGCATGCGAGCCACCATGCCCGGCTAATTTTTGTATGTTTTGTAGAGAGGAGGTTTTGCCATGTTACCCAGACTGGTCTTGAACTCCTGAGCTAAAAGGATCCACCCACTCCCAAAGTGCTGGGATTACAGGCGTGAGCCAGTGCACCCAGCCTAAAGTTTTTTTTCTTAAACAAATATTCTAACTTGTGAAGATGCTTGATCCTTTTACCTCACTGAGACTAATTAGTAAGAACAAAATATCTAGACAAACCTTTTATTTAACATCATGGCTACCAATACATTTTGAAATTAAGTTTTCAAAAAATTCAAATGCTCATGCACTTAAAACAATACCTATTCAGTCACAAAAATGAAGACTCATAGATTCAAATTCTAATAATAGTTTCAATCCTCTGTTTCATTATTGGTTCCCTCTGAAGATATATAAAATTATCCTAATGCCACTCTTTAACGTCATCCTTTAAATATTCAGTGCCCTAAAGTCTTATTATTTCTAGGTTGTGCTTTCTCAGTTCCTTCAACTCCCCATTGCCTCATTTGGGGACTTGATTTGGTCATCTTGTTAAATTGTCCTTCCTAATGTCATCTTATCTGCTTGATGAGGACATCATTATGTGTTAGTTAATTCCTTAGGTAGGAATGATAAACATCCTGGAATGACTAACAGCATTTATTCAGCAACATTTGTGTTTTTGATAAAAGGTGAGCCTCCAAATGTAAGGTTGACAAAATTACCTTTGATGGTCAAGGAGCTGCTGTTAGAAGAGATGGGCGGTTGGTTAATGAAGATTGATATGTCATTAGCCAGATATTTTTGAGAGGTCTTGGCAGGGTCAGTAATCTATTAGCCTGAAAGATGTATCCCAGGGGCCATCTTATGATGATGAATAAACAATGATCCAGGATGGAACATCAACATTCATAAAGCCAACAGACACAATCTAGAGTCAGGAGTCAGTGAGAAGTTACTAATATCATGAAGTAATCCAGTAGTGAGTTTCATATACAAACTCAACTCTTCTAATACATTAGAAGAAATGCCTTGCCTTGCTTCCAGTTCCCTTTTACACCTGCTAGTCCTTCAACCTGTACTATTTGTATGCATTTTCATCCTCATTTGATTTGCCTGGCTAATTTCAATTCATCCTTCATGACTCACCACATATATCCTTCCCTAAGAAACTCACCTGAAATACCACATTTGGGCAACTTTTTCTGCCAGTTGTTCCCTTCATTAACATTTATCTCACTTTGTTTATAATTACACTTTTGCTGGTTTTAAAGTAGATGATACTCTGTGAAAGAAGGGACCATGATTATCTAATTTGTAAGTGTGATAATAATATCATAGGATTTTTTGGTAAAGATTATATGAGATACTATAAGCCACTTACATGTTTTAACATTTTTTCTTCTTCTTATCATCCTTGGTGCCTTGTGCAACATCTGGCAATAAGTGTTGCTAAATAATTATTTTTGAATATATTAAACTTTCACACTGATTGTTGTCATGGGCGCTTAAGTCAGATTTGAATTTAAATTTGATATGGATGATAATCAGTTTAGAACATTATCATTATTACCTGTCACTCCAAAGACAACATTCTTTTAATGGATGTTAGCGTGGGGTTTTAAAACTCATAACTTTAACAGCATCTAACAAGATTTCCTGGAAAACACTCATCAGTGAACAAGAATAATGAACACATGGATTGAATTTCCATTGAAATTCAAAGGCTTAAAAAGAACTGGGGAAACCAATTTTATAAAATGGGCAAAGAATTTGAATAGACATTTATCCAAATAAGATACACATATGACCAATAAGCACATGGAAAGGTGCTCAGCATCATTCCTCATTAGGAAAATGCAAGTCAAAACTATAGTGAGATACTATTTCACATCCAGTAGGATGACTATAATCAAGTAGACAGACAAAACAAGTTTTGGCAAGAATGTGGAAAGATTGTAACCCTCATAAATTGTTAATGGAATGTAAAATGGTGCAGCTGCTTTGGAAAACAGTTTGGCAGTTCCTCAAGAAGTTCGCAGCAATTCTACTTCTTGGTTTATACCCCAAAGAATTGAAAACATATGTTCATACAAAAGCTTGTACACAAATATTCATAGTAACATTATTAATTATAGCCAAAAGTAGAAAAAATTGATACTCATTAACTAAGGAGTGGTTAAAGAAAATGTGGTATACCCATTCAGTAGAATATTATTTGACTATAAAAATGAAGTACGGATACTTGTTACATCATGGATGAACCTGGAAAACATTATGACAAAATGAAGAAGCCAGTCACAGTTTATATGTTTTATGACATTTATATGAAATGTCTGGAATCAGTACAACCATAGAAACAGAAAGTAGATTAGTGGTTGCTATGGGCTGTGGGAGGGAAGAGTGTGTCGTGACTAATGGTGATGGGGTTTCATTTTGCAGTGCTGAAATATTTTGGAATTAGATAGCAGCAATGGTTCAGCAACCTTATGAATATTTTTAAAACCACTGAGCTATATACTTTAAATGGGTTAATTGTATAGGATGTGAATTATCTCTCAATAAAGACAAAAAAAAGTAAATAGAATCTGGCTTTTCTTTTCACCAAGAGGATAAAAGTTTGATAAAGGGAGGGTTAGGTTGGTGCAAAAGTAATTGCAGTTTTTGCCATTACTTTCAATTAATCTCTGAAATGAAAGCAGTGGCGAAAACCACAATTACTTTTGCAGGAACTTCCTATATTAAAATAGCATGGAGGTCATTCATAATTTTAATTGCTTAAGTTCTGTGGAATATAAGGATTAGAATGTCGAGAAGCTGAAATAAATTTATTTCTTGGGACCTACATAGGGATTGTGGTTATTCAGATCATCCTCTTTAGAGGATAACATATTGACGTGAGTGATTCAAAGGATTTGGCTACAGTACCTTGCAGTCCTGAAGTACAGTTATGCTTTGCTTCTGTGAAGCAGAGGCTTTCCACTCTTGTCAGTGCAGAGCAATCTACAGTGGCATTTTGTGCAGTGGTATTTTTAATGGAATAACACTACATCTTTAGCCTTGATAGGACAAATATCACATGGATCGAATTGTGTGAGTCTATTTGTGTGTGTGTGTGTGTGTGTGTGTGTGTGTGTATGTCTGTGTGTATAAAAGAGATATACCAAATCCTTCTAGATACACGTGTCTGCTCTTTCAACTTATTTAAACTTTTTAATTATGCCATCTACACACAAAAAAATGAGAAAAAAAATAACTCATTTAAAATACCTGAGTAAATGTGCATAAATATGAAGTCATTGAACATATAGAATGGAAGTTTGGGGTCTCAAACAAAACAAAACAAAAAACCAATTATTGTTGAGGGGATACCCAGGCTCCCACGTGAATGCTCTTGAGATTTGCATTAAAACAACATTGAAACTGGGGCAGGGGGTGGGCGGAATTATTGTGCAGTGGTAAGGGCTTTGGAGTCAGATGCACTTCGGTCTGATTCTCTGACCTCTTTGAAGGCTTTTTGAAGGATTCCTTACAGTGTAGTTCTTCAGTCAGAAAGTAAATTTCTTGTCATTCAAAGTAGGATAGCAATGTATTGTAAATTAGGATTTTACTTTGGCAAGAATGATAAAGAGATTAATTGGACTAGATACCAAATGCTGTTATCCAGATATCCAGGTATAAAGGATGAGTGGCTAGTAGTACAAAGATGAGAGACCATTCCATAGGAGTTGAGTAGCCCTTATTTTATATTTTTCTGATGATGGGTCCTTTCTATGGTTATG
Organism: Macaca fascicularis; assembly: GCF_037993035.2. Taxonomy (NCBI): domain Eukaryota; kingdom Metazoa; phylum Chordata; class Mammalia; order Primates; family Cercopithecidae; genus Macaca; species Macaca fascicularis. The sequence continues at coordinate 97,517,571 of NC_088381.1, read as the reverse complement.
CCATAAGTATGTGTTTTATTTCTGAGTCATGGGTCTTCTTTTATAAACAGGCCTTTCCCCTGGGTCTCTGTCAGATATAGTAAGGAACATGACTGTCTCTTCACTAGACACCCTCCTCAGCCTCAGCTCCTCACAGCCCAACAACTCTTTGTCGAATGGTTTTGTCCCGTATTCTATTGTTTACATTTGTTGTGGAAATATTCAGTATTACATATCATAAAGATATTCAAATATAAGATCTGTGTTTTCCTAAATATTTTGATACTCCAAATCCAGCACCCAATGAAAGCATTAGCTTGCTCACTCTGATGTTTTTACTTCAGAATACAAACAACTCTGTATGTGTTTTGGGGTTTGGGAGAGGCCATGTGAAAGGCCATGGCCACAAATATTCAAATCTTGGTTCACAAGAAAGAGTTTGAGAGCATCCCTTGAGCCTGGACCTTTGCTCTGAAGCATCCCTAGAGATGTTTATTCCCTCTGTCTTGTTTATGTTTGCATGACTGATTAGTTGTCACCCCAAAGATATATTCATTAACATGTATTTATTTGAGTACATAGACTCTAACATGAGGGGGGAAAAAGATATACACATAAATCTTATCATCTTCCTTTACACCTACGTCTTCCTTTTCTACTCTCCAGTATATTCTTCTAAATTCTTATTTTTTGATAATGGAATAGTAATCATCAAAACCCTTCTAAATTTGTTATTTCTTTCCCAAAGAAGAATAAAGTTATGTTCAATGTCTCATTTTCTGACATAACACATAACATCTAATACTACAATCATTTGAGTTAAGAGCAGTGGAAATCGTCCCAAAACCCAGTGGAGTGTAATGATTCACAGGTAGCACGAGGCTTTCTCACCCTGTGCCGCGTAGGGCTTAGTAGAGTTGAAGTGGATTTCTTGAAGGCTGAAAAGGGAGAAAGTAAAAAGTAGACATTAACTTTATTCCAAAGTCTAGTAGGCATAGTTAGAGATGTTACCACCGTTTTTGCATGGAAGGTGATAGGAGATGCTGGGATTTAAATAGGAAAGCTTCTTGGATTGAGGATTGGTAAATATTGAAGAGGAACTGAGAGGAAGGCATAGACAAAGAATGGTCAAAAACCTATGGGGAAAAAAAATCACAGATTTGACCATGTGGCAAAGAAAATCATAATAAATTCCTCAAAGTAGAAACCTCCCAGGCTATGTGCCTCAACCTTAGTGCAGTAAAATAAAATAAAAATACAAAGGACAAACAAAATTTATTAACTTGGACATTTTAAAATATCATTCTGAAACTTCAGGTTAAAAAGAACAAACAAATCATGAAATTATAGCTAATTTGAAATGAATGGTGAGAGCACTATGCATTATGCACTTTTAGGATATTGCTAAAATGATCTTAGGAGGAAAATAGATACCCTTAAATGCATTTATTATTGTACAAAAATATTTAGAAATAATGAATGAATCATTTCACTAAAGAACATTTAAGAGAACAATAAAATAAGGGAATTACAAAATATTAAAGATAATACTATGCATAACTTTTTATCAATACCTTTGAAAATCTAAATGAAGTCTGTTCTAGAAGTGAAGGGTGGTACAGTTTCTATAAATGTATTATTGCAAAATTCTTACATTAATAGATTAAAAGAGAAAACGATATGATCATTTCAATAGGTACTGGAAAACTTTGCATCTATTTCTGAGATAAATGTGTAGCAAGTTAGGAATAAAGATAAACTTTCTTAACCTGTATCAAGTACCTCATATAACAAGGAAGTGAGAAATAATTATTTTCATAAAAGTCTGAAATAAAGTAGAATGGCCTAATATCACATTACTAAATATTATACAGGAGGTCTTAGCTAATGACATAAGAAAGAGAAATTGTATATACGCATTAGAAAGGAAAAAACCAATAACTATTTTTTCTACACAATTTGATGGTTAAACCTAAGAAATTAAACTGAAAAGCTCCTACAAGCAATTAGAGGGTTTAGAATGAGGTTCATAATAAATCATAAATCATCAGAGAAATCCATAAAATACTTAGGATTACACCTTAGAAACAGCCATACTTCTAGAGGAAAACTGTGATACATTCTTGGATTACAATGAAAGAAGAGCAAAGGAGACGATTCCGTATTTCTAGATAGAGAGGTTCAATAACATAAACATTTTAGTTCTTCCCAGATTAATCATTAATTTATTGCAATCCTGATAAATATCAAAGGAATTTATTTCATTTGATAAACTGATCTGAAAGGGGAAATGTGAAAGAATATCTTCAGTATCTTAATTTTGGGCTCTTGTGATTCTGAGAAGACAGGAGGATTTAAGTGTGAGACCAGAAACATAGAATAATGGCCTCAGATCATGTTGTGCTAGGTACCAAAGAAATTATCAAAAACTGAGTCTCATTGAAAAGATATAGTTACCAACTGAAGGATCACCAACTGAGTAAATGTGGAACAATTTAAGCATCAAAAAGACTAAAAAATTCAATTGCTGGAAACATACTGAATATACAAAAATCTGTGAGTTCATAGTATGTAAGAGTTAAAAAGGAAAAAAAAAAGTATTGACTACCACTAGAAATAATTAGGGTACCAACTAATTATTGGGAAAAAAAAAAACAAGTATAAGGAATTCAGAATTTATGTAGCCTTTCATGTATGAACTGAATTGCAAATAACCAAATAGCACTAATTTATGAGGAAAAGATATTCGTTATGAAAAAAAATTCAGCTAGTAATGTGGAATGAATGGGAGAAAGAGAAAGTCATGATTTTGCAGCCTTTAATAAAATCATTGATCCAGGCAGTGTTCATCAATGGATAAATGATTACGGCATTGGTTCTCAAATGTACTGTGCATCAGAATCTCCTGGAGGACTTGTGAAAACATCGATTGTTGGGCCTCACTCCTGTAGTTTCTCATTCAGTATGTTTGGGGTGTGGCCAAGAACATACATTTCTAACAAATTTCCAGGTGATGCTGATGCTGCTAGTCTGAACATCATACTTCAAGAGCCTCAGTTTTAGATAAAATTTTGGTAAGGAAGTTCAAAATGAAAAGATCGAGTATAACCACCTGAATCTACTTTTCAGTCAGTACTAAAGTAGACATTGTGGGCCTCAAGATGTTATGCAAAATGAAATACACAGTTCTGAACTCTATTAGGTAGGGTTCCGAGAGTTCCCACACACACAACGGGGTGTATGTGTGTGTGTGTCTGTGTGTGTATGTGCACACGTACACACAAATGCCTTGGGAGGAAGGGGAGGGAGAGAGAGAGACAGCGAGAGGAATTGGTACAGGTCACTGTGGAGGCTGACAAGTCCAAAATCTCTAAGATAGGGTAGCAGAGACCTAGGGAAGAATTGATCTTGCAGCTGGAGTCCCAAGGCAGTCTGCTGACAGAATTCCCTCTTCTTCAGAGGCAGTCAGGCTTTTCTCTGTTAATGCCTTCAACTGATTGGATGAGGTTCTCCCATATTATGGAGGGTAAACTGCTTTACTGAAAGTCTACTGTAATCTTATCAAAAAATACCTTCACAGAAATATCTAGAATAATGTTTGACCACATGTCTGGATAGCATAGTTTAGCCAAGTTGGCACATAAGATTAACCATCACACAGACACAAAGCATTCTTGCCCAAAAAGTTGAACCTGAATTTAATTAGTCCTCCAGAGGTAACTTTCTTTTACATGAAATACAGGAAAAATAGGAACAAGTTAAATGAAAAAACAAGGCGCAGAAGTGATTAGGCTTCTTCTACGTGTCGGCAGCATTTAAAAAATAAAGAAAAAGGAGGTGGACTGCTCTAGACCAAAAGAGATTTAAGAGACATAACAACCAAATGTGATGTATTGAATTTGTTCAGCTCTTATTCAAACAAATCAATTATCAAAAACAAGTTTTAAAACTATTGGGGGACATTTGTTTATGGAGTAGAAATAGGTGATATTGATAATTGAAATTGTTAGTTTCAGTTAATATGATTATTGCATTTTTAACTATATATGCGAATGTCTGTTTTTTTAAAGAAATGCACTCTAAAATTTGAAGGGGTATAATGACAAAATATCTGGAATTTGCTTTAAAATACTTCATCAAAGGAAAAAAAAGAAGGGATAAGCTAAGCAAATGTAGGAAAATCTTGATAATTTTTGAACCTAGTGTGAGATATGGGAGTTTACTATACTTCTCTTTCTTTTGGTTTTAAAATCTTTTAAATAAAAATTTAAAATACCAAAAAGAATACGTTCCAAAAGAAGAATGATAAAGGAGCACTTATTCATCCAGATATCAAAATATGCTATACAGCTGTATAATTAAAACAATGTGGTTTTGCCTTAAAGATAGATCTATAGCATCTAGAGATATATTTGTGTATAAAAATGTAGTGTCACTTTGAATCAATAGAACAAAGAATGTATTATACAATAGGTGAGTTTGGAACAATTGGATATCCATTTAGAAAATAAATTCTCATGAAATGAGTTAGGGATGATTCCCTCTTTTTCTATTGATTGAAATAGTTTCAGAAGGAATGGTACCAGCTCCTCCTTGTACCTCTGTTAGAATTCAGCTGTGAATCTGTCTGGTCCTGGACTTTTTTTGGTTGGTAAGCTATTAATTATTGCCTCAATTTCAGAGCCTGTTATTGGTCTATGCAGAGAATGAACTTCTTCCTGGTTAGTATTGGGAAGGTGTATGTGTCCATGAATTTATCCATTTCTTCTACATTTTCTAGTTTATTTGCAGAGAGGTATTTATAGTATTCTCTGATGGTAGATTGTATTTCTGTGGGATCAGTGATGACATCCCCTTTATAATTTTTTATTGCATCTATTTGATTCTTCCCTCTTTTCTTCTTTATATTAGTCTCACTAGCAGTCTATCAATTTTGTTGATCTTTTAAAAAACCACTGATTTTTTGAAGGGTTTTTTGTGTCTCTTCTCCTTCAGTTCTGTTCTGATCTTAGTTATTTCTTGCCTTCTGCTAGTTTTTGAATGTGTTTGCTGTTGCTTCTCTAGTTCTTTTAATTGTGATGTTAGGGTGTCGATTATACATCTTTCCTGCTTTCTCTTGTGGGCATTTAGTGCTATAAATTTCCCTCTACACACTGCTTTAAATGTGTCCCAGAGATTCTGGTATGTTGTGTCTTTGTTCTCATCAGTTTCAAAGAACATCTTTATTTCTGCCTTCATTTCATTATGTACCCAGTAGTGATTCAGGAGCAGGTTGTTCAATTTCCATGTAGTTGAGAGGTTTTGAGTGAGTTTCTTAATTCTGAGTTCTAGTTTGATTGCACTGTCGTCTGAGAGACAGTTGGTTATAATTTCCATTCTTTTACATTTGCTGAGGAGTCCTTTACTTCCAACCATGTGGTCAGTTTTGGAATAAGTGCAATGTGATGCTGAGAAGAATGTATATTCTGTTGATTTGGGGTGGAGAGTTCTGTAGATGTCTATTCGGTCCGCTTGGTGAAGAGCTGAATTCAATTCCTGGATATCCTTGTTAACTTTTGGGTCTCATTGATCTGTCTAATATTGACAATGGGGTATTAAAGTCTCCCATTATTATTGTGTGGGAGTCTAAGTCTCTTTGTAGGTCTCTAAGGACTTGCTTTATGAATCTGGGTGCTCCTGTATTGGGTGCATATATATTTAGGATAGTTAGCTCTTCTTGTTGAATTGATCCCTTTACCATTATGTAATGGCCTTTTTTGTCTCTTTTGATCTTTGTTGGTTTAAAATCTGTTTTATCAGATACTAGGATTGCAATCCCTGCCTTTTTTTGTTTTCCATTTGCTTGGTAGATCTTCCTCTATCCCTTTATTTTGAGCCTATATGTGTCTCTGCACATGAGATGGGTCTCCTGAATGCAGCAGACTGATGGGTCTTGACTCTTTATCCAATTTGCCAGTCTGTGTCTTTTAATTGGAGCATGTAGCCCATTTACATTTAAGGTTAATATTGTTATATGTGAATTTGATCCTGTCATTATGATGTTAACTGGTTATTTTGCTCATTAGTTGATGCAGTTTCTTCCTGGCATTGATGGTCTTTACAATTTGGCAGGCTTTTGCAGTGGCTGGTACTGGTTGTTCCTTTCCATGTTTAGTGCTTCCTTCAGGAGTTCTTGTAGGGCAGGCCTGGTGTTGACATCCTGATACCAAAGCCTGGCAGAGACACAACAAAAACGGAGAATTTTAGAACAATATCCCTGATGAACATCGATGCAAAAATCCTCAATAAAATACCGGCAAACCAGATCCAGCAGCACATCAAAAAGCTTATCCACCATGATGAAGTGGGCTTCATTCCTGAGATGCAAGGCTGGTTCAACATATGCAAATCAATAAATGTAATCCAGAATATAAACAGAACCAAAGACAAAAAACAAAACCACATGAGTATCTCAGTAGATGCAGAAAAGGCCTTTGACAAAATTTAATGGCCCTTCATGCTAAAAATTCTCAATAAATTATGTATTGATGGGACATATCTCAAAATAATAAGAGCTATTTATGACAAATCCACAGCCAATATCTTACTGAATGGGCAAAAACTGGAAGCATTCCCTTTGAAAATTGGCACAAGACAGGGATGCCCTCTCTCACCACACCTATTCAACTAGTGTTGGAAGTTCTGGCCAGGGCAATCAGGCAGGAGAAAGAAATAAAGGGTATTCAGTTAGGAAAAGAGGAAGTCAAATTGTCCCTGTTTGCAAATGACATGATTGTGTATCTAGAAAACCCCATTGTCTCAGCCCAAAATCTCCTTAAGTTGATAAGCAACTTCAGCAAAGTCTCAGGATACAAAATAAATATGCAAAAATCGCAAGCATTTCTATACACCAATAACAGACAAACAGCGAGCCAAATCATGAGTGAACTCCCATTCACAGTTGCTTCAAAGAGAATAAAATACCTAGGAATCCAACTTACAAGGGATGTGAAGGACCTCTTCCAGGAGAACTACAAACCACTGCTCAACGAAGTAAAAGAGGACACAAACAAATGGAAGAACTTTCCATGCTCATGGATAGGAAGAATCAATATCATGAAAACGGCCATATTGCCCAAGGTAATTCATAGATTTAATGCCATCTCCATCAAGCCCTCAATGACTTTCTTCACAGAATTGAAAAAAACTACTTTAAAGTTCATATGGAACCAATAAAGAGCCTGCATTGCCAAGTCAATCCTAGGCCCAAAGAACAAAGCTGGAGGCATCACGCTACCTGACTTCAAACTATACTACAAGGCTACAGTAACCAACACAGCATGGTAATGGTACCAAAACAGAAATACAGACCAATGGAACAGAACAGAGGCCTCAGAAATAATACCACACATCTACAACCATCTGATCTTTGACAAACCTGCCAAAAACAAGAAATGGGGAAAGGATTCTCTATTTAATAAATGGTGCTGGGAAAACTGGCTAGCCATATGTAGAAAGCTGAAACTGGATCCCTTCCTTACACCTTATACAAAAATTAATTCAAGATGGATTAAAGACTTAAATGTTAGACCTAAAACCATAAAATCCCTAGAAGAAAACCTAGGCAATACCATTCAGGACATAGGCATGGGCAAGGACTTCATGACTAAAACACCAAAAGCAGTGGCAACAACAGCCAAAATTGATAAATGGGATCTAATTGAACTGAAGAGCTTCTACACAGCAAAAGAAACTACCATCAGAGTGAACAGGCAACCTACAGAATGGGAGAAAATTTTTGCAATCTACTCATCTGACAAAGGGCTAATATCCAGAATCTACAAATAACTCAAACAAATTTATGAGAAAAAACAAACAACTCCATCAAAAAGTGGGTGAAGGATATGAACAGACACTTCTCAAAAGAAGACATTTATGCAGTCAACAGACACATGAAAAAATACTCATCATCACTCGCCATCAGAGAAATGCAAATCAAAACCACAATGAGATACCATCTCATGCCAGTTAGAATGGCAATCATTAAAAAGTCAGGAAACAACAGGTGCTGGAGAGGATGTGGAGAAACAGGAACACTTTTACACTGTTGGTGGGACTGTAAACTAGTTCAACCATTATGGAAGACAGTGTGGCGATTCCTCAAGGATCTAGAACTAGAAATACCATTTGACCCAGCCATCCCATTACTGGGTATATACCCAAAGGATTATAAATCATGCTGCTATAAAGACACATGCACACGTATGTTTATTGCAGCACTATTCACAATAGCAAAGACTTGGAACCAACCCAAATGTCCAGCAATGATAGACTGGATAAAGAAAATGTGGCACATATACACCATGGAATACTCTGCAGCCATAAAAAAGGATGAATTCATGTCCTTTGTAGGGACATGGATGAAGATGGAAACCATTCTCAGCAAACTATCTCAAGGACAAAAAACCAAACACCACATGTTCTCACTCATAGGTGGGAATTGAACAGTCAGAACACTTGGACACAGGAAGGGGAACAGCACACACAGGGGCCTGTTGTGTGGTGAGGTAGTGGGGAGGGATAGCATTAGGAGATATACCTAGTGTAAATGACAAGTTAATGGGTGCAGCACACCAACATGGCACATGTATACATATGTAAGAAAGCTGCACGTTGTGCACAGGTACCCTAGAACTTAAAGTATATATATAAAAAAGAAAATAAATTCTAAGCAGTTAAGAGCTAAGAAACAAATGTCAAAACTCTAAAATATTAAGGGAAATCATTGCCCAATTCAAACCTACTAAGATATTTAAACTCCTGAACAATTAAAAATATCTTAAATATAAAGCTTTAGCATAAAAATTGGAGAAAATTTTGCTATAAAAGGCAAAGGATTAACAAGATACACATGGGGCCTCATTCAGAAATAAAAACAAGTAGATAATCAAAGGAAAAATTTGCAAAGGTCTGGACAGACCTTTCACAAAAGAACTAAAAATATGTGAAGACAAATGGAAGATGAATAAGCAATTGAAAAAAAAGGTCAACCTCATCTGTCATCTACAAAATGCAAATTAATTTTTCAACTAGCAGATAGTCAAAAATTAAAAGCCCAGTGTTGGATATACAGTACTGATGAGGGTGCAAGGAAATATGCAGCCTCACAAACTGTTGGTTGGAAGGTAAATTGGTAAAGCTCATTTGTTAGGCAACTTGATAGTACTCTTCAAAAATTGTAAAACAAAAACTCATTGACCAAGCAATTCATTTTTACTCTTTAGAAATACTCTCACATGTAGAGATACTTCTTATAAGGATATTAGCAACAAATTAGAAATCCACTATGATAAGTGCCTATCAGTAACCAAATTTTGATATGTCATTGCCATTAAATGCTATATAATAGAAGGAAGACTGAAAGAAATCTGTAGTGATTGACATGGCAGTATTCATGGCATTAAGTGTAAAAGAGTAAGCAGATTGTATTCCGTGGGTTGCACTTTGTCAAAGGCTATACTTAACAATGAGAATCTATTTTTGCACTTTAGCATCTAACAGGAAAAGGCATTATTTACTTCATCCCAAACAGTTTCTTTTACTTCATAAGGTCAGTGCAGGCTGAATGTTGTGATGTATTTTTAAATAGGATCCTGGATGCTATTGATTTTGTCCTTAATTTTAGGGAAAAGAGACCATGATTAAGTCAATTGTCAAGACTCACAAATCAGCAAGCAGCTCTGTCGCACATTGCATGGAGCTGTGTCTGGGAGGCGCTTACATTATCAAATGGCTTTAAATGCAAGCAGATGAAGGTGTTGGATGACATTCTTCTAAAGAGGAGGGCCAGCCCTCTACCAATTTCGAGAGTAATAAAGAGTTTCATTATTTGAGAGCTAAAAAGGAATTGGAAAAGTTAGGGTTTTCTGTACTATTTAAACTTACATGACAACCTGGAAAGCAGAAATTAAGTTAGAAGGCCAATCTGTATCTACCATCTAGGATTTTTCCTTAAGAAGTAACTTTTAATACCTCTTTTCCCCCTTGTCAAGCTTGATAAAGCTTGCTTTATGAAATTTCAAAACTGTAAAAAAAAAAAAAAAGCTTTCCTTATAAATAATACTGTTATACTTGTTACTTTTGCTCCCTTCATTAAAAAATGACATCCTGGAGAACCATCCATAGTTTGCTTAATTTTAACAATTTAAAAAGTTGTATATCATATGTGATTATCCAGATAATAGTGATTATAAACATTTGTTTATGTTTCAAATGTCATTTTTCAATTTTTCCAAAACTTAATTTCAAATACCCAACTCTTTGAAGTGGCCAGACAATAGGTTAGTGCTGTAAACATCTGTGCATTGACAGATCCCATGTGAATACTGACAACAGTGTTTGGGAAAATTTGAAAGATAAGATGTAATCAGAAAAACACATTTCAATAACGTTTATTTGAACATCTCTTGTTTTCTTGTGAATTTTGACCTCAGGTTACTTTAGAAATGCATAGTGCATCTTCAGATATTGCTCTACAAGTTTGAATAGCATTTATTCTCAGGTGCTCTGTCTTCTCTGGCATATAAAATTACAGGGTTCTTATATAATATCAAAAAAGCAGAAAGTCGTGGGAGTTATACAATTTCATTATGTCAAACAGGAATACATTAAAGCTTACTGTTTGTTAAAGTTAAAAATACATTTGCTGAAATTGCTGGAGAAATTCAAGCACAATCATGTCAAAAAAAAATGAAAAGGAACTAAAGTGTGATCTTCTAAAATTTTCTTAGTCCAATTCATGAAACAACATTGTGTATTACAATGTTATTGCCTTTCCCAAAAAGTGATTTTGCACATAAATTTTAATAAAATAGATGTTTGCAGTGGGTTAACACACTGCTAAGCAGTGACTGTCCTGAAACTACTTTGTGGAATTTAAAATGTTAGTAAAAGCAAATCTGCATACATGATGCACACACACCACACTGATTTAGAAAATGTTATTCAGATGAAAGTTTAGCTTTTAATTAAATGTTTAGTCTTGTGTACATGTATTCGTTTATGCTATAGAAACGTTAGGAGTTGTGCTAATGCTGTTATTTGCTCTCTGAGTATAAGAGCTCATTTGCCTTGAAAGATGGTGTAAGAAGAATAGTTTTCAAAAGATATAACTATATGTATTAGTTCGTGATACCGTGAATGTAACTTACATTGTCAGAGTAGGAATGGATTTAAATATAGGTACATGTGTTTTTGTTGGTGGTGGTAGTGGTGTTTGGTTTTTTGTTTTTTTTTTTTTACTATGTTTTGAAATGTGGTTACAAACTGTCAGTGCATGGGCCAGATAGGACCTGCAGATGGGATATCTTGGGCCCAAACAGCTTCTTTTTATAGACAATCAGGGAAGACATGAAAAAATTATAGGGATTTCACATAAAAAACTGGACTCCAGGGTTTTCTTGAAAATCCAAAGGAAAATGGCACTCAAGCACGGCATCCCGTGGTTGCCACTATGCGAAGTAGGTGGCCTCTGTTCTGATGGTTCTTGAACTCCTCTGTTCAGTACAGTCACCTCCACTGCAGCATCTTCCTTCCATGGAAGCTGAGTATAAGTTACCACTCATTTTTGTAATTACAAATTATATCTCTCACAATCCAGAAATATTTAGCAGAAACTGCATGTCTAGGAAATGAGAAAACAACAAATTGAGATGACTGAATATTTCAAACAGAATTGTTGAAGTAACAGAAAGTGATTTACTTCATTTATTTTGGTTTATTTCCTGCCAAGTTTTAGAGATAGTTAAAAAACGTTTTATTGGGATGTAATTCATATACCATAAAATTCAGTCATATAAAATTTACAAATCAGTGGTTTTTAATATATTCACAAAGTTATGCAGTCATCACTATCTAACTTTAGAAATTTCCATCATCACAAAAAGGAACCCATAATGATTAGCAGTCTTTATAGGCATTTTAAAGTATGAACCTAGTAGAAAATGTGAAACATAGGAATCAGCTCTAGTCTGTAATCCAAATTTTATTTCAAATTTGGGAAACTTGATTTTCATATCTTATAAACAACTGTCCTTTTCTAGCTTTGCATATCTTTTATATTTTATACTAAAGAGCATTTTATCTCTTCATCTAAGATACTGATTTGAAAAATAAAAAATAAAAACTTTGTACATATGCACATATATAGGCTAAGTTCATGACTCTATTACTAGATAATTTCACGGAGATAGACATCTGTTCTATCTGTGTAATGTTCAGCTCATGCTTTGTTTTGTTTTTTAACTTACTAGACTACCCTGAGTCACTCTAACATGCGATTTGCTGAAAATGCAGTGCGTTATTTGCTAGTTATTGCTTTATCTTTCGAAATTGCAAAAGAAGACTAATGTAAGACTCAGTCACTCCTAAGAAAAAGTGATTTTATCTGGCTCAAACTGATCACCTAATTACTATTTTTTCCCCTAGATGCTCTCAACCTCTGATATTCCAAAAATTTCCATTTTACATTTATTGTAAAATGCTCTCAACCTCTGACATTCCAGATATTTTCATTTTACATTTATTGATCTGTCATTTTCTCTCTTTGTTTCTCCTTTTTAAAATCTGCAATAGCACTTGCCAGTTTGCATTGGCTGGCACTCTTTCTCTTTTCTGGTATTTCCCTAAAGATTAACTCTAAACTCTTTCCAGTTTAAAAATGTCTCTCCTTAGCTTCAGACTCTCATACCCGGCTTCCTCTAACTCAACATCTCCGCTTGGCATGTCTAAGAAGCTTTGCAAAGGCAACGTACCCAAAACCAAACTGCTTATAGTTTCCTCCAGACCTGCAGCTCTTAGGCTCTTCCCATCTCAGTAAATGGCACATTCAGGCTTTCTGTTGCTTGGTCTACAACTTTGGAGTCATCTTTGCTTTCTCTTTTTCATACTCTACCTCTGTTCTGTTATCAAATTGTATCTACTTTCCATTCAACATATCAGTTCGCGCTTCCTCTGCTGCTTTTACCCTGGTCCAAGTCAGCATCAACTCTCACCTGCCTCTGCCCTTGCCATCAAGCACATTACTCCTGATACAACAGCTAGAAGACCAGATTAAATTATACACTGGATCATGTCACTCTTTTGTTCAAATGTCTACAGTTATTTTCCACCTCATTCATTCACAGATATACCAATTGCCAGTCCTTTTTTTTTTTTAGATGGAGTTTTCCTCCTGTTGCCCAGGCTGGAGTGCAGTGGCGGGATCTCAGCTCACTGCAACCTTCGCCTCCCGGGTTGAAGCGATTATCCTGCCTCAGCTTCCTGAGTAGGGGGGATTACAGGCATCCACCACCACGCCCCGCTAATTTTTTTGTATTTTTAGTAGAGACGGGGTTTCACCATACTGTGCAGTCTGGTCTTCAACTCCTGTCCTCAGATGATCTGCCCGCCTGGGCCTCCCAAAGTGCTGAGATTACAGGTGCGAGCCACTGCACCTGGCCCGGCAGTCTTTTTAAGACTGTGACTTACATGGCTTTATATTCTCTCATTGGTCTCTTTGTTAATCCTTGAATACACCAAGTCTGCTCCCGCTTCTGGGTCTTTGTGCATGCTGTTCCCTTTACCTGGAATTTTCTTGCCTCAAACATCTACCTGGTTCACTCTGCATTTTCTCATTCTTACTCAAATGGCATCTTCTCAGTGAGTCCTCTGGCCACCCTTTCCAACATTTTTCTGTCTAAGAATCCCTGATACTTGCCATCGCCCTGCTTCCTGCTTTATATTTTCTCCTCATACTTATCACTACCTAACATTATTAGGTATTAATCTATTTTAAATTATCTGTCTCCTCCAGTGGAATGCAGTCTTTACTAGAGGAAACATCTCTATCTGTTATTTTTCACTGCCTTATCTTCAGTGCTTCACAGTTTTTGGAACATAGTAGATGATCAGTAAATATTTCTTGCTTAGAAGAATGCAACCTTTTCATCCTTTAATATCAGAACATTGAGAAATGGTCCACAAGAAATTTCACCCGTGGCATATTAAGCTGCTGTTAAGCAAAGTCTGTTCTGTCTCATAATTGGGCAAGTTAACTTTTTTAAGCTGAAGTGTGTGACAAATAAATAGTGGGTTTAGCTGACCCATATTCTATGTGAACTAACAGTGTGATATGTCTACCTAGAAAATGAAAGTGGTTATTTGTTAGCATAGAAGAAAGGCGATAACAATTTTACTGTATTCTGCATAGTTGGAACATGTATTATTTTCAGTTCTGGACACCACATTTTTAACATTATTTCAATAAATTGTGATATTCTACAGAGGATGCTTGCCTGGCAAAAACCTAGAAACAGTAGGAAGAACTGTTGGAGGATCTAGAGTCTCCTCCTGTCAAAGGTAGAGATTCAGACTGTAGAAGGTGGAGGGTTCCTATGAAGGCTGATGCATATTTTCAAATATTTGAAAGATTTATTAAAAAGGGTAAGGATGAGATTTAGCTTCTATAGCTATAGTAAGAACAAGTAAGACCAGTAGGAGGCGTATGTTGGCTTAGCCTGTGGAAAAGTCTTACTGAAAAGACTATCCAAAATGGAGTAAGTTCTCTTCTGAGCAAATAAATTGCCTATTGTGGGAAACCATCTGGGTAATGGTCTGTGAGTGATAATGTTGAGAGGTTGGATTGGATGACCTATAAAGTCTTATCCTCAGACAGTAATTTCTTCTTACAAGATAATATGGATTTGAAATTTACTTGTCCTTATTGTAATGATATCAGGATTTTTAGCCATGGTGTTGATTTTTTTTTTTTGACTGATGTCATAGAGTGCTTACAGTCTATGGAAGACTTGAATTCCTGCTTGAAATTTGGAATTGATTATATCAAGACTTTTTTCTTATGTGTAACAGTTTACAAAGTCATTGAAACTTTCCAACAATCTCAGTAGCAACTTATTTTTCATAGTTTACACTGCCATTTTTTTGCGTTGATTTCTGGGTTCCATGGGATTAATATTTGTTATAATATGGAAATTTACATTTTTTACATCTCTAGGGAAATAAATGGACTGATTTGACCCAAGCTCGCAGCAAATAATATGAGATTTAACAGAGTTCTCAACAATCCTTGGCCACCAAAATTGAGACCTGATAGCGTTTAGAACACAAAACACTTGAAAGTTCCAAATTTCTGACTTAGAAGAGGTATTTTCTGAATATCAACATTAAACTGTGACAACATGAGTTTCAACATTTTTAGAATTTAACCAGTTAGTAAGAATACCAGAACTGCACTGTTTGTTGAGTTCAGATACTTTCTAGAAATTGTTTCTAAGTAAATAATAGATGTTTCTCATTTGCATCAAAAAATGCCGAAATTATTTACCAACTAACAGATTTTAAAATATATCATGCATTGTATTACTGAGCAATCGTTTAGGAAA
Source organism: Macaca fascicularis (assembly GCF_037993035.2). Classification (NCBI taxonomy): domain Eukaryota; kingdom Metazoa; phylum Chordata; class Mammalia; order Primates; family Cercopithecidae; genus Macaca; species Macaca fascicularis. Next base: position 97,502,173 of record NC_088381.1, on the reverse strand, counting down.
TGTCAAGGCCATAAGATAATTGCCTTATTGCATATGGCCTATACTTCACTTCTTTATATGTGGATATTTGTTGTGATTTACAGTTTAGTTACGAGGAAATGAATCAATATTAGCCAACACATAAAAAAGTACTGCAGTTATTTGGCCAAGTTATATCTCAAATAACTTCTAAAGTTGTAAAATTTTTATTTATCAGGTCCCCTATAAGGACATGATGACATTTGTTTTTTGAAAGGGCAAAGGGGAAGGATGAGTGAATTAAGTGTCTGTGAAGTAGCATTCAGAGTAATCTGAATTAGTGAAGATGTGGAAGGTGATGCCATCTTTTTTTTTTAAGCAGGTACATGTTTCCTGTAATACACATTTAAACTGAACTTTAATTACAAAAGGAAAATATTCAGATTTCCCCCTCTTACCAAACAGTTTTACATTCCTCTTTCTGGTGGCCACCAAATTTTGTAATTCTTTTCCCTCCCACCTGTAAATAAAAGCAATTCTTTCCTAAAAAACAACTAAGAGGATGACCATTCTGAAAGTTTCTCCTTCATTAAAACCCAGTGCTTAAGTCATAGAGTTATCTGGCTTTCAGTATTACAACTGAGGTCAAATGCTGACAAAAACTGAAGTGCTAGGGGCATTTAAGTTTGTATTTAACCGTGTACACAGGGAGATTTAATGGCAGGAATGGAATCATCCAACAGGTGCACTTGAACTAAAGGACCTCTACATTTTAAAAAAGGAACAGGAAGTTTTTCTGAACTCCATTTAAAGAGATTTTTATGTTTCTAAAATGACCCACTTTTATAAGGGGGGTAACTCAATAAATTAATGACTCACACATAGGAATATTTAAGTTAGACTCAAAATATGGGTTAAGTTTCACATGTAAAATATTGAATTTATACACATCCATGAAAGCTGAATATGTTACTTGTTCTGGTGGAGCACTGACCTAAAATTGTATGTTCGCATCTTCAAAAGCCCTGGAAGAAGGCTGCCTCTTCACTAAAATAGATGGTGGGGAGGGTAAAACCTCCTTTTTTAGCTCCCATAACTTGTATTCCAGCTTAGACCATTTTAAATATATCTTCAAAGTTTGTGATATGGTGATGACAAATAGCAGGAATCTTTGTTTTAATTATAGAAATATTAAGTGATCATCACTTTTTACACTTTGTATATACCTAATCCAACTAATTCTTCCCCTCAAAGCACCAGCCCTAGTAAGAGATGCTGTTATTGTATTAGGTTGTTGCAAAAGTAATTGTGGTTTTACTTTTGCACCAACCTAATTACTTTTGCACCAACCTAATAATTGCACCAACCTAACAATTGTTACTTTGGGTGCAATTAATTTTGCACCAACCTAATAATTGTTTTAGCCATCCTCTGCAAGGCAATATGGACTTTGAGCTGTTGAGGTCACTTTGGACCACGTACTCTCAGAAAGCCCTTAATGTCATGGGAGTATTTTAAAATTACACATTAGTGGTTTTTAACTTTGACTGCTCATTACAGTCACTTGGGGAACTGTTTTAAATACCTATACTTCCCCACCCCCAGACATAATCAATTTCTATAGGTCCAGCATGGATATACTTTAAAAGTCCCTCAGGTGATTTCAATGTGCAAACACAAGTTAATCACAAGTGGGCTGTATAGAACCACTGGCCATGGGAAGTGGTCTGGTGTTCTAGATAGTTTGGGTGGGAGTTTTAGGGAGTCAGAAAACTAGGGACAACTAGATGTATGAACCCAATAGAATTGTATTAAAAATGACTGGGCTCCTTCTCGCCCTGCATTTGAATTTGGAACTTAATATAATTGAACATGTCATTTATTCATGTTACAAGTGTGTATTGACCATGTACTTGATGCCATGCCCTGTGCTAAGCCTGAGGATAAAACGGTGCTCAGGACAGCCCTGCAGTTGTTCAAGTCAAAACTAAATGATTCACCAGTTATCATAGATTACCACAGTAAAGACAAACACATGGGGGAGATATTTATCCAGAAGGAAGAGAAAAGAGAAGTTAAGAGAAGTCCAATGAAGTTTAAGCTGAAAACTGAAGGATGACTAGGATTTAGCCAGATGAGAGTGTGAGAATGGGAGTATTCTGAGATACTGAAAGGCCAGAACCTAGAGAGTGCACATACGTGTCACAAAATAGGAGAATCCAAATTGTGCTGGGGAGAGGAGTCCCAAGATTAGAAGAGTTAGATGAGTTTAAACAGATCAACAGATTGAAGGATTACATAAAGGGTCATACCATTATCCATGCAAGCATTGCTTCAAGTTTTGCTTTAGCATTGAGAACAGATTGGAAAAGCAAGAAGAGTGAAGCAGGGGAAAGAGACACTGAAGCAGAAATTTAGGTAAGAGATGATGGTGGCTTTATTCACAGAAGTAGAATTGGAGAAAAGTAAGCCGATTTGAGAAGTAGGAGTTTTGGATACTGAGTATTTGGAGACAGAAAAGTGGAAAGAAGTAAGGATGACACCCATGTTGTGATGTGGGAATTTGACAAAATTAAAATAAGCATAGAAGAGAAACAGGTTTAGAGAATTTGATGAATTTGGTGTTGAATATATTCCATTGAAGGCTCTTGTGAAATGAACAGACGAACTGTGTGGTAGATAGCTGATAACATAAATCTAAAGTTTGTGGCAGATATTGGGGGTAGGGGTGGACTTGGAGGGTATAAACATTCACAGAGTAATTAAACCATGGGAGTGGATGACCTTATCTAGAAAGTGAGAAGAGAGGGAGACCTCTCTTCTTCTTCTTCTTCTTTTTTTTTTTTTTCCTTCAACTTTTAAGTTCTGGGATACATGTGCAGTGTGTGCAGGTTTGTTACATAGGTAAACGTGTGCCATGGTGGTTTGCTGTATAGATCAACCTGTCACCTAGGAATAAAGCCCAACATGCATTAGTTTTTCTTCCTGATACTCTCCCTCCTACAACCCGGTGATAGGCCCCAGTGTGTGTTATTCCCCCACCTGTGTCTATGTGTTCTCACTGTTTAGCTCCTACATATGAGTGAGAACAAGTGGTGTTTGGTTTTCTGTTCATTAATTTGCTGAGGATAGTGGCTTCCAGCTCCATCTACATCACTGCAAAGGACATGCTCTTGTTCCTTTTTATGGCTGCATAGTATTCCATGATATGTACGTGCCACATTTTCTTTATCCAGGCTATCGTTGATGAGCATTTGTGTTGATTCCATGTCTTTGCTATTGTGAAGAGTGCTGCAATGAACATACACATCCATGCATCTTTATAGTAGAATGATTTATATTCCCTTTGGTATGTACCCCATAATGGGATTGCTGGGTCAAATGGGTATTTCTGACTCTAGATCTTTGAGGAATCACCACACTGTCTTCTATAGTGGCTGAACTAATTTATACTTCTACTAATAGTGTAAAAGTGTTCCTTTTTCTCTGCAACCTTGTTGTTTCTTGTTTTTTGTTGTTTCTTGACTTTTTAATAATTGCCATTCTGACTGGTATGAGAAGGTATCTCATTGAGATTTCGATTTGTATTTCTCTAATGATCAGTAGTAATGTTAGGCTTTTTTAAAAAAAATGTTTATTGGCTGCCTGAATGTCTTCTTTTGAGAAATGTCTGTTCATGTCATTTGCCCACTTATTAATGTTTTTTTTTTCTTGTAAATTTGTTTAAGTTTCTTATAGACTCTGGATATTATTATACCTTTGTCAGATTGGTAGATTGCAAAAATTTTCTCCCATTCTGTAGGTCGTCTGTTCACTCTGATGATAGTTTTTTTGGTTGTGCAGAAGCTCTTTAGTTTGATTAGATCCTATTTGTCATTTTTTGGCTTTTGTTGCAATTGCTTTTGGCATTTTCATCATGAAATCTTTGCCTGTGCCTATGTCCTGAATGGTATAGCATAGATTTTCTTCTGGGGTTTGTATAGTTTCGGGTTTTACTTTTTTCTTTTTCTTTCTTTTTTTTTTTTTTTTTTTGAGACAGAGTCTCGCTCTGTCGCCCAGGCTGGAGTGCAGTGGCACAGTCTCCGCCTACTCCAGCCTCCGCCTCCCGGGTTCATGCAGTTCTCCTGCTCTTGAGTAGCTGGGACTACAGGGGCACACCACCACGCCCGGCTAATTTTTTATGTTTTAGTAGAGACGGAGTTTCACCGTGTTGCCCAGGCTGGTCGTGAACTCCTGAGCTCAGGCAATCGGCCTGCCTTGGCTTCCCAAAGTGGTGGGATTACAGGTGTGAACCGTCATGCCCGGCCTCGGGTTTTAAATTTAAGTCTTTAATCCATCTTGACTTAATTTATGCCTCTCTTCTTAAAGTTTAAGGAATAAAAGGGATCGTGGTAGGAATACTAGGTTACTACACTGGATATCACTATAACTAGTTTGTAGTTCTGACTTTGCCACTGCCTATAACTATGCCATGGGTAAAGGATTCAATTGTTCTCATTTCATTTTCCTAATCCATACCAGGAGAAACTCCCACCCCCACCTACCTTGTAAAGTTGTACAATGGGCTGAATAGTGGTACCCCAGAGATGTCCATGTTCTATTTCCTGGAACCTGTGAAGTTGTCAGGGTATATGAAAAAAAGAGAATTAAGGTTGTATATGTAATTAAGTTGCTGTCAGCTGATGTTAAGTGAGGGAGGTTATCCTAGTGGGCCCAAAGTAATCACAAGGGTTCTTAAATGTGGAGGCAGGAGGCAGAAGAGAGAGAATCAGAGAGACGATAGGGTGAAAAGGGATCGGCCTAATGTTTTCGGCTTCCAGGGAGGAATGTGCCATGAGCCAAGAAATGCAAAAGCTGGTAAGGTAAGAAAACATGTGATTTCTAAGAAATAATAGAAGAAGAAATGCAGCCTGCTGACAGTTTGATTTTAGCTCACTGAGACCCATTTTGGACTTCTGCCTTCCTGGACTGTAATAATAAATGTGTGTTATTTTAAGCCACTAAGTTTACAGTCCTATTGCTGTAGCATCAATAGGAAACTAATATAAGTATTAGGTAGATGAAATCAGATTATGGATATGAATTGGTCTGGAAGACAGCAAATGGATAGACAAATGGACATGCTTATGAGGGCATGTTTATGTGCTCATCTACTCATTCCAGTGACAGATATTGAGCACTAGATGTGGGTAAATTGTTGTTCCAGGTGTGGTTGGTTTTAACATTAGACTCTTAAGCAGTTACTGTGTTAACAGGGAAGATGATCAGAAGACAAAGGCACATAAATACTCATTTAACAAAGAGAATGCTGGTATTTAGATATCTCTGGACTTCTAAGTGGCGTGTCAGAGCGGTTGTAGTAACAAAAGACAACTTCCAGAAGGTCGGCCCACATTCAGGCCCCCCTTCCAGACTGTTCAAGGGCTTAACTGTCTCTGCAACGACTTGTGCTGGAGTCTTAGATGAGCTTGAGCTTCAGGCTATTGACCTTGAAGAAATTAATAAAACTTTTTGAGTCTCTGGTATACCTAGCTTATAGAGCTACTCTGAAGAGATAAGTATATATTTCATTATTTTCCCCTTTTCTCTTCTCTCCACTCCTAATCTCAACCAATTTCTCTTCCCATAAAAAATCTGAAGATTACTGGTTTCAGCTGGACTTTAGTAGTGCTGGTAGAATTACCGCAAGCACTTTGCTTTTCCTCATATATCATCATAAGAGATTAGAGTGTGTTTTTAAATACTATGCAAGTTCTCTGTTCTGTTCTTTTTTTTTTTTTTTTAAGTTCATGGTATTAAAAGAAATATGTTGCAGACAATACCAGACACCAGACCTTAAGAAAAACAGAGTTGGGGTCGCTGACCTGAGCATGACCTTTGCCCCAGGAGGACTTAGGCCAGCAAGCCACAGAACCTGGGAAGGATATAGAGAATGAAGTAAAACAGACTGAGCTTTAGAAGCTAGGTAGAAGAAGGCTGTGACAAAAAAAGTCATGGTATGTTGTTAACAGTCAGGTAGCGGTAAGTTCTGTGCCATGATCCACATCAACCCTAACCTCAAGTAGCAAGAACAGCAATGAAAATAATGTATTTCCTTCTGGAGTACTTAATTGTTTGCCAAGGACTATCTCAATGATGTTACAAGTAATCCTCAAAATATTTCCTTAAGTAAGTAATGTGATTATCACTCCCACTTTACAGATGGAGAAACTGAAGTATAGAGCAGTCTGCTAATCATCCAAGGTCATACACCTGGTAGGGGGCTAGTAGAGTCACGTGGCATACTGGCAGAGCCCTCAACCTGGAATCTAAGAACTTGCATTCTTTAGAGTAGAACACCTATCAGACAATAGCAAGGGCCTGGCCCCAGTTTAGTTTCTGAGGCTGAACCTCCAGGAGGAAAGCTGACATCTTAGCATCAACAATGGGAATATAATGCAGCCATCAGAAGTGGGTATCTGGAGTACCCTGAGTGTGGAGATGATGGCTAAAGAAGCACAGTTGTCAATTGCCTACCAAGAGTAGCTAGATAACATGCCAGAGTGTAGAGCTTAAGGCCCCTCACTCCCAACTGACCACACTGCCTGTGGTCATTCACCTAGACGCTTCCACCTCAGGCGCTGTTTGAGGATCCTGGTGCTCGCAAGTCCATCCAGTCAGAGTTGGGCACATCAAATGTATCACCAGCCAAGTTGTGGACCACACTCTCCATTTATACAAAGAGAACCCCAAATGATTCAAATAATAAAGAAGAAAGCGTAGAGAGGTTTCAAGCTATCAGTGGGACAGGGCCTCTGTATCCTATTAAAGGATTTTCACAAAACTATTAAAGAAAGTAGGAAGCCTTTTATAAGAATTGTGCAAACCAAATCCAAAACGGCATCGTGTCTTCCCCCCTTATAATACTGTTACTATGGAAAGATATTATATGTGCGTTTTTGAAGACTTTAAAATGGAAATAAACATTTTCCTCAAATCAGCTATCATCATCAAAATGAGAATCTGTCTTACTGTTAGAAATTCTGAGTTAAAAAAGTTTCTATTTCTAAAACTAAATGCTGATGAGAGCTTATACAGTCCAAAATAGAAATGTTTTTTTCCTAAGCATAAACATCTGAACTTGAGTTATAGTTAGCTGGTCCAGTATTGCATAGAAAAGACTGTTCACACATACACACAGATGAGGATAAAGATACATCTTTTGCTCATTCTTTGAGTTATAATTGCTCATCTTTCTAAAATATTAAACCAAAGATCCACAAAGAATGCTATTGGCCTCCAAAAATATATCACCTTTACTGGAAAATATGTTAGAATGTGTATCTCAATATTTGGAATTTTAACCATCCCCATTTTTGTTCAGTTCGAAGAATCTCAAATAAGGTGAGGCCAAAATTGAATCATATACTCCTGTTACCCTAAAAGAGTGTGGAAGATCAGCTTCCCTTGCAATGGTCTTTTTTTTTTTTCACTAATACAAAGATTTTCTGATGTTTCAATGTGCTATTCTATCCCTTTTATCAGAATGAAGCTTCCCTGCAGATGATGAAAGAAGCACCCTTTTAAACGCATTTAGTTTGGCATTCACTTTCTCAGATACATTTGGAATAACATAGTGGAGTATACTTAATCAAGCTGAAAACAAGCACTCAATGCAAGGGAAAGACATGCATCCTAGCAGTCATCAAGTTAGATATTCTGTATACAAATAAGGTGCCCCTAACCCCGAGGGCAGTCAGGCTTCTACCAAGTGGACCACTCTTCTCACTTTGAATGGGAAATGGCAAGAAGCCACATTGGCCCTGAGGCCTGAGAAATGCTGCCAAATAGATATAAGCCAGGGAATCCGAGGGATTACATTTTAGAGTTTGTCCAAACATTACACCAAAGAAGGACTCCATCCTATAAACAATAATAATAAAGCTTTGTTTGAGATATGCTTTTTGTAGAATACGCTCTATAAAGGGGGAGAAGGTTCTTTTGGAATTTAGAAATCAAGCACGAAAGGCAAGAAAACCATCTAAACTAAGCTTAAGCTGTTAGTCCACTGGAAAAATTGCATGCCTTAATTTGCTAACAATCTCAGGGGTGTGGTAACTGCAGGAGAAGCCAAGTATATTTTCAGAACTTTTAGCAAGGAGCAGCCTGCCTTAGCCCTGCCCAATGAACACTGTCTTTCCTTCCTAGTCATTGTCCATTCAGGCCTGCACATTTTAGCAGACTGAGACTATCCTTCTGTTGTCTTAGAATCATCTTGGTAAACACATATAGCTGGGGACATTTCTGCCTGATTAACCCTCAGTGCAATTTTGATTTCATTTAGAATCTGAAGACATGAGTTGATTCATAACAAATGTTTCCTCACTGGGCATGCTGTTTCACTCACTGACAATTTGCTACGTAGGATACAGAAGAAATATGAAAGGTGATAAAAATGTCTGAAGGAGATAGCTATTTAGTTCAGAAAAGAACAATAGACTTAAATTACTGGTGCAAAATATAGGACATGACATATAATTAAATGTTCATCTATGTCTCAAAGACCGAATGCTGTGAACATTCTGCCAGGCCAAAATGGTGAAACCCCTTCTCTAATTAGCCAGGTGTGGTGGCACACATCTGTAATCCCAGCTACTTGGGAGGCTGAGGCCGGAGAATCACTTGAAACCAGGAGGCACAGGTTGCGGTGAGCCGAGATGGTACCACTTCACTCCAGCCTGGGCGATAGGGTGAGACTCCATCTCAGAAAAAAGAAAAAAAAATTCGAAAGAAAAAATACTGGAAGAGTCTGGGGAGACTTTGTGGAAATGATGGTTCTTGAACTAGACTCTCAGGGCTAGTTTTGAGGAGTGTGAGGGACATTTTAGCTAAGGAAATCCCATGGCATTAGGACATTTGGGCATAGGGGTTTGTTAATTGTGAGAAAATGGCCATTGGGTTCAGATACCACTAGGCTCATTTCTGCTCTGTCCATACTTATAACATTATGTCCTAGGACAGATTCTTTAAATTCCAAAAGCCTTAGACTTCTTATTTGTTGATTGACAATGACACAAAAATCAACCTGGCTATGCTCTGGGATCAGGATTAAATAAGATCTAACATATAAAGTGTTTAACATAGTGCCTGCATTTGCACTATGTAGCCATGCCATGGGATATGCATAATAATGTTATTTTGTATTATTTTTCAGTCCATATTTTACCCAATAGTCATCTTTTCCATATTTGATAGTGTTTTTAAACCCTTCTATTTGGATATTACTTCTCTTTTATCATCCCTTGAATTCTTGCCTCCTCTTTATGGCTCTTTACTTGGCTCAGAAGAACTTCACTTGGCTTCTTTCTTCTTTGTATTGGTGATTTTTTTTCACACACATGTCTTTAAGAACAATTTTACTCTTTCCCCTAACCTCTGTGCTGAATTACATTTCTAGACATCTGCTGGACTTTTCCACTTGGATATCCCACTGGCCCTGGAGCTGAACATATCTAGAGCAGAGCCTATCATTCCTTCTGCTCAACTCACATCTCCTGCTGGTGATCACTCATCATTAATGGTACCAATTGGTTCCTGGTCAGTTGTAAGATCTCATTGTCAGTGTTGACTGCTTTTTTCAATTCTCATCATATTAGTTGTCAAATCTATAGCTTGCATTTATTTTTATCTTTTCTGTTTCTATTGCTACAGCCCCATATGGGAACCCTATAACTCTTTCTGACTAGTGTCCTCGCTCTTCTATAGTCCATCTTCTCTGCAATCCTTCCTCTCTGCAGTCCATCCTGCACATCAGTCTTCCAGTAACCTGGCCATGATCTCACACCATCTCTGCTCAGAAGCCTCCAGTGCTTTCCCGTTCACTGTCTGCTGAATAGTTTCTTTAAGCAGGCATCCAGGCCTTTCTACACAAGACCTGGCTCCCCTTCCAGCTTTGCTCTGGCACACTTGCACACATATCCTTTGGGCATTCTGTTAACCAGCCAAACTAAATAACTGATACTCCTTCAACTGCCCTTTGCATTTTGACTCTGGGCATGTCTTTCTGTCTACAATGCCTGCCTCCTCCCAGCTTTGCATTTTAAGCATCACATTTACCCTTTAAGACTCAGCTGAGATGCCAAGTTCTGCATGAAGTTGCCCCTTTATTCTTACAGAATTTGTCCCATTCTACCTATAATTGTGTTTATACATTTTTTTATCTTCTATTAGGTCCTAAGTGCCATGAGCACATGAATGGTATTTTATTTTTCTTGTTTCCCTGCTGCTTCCTAAAACTGTGTCTTTCCTGTAACTGCTGTTCAAAAAATGTTTTCTGAATGAATAATATAGTGGGAAACATAAAGCCATTTAATAAAGCAAGGAGGGATATTGATGAAAGTGGGATTCAGGAAAGGTTAGCCCGGTACAATTACATGAAGGATATGAGCTAATTTTTCAGAATATTTGAAAGTTACAAAAGAATAAAATTATGTTAATGAGACTCTGAACCTGATTTATACTTTAAGTAGTAGGGAGGCTTTAAATAAAGCCTTGGAATAGAGGTTGAAGGAAATTCTTCTAATTTGTATCTTCTCTCCTACCAAAGTTTATAGTTTATCACTTAAACTGATGCTAAGTAAGTAAGTGCATCATAGTCACCAAGCCACGTTGATATTCCCAGATGTGGCGTTTAAATTTTTGGATGACCTATTATAACAAAAACCAGGAGTCAAATTGCATATCTAAATTCTCAATTACAAGAATACTAGCACGTACAGACACACAGACTTTATGATTCGGTCGATACCAAATTACGTACAATCATCCATGGCCATTTTTCTAGTTCTCACTTTCTATTTGTTCATTATCTTTAGATGCAGCGTAGATTTTTGCTAAGGAAAATGTCATTGGTAGTGTAATTGAGAATTGCCATCTATACTCAGCAATTTTGAAAGCTTAACTGTTCATTTTCTCAGCATACTGTTAGTTATTATTGGCTTGTACTAATCCTTTTAAAAGCATTTTTACCATTAAGTATGTGAATGCTGGAATATAAATTGCATATTGGAATCAAAAGGAAAGAATTAAAGCTATGATCCATGAGAGTGAGTTTGGTTTTTACATAGGACAATGTAACTATGACAAAAAAGGAAGCCTTTCTCAGTGATATTATTGTTTATTTTATTTGAAGATATTTAAGTGTATAATTACTTAACATATCTAAGTTCCCTCCTAATAATTTCAGCGTAATAAATGCCTCTGCTTGGTTCCTATTCCTCAGGATGCATTGGAGAATAATGCTGGTCATAAGGCCATTTGAAGCCAGCCCTGACTGGTACATGAGGGAGGGAGAGTTGGTCCCATGCAGACATTCTTTATAACAGTGACACACACAGCTTATTCATTCTTCCCTTCATCCCATGTGACAATATTATTCATCTCAGTTATGGAAACACATAAATGTAATAAAATTGTGATTACTCAGAAGCAAAATAAATTTTCCAGTAATCTAACTTCTCCTATTTTTTTTTTTCCTTTTGCTTCTTGAGCTTTTTAACTCACCACATATTCTCATTTTCATGAAGTGACAGAAAGGGCCAGGAAGCCCACTTAAAGACACAAGAAAACTTTGTTTTATTTGCAACGGGAAATTTGTCCCAGAATACCAATATAGAACTCAACAGAGCTATGAGGAAATAAATGAAACAGTGCTTGTCTATTTTAATTTTCTTTTGCTGCTTTTACAAATGATGAGAAACTTACTGGCTTAAAACAACACAAGCTTTTCTTACAGTTTTAAATAATGGAAGAAGTCCCTAGACCATCTCTTATTCTCTCACCTTTTTCTTTCTCATTTGCAGTAGGCTGGATTCAGCTCCTTTGCTCCCTTTTACAAGCATCTGTAACTAACCAGATGGTAAAAAATATAGAAGTGTTTTCTTAGGCCACCCAATTAATCCTTTTCCAAAGGCTTTCCTCTTTCTTTACCTGTGACACTGAGTACTCCTGGTTCTCCTCCTCCCCGTGTTTTCACATCTTATAATCGATTCCTCCATTTACTTCTTTCTTAGCCCTCCAACCTCAAATCTGAACTCTTTGGTTGATTTTTTATATCTCAAAAGACTCATTTGTCTCATCTTCGTCAACAGGCAGTTTTTAGAAATTGTTTCTTGAACCCCTGGGCTTCATCTTGGCTTCATTTTAAATTTACTTCTGCTAATGGAGTTTTCACACTTAAATGTCTTATTCCCTCAACCGTGGGTCTAAAACATGGGCTTTCCCTTCAAATGTTCCTCTCTTATTTCTGTTAGTAGTACCAGTATTTTGTTTCTTTCATGCAAAAATCAGCCAACCTAAAACAACCCCAACAATAAACAAAGAAGCAAGATAAACAACAAATGGAGTCATATTTGCCTTCCGTACTTAGTAACAGTGCGTTGTAGGGTTTTTTCTTTCTTATATATTCCTCTTGTTGCTTAGTTTAAGGCAACCAGGATTCTTTTTTTTTTTTTTTTTTGAGACGGGGTTTCGCTCAGTCATAGCCCAGGCTGGAGCACAGTGGCTGGATCTCAGCTCACTGCAAGCTCCGCCTCCTGGGTTTACGCCATTCTCCTGCCTCTCTGCTCTCAGCCTCCCGAGTAGCTGGGACTACAGGCGCCCGCCACCTTGCCCGGCTAGTTTTTTGTATTTTTTTTTAGTAGAGACGGGGTTTCACCGTGTTAGCCAGGATGGTCTCGATCTCTTGACCTCGTGATCCGCCTGTCTCGACCTCCCAAAGTGCTGGGTTTACAGGCTTGAGCCACCGAGCCCTGCCAACCAGGATTCCTACTCGTCTCTAAAGTGTCTCTATTCTTTCTGCATCTCCCATTATATCCTCTTAAATAATACTCACTAAACACTGACACTTCTCTATTTAATCTACGTAGTTGGGGAGGGGATCACAAGTCAGCTTCAAAGATAATGGTGTGTCCTTTACTTTAGTTGTATGGAGAGTACAATTGGGGTTATTATTTTTTAAATTGTACTTGTTATATGTGCTCTTTTACATGTGTGATACTTTTAACTAAAATAAATGATAGTACATTTTTAAAGACTCCCGACTATGTTATTGCATTCTAAATCCTCAACTTGAAATGCTAAAGTTGTCCATCAGCGAATTCCAAATCACTGAACCACAGTCTTTACCACTGCTTACCTTTATTAACCTTCCTTTGCAGTGATGTTGATTCCTTCAATACCCCTCACTTCCCACATTTTTTCTTCTTCTGCGCCTTATTCCACTGTGTTTCTTCCTAAGAAATTCTTTTTCTTGTTCCAGCCAAGATTTGTACCTTCCGTACAAAAATTAACCAGGCGTGGTGGTGCATGCCTGTATTCCCAGCTACTCGGGAGGCTGAGGCAGGAGAATTGCTGGAACCTGGGAGGCAGAGGTTGCAGTGAGCTGAGATTGCACCACTGCTCTCCAGCCTGGATAACAGAGTGAGACTGCAGATCAGAAGAAAAAAAAAAAAAGATTTGTATCTTCCTTCATCTTTTACAGCTAATCTTTCTCTATACCCTCCCTTTTCTTTGCCTGCATCTCTTCCTGATGTTGACAATCTCCAAATCCATGTTCACTTATATTATGTTATAGTTTACTTGACCTGTTTTGTTTGTTATTAGATTTATCACAGCTCTTTAGCTAGAATATATAATCCTAGAAGGTTGACTATGAATCTACTAAATAAAATATGAATTCCACTTTGTTTTAAATATGCTGGAGAATGCTGTATTTGTTTAGTTTTATCATGCTGAGTGTTGAAATAATCCAGAGAATGTCACTGTAAATGTGGAAGGAGCCAAAAAAATTGAAGGTTAGATACAATCTTTGAGTGCTGAGAACAATGGCTTTTGAAAATGACATCAAAGCTCTACCAAATGTAAAAACCCACAGGCAAAATCACCTTTTGGAACATTTTTGCTCAGAATCATTTATGCTAATGTTATGTTTACAGCACACTTTAGGAAGATGGGCTAAAGTTGCCATATGGTACATGTTTAATCTACTCTTTGCTTATTATTAAATTTTCTTCCATCTTAAATTTCCATTTTTAGGTTCATTTTTATCAGCTTTTTACAAAATAAATGCAGCACTTGGTTAGTTTTCAGAGTTTTATACTTTTTTTCTTTATCACTTTTGTCTAGGACAAATACTAAAAAAGAGTCCAAGAAAATGATTGCCCTGTGGCCTTCTGATTAACAGGCAGCTTTTAATAGTGGTTGAAACTTTTTACTTACCTAAAGCTGGAAGTTAGTATACAAATTGTCCTCTGTTTTTAATATTTATTTTAATGCTTACTTATCATTTCTAATAATATTTCTGCTTTAAAATTAGGATTGTCATGTTAAATGTGTGCTAATTACATTGTGATGCAAATAATCAGTTTATTAATTTAGACCTGCATATATATGTTAAAATGCATTCTTTTTTATCAGAGATACAATTAAATTTAGTTAAGTATTGAAATATATTTTATTAGAAACATACCTACTTTATAATTTAGATTGTGAGAATTCATTGGAATGTCCTCTTTACCCTAAAATGTGCACATACATACTTTTTGAAATTTGAATTGGAAACTTTTGAAACACTTTGAAGTTGGAAATGTGTTTAAGATGTACCAAGTTCCCACCTGCCCCTCTCACCCAGAGAGCACTGTTTCAGGAAACCTTAGGTGAAATTTCTGTCAAACACACGCAGAAACTGTTCCAGAATGCATACAATTTAAAAAACTTGTCCAATAAATTATTCAAACATTGCAGAATTTTACTACCCAAAAGCTGGAAAAGACTGTACAAGAAAAGGAAAGAATACTATAGATCCTGTCCACTTATGGAATAGCTGATGTTTATGAGCATTTAGTATTCACTACATGTGATAATGAGCCTTTTACCAAGATGTAGAGACATCAAGGAATTTACTACTAACTCCTCAAGTTAGTGGCAAAATTGTACATAAATTCCAGGGATATCTGAATTTGGAGCCTACATGCAATTAATGATGTTTTATTTTTGTCTTCTGGATGCAAAAATTCTAAATAAAATGTTTGAAAAAAATGGAATCAATAAGCTTACAAAAGAATAATATAAAATATCCAAGTAAGTTATTATAGAAATAAGATGATTTGACATTACTAGTGAATCAGTTTTTATAATCTAGCATGAGTTTTATAATTATTTATAAATTCAACATCAACTTACAGTGAAAAATCATTGGTTAGAAATAAAAATGTCCCCTTTCAAAATAATAAAGAATAACTAACTCAAATCAACAGCATCATGTTTAACTAGATAATCTAAGGCACAGTCCATTCAACGTTAAGAAAAAAAGAACTGGGCTGGGCACGGTGGCATATGCCTGTAATCCCAGCACTTTGGGAGGCCAAGGCTGGTGGATCACCTGAGGCCAGGAGTTAGAGACCAGCCTGGCCAACATGGTGAAATCCCATCTCTACTAAATTAGCTTGGCATGGTGCCACATGTCTGTAATCCCAGCTATTCGGGAGGCTGAGGCAGGAGAATCACTTAATCTGGGAGGCAGAGGTTGCAGTGAGCTGAGATCCCGCTGCTGCACTCCAGTCTGGGTGACAGAGGGAGATCCTGTCTCAAAACAAACAAACAACAACAACAACAAAACAGGACTGTTTGTTAAAGTTAAATACTTTACTAGTATTCTTCAGGAAGTTCTTTGCAAATGGAGTTAACACCACAAAATGAAATGAAGTGGAAATACTGGAGAAGGACAAAGTGATACTTACTTGCAGTTGATATGATTACTTAGAAAATCCATGTGTAGGCCTGGATTGATCTATGTGTAGGCCTGGATTGATCTAAATTATTCTCCAGAAATTCCCTATTATTAGTTTGTAGCCTAATTTATCCATACTGAAATCCTTAATTTCATCATCTATAAAAAGTGGAAAATAATAGCACTCATTTTCGGAGTTTGGGGGTTTAAATAAAATTAATAATATGTTTAACACAGAATCTGACTAAAAGTAAGTGCTCGATAAGTGTTAGCCAATTTCAGTAAGTAAATAATAAAATTTAAGAATAAAAATTAAACTTGAGCTTATCAAATAAATGGAGAAAAATTAATATGTCGTATATGCTGGCTACGTAGTCCAAAGTTTTTGTTGCTGTTGTTAAATTCTCTCTTTAGAGCAGTGGCGTCCAGTTCGACTTTCTGGAATCATGGAAATGTTCTGCACTCTGCAATTTAGTAATCACTAGTCACATGTAGCTATTGAGAACTTGAATGTAGCCAGTGTGACTGAGGAACTGAAATTTTAATTGTATTAAATTTTAATTAATTTAAATTGGAATAACAACATGTGGCTAGCGGCTACCATATGGAAAATGAGAGCCCTAGAGGATCTCATAAATTCACATGGCTTTATTTATTATTGTGGCACTGATGACCCCCAGATTAACTCTGTAGTCCATGTCCTACTCTAAATCTAAACTTTGCTGTGTACCCTATGTATTTATTTGCCTACTTTTCATCCACCCCTACCTGAATATCTCAGTTATCTCAGTTGCACCTTGTACTTAACAGGTCAAAAACTGAACTTGGCCGGGCGCGGTGGCTGATGCCTGTAATCCCAGCACTTTGGCAGGCCGAGGCAGGCGGATCACGAGGTCAGGAGATCGGGACCATCCTGGCCAACATGGTGAAACCCCGTCTCTACTAAAAATATGAAAATTAGCTGGGCTTGGCACATGGCTGTAATCCCAGCTATTCCGGATGCTGAGACAGGAGAATCGCTTGAACCCGGAAGGCGGAGGTTGCAGTGAGCCGAGATGGCACCACTGCACTCGGCCTGGCAACATAGGGAGACTCCTTTGACCTCCACCTCATTGGAGCCTACTACTCTTGACTTGATCTCCGCTTTCCACAAATCCTAGCTGACCTTCTACCCTAATTCCCAGGTGAATGAGTAAACTGATGCCACTGAAAGGATTCAGCTGGTGAATGGATGAGCAGTAGGATCTTAACAAAATGAAATACAACTCAGCAAAAAAAATGTAATGAACTATGCATGCCTACAACGATGTAGATGACTTTCAAATGCATTATACCGACAGAAGCTAGACTCAAAAGGTTACATGTGTATGATACATTAGATAAGGGACAGAAAATAAATCAGTGATGGTCAGAGGAATGGGGATGGGGAAGCGATTGTCTACAAAGGGGCACAGAAAATTTGGGAATTGTTCTGGATCTCAATTTTGGTCCTCAGTTGTGTGTATGTGTTTGTCAAGAATGTACACAAAAAGGAATAAATTTTACTTTATATAAGCTGTTATCTCAACCTGATGAAAAAGCAGAAAATCAGATTTTTCATAAAGTTCTTCTTTTATTCTAATGAACCAGAGTGGACCAACTGAATCAGTCAGCTTTGTTCTTCATGAAGAATAGGGGGAGTCTCTAAGTACCAAGGTTCCCTCCTTTCAGTGCCCCTGAGCCATAACTGGGACAATTCCTGCACACAGCAGGTTGCTTGGCCAACAGCGCTGAATTGGATTCAGCAATTGTTGAACTGTTGCTTCTTCTGGAGTGGGTATACCCTGAATATTTCACAGCTTTTAAAGGTTTTGTTGTTCGTGAATCAAAAATAAGCATCTGTTTGTATGAAAAGTACAGTGAGACTTAAAGCAACTTGAAGTAAAAGCACATAGAACCTCGTCCTGTGTCTGTAACTGCAAATGTATTGTATTTGACAACAGTGATGCTATTTGTCCTGAGAAGCCCTGCTGCCTATCAGAATATTTCTGAATAATACTGTACCTAGCCTTTGTCTACCAACCTTTTGTAAGAAGTTTAAAGGTAATTTGCATGCTGGTGTTCCTCATGTAAATTAGGTCATTATCCTTTTAAAGGTATAAAGCCTCCTGTACACGATGGAGCTTTCTAAGAAAAACAGATTTGACCTTTCTTTCCCTCTATTCAGCGTGCCTGCAGTGCTTGTACTCATTAGCTAGAATTTGACTCCATGACATTTTTACTTAATTTTCTTTTTCCTCTATGTTGGACACATGGGGCAACCATTTATAGTCTTTCTTGACCTAAGATGCTCTCTAATCTCTTTCCAGCTGTGGCATTTGTCGTTCAGTCACATCAGGATATGGTGACCCTTCTTTCCCCACTGCAATTCCCAACTGTTAATTGATTCATTTTAGGGAAGGAACTAGACACAGCCCTATGGACCCAGCTCCATTTAATTAATGTTAACCAGAACAGTAGATAGAAGAGCAGTTTCCTCTGGAGTGGAAACATAGGCTTTATAAGGTAGTAGAAGGAACAAATAATGCTAGTTTTTATAGCTCTTAGTTTTTAAGGGCTCTGAATTGGCAACAGACTTAGAAACAGCATTCCCCTTCATTAGTAATGATGATTGTGCCAATAATTATTATTAATAATAACTGGGATTCAAACCCAGGTCTTTCTGACCACAAAGCCCATATACTACATCCTTGTGCTAAGAACTCTTTGTGACAGCTCCCACTAGTATGCTAAGGATGATACTAATTACTTTATATCCTCCTTATAATCCAGTGAGATTCATTACACGAAGCCTGTTTTATAGAAAAGGACACTGAGGTTCAGAGAGGTGAAGTAACTTCCCCCAGGTCATGCATTTGCTGTGACCAGGATCAGAGCCCAGGTCTTCCCTGGCACTCTGTCCGTGCTTTTTATCACTACTGACACCATATTGCACTTAGAATAACAAGGTACTAGCCAAAACATCTCTGGAAGGCAATGCTAGACACTTTTAAAAATGTGATCCAAGATATTATTCTGATGGACTTTACTTTTGAACTTGAAATACTGTATTTACTGATTACTGAGACTTAAATAAAATGTAGAGCCTTAGAACTGCAGGGAAGCAACATGTTTATGAGAATTAATCACTTTTTTATGTGCATGCGCAGTTTGAGAAGTTGTGGTCTTGCAATGTGTAATGCTATGTGTGAACAAATAAACAATTAAGGGGTGGCAATATTCAGTGATACATTTTATGACAGAAGTGTCCAGGACGCTATGAAACAGAGAAGAGGGCAGTCTTCTGCAGGTGGGGGTAGGCATATCCCAGAATAGGTGACACTGAGCTGAGATGTGGGTCGGGTGGGACGTGGCTACCTGAGAAGTGTGTATGCAAAACAGAGGGAGAGATTGATGTGAAAGACAGTGAAGCATTCTTAGAAATGGCTGGAGAAAAAGTATGTTGAGGAGAGTATCCTTGGCCAACTCAGTATGGAGGTAGATGGCATAAAATAATCCCATTTTATAGCTCTCTCGTCCTTTAGCTACATAAGGCTCCATTTTGTAAAAATAACTTTATTTTTTATAAAGCTTTTAAAAATAAATTTATTTATTTTAATGGACAGATAATAACTGTGTATATTTTGTATCTGTTTTATTCAAGCAACATCTTCCTGGCAGGAGGCATTGCTGCTTCTCAAGCAGATGTTTTGCAGCAGCCATAGAGCTCAGTTGCCTAGAAAAGAACTAAAGGATCGTTCACGTGTTAACTGTAACAGCTCTGTGGGTTCATGAGTAGATCCTAAGCTATTTCTTGAGCAAGGCTTTAGCCCTGCCATCAAACACTCCTGCTGTCCCGGTGCATCCTTCTGGTTTTAAAAAATGAAAAAAATAATTTCTTTTTTTTTCTGAGAAGTAAATACATGTTAACTTTCTTAATTTTCATAATAGAACATAGGCCTTGTTACCTGCTTGTCTGGAATCCAAAACTGCCTAGGGATCTCTCCTTGAATGTTAGTAATTATGTTCTATATACCTGGAGTTATTAAGCATAATTAGATTTCTGCAACCTAGAATATATAATTATTATAAATAAATCTACTCTAACTATGCTAAATTAAAGAGACTATTATATGACTCCTTGGCAAGTCAACCGGTAGTGCCTACATGATCATGCTAATGAGTCTTTCTCATTTGATTTCTTGCATCACTGCAGATTTATGACCTCCTGTTTCTAAGTCATCTTGTCACCAGAGATTAAATAAGATTTCACTCTGTTCTCTTCTAGGTTTTCTATGATTTTATATTTTTATTTAACTTTTTGGTCAGCAGGTAATTATTTTAGTATAAGAGAGGAAATATTGTTTCAAGTAGTATTTTCCCCTATATTGCTAATCGTTACTAATTGTTAATTATTTTTTTTATTTTATTTTATTTTATTTTATTTTTTGAGACAGAGTCTCGCTCTGTCACCCAGGCTGGAGTGCAGTGGCACAATCTTGGCTCACTGCAAGCTCTGCCTCCCGGGTTCACGCCATTCTCCTGCCTCAGCCTCCCGAGTAACTGGGACTACAGGCACCCGCCACCGCGCCCAGCTAATTTTTTGTATTTTAGTAGAGACGGGGTTTCACCGTGTTAGCCAGGATGGTCTTGATCTCCAGACCTCGTGATCCGCCCGCCTCAGCCTCACAAAATGCTGGGATTACAGGCATGAGCCACCGCGCCTGGCCAATTTGTTAATTATTTTTAAATGATATCTCCACCTTTGACGTTGATTTCCGTGAAGACTTATATTTTAGATATATACATAGAGTAGATTTCTGGGTCACTAATTCTAGCCTACTGATCTCTCTCTTTTGTCTTTCACAGCCACCCATATTTTAAAATATCAACATTTTATAGAATATTTTAATAGCAAGTAGAGCAGAATTTATTTACTTTTGTTACATTTTTCTATTCTTATTAGAATATGTTCTATTCTTCTTACAAAAGGGCTTTAGAATAATTTCATTAAGCAAACATCATTCTGTTAGGATATTGAGATAGATGTTTTCTTAAATGTTGCAGGAAGTTAGGGACCCCGAACGGAGGGACCAGCTGAAGCCGGGGCAGAAGAACATAAATTGTGAAGATTTCATGGACATTTATTAGTTCCTCAAATTAATACTTTTATAATTTCTTACACCTGTCTTTTCTGTAATCTCTGAACATAAATTGTGAAGATTTCATGGACACTTATCACTTCCCCAGTGAATATCCTTGTGATGTCCTATGCCTGTCTTTACTTAAATCTCTTAATCCCGTCATCTTCTTAAACTGAGGAGGGTGAATGTTGCCTCAGGACCCTGTGATTGTATCAGCTGCACAAATTGTTTGTAGAGCATGTGTGTTTGAACAATATGAAATCTGGGCATCTTAAAAAAAGAACAGGATAACTGCGATGTTCAGGGAACAAGAGAAGTAACTTTGAACTGGCCGCATGCAAATAGGAGAAACATCACTGAATTCTTTTTCTCAGCAAGGAACATCCCTGAGAAAGAGAACGTGCACTGAAGGTAGGCTTATAGATGGCCCCTTTTAAGGCGTCCCGTCTTTTATGGTTGAAGGGATGAAATAAGCCCGGGTCTCCTGTAGTGCTCCCAGGCTTATTAGGTGGAGGAAAATTCCCACCTAATAAATTGTGGTCAGACAGGTTATCTGCTCTCAAACCCTGTTTCCTGATAAGATGTTATCAATGACAATGCGTGCCCAAAACTTCATTAGCAATTTTAATTTCACCTCATCCAGTGGTCCTGTGATCTCCTTTGCCTCCATTTGCTTTGTGACATTTTATTACCTTGTGAAGTATGTGATCTCTGTGACCCACACCCTATTCGTGCACTCCCTCCCCTTTTGAAAATCGCTAATGAAAACTTGCTGGTTTTACAGCTCGGGAAACATCACAGATCCTGCCGACATGTGATGTCTCCCCCAACATCCAACTTTAAATTTCTCTCTCTTGTGCTTGTTCCCTTTATTTCTCAACCCAGCCGAGACACTTAGGAAATGGAAAAAAACCCATGTTAAACATCGGGAGCGGGTTCTCCTGATACTTAAAGTTAAAAATAAGCTTTTAAGTACTCGTCTATAATTCATTTGGGCCTATTGAAAATAATTTCTTTAAAGCCCCTTTCTCATCCATCCTAGACTTTTTTTTCTTCTTGATATGTTACTTCTTATCTTTTTTCTTTTAGTTTAACGATGATCTATTTTTCTAGAAAAGATAAAAACGAAAATATAATCGAATAGCTTTTTCTATTTTGTCTGTTTTCATTAAACTATTTATTTCTGTGTTTGAGGCCTATCTCTGCTTCATTCTTGCCACATGAAACACACAGCTGAAAGCCCTTCTGTTCTCTTTTAGCTTTTAAAAAGCTTCAGCTTTTCCTTCTTTTGGCCTTCCTAGGGTGGTTCTCTGGCTGGAGCCACTTACTTGCATTCAGTCTGACTCTGTGCTGCTCCTTCTGTTGTTGATACTTTACTTTTGTGAACCTGAGCTTATCAGACAGTTCCCTGGGCAGTCACATCATTTATCTAGTTACCACTCCCTTTTCTTCCTAATTAGGGCAACTTGCTATTGTGTTCTCAGTCTGGCTTGTGAGACCTTTTTCTCTTGTAGCCATATTTTTTTTTAATCTCTAACCACAAACTTAGGAAATAACTTCCCAGAAACTTCTGAGCTGCCTAGTCAACATATCTAAATACATTTTTTTCTCTTGACTACTATGATCTCTGAGATGATATACTCACAGCCTCCCAAATTCCCATCATTGCACCTCACTAACAATTTTCTGGTCAGATGTTAAGTCAAAAATGGAGATGCCCTTCATTTCATCACCCATCTGAAAGATGTTATTGCAAGTCCCTCTACAGGAGTTCATTGAATGTTCTTGTTGTTGGAGAGTTGTGAGGATGTTTTCAGGTATAACAAAAATGTGAAATGTGAGATTAATTTGAACAACGGTTGCATGAAGGGAGAATCTGAAATAAAACTGGCTTGGAAAGACTGGGACCAATAGAGAAGCAGGAAAAAATGACCAACCTTGGGGTTTGGGTATGTGTGTATTGCGTGGAGGGGAGGGAGTATGGACATGTGCAAGCTTAATTTTACAAGCACCGTCATACACCTGGGTCACAATAGTGTGGAATTGATCTGTTGTCATCTCTCAGTTCCCTGCCTCATGGACAATTTGTAGTCATTCTTACTGATTACCCTGACAGTGCACCAAAGATGATAAAGTGTCAAGAACCCACAATAACTATAAAGAAATATACAGACAATCCTATGTTATTTATAGTTAAAATCAGACTAGATAGAAATGTTCCCTCTTTTATCCTGTTCTCTGCTTTTCAAAATACTATTCAACCTTCAGGATTCTGTACAATTCCTCTCTTGGATGAAACTTTCCCTGACAGACCTAGACAGAC
Organism: Macaca fascicularis; assembly: GCF_037993035.2. Classification (NCBI taxonomy): domain Eukaryota; kingdom Metazoa; phylum Chordata; class Mammalia; order Primates; family Cercopithecidae; genus Macaca; species Macaca fascicularis. The sequence goes on along the minus strand of NC_088381.1, from coordinate 97,478,964 downwards.
TTAGCCACCCTTTGTCTTGTGTTCCATCCCTGCATTTGGTATTATAAATATACATGGAACTGTCATCCTCATTTTGACTTTCAACTCTCAACTACAGATATCGTTCCTTAGTCCTTTTTCTATTTTCAACATATACTATATTACCTAGTAGATTCTAGATATATTAATAACACATAACATAAATAAACTATGTTAGCTTGAAATTATTAGGACTGCTTTACTTACATGAGCTCACTTAAATGCATAAAAATGCCTTATTTTTAAAGGCTTGCTTTTAGCACTGTAATTAGTAAGTAAAAGTTAGAGAAGTATATTAGGGCCTCAATAGAAAGAACTTTCTAATAATTTGAGATATTCACAAATGCAATAAACTGACTATGAGTAGTGATCATTCCACCAGTGATGTGTGTTTATGGGTGAATGAAAGGAAGTTTAAAGAAGATATGGCCGACCCCCAAGGCTGGTCATTTTTTCCTGCTTCTCTGTTGGTCCCAGTCTCTCCAAGCCAGTTTTATATCAGAGTCTCCCTTCATGCAACCGTTGTTCAAATTAATCTCACATTTCACATGTTGGTTTTTTGTTTTGTTTTGTTTTTGTTTTTTGTTTTTTGAGACGGAGTCTCACTCTGTTGTCCAGCCTGGAGTGCAGCGGTGCGATCTTGGTTCATTGCAACCTCTGCCTCCCAGGTTCAAGTGATTCTCCTGCCTCAGCCTCCTGAGTAGCTGGGATTACAGGTGCATGCCACCATGCCCAGCTAATTTTTGTATTTTTAGTAGAGATGGGATTTTACCATGTTGACCAGGCTGGTCTCGAACTCCTGACCTCAGGTGATCTGTCTGCCTTGGCCTCCCAAAGTGTTGGGATCACAGGCGTGAGCCACTGCGCCCAGCCAATATTGTTTTGTTTTGTTTTGTTTTTAATCTACAGAATACCTTAAAAATGGCAAGTATGGCCGGGCGCGGTGGCTCACGCCTGTAATCCCAGCACTTTGGGAGGCCGAGGCGGGCGGATCACAAGGTCAGGAGATCGAGACCACGGTGAAACCCCGTCTCTACTAAAAATACAAAAAATTAGCCGGACGCGGTTGTGGGCGCCTGTAGTCCCAGCTACTCGGGAGGCTGAGGCAGGAGAATGGCGTGAACCCGGGAGGCGGAGCTTGCAGTGAGCCGAGATCGCGCCACTGCACTCCAGCCTGGGCGACAGAGCGAGACTCCGTCTCAAAAAAAAAAAAAAAAAAAAAAAAAAAAAAAAAAAAAAAAAAAAAATGGCAAGTATGTGGTTTTGTATAGGAGTGGTATCCAGAAACTATTTTCAATATTCTAGACACTAAAGAAATAAAAATTGCCCACAATAAAGCTTCACAGCTTTTGGAAACTTCAAAGTGTTTTGCTTTGGAACAGAACAAACTAATCAATTCAATGTAGTGACATGTTATCATGTGGACACAAAGCTTCAGTTGGCTGTTAGCTCACCTATGTATCATTACCATTGACTTTTGTAAAAGTTGAAAAACCAATTACTGTTCCTCAATTTGTTTGGAAAGGAGGATTTCTAAACATGGAGCTCATGCAAAAAGCATACTAAAAGAATTTTTGATCTTGAGAACTGGATACATTTTTTGTATACTTTATTTCATGGCTTCTTATTTTCCCAACATTGTTATAAGATAATAATGCATGTTACAAGGGGTTATGATTTATACATATTTAATTGCACTCTCTAAAAAATATTTTTCAGTGATACATAAAATAAAGGTACAGCTTATAATCCATAGTGTTTAAATACTCAAAGAAATATAAGTTGAGTAATAGTGGCTGAGAGAGTTTATATGGTTCTGGTGTCAGGACTGCCTGAGTTCAGATTCTGTATTACCTAGTGTAGCTCCTTAATTTCTGAGTATCAGTTTTCTCATCTGTAAAATGGGGGTAGGCATAATAACTACCTTACAGATTGCTTAAGCATTTCCTCTCATTATATCAGTCCCAACTTGTCATAGCCAGAAAGAGTTTATGCTTCTCCCATTAACAAAATTACCAGTTTTAAAAAACAGTACTGAAAATCTTGGAAGATCTGACATTATTTTATTTTACTATGCAAATAATTTTGACCTTCAGAGATTATTTTGCTTCAGAAGCCTTATTTCTTCTGTACTGCTAACCAAACAGTTTACTCCATTTGTGCAACAATTTATAATGAACCATTAAAGAACTGATTATCTTAGGGTTTTTGGCTCAATTACCTGTTTCAAATGCTCAATGACTAAGAAAAGCATGTCATTTTCTCTTCTCTTGCACACTGGAGTATAACAATAGGCTGTGAATAGAGCAAATCAGAGAGACACAAATACCAGTATAAGGGGCCTATTGTGTTTAGTTTGTTGCCCTGTCATATGGTTTTAATTTAGGTTGGCTGATTGATTATGACAGACTAACAGATAGCCCATTGTTCCTCTCTTAGAATCTTTAGACACTTTAATATTCCTATTCTTATCTGTCCATTTTGATTCCTAAACTTAAATGAAATGGAATTACAGCATTCACTTTGTTTTCCTGTGCTAAGTGATTATCTGTGAAGTGCAATTTTGTGATTAGGCGAGATGGCATGCATACTCTCAACTAATGCTGATTTCCCCCAGGGTGCAGAACAGGTAAATTCATAATGAATGGATGTTGTGCTTTGATTTCAAATGGATGTAAAACCTCACCACACTGCGTAGTTTTATTTTTAAAATGTATTTAATTATTCTAAAATTAACAGGAGAATATTAAAATTGAACTTTAGAAATATGGCATTTAAACATAAGTCAAGGGTGCTAACTGCTTATGAATGTTAATCCTCTTCAAAAAATAAAAAAGAAATTACCTGGCATAAATTGGGGGAGTGTCACTGAAAATCTTTAGTTTAATTATTTATATTCCTTCTCATTAATTCCAAAAATGTCTGAATCCAGCTTGGTATTCGTATTGTCAAATTCTAATGTTGCTTATTTTGAATACTACAGTAATTATTCAACTAATCATTGTCATATTATTGTCATAGTTGTTTGGTCTGGAGGGATGATTTTGGGACTGAGGGGAGAAGCTAGAAGTTAAGAATTGGCATAAAGTTTTATCTTTGATTATTTTCTTTGATATTTTAAAAATAAATTTTCTACATGAGTATGAGAGACCAATTTTAAAGAGAATTTAGCGTTCTCCCAATTGGACACATTTTGACCAAACCACCAAAGTAGATGATTGGTACCCAAACCATAGTTTTTTTTCTGATCTACTTGGAGTAAGCATTGACAATTATATTGTGGATCTTGAAGTGGGAAATGTGATATGCAACTTCCTAAACTTATTTGAATTTAGGAGGAAAGGAAAGGACAGCAGAAGACAAGGAATATATTGAAGGCCTCAGTTTTCCCCAAAATTATCTTAAAATAAAATCTTACAAAATTAAGTTCATATGGTTCTGTTCTTACATTAATGGAAGTTTAAATTTTAAGGGAATGGAGAAGTCGTCATCAGACAGACTGTCTCTTTTTAGGTATGAGAAACTGAGGCTTGTGCTTATTGAGATGTCACTCCAGTAAAGGTCAGGCTTCCCCCAGGTCTTCTTACTGCCAGGTGCTATACTGTGCAGCCTCAACCTCAGGCTTACTGCATGCACATAGGTCTGGAAAGATCCACCACTTTCCATTAGGATGTTGAGAAAAAAGCTAATCTTTCTGCTGTCTATACCTTTCTATTTCTTGACAACAAAAAAAGCACAAACCACTTTTATAATATAATAAAAAATATCATATGGAAAAATGTAATAAAAATGGATTTTAATATCCTGCATGAGTACCATACAGAATAAGCAACAGTAAGCAACACCAAAAAGTTCCCTACAACATGAATATGGTTGATTAAGGTGTATTTCTCAGAATGGACTGCAATTCACCAGTGTATGTATTAAATCCCTCTCTTTGGCATGTTGGTGAAGTGGCTGCTTGGTTGTTGCTCAGTCATGATTTAAATGCTTAGTTATTATACATTGCCCAAGAGTTCAAACAGCTCTATCCCTATATAAGGAAGCCACTCATATTTTATATCTGTCTTTCAGCTGGACCCTGTAATGTACTTCTTCATGGTCATACTCAAGTGTACTATTTTTCAGATCTGTCTGAATTCAATTCATCAACTTTTCTTTTCATTAATATTTTTGAATACCTTTCTGGTTCACTTAAGTAAGATAAAAAGTAACATATTTTTTAAGTATCATCAGATATTTGTAAATCAGGTTTACTTATACTTTCATTCATGCTTTCTGCTAGTTTTTTGGCCATTTTTAAAGTGGTCTGAAACTTGATCAAGCAGGAAGAGGAGAAGAGAGATGGTTGCTGTGCCACCAACTGTAAAACTGTGGCTGGGAATAATGTCTAATGGCTGAAAGTGCAAGCTTTGTTGCATCTTATCTTCCCTAACTTTGGCTAGAGAGTTATATCTGTACTGGCATATTTATTATCTTGCATACTTTTTATTTACAGATCAGAGTGCCTATTCAATTTACTTTTCAACGTCACTATTTTTACAGCTTCCGCCACCTTTGAAGACTTTCAGATTCGTCCCCACGCCCTCTTTGTTCATTCATACAGAGCTCCAGCTTTCTGTGATCACTGTGGAGAAATGCTGTGGGGGCTGGTGCGTCAAGGTCTTAAATGTGAGGGTAAGTTATTTTCTTCCCATGCAAGTTAAATGTGTGCTGTTCTCCTATGTTTATCGCAGCAGAATTCACAATTGCAAAGACATGTAAAAGCTAAGTGCCCATCAACCAATGAGTGGATAAAGAAAATGTGGTACATATATACATATATATACGCACATATATATGTGCATATATATACATTTATTTTCATCTACTCGGTTGAGAAAATATGGTTTTTTTGTGTGTGTGCATACATAGATCTATCTATATATACACCTATATATATAAGTCTATGTATATATACACCTATTTACATAGATCTATGTATATATACACATATACATACACACACATATATACAAACATGTATATACATTGGTATGTGTGCGTGTATGCACTCCACATTCTCTGTATCCACTCATTGGTTGATGGGCACTTAGGTTGATTACATACCTTTGCAATTGTGAATACAGTTCACAATATGCATTTTATATATATATATATACACACACACACACACACACACACCATGAAGTACTACTCAGCCATGAAAAAGAACAAAATAATGTCTTTTGCAGCAACTTGGATAGAACTGGAGGCCATTATCCTAACTGAAGTAACTCGGGAACAAAAAACCAATTTCTGTGTGTTCTCATTTTTAAGTGGAAGCTAAGCTGTGGGTACACAGGGGCATAGAGTGTGGTGTAATAGACATTGGAGAATCAGAAGCAGGAGGTTCAGAGGTGGCTGAGGGATGAAAAACTGCCTATTGTGTGCAATGAACATACACTATTTGGGTGACATCTACACTAAAAGCCCAGACTTTACCACTATATAATTCATTCATGTACTGAAAACCACTTGTACACCTAAAGCTAATAAAATAGTAAAAAATAAAAAATAACGCGTGCTGGAGCTATCTGCTTATGTTGTGCACTCTACAGTAATGTAGCAGTATCTCCCTCGGAAGTATCTTCCAGGCATTTAGGGGTACATGGATTGTCTTCTGTTCATTTCTTTAAGTTTCCTGTCTTGAACAAAGTTGGTCTGACCTGGGAGCCCTTATTCTCACATCTTTTCTCCTTTATCATGTGGACATGTTTCACCCCTATATGGTGCTCGATATTTTATCAGCCAACTAAAAATAAAATTTGCCTAGTAAGTAAGTCAGAAATTGGAATAGTAGACATTGAATACACATTTGTTGAAATGAGCAGAGATTTGGGAAATTAAACCATCTAAGTTCACTCAGCTGTTGAGTCGCGAACTAGAACATGTACCTGCATTTCTGCACCAACAACATGGTTTTATTATAATGTGGAAAGAACATTTTGAGCGCACAATTCAAGGTACTAGGACACCATGATATAATCTTTAAAACTTGTGCAAATGTACTCTATTCTCTTTGGATTGGGAGGGCAGGGATAGAGCTCTTTGAACTTTGACAAATATAACTGAGCATTTATTATACAACCTACAAATAAGCTATCTGCAATTTTTGAACTTCTCTCTGTGAGGAGGGAAGCTAGGAGACAATGAACTGGAAGAAACTCTGCCTAAAATGTAGTTTTATGAAAATTTGTCTGTCCGGACTGCTGTGTTCTAAGTAATGGCCTCCAGCTACATGGGGAATATGAATAGTAAAAATATTGAAAGGACACTGACACTTGCCTAGGTGGGAAATCTGTTTCCAATTATCGATCACCTACCATGTGGAAACCAGCATGTGAGGTACTTTATATATCTTCTTAGTAATTCTACAAGGTTTTAGAATTACCTCCATTTTAGAGATGAGAAAACTGAGGTGAAAACTTTGTTCAAGGCCATGTAGACAAGCAAGTTATGAGACCCAGATTCAAATTAGTGTTGTCTAAAACTTGTGATGTGCTGTGATTAATATTCCTTTATGTGTCCACTCACATTTGAACTTGTGGCAGCTAAAAGTGGCTCAGATAATCTAATTTGAGTTAATTTCTATATCCCTTAAAGCCTAACTCTGTTATATCACAGAACATTTTTTTAAAATGATAACTAGTATAGTTCCTGAACTTGTGCAATAAGATCAGAATTCAAAACCCATTAACAAATGGGAAAAAAAATCAGAGAATATTCAAAAGAAAATTTGAATTTACAGATACCCTCAAGAAAAACGGAAGCTGTACTATTTTTTTGAAATTCTACTTTACACTAATATTGGAATCACTTTTTAATTTATGGCTCAACAAAAATAATTTTTATTTTCCCTTTCCAGGATGTGGTCTGAATTACCATAAAAGATGTGCATTTAAAATACCCAACAATTGCAGTGGTGTGAGGCGGAGAAGACTCTCGAATGTTTCCCTCACTGGGCTCAGCACCATCCGCACATCATCTGCTGAACTCTCTACCAGTGCCCCTGATGAGCCCCTTCTGGTAAGGCCTCCTGTTTACCCATTTCCCCATTTACATGAGAAATCTGTGGGATGATGTGATAGCAATGTCAATCCAAGACAGGGCCCTAGGAGGGAGAATGCAGCCAGGGTGTTAATGACAGTGTTTCTTCGGGGCTTGTGCTGTAGACTGGTCAGTGCCTCATCAAATATCCAACAGTTTTGAGTTTGCTTTTATCTCTGAGCTTAGGGAAATTGTAAAATATGTGAGGTTTTATCGTGGTCACAGGGCCAGAGCAGCACGAACTAATGTGTTAATGTTGCAAAACATCGCTTGTCAAAATTTGGAAACCAGAGAGATACAAAATGTTCTCTGAAGATTATTAGAGGAATCTGTGGCATGGCTGAATATTTATTTTGAGAGGAAACTTGAAATTTGCTCTTGTGAAACCATGAAAGTCTTTATGTCTTTATTGCTTGGCATACTGGCATACACGCAGGCTTATTGTCAAAAACTGATTGATATGTCCTGTGAGAAAATTAGGACTTAACACTTTAAATATTTCCATTAGCTTTAGACTGTGTGTGTGGATGTATATATATACACCCGCCCCCCACATGCACACACATCTTATGGATATGGTTAATATTCTTTAAGAAAGTTAAATTTGGATTTTCCAAACATTCAAAACAAAATAAAAATTGTGGTAATTATGTGAATTATTTAAAATAAAAACACATTCTGAAATAGGCTAATAGTTTGAGGATTTAAATTTCCCATATTTACCCCTTCTATCTCCCAGTGGATATTACAATGATGCTTCATAATCCTGTTATTGTAAAAATCAATTGGAAAAAAATTTTGAAAATACTAAAATATTTAGGTTGAATAGATCCCTCTTGGAGTGGAGAGTGGTAATAAATTCTGAAGACATCTATAAAAAGTATAAGAAGTTATATAAATTACCTGTTTGGAAAAAAATTTTTGCGATCGTGATCTTTATATCACCAAATTTTTTTTACAGCGTAAGCCAGGAGTATAAGTCAAATGAATTATATTAATAATTAGGAAAATCCTATACTCTTTTATAGGGCTCTCTTTTAGGAGTTTTTTGTGTTTTCAGTACATCATTAAGTGAACCTAGTTGGAGAAGGCAGGTACTAAATTTCACCAATAACTAGAAGAACATATTATAACTTCGTACCTATTCAGAATGTGTATGCGTGACCATATGTTATTCCATAAAGTTCTATTAATTGAAATTATGATAATCTTACTGAAAGGTGCTTAAGTCAAAGTCTGTGTTTTAAAATAATCCTGTGTCATCTTCTCAGCTCAGAAGTTCTTTGAGTTTGAATTTTCGCAATTAGTGATTTTACAAGTTACAGCAGTTACTCTTGCTTTTAAGTATAGCTGCTGTGAGTCATGATGTTTATAAGATAGACGTTTAAAAATAAGTTTAAGAAACAAAATTGTAAATTATGCATATATGTATATAAATGTATGGTTTCTATATAAATCTAATTTAGCTTATGTAAGTATAATTTAACACAGATTTTTGTGTTTTTAAACCAACTTATTTTATTGCTTTATGTAACCAAATTAAATAACTACTAAATTATCTGAATTACTTGGTACATTACATAAAATGTTGAAATTAAATGGTGAATTAAAATTTTTTGGTAAAATACTTAAAATCTATTTTATAAATACATATTTTTAAAATTAGACTTTAACTGTGTCTGTCAAGAATGCTTGTAAAATTATGATCAAATCAGATGTTTACTAAGTGAGAAAATATTGGAGCCACAAGGCACTTTTTAAAGCTACTGGGATGGGAGTCATAAGCTTTCATAACCTTGTATAAAATGCCTTCAGGTAAACTTTAAATGAGAAATGCCTTTGGAAGTAATGTTTGTGACACTATTTGACACACTGGTTCTCAGAATCATGTTTTAAACACAGCAAAGCCCTTTGTGTCCTTATGGGGTGCCTGGTTGTCTCTGTTTTTATCCAATCCCAGAGAAAGTAGGAAACATTGGCCCACCTTGAGGAGGACACATATTTACATGTTGCCTTTGTTCCCTTTCATGTCTTCACTCCACATGGGAACAAAAGCACCCTGTTCGACCAAGGCACACTGGGAGTATCATGCCTATGTCCCTTTTCAACCCAATAACACCAATAACTATAGTTTAAAAGTTATAGTGGGTGCCTAATAAGAAGTGATATTATGGCAATAATAGTAAAACCTTTGGGTTCTATATACACTAAAGAATAATTTCCATTTCCAAAAAGAATGATGGCCTGACCCTTGTGAAGACGGCATTGCTCATTAATGCCACTAGACCATCCATTTTGCAAATCTGCCATAGTAAGTATATTTTCTCTCATATATAAGAAAGTTATATTTTCCACAAATGATCACCTATTTTGACTATAAAATTCCTTTTTCAGATACAGATTACAACATTGGTAATTCTGTTTGTTTATCCATTTGGGCACAGAAATTCAATCTCAGATTTCTCTAACGTTAAGACAGAAAAAATATTATAACAGCATAGATCACATGACAAACTTCAACTGTCATCAACTTTGGCAGTAAACTATCCATTTTGCCATCCATAAAGCAGTCCATCTTTTAAAAAATCCAAACTATGGTCAATTTATAACAGTTCTGTGGGCATGGATTTTTTTTTTTTTTGTAAACTATCATCAGTATTAGAAGGAAACAAGAAACACTCAGCGGATCCTTAAGTGGAACACATTAATACACTGTATCATTATTTGTAAGTTTATTTATCAAATTATATCAATTTTATGGACTTTTGGGCAATTGTAGAGGAAGTTAGTATTAGATGATTCTATTATTTCTATATGTTTTACTCATCTTTTTATTTTATTTACATGTGTTCTTGTGGTATTTGGGAAAAGTCAAAGCCAATTGAACCCACACCAGGCAAGAGTTAGTCTTAGGTAAAAAGTTATTACAATATAATAATCTGTTCTAGAAGGTCTATTCCTAGGTATAAAGGAAAACTTTAATCAGATAAACTGTCCCATGAGGGACAATGATAAAAGCCGAATAAAATACGACATAAAAGAACAAAACACTATTTGAAGGCGCCCAAGAGAACCAAGGATATTGGATTTGAGTGATCACTTACAGAGAGGTCAATACACAGGGCAGCCTCCCACAATGAAGAAGTATCCAGCCCAAAAATGTCAATAGTACTGAGGTTGAGCACCCCTGATGTAGAACAAACCAGAGAATTGCCAAACATATTATAGAGGTGCAGTAAAGACAAGGTAGCATTACATAAAGTTAAGTATAAAGTATTAAGGCAATGTGCTGTTACACAAAGACAGAAAAATTAACCGATGAAATAGAGTCCAGAAAGTATGTGCATACACAGACCAACTGATTTATGACAAGGGAAAAACTGCTGTGAGAAACGAATGGTCTTTTCAACAAACATTTCTGTGACCAATTGGATATCTACATGGCAAAGAAGAATCTTGACCCTATCTTATACCATACACGAAATCAGTTGTAGGTAGATAGGAAGCTTCTAGGAGGTAACACAGAAAGTATATCTATAAGAACTTCGAGTAGGAAAACCTTTTTTAAACAGGATTTAAATCACTGATGACAATGGAAAAAGATTGATAAATTGGGTATCATTAAAACTAAGAAATCATTTTAATCAAAATGTCATTAAGAGAATAGAAAAGTGAGTGGGAGAAGACATTTTCAATACAATATATCATATAAAAACTCATATACAGAGCACATAAAGAACATTTACAAAAAGGTTAGAAGACAGACAACATTATTTAAAATATAGCAATATACTTAACCAGCACATTACAAGGTAGACAATTAAACATGAAAATGTGCTTAACATCATTAGTTATCAAGGACTGTAAAGTTAAGTCTGTAATGACCTATGTCTGCATCAGAATGTCTGACATTGAAAGAGCACCTGTTAATAACAAGTACTGGGGAAGATACTGAGCAACTAAATGTACATACACTACTACTGGGATTGTATATTGGCCCAAACAACTTTGGAAAACTTGTTGGCAGTTATCTTGTAAAGCTGAACACATGCATATGGCGTGACTCACCAGTTCTACTTCCAGGTATATATCCAAGAGAAATATAGAGAGTTCTTGACAGAAGGATATGTTATAAGATGTTTTTGACATCTTTATGCATAATAGCTAAAAATTAGAAACCAATAGTGATGTAGTCATACGATGGATTGTATGAATGATACAACCATGGAATTAATGAACTGTTGATTCACTCTACAACATTGTTGAATCCCACAAAATGATATTTAAAGAAAGAAGTCAGACAAAGGGTACATAGTTATGAATCCAGTATATGAAGTTCAAATCAAGCAAAACCAATTTATGGCAAGGTACTTCAAAATAAAACTAAGGTAGGATGTCAACTGGGAAGGAGCAGAAGGGAGCTTTCTAGGATGCTGGCAGTATTATATATCTTGGTCTGGGCAGAGGTTACATGGGTTTATGCACATGCAAAACTTCATGAAGCTATACACCTAGAATGTTGTATACTTTATTCCATATGAATTGTACCTCAGTAAAAATGTTTTAAAATGATAATAACAATAGATCTCCAAATAGCAAGTTATAAAGTCATTGAGATTCTTCAACACAGGTCATGTGAGAAAAGAATGAAATGTTATATCATAATAATTAATACATTATGTTATAAGATTCCCATCAGTCAATTAAAAGAAAATGGAGCTATAAAATTTACATTATTCAATAATTGGAAATAAATTCTTTGGGTGCTAAATTAAAAGTAATATGCCACATCATCCTGGGATACATTCTAGTATTCATTTGCATAATAAACATTGTCACCTACAGTAGTTTCATCACAGATACAAAACTGTAATTATATGACCTTCGTTTAAGGGAATCACCAAACAAAAACAAAACTGTGGTATAATTTACAACAAATTAGGAATGAAACAGGTTGCTCTCTTTTCTTTGGTGATTTATAGACATTTCTGGTGATTCTAACTTGATAACAAGATGAAAAGATAGAGCTGTCTCTGTGTTTCTCAAAGTTTTTCTTAAAAATAATGGCCCCATAAAATATTCTGAAAAAAATATTGGTCAAATAAGATTAGGAAATGCTTCTTGGTCCATCTAAATATTGGGCATCCTAGGAATTATTATGCATAATTAAGGGTCTAAGAAGTCTGACAGTGCTGAAATTAGTGTTCTTAAATCCACTCCAGCATGGAACCCTTTTCTCATAAAACCCATTAATATTGTGTGGGAAACGCATGCACTCTGGGAAACAATAACTTAGAAGGATGAGTACATGAATGCATGTTACATAGACCATCTTCAAATATGAGCTTCAAAAATGAAGCTGAATTGTGATGACAGCCCAGAAAAAAGATATTCAGGGCTGCTAACTGGGGAAAATACATACACTTTGGATATCAGATATGTAGATGGCAAGGATAATATCTTACTTTGGAAATGAAGAAATTGATTTCCTCTCCCAAAGAGCCAACTTTGCCATTTCTGCATGTGAATGTGCCCTAAGAATAGCTGCAAACAAGGTTATAATTTTTCCCTGAAACTCGTGTTTGGTTATTTTCAAATGAGTGGTTGTTGCCCTTGAGCTCTGCACATGCTTCATGTCAATCCAGAAATGTGGCAGGTATTTTTTTTTGTATTTTTTTTCGAGACAGAGTCTCGCTCTGTGACCCAGGCTGGAGTGCAGTGGCACAATCTTGGCTCACTGCAAGCTCCACCTGCTGGGTTCACTCCATTCTCTTGCCTCAGCCTTCTGAGTAGCTGGGACTACAGGCGCCCGCCACCACGCCAGGCTAATTTTTTGTATTTTTAAATAGAGGTGGGGTTTCACCATGTTAGCCAGGATGATCTTGACCTCCTGACCTCGTGATCCCCCTGCCTTGGCCTCCCAAAGTGCCGGGATTACAGGCGTCAGCCACCGCACCCAGCCTGTAGCAGGTAATACTGGATAACCAATCAGTCTTGGTAGAACTTCAGTCTAAATGCTCATGACTTTCCAAAGTTTCTGATAAAATGGGTTAGCTGCAGATTTCAAATGAGGACTGAGGATTCAAAAAAAAAAAAAAAAAAAACAGATACTAGGATTTTTCTCAATGTGGGGTCTTTTATTCAACACTGCAAAAAATCACATTTCAAAGCTCAGTCATGCATTTTTGTTAAGAAAAAGAGTGAACTATATTGAAGTTTTGATTTGGTTTCTAGTTATCAGATAGAGCTGCCCCAAAAAAGCTTGAGAGAACAGAGATGAAAAACAACATATACAATTTAAATTACCAGTTAAGTGTTACCTACTTAATTAAGCTCTGTCATATTTTTCATTGATATTACCTCTTGTCTTTTAAAAAATCATTCAGAGTAACCTTACTGCTTTTGAATTATATTTCAACCTTGAATGGAATCAGATAGAAAATAATTATATGCAACAAAGATTGTAAAATGAACAAAGAATACACCATAGACATACTTTTCTCCTTAAAACTCTAACCCGCTATTGGACTTTCTAGGTTTGGAAACCACTGACTGCTACTTATTATTCATCAGCTTATTCTTGCTTGCAAGCATCTAACAACTTTGTATCATTTGATTACTTTGATGACCTTTTTCTTTCTTTTCCCATTGAGAATATGAATTATTGTGAAGAAAATCTAATCTTTCACTTAAAGGTCAAAAATGCTTCATTTTGACTGTAATTTATTTTCAATAAGGTGAAAGAACCATCGTTCATCACTGAGACCATGACAAGTAGAGTTGTTTTTTTTTTTTTAACATCTACCAACTCACAACTGTAAACTATTTTTGCAATTTTTACTTAGTGTCTATAGTTCCATTTAAATATTAAATGTAGTTTCCAACTCAGATTCTCTGTAGTTATAAAGACTGATTAGTATAACATTTTGCTTTTCTTTTAAAACATGCCTATATGAAACATTATTGAATAATGTGCTTTACTTTCATCCAATAACGTTTTCCTGTCTTTTTCTCCTTTGATTCTGCACCTTTGCCTGCTTTTTGCTCTTACAACTTCATGTTTCAGTCTCCTGTGAGTCCTGGCTTTGAGGTAGGTACTACCTGGCACTAGAAATTTGCTTCACTATCTTTTTCAAACCAGCATATTAGGCTGACATCAGACAATTGTCTGTGTTGACTTTATGAGAATAATCAGGTCAAAGTTTAGCTCAAAATTCAACACATTGACCCACAGAAAGCCCTCAGGTTTTCCTTGCTTTTGTGGTTATGTTTAACTTTTCACAGTCCCAATAAGCTGAAGGCCAATGAAGTCATTAGAGTAATAGAATTAGGTTTGTCAGGTCAAATTTTGCCCTGTGACTGCTTGATTTCATAACATTGGTGTTTTTTTAATGAAACTGAACAGACACGTTGAGAATAAAGAAGACTACATCAGCCCTCACTTATACGACGTTATGTTAAATGAATCTCATGCACATCGGAACTATGTCCTAATCCCAGGTACCACAGAGGCCTCCAAAGTGAGGACGCCATCCCAGTATATTGCCTAAAGATGGCTGTAACTGCTTATTTACAGTTCTTGAACTTACCTTTTCAATAAAGCATCTTTCCATCCTTTTGTGTTATCACAATCTATTAATTGTTTTTTAAAAATGGTATACAAATGGAAATGTCAGTCTCTCAATCGAGACAGAAATTATATATGGAAAAGACACAAATTTCCTTCAAAAAAGGTTTTAGTTAAGCCCCCCTCCAAAATTGGCCTTTTTTCTATCTTAAGCAATGAATTATATGAACATAGAGGAGAAGTATTTAGGTCAAGTATTAGAGCATACAACAGTGCTCTTCTTGTGATGGTTTGTTTTGGTCAGTTGACTTGTGAATGTTTAGTGTCTTTTATTTCTGTATCTTGGTCAATTGAGAGTTGACATACTGTTATTTTCCCTCGTGGGACTATAAATTTTAAATATTATTATTAGTATGCATTCTAAGATGGATTTGTTAAGGTAACTCTAACAAAGGAAGCTAATGAAAACACAACTAGAACATGTTCTGGGTTAATTAAGATTGATGAGTCAGGATTTCTGATTCATAAGCTACAGGATGAAGACATCTGCTTCAATAATAGTAAATTTCTATTTTTGGAAAATCATTCTTATTCAAAAAGTGTCCTACTTAGAATAAGTCCAGTGTGAAAGCTAGGTGAGTGTAATTTTTATAGTCTTGTAAATTTGGTTTGTAATTTAAAATGCCTTCTAGACATAATTTTAAATGTGAATTAGTATCTTTCCCTTCAGATAATCCTTTGGGCATAAAGCCAAAGAAGGACGGGAAACATTTTTCACTTCTTTCTCCCACATTGCAGTTGGGAACAGATTGCATAAAGGAGGACTGAAGACTAGTCTGATTTTCTGTGCAAGTCGTACAAATTAAAAGCAACCAGGCCTTCACAGGCTAGCTCCTGATGGAAATAAGATGTGTTTTCGGCATGAGCTATTTTTCTTGAACTTTGTTTACGTCTAGTTTGTCAAAAAGATAACAGACTTTTCTCTTTATAAATGTCTTGGAAGAAACTGATGCATAAAATTCGACCAAAATTTCTTCAGAGAAATGTCTTAGTGACAGTTGTGCAAGTAGCAGAATGGTTATAGAAACCTGACCATTGCTCCATGTTCAGCATGTCCTGGTCAGTTTACACTTTTATGTCTGTAACCCTGAGGTGCACAAGTATGCAAAAATAGATAAATTATCTGCCTTCATGGAGCTTGCATAGGTAAACCATAAACCAACAAGTAAATACAGTATATGTCTTTGTATAAGCTTCCTGGTATTATATTACAATGAAATATATTGATTTATGTAACCAATCTCTCCTCCTGTTTCCATTTTAAATTTGAAAATAATGCAAAAAATAAGCATCTCTACGTATTTTTTGCATATTTGTAAAAGCATTAGTTAATTCTGAGTAAATATTTATTTGGCCAAGCACAGTGGCTCACACCTGTAATCCTAGCACTTTAGGAGGCCGAGGCAGGCAGATAACTTGAGGCTAGGAGTTCAAGACCAGCGTGGTCAACATGGTGAAACCCCGCCTCTCCTAAAAACATACAAAAATTAGCCATGCAGGTGTCACACACCTGTAATCCTGGCTACTCAGGAAGCTGAGGCATGAGAATTGCTTGAACCCGGGGGGCAGAGGTTGCATTGAGCCGAGATTATGCCACTGCACTCCAGCCTGGGTGATAGAGTGAGACTGTCTCAAAAAAATAATAAAATAAAAATAAAAATTATTTACTGAATGAGTCAGTAGATAATATTATTATAATCCAAATAGGTTATACTGCTTTTATTTTTTTAAAAAAATAGTTATTCAAAAGTGTAAAAGTTTACATTTTTAACTCTACTAAAAATGGTATATGAGAGTTTCCATTTCCTTAGATGCTTCCCAACAACAGGTGTTGTCAATATTTTAAAAGGCTTTTCCTCGCTGCTAATTTGAAATATATATAATCTGTGCCTAACTATATATATCTTTATTGGAGAGAATAAAGGCTTTTCATACATTAATTGACCATTTGTGTTTCAGCTGTGGTGAATTGCCTTTCCCTTTTTCCATTGAATTGCTTGTTGGTTTATAGTCTTTATGTATGGTGACTGTTATCCTCCATCAATCTATGATCTGTATGTTTTTTATGTCTTTTCCCATATTGATTTTTTAACATGGAGAAGACATATTTTCATTCATTTGCTTACCATATAGAGACTTAACCATATGGAGACATGTTGAAAATAAATCAACACGGCCAGATTAAATATAATATTTTTGTCAAGCGATTGACGAGAATGATCTTTTCTTGAGGTAAAAGAGCTGAAGTCAAAGTAGAAAATGAAGCAGAATTTAAGATATTGGATGACTTTTGTGACCATAGGATATAATTGACGACACAGCATTTTTTACATGACGGACTTAAAAAAAAAAATTAAATAGCTTTACTAAAGTTATCTTAAATGTTTTTCAGTGACTTTAAGGTGTTATCTACTAATTTAGCTTTGAAGTTAGGAGTCTCTACAGAGAACTTCTTTTTCTTGGGATTAAATGCTTCTAGCCTAATCTTTTTGGTTATTCTTAACATTCAGGCCACCTTACAGAAATTATTAGGAAATAAATCACTCATTCTAAAAGGTTTCTCTGTGTTTGACCATTTTATATCCTTTAATTTTATGAAATTTGGACAATATTCAGTTTAACATTTTATGTGAGGTTGCATATTTTCTAAATAACAATTTGCCATAAACTGCTATTATTTTCATACAGGTTTACTGACTCACATGTAATTAAGACACGGATTGTACTAAAATGAGTGCTAGGCTGCATACGTTCATAGAAAATCTCCCCTCAAAAATGATTCATTTAGTTACTGTTTTCATTTATTTAAAAAATGAAAACAAGAGAATACAGCATTGCATTTTCTATCTATAATTAGATATGATCCTGATACATTTTATAATAGTCAAAGTAGTTTCTTTTCAAATATGCAAATAATGGACAAAAAGCTATTTCTTAACTATGATGATATTTACTGCCCAGGTGAACATTTTCCAGGATATTTTTCAATGTAGTGAAAGTCTATTTAGAGGTAGAGACTTACCTCTCGTGTTCTGGAATTCCAGGAATCCTGGTGATTTCTCTGAATTAAAAAGTCATTTTTCCATTTAAATATGCACCATGACACCCATGTAGTACATTTGCCAGATATTACAAATTTTCCTTTGATGATTGTATAAACTAGTTTTTCAAATTCAAACCTGGGCAATATGTACTTTCAGTGAGGAAAGATGTCCAAAAATTTTTTAACCAGAACTTCCCTGCTTCCTGAGACTGTGCAGTAGTGAGTTTCTGGGGAAAGTGTCCTTTAGTAAAATGAAGAAGATTGTGAGGCCTGCTTTGAGTTACTGTTACGTGATTTCATTCCACAAGCCTGGCTTATCATATATGTCCATTCTTAAGTTTGTTCATGCTCTGAACAAAACCTTGCAGATGTGTGATTGTAAATGTGAATACTACTAGAGAGTTCTTCATGAACCCTGCTGGGAGGGGCTGGCATCATATACCAATTGCCCCACACTTACTAATATGTAGGTCTTAAAAGCTATCAGATTTTTAGTAACAACTCTGAAGGTCCTGTGCAACTCTCAGGCAAGGTACCATGACCTCCATAGCACCCCTGACAAGACACAAAACAGAGCCTTCCACTGTTACGAAGCACAGGCATTTACTTAGTGGGCATCTGCATCCATCTAATGTTCTAGGCTGGGACAGATTTAAGTCTCTTCTCCCTTAATTCCTGACTGCTCATAACTTCTGAACTGCTACCTGAGTAATATGAAAAAAAGGGCCAGGCACGGTGGTTCACGCCTGTAATCCCAACACTTTGGGAGGCCAAGGCAGGTGACTCACCTGAGGTTGGGAGTTCGAGACCAGCCTGGTCAACATGGTGAAACCCCATCTCTACTAAAAACACAAAAAATTAGCTGGGCATGGTGGTATATGCCTGTAATCCCAGCTAGTCGGAAGGCTGAGGCAGGAGAATCACTTGAACCTGGGAGGTGAAGGTTGCAGTGAGCAGATATCACAGCCATTGCACTCCAGCCTGGGCAACAAGAGCAAAACTCTGTCTCAAAAATAAATATATAAATAAAATAATAAATAAAAATATGAAAAAAGGTTACTTATGTTCACTTCCAGAGTTTATATGTCCTCATGAATGTGCCTACCCAGGAAAAAAAAAGAAAGATTTGTATAGAAGAAATAATAATGAGAAGGAGAGAGGAGAGTGGAAGATTGGAATTGGTGCTATAAATTAGACTTCTAGAAACTAGGGAAAATTCAGCCTTTAAAATATTTGTGTCTTTTCACAAATATTTAGATACATTATTTTACTCAACCCCTTAGACATAGTATTCTGATACTTGATTTAATCTAATCAGATGAATTCCTTCTTGCCTTCTCAAAAAGAGTGACGATGTTGCCATTTTGATAATAAATATAGTGAAATGTGAGATGAGACAATGTCTGGGAATTATGAACAAATATGCCTCTTTCTCTAAATAGCCAAGTGTTTAGTGGTATCTATTTTTGTGTAGTCATGCACTGAAAATATCACTTGAGTGATATAATTTCATTGAGTGAGTGCTTTTCTATATTTTTAAAACCCAAAGCTTTTTGGGGGGTGTGGGATAGATAGAGGAAAAAAGTCTCTTATCTTTTGTCTCTTTCTCTTTTGTAATTAAGTTGCATTAAAATATAGTCTTTGGTCTTACCATGTTGTTTCAGAAGCACATGAGCACAGACACACACAGCACTACCTGTTTGACATTGAGTGTTATGGGCTAGGATTCTATAATGTACTATTGAAGTAGAAAAATTAAAGAATTGATTGTCCTTGTGAAATAGAAAAAATAATAAAAAGTTTAGCTGTAATAGGCATTGGTGAACCCCTTGAAGTAAAAGTTAGAAAAGAATATTAACTGCCTTTCTGTAGAAAGTGTAAGACACCTTATCTCTTTCCCACATATATTGTAAGGTCTGTAAGTTTCTCTTTTCCTTCTTGCTGTGCAGCTGCAAGGTCACAAAATAGATACGCATAAGTTACAAGATGTGTAAGCTGAATCTCAAGAATGTTACCTAATGATTAACTGCTTTTGTTCTTGCTTCTGTAAGCCTGATTCCTGCATCACATAATTCCTGCCAAAAACTGCTTAAAAGGCAACTGCTTTCTTTGTTTAGTGCTCAGTCTTTCAGGACGCATGTCCACTAAGCCAGTATACACCTTAAATAAACTCTCCTCCACCCCTGTTCAGTCTCTCTGGCCCCTTAATTCCCTGCAACATTTCTGGTGCCAAAACCCGGGACTGGAGATGGCAGATTTCCGTCTCCTTTGCCTGTGAGACTGAGGCCTCGGGACAGGGGAGACCTGGGAACCTTGGTGCCAACGGGAGAGCTTCAGCTCGAAAGGGGATGGGCCCTCCCATGTCCTGGTGCTCTTCCCAACAGTGCAATGGAACCTGTACAGGGGATTCTTGGATGGTAGCAGGAGCAGCACACAGACATCTGAACCGCGGTAAGGTTTGGGACCTGAGGCAGGACCTGTCCCTAAGGACAGAAGGGAAGCCTGATCACCTCCAGGGGAGTGACAACTAATCTGACCCAGAGGGGCTGGGGACAACGAGAGTGGCTCATTAATTTGAATGAAACTCACACCCCAACAAGACAGGACACGACAGTGGCTTGCTAGGAAAAGAAAACTGGAGGTGGCGAGAGTGGCTCGCCACCCCAACTAGGAAACTGGAGGTGGCGAGAGTGACTCGCTACCCCAACCAGGAAAGGGAGCTGGAAACAGGAAAGTGTGTGAGTGTGTGTAATAAAGACAGTTCCAGAAGGAACCAACGTGAGGAGTGACATGTAGAAGGCTACAGGTCTCTTAGTAGAGGCTGTATGCTTTGAGCAAAGTGTAAGACCAACTGGTCTGATTGGTCTAAAAAGAAAGGAAAAGTGAATGTGCTGTGTTGTTACTGGGAGGAAATGGGAGGAAAATCGTCAAAACCCACTCCATTGGAATGCATATTAAAAACCTTTGAAAAAGGGCTTTATGGGAAATTAAAAGGCCAAGTTAACCCCTCAAATGCTGAAAACTCTGTATGAATTAAAATAACCCTCTTTTAATGTCGAATGACCAGCCAAAGGCACTATAAATAAAAACAAAAAACAATGAGCCATGTATTTAAGGTAATAACCAAAGTCAAAAAACAGTCAAGACATTCAAACCAAATTTCCTTACATTAACTCATAGCTAAATACAGCACTGTTTAGCACCTTATTACAAAAGTCTTGCAGCTCAAGCCAAAAAAAACCAACTACATTAGCAACTACAAAAATAAAGTAAAAACTTCACCAGTAAACACAAAATTAAAAAAAAAAATCCCAAAAACTTATAACACAAACCAAACCAAAAATAAAAACTTCACCGGCAAACACAGAGACAAAAGGAAAGCCACAGGAAAAACCAGTTTTGCAAGAACTACTTGAGGGAATAAAGACCCCTCCTCCTTACAATCCAATTTGCCCCCCTTTACCAAGGCTAACTGCCTCTAAAAAATCAAGCTCAAAGAAATACACACCCCCAGTATCACCTGGGAAAAAACAATCAAAACTGCAAGAAATTAAAATAAAAGGCTCAAAAAATCAGGCAGGCCATCCCAAGTCTGGCCATGCGAGAGTCATACAAATAACTCTCAAGGAACAAAAGGACCGCCCCTGGGACCCAAATAAGGCAGCCCAACTACAGCAGCTGCAGAGATACCAAAAGATACTCCTGCAAAATTTAAGAAATGGCAAAAAAAAAAAAAAAAATCAATGTACAAAAAAATATCAAAGGTGCTTCAGGGTGCAGATAAAAGCCCCATCCAGGCCGGGCTCGGTGGCTCACACCTGTAATCCCAGCACTTTGGGAGGCCGAGGTGGGAGAATCATGAGGTCAGGAGATCGAGACCATCCTGGCTAACAGAGTGAAACCCCCATTTCTACTAAAAATACAAAAAATTAGCCAGGCATGGTGGTGGGGCCTGTAATCCCAGCTACTTGGGAGGCTGAGGCAGGAGAATGGTGTGAACCGGGAGGCAGAGCTTGCAGTAAGCCAAGATCGCGCCACTGCACTCTAGCCTGGGCAACAGAGCGAGACTGTATCTCAAAAAAAAAAAAAAAAAAAAAAGCCCCAGCCAGTTTTATAAAAGACTTTGTGAGGCCAGCACATGGTAAACACAGTGTCTATAAGGCAGGCCCAGGGAAAATGGTTAAATTTGCTCATGTCCCAGTTCAAACCTGGAAAAAGTAATCCCCAGATTCACATTTTAGTGAATGATTCTTGTCTTTCGATAATTTCAAGACTCTAATAAAAAGCTTTATAATTATAGTTAAAAGATGTCTAGTTCTCCCTTGCCTCCTGCCTCTATTAATCAAAAGTATCCAGTCAACTGTAGAGGCAATGGTAACAAAGCATACTACTACTCAAATCATGGCCTTAACCAAGTACGTACCGGGCCTTGCCTCAAAGAAAATATGTACCCACTCAAAAAAAGCCAAAAAGTTGTGGTGCTCTTTATTAAACATCATTTACACAGAGCACCAAAGGGGGGATTGAAGCAGAAAAGTTAAAGAATTGATTGTCCTTGTGAAATAGAAAAAATAATAAAAAGTTTAGCTCTAAGGCATTGGTGAACCCCCTTGAAGTAAAAGTTATAAAAGAATGTTAACGCCTTTCTGTAAAAACTGTAAGACATTAATTAACCTTATCTTGTTCCCACATATTTTGTAAGGTCTGTAAATTTCTGTTTTTCTTCTTGCTTTGCAGCTGCAAGGTCAAAAAATAGATGAGCATAAGTTATAGGACATGTTTTTCCCAAGGTGTATAAGCTGAATCAGAAGAATGTTACCTAATGATTAACTGCTTTTGTTCTTGCTTCTGTGAGCCTCATTCCTGCATCACGTAGTTCCTGCCATAAACTGCTTAAAAGGCCACTGCTTTCTTTGTCTGGTGCTCAGTCTTTCAGGACACATGTCCACTAAGCCAGTGTACACCTTAAATAAACTCTCCTGCACCCCTATTTGGTCTCTCTGGCCCCTTATTTCCTGCAACACTATAAAGTTATCCTTATGGGCCATTTTTGAAGGGAGAGGCTTTGCCTTTGTGGCCTAGGACTGTGTTTATGGCATACTTTCCTAGCTGTTCGATGTCTCCAAGGCAGCAGTAATCAATGCCACAGTCTCTTTTCAGACTATTTCATTCAGCTTTCCAGTGAGATCATAAACTCAGGTCAAGTCCCTGTCTCTTCAGGCAATGTCAAATACTATGGGAATACTTACCTCTAACATTGCTGTCCTTGGTTTTCCCACATAATCTGTTTACCCTCCATTTCACTTTCTGACACTTAAAGCCCCAAAGTAGAAGTTGACATGCAGTTATATTCTTCCTCACTGGAAATGTACATGTAATTTGCCACAATTTTTGAACAATTCTGGTGCTTTCCCTGCAATGGGTAGATCACTTAAGAAAATATCAAGGTTCCTTTACCTTTCATTTTGGTTTACTTGAGAAGAGTCAGGCAATATAAAAGTTAATGTAACTTCCACGATTACTTTAGCACTCAGCAAATCTAGATCCCCTTGTATTTTAGTAAGAGATCATATATATTATTACTTTGAAAGCTTTCACAAATTGCTGCAAATGTTAAGATATGGATTCTCCACGGTATAACACAGTATCTGTCACCGCTAAGCAGTGGGCACATATTTTTTTTACTTGCCCGGTAGCCACCCTTTTACTGTTATGAAAAGGTGTTGATTAGCTTTTATTTATTATTCTATGTATTTAGGATATTTGACAGGTAGCTCAAGGGATAATCAGAATACCGCCAAACAACCTGAAACTCAGCAAACACCCTGCTCTCTACTGCCTGAATTATAGTGCCTGGAAACATGTTCATTCCTATATGAACTCCATTTCTCAAGGGGTTTCATATTTTTCTGTTGTCAAAGAACTCTGTGCTGGAAAATCCCCACTCCTGTGTGAGAGGTCATATATTCATGTAGGTGTTGTTACAGATGACTGTGTGGGGTTTTTCTTTCTGTTTTGTTTGTTTGTTTGTTTTTTGCTTCAGAAAGTAGCCTCAGACTGAGTGTTCACAGCGATGTTTTCCTGACAGCAGGTTAGGTCATCATCCCTAAGTGAGATGGACAGTTTTGAAGTACAAAAAAGAAATCTCTGGACAGTTTGCAGATTGATGGGACTGAATTGTCCTGAAAGATTCTATCTATCTGTCTATGTCTCTATCTATCTATGTCTCTATCTATCTATCTATCTATCTATCTATCTATCTATCTATCTATCTATGTATCTATCTATCTATGTCTCTATCTATCTATGTCTCTATCTATCTATCTATCTATGTCTCTATCTATCTATCTATCTATCTAATTTTTGTGGGTACATAGTAAGTATATATATTTTTGGGTTATAGGAGATATTTTCATACAGGCATGTGGTGTTTAATAATCACATCACAGTAAATGGGGTATCCATTCACTTCAACGATATGTCCTTTGTGTTACAGACAATCCAATCGTACTCTTCTAGTTATTTAAAAATGCACAGTTAAATTATTTTTAACTATAGTCACCTTGTTGTGATAGCAAATACTTGGTTTTATTCACTGTGCTATTTTTTTGCACCCATTAGCCATCCCTCCTTCCTCCCCACCCCCGCACGAACAAAATTTTAATTACTAATAATACTCAACATAGTCATGGTATGTCAAGACTCACCTTGGGGTCCATGCAAATGTCTTTTCTTCAGGAAACCCCCATTCTGAATGATCCCCCGCCTCCACCATGAATATGGTTTCTCTTTCCTTCAAACTTTCATATATATATATATGTGTGTGTGTGTATGTGTGTGTGTGTATATATATATATAAAAGCACTTATTCTTTGTGACACAGTATTCCAGAAATTGATGATACAATGATGAACAAAATAATAAAGATGCTGCCCTCCTGGAACCTATATTCTGTTGAAGGGAGGCAATAAAAATCCAGTAAACAAATAGGTAAATGCAGTTGCATGCCGCATTAATGACTTTGGAGGAGACAGGATGATGCGAGAGAGTAATAGAGTATGGAGTGGGGGTAAGCAATAAGTTAGGTGGTGTGGAGGCCTCTCAGAGAAGGGGTCATGGAAACTGAAATCTGAAGAATAAGGAGGAAACCATCTATGAAAAAGGGAAAGAGTAAATATAAAGGACAACAATAATAACAGTTATGCTGTGCCTAGGACTGTACTGGCTAGTAAACTAATTGGGCACAGAGCATGTTATTTCCTCATTTTTATAATTCCTGAAGCCTCTGAATTGAACTTTCAGGTAAAATTTTCCCCAGGAAACACTTGCTAAATTCGATAGATCCATCTCGATGGCAATAGGAGAGAACTGTCTTAAGCTGTTACTCAGCACTGTTCTTTGAATGATAGTCCAAAATGCTAGATCTTGAAACTTCTGGGATAAAAGATTAACATTGGCTTGCGTCTATTTTTGCATAGTTATGCTAGTATCTTTTAAGCATAATAACACCTGAATAGGAAAGTAGGCAGCCAACTGAGTGATGTTTATGGAATAGCAGCCCTTTATTCCACTAGTTACCGTGTTCTGGAAAACATACATGACTCAGGTCCTATCATCTAAGCACAGACAAGCTGGTTAGAAATCTCTTCTGTAGGTCAAGGTTAAGGGGTTCATGATATTCTGCATTCCATTTTTGGCACATAAAACACACTACTATCTGATTGTTCTTGTTGTCTTATTGCCTCTTTTGTCGTCCTGATTGAGAGGAAGAAAATATTTGCTGTTTTCTATATTAGCATAAAATCAAGGAATGTGAGAGCGGGGGAGGATCAAAGGAGAAAGGAATCATTGTTATCTGGAGCAAAACTATCTGAATCCATAGTTCTGCTACTTACAAGTGTGTGATCTTGGGAAAATGATTTAATCTCTCAGTAATTCAGTTTCTTTAGGTGTAACATGGAGGTATACATAAATGAAATTGATGTAAAGTGCTATAAAAATAGTTGTATAAAATGTATAAATAGTTGTATTTATAGTTTATTTATACATGAGGTATAAATAAATGAAATCTATGTAAAGTGCTATGAAAATAGTTGTATAAAATGTATAAATTATTGTATTTATAGTTTATTTATACATGAGGTATAAATGAAATCCATGTAAAGTGCTATGAAAATAGTTTGGCATATATGAAGGTCTCTGACTGAACTAGATAATGATAGAAAACACTTTTTATAACCTCAAAGATCTCCATTTGAACTAGATTTAGTCCCCAGATAAACTGACAGGCACAAAGTTTTTAAATTTCTTTTTTCAGTTGCTAACATCTGGATCAAGTTATTTTATAACACACCTACATTCCCTGCTTCTTTTGAAAAACTAAAAAATCCATCACCAATGGATTTACATATTCACAGGGCAGCTGTTAGAACTAATTGAGCTGTAGCCATCCCTTTTACAGTGACACTGTCCTCTCCAAATTATTATAGTCTCAACCATTCCCCATTGCATCCTTGATGCTGAGGACCACCCATTAATATGAACAGCCTATTAAGTGTTGGAGTTTGGTAGCAGAAGAGTTTTGCACAGATTTTCATGTTGAAGTCGGGGCGAGGAGCAGGCAGACAAGTACAGAACATTTGCAGTGGAAAACATTCCTTAGCCAGGTGTCCTCTCTTAAAACTGAAATCCTGTAAAGCAAGTATGTCAGTGTTACCGTTTATGTAACTTTAAATTGTAAAAATCTTTTAGTACAGCCTGTATATTAAATATTTCTATTGAAATGTCTCATGAACTAATCTTATGCATTTACTTCTTGAAAACATATATTTATCTCAGGTGAAACTTCTTACTGTTTGTCATGAACATTGTTCTTCCATAGGAGCTTATTATCAAACGATTCCGACAAATCCATAAAGAGATATTCGAGTGTATGCTAAAGTATTCTCTTTCTATTTCTCTTTAACTTAAAGGGAGGTTGTCTCCCAAACTCCAGACACAGTGAGTGGCTGTGAAATGAATTTTCATTAACACACAGAAATATTTTAATAATGCACACATTTTCATTTGAATCATTTTTTATTGTCAAGTGACTTTTATCTCAGAGAATTTTATGTTTGATTTTTTTACACAAGTGACAATAAACAAACCACAAGTAAAGGCAACTTTTCTTCTGTGTTTTCTAGCTTAACTCATGAAGAGAGTTCATTTTGAACTGCTAAGTGGAATATACCTTGTTGGGAAATTATTTCAGTCCTGTTAAATGTTTAAAGACGTGCTGGCAGTTGGAGTTTCCACAATGTAATCTAAGCAATCATTTCCTGGGAAGGTTCCAAACTTGCTGAGTCATTAATTTAGCACACTAGGTTAAAAAACAAATTCAGTCTCTAGAAGAGCAGGATACATTGTCTCTCTGAGTAGGTGTTCAGTGCACAGAGTTCCAGCTTTAGCAGTAATTTAAAATGAAACACTTGATAAAAGAATGTTAAAGATGTTTTGTGAAACCACAAACTAAAAAAAAAATTGATCTCCGTAATTTTTTTTATTTAATCTCTATTCCTGGCTTTAAAATACAACTTTCATCATTATGTTCTCATATTATCTCCCATGCATGATGTGTTAACTCTTACACTTCTAACACAAAAAATACCTTTATATTTGTCATTATATATAATTTGTCAAATCAAATCATTTATATGCATCTATCTCAATACCATATTACAGTGATGTCAATTCTTACAAAAGTTCCACACCTGTAAGTTGATCCAAACTCCTCCAATTCATAGAACATATGGCTAATATAAAAATATAAAATTTTTAAAAATGCATTCTCTTATATGTGTTTTCCATAGTTATAGAAAACGAAATTTTAAATGTGCTCTTTAAGTTTTGAGCCATTTTTTTCTCTGAACATATTAATGAAGCAGAATAAAACAGACGTTCCAAAGCATTTCAACTTTCCCTCCTCTTCTCGCTAAAAAAAAAATCATTCTGCAGATTTTTCAGGTTCACCAACTACATGGGGTCAAATTGGAATAGGAACTAAGAGTGAAAATTAATTTAAACACCATTTAGTTAACCTAATAAACCCAGTAAAACCTTCAGTAGTGTTGATGGGTAGGGAAGAATTTTCACTTTATTGTAGTTAGCTTTAAAGAAAGGTGTTATTTAAAACTCTAAAGTACTGTGCACATTGTAAGTAAATATAAAAGTAAGGCAAGAAAATGTAGTAAGTTAATGAAGAATTTGAATTTTATTTATGTATAATAAAGTTTTTATAACATATACACTTGGTATATGATGAAATCTCTTTACTTTGTATAATAATGCATTTCATGCAAAAATTTCCAGTTATTTCTGTCAACATTATGATTCAAATTACTATCTAGTTTCCTGTTGAAATTATCTTAAAATCCAAAGATCAATGAGATTTTTTTTAAAGTATCATTTCCTTTAAAACTATTAATTTCTGAATTTTTGCCTGCTCTGTAGCTTGATATATTAAACAAAAACATACTGTAGTTATGCTTTATGGTGTACATGCCTTCACATAAAACTTCACATAATAATTGGAATTTTATATTTTTGCTCAAAATAACAACTGGTTATTAATTATTAATGACAAAATGTGTCATTGATTCTGAAAATCTTTAAGTCTTAGTTTGTGATCACATCATTAGAAATACTTTCGCCAGCTGGGCGCAGTGGCTCATGCCTGTAATCCCAGCAGTTTGGGAGGCCGAGGCGGGAGGATCACCTGAGGTCGGGAGTTGGAGACCAGCCTGACCAACATGGAGAAACTGCGTCTCTACTAAAAATACAAAATTAGCTGGGCGTGGTGACACATGCCTATAATCCCAGCTACTCAGGAGGCTGAGGCAGGAGAATCATTTGAACCTGGGAGGCAGAGGCTGCAGTGAGCCAAGATTGCCCCATTGCACTCCAGCCTGGGCAACAAGAGCGAAACTCCATCTCAAAAAACAAAAATAAAAGAAGAAATATTTTTAAAGGGATGATGGCAGTATTACAGAAAGGGTGGTTCTTAAACATTTAGGTAAATATTGATAAATATATATTACAGGGTAATGGCCTTATTCTATAGCCAGTTGGTTTTTTAAATAATCTGTTATATATCAACAAAGTCCTTGTTTTACATTTTTGATTGAAGGAAGGATAAAAACCCTATAGGAAATCATCAGATAATGACCCAGTTTTTCTTTTTTGTTTTCGCACTTTAGATTTGCCTCGTGTTAGGGAAAGCACATGCAAATGTGTGTATATACACTCCCAGAAACATAGAATTGAATAATGAAAATAGAACTTCAGACAGCTTCTCCATGCTCCCTTTCCCAAGGTGTTTGTTATCTAGTAAAATTAAATGACTCAAACAGTCTCCTTCCAGCAGTAAATGAATTTCTACAAGATAAGTTACTATGCATGCCCCCTGTGTCAAGATTTAAAGCTTTACTTTTTCATTTAGAAATATGGGCCATATTGAAAATGATTACTTATATTTGGGACTATAAGAAAAGGTAATGATAAGTCTAGTTGGATTGCTCTCTGATTTTGAAATTTAAAATGGTGTGAATGGTATGAGGGCACTGTTTATTAATGCTATTAAAATCTTAATTTCTGACACTATAAATTACATATTCTGTGCCAAGGACACATGTGGCTGGCTGTGTAAACCTGATTATTGCCCCAATATGTGTGTAGTATAGTCTCTGGGCTACAGAGTGACAGCTAATTTCTTTTGCCTAAACTTGGAATATTTTTAAATTTCTTACATGATCTTGCCTTGAAGGTAATAAATGAAACAACCTCTCAAAAATAATTCTAATTCTTATAGTTTATGGCAGCGTTTATGTTGGATGAAAAGAAAATATTCAGTTTACTAGATTCCCTCTTTTCTAATGAATTTGCACCATGGTATAGTAAATGTCAAACTGACTCTGTTAGCACAGCCTTCAATTAGGTATCTTAAATTAAGGAAAGTAACTGAACAGTGATTTGTTCAGCTTTTCATAGGATTTTCCAAATCTGATAACGTGTTAAATCTGCTAAGAAAGTGTGACATCAGGTTATCTTTTATTCTGAGTGTTAAAACTTTTCAACTATGGAAAAATTTCATTTTCATTTTAGTCTATGCTTAAAACTGGCCCATTGGCTACAGTTACTAGAGGACACTAGAACAGGGACCTTACCCTGTGGATTTAATTATTCTTTAATTCCATTGAAGGTATTTATTCAATATATTCATGATTCTGGTTTGGCAAACCTTTGGCTATTTTTATAATCTCCCTAGACTTCTCTGCAAGAGTTGAACCTTTCCAGAATAATTATGCTTTACAGTTTTTCTTTATGGAGTTATACTTGTGAATGTAGCTGTAGGCCTAATATTCCTGTGTAGAACTTCATTTTAAGTTTACTGTAGCTGGTGAATCTGAAAATAATAGTTTTCACTTTTGGTAATAGTATTTAACCTTTTGGTGCAGATAGGGATTGAAAGGGATAGAAATTTTTTGTAAATGTGATTTATTGCTTGTCTTATCAGTAATCATTTAAAATTAGAAATTAACTGAGTGTGGTGATAAAACAAGGGCTCTGGAGGCAAA
Source organism: Macaca fascicularis (assembly GCF_037993035.2). Classification (NCBI taxonomy): domain Eukaryota; kingdom Metazoa; phylum Chordata; class Mammalia; order Primates; family Cercopithecidae; genus Macaca; species Macaca fascicularis. Next base: position 97,448,573 of record NC_088381.1, on the reverse strand, counting down.
CAAATGTAGGTTCACATTTTGGCTGCACTATTTACTAGCATTTGACCCAGAGGTATCTATTTAAACTTTATGAGCTTAGATGCCTCAACTGTAGATAATAAGGCCTATGTTTTAAGGCACCTAACACAGTTATTGCTATAGAGTAGGAACTTAATAACTGAGATATGTAAATGAGATATATAATTATAACAACGGTTCAAAAGCAATTCGGTTTATCTTATTCTGATGATTCTAAAATACATTTATTCTGATGGGATATATTTATTCTCAAATAGATCACAGGATATAAGAGGTACCATCAAATTATCCAAAAAATTGAAAACATGGTTAACTTTAGTTAATTTAATTTTTAAAAATCTATATACTGAACTGATTAAATAATTCCAAAATGACGGACAAGAGAGCACAGAGATATAATTATATCCAAAACATCCACTTTTATATTCCTTGTATAGTATATTAGTTCTGTTTTTGGTAATACAAATCTTTTGTTGTATGGCTGAGGAAAAATTTAAAATCATGTTTATTTTTTTTCTTTAGGCAAACCAAAGGAACTGTAAGCCTGCCTTCCTTCCCTCCTTCCCTCCCTCCCTCCTTACCTCACTCCCTCCTTTCCTTCCTTCCTTCCTTCATTCCTTCCTTCCTTCCTTCCTTCGTTCCTTCCTTCGTTCCTTCCTTCCTTCCCTCCTTCCTTCCTTCCTTCCTTCCTTCCTTCCTTCCTTCCTTTCTCTCTCTCTCTCTCTTTCTCTCTTTCTTTCCTTCCTTTCTTTCTTTCGAGTTTCACTCTTGTTGCCCAGGCTGGAGTGCAGTGGCACGATCTTGGCTCACTGCAACCTCCATCTCCCAGGTTCAAGCAATTCTCCTGCCTCAGCCTACTGAGTAGCTGGGATTACAGGCGTGTACCACCACACTCAGCTAATTTTTTTATTTTTAGTAGAGACAGGGTTTCACCATGTTAGTCAGGCTGGTCTTGAATTCCTGACCCCAAACGATCCTCCCGCCTTGGCCTCCCAAAGTGCTGGGATTACAGCATTTTTTCAATGAAGTACCATGTAGGGCAAACAGGAAGCATTTACTTTTCATTTTCTGTCTTTCTTAAATGCTTGCATTTTGTAACCATGTGCATGTAATACTGCAGAAAATGTCAACGGTATATGTGCACTGTTTATTTGCCTCCAAATTTGTATTTCTGTGTTAGAACCACTTTTTTAAAGCAAAAACATATTTGAAAGACCTAGAAATCATGTTTAAATGTTCTGATCTCCAATTCTCTCTCTTTTTTTAAGATTATACAAGCAAGGTAACTCAAATAGAAATGGAGAAAGCAAGTAAATTATATTAATTAACAGAAATATAGTATTATTTCTTTCATATTATTAAACATCAAAGTACTAAATACAAGAGTAAACCGAGATCTTAAAATATATAAATATATAAATCAAATAGCCTCTTACATCTTACTTCCTTTATTGTTTTCCAAAATGTAGCAAAAATCACCATCAGAGTCATTTATTGGTCGAGAGAAGAGGTCAAATTCTCAATCATACATTGGACGACCAATTCAACTTGACAAGATTTTGATGTCTAAAGTTAAAGTGCCGCATACATTTGTCATCCACTCCTACACCCGGCCCACAGTATGCCAGTACTGCAAGAAGCTTCTGAAGGGGCTTTTCAGGCAGGGCTTGCAGTGCAAAGGTAAGGATGATTTTGTCACCTGTCGAACTTTGATCACCCTCATTCATCTGACATAAGTATTTTCTGGTTACCACTTCTCTTTCTGACAAATTCTCATTTTGTTTTGTTTGAAAATCACTGGGATTAGATTGCAGATTCAACTGCCATAAACGTTGTGCACCAAAAGTACCAAACAACTGCCTTGGCGAAGTGACTATTAATGGAGGTAGGTAAAAGATCAGCTGTCATGTCTGTGCTTTTTCCCTATTAGAGAGTGTGGTGATGATGATTTTAGTTGGGGTTTTTGGGTTTGGTTCTGGTTTTGGTTCAGATATTTCAGACACAGTCCAAAAGTGAATTATGGCCAGTGTTTGTTCTATTTTACTATAGAAAAGCATCCATGGAGTTTTGATAACAGTCAAAGACCCTTTCATGATCTTTACATGGTGAGCAGCTAGTATTGAAAACTTGGGTAGCCATACTTTATTTCACAGCTTTATTTTCTTATACTCTTATCCTAGTTTGCCCAGAAATGTGGATGTTGTTGGGCTGCCTACAAGTTGTAGCTCTCAGTCTCTTCCTCTGTCCTTCTCATTTCAGTCATCTTTAATAATAAAAGGAACTTTGTCAGCCAACAAAAAAATAGATATATTTTCTATATTTGGCGTTATTCCTTCAAGAAAATTCTAACTGTATAAATTAACTTTGAAGGACTGCTAAGAAAAATGCCATATCTAAACAAAGAGCTTACATTTTCTTCCTAGGTAGCATGCTAATGGATCACTACCAAAATATTTGACTTAGAATCCCAGGTTAGCTTTTTCTGCAGATAGTGGTCTTCTTTGTACCTTTAGTCTGCTACCAGTTTTCCAATTCCTCTGGAAAGAAAAATGGCTATAAAAGACCACAGATACTTTTAGTTGAGTATTTTTGTTACTAAGAAGCTGATGAATGATGAACTAAGAAGAATGAATGAGTATCCTTGCTCTAGAACTTTCTTCTCTAGAAGAAATATATACTGTACCGAAAAGAAGAAGAAGGAAGAGCTCTCCAGGAAAACATTGTCACACTTGTTTCTGGCTTGGAGATTCATGAATTAGCTGCCAAAATTGAAAGCTTGGCGATCGTCCCACTTTCTGTGGCATGTGGTGTTGACTTTGTTCAGGCTCGGGGAATGTCAGTGTGTACTGGATAACTATAACAAAGCGGAAGCAGAACAGTTTTTGATGTTGTTGATTACTTTGAAATGGTATTTTCTCATACATCCAGAAAAATCTGGTAAAATGTGAATTTTCCAAGCTTGGCAGGCTAGAGTCTCTCATTAATCTATGTTTTAATTTTAAAATGAGTACTTTGCATCAGTAAGTGATTATAATTTTTAACCATTACCATCAACTGCATAATGACAGGGTTCAATATTACTTCAAATATCAAATGTCGGCCGGGCGCGGTGGCTCACACCTGTAATCCCAGCACTTTGGGAGGCCGAGATGGGCGGATCACGAGGTCAAGAGATCGAGAACATCCTGGCTAACACGTTGAAACCCCGTCTCTACTAAAAAAAAATACAAAAAACTAGACAGGTGACATGGCGGGCGCCTGTAGTCCCAGCTACTCGGGAGGCTGAGGCAGGAGAATGGTGTAAACCCGGGAAGTGGAGTTTGCAGTGAGCTGAGATCCAGCCACTGCACTCCAGCCTGGGCGACAGAGCCAGAGTCGGTCTCAAAAAAAAAAAAAAAAAATCAAATGTCTTATTTAAAAGCTGTAACTATGTGACCAATTTAATATATTGGAATTCATGATTTTCAAAGTTACTTCAATAGTAAGAATCAGTGGCTTGAGTCTTTTTTCATGTGAAAGTTTCTGTCATCCTCTTACATATGTTTTTTCCCACCAGGGCTGTGTTTCTAAAATATGAGCAGCTTCCCAGTCACTGGGGCCTGGTATCACTTTGCCTTCTAGCATTTTACCTCTATCCCAGCCTTGGCTTCCTTCCAAGGCTTTTCATGACTTTTCATGTTTTCAGGCTTAGAAGAACAGAAAACGAGCATCTACCTATAAAATTACATATTCAACCTCTCATAAATTAAGATGCTTATAAACTGAAATAAAAAAGGAAATTGAAAATCATGGATGGATCTGGAGGCCATTATCTTTAGCAAACTAACCTAGGAATAGAAAAGCAAATACCACATGTTCTCACTTATAAGTGGGAGCTAAATAATGAGAACACATGGTCACATAGTGGGGAATAACACACACTGGGGCCCTTCGAGGTTGGAGTGTGGGAGGAGGGAGGATCAGGAAAAATAACTAATGGGTACCAGGCTTAATACCTGGGTGATGAAATAATCTGTACAACAAACCCCTATGACACAAGTTTACCTAGGTAATAAACCTGTACATGTACCCCTAAACTTAAAAGTTAAAAAAAAAAAAAAAGAAATAATCTCTTCACAGAACTGCCTTTTTGGGGCTTCCAGTTTATTTGTTTTAGGATCACCTGACTGTCTCTTAAGCCCTGATTCCAAGATTCCAGGCTTATCTTCATGGGTCAAAATAATTTTCTAGATTTGCTTAGCCCTGGGGCAGAGTCTGATGTGGTCATGGAAGAAGGGAGTGATGACAATGATAGTGAAAGGAACAGTAGGCTCATGGATGACATGGAAGAAGCAATGGTCCAAGATGCAGAGATGGCAATGGCAGAATGCCAGAATGACAGTGGTGAGATGCAAGATCCAGACCCTGACCACGAGGATGCCAACAGAACCATCAGGTGAGAGCAGTACTGCCAGCCTCAGCAAATGGGGGAACCCCAAGCAGTATTTTCTCTTTAAACCTCTTTGATATTTTAATAGATTATAGTAGAAATGTGAAGTACATGTTTAATTTCTTATGAATGAGCTGTGTGCTGTAGGTGAGAGCCTTTGAAGTTAGGAGGTCTGGGTTCCCTGGGAGAAGTGTGGTTTCCATCCTTTCCTAGCATCACCTCATTCATTGACCCATTTTCTTTTGCATGTGAGAGATGCACATGCTTGCCATCCACAAGTTTATTACTAAGTTAATATTAATTCGAAGCTCATTGTGTAGAAACAACAAAGATCAAGATCAAACTCAGCAGACATCATCTATTTTATTAGCTGGCCCCTGTTACAAATATCATAGTCTCTGTATACTTCACTGTTCTTGATATTATTTCAGAAGTATGTGCAATTTTATATCTGTTATCTAATTTTTGCTTTTGGTTACTGGATGATCCCCACTTTTTATATCAGGAGTCAGCACAATGTGGCCACCAGGACAGACTGGACTGCTGCCCAATTTGTAGTAAAGTTTTATTGGAACATAGCCGTGCCCATTCATATTGTCTCTGGCTGCTTTTGCACCATATTGGTAAAGTTAGATCTTTTGCAAAAACTAAAATATTTATTACCTGGCCCTTTACAGAAAATGTTTCCTAGTCTCTGATTTATATCATAAAGCCTATTGAAATTTTTGTGTCCATTTTACAAATGCCATGTTTATTGACAAACAGAAATTGTTCATGAGAGTAGAGCAATGAAATGATTTTTTTCCATTTAATGGCATAATGAACATTTTTAAAATAGTGGGAAATAATTGTCTTATGACCTGTCTTTTGAAGACATACACTTCTTTAGTGCCAAAGAGTTTGCATGGTGGGGGGTGGGGGAAGTGGGTGAAATAACATATATATTCATGTTGTGGGGAGGGGGACCAGGAGGGAGGGATGAAGAGAGGAAGAAACAGAGACTAGCAGATTCCAATTATTATGACATTATGCGAGAAACTAAAAATTCATGTTGAATAATGTAATCTCTAAATGATTGATAATGTACCTATAATAGGAAATAAATAAGCAAATAAGCTTTCATGTGTGAGTCTGAATAGTGTGGCCTCAGTAGACTAAGAAGTATTCTTCCTCAGGTTGACCTGAAAACTGAACACCATATAGTTCAACCCAAAAGATGAGGTGCTTATTACCCAGCCTTGGGTTTTTTTTTTTTAGACGGTGTCTTGCTCTGTCACCCAGGCTGGAGTGCAGTGGTGCAATCTCGGCTCACTGCAACCTCCACCTCCCAAGTTCAAGCAATTCTCTGCCTCAGCCTCTGGAGTAGCTGGGATTACAGGCGCCCGCCACCATGCCTGGCTGATATTTTTGTACTTTTAGTAGAGACGGGGTTTCTCCATCTTGGCCAGGCTGGTCTTGAACTCCTGACCTAGTGATCCACCCGTCTCGGCCTCCCAAAGTGCTGGGATTACAGATGTGAGCCACTGCGCCCGGCCGGGATTTTTTAAGGTGTACAAATGAAGTGCCTATCACTCTTCAGAGTAACCCACTTTCAGAACCATGGTGCCTGACAATACGTTTTACTAAAATTGAGATGTGAATTTTTGTAAAGTTTCACTTGGATTAGCTAACATAAGGTTTTATGCATGAAAATACATAAAATGTACCTGAAAACATTTTTCTCCTACAATATTTTGACTTCTCAAGTCCATCAACAAGCAACAATATCCCACTCATGAGAGTAGTGCAGTCTGTCAAACACACGAAGAGGAAAAGCAGCACAGTCATGAAAGAAGGATGGATGGTCCACTACACCAGCAAGGACACGCTGGTAAGATCCACAGGGAACAATGTTCTCTTGCCTTGCTAGCTTTAATTAGAGGAGTTGCTAATGTCCTGTGAGGGCTGTGAGATGCCTTCATTACTCAGAGTAAACCTCAGCACAGGCATGACACAGGATTAGGTAAGGTGCATTACAGTCTCAGGGTGTCAGATGTAGTTGAGCAAGCAATGGAGTTAGGAAAAAATGTGGAAAGCAATTTCAGGCAAACAAATTCATTGACCTTGATTACCTGAGATGTCTACCTGCCATTTTATAGTACTTGTGGAAGCCACAGTATGTGCTTTCAGAACGTTCCACTGCAATTTAGAATTTTATAAGAAATACTGCATTCTAGGCAGAGAATAATACAGTGATAACTATCTTATACTTCCTAAGTCCTTAACTGAGTTTTCCCTGAAGAACCGACCCATTCAGGAACATTGGAAGCCTGTATCCTGAGTGTTCATGTCTCCAGATTTTCTTAATAGTTGATGAATGAAGTTGTGTGTGTACATAAGAGAGAACAACTTGATTCACGTTTCAAAGTTAAATTGACAATTGGCTGATTTATTTTACTGTATTGCTTTTCTCATCTCTTACCTAAAGGATCACTACAGATAAGCAGACACCTATAATCTAATTGATCTATCTATAATTTCGACCATCTCTGTTAGAGAGAGAAGACTTACCTGATATTATAGGGCTCAATTGAATACCGCCTAGTTCTTTTTAGACATGGTGTAATATATTTAATATATTTGACTGGCCTGAAATTGGTTGTGGAGAAGAAGAGCAGAATAGAGCTTTGGGGTCTTTTATAAGATAAAAATACACACACAACCTAAAATCCTGAAAAATATACCTACAGTGAAGAAGGACCTGATCACCAAATCATAGTGGTTAGATTTCTAGTGAGCTGGAGAGAAGGTAGAGTTGGTTGTTTGATGCATTCCCCTGACTTTAAGTTGATGTCATGGAGCCAAACTTACTGTCCAGCAAAATATTCTTTACTTCTACTCTAACATTCAGAATTTGCCCATTGCCAATGGAAGTGAGAATACCTGGTTCCATCAGCATGGCATTTCTTATGTCCTAAAATAATAATAATAAACATTGCATCTCCTAGTAAACCTTATTTTATTATAAACTATACATCTGCCTTTAGCCCTTCATGCAGTGAAATAAGCTTAAAAATGATGTTTTCTGTTTACTATGCACTTTCTAAATGCCAGGCTCTTATTGGGTGCTAATACTTCATCTTCTTTATTACTCACAACCCTGTAACATAAATCCAGATACTTATCAGACATGTGGCTAAATAGCCTCCAGAGCCTGAAATTGAGCATGAGTCTGCCTTTTCCAAAGCCCATGCACTTTCCACTCTCAAATCTTATGTCCCCATTGGGGAAATCTATTTGTTTTATCAATGGTGGATATTTTTGAAGTTTTTTAAAAAGGATCTTGGATCTAACTTGTGTTTCAGCGGAAACGGCACTATTGGAGATTGGATAGCAAATGTATTACCCTCTTTCAAAATGACACAGGAAGCAGGTACTACAAGGTAAGAGGGGGCTCTTTCTTTGGAGTTTCATACCTCTTACTGCTTTTTCTTGGGAATGTAGAGTGTAAGAAATAGGAAATACATCCAACAAACGTGACTATTTTTGTGCTTCCTCCAGGAGCTATTTTTTTTTTCTTTTCTACAGTCTACAAATTTCTTGGGATTCAGGTTGGGACCCCTTGATTCATCTGTGAATTTTACATTTCCCCAAGGAGTGCTTCTGGTACCATGGAATGATGGGAGAGGGAGGGAGGCAAAGATTAATGAATATTTTAGCAAAGATGTGTGATTTAACTAGAAAATTAATGGTCACAGCAGATAAGCTCAAAGTAAACTCCTGATATCCACTGCATCTAGCACACTGCCAGGAGGGAAGAAACATTGTATGATTTCTCCATGCTTGTCAGTATTCACAAAGAGCACTTTCCTCTAGAGAAAAAAATGGCAGCAATTTTTATTCTGTCCCTCTACATTAAGTAATACAGATATGGCATATTATATCACCCAGAAAAACACAACTCCAAAAAAAAAAATCTTCATAGAGAAAAGGGTATGCCGGGCGCAGTGGCTCACACCTGTAATCCCAGCATTTTGGGAGGCTGAGGCGGGCGGATCACAAGGTCGGGAGATCGAGACCATCCTGGCTAACACGGTGAAACCCCGTCTCTACTAAAAAATACAAAAAATTAGTCGGGCGTGGTGGTGGGCGCCTGTAGTCCCAGCTACTCCGGAGGCTGAAGCAGGAGAATGGCGTGAACCCGGGAGGCGGAGCTTGCAGTGGGTTGAGATCACGCCACTACACTCCAGCCTAGGCAACAGAGCCAGACTCTGTCTCAAAAAAAAAAAAAAAAAAAAAAAAAAAAGAGAGAAAAGGGTAGATACGTGGTCCTTCAAAATGAATGCAGACTGTGGAGTGGTTGATTTGATTCTCCATAGCCATTTTACACAGATGTCACAGAAAATGGAAACCTCACTAATTTTAAAATTAAAAGTTTGTTTTAGAACTTATTATTTTTAGTCCCTGCATACTTCCTGGAAGACACAGTAGTGATTAATTTTTTTTAATATGAATTGCCTTAAAAATGATGACTATTGGCCAGGCGCAGTGGCTCATGCCTGTAATCGCAGCACTTTGGGAGGCCGAGGCAGGTGGATCACTTGAGGTCAGGAGTTCTAGACCAGCCTGGCAAACATGATGAAACCTCATCTTTACAGAAATACACAAATTAGTCAGGCGTGATGGGATGCACCTGTAATCTCAGCTACCCAGGAGGCTGAGGCAAGAGAATCACCTGAATCCAGGAGGCGGAGTTTGCAGTGAGCCAGGATTGCACCACTGCACTCCAGCCTGAGCAACAGAATAAGACTCCATCTCAAAAATAAATATAAATGAATAAATAAATAAATAAATAAATAAATGGCTGGGCACAGTGGCTCACTCCTGTAATCCCAGGACATTGGGAGACCGAGGCGGGTAGCATGAGGTCAGGAGTTCAAGACCAGCCTAGCCAACATGTTGAAACCCTATCTCTACTAAAAATATAAAAATTAGCCAGGTGTAGTGGCAGGCGCCTGAAATTCCAGCTACTGGGGAGGCTGAGGCAGAAGAACTACTTGAACCCGGGAGGTGGAGGTTGCAAGGAGCTGAGATCACGCCACTGACTCCAGCTCAGGTGACAGAGCAAGATTCTGTCTCAGAAAAAAAAAAAAAGACCGTTTTAAAACCAGTGTCTAGTTGTCCTCACTTAAACTATTCATTTGGCTATGTTATTACATTAACATGTATTGAGTGCCTTAAAGAATAGGTTAAAATTTAAAAATAGCCATGTCTACCTAAATGCATTTCAAAAGTGTTGTGATTCTACCTCACTGTTATAAAAATTATCATTTATTTTCTAAGTCTTAGATTGTGGTGAAGATTCAAACTCATTATTCCTAACCATAGTTACTCTTGCCACATGAACATAGCATAAAAAGTCACATTTTCTAGAAAAAGGAAATAAGGTTTCCCATAGTAAAGCTATTTTTTTAAATTTGGCTTAGCAATATTCTGTGTTTTATAGTTTAAAAATATTTTATATAAATGGTGGTTATTTGTGATGTCATTTTTCACATGTTCTTGGCATGAACTTTCTTTGAAAGTTTACATACTTTTGGTAAACTACCTTTAGCACTTTTTTTCTTTCACAGGAAATTCCTTTATCTGAAATTTTATCTCTGGAACCAGCAAAAACTTCAGCTTTAATTCCTAATGGGGCCAATCCTCATTGTTTTGAAATCACTACGGCAAATGTAGTGTATTATGTGGGAGAAAATGTGCTCAATCCTTCCAGCCCACCACCAAATAACAGTGTCCTCACCAGTGGCGTGGGTGCAGATGTGGCCAGGATGTGGGAGATAGCCATCCAGCATGCCCTCATGCCCGTCATTCCTAAGGGCTCGTCCGTGGGTACAGGAACCAACTTGCACAGTGAGTCTGCCAGTTTTCTAATCAGCCCAAAGCTCATCATGTGCCTACCCATTGCTTAGTAAACATGTGCCCTGTCCTTCCTAAGAACAGAATGAACAAAGACTCCTTGGGGATGATTTAGTTTATTGGAGAATGTACGGTCTCTAAATAAAAGCTGCTGCACATACTAAGATGTTTAGTTTGTTAAATTATCCTATTTTATTGTAGGTATTTTATATTAAAATTTAACAAATTCAGATAAACACTATGTATTAGGCAATTACAGACCTCTAGAGCTATTGGTTGTAAAAGAAGAAGCAATCTGGCCAGGCTCAGTGGCTCACACCTCTAACCCCAGCACTTTGGGAGGCCAAGGTAGGTGGAGGACTTGAGCCCAGGAGTTCTAGTCCAGCCTGGGCAACATGAAGAAACCCTGTCTCTACAAAAAAATACAAAAATTAGCCAGACATGGTGGCATGCGCCTGCGGTCCCAGCTACTCTGGAGCCTGAGGCAGGAGAACTGCTTGAGCTCAGGAAGCACAGGTTACAGGGAGCCAAGATCAAGCCATTGCATTCCTGCCTGGGCAAAAAGGAGGAGAGGAAGGAGGGGGAGGGGGAGGAGGAGGAGAAATCTAGCCAGCTTCAGCTTGACATGGAATGTGAGAGAAGAAGAAGAAGATAGAAGGAGATGGAGAGGATGAGGAAGAAGAGGAAGAAGAAGAAAAGAAGAAGAGGAGGAGGAAGAAGAAGAAGAAGAAAGGAAAGAAAGGAAGGAAGGAAGGAACGAACGAACGAACGAAAGAAGAAAGAGGAGAAAGAAATCTAGTCAACTTTAGCTTGACATGGAGTGCAAGTCTTGTTATTTGCAAATCTGAATTAATAAGTTTCCCTAAAGACACCTCACCTAGTATTCTGTGCAGGATATGGTAATTTGATGTACAGAGTACATGGTAATTGGTAATTCTTGATCATTTTATCCCAGGAAGAAATCTCTGTTCATTAATTGAATGACATACATTTGCTAAAATGCAACCTAGATCCAGTATTGAGGATAAATTTTAAAGAAATTTTAGAGAAATATTTGAATAAAAAAGTCATTTATTTTTAAATTTCGTAATAGTTACTTATAATGAAACCTATGAATTAACCTCTGGTTTTTTACATTATAGTGTTATCTGTTGATGTGTCATAATTTTTTAGTTTATCTCTACAATCAAAATACATATTAATAGAATATATACGCCTATTTTGGTGCTAAGCACTTTACATGAGATCTCTATTTTAATGCCTAATCCAATTCCAACAGGTAGACTTTAACGATTGGCCTGTTTTACAACTAAGGAAATCAGTGTCTCTCGAGCGAGATTAAGTTGTCCAAGTTTGTACCAAAGCTGTGAAGTAGCAAAGCCAGTATTTGAATCCAAGTCCTTCTGGCACCAAACCCTAAATTCACAGAATGTTATTTTTCAAAACCAAGTATGGTGAATATGTAATTTTGAAAAGAAATAAATATTCTAATGACATTTTCTTAGAAAACCCTAATTGCTGTGATTTATTTAAAACCACTTTTGCAGGATGATTTGTAAGCATGTATTTACTTGTGTTGCTATCACATCTCTTACTGACTTTTTGTGTGCATATTGTTTTACATGCATTTCCAGGAGATATCTCTGTGAGTATTTCGGTATCAAATTGCCAGATTCAAGAAAATGTGGTAAGTATGTACCTACTAATATAAAACTTGGTAATGTGATTACTGGAAAATAAAAGCATCATAAAATAGGTTTTAAAATTCATTTTAATTTTTTAGTAAATTTTGAAAAGCAAAATAGAATTTGGATATTTTTCTGTGATATTTTAGAAACATTAAATGATATAGATTTGTTTAGTAATTTTTTTATAATCAATTCTGTAATATAGAGTCAAATATCTGTTTATCTCAGCTAGGCAATTATAATGTGATGCCTGATTTCTCACATATTTGCCCTTCTTGGTACTGGAATTTTAATGGTTGATATTACACAGTAAAATAAATACAACAGCAGAATAAGATAAATTTCTTGCTTTGCATAAGTAGCTTAAAAATGCCATTGTTCTCATTCCTTAGTTGCTACCTAGAAGTGCTGTATTATGACAAGGAGTTGCAAATGTTCTTATAGTCACTTATACACATCAAGGAGACTTTAAGAAAGTTGCATAAATCGAATCTTATGGGTTCTCATTTTAGCACCCTAGTCACCTGTGCCACGTAACTCCATCCTTGCAGCTTAGTTTTTGAAAAATGTAGATCAGCCATATTATGAAATATTTTACAGTCTGTCAAATGTTTGCTTTATTTGTTATATTTTATCCCTAAGGCAAGTAGCCAAAAAGTAATAAGGCCTTCTACCTCCTCCTGTGACCCAGACCCTTTTCTCTATTTTACCTGCTGTACCTATGGCCAAAAGAATGCAGTTTACAGCTTATAGTTTACAAAAATTTGTTTAAAAAATTAACTTCATGAAACTCTATTCATCCTTACTTTATCTTTGAAGCCTACATTAAAGTGACATAAAGTAAACAGCCAAATACGAATTAGAGAGGACTAGGTAAACTTTATAGTGAAGGTTAGATAAATTCTTGTGCTGTCAATCATGAGATAGATTCCTAAAAAAATTTCTTTTCTGCAGACTCCTATTGCCTTTGCTTAGCCAGGGACATTTTAGGAAATACAAGTTATTCTATAAGCCTCTTGGGAAATTCCTGATAGCTGTGGAGTTGTTCCACTCTCTTCAGCCACTGTTGTCTACTGAAAATTTTGGATCGGCCATTGAGTTATCAGAAAGCCTAAAGAACACTTCTCTTAACAGATGAAGTAGCTTGAAATCAGAATAATAGAATAGTATTAATATTACTTGTCTTGTCCCTAGACAGCCTTGAACTCATCCTGTGGATACTTTGAAGAATCACAGGATGGAGACAACTTGTAGTTATTTTCTAGGGGGAAGAACAAAGGAAAAAGATAAGGATTTGTAGGATATGGAGAGGGTAGGATTTGATATTAAAGGACTTCTTTTTTTATTATACTTTAACTTCTAGGGTACATGTGCAGAATGTGCAGAAGGACTTTAAAAAATAAAGTCAAGTATAAGGGTAGAAGATAGGTGGAAAATCTGATAGGATGTAATAGGAATATATAAAGGAAAAAAGTATTACCTTGTGATTTCGTCAGCATGAAATCACAGACAATAAAACATAGATTTAAAAGATGCTTTATTTAACAGTTATTATTTCAAAGAGAAAGCATTAGACTTTTGGAACTTGTTAGCTCCCGAAGTGATGAAATTGGACGAGTTTAGCTACTTCACAGATGAGAATTTCATATGGGTTGCCATCCTTCTGCAGCCTCTCCAGCTCACTCACAGTGATTCAGCCTCCTCTTCCGTCACTTTAGGTTCATCTGCATGTGGGTGACTAATAAGGGAGCAACCTTTTCATTCTAGTCATACGGGGAGAAGTGGTTGGAATCAGGATTCACACAGACATGTGATTGGGAACCGTGATTATTTAATGACATTTCCAAATAGCCATCTCAACAGGCAAATATCTTTTTTAATACTTATAGTAAATCACATTGTATGGTTTTTAGTCATCTTTCTTTCTAATGAAACATATGTGCTAGCACATTAGAAAACCTCTTCCTCTTAAGATCAGAATAGTTTTCATAACATTATGTTATTACATTAATTAAAGAGTGTGCTTTGAGGCCACACATGGTGGCTCACACCTGTAATCCTAGCATTTTGGGAGGCCAAGGCAGGCAGATCACGAGGTAAGGAGCTCCAAACTAGCCTGACCAACGTGGTGAAACCCTGTCTCTACTAAAAATACAAAAATTAGCTGGGCGTGGTGGTGCGTGCCTGTAATCCCAGCTACTCAGGAGGCTGAGGCAGGAGAATCTCTTGAACCGAGGAGGTGGAGGTTGCAGTGAGCTGAGATTGCACCACTGCACTCCAGCCTGAGCAACAGAGGGAGACTCCATCTCAAAAAAACAAAAAAAAACAAAAAAAGAATGTGCTTTGAATATTACAGTCATCTCAGATTTCTAGCATTTCTGATTTATTTTAAAAATATTTAATGTTTATAATATATTTAATAGAATTGTATTAATTTTTAGGACTCATGTTTTGTTCTGCTTCATGTTTTTTTTTTCATTGGACTTGTACCTCTAGGACATCAGCACAGTATATCAGATTTTTCCTGATGAAGTACTGGGTTCTGGACAGTTTGGAATTGTTTATGGAGGTAGGTTATCTCACTGAGCATTTTTATGAACTTAAAGTTTTCGCTAGTTATATTTTTAAAAGCATATTTCCAGGAAAAACATAAAAGGGAAGACCTATGTATATATATTTCTGTGTATCTTTCTGTGTTCTGTCTTTAAAAAAATTTTTTGAGATAGTTCCTACTTGGAAAATTGGTATATTTCTGTTTCGAAAGAGAAAGTTTCATACTCCCGAAAAACCTTTTTTCTTAATATAGACAAACTCTACACACAGTACTGAAGAAGTTTGGAATATCAGACAAAATATTGAGAAAACAAGGAAGTTATGATTTGTAAACAAATTAATTCCATTTTCTTTTGGCATACTTGATCAGAAGTCCATTCGTGTTAGTAGACAAAACAAAATTTAGCCTTCCAGTGTCTTTAACAATATATTTGTTTCCTGAAGGATTGAATTTTTTTTAATTTTTGAGGTGAAATATCAAGTCTTTACCTATTTTCTTATTGTCAAGCTCTTTGGTAAGTTTATTATTCTAACTTCTGCTATTTTAGATTCCAGCCAGTTAAAGAATATTTTTCAAGTCTTTAAAAAATATTTAATATTAATTCTTTATTTGCCCTGTAAAATGACCTCATAACTTTCAGTTCCTTAATATTATCAGTAAGAAATTATTTCTTGTGGTGAGGTTGAGTGTTCTGATATAATCACAATGTTCCATTCAATTTTATTTATCACCATATAATATTGTACTTTTTAATTTAAAAGGTAATTAAGTTCTACTCTATTTTACAATGTAATGTTGAGTCTTATAAAATGCTCCAGTGGTTTCTTTGATGAGAAACCTATCATGAGCCACTGACCATTGTACCATTTGTTAATGCATAACTGTATAATAGAGGGGACCGATTTGTTCAATTATTGCTCTACAGTATAATAGTTGCATGCCAAAAAAATTATGGTAGATAGATCATGGTTAATATACATAACTGCACATCATATAGGGGTGAGACAAGGGTGACAAATGAGAGTAGAGAGACCACCAGATGCCACAAAATTTGGGACGTCCAACACTGAAGACCAGGAATAGGAGGAGGCTGCCACATGGAAGACTGAAACTTTAAGATTAGACACAAATGGGGTAAAGTAGATGAGAAGAGTCTTCGAAGAGAGGTCAAGTACTACAGTGATGGAGGAGTAGAGACAAAAGAAGTTATGGCCTTGAAAAAAGTACTTGCAGGAAAATGGCTGAGTTGAAATAGAGACTGCAGTCAATCATAGAGTAAGAAATGATGTTAAGGAAGTAGAGAACATGAACACAAGCTGATTTGATGGTGAAGGAAAACAGTCTGGAAAGAGAAAGAATAGTGAGAGTGGGATATCGGGTGAGTGAACACTAGATTTACAAGTGTTGGAAGACTGGAATTTCAAGTTCGTTTGTATGTAACCAAAAAGTTTGAGTAATTAGATCCATTTTCCATTTCTGTTTTCTGATTCATTTTCATTTCTTATTTTCAGATTCAGTTAACACTGCTACCTACCACAATATAGTAGTGTAGAAGTTAAGAACTTGGGGGTGCCCCATAGAATTCCTGAAAAGTTTGTTGCAGTAGTTAAATGAGGTGTAATACACATAAAGGGCCTATTATGTGGTGATGATGATGATTATGATAACTAACATTTTTTGAGTGTGCATAGTTACCAGGGTATTTTGTATACTTTATATGCCTTCTTTCATCCAATCTTCTCCTCATTGTAGATGAGGAACCTAGAATTCAGAAAGAGTGAGGGATTTGCTCACAGCTAATAAGTGGCAGAACCAAGACTTTAATTCTTTCCCCTATAACATACATTATCTTATCAGGACTTTAAAGTTATACTTTCTAAAGGGGAGTTAATTTACTGGTAAAACAAATATTTTCTGTATTAAGTAGCTCAATATTCTGTTTCTAAGACATACATTTTTGTGTAAAAAATACCAGGCTGTTGATACATATAGGTTTTAATACCCCAATTCTTTTGTGTTCTAAATTATGGCTAATTTTAAAGCATATATTTGATTTAGAATAATGAAATCTTTATATATATGTGTAAGTCAGTGCTCTTTAGAAATGTTAATTTATTCAGTGAAATATGTTTATCATTTCTTTAAATGTCCTTGCAAATTTTAGTGTTCTTTAAGATAGATCCTATTTAATAACATACTAATGCTCCCCTTTTTCATTTTAAAGGAAAACATCGTAAAACAGGAAGAGATGTAGCTATTAAAATCATTGACAAATTACGATTTCCAACAAAACAAGAAAGCCAGCTTCGTAACGAGGTTGCAATCCTACAGGTACTTCTTTGGTTCTCATTCAGGGGAAGGGCATGAAAATCCCTCATCCTTTACTTCTGCAAAGCGAAGAAATTTCTCTAAAAACCTGTGGCGTAAATATTTGGGAACACTTTAAAATAATTGAAACGGCAGATCAAGTATCAGAACTTGCCTGAATAGTGTCTTTCCTGAGTCTAGGCAGCAGTTGTTCTTTTTTATGTATTTAATTCTAGGTTTCAGTATATAATTAATATTCATTAAATGGGTAATGTTTCAGCATTTACTCGTAGTGGACATGCTGAGACCATTTTATTTTATATTACAAATGACCTTGCTGTCATAAACACGTCTTCTTTGTGCTGTGATAATTATATGAATTGGGTGTGTAACTGTCAGCATATCAGTTACGGGAGTGAGATGTGTCTGAGAAGCAGATCATCTTGATGTTATTAATGCCCTCTTTGTCTCTCACTGTAAGCCTTTCATTTGACATCGAGCATGTCACTTAACTTCTCTCGTTAATAACAGTCCCTTTTTTCAAACCAGAATTTGATAATAAAATATATTATGCGATAAAGATTTTTGTCACCATTAAAATTTTTTTGCAGACCAAAGGGAAATAGAGCAGTTGTTTGCTAAATGTAGTCATCATGGCTATCTAGGATACTCAATTGAGATCATTGATAAGTTCCTGTTTTTATATAACTGACATAATTTTTTACTTCTCATGCAAGCATGTCATGATTTTTAATTCCCCGTTTTAATGGACAGTTTTTTTCACAAAACAGAACATTTCATTTCTTCATTTATAGTTTCACTTAACTGCCATTTGTTGAGTTTCATATAATAAAAAGCTGAAAAAGATATGATTTCTGCCCCAAAGGAGCTCATGTACACAGAGACAGCCACAAATATTGCCTGCTATACAGAGAAAAATAACATAGACCTTTCTGGGACTTGGAATTTCTAAAGATGATGTTTTTGTGGCTCTAGACAACTAATGTAGCACAGAGAACTCACAATGCTGTATGCTTACATGGGGAAGAAAAGAACCATGGATGTGAACATACTAATTAATGGATTCATGGCTTAGTGTCTGTTAATCAGTTACAAACAACTGGAACATTGAGGTGCAGATGACATCTGAAACTCTAGTAAATGACATCTTTCCTAACCTGGCCTTTGCACTTCCAGTGTCCACCTCACTGTGGTCTCCTGAAGGAAGATACTATTGCAGGGAAGGAATCCAGAGTCAGCATGTGTACAGGAGATATTTATTCTTCATTATACGATAGTAGAAGAGAGCTTCATGGTTAACACGGTTACATCTTTCTCTATTTTACTGCAATTGCAGAAAACTAACTAGATGTTGGGGTTCTAATTTTCTGTGTCTTGGCCTTTTAATTGGCTTTCCCCAAGTCTGTCAACACAGTATCAGCAACTGATTCCAGAGGTAGAAAAATAAAATACGGCCGGGCGCGGTGGCTCACACATGTAATCCTAGCACTTTGGGAGGCCGAGGCGGGCAGATCACCTGAGGTCAGGAGTTTGAGACCAGCCTGGCCAACATGGTGAAACCCCATCTCTACTAAAAATACAAAATTGGCCGGGTGTGGTGGCAGGTGCCTGTAGTCCCAGCTACTTGGGAGCCTGAGGTAGAAGAGTCACTTGAACCTGGGAGGTGGAGGTTGCAGTAAGCCAAGATTATGCCATTGTACTCCAGCCTGGGCAACAGAGCAAGACTCCTGGAAAAAAAAAAAAAATGGAAGGAAGGAAGGAAGGAGAAAAATACACCTGAAATATAAACTACCTCCCAATTCCTCTTCTAAAACAGAGGTCCCCAGTCCCCGGGCCGTGGACCTGTAACTATACGTGGCCTGTTAGGAACTGGGCCACACAGCAGGAGGTGTGTGGTGGGCAAGAAAGCATTACCGTCTGAGTTCCGCCTCCTGTCAGATCAACAGCAGCATTAGATTGTCATAGGAGTGCAAACCCTATTGTGAAGTGTGCAAGAAAGGGATATTCTGGTTGTGCACTCATTATGAGAATTAAATGCCCACCTTCCCCCACTCCTGCCGCCGTGCTCCCCTGGAAAAATTGTCTTCCACTAAGCCCATCCCTGTTGCCAAAAAGGTTGGGGACCACGGCTCTAAAATATTAGATGCAGACAACTCAGATGCAATAAATATACATTTGGAAAATCTTCATCATAATAAGGTTTTCTAAAGAGTTTAGTTAGGTTGAAAGTCCAGTTCTGCTCCTAGAGCACACGAAAAGGTCAAACATCTCTGATAGCCTGAAATGTCAAAAGTTTCCGTTACTTATACTTAACCTCACTGCCCCTAACCATTCTTTGCCTTATTCATCAAACTAGTATTTATTGAGTACATATGATGAGCCAAGCACTGTTCTAGGTCCAGGAGATACAGCACGGACAAAGGCACACAGGTCTTTGCTGTCATGGGTCTTTAAATTGTATCACTCAGCTATGCTTAGTTATGCTGAGTTGGATATTTGCAACAAATTTATGTATTGAATTTTCAATCTCATAACCTGTACAATGGGTCATGTCTAGGCTTGGTTTAATTATATACAGATACTAGGTTCAGTAGTTCATGCTTTATTATAAAACTGCCAATTATTTTAAAATATGTCCATCAAGAATAGGAAACTAATCATGTCTCCCAAATGAAAATAAACCAAGAAAGAAAGAAAGAGAAGAGAGAGAGACAGAGAGAGAAAGAGAGAGACAGAGAGAGAGAGAGAAAGAAACCCTTTTGAACTCCTTTTTACCATTGTCAGATACATTAGTCTCTCAGGAAAGATAGTAATTCAGTATCCCAAGACAGTGAAGTTCAAGCTCACCTGTTTTGAGTCCTTGCTCATATATCACTCTCTACAGATACATGAGCACTATTCTAACACCCTATTTAAAATTGCAGTCCAAACCCCCTTCTCCATACTTCTCCTACCCTGATGTTTTTTTGTTTTGTTTTGTTTTGTTTTGTTTTGAGACGGAGTCTTGCTCTGTCACCCAGGCTGGAGTGCAGTGGCCGGATCTCAGCTCACTGCAAGCTCCGCCTCCCGGGTTTACGTCGTTCTCCTGCCTCAGCCTCCAGAGTAGCTGGGACTACAGGCGCCCGCCACCTCGCCCGGCTAGTTTTTTTGTATTTTTTAGTAGAGACGGGGTTTCACCATGTTAGCCGGGATCCTCTCTCGATCTCCTGGCCTCGTGATCCGCCCATCTCGGCCTCCCAAAGTGCTGGGATTACAGGCTTGAGCCACCGCGCCCGGCCGATGTTTTGTTTTCTGTAGCAGTTATCACTTTCTAACCTGCTATAGAATTATATTTATTATATTTGTTGCAAGTTCCTCTCACCACTGTCAACCTTGACCCTACCACTAGAATACACACTTCGGGGGGGACAATTACCATTGATTTGTTTAATAATGTATCCCCACTGCCAGAAATTGTTCCTGGCATACATCAGCTGCTAAATAAATTTTTGTTGAATTAATTAATTAAAGTTGTACAGAAACACCATCTTATCATATAAAGTGACATTCATAGTATCCAACTAGGTAGCAAAAGGCTGGTTAGTTAGTTAGAAAGGATTATATGTGTTTGCTCTGCAGAAACCCTCACCGTGTCATTTTATATTATTATTAAAACTAGAGCTCACCATTTTGCACCTGAAGAGATAAAATATTAATGAGGATGGGAGTGGGGGTTGGCTTCCAACTCACTAACTCTCATATGTTAAAAAAAAAAAAAAAAAAGTACCATGATTGAAGTCAGTTGAATGGAGAGGAAGATTTTCTTTTACTAATCTTGAGAAATAAAATTCTAATCCTCTGCATATAAATAGGTAATATCCAGAAGCATTTGGTGTCTTCTACTTTGTGGTCCTCTAGCTTATGGAAGCTGGTGCCCTAGTAGGGCCTAAGAAGTTTTGCCCTCCCCCTTCCTCCTCCT
Organism: Macaca fascicularis; assembly: GCF_037993035.2. Lineage (NCBI taxonomy): Eukaryota > Metazoa > Chordata > Mammalia > Primates > Cercopithecidae > Macaca > Macaca fascicularis. Next base: position 97,427,700 of record NC_088381.1, on the reverse strand, counting down.
TGTTCTCCAGAGGCGACCATGTGGGTTGAAATGCCAGTGGGGCAAAATCCTCCTCATTCAGCTCTGCTAGGTCCTCAGATCAAATTTTGATTTGTTTCTGTTCTTGTGAAAAAGCACCTGAGCTTGTAGAAGACTTCAAAGTTGTGTAAATAGGGAATGTGAGAAAAAGTAGAGCTCTCCATTTTTTTTTCCATTTCATTTTCTCTGTATAACTTAGATGAAGGCCTTCCAAGATCTGATTTAATCATTAGAAAACTAAACTCATTAGATATTTTTGAATAATTGAAATTAAGGCAACTCTAAGTGTTAATGGCATATCATTTATATCTCATACCATTTGGAATAGCTCTATTTTCATTATCTGTAAATACTTTGTTATTATTATGTTTCAATGGGTGTTAATTAATGTAGATATTGGCCAGGTGCACTGGCTCATGCCTGTAATCCCAGCACGCTGTGTGGCCGAGACAGCCAGATCACCTGAGGTCAGGAGTTTGAGACCAGCCTGACCAACATGGTGAAACCCCATCTCTACTAAAAATACAAAAATATGGCCAGGTGTGGTGGTGCACACCTGTAGTCCCAGCTACTCAGGAAGCTGAGGTAGGAGAATAACTTGAACCCTCCAGGAGGCAGAGGTTTCAGTGAGGCGAGATTGTACCACTACACCCCAGCCTGGATGACAGAGTGAGACTCATCTCAAAACAAAAAAATTACTGTAGACATTAAGCTTATTTCATAACATTTCCATCATCCCGTGTATATTGTTTTTGAATTTTCTGTTATTCATTTCAAGATAAAAATAAAAGGATGTTTTATGATTATTAAGGATATCACAGAAAAGTGACCTTCATAAGGACATGCAAATATATCTTAGAGCATTTAAAAGCTTTTTTTGTTTTTTGGGAGAAAGGGTCTTGCTCTGTCATCTCACTGGAATGCAGTGGCATGATCACAGCTCACTGCAGCCTTGACACAGGCTCAAGCAATCTTCCCACCTCGGCCTCTTGATTAACTGGAACTACAGGTGTGCCCCACTAGGCTTGGCTAATTTTTTTTTTTTTTTTTGGTAGAGACAGAGCCTCACAATGTTACCCAAGCTGGCCTTGAACTCCTGAACTTAAGCCATCCTCCCACCTCAGCCTCCCCAAATGCTAGGATTACAGGCATGAGACACCGCACCAGGCCAGTTAGAAGGTTAAAATCTGAAGCAAATAACACTAGTATGATATATTTTATGTATTTTATAATTTAAATCAACAGACTTATTCAGTCATAACTAATTTTTATTTTCTAATTTTAGAATATCACAGTGCATATGAAGGTTAAGAAAAATACATGTACATAAAATTCTAATGGATTCACTAATATTTTTCCCCTTTTCTTGTATTGTAACTTTCATTTATTGATACAAGGAACAATACTAGAGCTCCTATTGATAATACATGAAAGCATTTTGGAATTTTAAAAGTACTGAATATAGAATACAGAATGTAGAAAAAATGAATTTTATGGTTCATAAATTATTCTCCTGTATTTATCTCATAAAATTACCTCCACTTTCCTGGTTTATATTCTCTTCTCATCCAAGTCTGTCTTCATTTAAAAACAGAACAATGGCTTACACCTATAATCCCTCTCAAAGTGGGAGGATCAGTTGAGGCCAGAAGTTAGAGACCAGCCTAGAGGTAACTCACAACTCACAATAGGAAAGACACAGAATCAACCTAAATGGCAAAAAATGGTAGACTGGATAAAGAACATGTGGTACACATATACCATGGAATACTATACAGCCATAAAAAAGGAGATCACGTCTTTGTAGCAACATGGATAGAGCTGGAGGCTATTATCCTAGGCAAACTAACACTGGAACAGAAAACAAAACACTGCATGTTCTCACGTATAAGTGGGAACTAAACACTGAGTACATGTGGACACAAAGAAGGGAACAGTAGATACTAGGTCCTACTTGAGGGAGGAGTATGGGAAGAGGGTGAGGTTTGAAAAACTACCTATTGAGTACTAATGCTTATTACCTGGATAATGAAACCATCTGTATACCAAACCCCTACAACACTCAATTCACATATATAACAAACGCTATGAACCTAAAATAAAATATTTTTAAAAGGTGTGAAATATTCACATTAGCATTTTTGGTACTCAAATTCAAGGGAAGAAAACAGATCCCCCTCTAGAACCTCCAGAAAGCAAGACAGCCCTGCCAACCCTTTGATTTTAGTCCAGTAAGACCCATGTTTGTTTTCTAACCCCCAGACTGTAAGACAATAAATCTGTATTGTTCAATAAAAAATTAAGTCGGTGTGGTAGTATGCACCTGTAGTCCTAGCTACTTGGGTGGCTGAGGCAGGAGGATCACTTGAGCCTGGGAATTCAAGGCTGCCATGAGCTATGATCACACCACTGCACTCCAGCCTGTGCAACAGAGTGAGACCTTGTCTCCTGGAAAAAAGCCATAAACGATAACAACAAAGTGTGGTCTTGATTTGTCTAGGCTGCCTCTCATAGCTATGGTCAAATCTCTGCCACACTTCAAATTTGTACTCTGCTCTTCTTTCATTTCTTGTTTATAAATTCCCCTCTTGTCATTGATTTCTACACCTTTCTTAAAGAAAATACACGACAATGCATGGCTTCTTTTTTTTTTCTTTTTTTGCCATACCCTTGATTTCTAAGGCTCATTCCTTCCTTTTTAAATCTCTCTTCTCACTTCATCCCTGTACTTACCAGAACCAACTTTTCCTTCCTTGCTAACTCCTCTATCTTCCTAAACTTCTCCCTCCATTCATCTAAAGGATTTACGCACATTCGAAGCTCATTCCCAGAGCGAGGTCATCCATTTTGAGAGAGTCATCTGTCATCTCTTAGGCCATTCCTTAATACAGCTCTTGAGTCCAGTCTTCCACAGGCACTTCAGTCTCACTTTCCATCCTTAGGACATCTCCACTTTGCTGTGCTGCCCCCACCCGAACCCAATCAGCCTAAAGCCAAACATGTGACCCTAATGTTTTTCCCCACAAGATATTCTCTCCCTTTGTGTATTTTTCTATCATTCTTCCAATTTCTCAAGAAGGCAAGAACTCTTCCTTCAATTAATGAAAATATTAAGTCATTCGACAGTACCTGTGAAGCCTTTCATTCCTTTATACAAAGTGATTTGCTGGGCCTTCGGGCCATATAAACATTAATAAAACCCTTTAAAATGTTGATACTCTGGGCAGTCAGATACAAGTAGTTAGAAGTCAGAATCGCTGTGGAAGCACAGGGGAAGAAGTCATGGATTACCACAGATTCAGGGAGAGCTTTGAAGAGAAGCCTGGCATTGGCAAAACCTGGAAAGATTCATGCGGTTTTCATAGGCAGAGAAACGGTGGAAAGGGTCATTAGGGCCAAGCAACCACCTCAGCAACATAAACAGTTTTGAAAAGCTGAGCGGAAAACTTTGGATTATTTTATAAGAGTGATCTTCAAACATTTTTCTTCATGTGCTCTCAAAAAGAATTCTGAAAACTTTGTACCTCCTTGTGTATTTTTAAGTTGGCATCTAGAACTATTTTGTCAAAAATTGTTTTAATTTTCTAGTGGATGGAAAATATTGGTATTTCACAATAAAGCTGTCATATCACTCCTTTAAATGTACCCATTATAATATAAATATTATAGACGTTTGATACCCTTTATCAACTATTTTTTAAAATACGTGAACAGGCTTTTCTTTAACAACAGTACATTTTGCAACATTCCTTGTTTTCCTTGAACCTATTCCACTTTCTCCACAGAATTATATTTCAATTTAATGAGTTTTTATACTTTAAAGTCCTTTCTTGCCCTACTTTTCATAATTCTTTGCAATAAAATTTTGTGTATATCGGCTGGGTACGGTGGCTCCAGCCTGTAATCCAAGCACTTTGGGAGGCTGAGGCGGGCAGATTGCCTGAGCTCAGGAGCTCAAGACCAGCCTGGGCAACATGGCAAACCCTGTCTCTACTAAAAATACAAAAAAAAAAAAGTAACTGGGCATGTTGCCACATGCCTGTAGTCCCATCTACTCAGGAGGCTGAGGCAGGAGAACCTTGGAGGCGGAGATTGCAGTGAGTCAAGATCATGCCACTGCACTCCAGCCTGGGCGACAAAGAGAGACTGTGTCTCAAAAACAAAAGTACATGTGCGTATTTTTAAATTTCTTGACGGCAACATTTTAAATGTTTAAAATATTCTCCATGATTAATTTATTATCATAACTCTTGTCACTTATTACTTATATAACTATATAGATATTATTCAGCAAGATAAATATTCTATAAATCTTTATGCTTGTATAACATAAAAATTAAAATATCACTGGAAATGCATTATTTAATGAAATTGATTTAAATTTAGTTCATAAATTGGTGAGTGAACATTACTTGTTACTCAAATGAGACAGCGTTCAGAAATAATTTTATTCCTTTTTTTAAAATATAGGAGCTGAGTTGTGAAAAAAAGAAAAACCTCAGTGATTTATATTTATCTTCAGAAGTTCATTTTAATCCTCCCTCTGTTTATAAATCCATTAAATCCTTCTTTACTATTGTTGAAAGCCTGAATTAGAAACTAAGTTGCAAAAGAATTGATTTCCAATTCATTAGGGTCATTTACTTCATACCAACACAGTATTTCAAATTTTCCCATTATTGTTCTCCCCATGGAAGAAAGTATTTTTCTCCCCATGGCAAAGCACCCTAGTAATATTTGGAATATATGACATCCATGCCTTCCTTTTAGAAAACTGGAGAAAAATCATCATGAAAGCAAACTTCGGGATGGAAAATTTTCAGACCACAGGATATTCTTAGACAGATCTGTATTAGAAGAGTATGTGTGGACTGTTAGGATTCATTCATGCATGTGTTCATTCAAAGTATAATTATTGAATGGCCAGCGTGTTCCACATAGTAGGGATACAAACGTAAACAAAACAGATTTTCTTAAAACCATCTCTGTGCTCACATATCTCGTAAAAACTCCTTTTTCTCTCCCAGAGTATGCCTTCCTTAGTTTGGAGACTGCTTTAGTGGGACAAAGCCTGCAATGAGACGAGGAAGTGGGCTTAGTGTGAGTTCGTGGAGAACCTTTGATATGTTACCAAGTCAGTTGGATTTTATTATGCCTGGGCAATGATGAATTATTGAAAAGTTTTCAAAAAGAAATTGTTATGATCAGATCAGTGTTTTGGGTTTATGTATTACAGAGAAGAAAGTTTAAAGGCAAGAAAAAATTTTAAGTGGGATGGAGCTGAACATGCCTTAGCATAATGCTGGCCCCTGGTAGGCACTCAGGAAATATTTGTTGAATGAAATATGTAGCCACAGCTGAGGGAACCAGGGGATACAGATTTGCAGGGCATGGCAATAAAAGAATAGAGGATTTCTTACCATCATTCTTTTTTTTGTCTAAAAAACATAGTAACTTGTCTTCATGGAACAAGATTAAATATATATCTTCTGGATGATCAGGAGTAAGTAGAGAGGAGATAATTATGACAGAAAACCAGAGAATAATCTTGCTAAGTCTGCACGGGAAAATGAAAATTTTTGGAAACTAGAGACTTCTTTTTAAATCACAAAGAAATCAATTATTTCTCTAGAGGAAAATGTGCAAAATGTGGATGCTTTCTCTTTCAGTGTGTATTGAGATGTTGGTTTATATTTCTGTTGTTTCATCTAATTTGTACTATATTTCTTCAAATATTTCATTCCTTGCATTTTATTACATGAAGGATTTTTATGAAACTGTTTCTATAGGCAAGACATGTTTTGGAGATCTAAGGAAATCTTACAGTCTTTTGCATGTTCCAAAAATAAAGTGTATAGGTTATATATATATATATATACATATATATATATATACACATATATATATATATACACATATATATATGTCTAAAATAGAGAAAAACAACTATCTATTATAAGAAAAAGAAAATTAATTTAGAAAATTTTCCAGATAGATATTCTGTTAGAAGTTAAGTCATAGTGAAAAGTTAAGTGTCAAAAGGCTAGGTTTCAAGTAAAAATTTTCCGTTTTTTAGTAAATCTCTTTCAACCTTGGTTTCCTTGACTGTGCATTGGAAATCATGCTGACTTGGTCTATTTCCTTCATAGGAGTTTTTGGGGACTAAATTAAATCCTACATAAAACATTTCAAAAATCATTATTTCCCAGTATATCTTTCAAAGAACACTAGTCTTTTGAGCTCCTTCATAGAAGGGGCGAAAGCACATTTTTTCATCAAGAAAATTTGGAAAATGTTGTATATGTTGTGTATGGAAAATGTTCTAAGACTCGTGTCTTAGAAGTAAACATAGCCTTTTACTTATTAACAATTCTGAGAAATCCCATAATTGGAAACTTGTTTAACTTTAAGAATATGTTAGTTAAACTCATTTTGCCACAGAAGCTTATACAGATGTAAGGTATTACCATTTGACTTTTTGCACATACTATTCTGTCATCTAACCTTGTCCAGTAGACCCTACATGCTCACTTTAGTTACCATTATCTGGTATGTAATACATCTGAAGGATTATGTGTCTGCACACATTATTTAACACATCATGGAATGTTATGTTTTTTGGTGTGCTGACATCTAAATGTAGAAGCTATACTACAGTAATAGGATTTGTCAAAAATTACACTTAAAATCTAATGCCAAGCCTAGATTGGATTTTTGTGTTACTGTTTCCAGCCAGGTAGATTAACAGGAAATAAAAAGTTTTCCATAGGTGTCTTCATTTCCAGACATTTCATGCCAAGTAGAAGAAAAATCCAAATATTTGCTCCATTTTTCAATTTTTGTAAACAATTAAACAGCTTCATGTAGATTCCAGTGGTTTTTATTTTTTGGTAATAATTCACACTTTTAATATTCTGTGTCTCCTAAACACAAACCCAATAATGATATGAAGGGAAGGGGGTCATACTTGAAGAATGGAATGTTTATTAACACCAAATTTTTAGAAATGAATTAGTCATTAATTTTCTGCTTTTGTGGCCTTTTTTTTTTTTTTTTTTTTTTTTTTTTTTTGCTGATTTTCCAACATTACACTCTTTTGACCTTGGTTGGGAGTTAGAAGGTGGGAACTGGGATGCATGCATACAAGATCCTTGCTATGTGAATCTTTCTTGAGTTCTCACTCCCCCCACCCCAAAAATTACAGTATCGAATTCAAGCATCTACAGGCATTAATGCCAATGATTCCTCAGTGTATGAGTCCAGATGATGGGCTTAGAGCATCTAGATTTCACTGGGGTTTTATTGTTTCTTTTATTTAAAGTGATATTTTTAAAAGACTTTATTTTTTAGAGCAATTTTAATGTCACAGCAAAATTAAGAGGAAGATACAGTGATTTCCCATATACACCTTGCCCCCACACATGTATACCTTCCCCCCTATGAATCTCCCCCACCACAGTGGTACATTTGTTACAGTGGATGAACCCACCTTAACAAATCATAATTACCTAAAGTCCATAGTTTACATCATGGTTTACTCTTGATGTTGAACTTTCCATGGGTTTGGACAAATGTATAATTACATATATCCATCATATAGTATCGTACAGAGTATTTTCCTTGCCTTAAAAGTCGTCTGTGCTTCACATATTCAACCATCCTTTAGCCCAACCCCTGTCAGCCACTGATCTTTCTATTGTCAGCATAGTTTTCTCTTTTTGTCTTTCCAGAATGTCACATAGCTGAAATCACATAGTATGTGGCCTTTTCAGGTTGCTTTCTTTCACTTAGTAATATACATTTGAGTTTCCCCCATATTTTTTCATGGTTCGAGAGTTCAGTTCCTTTTAGCACTGAATAATATTCCCTGGATGTACCACAGTTTGTTCATTCACCTACTGAAAGACATCTTGGTTGCTTCCAGGTTTTGGCAATTATCTCTGCAGGTTTCTGTGTGAATGTAAGTTTTAAACTTCTTTGGGTAAATACCCAGAAGTATGATAGTATATTAAGTATATGTTTGGTTTTGTAGGAAACTACTAAATTGTCTCCCAAAGTTGCTGTACCATTTTATATTCCCACCAGCAATGAATTAAAGTTCTTGTTACTCCACATCCTTGCCAGCATTGGGCCTTGTTGGAGTTCCAGATTTTGGCAATTCTAATAGGTGTATAATAGTATCTTACTGGTATTTTATTTTGCATTTCCCTGATGACATCTGATACTGAGCAACTTTTCATGTACTTATTTTCCATCTGTATAGCTTCTTTGGTGAGGGGGGTCTGTTAAGGTTTTTGGCCCATTTTTTAATCTGGCTGTTTGTTTTCTTGTTGTGTTTTAGTAGTTCTTTGTATATTTTAGATAATAGTTCTATATCACAAAGACATTTGTGTCTTTTTCGAATATTTTCTCCCAGTCTGTGGCTTTTTTCTCATTTTCTTGATTGGTTTTGTTTTTAAAATTTTCCATTCATCTTTTCTGAAGGATGCCTGGTGATGGGTAGAAAATGTCAAATATTTTTATACTATTTCTATGTGGAAAAGTCAAAAAAGGCTAGAAAAAATGAAAGATGATGAAAGAGTATTTATAAGTGTTGCTTTCTGCATACTCCTCTCACCCCTCTACATTTAGCTACTTCTCCTTTTATAGGGAAAAGAGAGGACTCATTATATTTATCATGTGTCTGCAGCAATCCTGGATCTAAATCTAGATTGAATCATTTCTAGAATGTATGAAATGAAGAATGACTGTGAGGTGTGTGGATAGGTTTTTGAATATACATGGATGTTGGCCGGGCATAGTGGCTTATGCCTATAATTTCAGCACTTTGGGAGGCTGAGGCAGATGGATCACTTGAGGCCAGGAGTTGGAGACCAGCCTGGGTAACATAGTGAAACACTGTCTCTACTAAAAATACAAAAAAACAAAAAAACAAAAAAAAAAAACAAAAAACCTGGGTGTGGCGGTGCTCGCTTGTAGTCCCAGCTACTTGGGAGGCTAAAGTGGGAGAATTCCTTGAGTCTAGGAGGCGGAGGTTGCAGTGAGTGGAGATCACAACACTAAACTCTAGCCTGGCTGACAGAGCAAGACTCTGCCTCAAAAAATTTTAAAAAATATATATATGTGTATATATATGCACACACACACACAGATTAGTCCTCAAGTGATTTATTTTGCTGTGCAAACATTGAATTGGTCCTCACCTCTCCCCAGCACTTGGGGCCAATTTTACTTAACAGAATGCACAATACTACAACTAATTTAGGATGAAAACATTGTAATCATACTTTGTGCATTATAAGCCAGCCACCTCAAAGTTGACTCCCTTTCTAGATACGAGGGCACAATATATATGTTGTCATTAACAGTTAATGGAGATACTTCAACTTACTATTTTTTCTACAAAATTTTGAACTATATTAAACCAGGATAAATCTCTGCTAATTAGTGGCACAACAAAAGTAGAATTATACTCTAGTTCCAATGGATGGTTTGAGCAAACTGTTCTCAATAGGAGTGATGTGAGAATTTCTGAATTCTCAGAGTCCAGTGAGTTAAATTTGATCATGACCTCATTGATATAACAGTCAACCAGTGACACCTGTTCACAAGAGGGTAGATTGTTCTATTTGGTCTTGTGGAAGTCATGTCGTGTGCATTTATTCCTCTGACAGTACGTATTAACATAATTTGTTCTAAGTTAATATCAATGTGAATTTCTAAAATACTGTAGATGAAATTTCTCAAAACCATGCTACCCCCGAAAAGATGATTAATGAAGAATAATCCTGTTTTAATTGTAAACTTTTTGCCAGCCAAAGATGAAACGGGGACGTGTTCATAGGCAATAACCAAATGACCTCTGTTCTCACTTTAGACCAGGAGAACTTCCATGTGATACAACACACAGCCTTTCCCTTAATTGACCTCAGAGTAGAAGCACCTCTGCCATTAGTGAGCTCTGAAAACACAGCAAGGTACCCCATGATGGGAAATAATTATGTTATTATAGTAAAACGTCTTCATAAGTAAGTTACATAGTATCCTGAAAATACCTTAGGGTTAGCAACAAGAAAAAAGGGAGAAAAGTAACCATCCTTGAGAAAAATGTATAATTTGGGCTTCATATTTTTAATTATCTGAGAAAAAGCAGCCTACTTTTCCCATTCCCTTTCATTCATCTTTCCCTTACATAACTGCATAAGAATAAAATAAAAGATTTTTATGTTAGTATAAAATATTAATGAACTATAATGGTAGTATGTAAGTTGGGCAAGATTTTAATACCTGAAAGTTTATTTTTCTTTCACTAAATGAGGATTAAGTATGAGTATTCTTTTTGTTTTGTTTTACTGGTATCCTTTTGTTCTTTAATTTGTATTATTTGAAATGATTACAATTTCCAATAAAATATGAAGCCTTTTACGTCTTCACAAATAAAGATACTGTCTTCCATCTGAAGATACATCAAAAGAAAAAAAGCAAGGTGTGAAAAAGTAGATGCATCCAGATTGGCAAAATGGATGCATCCAGATTGGCAGATACATGGATGTCTTTATAGTGTTCACTTTACTTTTGAGTATATTTGAACGTGTTCATTTATAAATAATATAACTAATAAATAAATCTTATTACAGTTGTTTGTGAACTCTTTCCCTCAGTTCCAAAGGACAAAGACTCCTGCCCTAGAATTGAGGAATGTGTTAGGCAGACCAAATCGTGGAGACTTTGTATGGTGTGGTAGGCAGAATGCTCTCCCACCCACCCCCGCACCGCCAAAGATGTCTGCACCTTAATCTCTGGCACCAATAAATATGTTACCTGAGGTGGCAAAAGGAGCTTTACAGGTATAATTAAAGTTGCAGACCTTATAATAGGAAGAGTCATTTGGATTATTCAGGTGTGATCAATCTAATCACATGAGCCCGTAAAAGCAGAGCACCTTCTCCCACTGGAGGCAGAAGAGACGCAGTCGTCACAAAGATTCGAAGTGTGTGAAGGACTCCACGCACAGTAGCTGGTTAGATGTGGGGAGCAACATCATGAGGAATTCAGGCAGCTTCAAGGAGCTGAGACAGACACTTGGCTCACAGCCAGCAAGGAAACAGGGACCTCACCCCTGCAGCCCAAATAACTGGACTCTGTCAACAACCTGAGTGAGCTTGGAAGTGGTTCTCCCCCTCAGAGCCTCCAGATAAGAGAGCAGCTTGCCAACAACTTGATTTCTGTCTGTGAAACCCAGACCAGTCAAAACAGCTGAGCTCACCAAACTTCTGACCTACAGAACTGTGAGCCAATAAATTTGTTGTTTAAAAAAACACACACACAGTAAGGGGAAAGACAGGGATTGACTAACTAGAAGGTGCGAGTCTGTGGCAGTTTATACTTAATCTGATACAGCCTCTGTTGGGTGAAAGGCTAAAGGAAGTTTTCTTCTCTGTGGCTTACTGTAAACTCTCAGTTATCAAGCTAAAGAGGGACATTGGGCCCAAATCATTTTTAAATGCCATAATATTTACCCAGTAATAATAACTAACCCTTACTATGTGCCAGGCACAATTCCAAGTATTTTGTTACATTAACTAATAAGACCTGACTATGTTATGAGTTGACACATTATTATCATCCTATTTTATATAAGAATTGGAAGCACCTCAGAGTTTAGATAACTCACCTGAAGGCAGAAGCTGGGAAGAGGCAGAGCTGGAATTCAAACTCAGGCCATCTGTCTTCAGAGAACTTGCTCCTGAAACTAAGCTCCAGGTCTCCAGGCTTTTACTTGTAGTCATACCTGTTCTGGGTTAAATAAAAAAATAAGAGGAGTTGAAAGACCTTTTCTAAGTAAGAAGTAAAAGAGGTACAGTGACCATTATCATCTGAATAGCCCATTTTCAGTTCTTTATTCTCATTCTCAGGACAATGATGGAATCATAGTAATGTTTTCACAATGTAAAGGAGGGTTGGCATGGAGGGAAGGGAATATCCTGACTGTGCTACTACTTTGCTTATCTCTTGTTGATAACTGTTTCCTGGTGGCTTTTGAGAATGATCTGAATCTAAAGTATCTCCTTATTAAGAGCAGATATTAAACAAATACCAGTCTCCTAGGTAGTAGGAAAATCATGTTTCTTCCTATCAAAGATGTTGAAATCTTAAAAAACACTGATCAAAACTGGTAGATTTTGAGGGGGTTGTACCTAGAAAGTGAAAGAGACTGTCTTTATCATATCCTTGGTCCTAGGGAAATCGTTGCAACTCATCAGTGGTGGCATCTCTCAGAGTCACATCCATATTATTAGTATTTATCAAAAAAGTCATTACTGGCCAGGTGCAGGGTGGCTCATGCCTGTAATCCCAGCACTTTGGGAGGCCGAGGCCAGCAGATCACTTGAGGTCAGGAGTTCATGACCAGCCTAACTAACATGGTGAAACCCCATCTCCACCAAAAATACAAAAATTAACCACACGTGGTGGCAGGCACCTGTAATCCCAGCTACTCAGGAGACTGAAGCAGGATAATCACTTGAACCCAGGAGGGGGAGGCTGTGGTGAAGTGAGACTGTGCCACTGCACTCCAGCCTGAGCAAGAGTGAGAATCTGTCTCCAAAAAAAAATCATTACTTATGAGCATATTTGTCCTCAGAATCCTGAAATTTCCTACTAACAGATTTCAGAGAACTCAACTAAAAAGCCATGTACTGTATTTTTTTCTGAAGAGAGGCTGTCACCATATATCATATTTGATGCAAAATGTACTGTCACTAAGTATGTCAAACATGTACTAGCATATCTAAAAGCCATGGAAATCTTAAAGAATATTATTCACTTAATGAAAAGTAAGGAGAAGGAGAGACTCTTCATCTTTCAATCAAATTTAACAAACTTGTGTTGAATATTTAGTATGTACCAGTCCACTAGACTTATACTGACTGGGAATACAAAATGATAAATTATAGCCCTTATGGAGCTTGTAGTCTTGTAAGTAAGACAAATAGGTCCACCAATAATCAAATATGATAGGATAAGTGTTACGAAAGGGGATTATAGCAAAGAGTGAGAGTAGAGAGACATCCGAGACAGACTGGGAGAGTCAATGAAAGCTACCTGACAGCTGAATATTCACACCAGACAAATGTTCGTGTTCAGGCTGAAGGGTAGTATGTATGAAAACATAGAAAGGAGAGAGTGTGGCTTGGTATAAAAATGGTTTTAGGGTGGCAACAAAAAGGGTGGATATTTGGGTGAAGAAGAGAAGAAGCTGGAGAAATACTTCAGCAGAAAGAGAAAAAGGAGCTGACATTGAAGTGTTTCATATGCCTCACTAAGGGTAGGCACCTTATCCAGAAGTTGGTGGTGATTCACTTGTGGGCTTGAAGCAAGATGGTAACATCAGAATCACCTTTGGGAAGATCACAGTGGCAGCTTTTGAAGAATGGGTTGGAGAACAAGACCTAAGGCAAGATCAGTTGGGATGCTATAGCGGATCCCTATAAAAGAGATGAGGGCTCAAACCAGGCAGCAGTGGTGAGGATGAAGGTAAGGCGTCAGTGTGAGAGATGAAGGAAGTGGGCTCTATTAGTTTTAGAGACCAGTGGGTTGTTGGAAATGAAAGAGAAGTTAGCATTTAGGATGAGCTCAAGGTTGCTGACCTAGGCGATTCACCATTCACCAACTGAAGAAATACTAGAAGAGTAAGTTTGGGTGGAGAGACACTGATTTCATTGTTGGACCTCGTTCATTTAAATGAACATACCCAAAAGACAATTGAATATAAGACTGTGGAATTTAGGAGATCTTACTATATCAATGTGGGTATCATCTTTAACAAGTACTTTTATAATTGTCTGTTCTCTGCAAGATGACTTTTTAGTCTCTATCAGTATAGTCTATTTCCCTTTAATAAGGTATTAAAGTATTGTGATTTCTAAGACCATGACATGAAGCATAAATTATAAGAGACTGTAATTAGAAAATGGATAAGAAGGTATGCTCTTCTCTTGACCCTGGCAAACTGGCAGGAATGAGAGTCAACAAGGCCACTGCTTCAGTACTGTACCTCATGCCCCCACCCATTCCATTGTGTAATGGAATATTCTTCCTTCTGATTTGCATGCCATTTAGAATTTAGATCCTAGGCTCATCACATTTTTATTTAGTTTTTCTATCTCATTATGAACTAAGTCAGTTTGTTCTTTGACAGAAAATTAGTCAGAAGTCCCCATATTAAGACTGCACTGCTCCTAAAGACCTGTTGAAAAGATAGGTTGAATCTAATTCTCGTCTATCCTACCTCTCATATGTTTGAGTAGAATAATCCTAAAGATAGAAGGTGGAAACTACATATATGGAATAAATTATAAACTCTAGATTTACAATAAAGCCACAATGTTAGGCTTAAAAAATATTAGTACTTAGATATCAATATTAAAGAATATCCTTTAATACAAATCAAAAAATATAAATGAGAATTAGATATACACAAAAAAAGTAGAATTAGTCAATTCTTTATTTTCTTGAGATATTACTTTTATAAAAGTCTTTGCTTCCAGTGACTAATTTCCATTGATTATATACACATTTTCTAGGCAACTTGGGTCAGGAGAGTTTTTGTCTTTATCTACAAATGATATTTCCTCCCAGGCTTCGAAACAACTTATATTCACCCCGTGGATATGTCATCAATCTGTTATGTGTGAATGGACACTATTTTTTCCTGTACTTGGCCAAATGTTTCATTTCCTGAAAATTAAATTACTTAAATGCAACAAACAGATGGCCAGAGAGTCCTGTAGTAGCTTGCTCTGCCATGAAATTTATCTGCATTTCTGTGGAAAGCCTGAGAAGTTGGGCAAAAATCTCTTTGCACACTACTATGCCATAGTTGATGTTGCAGTCTTCTTGCCATTTTAAAATTATTAATAATTCTGTTACTTTGGACATTAGGAGGAAATGGTTTAAAGGCTATTTCATAATTTATATGAAAAATTAAAACTGTTCATGAAAAGTCACATGGACCACCTTGGTTGAACTTATCTTAAAGTTGTACTTAAGGTATTAAAAAAAAATTACGCATGAAAATAGAGAAATAATAGCTAAAACTTTTTTCTTATTTCCAGTCTTCAAATGTATTCTGTAGGCTAATGACATATTCTTATCAGTGCAGTATAAGAAGTTTGACTAAATAAGTCATGATCTATGTATTCTGTTTTATTTTCTTTTGTTACTATCAAATATAAAAGCAAGTTTGGTCATTTGTTTCAATGCAAGAAAAAACAGAGTTCATAAGCAAGTATCTATGATGACCTTGTCTCAACCATATACAATAAATGTTAAAATAAACTTGTTGTATATCAACTCTTCAGATAAAGCAAAATCACTTTGCTACTGGGAAGATTTTTCAGCTGTCATTCAATATGTACTTTGGGAAAACTGTAAAGTATAAATATGCTCATAAAAGAGCAAGGACCAAGTGAAATGAATTTAAAGTTTTCTAAGACTTCTTTTTATCAGTTGTGTATACTTGGCCTTGAGTCTGAGGTTTCATTGAATATGTATTTTTAAAAATCTATATATCTAACCACATTCAAAGCCCATTATTGGGAAATAACAAAATGTTCCCTTATCCTTTACATCAAGATGCTATTAGAGAACATTTGTAGAGCCCTTCACAGCTGACAGTGAACATAGCACAAAATAGTTGACAGTGAATAAACACTGTCATTAATCTGTCCCTTACTTTTGACTTAGAACATTCTGTAAATACCCAATTCTGGAAATCAACAGGTATTAAAGTTCTACCCTCTGTACAGGGGCACCTCCGGTCATGTCGTAGAGTAGGAAAAAGGAATAAATTGAGTGAAGGACTTTAGTCTCTAAGAACTCATGTACTGGCCAGGTGCAGTGGCTCATGCCTGTAATCCCAGCACTTTGGGAGGCCAAGGTGGGTGGATCACCTCAAGTCAGGAGTCAGACACCATCCTGAGCAACATAGAGAAACCCCATCTCTACGAAAAATATAAAATTAGCCAGACGCGGTGGCACATGCCTATAATCCCAGCTCCCCGGGAGGCTGAGGCAGGAGAGTCGCTTGAACCTGGCAGGCAGAAGTTGTGGTGAGCCGAGATTTGCCATTGCACTCCAACCTGGGCAGTAAGAGTGAAACTCCATTTAAAACGAAGAAAAAAAGAGGAATACAGGTAGAGGAACATAAGGAATCACATCATTCCGATAATTTAATTAGGAGGGCTCCCCAGTCATTACGACTCTCCCCTCTTCTCCAGCTTTCAGAACCTAAGATCAGCAGAAGCAGCAGGCTGTGCAGCTCCAACACCTCTCCTGTGCTCCCTGCCCTCCCTGGGCCCCCGAGGTCACTCTCCCTTAACCTTTATCTCTTGTTCATCTTACTAGTTTTTCCTCTGCACACACACAGAGGACACCTACCCTTCCTGTCTACTTCTGTTGCTCTGCTCCTTTCCTATTCATTGCTTCTGCTTCCCACCCATATGGCAAACCTTAGCCATTTAAGGAAGCCAGACTCCCCAGAACACTGCTTAAGTGTTTACAGTTATATTAAATAGAAAAATAAAAGAATGAAGAAGATGCTCAAAGAGGAACGTGTACTTTGGACATCTCATAGTGGACTTGTCCTAGGAGAATCAGAACTCTAGCAGAACTCATGTAATCCTTAAAGCTCATGCTATGATTATTGATTAAAAGAGGACAGCTGAGACCGTTGACAATTCAAAGGCCAGTGGTCTGTGCAGTTAGTGTGGCTTCTCTAACAGGGAAAGGCATATAAAGAAAAGGAAATGAGACAGCCTGGGGCACAAGTTCAAGTATGAGCAATGTTATCACATGTTCCATAGTGCCTATCAAACAAGTGTATATGGTCATATTAGTCTCCTCCTTAGCAACTGGCCCTCCCATAATATTCAAAGCCATCTGGATATCTGCTCTTATTTGCAAGTAGTCAGGAAAAGTAAAGTAAGAGGGTTGATAATACGAGCTTTGTGAACCCCAGCTCTCTCCATGTGCTTCAGCTCTGACCAGGAGAGAGCAACTCAGGAGGTGAGGTCTATCCGAAGTTGCCAGATTTGACCAGTTAACAGTGCAACGATTTAAAGAACAATGACTCTAGCCCTTTAGAGGTTAAAGGCTATTAAGTAGATGTATAGGCATCTGCTCAGATCACATTCATAATAAACTTGCAATTCCATGGCTCTATTATGCTGTATGATTTGACCCCAAGGCATCAGAATCAAAGAGACCCGTCGGATGCCTGAGGCAGGGATCAAAATGGGCAAAGTAGAAAAAGGACTCTCTAAGAAACAACTTACCATCATCAGATCTCCTGCTAGCCATAGCCTGGTTCTATATCCAGTTGATGCCAGGCTTTCCTTGCAAGTGGTAGCGAGAGGACAACTACAACAATGTAGACTCACCCACAGCCCCTTCTGCTGCTCACCACCCAGCATCCATCTGTGAGGTTTCTGAACAGTGAGCCATTTCAGGTTTTAAATTTCATTTTACGTACAATTTTATCACTCACTGAGATTTTTTTTCTAAAATAAAGAAGCATTTAATTTTTTTCTCTCTTCAGCTGTTAGCACATTTAAGTTAGTTCCTGCTTTTTTTGTTTAGGTAGTTTTTGTTCACGATGATTTTTTTCTTCTCTTGCTCATTGGGATAGAAGTGGAATATATAATTATTTTTGTGATGTTAGGATTTGTTGTTGTGCGGAGAAAAAAGATAAAGGTCAAATGATCAAAGGCATTTGTCGATGACCCAGAAGAGCATTCAGATTTAAGCATTATTACAAGGGATCATCTAATACTAAGAGTAATTTTACTTGACACATGTGGCAATTAATGTGTCAAGCAAAATGCTGCTTACCATTACTAATCATTACTTTATTGTGGAAATACAGTAGTCCCTTGGTATTGGCATGGGATTTGTTCCAGAACCCCCGCCCCAGATATCAAAATCCATGCATACTGACATCCCACATTTGGCTCTGCAGAACTTCCCTGTGGGAAAAGTTGGTCTTCCTTATCCGCAGGGTTTTGGATCCTGTGAACACTGTATTTTCAATCCTCACTTGGTTGTGGATGCAGAACCCACAGATACCGAAGGCCAACTGTGGTTATTGAAAAATATCCACATATAAGTGGACCCATGCAGTTCAAATTTGTGTTTCTCAAGGATTAGCTATATTTGTTTCATGCTTGAAAGCCAAGCAGGTAGGATGGTATCATAGACAAAGCATAGGCTCAATTTTTTTTTTTTTTTGGCTGTTTTTATGATCTTCACTTAGTATAAAAGCTTCTGTCAAAAACTGCAGCCTCCAGTACCAGTAGCAAAGCATTTCTAAAAGGTTTTGACTAAGGTACTTCATCAGTGCATGGCCCGATGCACTACATGTATAAATTTCATCTTTACTACATTAGATTTCTACCAGTTGTATAGAAATAGCCTAGTAAGCTTAGTTAGGACAGTATGTTTAATATTGGGGATGATCTTAAGAAATTATAGATTTCTCAATATGGTATTCTAATTAAAACCTAATTAGCAATTCACTGTGCTAGAACTTGGATTTTTTCACATGGAAATAATTTCACTATGCATGGAAAGTAAAGATGTATTTTTTGGAGACATTAGAATTTCAAAAATATAAGGCAGCACATGTGGAATGTAGAGGTGTTAAAAATCTTAAGTGTGGGTTTCTCTATAGCTCTAAGCTTGAACAGTTTTGTATAATCAACGAGCTTGCCAAACAGTATCAAAAAACTCATTTTCTTCAAGTGCTTTATTTATCTTTAATAGAACCTTCATCACCCTGGTGTTGTAAATTTGGAGTGTATGTTTGAGACGCCTGAAAGAGTGTTTGTTGTTATGGAAAAACTCCATGGAGACATGCTGGAAATGATCTTGTCAAGTGAAAAGGGCAGGTTGCCAGAGCACATAACGAAGTTTTTAATTACTCAGGTAAGAAATAAATTAGAGACTAGAGACAGAAAAAATACAATATTTAATATCAAGTGTGATCACTGTTTAACCACAGCTTTCTAGCCTTTGTTGTTTAGTCCCTACTTCCAGTCTAAACGACACTAGAAAAGGTTGTAGTGGCTTTATGGTATTATGTGATTTATATCTATATTAATCAGACTCTACAGTATACCAAATTAGTAACATGTTTGCAGGTCCATGTATTCACACTTCTCATGAAAATTTAAAATGTACATTGGTTTAGTTTTGATTCTTTGAGAATATTTAAGAATGGGTGTCCCTGTTAGATATAGGTCTTTTATCTACATCTGTCTTGGCTGCTGTATGAATACCATCATAGGATAATTTTTTCATTGAAATTTATTTAGAAACTTATGTTAATCTAGCTCATTTCAGTGTCTTTAACATAAAGAAATTTGAATGTTCATTGTCAGTTTTTTTCTTGGCCTTTTAACTGGTAGCAGACATTTTGAAATTAATAAACTGGAATGAAATTATTTTGGTGATTTTTCTTCTTTATAGATACTCGTGGCTTTGCGGCACCTTCATTTTAAAAATATCGTTCACTGTGACCTCAAACCAGAAAATGTGTTGCTAGCATCAGCTGATCCTTTTCCTCAGGCAAGTATAAAAGCCTCTCTCAGCAAAAAGCCAGTTGACAGCATCGCTGGCTTCCATGTGGCATCTTGTCACATTCCATTTTTCCCTTAAAACCTTTATTTGTTGCAAGTGTTTTCTATTCATTTTTATCCATTTGTTACCTTCTTATACCTTTGGGACTATGGCCTTGTGGTTTTTTGGTGAAGCCAGCCTAATTATACACAAAAGTTCCTTCTCATTATGCCTTTTGGCTTTTCTAGAAGTGGCCTGAGTGACAACACCTGAGAGTCCCAGAGATGTTACCAGCTCACTAATGGGCAAGGTATTAAACCTCACTGTTGTTCTCAAGGACAAGGGCAAAACTTTTTTCCTTTCCTCAACTTAGAGAGTGGGAAACCAGCTCTCTGCAGGGAATTATAGATCCAAAGTGACCTGACTGAGATGACTGTCCTGCCTTGCTTCCCTAACACCTTCCGGTCCTGCCTATATATGTGCCCGTGCAGAGCTAATTTGGAGGATTATTGTGGATGACATGACACATCTTTGTACTTATCGTTCATCTTCTACTCATAATAAGCCCTTGAGTGAAGGTCATCACTTCCCTGATTTGCATAATGCTTTCATGCCTTGTATACAATATTACCCACTTCTGAGTACACTTACCTTCTTCATATTTGTCTCTCGGGTTTTGGAGAAGGAAGACTGTTTTTTGTTTTGTTTTGTTTTTTTCATTTATTTTTATTTTTTATTTTATTTATTTATTTATTTATTTATTTATTTTCAGACAGAGCACTCTGTTGCCCCTGGCTGGAGTGCAGTGGTGCAGTGTCAGCTCACGGCAACCTCTGCCTTGCAGGCTCAATCAATCCTCCCACCTCAGCCTCCCGAATAGCTGGGACTATAGCCACACACCACTATGCCAGGCTAATTTTTAAATTTTTTGTAGAGATGGGGGTCTCTCTATGTTGCCTAGACTGACCTTGAACTCCTGTCCTCAAGCAATCCTCCTGCCTTACCCTCCCAAAGTGTTAGGATTACAGGCATGAGCCACTGCGCCCTGCCAAGGGAGACTGTTTAGATGATATTTTTATGAATGAAAACATACTTTTGTATCACTACATAAACCACTGTCTTCAAATACCTAAAATAGAAAATAGCTATTACTTTAAGAAATCCATATCATTTCATGTAAAGGTGAAGTATTTAAAATATTATGGTTGTATCTGGTGAACATGAACTAAGATACACACACAATTGCGAACAGAGTATTTCTGCAAATCCTTTTATCAACAGGTGAAACTCTGTGATTTTGGTTTTGCCCGGATCATTGGAGAGAAGTCTTTCCGGAGGTCAGTGGTGGGTACCCCAGCTTACCTGGCTCCTGAGGTCCTTAGGAACAAGGGCTACAATCGCTCTCTCGACATGTGGTCTGTTGGGGTCATCATCTATGTAAGCCTAAGTGGCACATTCCCGTTTAATGAAGATGAAGACATACACGATCAAATTCAGAATGCAGCTTTCATGTATCCACCAAATCCCTGGAAGGAAATCTCTCATGAAGGTAATATCTTCCATTCAAAAATGATAATGATCTAATCCTTATGTATTTATGTTATTTATTTAAATTAATTTAATTGTAAATTGTTAACTTGATAAATGCTCATTGTAAAGTGCCCACCAGAATGGAAACACAAAGACACGAATTAATTTGGGTGGGACAAGTACATATAACAGAAATTGGGTTATATATATTAAGAAGTAAGTGAACAACCAGAGAGAATGTATTTTGGCTCATTTAATTAGAACTTATAAATATTTATACCTTAATATAATGGTAATAATGAATCATTAGTAAAGGCTTACTTATATGTGCCTAGTTCTGTGTTAAAAACTTTTCAACTATTGTCAACACAGGAATGTTATGATATTGATATTTTAATGATCATATTACATATATTAGTATACCAAGTTCTTTGTCTACTGATTTTCTCTCTGTGGCATTAAAATATGTGTAATATTTTACCTGGCCATTCCCCTGGAATTTTTAGGTTATTTCTTTATGTTTAGTATTAGAACATCCTGATGTATCATTCCTATATATATCTCTGATGATTTCTTTAGAATAGATTACCTTGGCAATGTTGCATTGTTTAGAGTTATATTCTTAATAATCACTTCCTTCCTCTTAAAGGAAAAAAGATTGTTTAAAAGAAATTGCAGGGGCTGACAGGGCAGAAAAAGTGACTCATTCAGTACTTCGGAAACGAGTTCCTCCGTTAACATACGTTGGAGTGTATTTAATTCTCATAAAAATCCCATAAGATAGGTGTTACTATGGTGGCTATATTTCAAGTGTTGATCATGAGGTCAGAGGTTCGAGACCAGCCTGGCCAATATGGTGAAACCCTGTCTCTACTAAAAATACAAAAATTAGCTGGGCATGGTGGCACACACCTGTAGTCCCAGCTACTCAGGAGGCTGAGGCAAGAGAATCACTTGAACCCGGGAGGCGGAGGTTGCAATGAGCCGAGACTGTACCACTGCACTCCAGCCTGGGCAACAGAGTAAGACTCTGTCTCAAAAAGAAAAAAAAAAAGAGAGAGAGAGAGAAGTGACACCACTGGTCAAAATACAAAGCTAGTAAGTAGCAGGGGCACAATTCATACCCAGGTAGTCTGAACATACTTCCTTTCACTAGTAGCCCTACTTCTTTTCTAGTTTACCGGCAATATCTCATTCTAGGTTCATTCTATTTGTTCGGACGTTCACCATGTAAAAAGGCTAGTACATTTGTAAACATCTCTTATGTGACGTCTGTTACTGCATATGTTGGTATAGAAATGAGAAAAGAATGTATAAACTGCCTAGGAGAAATTAAGTTCTTAGACTGCTATTGATATTAAATGCCAAGAGCTATCCATTATCAGAGCTGTAAGTTACCATTAGCAACAACCTTTAACATCCTCTAATTAGTTGTAAATCATAGGTAGATGGATATATCTTAAAGGAAACTGCGGCCTACAAAAGAACTACCATGTTTGCCAAAGGAATAATTAAACATTTTTCACAATTCAACAAAGATGAAAAGTAAAGTGTAATTATGTTTCTTTCTCAGGAGACAGAATTATCAAATAACCTTGTGACCCTTGTTAGGAAACATTACATCTAAATAGAGCGCACCATTATGCCTGATACTGCTCATTCAGAGATCCAGCAAAATAAGTTGATCCTGTTATCAGAACGCAAATCTGGAATACCACTGAAGCCAATCAGACACTTTCCTGTTCTACAGGAACTGGGCGTTGGGGAAATAACCTTCACGTTTTTAAACCCTTTTTCTTGGAGTAGTGGAACAAATGATGCCCCTCTCTCTGCTTTTGTGAAAATTTGACTTGCTATATAGCTATAGCCTATTAAGAAAAAACCTATCAGGCCAGAAATGAACAGTTACAAATTATGAACTTTTAACTATCACTAGTAATAGACACCAGAGGACTAGATATCAAAGGCTTGGGAAACACTTGTTGGGAACCACAATACACGTACGCAGTAGGTAATATGAAAGTAGAGGACAGAACATCAGATGTGCTTCACAGAACTTGAATGTTAGTTGGGGAGACGAGTTATGTGATGTTGGATAAAATAATAATTTATTTCCTTGAATTGTTACCTAGGTGGAAAATCAGAGCCTCCAAGTTCAGGGGAAGGAGAATCACTGTGGACTTTACCAGTTAGGACTCCACTTTCAGAGGAGATAGAATTTAGGCCAGTCAGTGAAGAATAGAAAGAAAGAGACATAGCATTTTAGCGAGAGGGAATTATACAGGATAATTCAAAAGGCATTTATATTTGACTAGGAAGTACACATTTTACTTGGCTATGGAAATGTCTAAGCACTAAAAATTTCCTACCACTCAGATGAAGTGATATGGAGACCAGCTCATATGGGAGATAGAACCCTCACTTTTCCAAATGACTCAGTACCTCCTTATGGCTCACTCTTGCCTTTGAGGCACAGGCATTATACTGTTTGCGAACTAAAGCTCTGGATGGCAAAAAAAGTTATCTAGCTGCTGATGTATGCATAGAACTCATGCTTGAATATAGAGAAAAGTTAGTTAAATTACATCATAATATCAGTTAAGGTGTCACAAAAGTAGTTATTGGCCCAGGTTCTATCCCATTATCGTATTGAGAACAAATAATTCCATCATTAGAAGTTATAATGGAGTTGAGACCAAATAATTTTAATTTTAAGCATGTAGGACCTGACAAACACACCAGCAAAACTATTAATAGTATCTGGCACAAGGTGGTCACAACTGATATTAGATTAATTTTTAGTCTCAGGATACTTTAAACCACACCAGAAACACTAAGAATCCAGATCTGGGGAAATAAAAACCCAAGCACCTCCATGATTTTGCCAAAGATAAAATGTCAACAGTCGAGTAGTTTGAGATAGAGAGTCCTGTCTGCCATTCTGAGTAGTCATCACTTACCTTCTTTGGGCTTCAGTTCCTCATCTGTAAAATGCGAAATGATTCCCGCCTACATAATGCGGTTTTAACAAAGACTGAATAAGATAAAGGTTATGAAAGGCATCTATAAAGGCAGGCGTGGGGTGAGCCAAGAATTTGCATCAGAAGGAAGACAGCAGAACACTAAGCACTTGCCCTGGCTGGTAACCAAAAATTGATTGTATCATTTTAGAAACGATGTGCAGGATTCCTTAGTGTTCTTTGGACATATTACTAGTTGTAATGTATTTTTTTTTTCCTGGTATGAAAAAGCAAAAGAAAATGTTGTAAGGTAAGATCTTAATAACTTGCATAGATGTGTCAGAATTACAAATTTCATTATTATGAATTTTTTCTGTTATTTTAGATGTTGACTTGATACAATATGATACCTATATATTGGGATGCTTGAGTAGTCCTTGCACTGCTTGATCCTCACAGCAATCCTCTGATAAGTGATTTGCTTTAGTATCTGCATTAGAGAGAACCCAGAGAGGTTTCATGACCTTGGAATCAAGGGCTTAGACTGGAAATCATTTATAATTTGTCTCCATTCTTTACACTATACATTGTTGTATACCAAAAGGGTGCTAATTTCTTATGGCTTGATATTTAGGAAGCTACAGAATATTTTGCTCATTAATTATTCCTGCTAAGATGATTTAATAAGCTGAGTACTGGCATTCTGGATATATGCCTGATAATACTTTATCAATGAATTAACAGGACTCTTGTGTTTACATAACAGAAACCTGTCTCTAACTTAGGCAAATAAGATACTTTATTGGCTCATGCAACTGGGAAGTCCAAAAGGTAAACCTCTGATTCAGCTAGATCTTAAAGCTCAAGTGTTATTGTTTCGCCATCTCTCACCTCTGCTTTACTTTAAGATGACTTCTTAAAGCAATGATACCCTAGCAGCTCCAAGCTTATGTGCTGCTTATTGTCCATGAATCAGAGTGGAAGAGGGATCATCTCTCCATAGCTGTAGGGTCTCTGGAAGGGGCACTGATTGGCTATGGTTAACTCCCTTAATACCCAGGGAACAATCATTCAGCAGCCCCAGGAGCCTGGCTCTGATTGGCCATATGGATGATGATGACAACCTCCAGGTGGAGGAAGGAAGTTCCTGCAGGGAAAAGATGCTAGGCTAAAAACAATCACAAAAGCATTAACAGATGTCCTTTATAAAAATAGATGTTTTGGGTGCAAAATAAGGTATGACTTGAAAAATGAGAGAAAATTTGAAGAAAACTTACCAAATCGTGCTTCCAGTAAAATGGAGATAGTGAAATTAATTAAATGATGAAAGAAAAAATATGACTAGCTCACACTTTTACAGCATTTGCCCTGTAGCCAGGCACTATTCTAAACACTACATATGTGAATTTGTTTAATCACCCCAGCCTTTGAGTATTTACTCAGAGGATTGTTTTATTATTGTTTGCATTTTGAAGATTAGGTAATGCAGGCATAGAGGGTTGGGCCAGGGTACAAATCCTGTCTGCTGGCTCCAATGCAGATGCTCTTATGCAGGATATTGGCATCCTCTTGATTATCTTTCTAATGGATTTAGCCATGCTGTCACATTAAATTTTTAAAATGCTTTCACAGGCATCGAGCTAGAGTAGTAACACGAATTTTAATAATTTCTAAAAGTACTGGGAAATAGGATCACACTGTGATAAAGAACTGAGTTGTGAGCTGTACCATTTAGTATCTTGGTGATCTCATCCACATTACTTGTTCTCTTAGGTCTCAGTTTTCTTTTCTGATATGGTGATGCTAATTCCTACCTTACTGGGTTATTGTAAGTATTAAATGAGATTGTGCTGGAAACTGCTTAGCACAGTGATTGGCATGTCTATATTAGTTTAAATATTGATCATTTTCCATGTCCCAGTCACTTTACAATCTTTTCTTCTGTCTATCTGTATGTATGTATTTAGTTTTTTATAAATGTAAGCATTCATATATATAAAACTACAATTGTGTATAGATATATAACTGAATGCATTTATGTGTAACTTACTATAGTTAAGTAATATAAATTATTATAAAATAAATACATTATAAACAATATATAACAAAATACATACATACATCATATATATAGTTATGCATATATAACTATATAAAAATGCATGCATACAAATGAAACATTCCAGCATGAATTATATGTTTACAAACAGTTGCACAAAAGGAGAGTCTAGCTCATCATGGTGAACGAGTGTGGGAACATTTCAGTCTATCCTAAGGCAATGTTGTATATTCTACCATATTTCATTTCATCATTATGGCCGTGTCAGTGGTCATTCGTTATCATCCAGTATATCCCTCACTACCCATCAGTAATTAGACGTGGCCTTGCCTCATCTCCAACTTTATCTCATACTGGGTTAGGCTTAGTGGTCAACACATTCATTTTGTTACCTTTCTCGGTTCCTTGAAAGAACTTGTGTACCTATTTTTAAACATTCGCTTTAAATTTACTTTATCTGTGGAAAGGGCAGCTCAGTATCACTTTAACATATTTTTAGATGACCAGGTACAACTAAGGAAAATTGCACCTTATCGTTTACCAGCATGCCCCTCCTTTCATCATATTTTTAAAAACAAGAACAAGAAATAGATCAAGATATCCCTCATGTGTGTAGTGTCTGGTATGTCATAAGGGTAAATCCCAGACAGTGCTAAAAACCTCAGAAAATTGCAAGCAAGACTCAGTCTATGACTTAAGAAGTAGGTCGCAGGGGTGTGGAGCTTAAAAATTCAAAATGGAAAAACGAGCTATTACTCAAAACAAGAATATTTGTAAGGCAGGAGATTTCTAATAATTTTGCCAAAGAGCCTCTTTGATAATGCCTTATTTTAAACAACCTGTCATGGCCTAGCTATAGATCTATAGCAGACATTTTTTAACTTTAGCATGCCAGCAGTTAATTAGAGGAGCTAGTTAAAAATGGAAGTTCCCAGGCTCTACCCCCTTAAACTGCTGTTCTGTACTGACAGCATAAGAAGTCCATGGTCCATGGACTACCCTTTCAAAACTGCTGCTCTAGAGCCCAGATCCCCTGAAATAACCTAGAACTCTAAAACAATTTTGAATTAAGTTTCTGATATTCAAAGTTAGATACATTATAAAATTTATAAAATCATTTATAAATTTCTGTCATTTCTAAAATATTTTTGTATCTATATCATCTTTATCAGATATATAATATCAGGACATGTAACTTGTTCAAAATGTCAAATATATTCTAGTACAGATTGCCACGAAAATAGTAAGAATACAGAAAAAAGCACAAGTATCTTTTGTCAGGAATAAAGAAGAAACAACTATAAA
The DNA here is from genome assembly GCF_037993035.2 of Macaca fascicularis. Taxonomy (NCBI): domain Eukaryota; kingdom Metazoa; phylum Chordata; class Mammalia; order Primates; family Cercopithecidae; genus Macaca; species Macaca fascicularis. The sequence continues at coordinate 97,400,211 of NC_088381.1, read as the reverse complement.
CTCCAGGGAAGTACAAAAAGTTTTATAACAAAGTCGTGTACAATAAAGATGCAACTAACATATGTGTCACGATTTTAAGCAATTAAAGGATTGTAGGGGCTGGACATGGTAGCTCATGCCTGTAATCCCAGCACTTTGGGAGACCAAGGCAGGCAGATCACCTGAGGACAGGAGTTCAAGACCAGCCTGGCCAACATGAAAACCCCATCTCTACTGAAAATAACAGAAATTAGGCAGGCGTGGTGGCGCGCACCTGTAGTCCCAGCTACTTGATAGGCTGAGGCAGGAGAATCACTGGAACCCAGGAGGTAGAGGGTGCAAGTGCCTCTGCACTCCAGCTTGGGCAACAGAGCCAGACTCGGTCTCAAAAAGTAAATAAATAAGTGGAATAAAGGAATGTAGGAAAAGAGAATCTCTTTAATACTTAAATTCTCCTTTGGGTATAGGTTTAAAGATTTGGGGTTACAGGCTATAGGAGGTAAGGGTTATAACCTAGAATTTATCAGTTAATAGTTATATATAACTTACTCTACATATTGCTTATTTATTTTAAGTTTTATGTGACCTGTAAACCAAGCATGTCTGAGTTAACTATAATTATGCAAAAGAATATGAATAATGAAACTTCTACAACACCAGGAATAAGGAGAACAAAGAAGTGAAGAGAGCCGTAAGAGCTCTCACATCCACCGAGTTCATGATGGGATTCTGCCAAAGTAAATGAGTGGTGTTATGTGTGTTTATGTGTATCATTTAACATAAAATTTAACCATCAAAGCTTAAAGTTTTTAGTAACTATCACATAGATTATCTAATATCCTCCATACTGTGTGCCAGGCACGATTCTAAGTTACAAAGGTGGCCACTACTATAATTTAACATATCTAAATTATTTGGGAGAAAGAGGAAAACAATAAGATAGGAAAAACTGGAATGAAATTATTCATCTGTGATGGAAAGAAATCACACTTTTTCAAAGTGGTTCTTCTCAAACTATCTGTGATAAAGACCAGTTTTATTTCAATTTCTAAACATATGGACCAGTACTTTGTAAAATGTATTTAAAATGTGACAGCAATGTTAAATAGCTATAAAAATTTCCAAAGACATAGTCTCACTTTATATACTTATCTCATCATTGATTGATTACAAACAATTCAGACCAGCACTGATTCCTAGATCACTTTGAGCAGCACTAGTTTAGGGTCAATGAAACAAGTATAGAAGATACTGCATTTATTATTTAGAGGTATGGAGCTAATTAGAAGAAGAATTTTAAATATTTAAAATAGGTAGTCTCTAGAAAGCAGGTCCAATAATGAGATATAAGAGTTTTTTGTTTTTGTTTTTGTTTTTGCTTTTGTACATGTCTTACTGATTTAGATCCTTTATCAGGTGCATACAATAACTTTCATTAAAAAACTAATAAAAGGTCATGGCGTGAAAGATAAATGGACTAAATAGAGTACAACCTTTTGTAGAATTCTAATTCTTCCATGCATGGTCTAAAAGGTGTCTAAAATTTGAAATAAATAATGTATAATAATTTATATGTAAATATTCACTCAGGAGCTGTAGGATTACAGTTCTTTTTCTGTAATCGCTGCAGTGTGACTGAGCAGTTGAAGAAAGATGCAGTCTTCAGTCACTCAACTATCATGTCCACACAAAGAAGAATAGTCAAGTGTGAAGGTCAAATGAATTCTGTCTTCCTACATTCCTTTATTTGCTCAGAATTTTAACACACATCGTAAATGATTTTTCCCTACAGCTGACTTGATTATATAGCTGTTGTTTTCCACAGAGTTTATTCTTAGAGGAAAAGAAATGACACAGATAACCAAGCGATATGAATTGTATAGTTGGTCAAGTGAGATATAATTTGCTTCGGTGCAAGTCATTTCACTAGGAAAATGATGACAGACCTGTAGTGATGGATTGGAAAGCATTTGTTAGAGTCATAGTACATTTCCATTATCAAATTGAATTGATGTGTTCAATTAGAGATACACAGTAAATTTAAGGAAGGTTAGTAATGGACCATGAAGATTCCCAGAGAAGTTGCTATTTTTTTCCTTCTGAGTTATGATATTCCTTTATATGCCATTAGAGAGGCAAGCAGGCAGTAATCAACACAGAGGCAGCCTCGGAAATTGTCTCACAATGAGCCCCTGACCCCTGCAGACAAAAGATCATTTTCTGTGTTCTCAGGTGAAGTCTGAAGAAGCACCTATTCCCGAGTCACCTGCTGAGTTGTTTCTGCTCAGCTTCAGAGTCACATGGTTAGTCGGTATTCTCAGGAATTGAGACCAGACAGGAAGCCTTGACATTTGGTGACACACACACACACACACTTTAGGTTTAATGCAAAGGCATAGGAAATGCCTTTAGTGCATCATAATGTGATAATTCTGCCTTTAGTGCCTTTAGTGCACTAAAGGCAGAATTATCAGACTGTGATGATGCAAACAGCGACGCAAGTTCCTTCCACTGGTGTGCTCTGGCAACCTCCATGGTAGTATTTATGCTTCTTTTTCCTGATAAGCACAGCTATAATTTATTCTTCCAATTAGTCTCAATCCTCAACTATAGAATATAGAATACATGGTATCTCAAGGCATAGAATGGCTATCATAATATACCACTAAATTTATCAAGGCATCTTAATTTTATTTAAAATATTTTTGCCATTCAACTTGGTAAATTCAAATAAAATTGGTCACAAGTGTGTTTTTCTCTAGAAATTGGAGATTGAAAAATACAGCCAGTACAAACACAAAGCAAAGCTAAATAAAAACCTAGCACCATTACCACATGGTATGTTTTCAAAATCCAACAGTGTTCCAGAACGCTAAACACTTAAGTTGGAAGTAGCACTTTGCCATGAAAAGGAACCAGCTGTAGGTCCCTCTTTCACAACATATTGTTCAAAACAAAAAAATAACCCCATTGAAAATAAGGCTCGGGTAGATGAGACCCAGAAATCCAATGGTACGAGAAACAAAAGAAAGACAATTGTCATTTTAATAATTAAACTGTGTTTGTAACAGTTTATGAGCCTTGCAGATCCAGCGAGCCTGCTGAATATTTATGAATAGATTGATTTGTCAACATATTAACACACTGTCAGACATAACGGCATGGAGGAGAGGCGAGGAGACTAGCCAGTGAACTGCTTAAAAATGCTGACTGGTTGCCAGGAAATTTAATCAGAATTGATAAGATAAAGTGACTTATGGAGGTCAGAACCTCCAATGGGGTTTAACATTCTAAACAATCTCAAGATTCTGGAATTAATTATGTTTAATTTTAATAAAAGAATATTAATTTTATACAATTAGTAGGAACTTTACAATTATGAGCCAAAGGCATACAATGCTTTGAAAAATATCTACCAGTAGAGTGATTTTTTTACATATATACCTATGTATACATATTTCAAAATCCAAATAAGGTAATATCTGCAAAGCATGTCCCATTAGGAAAAGAATCATTTATTTTGATAGCAAGTAATATACAGTTAATGAGATTTTCTCTAACAAATGATATTTATAGAGAGAAACTGCTCAGAGGTTTTAGCAAGCACATTGGCATTGTAAATGCTCAAAATTGGCTGCTTATTTGCCATTCAAAATAGAAATACTTCCTGTATATTTCAGTTACGAAGTTAAAGTTTCACTTCTGAATGTACATCATAGTTTAGTTGAAATATATGACACCTGAGTATGTGTGGAGATGTCTGAATAGAGGATCAACAAAGGTTAAATATTCTGTAAGTTTGCTTTCTTCCATAACAACAAAGAATAATGCTTCAAAATAAAATCTTATCTAACCCCTATACTGCTCCCAAGTGCCAACCCACTGAGTAGTTATCTAGAATATTATTAAATTGTTCTAGTGATGGAAAATACACAATTTCATGAGCAGCCCAGTGTCTTTTTAATCTGACCCCAAAACAATGAACAAAATGTTCATGTATTTATACACATTGATAGAACAAACCCAAACCCTTTCCAAATAAAGATTCATCTCAGAGGTTTGAAAGCAGTCATCATGTCTCCCCTAGCCTTCTCTTCTCCTGCACAACTTAGTTTTTTATATTCACCCTCCTGTTCACTGTAGCAGAAGCACTCTCTGCTTTATCTACGTTCTCTTATAGTCAAACCTCAGGACTGATCTGACTTAAGGGTCGATGAGTCTAATTAAGAGTAAAGTGGGCCAGGCATGGTGGCTCACGCCTCTAATAACAACACTTTGGGAGGACGGGGTGGGCGGATCGCCTGAGGTCGGGAGTTCAAGACCAGCCTGATCAACATGGAGAAACCCCATCTCTACTAAAAATACAAAATTAGCCAGGTGTGTTGCCTGTAATCCCAGCTACTCAGGAGGCTGAGGCAGGGGAATTGCTTGAACCTTGGAGGCAGAGATTGCGGTGAGCCAAGATGCCATTGCACTCCAGCCTGGGCAACAAGAGCGAAACAGAGAGAGTAAAGTGAAACTACTACTTCCCTCATTACAAAGTACACATTTCTGTTAGCACAACATAAAATAACATTTGATTTGGGTATAATAAATAAACTCATACTGGATTTACTGTGGATTTAGAACCCAGAATTCATTCTTACATATATTCTTGATAAGCCAGATTTTCCAATTCTGTACTTAGTCCTTTTGAGGAGACTGAGAGAGAAGGACCTAAATAGAGGACATAGTTTCAATTGTCTCCTTTAAGTTATTTACTAGCATGGCCCATTGCTCCAGTCTGTAGTTATTGGGAAATTATTTGTGTAATCCAACTTGTTTGCTCTTCGTGTTGGCAACTTCTGAGCAGAAATTATGCTTAAACCCTTCTATCTCTTCATTCCAGATACTGAACAAGATGGAGCTGAGGACAGATACCTCTGTGATTAGATAGCTTTCTGTATATTTATGTCCATCTATTCAGGGGCCCTTTGGGCAATATTAAGCCAGTTTTTAACCACTATCAATATTCTCATACCTCTAGTTCCTTGCTACTCAAAATGTGGTCTAAAGTCCAGCAATATCGGATTGCCTAGTAGCCATTAAAATACAGACTATCAGACCCCACCTCAGAACTACCAAATCAGAATCTTCAGTTTAAGATCTCTTAACTATTTTTCATATGTATGTAAAAGTCAGAGAAACACTACTTAGCACAGTCATGCTCAACTCTAGCTGCACACACCTGAGGCACTTCTACAAATACTGATACAAATATCAATATTCTCTCCTAAAGATTTTCACTTGACCTTTGGTTTGAGTATCAGTATTTAAAAATAAAACTTCCCAAAGGATTTTAGTGTGCAGTCCATTAAAACAAACATTGTAAAATAAACATAATCTGCATGGCAGTTACTGTCAGCGTCATTACGATTTTCTAAAAGAAGTCACTGATCTTATGATCTGTTATATTTTGTAAGGTTGTAATGCCCTACCATCCAGAAATATTTTTAGCCAAATTATGCAAACCATATGCATAGTTCATTAAAATGAAACAAAGTCCAATATGAACACGATCAGAATAATATAAATATATTTTGATTTCTTCTTTAGTGTTTGAATCAATTGGGCTTCAGTTTGGAGGTTGCTGTATGGTTGTGTTTAAACAATTTATGATTTCCAAGATCATATCCCCAGTTTTCAGGAGGAAATGAAATTGGATGAAAAGCAAAGGAGTAACCATTGATAGAATAACTTTCTACAGAGGAAAGAACTGAAAAAGGAAAGATGCCTACTCGAGTCTCTAAAGGTCTTGCACTTCATTGGATTCCAGTAATTGACTCCGGAGCGAGTGAGATGATGATTTCCAGTGGCCTTGTTTGCTGCCGGCAGCCTCTGGTTTCAGTCCCTGAGAGGAGCGTCCCAGTTAGTGTTGCTGAGCAACAGCATGCTGAGTTGAGAGCTGGAATGTGAAGGGTTGCAAAACGATTTTTAAAATAAACACACAACTTCCCATCAGCATGAAGCAAGCCAAAGGGAGAGAAGTACTAAGCACTACACTGACAGGCAGTGAGGCAGAATTGAAAGGGAAAAAGAAAACACTTGCCTAAAGGCAAGGAGCTTGAAGGTTGATTGGCAATGGCTCTATCACCAGAATGATTGTTCTCATCTGGTTTCTATTTTGAAAAGATACCTGAATAATTTGGGATGGAGAGAAGTCAGGGAAAAATGTATTGTGTCTTGACAAAAGAGATCAGCCTTGCGGTTTCACAGGTGATTTCCTGCCTGAAAAATACACATTGTAAAATAAACATAATCTGCAAGGCAGTTACTCTAAGCATCATTCTGATTTTCCAAAAGAAGTCACTGATCTTATGATCTGTTGTATTTTGTAGAGTTTTGATGCCCTACCATCCAGAAATATTTTTAGCCAAAATATACAAACCATATGCATACAATATGGGTATTGAAATTTAGAGCTAAGAAAATGGCTATTTAAATTTCTAATTAATATATTCAGTCTACCAAATGCTACCTAGCAAGCATTTTTCTAATGCATTGTAGTTTAAATATATTTTACTTAAAATATTTGTAAAACTTATGTGCAAAAAATGAGTACCCAATCTGTGTGACCTTAAAGGAGCTAAAATCTAATGATGAGAGTGTGGGGAGATAGGCATGTATTGAAATAATAAAAGAAAATAAAATGGGAAATGGAACATGATTGAAAGGTGTGACCTGGGGAACCTATTAAGAATTTAAGCATGTCCAGTTACAGTTTTTTTGTAGAGTTTTCTGCAAGCTTTGGATGCCTTTCAGTTTAGCCACAACAATGACACCTGCAAATCTACCTTCTGCATACACAGAACCTGTTGTGTCCACACACTGGTATTTGCCTTGAAATGGAGAATGACTGCAATATAGTTTGTGCAACTTCAAATATAATTCTGTATTTTGTTGTTATTGTTAGAAAAAAAATGGAATCTATATCATATTCTGATGGAATGCTGCTTTTCATCTTAAAACATAAAGCCCTCTGCACCTGCATATACCATTTAATTTTGTCTTTGTTCAGGTATCCTTGTGCACCTAGCAAATAGGCTACACAGACTTCAGCTATCCTAATATCTGCTGAAAGTCCCATTCTGCTAAAAGAGAATGTTTGATAAAATTTTCTCTTTGCTTTCCTGACATTTTTGTCTCTAAACTGATAGGGCAAGGAGAAAAAATGCTGTACAGGAAGTTAGAAGGAGAGTAACTGTGTTAGCCAAAAATTTATTGTAGCACAAAAGAAACATTAGATTTCAAAAAATAGGTATCTTTTTTTTTATAATTTGTAGGGAACATTATTGTGAATCTATGGCTAGAGACATTTTATAAAGCACAAAACTCTGCTCATGAGGAGAAAATTTTTAAATGGAAATTTACACCATACAATTGTTTAAAATTTTTCCATAAGAAGAGTAAAAAAAAGGACTTCCCACATGCCCGGATGTGGCTATTTAAGAAACTTTAGATAAGACAAGGTATTAAAAAGATGGAAGGAGAGGATTGAGCTTAAGCATGAATAAAGATAGTAAAATTCTCAGAATAATGTTGGAAAGACTCACCCCCCAGAATAAATGAGCAGTTATAATCAGAAAATAATTATACTGCTCTTCAAAAAGGTTGGTGTCATGTTTACTGCAAAAAGAATGATGAACTAGCCACTGCCTATTTTACTCCTGTGTCCTTCAGGAACAAAGTGGTGGGAGGTTGGGGGTATTCAAACTGAGAAAATAGTAGGGGAAGAAGATACAGGGAACCCAAGAGAATAAAGGATTCTCATTTCCCCTACTGCTTTGGCCCTTGTTCCATCTCTGCTATTTAAACGTCATCTGTTTATTGCCTGAAACCACCAAAAGACCGCACTGTGTTGCAGTACATCTTACCCCAAGAAACCTAGGTATTTGGATATAGTCCTGTTGCTGTTTTTATAGAAGGAGGTACAGGGTACCAAGAATTTCTGAGACATTCTTCCCCAAGTGTCTCTTTTGCATAGGGCTCCAGATTCCTGACGGACCCAGCTCCTTGTGGAGATACAGGTAACTGGAGTTTCAGCATTTCACTACCCTTCCCCACTTGGGCACCAGCATCCTAATCTGCAGCTGTGCCAGATTATGACATTTCATTCTGCTCCACTCCTTACTTCCCTCTCTCCCGTAGCCACACCGTGTTCCCTTTCTCCTTTACTTTGTTTTTGAGAGGAATTGATAGAATGGCCCAGTTTTGTGTCTGTCACTCCCATTGTCCCTCTCCCCTACTCTCCTGCAGTTCCAAAGGCATGTCCTACTACATTCACTCTAGATCTAAATTCTGAATTTTGATTTTAGTTTTGGAACTGGACTCCAGACCCCCATTGGGCTTTTTTCCCCTCATTGTTGGCTCTCTTCTGGGACTGCTGTGACTTCTCCAGCTTTACTAGACTGACTGCTCCTTTACTACTGGCTTCCCCTTTCCCTTGTCTTAGTGTCTTTATCCTTGATAAATTACACATGACAGTCTCTGCTGGGAGCTGGCACCTATGGGAAATGAAAGTATCACAAAAATGCACTCAGTAGCAGCTATGAGATGGGTAAACGTTCAGAGCTGGACACACTGCATATTGAAGAAACTAACAGATGTGCTCTTAGAGCCATGGTAATGTTTAATAAATCATAGACAAAATGAGAGAGATACCAAGGTATTTAAGACAAGTAGAATTTCTAAAAGGGGGAAAGAATGGATTCTGAAATTATTCAACAAGAAGCTTAGTATTTATCCTTGACAAAATTCTAGAATTAATGAATGATTAAATAGATGATTTGCAAATATTTAGAAAGCAAATCTTGGCCCTTAGAAGGAAATGACTGAAAGTCAGTATTTGTCAGTGTTAATTTACTTAAAATGTATTATTCCAGAATGACTGCACTTTTTTTTAAGTAGGATTACCAGATTGGTAGAATGAGTCTTACCAAGAACCGATGTGTCTCAATGATAAAGCATTTGGAAAAAAAAATTGCCTGAAATAGCCTTTGGAGAAGATGGTAAATATGAACTACATAGGAATACTTCTAGGAGGAAGCATTGCCTGCTTTTAAGGCTTGCTCAGAGAATAATTAATAGGCCTGGCAGTTGGTAATGCGTTTTTGTGATAGAGTCAGAAAGCCCTATGTTTAAGCCTTATCCTGAAAAAAGTTTTAATAATTATATTAATACATAGCAGATGGGCTTACTCGGTGTGGACGTGACAGAAAGCTAGGAGAATTAACGATACAAGGATGTCATCACATTCAGAGCTATGGTCTCAGAGATGCACATACACATATACACACATCCTTGCATTCAAGCACATAAAAGTATGGTGGAAACATAACTAAGAATTTATCATGACTGTAAAAACAAAAAAAAATAGTTAAGTTTTGAGATTGTTATCCACTTACAATGATGCGTTAATGGTATAATATGGCTGCAGTCTGCCGTAGTGTTTAAGAGCACAGGCTTTGAAGTCCATTCCCCCCGGGTTTCAAATTCAGCTCTATTGCCAAGGAGCTGTCTGACTTTAACCAAGTCCCATGGCCTTTTGAAGCTTCAGGTTTTCCTTTTATATAAAATGGAGATTAAAATTATAACTACTTTCAGGGGGTTGTTATAAGGACTAAATAAGAATATGAATGTAATTTTTTTAAAAGAATGAAAACCCTTGAATCCTAAGCTATATGAATAATATATTTGTGTATAAATCAAATTGGCCATTAATGAGGAAAATGTTGGTCAGTGATGATTACTGAATTTTAACAGGGACATTGAGTAAAGCTAGTGAATATTAAAATCGAGGTTACAGGAGGACTAAGGAGGCTAAAGATCTGAAGGAACTATAGAGGTGAGATGAAGGGGAATGAGTCACCATCTCCAAAGATGTAAAGAATTGTCATATAGAATAAAGTTCTCCATTGCATCTAAAACATAAATAGGACTAATGACAGTAAGTTATAAAAACACTTTTTTTTTGTTTTGCTTTGAGTAGGATATTAATTAAAGGTCAGATATTCAAAATGGTGTGTTGTGTCATGATATAATCTGTGGTCTGGGGAGGGGCATGCACGTGCCTTTGTAACTAGATTGTGAGCTTTTCAGGGCCAGGGCTTGATCATTAACTTTTTATTTCATAAATAATTGCCAACAAGAATTAAGGAAGATTTGGTGAATGAAGAGTTAAATGAATGATTTATACATACATAATGTGAGACAATTTTGTCTCACATGTGAGACAATTTTATTACATGAATATTGTAGCAATGTAGACATGGCCAGTAAAGAGAATATTGGAAGGAAAAAAAACCTCTAGACTGTGTTCAAAAATGTTTAGCAAAATGCATTTTGGATGGTATAGTTAATGCTGGATTGTATACAACTTGATTAATAAAAAGGATGTTTTAAGAGTTCCAGAAAAGTAACAAGTAGAACAGAATTCTCATCTACAAATGATGGACCTATTTTCTCACTAACACCATGGTCCCAACATTTAGCTACAGGTGCTAACATTTAATAGTTCATTATTTCTGTTGTGTGCTTCCAAAAGCCACAAAATAATGTATACACACATACACATTTATTTGTACACACACGTATCTCCTCTAATTCTCTCCTTATATCCTTAACCATTTTCTCTTGGAGGTACTTGTCATTGCCTTGTTGTGCTTATTGAGGTCACTTGGGTTGGGTACTGTGGCGTAGTCAGACTAATGATTGTATGCTTCATTCAGCAGAACAATTTTTTCATTTTCACTTATTCCATTCCCTTCAGACACTTCTCGTTTCCCCTCTGATAGTACTTCCCTCCCCATTATGCAGTGTGGTTCACTGTTGGGGCCCGTTTGGGCACAAACCAGACCTTTTGTTGAGTTACTGTACTCCTGCCTTTCTAATTATAGAATTCAGAACAGAATGAGTGAATTAACATCATGAATGTATTCCCTGCAGTGTCTGGGGCAGTGTAATGCTGCAGCATGCTTGCAATAGCACATAAGCTCTCCCTTCACTCCTTGGCCTCCATTTTTGCCGTGTGGTTTCACAGCAGCAAGAATGGAAGGTGCACTTTACTCACCAGTGAGTAAATCATGTGAATGGATATTTTAAAGCACATGCCCTATACGCAGTTCACAGAGAGAACTATGCGTTCAAAAGCTCTCTGAGAACACATGCTTGGAATATGAAAATGTACTAAGTACTGTATTTCCTCATGTATCCTAGTTGCATAGGCAACAGTTAAATGTATGTTGTTGCATTTCGTTTCTCCAAATAATTGTTTGGTATTTGACTCTACAGCCCTTCGGGGCAAGCAAATACTTGGAGTAGTAGCACCATAGAGATATGATTCTCAATTACCAAAAGACTGTAGAAGTCACTTTTCTTTTCCTGACACTGGGAAGGATTCTGATTGAAGGAAGCATTCTTTGTCCCTCTCGTCTCATGTGACAGTCTGTATCTTCAGGTCCATACAGGTTGATGCACACCGAAAAGTGGATTCAAAGCTGCCTATTCAAGACTTGGTGATTGGGGAAGATGAGGAGTTAATTTTCATTTTTGTTTATCAGCTGCCTGTTTGATTAAGATTTTTGGTAGGAAGAGCCATCTTTCAGACATAATGCCTAGGGTAGGTTAAGGGCGAAAATTAACTCTTTGAAATACAAATGCTTCCATTAGGTTGGCAGATTTCACTAAGCTCTTTTTGGGAAGAAAATACTAAAATTCAAAAAAAGAAACATGGAAGTTATTACAAGAATGAGAAGTGTAAGGGAATGACTTTAGTAAATAATGAACTATTAATGACATATACTGAAAATGTAATGTCCAGAAAAGGAGAGTGAGAACTCCATTGCGTGATACTGTGGGTAACTAGGATGATTTTCAGACTAGATAATGATGAGTATTACTTTTTCTTCGTAAATTACACTCACAGACGCCCCCAATCACAAGTAGAGTACTAGGCCGGAGGGACTGTGGTTCTAACCCCTCAGAGAACATTTCTTGTTAAATAGACTTCTTTCCTGTCTTCCTCTAGAAAGTCTATGAAGGCTGATACAGTTACAATACATTGGTTATTTTTTAAAGCAAAAGCAAAGTGAAAGCAATTAAAGTGTTTTCTTCTTGGGTTGTTGATTTTCAGGCTCCAAGTTTATCATGAGATATGATCCATATTACCCGTGTTATGATGTATTTTTTCCATACAAATATGATGTTCAGATGTCTGTCATTAATTCAATACTGTGTGAACCACTGTGTGTATTCAAACATTCAGCATGTTTTATCACAAAATTAGTAAATGCTTTATCTTGAATATTAGTTTTATCCTGCCCATATTGTAAGACGTGTTTAAATGATGTATATATAAACAAAATTTCTGAAATAAAGTGTTAGTAGACCAATTGAAATTCATAACATACTATTCCATAATTACTTCTAACTTCTTTTTTTTTTTTTTTTTTTTTTTTTAGTATCCAAAATAAATGAAGGCCAAGGCCAAGGTTTTAGTGTTCTTAAGAGGATTTTTTTTTGTTATTCTAGTGCCTTGTCACTATGCTGCATTTAACTGTGTGAAATAGCAGATGTGAAATAAACTATAAATGAATTAGGCATATGTTACAGATTTGTCATCTATTTTTACTGATAATTTTTTTCAGCCATTGATCTTATCAACAATTTGCTGCAAGTAAAAATGAGAAAGCGCTACAGTGTGGATAAGACCTTGAGCCACCCTTGGCTACAGGTAAACAACAATCATTGAGTTTTCTTAGTTGAATGAGCTTCTAAATATTTATAGGATTTTGATATTTAGAAATCTTTTGCAATAATTTTTAAGGTGTGATTATTCTAATATCAATTTATTTGCTCAAATGCATGCAACTTCATAGGATTTAATAACAGTTTAGTGTTTCTAAACATTTTTCTCTACCAGGATAATTTGATAGAGGAGATACATGCACACATACACATATACAACCCAAAACCAAAAGGCAAAACCAAATATAAATAAATAAACCAAGGATCATAACAGACCTCAGATGACCAGATTTCAAAAGCATCTGTATGTGTAATCCTGATAAATGTACACATAGATGCCCATCTGGTCATGCACTGTACTCATTTAGAAGCTATATTTTTAAATGCTAGGTTATTATGTATGGAACAAATGCATGGCAAATACGAAGTATATGCATGTGCTTCTGTTCACGTAAATATTATTTTCACATTGAATTTAAAGTTTAGAAAACTAATACTCTGAAATACTGAAGGATTATTTGTAGGCATTACATTTCAAAGGAATACCGACATTCCTGGTTGCTTGACTACAAACATTAATTGCCCACTCTTTGATCCATGGTATCCTATAAACAGTATGTATTTGCAAAGGTTAGGCAAATAGGATGGCTTTGGTGCCGACGCTGTCGCTTGAGGATGCGTGATGAAAGATTCAGCGCTGTTACAGTGGAAAGAAAAGGGTAACTCATAGATTGCAGAAACTGACATCATATGACACAGCATGTTGAGTCATAATGATCTCTATGGTAATATTTTGGAATTTCCTCTTCAGGACTATCAGACCTGGTTAGATTTGCGAGAGCTGGAATGCAAAATCGGGGAGCGCTATATCACCCATGAAAGCGATGACCTGAGGTGGGAGCAGTACGCAGGCGAGCAGGGGCTGCAGTACCCCACACACCTGATCAATCCAAGTGCTAGCCACAGTGACAGTCCTGAGACTGAAGAAACAGAAATGAAAGCCCTCGGTGAGCGTGTCAGCTTCCTCTGAGTTCCATCTTCTATAATCTGTCAAAACACTGTGGAACTAATAAATACATACGGTCAGGTTTAACATTTGCCTTGCAGAACTGCCATTATTTTCTGTCAGATGAGAACAAAGCTGTTAAACTGTTAGCACTGTTGATGTATCTGAGTTGCCAAGACAAATCAACAGAAGCATTTGTATTTTGTGTGACCAACTGTGTTGTATTAACAAAAGTTCCCTGAAACACGAAACTTGTTATTGTGAATGATTCACGTTATATTTAATGCATTAAACCTGTCTCCACTGTGCCTTTGCAAATCAGTGTTTTTCTTACTGGAGCCTCATTTTGGTAAGAGACAGAATGTATCTGTGAAGTAGTTCTGTTAGGTTTGTCCCATTGGTGTTGTCATTGTAAACAAACTCTTGAAGAGTCGATTATTTCCAGTGTTCTATGAACAACTCCAAAACTCATGTGGAAAAAAAATGAATGAGGAGGGTAGGGAATAAAATCCTAAGACACAAATGCATGAACAAGTTTTTAATGTATAGTTTTGAATTCTTTGCCTGCCTCGTATGCCTCAGTATATTTAAACTCAAGACAATGCACCTTGGTGTGCAAGACTTAGTGCTCTTAAGCCTAAATGCCTTAGAAATGTAAACTGCCATATATAACAGATACATTTCCCTCTTTCTTATAATACTCTGTTGTACTATGGAAAATCAGCTGCTCAGCAACCTTTCACCTTTGTGTATTTTTCAATAATAAAAAATATTCTTGTCAAGATATGTGTCCACCTGATTGAATTATTTTCATTCATAGTTCACACTAGGGTTTTCAGGCCAACTAGGAGCAGAAGTGTCTGCTCAAACAGCAGGAAAAAAACTCATAGTCTAGAATGTAGTTTTATGTACTCTGAAGCAGTAAACGTATGTTTCAAAGGGGAGTGAAGCTTTCCTGTCTTGCATGTGGTTTAATTTCTAATAGAAAGGAAAGCTTTCAAAGCGAAAAGTGACCAAAGCCAAACCGAGTGCTTGGAGGGATAGGTAGGATGACTCTGAGTAGTTGGAATATTGCAAATAGCATCTTAATGTAGCTTCCTGATTTAGTCAATATAAGCTAGAGATTTATTAGAATATCAGATCTGATTTCTTTTCATATTATCTAAAGATGGTTCTAAGGTGAACCAAAAAAGCATGTAAAGACTAGAAAGTAATCCCTAAACAGAAAGACATCTCAAGTGAAGTTCTATAGCCTGGAGAAGACTAATTGGACCTAACAGATTTTAGGTATATAATGTGAATAATGTGGGTTGTTTTCCTTAGTAGCAGGATGGGAATAGCATACTATGTAACAGAAAAAAAAAACTGTAATTAATGTTTGGAAGAATGTTACAAGAGTTGTGAAACACTCGAATATATTAGATAAGTATGTTAAGACTGTACTCTTTCCACTTGGAGGAATGAGGGGACAATAGATTATCTTTCCAGTGATTAGTCTCTGTTTTGTTTTTTGTTTTTTTTTTTTTTTTTTTTTTTTTTGAGACGGAGTCTCGCTCTGTCGCCCAGGCTGGAGTGCAGTGGCGCGATCTCGGCTCACTGCAAGCTCCGCCTCCCGGGTTCACGCCATTCTCCTGCCTCAGCCTCCCGAGTAGCTGGGACTACAGGCGCCCACAACCGCGCCCGGCTAATTTTTTGTATTTTTAGTAGAGACGGGGTTTCACCGTGGTCTCGATCTCCTGACCTTGTGATCCGCCCACCTCGGCCTCCCAAAGTGCTGGGATTACAGGCGTGAGCCACCGCGCCCGGCCTGTTTTGTATTTTTATTGAACTTTAATAAGTATAAAAATTTAAAAGTTCCTTTATCTGCTTTTCTCCAGGGGTAGGGTGTGTGTGTGTGCGTGTGCTCACGCATACACAAGCATACATACATGTACCATCAACTTGAAAGAATAGAATGTTAATCAGTAAGACAATAACTGTCTTGCCAACCTAGGAATATAACTGACACCTTTTCTATGACACCTTTTCTAAGCAATTTCAGGAAAATGGAAAAGGAGTGGAAGCATATAAATTTCTTCCCTCTTCAAATGGGCATAATATAAATTAGAGGCTTATTGTTTGAATTATAATTTATATAGTTTATATGCCTATGTTTCATCAGCTGCAATATAAAATGAAATCAATAACTTTTCTTGCTTGGTATGGGATTCTAAAAAGATTATAGGAAAAGAAACTATGATAATATTATCCATATAGTATAAAATATCCTAGAATCCTTGATGATTGGCAAGAGTAACAAAATATTACTGTACATTATAAAACCACACAGAAGTCAATTATCCATGCAGCAAAAAATTATTTTGCATCTGTTCTACACAACTCTTTGCTAGATTCTAAGATTTTGAAATGTGAATAAGACATGGTCCCTGCACAAAATAAATTTATTAGATAGACCTGAATAAACAAATTGTTGGTGCTTTTAGAAAATGAGATGTAAAGGTATAAGGCATCATGGAGAACAGTTAATAATGGAGGAAGAAAGCAACAGAATGATGTGTTTGAGCAGAACTAGAAAACATTATAGGAATATACCTGGCTGAAAGTAGGAGAAAACAGCATGAATGAAGAAATGAGGGTCCAAAGAGGACTGTTACAAAGACAAAACTACCTCTTTATAACAGAAGAATAAAGGTAAGGAAGAACTGAAGAAGTCCATCCAGTAGAAATGGGTGATGAGCTTGATCTGGAGGCTCTTGTGTGTTATTCTGGGTGTTTGGGATTTATTCTGTGTAAATCTCAGGAAACCAGCATTGTTTAAGCTGAAAGGAACTATTAATCAGAAGTTAGAGATTTAGAAGGAGTGAGTTCTCATTTTAACATTTGTATATGAAGTTCCTATAGGACACCCAAGTTTGAAATGTTCTAAAAGTAGTTAGATATGAGTCTGGGGTTTAAGAAATCTGGAATTGAAGATAGGGATTTGAAGGTCAACAGCCCACAACATGTTAATGGGAATGACTCATCCCTGGGGGAAAATAAATATAATGATAGGAAAGTGGTCTTAGGGCACAAACCTGAGAAGTATTGATATGGAAGGATCAGTCAGAATAAGAGAATTGAAAAGGAATTTTCAGAGGTAGAATGAAATGGAGTAATATTACAGAAACCAAGAGAAGAAATACTTTCAAGGATTAAGTTGGTAACAGTAGAACATGTTATGGCAAGACCATGGTTTTAGCCTTTTGGGGGGCACCCTTACAAACTATTTCAGCAGTTTGTAGTGAACAGGCCTTTCCTGCTGCATTCAGAGTAGCTATGTAAAAAGAATCTCTGTGTGGCAATGATGCTGACACCACCTATACTGCAGTGTCATCAAGCAAAGGAATGAGAAAAGAACTGCCAATGTCAAGGGAAAAAGTGGGCCACTAACAGTCATGCTGCTTTCCACCACCAGTAATATTAGTGAAGTTGCAAGGACTCCAATTGTAGTAAATCAGCAACCACTTTTGTACTAAATACCAGCAATAAGTTTGCCCACTTCACATCCGTGGTATGTTATAATAAATAACATGGACAGGTGAGTAGCTTATATTTAATACAAGATGCAGATTAGCATTTTTGGTGCAGAAAAGGTATCTTTTATCATTATGACAAAAGTAAAAGAAGTGACAAACTCATTTGAGGAAAGATGTGTTCTCTATTATTGTCACAGAGGTAATATTTCCTCAAACAACAGTATTGTCAGCTCACCCAAGTTGCTATGAAAATTGCTAGTCTCTATGTATCCAGAACCATTAGAGCAAACTACCACGGTTCTTGCTTTTGGCCTGAGCAAGGGGACAGCCCTGAGAGAAATGTTTTTATCAGTGATGCTTTTTATATGTCCATTATCCCTAAGGAAGAAATAATCATTGAGTTTAGTGAGTACCCACTCTGATGGAGACAATTTTGAGAAATATATGGTCAGCTGTTTCATTGAATGTATATAATAAGTACAGTGATTAAAATAAGAAAGCCATCTGTCCCCTGCTCTCTTCATTCATTATCCAATCAATATTCAGTTTGATGACCTTCATAAAGTAAGTAAATTTTGCATACCCTTTGGTTAGGCCCATCTTAAGGCACCAAATACTAGTTGATCTGAAGACACATTAAGGCCCATGGAGAAGGGTCTGCTGCCTTTAATTGCCAAAAGGTAGCACACTCTTTCATCTCTGATCTTTCCACATTGCCTGAAGCATTGTTCTCTCTGCCCCCTCCCTTAATAATTAATTAATAATTAATTATCCCTGATTATTAATAGGCATAATTAATGCCTATTAATCCTTTTGCCATTTATTTGCCTTATGTCTCCTGTCTTTTCTGTTCCCCTGCTCCTCTTTAACTGCCTCTTTTGTGCTAGATACATATTTTTAGTGTAACATTTTAATTCCTTTGTTGAATTTTTATGATTTGTTTTAGTTATTTTCTTGATGATTCCTCTAGGGATTATAATATGCATATTTACTTATCACTACTTCACATTAATGCTAACTTAATTCCAGTGACATATACAAACTTTGCTCCGGTATAGCTCCATTCCCACCACTCTTTGTGATGTTATTGTCATAGATATTACAGTTGTATGTGTTGAAACCACTTTGTAATATTGTTTTATGCAATTATTCTTTAAATCAGTTAAGAGAAGAAAGGAGAAAAATATTTTTTCCTTTACATTTACTTACCTTTTCCATTGTTCTTTATTTTTTCATGTAGATTAAAGGTATTATCTATTGAGCGTCATTTCTATTCTTCCTGAATATCTTTCTTTAGCATTTCTTTGAGGCAGGTCTGCTAACAACAAATGCCCAGTCTTTGTATAACTGGCAATGTTTTTATTTCACCTCTGTTTTTGAAGTAAAATTTTGCTGGGCATAAAATTATTCATTGACAGATGTTTTTCCCCTCGGTATTTTAAATATGTCATCCTGCCACCTTTTAACCTCTATTATCTCTCATAAAAGATCACCTTTAATCTTATTGTGGTTTCCTCACATGTGATGAATTGCTTTTCTCTCACTGCTTTCAATATTTTCTCTCTGTCTTGCAACAGTTTAACTATGATGTGTCTAGTCCAGGTGTTTTGGTTTGTTTGTTTCTTTCTTTCTTTTTTTTTTTTTTTTTTTGCAATTAGCCTACTTGGGTTTGTTGCAATTCTTGAATGTGTAGATAAATAGCTTTCCATCCAACTTGAGAAAAATTAGGCTGTTATTTCTTCAAAGACTTTTCTCTCCCTTTTTATCTTCTCTGTCTGGGACTCCCATCACATATAAATTGGAATGCTTTGGTGAGTGGCAAAGGTTTCTGAGGCTCCATTCATTTTTCTTCATTCTTTTTCCTTCTGTTCTTCAGATTGGATAATCTATATTGATGTATCTTCAGCTTCATTGATTCTTCCTTCTACCAGAACAAATCTGCTGTTAAGTACCTCTGGTAACTTTTTCTTTCTTTGGTTCTATTTTATTATGAAATACACTCATCTTTTTTTAGAAATATTTTATATTGACTGAGTCACTGTTATTATACTTTCCTTTAATTCTTTAAATGTGTTCTCCCAAGTCTTTAAAGCATATTTTTAATAGCTGCTCTGAAGTCTGTCTATTAGCTCCAACATTTGAGTCTTCTCCCTCTCTTTTCCACCTCATCGGAGACAATTTCCATTGAAATCCCCAAAGTGTGATGTATGCATTCACACGTTGCTCTTGCTTCTTCATGTCTTGTTGAAAACTGGATATTTTACATAATGTATCATAGCAACTCTGTATTGTGATCCATCCCCCCCACCCCCCGCCTCCACAGTAGCTGTTGCTGTTGCTATTTGTTTGTTTAGTAACTTTCCAAAATTAGTTCTAGAATCTATCTTCCCCATACTTGGCAGCTGCTGATGTCTCTAGTGGGTGTTTTGTTTTTTTAATTTTTTGTTGTTGTTGTTGTTTTTATTTTTAAATCTGGCTGCCTAGGAGCCATGTCTATAACAGAATAGCTTAGTGATCAAACAATAATAATTCAGACATCGTGTTTAAGTGCCTTGAACCAATAAAGTTCTGCACTTTTCTGGTGTATCTAAGTGTGGGTTAAATTCAAACAGTTAATAAGTTTCCCCCAGCTCCTTTTACTTTCTGTGTGTGCAAGGTCTTACATTCAGCCAGGGAAGAGTAGATGCCTAAGGCTTTCTTCAGTCTCTTCTGAGTGTGTATGGAGCCTTGTAAATACGTGTAGCCTTTCAGCCACCAGGGATATGTAGAAACTTTATCTGTATCTTCCTATTAAATTTCTGATTGTTCTGCTAGTATTTTCATTGCCCCAATCAGTATTCTAAACTAAGAGAGTTGCAACATTGGCCTTCCATGAATCAGTATTCCAACTTAAAGAGAGCTACAACATTGTCCTTCCACGAATCAGTATTCCAACTTACAGAGAGTTGCAACGTTGTCCTTCCATGATTGTTTGCAACCGACATTGCTATTGTCAGCCCCCTCCATTAGCAAGGTTCCTTGTTTTTCCCAGCCTGCCTCACCCTAGTAGAACTACCTTTTCAGAGTGCAGATAATAGAGGAGAATGAGAGCAAGCTAAAAGGCCGTAGATTCCCATTATTCTTGTTTAGTTTTAGTAGTTTTCTCGAATAAATGCTTAGAAATTTGGCGTCTGCTCTTGGCCAATTTCTAAAGTCCTAAAATTGTTGTTTCAACAATTTTTCCAGTTATGTCATTGCCCTTTGGGAAAGGATTTGCTGAGGGTTTCATGGTACTATTCTAGAAGTCCCCAGAGACTATAATATTAAACTAATTTAAGAGTGTTCATAAGACATTAAACAAAAATTATATAATCTATTAGAAATAAAAATACAAAATGAGTTAGAAATATTCAGAGAATTCCAAGTTTTTTCTTGTTTTCAGATTTCTCATGATGAGCTACTAAACTATCAGGTCATTAAATGTTAATTCGCTTGAAAGTAAACCATCTAATTTAAAAACTACATTTAATCCATTTCTTCCTCTTTTGGGCTCTGAGTGTCTGAACATTATGACTCCCTGTACCCGAGTGGGTAAAAGCATTCTCTATCTATGAGTGGGTGTAGATATAGCTCACATAAACCTTTAAACCCTAAGAGCTAATCTCATCTAACAGCAGCATGCCATTCGACGAGGACCTGCCGAATTGTTTTTCCATATACAAAAATGTAGCACCAGGGATAACTATTCTGCATAATTTCCTCAGCATTGTGAGCTCCTTTTTTCTTTTTTTTTTTTTTTTTTTTTGTCTTCCTGTTTTGAGTTGTTTCTATTTCAACTCACTCTAAACTTTTCTTGCACATTCAGTGAAAAAACTGTTTTTGGTTTTGTTTGTTTGTTTAATTTGAGTAACCCTTCTAACTGACTCTTCTCCTTATGCTTTCTTACCTCCATTGAAACAGACTCCACCACCACAGTCACCAATTGTTCTTGGTGTGTTTGGTTTCTAACAACAAATTATTGTTTGATTTTCTATAAGCTCAGTCAAACACACTCCCCCACACACAGACACACATGCACATATATACATATGTCAGCATGGATCTTCTTTATCCTTCTAGCAAACATTTTCTATATTGTCTTTCTCTTCCAAATTTGTCCCATTTTTTTCTCTTTGTTTTCTGTGTGTATAGCCTATAAAATAAAATCCTATTTTTGTTTAACTTTTACTTTAGATTTGGGGATACATGTGACGGTTTGTTCCATAGATAAATTTGTGTCACACTCCTGTCATAAATTTGTTCTACAGACTTAAAATTCTAATTTTTGTCACCAATAATCTCTTCTCATAAGAATGATCAGTGGCCTTTAACTTAATATTGATCAATTTTCTCAATATAGTGTAGAGGTTAAAAACCCAAATATGTAGACAGATAAAACTTGGCTTGAATTCTGGGTGATAATGAGAACACTGTACTGTCATGTCTTGTTCAGGGTGTTTAAGAGATTAAATGGAATAATGAATCTAAAACAGTGAATATTTGTCCCATGGCATTGATAACAGCTTCAGTAAGTGATAGTTTATTATTATTTAGCCATTCAACAAATATTTTCAACCACTTTTTATGTGCTGGCAATGTAGTAGATGAAAATACTGATGTGGTTACTTCCCGTATTCCCTATGGGCTTCCTTCTCTGATGTCCTGCCTCCATCTGTTTTGATGAGGTAATGAAAAGGGCATGAACTTTGAAGTTTGACAGGTATGGATCCAAATCCTAACTCCAAGACTTGTGTGAACTTAGGCAAAGTACTGTAAAGTCTCTGAGCATTATTCTTCTCAGGAGTAGGACTATGATGATACATAATTTACAGTGCAATTGGGATAGCAAGTAGACACATATTTAAATTTCTTAGCCAAAATGCTGGCATATATTGCAGTTCAGCAAACACTAATCTACTCCTCACACCTACCTCTGTATGTGGTTCCTAATGTTTTCTTATTTTGTCTTTCAATATTTTTTCCTCTGAAATGATTTATTTCCATGAACTCAGCTATTACCTCACTCCCAAAAGTACAATCCAATTTCATCTCTACAAATTGATAGAACTTTTTTTTATCTGAAGATCCCACCCTGATTTTAAATTCAACAGATCTGAAATCACATTTGTTATTTTAGCCTCAAATCAATTGTACTACAGACTTCTAAGTGTAACCTTTCAGGCTCTTCTTCCTCTAATGCACTCTACACTCCACTGCCAGATTTATTTTCCTCCAAATTGCTTTCATCATTGTACTCACATATTTTGAAATTTTCAAAGACTTTGCTCACAGTTATCTACAAGATAAATGAAAATGTCTTCGTGTTACAAAAACCGTGAGGTCCAAAAACTAATAAAGTACTGATATGGCTTCGCTGTGACCCCAACCAAATCTCATCTTGAATTTTAGCTCCCATAATTCCCATGGGTTGTGGAAGGGACCTAGTAGGAGGTAAATGAATCATGGCAGCAGGTCTTTCCTGTACTGTTCCCTGATACTGAATAAGTTTCACGAGATCTGATGGTTTTATAAGGGGAGATCCCCTGCACATGCTCTCTTGCCTGCTGCCATGTAAGATGTAAATTTGCTCCTCCTTTACCTTCTGCCATAATTGTGAGGACTCCCCAGCCATATGGAACTGTGAGCCAATTAAACCTCTTTTCTTTATGAATTACCTAGCCTCAGCTATGTCTTTATTCCCAGCATGAGAACAGACTAATACAATAAATTGGTACTTGGAGTGGAGTGCTGCTGTAAAGATGCCCAAAAATGTGGAAGCAAGTTTGGAACTGGGCAGCAGGCAGAGATTTAAACAGTTTTGAGGGCTCAGAAGACAGAAAAATGGGGAAAAGTTTGAAACTTCCTAGAGACTTGTTGAATGGCTTAGACCAAATGCTGACCATCTCAGATTGAGATGAGAAACTTGTTGGGAACTGGAATAAACATGACTCTTGCTGCATTTTAGCAAAGAGACTGGTAGCATTTTGCTCCTATCCTAGAGATCTGCAGAAATTTTACCTCAGAGCAATGATTTAGGGTATCTGGCAGAATAAATTTCTAAGCAGCAAAGCATTCAAGAGGTGACTTTGGTGCTGTTAAAAGCATTCCGTTTTGCGTATTCACAAAGATATGGTTTGAGATTGGAACTTATGTTTAAAAGGGAAACAGAGCATAAAAGTTCAAAAAATTTGCAGCCTGACAATGTGATAGAAAAGACAAAGGTATTTTTGTGAGGAGAAATTCAAGCTGGCTGTAGAAATTTGCATAAGTAGTGAGGAGCCAAATATTAATCACCAAGACAAGGGAGAAAATGTCTCCAGGCCATGTCAGAGACCTTGTTGGCAGTTCTAGGATCGCAGGCTTAGAGACCTAGAAGGAAAAAATGGTTTTGTCGCCCAGGGCCAGGGCCCCCTGCTCTGTGCAGCCTGAGGACTTGGTGCCCTGCATCCCAGCTGCTCCAGCTATGACTAAAAGGAACCAAGGTACAGTTTGAGCTGTGGCTTCAGAGGGTACAAGCTCCAAGTCCTGGCAGCATCCATATGGTGTTGAGCCTGTGGGTGCACAGAAGTCAAGAACTGAGGTTTGGGAACCTCTGCCTAGATTTCACAGGATGTATGGAAATGCCTGTATGTCCAGGCAGAAGTTTGCTACAGGGGTGGAGGCTTCATGGAGAACCTCTGCTAGGGCAGTGCAGAAGAGAAATGTGGGTTCAGAGCCTCCACACAGACCCCACTAGGGTATTGCCTAGTGGAGCTGTGAGAGGAAGGCCACTGTCCTCCAGACCCCGTAATGGTAGATTCACTGACAGTTTGCACTGTGTGCCAGAAAAACTGCAGACAGCACCAGCCCATGAAAGCAGCCAAAAGAGGGGGGTCAGGGCAGGGGGCACTGTACCATGCAAAGCACAGAGGCAGAGATGTCCAAGACCATGGGAACCCAGCTTTTGCATCAGTGTGACCTGGACATAAGACATGGAATCAAAAGAGATCATTTCGGAGCTTTAAGGTTTGTCTGCTCCACTGGATATTGGACTTGCATGGGTCCTATAGTCCCTTCATTTTGGCCAATTTCTCTCATTTGGAATGGTTGTATTTACCCAACGCCTATAACCCCATTGTATATAGGACATAACTAACTTGCTTTTGATTTTACAGGATCAGAGATGCAAAGAACTTACCTTGTTTTAGATGAGATTTCAGACTGTGGGCTTTTGAGTTAATGTTGAAATGAGTTAAGACTTTGGGAGGCTGTTGGGAAGGCATGATTGGTTTTGAAATCTAAGAACATGAGATTTCGGAGGGGTCAGGGTGAAATGATATGGTTTGGCTATATCCCCACCCAAAACTTATCTTGAATCTCCATCTGCAAATTTTCTGAACTTTTATGCTCTGCTTCCCTTTAAAACATAAGTTGTAGTTCCTGTAATTCCCACATGTCATGGGAGGGACCCAGTGGGAGGTAATCAAATTATGGGGGTAGGTCTTTCCCGTGCTGTATTCGTGATAGTGAATAAGTCTTATGAGATCTAATGGTTTTGTAAAGGGGAGTTCCCCTCTGCACATGCTTTCTTGCCTACCACCATGTAAAACATGACTTTGATCCTCCTTCACCTTCTGCCATAATTGTGAGGCCTCCCCAACCATGTGCAACTGTGAATCAATTAAACCTCTTTACTTAATAAATTACCCAGTCTTGGGTAAGTCTTTATTAGCAGTATGATAACAGACTAATACAGTAAATTGGTACCAGGAGTGGGGTGCTACTGTAAAGATACCTGAAAATGTGGAACTATGTCCATAAAATCTCCAGGGATCCCATGGATTTCTGGACCATAGAAATGAATGTCAGGGCTTTGATATAATTTTCACCTCATTGAGTTCATTTCTCATTTTGATATCAAGACAAGAATCTAAACAAGATATCTTCTAACATATGTTTTAATTTATAAATTTTTATGAAAGCCATGATTTAATTTGGATGGGTCCAAGTCTTAACTTCGAGACTTGTATGAAATTAGACAAACTACTTTAAACTCACTGAGCCTTATTCTACTCAGGAGTAGAACTGCAATGACAATAACTGCAATTCAATAACAGTATATCAATAATGCATACATTTTATCAACTCTTTTAATATAAATTTATCTATTTTTAACTGACAATAATTATGTATACTTATGGAAAACAATGTGATGTTTTTATCTATGTGTACATGGTAGAAAGATTAAATCAGGCTAATTAACACACTCATCAACTCACCAACTTATCTTTCTTTATGGTGGTAAGAATTTTAAAAATGTATTCTTTTAGCAATTTTGAAATATACGACAAATTATAATTAACTGTGGTCACCATGCAATGCAACAGATCACTAACACATATTCCTCTAGTCTGACTGAAACTTTGTAAACTTTCATCAACATCTCCACTTTCCCCATCCCTCTACTTGCTACCTCAGCCTCTGGTAACCACCTTTCTACTCAGTTTCTACGACATTGAGTTTTTTAGATTTCACATATAAGTGAGATCATACAATATTTGCCTTCCTGTGTCTGACTCATTTCACTTTTATAATGTCCTCCAGGTCTATCCATTTTGTCATAAATGACAGAATTTTCTTTTCTCGGGGTGTGTAGTGTCTCATCATGTATATATACTGCATTTTATTTGTCCATTAACCTGTTGATGAATACTAATGTTACTCTCATATCTTGGCTTTTGTGAATAATGCTGAAATGAACATGGGAGTGCAGATATCTTTTCAACACCTTTCTCAATTCCTCTGGATATATACCCAGAAGTGGGATTGCTGAATAATATTTTCAATTTTCTTTATGTTTTCTAATTCTCTAAGACAAATGCTGTTTTGAAAAAGGAAATTCATATCCTTATGTAGACCTCTTTTGTATCATAGAACGTGTTTAGGAACTTCTGAGAATAGAGTTTCTTTTAGTGAATATGGACTACGAGCTACTCCCTGATGTAAAGTGTGAACATTTTTTGTAAATTTATTTCTGTACCTTAAGTGAAATAGTAAGATATTGAATTAAGATTTTTTTTCTGAGAATGGAAGAATCTTCATGTCTTATGTGGTTTTAAAGAATGTATTGGGTGGGGATGGTGGCTTACATCTGTAATTCCAGCCCTTTGAGAAGCTGAAGCAGAAATCACTTTGAGCCCAGGAGTTTGAGACAAGCCTGGACAACAAAGCAAAACCCTGTCTCTACAAAAAATAGTAAAAAATAAAAGTTGCCAAGTGCAGGGGTGTGTACCTGTAGACTCCAGCCATTCAGGAATCTGACAGGGAGGATCCCTCAGTCAGGAGTTTGAGGTTGCAGTGGGCTATTATCACACCACTAACTCCAGGCCTGTGCAACAGGGTAAGACTCTGTCCCCACCCCCAATATTTTTTTTCCCACCTCAGCCCCCGAGTAGCTGGGACCACCAGGGCACACCACCTCACCTAGCTAATTTTTGTATTTTTTGTAGATACAGGTTTTGCTGTACTGCCCAGGCTGATCTCAAACTCCTGAGCTCAAGTCGTCCACCCACCTTGGCCTCCCAAAGTGCTGGGATTACAGGCGTGAGCCACCATGCTTGGCCTGAGTCTTTTCTTTTAGAGATACTGAGCTTAGCTTGATCAGAGAACTGAGGTTGAGCTTTATTTCAATTTCAAATACTGAGTGATCTCAATTATGAAGGAACTTCGAATGGATTATTTTTATTTTCTCCTCATAATTTTGTCTCCACACCTGAAGGTAGATAATATCTAGTATTAGTTGACTACTGGATTCCACTAGCTTCCCAGAGACAGGGATTGCTAGAGACAAATACCTGAGTGTGACCCATATATGTAGGTCTCATATAAAATCTCTAACAAACTAGATTTTTTGCAGGAGTTTTTGCTCCTCTGGATGGAGGCAAAGAAGCAGGAGCATCACTTGAACTAAAATACAGAAGGAACAATGAACCTAACATGCGTGGGGGAAAGGTCCTAATGAAATGTTGCATTCCTATAAAGGTAGACTCAGGAAATAACATTGTCCAGGTTAAGCAGAGATAGATATCAAATAGATAGCCTCAAATATCAGAAAGAACCATTCATACTTAGTCCAGAATAAGTACCGGAGATCTTTGACAAGAGGAATTGTGGATTTTTTTAAATTTTGTAATTAACAAAAAGGTTATACAATTTTGGTTTGGAGTCCATGAATTTAAATAATATCTTTAAGTTGTGCTTATGTTCATAAATAGATTAAATGATTTAAAAATAGTAATAGAAGTAGAGTCCAAATTAAACTGACTGCATTTTTATTACTTTATTTTGAAGGCAGTGTACTCTTTTATTATCAGACTTTCATTTCTTTTTACTTGATTCCCTCATTCAGAAACCCAGATAAGCTAAGGACATCTCAGAGGAGATACCAGCTTGAAGCATGCTCTGTAGGCAAAACTGTGAAGAATAAGCCACATTTGGGCTTCAAAAAATTGTAGCTTGTGTACATAGAGAAATAATCATTAGAGCCAATTATCTTTGGACAGACTGATATTTCAAATTCTAATTACAAAGTTTTAGCCTCATTAACACATGAGTTTCATTGTATATCTTGGCTACCACATTTTATTGTTACAATTCATTAAAAATAACTTGAAAAATGAAGATGATCATAGGCTTCAGCATACAAGCAAAATAAAAAACTAGTGCCTGAGTAATGAATACAACACTTTATATTTGTATGGCAACTTCCTTTTAAGGAGCTCAAAACATTTCACGAACGTTATCTCATTAATCTTATGAGTACCGCAATAAAACATAATTTCTTATATCTCTGAACAAGAGAAATTGATAAATGAAATTGCCACAGTTTGCTTTCATTGTTGAACATTAAATTATGAACATATACAATATTCATATTTATTTATCATTATTTTAAAATTTTCAGTAAATTGACCCCTTTTGGTATACATTTCTATGAATTTTAACACATTTAGATTAGAATAATTGCCACCATATTCAGGATACAGAACAGTCCTATCACTCCAAAGATCTTTGTACTACTTCTTAATTATCAAATATATTCCCACATTTACTTCTGAAAAACACTGAACTGCGCTACATCCCTTTATGTTGTTTTTTTCAGAATCCCATATAAATGGATTCACAGAGTATGTAACCTTTGGAGGTTTGCTTCTTTCTCTCAGCATAATGCCGTTCAGATCTACCTGTGTTGTTTGTTAATCAATAGTATATTTATTTTATTGCCGAGAAGTATTCCCTTGTATGGATGTATCCAGTTTGTTTATCCATTAATCTGTTCGAAGACATTGAGGTTATTTCCAGTTTGGATTGATCATTAATACAGCTGCTATATATATTTGTATACAAATTTTTGTGTGGCAATAAGTATAATTTCTCTAGGTTAAATACTCATGAGTAGGATTGCTGGGTTATTGTATGGTAAGTTGCATGTGAACTTTAAGAGAAACTAATAAGCTGTTTTTCAGAATGTCGACATCATTTGGAGTTCCCCTCAGCAATTTATGAAAGTCCCAGTTTTTCTGCATTCTCACTAGCATTTGGTATTGCCACTTAAAAATTATTAACTCTTCTAATCAGTATGTAGTGGTATGTCACAGTGACTTTCACTTGCATTTCCATGATGGCTAATAACACTCAATATCTTTCATGTGTTTATTTTTCATCAGTATGCTTCATTTTGTGAGGTGCCTGTTCAACTATTTTGCACTTATAAGTTCTTGGAGCTTTTTGTATATTCCTTAGAATATGCTACACAGACAGTCATGTG
The DNA here is from genome assembly GCF_037993035.2 of Macaca fascicularis. NCBI lineage: Eukaryota > Metazoa > Chordata > Mammalia > Primates > Cercopithecidae > Macaca > Macaca fascicularis. The sequence continues at coordinate 97,371,104 of NC_088381.1, read as the reverse complement.
CATGTATAGTCGACTTTCTTTCTTTTCATTTTTATTTATTTCTTGACCAATTTCATCTGTTATTAAATTCACGCACGCAAATTTATCTGTATTTTTTCCTTGTTATGCTTTTAATATGAGGAGTCTGCAATGATTTTCTGTTTTTCACTCCTGTTTTTGCCAACCTGTCTTCTCTTTGTTTTTTTTGTTATTCTAGAGGTTTATCAATTTCATAATTTCATTGATCTTTTCAAAAAACCAAAGTTTACATTTAATTTAATTGATTTTTGATTTTTTTTTCTTTTTTATGAGATGGAGTCTGACTCTGTCACCAGTCTGGAGTGCAGTGGCCTATCTCGGCTTGCTGTAACCTCTGCCTCCAGCTTCAAGTGATTCTCCTGCCTCAGCCTACTGAATATCTGGGATTACACATGCGTGCCACCATGCCTGGCTCATTTTTGTGTTTTTAGTAGAGACGGGGTTTCACTGTGTTAGCTAGACTGGTCTCCAACTTCTGACCTCAGGTGATCCGCACACCTCAGTTTCCCAAAGTGCTGGGATTACAGGTGTGAATCACCTGGCCCAGCTTGTTTTAAATTTTCTTGGTCAAGCTTTATTATTTCCTTTATTTTTCTTGTTTCAAGATTATCTGATATTCTTTTTCTAAGTTCTTATGCCACAACTTACACTTTTGGTTTGAGACTTTTACTTTTAATATAGCATTTTAATGCTATAAATTTCCCTCTAAGCACTGCTTTAGCTGTATGTCTCAAATTTTGGTATGTTGTATTTTAATTTTTTTATGTTCAAAACATTTTCTACTGTTCTTTAGTCTTTCTTTTTGACCCATGAATTTTTTAGAAGTGTATTCCTTTTTTTTTTTTTTTTTTTTTTTTTTTGAGACGGAGTCTCGCTCTGTCGCCCAGGCTGGAGTGCAGTGGCGCGATCTCGGCTCACTGCAAGCTCCGCCTCCCGGGTTCACGCCATTCTCCTGCCTCAGCCTCCCGAGTAGCTGGGACTACAGGCGCCCACAACCGCGCCTGGCTAATTTTTTGTATTTTTAGTAGAGACGGGGTTTCACCGTGGTCTCGATCTCCTGACCTTGTGATCCGCCCGCCTCGGCCTCCCAAAGTGCTGGGATTACAGGCGTGAGCCACCGCGCCCGGCCTAGAAGTGTATTCTTTACTTTCCAAGTATTTGAAGACTTTTCTGTATCTTTCTGTTATTGATTTCTATTGTAATTCCATTATGATTAGGCAATATACTTTGTATGATTTTAATTCTCTTGAATTTGTTAGTATTTATTTATGACCAAGAATATGACTGACCTTGAGAATGTTTCATGTGTACTTGAAAAGTATCTTTATTTTTGTTGGGTGGATCACTCCACAAATGTCAACTAAATCTACTTGATTGATGTTGTTGTTCAGTTTTTCTAAATTCTTGTGGTTAGTGTTTGCATAGTATATTTTTTCCATTCTTTTATTTTAAACCCACATAAATAATTATATAAAATGAATTTCTTGTAAATAGGTAGGTCTTGCGTTTTTTCTTCTATCTGCTATATATATTTTTAGTTCTTATATTCAGATTATTTAAATTTAATATAATTATTAATACTTTTAGATGTTGGTTTACCATGGTGTCATTTTTAAAATTTTATTTCTCTCAGTTTTTTATTCCCTTATTTCCCTTTTCTGCCTTCTATTGAATTATTAGAATATTTTTTAGTATTCTATTTTAGTTTGTCTATTGAGTATTTTACTTTTATAATTGTATTGTTTGGTTAGTGGTTGATCTAAGGATTATCAAATACATACTTAACTTTTCATGGTCCATGTAAAACTTGAATATCTTACCATTCAGGTGGAATATAGAAACTCTACTACCTATTAGTTCCCTTTACTCTTCTTTCTTTATGTGGTGGTGGTTTTAATAGGCATTATATGTACATATATTGAAAACCACATTATATTATTATAATAATTGCTTTCAATCATCATACACATTTTAAGAGTTTAAGGGAGGGATTTGTCTACTATAATTACCATGTTTCTCTGAAACATAGTCCTTCTATTATCTTTCTGGGATACTAATAACACAAACTTCAGCCTTTGCTATTGTCCCACATATTCCTCAGTCTTTGTTGTTGTTGTTGTTATTTTTAATCTTTTTTTTTCTATTGACCTATATTCAAGTTTCCTGACTAATTCCTCTGTCCTATTCTGTTTTTTGTTTTTTCGCTTTGTGTGTGTGTGTGTGTGTGTGTGTGTGTGTTTGAGATGGAGTCTCACTCTGTTGCCCAGGCTAGAGTCCAATGGTGTGATTTCGGCTCACTGCAACCTCTGCCTCCCGGGTTCAAGTGATTCTCCTGCCTCAGCCTCCCCAGTAGCTGAAACTACAGGTACGTGCCACCATGCCTAGCTAATTTTTATATTTTTAGTAGAGATGGGGTTTCACTATGTTGGCCAGGATGGTCTCAATCCCCTGACCTCATGATTCGCCCACCTCGGCCTCCCAAAGTGCTGGGATTATAGGTGTGAGCCGTTTCACCTGGCAACCCCCATTCTGTTCTTGAATCCATCAGGTGAGTTTTTATTTATTGTCATTTTTCAGTTCTCACGTTTACTTTTGATTCCATTTTTATGTTTTCTATCATTCTGCTGAAATTCTATGTTTCCATTTTGTTTCAAGAGTATTTGGCATTATCTCAGAGTGCAGTTAAAATAGCTGCTTTAAAGTCATTATCCATTAATTCCCATATCTGTGCCACTCAGGATTGACATCTGTTCTTTGTCATTTTTCTTGTGTGATGTTATTATTTCCTTATTTCTCTGTATGTTGAGTAACTTTTGGATTTTTATCCTGAATATTTCAAATATTATATTTCTTGTCTTATTTAAATGTTATGGAGAATATTGATTGTTTTATTTGTTTCTTAACTTTAGTGGTCTTTAATTGATCCTGTTAAATTCAGGCTGCAAATTTCTAGTTGCCTTCTGTGGGCTATAATTCTGAAATCGGTTCAGTTTTTAAAATCTTTGCAGTGCTATTTGGATCTGTCTTTTGTGTGCATCACCCAGTGTCAGTTTAGGACCCAGGTAGTTTACCCCATAATCTAGTTCTCAAAGGCTTTAATAAGCTGAATAGAGTCAGATCTAGGTATTATAACCTGAGACCGAGGCCAAAAGTTTATATACAACTTTCCGGAGTTACTTTCTTGAGCTCTCTCCTCTCTGTGATCTTCCTCATACATTCTGTTTTTCAGAAATCCCTTTTGTGATCTTCTGGCTAGAAAGCCAGAGCTTAAGATTTTCTGCTCAGCTTCATAATTACTATGACTCTGAATTTCTCCAGGATCAACCAGCAGGATACCTAGAGAACAAGAAACAATGGGTCACCTTTCATACTTTTGGGACCACAGTTCTTCTGGCCAAAGAAAAGGGTTCCCTCATTCAGAGTTGTTAGTGACTGCCTGACTGTCACTGCCACTGCTGTCACAGCTGTTTCAGGAGTGCCTTGGTGGCTCGGGTGAGAAACAACAGTAAAGGAGGAAAAATGACAACACGAGTTTTCCCCACTCTCTCTCACCACAGTGGGCCTCATCTCTGCTCCTTAGTCAAGAAATAGAGTTTCTCTTAGAGGTTTTCCTGCTGACATTCAATGGGCACTCCCACATTTTAGGCTGTCTTTGAGTTCATTTCCAGAAGATGCTAGAGAATTAGAATGGGCAATTCATTGCTGATTTGGTGATGATTCAAGTTCTGGTTTCTTTATTCATTAGGCCTGCTAGCATTTAATCTTCAGTATCCTCAGATAGCTGCCCTATGCAGTATGTCGAGGGCTTTTAGTTGAATTTGGGAGAAGAGACAGGGTGGAATGTGTTTACCCCATTTTGACAGTAACCAGAAACCAAAGTTTAGATTTCTTGAGTCCTAGTCATCGAACCAATCTTGAAAGTATGCTTTAGTCTAGAGCCTAACATAAATGTCCAAACAATAATAATATGTAATACTTAGGTAGCTTAGGTGCCCAAAACTCAAGCATTTCATTTAACCTTTGTCATAATTCTGTGAGAGTTTGGTAGACATTCTATGTATTTCCACTTTACAGATAAGTGAATTCTGGTACAAAGATATTAAGTAAATTACCCAAGGTCACATAGCTAATTGCTAATGGGGTCAGAATTTGAATCCAGGTACTTTGCCTCCAGAGTCCAAAGTGTTAGTCACTACACATGTTCTAGGTTCTCTATTTTGTTTGGTTTTGTTTCAGCATACATGATGTTGCACACTTCTGGAAAAAAATTTGAGCCTAATTGTTACTGTTACTGGCTTAACTTATATTACCCTAAGTGCAGGGAGAAATAAGAATTAGTTGACAATGAGGTGATATTACTACTTCTGAGATGGGCCAAGGAAATACTCTGGGAATCAAAACAATTAGAAAGCCCCGTTAATACTTTAAAAATGTGTGTTGTATCAGCTGAATTTATTCACACAATTCTCCTCCTCCCAACCCCCAGATTTTAAACCTCTAATGTTAAATAGAGAAGGTCATAAAGAGAGGTTTCTGCAGGAATCATTCCCAGCTCAAAAAAAAAAAAATCTTACTTAAAAACAATCAGTAGCTTTCACGTATTCATAAAATTAACTTTCTAATCAAGACACTAAAGTAGTGTTATACAAAGTGAAATCTATGGAGTAGGGCTGGTCATTGGGCACTACAAAATAAGTACAAAAATGGAAAGTAAATGCTTAGGAATATTTAAAATAATTTAGTAATTTTATGCTGTTGAGTATAATAATAAAAAAAATCAGAATTCTATTTTATTGTTCTTTTTTTTTATTCTTATAGCAATTCATTTTAGTATGCTTTCCAAAAGTATAACTATGCAATGAACTAGACACTTTTTTAAAAGTGATTTTTCACCACAACCAATTTGACTCATGCTACACCAAAGCACAGGGCCTGCCTTCTAATTTTAAGAGATCCAATGGCAAAATTAATTAGAACACAAGATCCTTGACATGGTTTTCTTTCTTCAACTATTCTTAACGTTTCTCAAAAGTGTGCAGGGAATTTTAAGTAAGACTGTGTTTATTTGTAAGAGACAAAGATCTGGAGAAGGATCACAAGAGTTCATTCTGAATGTGCCTCAAAGCTGGTGTTTATACTCATCATTTCTTCTCCTTCAAATTTAGACTTGGAGAGTAAGGCCTTCTAGTTGCATGTGAAGGGCCTAACAGCTTCTGCAGCAGGTGTGAAATACTGAGGCCCAGAAAGGTCCCTGCCTGGGTGGAATATGCCACCCTAAAATATGAAGAATAGGTGAGTTGAAGACAAAAAGCAGCAGATGCAAGAAGGTCTCAAACTCCTGACCTCAAATGATCCACCCGCCTCGCCCTCCCAAAGTGCTGGGATTACAGGCATGAGCCATCACACCTGGCCCCTTGTAATAAAATTTCCCAATAACATTTAATTAGAAAAACCTTATGAAAAGTTGTTCAAGATTTTTAAAATTCTAATTGATTCAAATCTCTGTACTGTAAAAAAAGAAAAATTATTCTCAGAATTGGGGAAAAAATGGATGTATAAATGTCTCAATCTGTACTAGCCAAAATACTGATAAGAGTCATAGAATACAGAAAAGACAAATCATTCATTCATTATATATATCATATCATATGAACTAGTCCATTGATGTTGCTTTAGAGCCTTCAGATATCAGTTGCCTGAGTCTATTCAAGTCTTTCAGTCTTCTCGAGCCACTCTATCCTGCAAAAATTAAGCACATACATATCCTTTTTAAGATAGGAAACACAATGTTTCATCGAGGATTTCTTGGGGATTCTTGGGGGTAGTCTGATATTTCTCCCACTGTGACATCTCTTCCTGCTTGCAAAAAAAAAAAAAAAATTATCTCCCTTGTGTTTTCTCTAATCTATATTTACCCAAAGGGAATATATTGCCCTTCATTTCCCGACTTATCACTTCCATGAGACATGTGCATTTTGTAAACCTTTCCTGAAGATTGGGATTCATAATAGTTCATATCCCATAGAACTGTTAAGAGAATAAAGTGAAATTATGCATATAAACTGCCTATATACCATAAACATCTAATAAGTGTTAGCTGCTATTATTTGTTCAAGGATAATGATACGGGCCTATGTGACAGCAGACAAAATGATATGAAATATTAGACATCCTGTTCTCTTTGAAAGTCCTTTAGCTTGTTCAATTATGGGAACTCCTCCTTAGGTGGAACTTGCTTCCACAAACTTCTTATTTCTGTTTTCATCTAGCTTCCACATCTCAATTCCCATTACTTTTCTCAGACAAAGGAACTCAGCATTCCTCTCTCTCTCTCTCTTTCTTCCTCTCTCTCTCTCTTTCTCTCTCCCTCTCTCTCTGTCTCCCTCCCTGTTTCCCTTCATCCCTCCCTTGTCTCAAGGCAACCCATGTCCAATGGTACAGTACGGAAAAAAGAGGATTGGGGTCAGAAAAGGAGCCAGTAATGTCTTCATGGACCCTCTCATCTTCCTGTGAAGGGAGAATTGTTCTGCCACCCTAACAGCTAGGGTCAACTAGGCCAATCAATGATGAGGCTAAAGTGATGCCGAAAGTCATAACTTTGTCTCACCTAAAACTGTTTTTAGAAATGAAACATCACTGAAGAATGGAGAATTCAATAGAGTAGGGAATCACTCTAGAGAACTAGCATCAAATATTGCTACACATTTTACCTTGTAATCAGCTATAAGCAGCAAATTTGAATATGAAATAAACATATTGAATTTACTTGCAATCAATTCAGTTAACATTTTATTGAAATCATTTTTTCGAAGGATATCTGATATTAACAGACTTTTAAGTAAAAAGGCAATCTTTAAATATATAACCAAACTAATTCTTCTATTTAATTAATTTTTAGAGATTGCTTTTGTATTAATTTCCTAGGTTGCAACAAATTACCACAAACTTGGTTTAAAACAACAGAGGTGCAGGGCCAGGCGGGGTGACTCACGACTGTAATCACAGCACTTTGGGAGGCCGAGACAGGCGGATCACCTGAGGTTGGTAGTTTGAGACCAGCCTGACCAACATGGAGAAACCCTGTCTCTACTAAAAATACAAAATTAGCCAGGTATGGTGACGCATGCTTGTAATCCCAGCTACTCGGGAGGCTGAGGCAGGAGAATAGCTTGAACCTGGAGGTGGAGGTTGCAGTGAGCTGAGATCACACCATTGCACTTCAACCTGGGCAACAAGAGTGAAACTCCATCTCAAAAAAAAAAAAAAAAAAAAAAAAAAAGGCATATTCTCTCACAGTTGCTTCAGGCCAGAAGTCCAAATAAAAATGTGAGCTTTCTCTGACAGCTGCAGTATAGAATTCTTCCTTTCTTCCTCCACCTTCTGGCGGCTCCAGGAGCTCCTTGGCTTATGGCAGAATAACTAGAATCTCTGTTTCAGTCTTTACATGACCTTCTTATCTGTCTTTCTTCTGTTTGTCTCTCATAAGGACATGTGCCATTGAACACAGGGCCCACCCCGCCAGAATGGCCTCCTCTTGTGGCCTTTAACTAATTACCTCTGCAAAGAGCATTTTGTTAAATAAGGTTACATTCACAGATTCAAGTGGTTAGCCTGTGGATACATCTTTTTCGAGAAACAAATCAAACCACTACAGCTCAGAAAATGGATAATAAACTGAGTTGGAAAGATGAAATTTTCTAGTGAAGTTTTACTAAATTGGTGGAATTAGGGTAAGTAGAAAATAATTTTTAAAAACCTGGTTATATTTCAGTATGTATAATAATTTTAATAAAGCTAACAATCTATTAAGTGAATTACAATAGTGAAATGAGAATGGTGCCCTATAAATTTGAAAGCAATCTCTTTTTTTCCCTTTAGGGGATTTTTTTTTTCCTTGGGGATATTTTTTAGCAAATATTTTTTCTTTTCATTTTTGAGACAAGATCTCACTCTGTCACCCAGGTTGGATTGCAGTGGCGTGATCCTGGCTTACGGCAGCCTTGACCTCCTGGGTTTAAGTGATCCTCCTGCCTCAGTCTCTCAAGTAGCTGAAACTACAAGTTCACGCCATTACAGCCTACTAATTTTTGTATATTTTGTATAGATGGGCTTTTGCTAAGTTAGCCAGGCTGGTCTCGAACTCGTGAGCTCAGGCAATCTGCCTGCTTTGGCCTCCCAAAGTGTTATGATTACAGGTATGGATCACTGTGTCTGGCCGCAAAAACTTTCATCACAGGTAAAATCAATTAGAGTTGAAACCCTTTGAATAAAATAATCACAAATAAGTTTGGTTTTAATTATAAAATATAATGCATATATTTTAAAATTAAATGGGAAAGTCCATAGTTAAGTAATTAAAACTCACCTGAATTCATCTGGAGAATTGCTTATTTCAACACAAATTTCTATACATTAATATTATTTCCTATACTGGAAGAAGTTCCCATTTTGATGAGATTAAGAGGGGATATGAGAACATTAAGTTCTTAAATCTTGACTTACAATATCACAGGTATATCAGAATATCAGTAATTTCAAAGTGTTGGCTAATTAAACTAAAATTGATTACCTTTTATATCATAACATAAGTCACAAAAGCAATTTTAAGTCTTTCATGCCTACATATGTAAGTTAAGTTTTGGTCTAAAGAATTCTCAGTCACTGTCAGAATAAATCAGTAGACTATCATAATGTGCTTTTAATTATATCCATTAATATTCATTTGGAAAAAGTATATCATAGTTTCTATTTCAAGAACAAAAGCTGGAACATTAAATCTTGCTTTTGTCTAGAAGGTTCAGTTTAAGATTAATCTTTTCAAGACCTTTTCTCTGAGGAGATCATTGTGCTTTAATGATTCCGTTAGTGAAATGTAACAAATTTGCTCTATTGAATTATGGACTAGTTATCTAGGGAGTGTCCTATTTAGACCAAAGGTGAGTGATTTTAACTTGGTTTAATAATTTGCCTCATCATTTTCCTGAGACTACATGAGCGTGGGGAATTAACCAAAGGATATGATCGAAACGATAACCAACATGGGGTGTCCATGGTTTAATAGCCACAGGCAAAATCACGGGAACCCCAGACCTGACTTCCACCCATCAATAATGTTTGCATGCTTTTATTTAACTCTTCCTATGTGCCAGCCACTGTCAGCACCCTACATGTATTAAGTGTTGTAATACTCATAATAGCTCTATCATTTTCGTCTCCATTTTATAGATGGGAAAACTGGGTAGAGAGAAAAAACAACGTACAGTGAGAAAGTGACAATGACAACAAGTGGGTTTGGCTTCAGGCTCCTTTCAAATGGTTTATGAAATCTCAGAGGGTTTCTCACATTATCTCCTCAAAAGTCAGACTTGCTTTTTAGGAGCCTCCTGGGGTCTGTCTCTGTGGAGTCGCCCTAACGGAGACTAGGAGGCTGCATTTTGTCAGTCTTCCCGGCGTGGCCTGGGCTACTTCTCCTGTTGTCTTGAGATAGATGCAATCAAGGTGGGACTTCTGCTTTACCCCAGTGTCCTTGGCCACTAGCAGAATACCTTCTCTTCATTCCAGTCACATTCATTTACTGAGACACAGTGTATCTTGTGTCCTAGTTTCTACCCGGCTTTTGTTGTATAACGTTTTCCTTTGGCCCCACGAGTGCTCTTAGACCCATCACTCCGGGAATAAAGGACAGTCACAATGGAGATAACAGGGGGCAGTAAATAGTGCAGTGAAGTGTAGGGGACTGAGAGGAAGGGTGGGATGGTGGGGTGAGACATAGAGAAGTCAGGGTGAAAGTGGAGCAAGAGTAACGATATCATGTGCTCCTCAGTGTGCCAGCTGCTTCACACGGGTAACTAATTCAACTCTAACATTCTGTGAAATAGTTATGCTACATCAGTGGGTATAAATGAAATCACCAAGGTCACCCAATAAAACTAGAAAAAGACATAGCAAAATGTCTGATAATTTTATGGGTCTGGCTAAATTCTATAAGTTCAGAATTTGAATATATAAAAACAACAACATATTATTCTGATAAAGTGATTCATAGACTATCTGTTTAGGAAGAACGGTGTGAGAGACAGATTAAATAAAAATGAAGATAATTATAATACCACGTGCCAAGTGCAATTATGCTATTGGGTTAGGTCTAGGTGTGAAGGTTGACTGAGTTTTCTTTGTTAGGGGAGATAAAGCAGATCACATTTAACAGTTTTATTCTAACATTGCTTTTTACTTAATATTACATCACAAACATTTTCCATGAGATTATGTATTTGAAAATACCATTTACATAGCTGCGAAATCTTTTTTTTTCTTTTTCTTTTCTTTCTTTTTTTTAAAATTATTTTTATTTCTATTTTTTTTTTTGAGACAGTGTCACCTGGCTCTGTTGCTCAGGCTGGAGTGCTGTGGTGGGATCTTGGCTCACTACACTCTCTGCCTCCTGGATTCAAGTGATTCTCCTGCCTCATCCTCCCAAGTAGCTGGGATTACAGGCATGCGCCGCCACACCTGGCTAATTTTTTGTATTTTCAGTAGTGACAGGGTTTCCGTGTTGGTCAGGATAGTCTCAAGCTCCCGATCTCAAGTGATCTGCCCGCCTCAGCCTCCCAAAGTGCTAGGATTACAGGCATGAGCCACCATGCCTGGTCACTGCAAAACATTCCTAGAAGTTTAAGTTTTCTGGGTTTTTTTCCTATTATAAATAATATTTACAAAATGTTAGATCAACTTTTTCATGACTTCATTTTTAGAAATGGAGTTGACAAATACAGGAATATGGATTTTCTGAGGTATTTTATACATTATGCCAAAAGCTTCCAGAAAGCATGTCAATTTACAACCCCAGGAGTAGTAGCCAGGCAACAAAAAGAAGCATGGCCAAGCCACAGAAGGGCGGGAGAACATGGTTAAGTTTGGGGAAAGGGAATGGAGAAGTAGAGACCAAAGAAGTGAGCAGGATCCAGATGATGAAGGGTGCAGAGAAACAAAAGAATAGATACTAAGCAGTCCCGGGTTTCAGCCTTGGGTTAACAGGAGAGAAATCAGATGAAAGGAGATCTTTTGGGAGAAAGACAATGAGCTCAGTTTTAAATATATTAATTATAAATTATGTATGGCACATCCAGATGGATATTTTAGATTTTCTTGTCTAGGACTTAGGAGGTCAGGCCTTCGGATATAGATTATTATATACTAGATTGAAAACTGGCCAGGGATGGTGGCTCACGCCTGTAATCCCAGTACTTTGGGAGGTCAAAGTGGGTGGATCATTTGAGGTCAGGAGTTCTAGACCAGCCTGACCAACATGGTGAAACCCTGTCTCTACTAAAAATACAAAAAAAAAAAAAAAAAAAAAAAAGCTGGCACAGTGGCACATGCCTGTAGTCCCAGCTACTTGGGAGGCTGAGGTAGGAGAATGGCGTGAACCTGGGAGGTGGAGGTTGCAATGACCTGAGATCATGCCACTGCACTCCAGCCTGGACGACAGAGCAAGACTCCATCTCAAAAAAAAAAAAAAAAAAAAAAAAAAAAAAAAAAAAAAAAAAAAAAAGAAAAGAAAAGAAAAGAAAAAAGAAGAAAAAGAAAACTAATTGATCTCTCAAACTACATTATAGGGAAAAAAAAAGATCACAGAGTTTTGGAAACAACAATATTAAGAAGAAGTCTTATAATCTAGCTGCTCCAAACTAAAAATTTTTGAAATATAAATAGCTGTAATTTTATGATAACTAGCACTAATCATATAATCACATAATGGTTCTGAATTTGAGGAGCAATAACTCCCATTCTCCGATTGACTCGTGTATACATATCAAATGAATTTAAAATGCTGTGAGAGACACCCAATAATTTGGATTTTAAAATATATATTTGGGATTTAAGATTTTCAATTTTGCTCTAAAACAGAAAAATTTGTAATAAATTAGAATAGTAACATGATACATACATTCATCTCAAGAACTAGGAATTTGGGGTAATTACCAATTTTTGAGAAATTAGTATAATTTTGCTATTCTCTAGCCAGCAGACAATCATAAAAGAAGCTATCCCCTCCCGCCCCAGCCCCACCTGCTTGCTGCAAGACACTTTCTCTTCTGGCAGAGCCCATCTGAATGATGTAGATTTGTATACTTTGCCACCTGGTGGTCATTTTGGTTATTTGCATGACTCCATCTGTATTGTGGCCTGAAGATATTCCTGTTAAAATGGCTCCATGTTCTTATATACAGTATTTAATTAACAACAATACCAACAAAACCATATTAGAATAAACTTGAACAACAGTGACAAAAAGTTGATGATGTCCAAGATGAATGCCTATCTGATGGCTTTATTATGGTCTGATGTGTCTGCTCGACACCCTTTTCTGAACCTTTCTTAAATATTTTTCCCACATATTGCTGTAGTGATTATTTTGACACTGAATACATGTCAATAACAATAAGAAAAAGGCATAATCTCCTTTTGAAATTCACTAAGGCTTTTTTTTCACTACAGGCTTTAAATAGAAAACCACATGGCTTCATATATATGTAGCATGTTGTTAATAAATAAGAGAATTTTCTGCAAAACTCAAACTAAAGCATCCATGAATGCTTAGGTTAATCTGTAGTTTCCATGCTTTCTAATTCAATCCATATGAAACAAATGTGCAGGGGAAATGAATTATTGAAATATTTCTAGTGGTACAGTGGCCACTGCCAGATAACTAATGTGGACAGATGCATTTTTAAAGATTTGAGCTACTTGCAAGATAATAATTACTGTATGTTTTATATATTTTTGTTCCATTTTCTGATTGTTTTTTACAGGAGATTTGATATTTTCTTTCTCTTTCTTTCCCTTCCTTCCTTCCTTCCTTCCTTCCTTCCTTCCTTCCTTCCTTCCTTCCTTCCTTCCTTCCTTCCGTTTCTTTCCCTTTCTCTTTCTTTTTTGAGAGCTTCTTGCTCTGTCACCTAGGCTGAAGTGCAGTGGTGCCCTCATAACCTACTGCAGCCTTGACCTCCTGGGCTCAACTAATCCTTCTGCATTACCCTTTTGAGTAGTTGGGATGATAAGCATGCATCAGAATGCCCGGATATTTTATTTTATTATTATTGTTTATGTTTTGCAGAGACTGAGGTCTTATTTTGTTACCCAGGCTCTAACTTCTGGCTTCAAGTGATCCTCCCACCTCTGCCTCCCCAAATTGCTGGGATTGCAGGTATAAGTCATCATATCGGCCTGATATTTTCTATATTTGAAAATCTACAAAATATTCAAGCATTTGTCTTAAAAGCTACTCAAAGAGCATCATCTTGGTTTTACTGGTCTTTCTAAAGCATAAATAGAGAGGTTTTCACCATTTCAAGTCAATAGTTCCTTGTATCTTAAGGGAAAAAAGTGGGTTTTGAATAAGAGTTTCATAGTCAGGTCATTCTTTTATTTTTTATTTTTTGAGGCGGAGTTTTGCTCTCGTTGCCCAGGCTGGAGTGCAATAGTGCAATCTCGGCTCACTGCAACCTCTGCATCCTGGGTTCGAGAGATTCTCCTGCCTCAGTCTCCTGAGTAGCTGAGATTACAGGCACCCACCATCACGCCCAGCTAATTTTTTGTATTTTTGGTAGAAATGGGCTTTCACTATATTGGCCAGGCTGGTCTCAAACTTCTGACCTCCGGTGAGCCATCCCACAGTGCTAGGATTACAGGCATGAGCCACTGCACCCAACCAGTCAGGTCATTCTTAGGCTGAATTTTGTTTCTCACAATACAGGTGATATTAAAATTTACTAAATTTTTAGTAAATTAAAATTTACTAAATTTACAAAAAAAATTCATTTTTTTTTTTTTTTTTTTTTTTTTACTTTTTGTTCATTATAAAAACTGCATACACTTTGGACTCATTTAAGCTTTGGTAATAGGATTGAAATAAAATACATTTACTCGTGTTATTCCACGGAAAGGACTTGCTTTAAAGTTATACCAGTAGGCGGGGCGCAGTGGCACACACCTCTAATCCCAGCACTTTGGGAGGCTGAGGCAGGTGGATCACCTGAGGTCAGGAGTTCGAGACCACCCTGGCCAACATGGTGAAACCCCATCTCTACTAAAAATACACAAATTAGCTGGGCGTGGTGCAGGTGCCTGTAGTCCCAGCTACTTGGGAGACTGAGGCAGGAGAATCACTTGAACCCAGGAGGCGGAGGTTGCAGTGAGCTGAGATCATGCCACTGTGCTCCAGTCTGGGCAACAAAGAGTGAAACTCCATATCAAAAACAAAACAAAACAAAACAAAACAAAGTTACACCAGTAGTATGGAGCCATGCACAACTCTTGAAAACACACAGCCTTGCCTACAAAAGATAAATATGGGGAGAGATATTGTCATTCACTTGCTATTACTAGAAAACCAATCCAAATTACAGGTGCTAACAATATTAGGTCCATAGCACCTATTGTAAATGATAGGCTCTCAAGAATTACTTTGGTTCATGTGTCCAGTAAAGACCAAACTCCCATCAGAATCATCAAGTAGCCAAGATATATGGGCTTTTGCCCCTTATTTGTTTCCAATTACACCCAGGCTTTAATTGGAATGGGGAGAGAGAGTTCTTCTTAGAGACAGATTGTCCTCTGCTACATATTGGAAACAAATTTTAGTATCTTGTTTAACTCTGTATTGAGGAGGAAGGACTTTTCCTTATAGAATAAGGAGGCTTTACTTATGCAGTGAGGATGGCCATAGTAGGGATACATTGAAAAACTTAAGGATAAAAAGGGACAAAAGGAATCAGTTTTATTCACATACCAGGCATATTTTATGCAAAAATAGTAGATTCATTCACACATAAGCCACATTATATATGATATAAGAAATAGTTTCAATTCAAAAAATATCTTGGTTCAAATGACAGCTGGATTTAAATCCCATCTGGACTGCTTTCTATCCAGAAAAGTTATTAAATCTCTTCAAGTCTCAGCTTTGTCATCTGTAATATAAAAATAATAATAAATTACCTCGAGTGAACTCATAAATACACAGATGTATTAGTCAGGATAGGATAGACTGCGCCATGGTGACAAATATAAAACCCAAAGTCTCAGTGGCTTAACGCAAAAAAGCATTATCCCATTATCCTTTCAAAATTCCAAAATTTTCAGACTTCCCACACACATGTTTATATAAATTTAAGTGATTACACAGGTTTTCAATAAATACTGTTTTCTTCTCCTTTGAGACTCTACTCATTTCTCTTCCACTCAAGTAAACATGCAAATTGGGAACAAAAATGACACTGTAGAAATAAACTTTTCTGTTCTAATTTCTTTAAAATGTACATCATTTACCCATGTAAGTAATCATTGGCAGCGATTACTTGTGGTACAACTTTGACCTATGTCCATGAGCCAGTGTGTTTAGATTCAGAGAATGAGAACCCCTTACTCTGCAGAACTTGCCAGAAGGATTAGGCAGTGCTGGAAAAAGCCATTTAATTTGCACTATATTTCCCCAGCTAACCATGTTGCTACCTTAATGTTACATGACAAAGTGGTGTATGTGAATTTTCATTGTTTTCTAATGATATTTGTATATGCAGTAAGTCAAATTACAGCATTCAATAAATCCTACGTTCTTGTTCAAAACAAATTATAGTGCACACAAGTTTATTTTTCTTTCTCTGGTCTCACTTCAAATCAGGTAACTATTATAAATAATACAAAACAAACACTTTATTTTTGAAAATTACAGAAAATAACATCACCACTTACAATGTTACAAAAATATGTGGCTATTTAGAAACCCTAAATCACAACTCTTATGAATTAATATCCAATGGACATAGGAGAATTAAGATTGAGTTTTTATCACCTTTTCTGATTTTTAATGCTGAAGTAGATTTTTGTTGTGTGTTAAGCATGACTGTAGACCATATATTACTGTCATTAGGACAGTGAGGGTATTGTTAAATGGTTTTAGCGGTTTATTTCTTAATAAAAAATATTAAGTCCTGAATGACAGACTCAGAGCTAAGAAAACACACTGTTGGAGTCATAAATACACTCATCGGAATTTACTTAAATGTTCTTTTTTATTGAATTTAACTCCAAGTAATAATAGCAATAGATGCCATTGGTTATCTGTCTGCTGCATACCAAATGGGAGCTACTCAGTGCTTTTCCTCACATATTCGCAAAAATACCTCAGCAATATAGCTGTTAGCTTCGTCTTACAAATGAAGAAACAGAAGTTCAAAGAAGTAAATATAGAATGTGATAGAACCACTCTTGAAATTCATGTCTTTTTGCTTCCAAAATTCCTCTTTTCCACATGTTTCCTCAATAAGCATTTTCAGGTCCCTATTCCAGGTGGATGGTAATTCTTGACACTTTTATGTCTATAATTTCTCCTAAAATTATCTAATAAAAGCCTCTTGCTATACAGATATGAAAACTGAAGACATGTGAGGTTTCCTCAATATGACACAGTCACATATCAGGAGAGCCATACCTACATTCTGAAGTTACAGGTTCCCCACACAGTGCTCCCTTATGGTTATTGCAAACTAAGGGCATCAAGCAACTGAAGATAAGAAACTCACGAGGTCAGGAGATTGAGACCAGCCTGGTGAACATGGTGGAATCCCGTCTCTACTAAAAATACAAAAAAAATTAGCCAGGCTTGGTGGCACATGCCTGTAGTCCCAGCTACTCAGTAGACTGGGGCAGAAGAATCACTTGAACCTGAGAGGCAGAGGTTGCAGTGAGCAGAGGTGGTGCCAATGCACTCAAGCCTGAGTGACAGAGCAAGACTCCATCTCAAAAAAAAAAAAAAAAAAAAAAAAGAAACTTTGTAGCTAGAATTCAGGACTAAGCCATTCATAGAGTAGACAGTGTAAAAGAGAGCCAGGTCGGGGGACTTGAGGGGGTATAAAAATGATCAGAGAGGTGCAGAAATGGCAGATGAACTGAGAATGAGGTACAGGCACAATTTTTTCTGACTGTTGAGACTCGGACATGATGCAGAAAATAGAGGAGATGCTCACGGTCTGAAAATGGGAGGATACGGACAGCGCTTACCCTTGTCAGACATGAGGGGCCATCAGAAGATTGAGACTGAGCAGATCAACCTGCTAAGCTTACCCAGAATTCCGCGGTTTCGTGGTCAGTCACCAACAGTACTAAGCACAACCTACTTCCCCCTCTTTATCTTCATCTTCTCTTTGACTCCCAGTTTCCTGGATTTGCATCTTTCTTGTCTCTCTCTGGACAGTGCTATTCAGGTCCATAGGATTCATGATCTGTATTTAGGCCTAGGTACAAATTATTTCTCACATTGCTGTTGGAATGACCATGATGCAAATGAGACTGTGGAATCCCCTCAGCTTTCCCTAGGATGTCACATGGGGACATCCATGGCCTGGATTTTGCCTACTTCTCTAGGTTCCTTGTACCATACCTGGCTATCTTGAAGGCTTGCTGTAAATATTCTCTCTCCCTTGAAACCCATTAAAACGTAAATTGCCTTCTGCCCATATGGAGATGAACATTCCTGCATTTTAGTCTTCCCTCCCGCCTGTATCTTCTGCAACATTATAGAACATGACCTTCTGCATCGTTGCAGAACACTGTATCTTCTGTAACATTGCAACTGTTGCTGAGTTGTCCTTGTATATCTGATAGGAATATCTCTGCTGGTCTCTAAGCTCATAGGATAGGGACATTGTCCTATTCATCCTTGCACTGTCATCCCCAGTGCAATTGATGCATAGGCTCAGAGGGAAGCAGAACAGCCAGGATAGAAAGAGAGAAAGATTCTTTGAGATGAGAGAGCCTGTGTGCATTCAAAGAGAGAGTAGCTTCAGATTGGTCTCCTTCTTCCATGAGGCTCATCTCAAACAAGATTCCTGAGAGTTCTTCTCCAATTTTATTATCTTTTCTTTATTAACACTCTGCCATGATCACTTTTGTGTGTGTGTGTGTTACCTTGATTGGTGTCTGTGTTACCTGAGATGGAAGAGCCTTGGTTAGAATTGGGAGTCTTTGAGAGATGACTGAAAATATCCACAATTATTTGTCTCTGAACACTCCATGAGGCAGGACCCTTTACTTGGGAACCTGATCAATATTTGAAAAATCCTGAAAGCTGATTATATATCCATTTAAAGAAGGAGATTTATTATTATTATTATTATTAATCTAGAATAGGTAATTTGTTATCCCACTTGCATTCTGCAATCATTAGGTGGTAGGTAAGCAGAGATGAGTTGGGAGAACAGTGCCTATTTGGCCTGGCATGGTTTTAATCCTTTGATAGTGAAAATACTTCAACTTTTAGTGGTCTAAAAAATAGGGTAGAAGACTGAGCTTGAAGGTTATGAATTTCCAGTTCCAGATACTATGTTCTTGCCTTGGTATTATAATTTAGGAATGTATGAGATTCCCTTGCTCTATTTGTGTATACAGTATAAACCCAGAGTGGGCTGGAGTCATTACCTTTCACTATAAAGGATTGATATGAGTCAGGGTCTGGAAACAAGGCTATTTTTTTTAATAGAAAAATGAAGGTTTCTGGGACCTGGAAAAGATGTGTCCTGCTACAACAGTATTAGAATTGGGGATATACTTTAGGAGGTTTGGCATAAATCAGTGACAAAACATTTGCAAACCTTGGGAAATGATAATATATATTCAGGAAGCATAGTGTTTAACTTAAGCAGTAGGTGAATATAGAGGAGAGAGAATTATAGAGAAAGGATGTAGAAAGGGAAGGAAAGAGAGTTGGAGAAAGATAAACAAATAAGAAAAGCCAAGAAAGGTGGTCAAGTAGCTGCTTCAATTCATGAAGAGGTTTCTGTCCTAGTTCCAGGTTGTATATGACTTAGTTGTATTCCATTTTGATGAGCTTATTATATTATTATAATAAGCATTTTTTCCTGAACTAGTTTAACTGGGTTTCTCATCTTTGTAACCACACACACACACACACACACACACACACACACACACACACACACAGGCCTAGATACATGCATTCATTTTCTAGGTGTTTTGAGAAAACCTGTTATGTGTAATGAAGGTCATGTTACTCCCTGCAGAGGGTATGAAGATAAACAAAATGAAAGTTTAATTCTGCTTGGTATGTTTTGCTACAGCCAAGATAAGACCAAAGGGTGTGTTTGTCCTTTTCTTTTTGTTTTGCAAAAGATGAGTTTAGGGCCGGGCACGTGGCTCACGCCTGTAATCCCAGCACTTTGGGAGGCCGAGGTGAGTGGATCACTTGAGGTCAGGCCGAGGTGAGTGGATCATTCAAGACCATCCTGGCGAATATGGTGAAACCCTGTCTCTACTAAAAAATACAAAAATTAGCCAGGTGTGGTGGTGGGTACCTGTAATTCCAGCTACTCGGGAGGCTGAGGCAGGGAGAATTGCTTGAAACCGGGAGGAGGAAGTTGCAGTGAGCTGAGATCACACCATTGCACTTCAGCCTGGGCGACGCAGCGAGGCTCCGTGTAGGCAAAAAAAAAAAAAAAAAAAAAAAAAGGAAAAAATAAGTTTATAGAGAGCCCCTGTTCTCTGGGGAGTCTTAGAGAAGCAATAACAAGACAATTTCCAGCCTGGAGAAGTTTGAATCCAGCAGTGGAGGTTCACAGTCTGGCAAACCCTGGAAGGTTCTGTTTTGGTTTGGAAATCTCTGCCACTGGATACATTCATCAAGCTGTGGGTTGCCTAGAGTTGGTAATGTCTGCTTTTGGTGTCAATATTTCATGTGTCAGCACCCTCTCCTCCATCCTCACTTACCCCCTGCCACTATCATTATTCTTATCCGTTAATTATAGAATATTAGATTTCTTATTCATTAATTACATCTATAAAGGAATTCATTATCAACCCTGAATTCTTCATCAGGAGATTATTGTGTTTGTGAAGAGACCAAACTCTCTTGCACAAGGTCACCTTTAAAACAGTTATTTGTTAAAGATGAATAAAGTGTCTGACTTCTTGGGAAAATTTTAGCTAAAATATGAAATGCAAACCTGTTCCTTTGTGCAATTGAGATAAACATACTTGAATCCTCTTTCCAGAAATCTAATCAAATGGAGAGTTCTAACCCTGGCCAAGTTTTCTAAAACTTTCAATATACTCCATTGACCTACATCTTTGTACATTGTTAGCAGTTGAAAACACAATATTGTAGTATGCTAAGGCTAGAATCACAAAGTATTTCAAAATAGTTCTGGAGACCCGGTTATCCTTAAATAGCTCTGCAAAAAAATCAGTCCTATGTGTATTTATTGACTTTCTACATGCATTTTGCTGGCACTGTGCTGGCATTTGAAAATAGTCTATACTACGATTCTAAATGAGAAAAGACAAAAAGGTAGAGAGTGAGGATTTGGTCCTCAAGTACATTTTAATCTAAAAGCTTCAAAAAACAAAGGTACAGTAGGTCAGAACTATAAGAGATATGGCCATTCAGATGAGCATTGTTTCTTTGCCAGATAGTGGGTGCATGCCGTAGATCCTCAATGAATACATTGATTTGTTCTGGGAACTCATTTACATTCCTTGTTTTCTCATTTTTAAAAGGAGTCAGAATCTCACAACAATGAATATTGTGAGAATCTAATTTCAAAAATGAACCAGACAATTCTAAGAAAGATGTACAGTACCAAATTTATAAGATATCATGTTTGTTCTCGGTATGTTTGTATTTTAACCCCTAGAAGGAAAGACTCATCTAAGCTGGTACCCCCACAATGTGGAACGTGACTGGTGTTAAGTATCAAGCTATTAGAAAAACTAACATTTAAACTAGGGACAGGGAAGTGTAAAGGTGGGGTTTCAGAAAGAAGGGACTAAATTGTTCTCAAAATAAGCTTACCTACCAGCAAGTGTATCCACCTGAGTTATAAATGACTGAAAATAGTACTTCCTGTGAAAGCCTAAATCTTATGTTATAGTAGCCTTGCCAAGCAAAATTCTAATAAGATTTTCAAGGAAAATGATACAATCGATGACAGAAAAATGAGTGGTATGTGCAGAGGTTAATGCAATGTCCTTGCTTTTTGTGCTTTTGGGTTTCAGACACACTCAGATTGAACCTCCACCATTAAAAAGACATCTTGGTCTCTTCAAAGGTACCGGCGGGACTTCAGTAACCTTTTTCTGTTTCTATGTAACTCTCCTCTGGCCTACTCCTCAGGACATGAGCTACAGCACAGAGCCATGACTGCATCTGCAGCACTTCCAGGAGGGGCTCAGAAATGATGGAAATGATTGGCATCACCAATAGTTCTTCCACGATCACAGAATTTCAAATCTTTTTTTCCCTTTAAAAGTTCCGAAATGAGCTTCATAGACACATTCATATTAAATTGCCTAATTCTCTCATTTGACCAAAAAAACAAAAAAGCCTTCAAATATACAGAACATTAACATTTGTTTAAAAGGCGTGGGTTTATAAAAATAAGCCCGAATTTCCCGCAGGTGCAGGACACACACACACAACGCCAATTATTTGAACAAATACTTTATTATTATTATTATTATTTTTGAGACGGAGTCTTGCTCTGTTGCCCAGGCTGGAGTGCAGTGGCATGATCTCCCCTCACTGCAAGCTCCACCTCCTGGGTTCACGCCATTTTCCTGCCTCAGCCTCCCGGGTAGCTGGGACTACAGGCACCCGCCACCATGCCCAGCTAATTTTTTGTATTTTTAGTAGAGATGGGGTTTCACCATGTTAGCCAGGATGGTCTTGATCTCCTGACCTCGTAATCCGCCGGCCTCGGCCTCCCAAAGTGCTGGGATTATAGGCGTGAACCACTGCGCCCGGCCCTACGAATACTCTTCATTTACAAAGTAATTCAGAAACTAAAAGAAAATAATTTAAGAGTTTTTATCAAGATTGTTGCTGAATATTTTCCATTTTTCCTTCCAGATTCACTCTGCTGCTCCTGACCCCTATATTGGGCTACAGGAGGCTGAGCTGTGTAGACTACTTTAGCTGGGCCTCCTGCCCTCTGGCTTCAGTTGACTTCAATCCATTAAGGGAAACAGCAGGAAAAGGAAGGAGGGAGAAGCAACAGATGTCTGAGTTGATTTCCTCGGTCCCTGCTCTTAGACGACACTGCATGCCGACTGAATCCCCTTAATGAAGGCCAGGGCTTCCACGAAGCAGTCTTCCCCAGACAAACACCTTGCTGCTTCTTCCCTGTAACGATAGAGACAGGGAAAGTAACAGCTCCCCACCTTGTGAGCCCCAGGGTGTTGCACTCTCTCATGTTGGTTTTCCTTCTGTGGCCTCAAACAGAAACAGAAAACTGAGGCAAAAACATAGAGTTAATTAAACTCAATAGAGTCAGGAATTTCTGTCTGTTTTGCTCAGGGCTTAGAAAAGTACCTAGCAGAAAGTTTGCACTCAACGCGTATTTGTTGAATTAGTTATTAAGCATTTGTATTTTTATTACATTATAATTGTTGAGTAGATAATGATCTAGAAGTTGGGAGTATAATATTAGCTAGACCCTACTCCTTCCAATCTGGAGTAGATGGAGTACTGAATATTACTGGAGCCCATGAAAGGGATTATGTTATCCATATGTTAAGACCTCTTTCTTTTTTTTTTTTCCTCTGAAAAGGAGTTTTGCTCTTGTTGCCCAGGCTGGAGTACAATGTTACAATCTTGGCTCACTGCAACCTCTGCCTCCCAGGTTCAAGGGATTCTAGTGTCTCAGCCTCCTGAGTAGCTGGGATTAAAGACTCCTGCCACCTGCAGCTACTTTTTGTATTTTTAGTAGAGACAGGGTTTTGCCACGTGGGCCAGGTTGGTCTCGAACACCTGACCTCAGGTGATCCGCCTGCTTCGGCCTCCCAGCGTGCTGCGATTACAGGCGTGAGCCACTGTGCCCGGATGAAGACTTCTTAACATGGAAGCTAAGAGATAAGAAGGTCAGTGACAGGTGACACAGCAGCCAGGGAGAGAGGAGAGGTGTTTCAGGCAGAAGAAATAAAAGCATGCACAACGGCCTGAAGAGTGAAAGCATGATTCACTCAGGCAACTGGAAAGTTCATCATGGCTGAAACACAGTATTTGAAAAAGAGAATATTGAGAAATAAAGAACGAGAAGTAGACAGTCAGATTATGGAAGGGTTTATACAAAATTTTAGGAAGTTGAGATTTCATGTCAATTAAGCACTCATAGAACGGGACAGAGGGAAGGTAAGGAAAATAATAGTGTGCTCTTCTACTGCAAAATATAAACAAACACACACACACATTCATTTTGTATTTCTCAGTTGAAAGAGGCTAAGAATCTCAAGAGTTACTGTAAAGTTATGATTCTCTCGTTTATATTCTTTGACATGCTTAAATAACAACTGTGACAAAACAGTTAACAATTATTGTGTTTTTGTTATGTTATGGAACTATTCTATTCTAAAATCTTTATACCTGTGATTTCCTTTAACACTCAGAATAACTCTT
This sequence comes from Macaca fascicularis, assembly GCF_037993035.2. Lineage (NCBI taxonomy): Eukaryota > Metazoa > Chordata > Mammalia > Primates > Cercopithecidae > Macaca > Macaca fascicularis. The sequence goes on along the minus strand of NC_088381.1, from coordinate 97,347,622 downwards.
AATTCTATGGAGTGATTACTATTATTATCTGCAACTTACAGATAAGGAAAACTGAGCCACAGGGAAGTAACTGACTTGCTCAAGGACATATAGCTATGCTTTTCCTTACCTCTTATAGAGGCAGGTTGAGAAAAGACCAGGGAACAGCATTAATATCAAACACAAATGATAAAGGCTATGCTGATAAGCTTGCTTTATAAAAAAATCAACAAATCGTACATGTACCTTATACTATGGCACAGAGACCAAGTTTAGCAAATGGATGAATAAAGCATGTTGAAACCAATGTAATCACAAACACAGCAATTAAATTGCTTTTCTGTAAGGAAAATTTAACAAAAATTTTTTTTAAGTCAAGAGAGCCATAGAAACTAAAAAAATAAATAAATAAACTTGATTCCAAACAGGTCAGGAACCAGTAAGTCGAAGCAATGCCTTGTGCCTCCATTTTCCTAAATTAAGAATAAAGTTATACCTTATTTTATATTACCATGTTGGAGTGTTTAAGAATTATGCATCAGACAACCATCTGGAAATAGTCTATACTATAATTCTAAATGAGAAAGGACAAAAAGTTATTTAAGTCAAATTTCTAAGTCTAGTTTAAATAGAAAAAATAATTAATTTTTCAGAAAAAAAAATATGCTCTGGTTGTTTGATACCAGCAGATGGCACCCTAACAAAATAATTTGTGTGCCATATGTAAACTTCTTACAGCCCTCTGTACCCTGAAATACCAGTCAAGTTCACTGTGTCCAGACAGACAGGGAAGGAAAGAGGAAAACCAAAGTCAAAACTTCCTGTTTTCAAATCAAATAATTTTTATTTTGGGAAGAAAGAGTAGAAAAAGAATTTTCTGTATTAGTCTTCATTTTGTGAATACCTAGTTAGCTTGAATCACTGTTGTAAGAAAATCCCCTATAAATCTGCATAAAAATCCCACTATAAAAGAACAACATGACTACATTAAAAGGAGTAAAATGGGCTGATCCATGTATTTTCCAGCACCACCCCCCAGTAAAAGGATGTTAGAGAAACAAATATTCTTTCTAAATGCTTCAACTGTCAGAGATGACATAATGCTGGAGATTTTTTAAAAACAGTTTGAGAAGAACTTAAACATAAAGTTTGCATTAAGACTACTGCCACAATACCCATTTCAATTTCACGCCTATTCAATTTGAATTGTTCAAAATAGATAATGGGTGTTTGAATTTCACCCTCGTCTCTTCTCCCCCTCCCCACTATTCTTGTGACTATTGTTATTGTTATTTTTATTTATTTATTTGTGTATTTTTTTTTTTTTTTTTTTTTTTGAGACGGACTCTCGCTCTGTCGCCCAGACTGGAGTGCAGTGGCGCGATCTCCACTCACTGCAAGCTCCGCCTTCCCGGGTTCCCGCCATTCTCCTGCCTCAGCCTCCCGAGTAGCTGGGACTACAGGCGCCGCCACCTCGCCCGGCTAATTTTTGTATTTTTAGTAGAGACGGGGTTTCACTTGTTAGCCAGGATGGTCTCGATCTCCTGACCTCGTGATCCGCCCGTCTCGGCCTCCCAAAGTGCTGGGATTACAGGCTTGAGCCACCGCGCCCGGCGACTATTGTTATTTTTAAAGCAAATATAGGATATTATGTCGAGATCACGAATAAGTGGGTCTACAAGGTTCTGGAAAAAGTCAGGGTTACCACTTTTTCTTTCTTCTTCCTTTTGTCTCCTCTTGCTTAATTCCTGGTACAGTTATGTGCCATCTAATTAATGACATCTTGGTCAACTACTGACCACGTATACTACAATGGTTCCATAAGATTATAATATCATGTTTTTACTGTACCTTTTCTATTTTTAGGTATGTTTAGATAAAAAAACACCATTACATTACAATTTCCTACAGTATTCGGTACAATAACATAGGCTATTTCATATAACCTAGATGTGTCGTAGGCTGCACCATCTAGATTCGGGTGAGTACACGCTATGATGTTCCCACAAGGATGAAATCACCCAGTGACGCACTTCTCAGAACATCCCTGTCGTTAGGTGTCACATGACAACATTTGATTTAAGAATTCAGCCAGATTTGACAGGGCGCGGTGGCTAATGCCTGTAATCCCAGCACTTTGGGAGGCCGAGGCGGGTAGATTACTTTATGTCAGGAGTTTGAGACCAGCTTGGCCAACATGGCGAAACCCCGTCTCTGCTAAAAATACAAAAGTTAGCTGAGCGTGGTGGCAGGCGCCTATAATCCCAGCTATTTGGGAGGCTGAGGCAGGAGAATCGCTTGAATCTGGGAGGCGGAGGTTGCAGTGAACCAAGATCGCGCCACTGCACTCCAGCCTGGGTGACAGAATGAGACTGTTTCAGAAAGAAATGGAAATAAATAAATAAATAAAAAGAAAGAGAAAGAGAAGGAAGGAAGGAAGAAAGGAAGGAAGGAAGGAAGGACAAAGAAAGAAAAAGAAGAAAGAAAAAAGAAAAGAAAGAAAGAGAAAGAAGAAGGAACGAAGGAAGGAAGGAGGGAGGGAGGAAGGAAGGAAGGAAGGAAGGAAGGAAGGAAGGAAGGAAGGAAGGAAGATCATCCAGCCAGATTTGCAGTTTTCCTACTATTATTGTTATTTATTATTATTATTATTACTAATTTTGAGACTGCGTCTCGCTCTGTGGCCCAGGCTGGAGTGCAGTGGCGGGCTCTCCGTTCACTGCAAGCTCCACCTCCTGGGTTCACGCCATTCTCCTGCCTCAGCCTCCCGAGTAGCTGGGACTACAGGCACCCACTACCATGCCCGGCTAATTATTTTTGTGTGTGTACTTTTAGTAGAGACAGGGTTTCGCCATGTTGGCTAGGCTGGTGTTGAACTGACCTCAGGTGATCCGCCTGCCTAGGCCTCCCAAAGTGCTGGGGTTATAGGCATGAGCCACCGCGCCCGACCAATTTTCCTATTATTTTCTTTTATCTGAGGAGTAATGACCAAAGTTATTAGCCCTTTTTAAAATTAAGCCTTCTCATCTACTTCACTCTTCTAACAAATAATTGTCACCTTCTAAAAAGATGCCAGCTATAATTAACTTTCAGGAAACTGTAAGAAATGAACTGAACTTTGGTATAAAAACTACCCAGGGTCGGCCGGGCGCAGTGACTCACGCCTGTAATCCCAGCACTTTGGGAGGCCGAGGCGGGCAGATCACCAGGTCAGGAGATCCAGACCATCCTGGCTAACACGGTGAAACACCGTCTCTACTACAAAAAAAAGAAAAGAAAAGAAAAGAAAAGAAAGAAAGGAAGGAAGGAAAGAAAGAAAATTAGCTGGGCGTGGTGGCACGCACCTGTAGCCCCTGTGCTACAGTAGTAATCCCAGTTACTCGGAGACTGAGGCAGGAGAATCCCTTGAAGCCGGGAGGTGGAGCTTGCAGTAAGCCGAGATCGCGCCATTGCACTCCAGCCCAGGCGACACTCTGAGACTCCGTCTCAAACAAACAAACGAACAAAACAACAACAACAACAACAAAAACGACCCAGGATCCAAGATGAGCCTTTGTTCTAAGATGGAAACTCCAGATATGAGGCAGCAGCAAAAGGCAACATTCACGAGCAATCTACATTCGTGGTATACTAGCTACAGAGAAAGAAGAAAGACAAGGAGGATTGAGGACGCTGATTCCCAGAGCAGACACTAAGATGTGCCAAGTTGTGAAGATCATAACGATGCAAAAGGAAACTGCAGCTTCCTGTTCGTTTTCTCTGCCTTCTAGGTCTGTTCTAGAATGAAGTCTTCTGCTCTTACAGGAAAGGCTGAAATCAAATATACAATTTCATCTTCTTTATGATCTTGAATGAGAAAAGAGAAAGAATAGCCCAATCGGTTATTTTAGAGATAAGAGTGTGTATGGGAGAAATCAGGGTGTTTTTCTTGCTGAAAAGATGGAATGGCTACTGGAGGCAAAGCCCTGTCCCAATGAAAAAAGAAGCTACTTCCCCAAAGCTTCGGGAAACAAATAAAACCAGTGCTTTGTAGATGAAATACATGACGAAGGCAATGAAGCTCAGTGCATTAACGGCGAGACTTGAGAAGACTATCAAGTTTGCAAACAATGATGGTTAACATGTACTGAGCACAATGTGCGACTTAAGGAGACTTCTACACTTTCTGCGTTAATTAATTGTGTATAACAATCCTATGATCTTGTTGCTCTTGTACATACATTTTAAACCTGAGAACTCTGCAGCACAAACAAAATTTACTCCAAATCACTCGGGTGCTCTGGGCCCACCTTCAACCACGAATCCATAGCAACTCTCTAATAATTATCTGGGAAATTTTTGTAAGCACTAAGATTTTTTTTCTGGGAGAAGTTGATACCCTACTCTTATTACCACTGTCTGAACAAAGATGAAGAAAGACTGGGCTTTTATGAAGCAAAAAGAGAAGGTATTTTTCTTTCCTTAATTTTGGCACAATGGAACCTTTTGGGCTGATGACAAAGCTCAAAACTACCACCATTTTACACCACCTGAAAATGTGAGTCAGCTGTCCTTATTTCAGAGTGCCTGGTCAGCATAACTGATTATCAGTGTCTGCAGAAAGGAGTTCCCACTCCTCACCAGAATGATGTCAAGGTTAGGAGGCACAGAGAGAAAGGTAACAGCAGGTAGAGATTGAATAAAGGACACCAGTGCTTTCAATAAATGCAGGAAGGCTGTTTTGGAAACACCGCAAAGGAGCAGTCAGCAGAGGAACACATCAGGATGGTTTCAAGCCAATGAGAGGGGCCTCAAGACTTCTCTCTCTATCCAAAGAGACCCTTTTCTGGGGATAAGAGAGAAGTTCTATCAGTTTGGAGTCTCCCACTCTCTTGATGACTACTCTGGCATTCTAAAGTTAGAATCATGTCTGAAGACTCCTTGGTCAAATGTCAAGTTATGAGTGCCATTTGAGAGTCTGTTCTTCCTCTAGAAAGATGTAATAATGCCATGGAATACTACTCAGCCATAAAAAAGAATGAAATTGTGTCTTTTGAAGCAACATGGATTAACCTGGAGGCCATTATCTTAAGTGAAAAAACCCAGAAACAGAATGTCAAATACTACATGTTCTCACTTATAAGTGGGAGTTAAATAATGCATACACATTGTCATAGAGAGTGGAATGATAGATACTGAAAACAAGGAAGAGTAACGGGGATGTGAAAGAATAATTACTTAAAAGGTACAATGTGCACAATTCAGGTGATGGTTACACTAAAAGCCCCAGCCTCACCACTATGTCCCATATCCACGTAACTGCACTTGTACCCCCCAAATCTATTAAACCATTAGAAAAAAAGACTTAATGATGCGGGCCCTGCCAACTAATTCCTTGATGAAGAAGGAGCAGCTCAAACCCATTCACCTTTCTTTCCTTCTTGGGGTACCACAATGGAGATTGTTCCTCGGTCTTCTCTTTAACTACTATCTTTTCACACTCACTTCCCATCAGCCCAATTTGTTTTTCCACTTTATACTAAATAACTCCAAAGAGAGAAGCTAACAAAACCTATTAAAGGTAAAAGTTGGGTAAGTACAGTCATTTGCTTCTCTGAAGTTATTTTCCCCCATCTGTGTATTATCACCATCAAGGCTAGGCTGATGTTTAGCAAAGAGCACCTGTCAAAACAAAAGAAGAGTTTCACACCTCACAATTTTAAGCCCCAGGTAAGAAACTCAGCCTGGTGGATCGGCAGAGGGGAAGACAAGAAACCTGAAACTCCAAGACTTGAAGTAGAGTTAAATGAGTTTCCTCTGGGTACCAACAGGCTTTTGTTTAACACGATTAAATCCTCTTTGTTTCATTACAGACATCAATGTGAAAACAAACAGTGTGATCAAGATAAAGGCCTGGAGGAGCATTCTGTTTCTCTTTTTCACTCTTTTTCTTGGAGAACTATCACCACCTCTCAGTGGATAGGCTTAAAGGAACTTAACTGGCTCACAGAAAATTGATGAGCTGAGTAGAGCAGGTGTACAGGAAAGATTTGAGCTGTGGGGTTAGGGAATGGAAAAAGTGTGAAGCACTATGTCCATGACCAGATCGGGTGATAAGAGGACTGGCTTCCTTTGCGATCTAATTAATTGTCTTTCTTTTCAAAACAACTCTTTGATTTCAAGAAGCACCTGCAGAAGATAAGAATGACTCCTACTGAAATGTAACAACCAAAAAGCCCATATTGGGGTTGGGGATTGAAGGTGGGAGTGTAGAGCCGGGGAACAGGAGGATAGAGATGGAGGAAGGAGAAGTTACAGCCAGGAACCAAAACAAAAAAATATCGACCAGTCAAGAGACAGCAGTCAGCTAAATGCTATCAGGGATGTGACAAAATTGAAACTAGTGTGCGTTTCCAAAGCAATTCTTTCTATATTATTAAATTGCTTATTTCATTGTTTTTAGACAACACTAACTCCTCTTCCTAAACAAAACATGGACGTTGTCAGCATAACAGCTACACTGAACTGACAGAAGCTGGGGTCATCCATATACACATTTTAATTACCTCTTTTCAGTCAGGAACATCATTAGAAGTTTATTATTACCAGCCACTATCTTGTGATCTTAATTGGTTTCCTTCACAGACGACACCCTGAAGCCAATGCAGAAGCTCTGGCAGCCTCCCAGAGATAGTGACCAGATCAGTGGCACTTTACACTGATACTGTCTTCCGCTGAATAACAACCATCGGTTTAAGTTTTAACGCTAGACATGAGATGGAAGCTTCTTTTAACACCTGTATGCAGAGATGTTCCTGATTCAGTGGTGTTGAAACACACACTGAGAGGCAGTGACTTTTCACACACCTTTGTTAGGGTTATAGAGAAACTACCAAAATGGAGGAAAGGGATATGCCAAGCAGCCAGTTACTCCCTGTGGCTCTCTCGGAGTCTGGTAAGAAGAAAAAAAAATGCTTACCGAATCTGGATCTGTTGATACTCAAATTAAATCTGCAGCATGGGCCATGGTTATCCGGCTGCTTGCTACTCAGAAAGTGTGGAAATACCCTTAAGTGAATAGTTTGCATTGGACCTGAATCAATAATAGTTTTTAAGTTAGTTTCCAAAAGGGTGTTAGAGATAATGGCAAAGTTTGAGGCAAGGGGAAAAAGAGAACGATTTATGAAATAAACATACTGTGACGTTTTATGGTGGAAGGGAAAAGGAAAGAACTTTCTGTGAACAGAATTAATAATTTTGTCTTTGTGAAAGGAAAATAAGTAAGTTCCAAAATTTTAAACACTGGGGTTCAACTCCTAGGAGATCAGGCTGATGATACCCCTGGGAATGTTACCTGGATACCTTTCTACACATTATTGATTCCTGGTTCTGTGTCTTCAGGTGTTCACAAAAAATGAGCTAAGTCACAGATATGCTCACATTGAATAATCCTCACAATTCAGCTAAATTTTGAACTCCTTCAAAGAGAAAATAAGTTTTTAGAATGCTACGTATATTATTGCATTACTTATGCAGGATAATAATGATTAGAAAGTTTGTTTATGTTTTTATGGTTGAGTCAAATAATATTTGTATTATTGATATATTCCTGACATTCTTTTAAAAGTTATTCTTGTCATTCATCGTTATCTGCAGCTCTGAAAGATACAGCTACAAACATGTTTACAGAAAGAGCATAGTATTATAAATGACTAGACTCTTAGAAGTAAAATTTTTCATTCAGTGAATTGAACTAGTGTAGACATTAAAGTGTTTGGAAAGAACCACCAATTCACTTTGTTATCTCCTCAGGTTTTTGGCTATCAGAGGATTAATACATCTGTTTCCTTTCTGGCAATTACTATCCAATAACCCTGAAACATAGGTCAACTTTTTCAGAACCTTATATTTCACTATTGTAGCACTCAATTATTTAATTATAAGTAAATGCTATAAAAATGTAAAAATATAGGCTGCGTGCGGTGGCTCTCTCTTGTAATCCCAGCACTTTAGGAGACCAGGACGCGTGGATCATGAGGTCAGGTGTTCAAGACCAGCCTGGCCAAGATGGTGAAACCCTATCTGTACTAAAAAAATACAAAAATTAGCCAAGAGTGGTGCCAAGCACCTGTAATTCCAGCTACTCGGGAGGCTGAGGCAGAGAATTGCTTGAACCCAGGAGGCGGAGGTTGCAGTGAGCCGAGATCGCGTCACTGCACTCTAGCCTGGACGACAGAGCGGGACTCCATCTCAAAATAAATAAATAAATAAATAAAAATAAAAAATAAAAAAATTAAAAATGTAGATGATAAAACTACTTCAGTTTATGAAATTTATGGAATGTGAAGTTTTGTTATCCATATGTAAGTATAATTTCTATGTCGTACATATAGGTTTAACTTTTAAAATGTGTCTTTTAGGACATGATATTGATACGTTCTTTCCTCAAATACAGCTGAATTCTCAATGAGAAGGAGCTTAAAAAATAAATAAAAAAATTGGATGATCAATTTAAATCACGGTGATTATTATGAGATGGCTAAATATGATTTAAACCACACGCGCTGAAATGGGGATTAAATAAAATTCCTCTCTTCCCTTCACTACCAATCATGACCTCTTGGCGGCTCCACTTCCGCTATTGGCGTGGTCGGCCTCAGCCTTCAGAAAATAAAGGGTTTCCTTCACATGTTCGTTTTGTGTTTACCTTACGGATTTCCTCTTTTAGGAAGATAAGAAAATTAGTTTTGTATTTCAACTACTTCTCTGTATTGAAACGGAATGGTGAAAATACAGCTGTTTGAAACATACTGTGAGCAAAAAGGCAATGAAATATTATTTTTAAGAAGAGTTATCAAAATCAGGGTGCCAATCACTCTTAGAAGCAGGGTAAAAATTACTTGCACTTCAATATTTATATTTATATTTATTATAAGAAAAAAGTTTCTTTTTGTGGAAAGAAGGTGCAGAAAAGGGCACAGTATTAGCTAAATATTGTACCTTAGAACATCAGTCATTTCCTTCTCAATAGTACTGAAAGGGTCTAATTTATAAGTTTTTCCATCTCCCTGTTATGCTGGTTTGTAAGTTCTGACACTGCTACTGGTATGTTAATGAGAAGCTAGCGTTCCATTAAGAGAAAACCATATGCTCTGCTGCCTACTGTGAAAGAGAAAGCATGTAATGTGGCTGTTGCCTTAGTAACACATTAATTCATTTTGTCAGTGTTGGCACAGATCATTTCATTTATAAGAAAACAAGTATAATAGTTTACCACATCTATAATATTTACAGTGTTTCTGTTACAAAACAGTGACAAAATGAGTTTAAAAAATAGAGTTGGTATAATATCATTAAAATATGGAATTTGTGGTAAAAATTTCCCTGTAAAAATGAAAAAAAATAAAGATTGGTGTAAAATTTCTTTTCACAATCCTACTTAAAACATTTTAACACCAAACTGTTTGCTTTTTAGCATATTTGTATTATACTAATAACGTGCGTCTGCTGCAAAAAATTTAGTCCATGAAAAACACAAGTGCATTAACAGTTTTTAATGAATGCTAAACAAAATATTTCATACAACAGTTTTGTTAAATTACAACCATTATAAACCTAATCGTATGCTAGTGTGTTACTCATAACAAGGCTAAACATTTATCTAGTTTTATCTGTTCTTCCAGATGTTTATTAGTATTCTAGCACTCCTAAAATATTTAAATTAAACCACTCCATTTTCTCATGTGAATGCATTTTGGGTTTTATTCATAGAAGATCTAGTCACATGTATACCTAAATAAATATAGTACACTGTATATGCTTTATGCACAAGTGATACTTAATGTGAATTGAGATAATCCAAAAGCATGATAAGGGAGAGAAGTGATTAGAGGAAAGACAAGTTCCTGTTTATTAAAGTCTGCACCTGCAGCAGGGTATCAGTTCTACCCATCCTTAGGGTATTCCACACCTGTAAACACACATTCTTAACAACAAACATTTTGCATCTGTGATGTTCACCTACTTTTTTTAACCAATAAAAAGCTAACTGTGTACAAGATAGCGAGCAACTATCATTTATTAGTTTATGGAGTGATTTAGGTTTTATGTCATTTCAAAGGAAGCATTTATGCATTTACATAAGTTATACAAATGGGTGCAAACCACTGTGAAGCTGGTCATCTAAGTAATGAATGGCCAATTATACTTTCAACAGTAAGAAATACCTTCCTAAAATATCAGTGTTCAATGGGTTCATCCAAAGCCTCATGAACCAAATGTGAGTGTTTTTGTTTTTGCTCTCCTGACTATCATCACGGCAATGCTCCCACGTTTAATGGGATTCTTTCTAATTAGAACCCAAGACCAGAGAGTACTTTTAAGAGTCTCCTTTACAGACCTGCAATGTGAATACTCTGGGAGACACTTAAGAAAATAAAATTTATGATTAGCTTTGATGAAAATGACTTTAGTTTTAACTTCATAATATCTCTGCTTTGATATGAGTAAAATAGTTTGAATGGCTACATCACCAGAAGAGAAAATATAACCAAACATCAATGTGATTTTATATGATGAAGAATTAAATGTCTCTGAAATGTAATCATATCACATTGACTTACCCAATAAAAGTAACTTAATGAAGTATTTTATCTAATTCATATGTTTTTGCTTATTAGTTTGTGGTGCTTGAAAAAATAAAGCTGTAAACTTTTCAAGATCCTTCTTTTAACTCATGCTATTTCTGTCAATAAAACTGGTTTGTCAGCAGTTAAATGACACCACATTTATGTTTTAAGTACACTAAATTATGGGTAGCTTTATAATGAGATTCACTGATTAGACTTACTATAAATAATATGATACATATTACTGTGATTTTGGTTAAATCAAAAATTATCTTGAGGTGTATATCACCTCAAATTTTAAATCATTTTGATCTTAACAGTTTTATTGCTGTCCATTCCTCCCTCCAAAAGCCTCCAATGATTCCAAAGTTCTTAGAATCAATGACTTCGTTTCTCTATAAAAATCAATATAGAAAATAAGGTTATAAACTGGCAAATATATATACACACATACATATACCTATATATGTATATATTTTCTACTACTTAATACATTATCTTCTTTTGATAAAACCACATATTTTATATTTAATATTGCCCTAGTGAATTATCTTATTACTTTCCCATAATGATTTCCAAAATCCACATTTAATTTTAAGAGCAAAGGAAACTATTGTTGTACCTACATGACCATGAAAAAAAAGAAATGCAAAATCAGAGAAAAAGGATTTATTATGTTTGCATATATTATACCCTACAACTAAGTTAACTAGTCTTTCTCTGCTGGTATTATCAATACAGAAGTTATGACGGCCAAGTACACTCAAGGCCAGAGTGCTCTCTTTCTCTCTCTCTCTATATATGTATATATATATACATATACACACACATATTTGAGTCTAAGGAGGTCAATTCTGGTAATATAAATTATTATGCTGCTTCATAACTATGTACCCACAATATTATAAAATAGATTCGGTCTTTAATACACAAATACTATTTACTATAACCACTGTTTGAAATTTAGATGTGAAATATAACCAATACATGAGATAAAAATTGCTATTTTGAACCTATGTATTTTAAAAACTATAAAGGAGCATGTAGTAAATACTATTAAAAATCAGCATTAAAATGTATTTTAAATGATAACATATGAAATAATACATGCTTCATAAATGCTTGTTGAATAGATAAATAACCATTACATATATGAGTATCCTTGAATTTATCCCTTCCTTCTTGTTACATAGTCACTAAATTCATGGTATACGTAGTCTTATTAATGGAGTGTTTTGAAGACAAGAGTGATGAATGTAAGCATTTAAAATTTAACAGCAGCTAATCAGGCTTAGCTTTTGGAGTTAATTGTTTATGGAGTAATGTTTCAGTTCAGTTTAATTCAATGTGAATTTGCTAAGTGGTGGGGGAAAGAGGAGAGAATTAAATGACCTCCCAAATCTTTCAGAATTCTGAGATTTGGACAGTTTAAAATGCCATTATTAGGAGAAGACCTAAATAATTTTAGTTTCACCTTTATGCCTCTTCAATATTTATCTTCACTTTTAAGGGCCTATAATTGGACAAAAAAGTTGGCCAATAGTTGCACGTGAATTCAAATTAACTATGTGCTGAAAACTCAGCTTCCCCAAGAGATTAACCATGTTAAGTAAATATCTTAATATTACTATTCCTGAATTTAATAGAGTGGCACGTTTATGTAATATTTTACACAAAGTATAAAAATTTTTACTTATTATGTATTTGAACACTAAATTATATTAAAATAGTTGTATATTAAACATGCACATTTTCATAGATTGTATTGTTTAAATCATGTTAGTGTCCTCGAAAGATATTTTAACCTGACGTATAATTTATTATTGTTACAATTTATTTAACACAAAATATGTAATGTGATGCAAATGATAACCTTTAAAAAGTTAAAATAAAGAACAAATGGCCTAATACATTATGGGAATAGAGTTAGAAATATGTAAGTGCTAAAGATAGTGATATGATTTGGGATCTGCTGTTTTCTGGGCAAAAACAGATCCCTGTCTTGTTTTTCTTACTTATTTTCCCCTCTAAGTGAATAATATTTCCTAATTAAGTGAGAAGGATATTAAATTAATATACAAGCTATAATGTTTTAGAAGATATCTGTAATATTATTAGATTTTTTCCATTAATAGATGCACAGTTACTGGTTATTACATAATTTCCTTTTTAAATTCACAAATAAAAATTATATATTTTTATTGTGTATGTTTTGAAATAAGTACACATAATGAAATGGTTCAATCAAGCTAATCACCATATGTATTACCTCATTTAATTTTTGTTGTGAGAACACAATCTGCATCTATCTACTGTTTTAGTAATTTTCAAGAATACACTCTATGATACGTTGAAATTAACTATAGTCACTATATTGTACTATATTGTACAGTAGAACTCTTGAACTTCTTCATTCTCTCTAACTGAAATTTTGTATCCTCTGACCAACATCTCCTTAACACCTTCCAGGACAAGCTGCTGGAGACCACCATTCTACTCTCTTGCAATGAGTTAACTTTTTTGGATTCCACGTATATGTGGGATCAGGCAGTATTGTTTTTTCTGTTCCTGGCTTATTTCACTTAATGTCCTCTAGTTTCACGCATGTTGTAGCAAATAACAGGACTTCTTTTTTAGTGCTAAGTAGTACTCCATTGTGATTATATACAGCGTTTTGTTTATCCATTTATTTATTGATAGATGCTTAAGTTGATTCCATATCTTGGCTATTGTGAATAATGCCACAATGATTTATTAACTTATTTCTAACTATTTTAGTAATTAGAGTATTTTAAAAGATCTAGTCCTGGGATATTGTTTTCTAATCTTAACTCATATGATATAAAAGAGCATAGTACAGCACATGAAGCACACACTTTTATGGATACAATTAGTATATAAAATGCTTTATTTAGACATATTGAAACTATAAACAGTTATCTTAAGTAATTCTTTAGGTTGACTTAAAAAGAACTTATTGGAGACAGAAATTTCTCCAAGTTGATGCTAAGATTGTTCAAACACACAGTATGAATATTTTGAGTCATCTCTTTTTAACTTTTGGTCAAATTAATAAGTAGCCGCATTTCACAGCAGTATTATGAAACCATGAATCATATCTGCAGACTGGACTTTTTACTTATAGAATCTTACGTTTCAGCCAGTCCAACAAGAATTTTTGTTTGTTTGTTTTGTTTTTAACATCCCAGTATAAGAGAAAAGCTCTTATGCTTCAAAAATACTCTTATGGAGGGAAAAAAGTAGTAAAGAAAAATATCGGCAGGGAGTGGTGGCTCATGCCTGTAATCCCAGCACTTTGGGAGGCCAAGACGGGCAGATCGCTTGAGCTCAGGAGTTGGAGAACTGCCTGGGCAACATGGCGAAAACCCGTCTCTGCAAAAAAATACAGAAGTTAGCCCGGCGTGGTGGTGCGCACCTGTAATCCCAGCTATTGGGGAGGCTGAGGCAGGAGAATTGCTTGAACCCGGGAGGCAGAGGCTACAGTGAGCAGTGATCCCCCCACTGCACTCCAGCCTGGGAGACAGAGTGAGACCTGGTTTCACAAAAGAAAAAAGGAAACATATACAATATCAAATTTGAATAACACTATAGAAAAATATTATTTAGGCATCTAAATAGTTTTATCAAGAACTCTGTCTCTGTTGACTGCTCCCTATTTTGCAAAAATCAAATATTTTCATAAACAAAGAGTATATACTCCAAGCGAGTTATGCCAGAACTGAATTTAAGATTTTTATTTTTATTTATTTATTTATTTATTTATTTATTTATTTATTTTGAGACAGTCTCACTCTGTTGCCTAGTCTGGAGTGCAGTGGTGAGGTCTCGCCTCACTGCAGCCTCTGCCTCCTGGGTTCAAGCGATTCTCCTGTCTTAGCCTCCTGAGTAGATGGGATTACAGGAGCATGCCACCACGCCCGGCCAATTTTTTGTATTTTTAGTAGAGACTGGGTTTTGCCGTGTTGGCCAGGCTGGTATAGAACTCCTGGCCTTTGGCCGGGCGTGGTGGCTCACGCCTGTAATACCAGCACTTTGGGAGGCCAAAGTGGGCGGATCACGAGGTCAGGAGATCCAGATCATCCTGGCCAACATGGTGAAACCCTGTCTCTACTAAAAATACAAAAATTAGCCGGGCATGGCGGCACAAGTAACTAACTAATCCCCCAGTTACTTGTGAGGCTGAGGCAAAAGAATCGCTTGAACCCGGGTAGCAGAGCTTGCGGTGAACCGAGATCGCGCCACTGCATTCCAGCCTGGGTGACAGGGCAACACTCCGTCTCAAAAACACCTGGCTGTAAGTGATCTGCGGGCCTCCACCTCCCAAAGTAGTGGGATTACAGGCGTGAGCTACCACACCTGACCTAAACTGGATTTGCAGAAAAATTACCGTAATAGTATTTTCTCATTTGTCAGTTAATCAAGATTAACATACATTTGCTGTAAATCCACTCTGTTCGAGTACCTTCAGAACTATTTTACTAGTCATGTTTACAAATTGTTTATCACTCATTTAAAGGTATTTTTTGTTGCTTTTTTTTTTTTTTTTTTTGAGACAGAGTCTTGCTCTGTCGCCCAGGCTGGAGTGCAGTGGCCGGATCTCAGCTCACTGCAAGCTCCGCCTCCCGGGTTCTCGCCATTCTCCTGCCTCAGCCTCCCGAGTAGCTGGGACTACAGGCGCCGCCACCTCGCCGGACTAATTTTTTGTATTTTTAGTAGAGACGGGGTTTCACCGTGTTATCCAGGATGGTCTTGATCTCCTGGCCTCGTGATCCGCCTGCCTCGGCCTCCCAAAGTGCTGGGATTACAGGCGTGAGCCACCGTTAAAAAATGTTTTATAGAGACAGGTTCTTACTATTTTGCCCAGGCTGGTCTTGAACTCCTGAACTGAAACGATCCTCCCACGTCAGCCTTCCAAAGACCTGGGATTACAGTCATGAGCCATAGCACCCAGTCTGTTTATAACTCTTATGCTAAAACACTTTAAAAAGTATTATAATGATGTCACTCAAAACAATCAGTAATTATTTCAAATTTGACATACTAGGAATGGCTAGACTGATGGCCTCACAAAAGAGTTATCATATTTTGAAAGGTAGGTTCTCTTACTTCGGCAAGATTAATAGTTGTAAAAACAATTAGTGTCTTTCCTCATTTCTTGTTGGTTTGAAAATAGATGTCTGATTTTCCTGCTTGGTTTGCTCATGCTCCAAAAGAGTGGGGATTTTGTCTTCCTCATTTGTGTATTCTTCATAGTATTAAGTCATTGCTCATTAAATGTTTGACAAATTGAATTTAATTCAATGGTAGGATAGTTTTCCTTATGAAAGGTTTGCTGCATCTTGTGTTAAAATATTTACTAATTTTATAAAAATTCTTACATAATTAACTGTGCATAATACATTTAGAAAAAAATGTAATTCCGCTTCTTAGTTTTCATGTTCTAAATGTGAAAGTAATTTTGATCGTAATTGCTTTATTGAACTGTCAGCCTATGTAAAATTTTAAATAATATCCAATTGATTATGTACTAAAGGTTTCAAGAAATACAGAGTGACATAATATCTCATGCTAAAGTAGCCAAATAATCAATACTCATACAAAATAATTTTAATACAATTAATTTTGACATTTAGGAGTTATTTAATATACATTTTCTTCATTATCAAATTTTCTCAATGAAATTGTGAAATCTTCAGATTACATAGGTAAGTTTCCACTCGAATTAGTATCTAACTTTTTGAGTCTTATATGTAATTACAGAAAAATTAGATGGTTTATTCAAGATTGTAACTTAAATATGGCTCATAATTCAAAATTTTCTGTTGCTTTAGATTCTTTCTACATATAGTTAATTATTTTATTTTATAATCACAAACTTGCAACATTAAATACAGTATGATTGAGATGAGGAAGTAATAAATCTACATTGAAAATTATAAAACAAACATATTTTCTTTTTACCTTTTAAATATTCATTTTGTTTATTTTATTTTCCTGTTTTTAAACTCACAATAAATTATTTCACTTAATATGATACCATATATGTACAATGGTCAACTATTATTTAAAAACAGTGTTAATTCATTGAGATTATATGTTTGCTCAAGTTATCTGTTTAACTTTATCCCTAAAACAGATGCAGAAGACAACATTACCGTAAAATAAGAATACAATCCTAGAATTTTAGGTTTTATCAGGAATGCTAATGGGACAAGTATATGCCAACTTGGATTCGTAAGCCCAATGTCATTTAGAAAGTTCTAGCTTATAAATAATTCCAAGTTAAAATTTGGAAAGCAAATTTCTGGAACTTTGGGTATATTTTTTCTACAGAAATACTATAATGAAAAAGAAGAAGGAGGAGGAAAAAGCTGAGAGAGAGGAAGAGGAGGAAAGAGAAAGAGGAAAAAGAAAGGCAGTGGAGAATGTTTCCTGAATGAGTGAACAAAAGTTGAAACAGAATAACTAGGAAGTTTAGAAGGATATGTGTGTACATCTAAGAGAGACTTAGTTACGTGTTTGACTAAATAAGGGAGAAAGGTGAGGAATGTGCACCACGGGCCTGATTCCCTACAAAGGAGATGGAGAGAAATGTTGAGGCAGAGAAGGGCCAACAGGTGGCAGCGTTGCATTAAGACAGTCTAGTTGTTTGGTAAGTATAGCTGATTAGTTTGGAATTACGAAGAAGGGGGGAGAATAAAAATATTGTGCAGGATATATATTTATCCTGAAGAAAGATTAAACACGGAATGATTTTTCTAGCAGAAAGAAAAAAAGAGTTAATTTATTCAATGAATAATTGTTGAGCATCAGTTATGTGTCAGGCCCTGTTCTAGGACCTGGAATTATGGTGGTGAGCAAGTAGATCCAGTCTCAAGGAGCATACACTCTAACGACACCAACCGTAGGTACTTATCAAGGGACCATCAAATAAACATTTAAGTATAAACTATTTTAAGTTGTTTGGAGGAAATGAACCGGAGTATGTTAGTTTATAGCACACGTTGTATTCTTGTTCTGAGGATAGCAGGGCTATTCTCTGGAAGTGATATTTGAGCTGGGATCAGTTGAATAGACATTAGGCAAACGGTGGCAGAAGAAAAATGTGTGGGAAATCCCAGAAACAGAAAATAATTTAAGGTATTTGGGGGACTAGACAAAGGCCAGTGTCTCCCACAATTTGCTGGGAAGAGTAGATAGACACAAGATTGGAGAAGGAGACATGGAAGTTCGGGTAGATAATTTAGGCAGTTAGGATTAGGTGCTTTATTCTATGTGTGATGGAAAATCATTGAAGGTTCTAAAGTCGTGTTTTATTTCATTATATTTGTGTTTTCAAAATATAACCCTGACTGTAGTTTGGAGGCAGAACTCAGCGTGTGTGTTTGGTGGTGGTGGTGGCGGGAGAGAAATGGTAGTAGCAAGGAACAGAGTGGATTCAGAAATACTAATCTGGAGGCTCTTTCAGTAATCCACATGGAAGATGATGCTGTATTTAATAGGGTAGTATTGGCAAACATGGAGATAAATGGGAAGATTCAAGGTATATTTAGGAAGTAAAATGTACAAAAAAGGTAATAAAGTAAGGAAGGTGAGGGAAAAGGGGATGTCAAATGCTACACTTGGGATAGGGGAACCTTTTCAAATGTCATAATCGATATTCAGTTTTTGGTATCATCCTGAACTCTGGTTTGTAATTCATTTGTGATTGTGAAATTAATGACACAATTATTTGTCAGGGCTCCTAAAAGAGAAAATATGATTTTATTGGTAGCTCTCCAAAATATATTGTGTCCATTTCAAAAACGGTGGGAAATTCAGGTTCCGTTGCTCCCAAGATTTCCATCCTGAATGTAACAATGGCAAACATCCCTGTTTCCTGCTTTCTCCACAGTCTTTCTTTGTGTAGGATGTCTCTGAGGCGCTTTTTTTTTTTTTTTTTTTTTTTTTTGAGACGGAGTCTCACTGTGTCGCCGAGGCTGGAGTGCAATAGCATGATCTAGGCTCACTGCAACCTCCGCCTCGTGGGTTCAAACGATTCTTCTGCCTCAGCCTTCTGAGTAGCTGGGATTACAGGATGTCTCTGAGTTCTATCATAGATCACTGATTTGTATTCTCTACATCTCTTTCACCCTCTGTTGGTTATGGTAAGACTTTGTAACCTAAAGATTCTATAAGCCACAGGAAAAAATTATGGAACTCTGTTACTTATTGGCAGGTTTTATTATCAAGCAAATTAGGTTCAAACAAATTATTTAAGTTAACAAAATAAGTATAAATAGTATTCACATTATTGATCTTTTTTATTTTCATGTGCTCTAAACATTAAGCATGTCTATATAATTATAGTATTTGAAAATCTGAGGGACAGAAAGTGATGAAGTAATGAATACTTATTAATGTGTGGCCATCTTCGCCACAAAATGAACTTAGATTGCATTTTTCTGGAGTCCATATCACAAATTTAAACTTTTTTTTTTTTTTTGAAATGGAGTCTTGCTCTATCGCCCAGGCAGGAGTGCAGTGGCGTGACCTTGGCTCACTGCAACCTCCGTTTCCCAGGTTCAAGCGATTCTCCTGCCTCAGCCTCCCGAGTAGCTGGGATTACAAGTGCGTGCCACCATGCCCAGCTAATTTTTTTGTATTTTTAGCAGAGGGGGCAGTTTTACCACATTGGTCAGGCTGGTCTCGAACTCCTGACCTCATGATTTGCCCACCTTGGCCTTTCAAAGTGCTGGGATTAGGGGCGTGAGCCATTGCGCCTGGCCATAAACTTTTTACAAATAGTAATGGCTATATAGTGTTAATCTTCTACTAAGGGCAAGGGCTATGTAAATATCATGTAGATCTCACTAAAGCCCTATAAGTAGGTTACTATTGTTCTCATTTTTCAGAAAAAGAAATTGATATGTGTGTGTGTGTTTGTGTGTGTGTGTGTGTGTGTGTAATTTTTAAATCTAGTAACTACTTGTCCAAATATAGGTCTGGCTATTTTCAAAGTTCTATATTACAGCATCTTCTTAAGAAAAAAATTATGATTTATTTCTTCATGGAAAGCTGTTTTAACCTAAATCTTGAAAAGAAAACAGTCTTCAACATTCTTTTTGTGTTCTAAAACCAGAGAAAGTTAGATATTCTTGGCATAAAGCAAAGGTTCAGAAATAAACTTTAAGAAATATACACCAAGTGCCCTTTGAAAAGCTTTGCTGTCATCCGCCTTCTGAATACACGTATGTTTAAAACCCATAGAAAGTCAGTGTTGGCCCATGGATCATACAGTGATGCACTCACTTTTTACTCTGGGCAAGTCAGTGAACTGCTTTAGTAATTGTTTGTTTTATTTTAAAATGTAAATAATAACATTTGCTTCCAGGAACTCCAAAGATGACTATACAATATAATTGAGATAATTTATTAAAATTATCAATAATTGTGAAAGAATGACTAGGGCTAATTCAATGTGTTTATTATATTTAACTATCTCACTGGGAAATGTTCTATAACCCTGGAAGTTTTCAAGAAAAGGTTGAAAAAGAATCTTTTCACATCTAGAAACTCCCTCACCATGTACTCCACTATGTACTTACTCCACCAAAGTGGAGACCAGTGGCAGTAGAAGGAAAGTCTTTCCTAGGCCACAAGAAATATTATTGTCACATGTTTTTCTGCCTAAATTGCAACGCACTCATAGCTTATTAAAAATAGATGAGTTAGTTTCATCAGATAAAATATGAAACTGATTTTTTTAAATCAAAACTGTTACACTTTGGATATATGAAATTGTTTTAGAAAAAAAGGAAAAGTGTAGTAAATGAAGGAAAAGGCAGTTGCATTTTTGGAGACTGTCACAAGAGGGCATTTATGGATTAACTCTACATTTTTTCTACATTCGAAAATACCAAAAGGCATTTCCAATTCTCAGAAGCAAAGTAAGAATAATTAATTAACTAAAAATGAAAAGATGAAAAAGATAGTCTCTAAAATTTTCCTTTTATATTAATTCTGCTCCAGAAAATTGGTTGTTTTTAGAAGTTTGCATCAAATGAAAACCAGCACATATTTATACATTTTAGATGTCAGGAACTCATTTCTTCAAAATATTGAGATCCTAAAAAATAATATCAGCCAAAAAAACTACTTATATTTTGTTTCTAGCATTTGTTTGTATACCGTTGAAAAACATATATGTAAAATAAATCCTATTATTTCAACTGATAGAAGGTAGTTGCATTTTTAAAACATGATTTTCTCCTTTGTGCTGAAGAACAAGCTAATTAATATTCCTAAGTATTTTGAAAACAGGTGCCATTTAGAGAATACGTGCACAAATGTTTTAATAAAATAATGAAAATCTTAGTTATATTAAGAAATAGGCAAAGTAAATTACTAGAAAGAGAATGGTTTGGGGCTCAGTTAAGGGGAAATAGATAAACTGAAGCAAATGCTAAAATATTTTTACTCATAATATCTTGAGCCCTTTAAAAGCAAGGCCTCTGATGTATTCATCTTTGAAACCCTAATCCTAGCATGGTGGTGGGCATACAGTAGGTACTCAATGAATATAGTTAAATAAATAAATGAAACCACTTCTTTAACTGAGGATAAATTTAGAGGTGGCAAGGCAGAAGAATTTTCTGTGATTATTAATTAAATCAATGACTTTCTTATTGCATTAATTGATGTGAAAACTTCAAATGCAAAGGGAAAATTTCATTCAGTCACCTGGGGCTTTCAAATAACTGCCGAGTTGGTGCCATATAAACAAAACATTAGGAGAGCTAACGCGATCACATTTAATCCTCAAGAACAAAGAAGATGCAAATATGGACCAACACTGTGTTTCATGCAATTTGGGAATCCTGGAACTATAAAACTCTTCATGCTTATTCAGTTTATCCCAATAACACCCAACTTATATCTTTATGTAATTTTCACTCAGTTTATCTAATAATTTATAATTTTTTCAGCAAAAACAAGTAATGGGCTATTAAGAGTTTTTAATAAGCATCAGATAATCATTGTCATCATGTGATTTTATTTAATTTCAATCAAAAGTAAAGAGAGGTTGTATTTTAGATAACCTGCAGTCTTTTTACAGGAAAACATACAATTTCCTTTAGGCATTTTAACAAAATTAAAAACACATTTCAGATTTGTTTTCCTACTTATGCTAAAGCACAAGCTTTTGAAAACCATTTTCATTATATCGTACTTATGAAAGACAGTAAAACATGGAGAAACAAAGTTATTTGGGTTAAATAGCCCTGGATTCAGAGGTCAACTCCAATAATTGCTGGGAATATGGTTTTCTCTAAACCTATTTTTCATCTATGAAACTGGGATAACATTGGCTATTTTAGTAGATCATTCTAGGTAGTAAGTTTTAACATATGTAAATTGCCTGATAAGTAGGAGGTAGTCAGTAAATGCCAGACTTTATAACTAAAGAATCACAAATTTTACAATCCTTGTTGAGAAATTCGAGATTGTGGTAGATATAGAAAAGGTCACATAATATTATACATGCACCTTTAAATTTCTCATATACCGTTGCAATGAGTTGGGACCATGAGAACAGTTCTGACCAATTGGCTATGATTGGAGGGATGTATGTCACATTCTGGCCAAGGAATGAAAAGCTATGAGCCCCTTGATCAGTATCTTTTTTCTATCATGGTGACCCTTAAAGCATGTTACTGAGATGCTGGTATCTCAATACAACAAGGCTTTCCATATCTGGGTCACTGATTGACTAAATGTAACAGAAATTGCAGACCAGTATTAGACATATGCAAGATATGAACATTTGTTGGGTTAGGATATTTAGGAGTTAGATTATCACTACAGCATACATAGCCTAACCTGACTAATAATACGATCTAACCAAAACACTGCATTTTATTAATAAGAACACTAAAGTCCAGAGAAGTCAGTTTGTATAAAAGCCAGTGGAACTAGACCCTTATCCCTCACCATGTACAAAAATCAAATAAAAATGAATTAAAGACTTAAAGATAAGGTCTAAAACTAAAAGATAAGGTCGAAACCTTAAAGATAAGATCTAAAACAACTAGAGGAAAACATTGGGGAAATATTCAAGGCATTGGTCTGGGCAAATATTTCTACAGTAACACCTCAAAAGCACAGGCATCCAAAGTAAGAAATGGACAAATGAGTTCACACCAAGCTAAAAGTCTTCAGTGCAGCAAAAGCAAACACACACACACACAAACTTAGAAACAATAAACGAAGTGAAGAGACAACTTGCAGAATGGGAGAAAAATATTAGCAAACTATTTAACTGACAAGTGATTAATAACCAAAATATATAAGGAACTCAAACAACTCAATAGCAGGAAAAGAAATATCTGATTTAAAAATGGGCAAAAGTCTTGAACAGACATTCTCAGAAGAATACATACAAATACCCATGGCTTTTATCAAAAAGACAAGAAATAACAAATGCTAATGAAGATGCAGAGAAAGGGGCACCAAGGTAAACTTATGGTGGGAATATGTTAGTATAGCCACTATGAAAAAATGTATGAAGTCTCCCCCCCCCACCAAAAAAAAATCTAAAAATAGAACTACCACGTGATCCAGCAGTCCTACTGTTGGGTATATATCCAAAAGAAAGAAAATCAGTATGTCAGAGAAATATGTGTACTTCCACGTTTATTGCAGCACTATTTACAAAAGCCAAGACAAGAAATCAACCTAAGTGTCAATCAATAAATAGGTGAATGGATAAAGGAAATGTGGCACATACACAAAACGTAATATTATTCAGCCATAAAAAAGAATTAAATCCTATCATTTGCAACAACATGAATGGAACTGGAGGACATTATGTTAACTAAAATAAGCTAGGCAAAGAAAGGCAAATTTCGCATGTTCTCACTCCTATGTGGGAGCAAAAAAAGAAATGGTCTCATGGAGGTAGAGAATAGAATGATGGTTACCAAAGGCTGGGAAGGATAGTGGGGAGGGGTTGCATGAAGATAAGATGGTTAATGGGTACAAAAAAACCCCCAAAACCCAATTAGGCAGTAGGAATAGGATCTACTGTTTGGCAGCACAATAACACAACCATAAGTATCAATAATTTATTGTACATTTCAAAATAGCTACAGGAGTGGATTTGGTATATTTCCCAAATAAAGAAATGAATGATTGAAGTTATACATATCCCAATTACCCCAATTTGATCACTGTACATTGGATACTTGTATCAAAATATTACATGTACTCTATAAATTGTACAGCTATTATGTAGCCATAACAATTTTTAAAAGCCAAGACAAAGCGCAAAAATTACATTAATGTACAGGTATTACAGACCCTTTCTCAAGTGTTATCTCTTAAAAATCACAGTACAATTTTTATAATTCTTCTGCGTATAAGTATATCTAATATACATTTCTATATTCCTCCAGGGAAACTGAAATATCAAGGATTTTTTAAGTCATTTTTTTCTTCCTTCTATATATATACAATACAAAGTCCTCCTCAGTTGCAATCAGGCCAGAAAATCCTCTGGGAAAATACCTTCTTGTCTATCTATTCTTGTCTTTATCCTTATCCAAATCTTTTTGCATGCATATTAGTGCATGCGTGCATGTGTGCATAAGTGCGTGTGTGTGTATCAAATCCTATTAATTAAGAACATATTTAAAACCAGAATTTGTTTTCCAAAATACTTGTTTTCTGACTAACCATTGCATTAGTTTTTTAAAAATATGACTTTATAGTACTTTAAGTTCTATATTGAGTTAATCAGTGATATGGTTTGGCTGCGTCCTCACCCAAATCTCATTTTGAATTGTAGCTCCCATAATTACCACATGTTGCGGGAGGAACCCAGTGGGAGATAATTGAATCATGGGGGTGGTTCCCCCATACTGTTCTCGTGGTAGTGAATACATCTCACGAGATCTGATGGTTTTACAAGGGGTTTCCTCTTTCACTTGGCTCTCACTCTCTCTTTTATCTGCTGTCATGTAAGATGTGCTTTATCCCTTCTGCCATGATTGTGAGACCTCCCCAGCCACATGAAACTGTGAGTCCATTAAACCTCTTTTCTTTATAAATTACCCAGTCTCATGTATCTCTTTATCAGCAGCATGAAAATGGGCTAATACAATAAGCTGGTACCAGTAGAGTGGGGTGGTGCTGAAAATGTGGAGGCAGCTCTGGAACTGGGTAACAGGCAGAGGCTGGAACAGTTTGGAGGGCTCAGAAGAAAACAGGAAAACGTGGGAAAGTTTGAAACTTCCTAGAGGCTTGTCGAATGGCTTTGATCGAAATGCTGATAGTGATATGGACAATAAAGTCCAGGCTGATGTGGTCTCAAATGGAGATGAGGAACTTGTTGGGAACTGGAATAAAGGTGACTCTTGCTATATTTTAGTAAAGAGACTGGCAGCATTTTTCTTCTACTCATGAGATTTGTGGAACTTTAAACTTGAGAGTGATGATTTAGGGTCTTTGGCAAAAGAAATTTCTAGGCAGCCAAGCATTTAAGAGGTGACTTCGGTACTGTTAAAAGCATTAGGTTTTAAAAGGGAAACAGAACATAAAAGTTCAGAAAATTTGCTGACTGATGATGCAATAGAAAAGAAAAACCAATTTTCGGAGAAGAAATTCAAGCAAGCTGTAGAAATTTGCATAAGTAACGGGGAGCCAAATGTTAATTGCCAAGACAAGGGGAAAATGCCTCCAGAGTGTGTCAGAGACCTTCTCAGCAGCCCCTTCCATCTCAGGCTCAGAGGCCTAGGAGGAAAAAAATGGTTTCATGGGCTGGGCCCAGGGTCCCCCTGCTCTCTGCAGCCTAGGGACTTGGCGCCTTGTGTCCCAGCCGCTCTGGCCATGGCTAAAGAGGCCAAAGTAAAGCTCGGGCTGTGGTTTCAGAAGGTGCAAGCTCCAAGCCTTGGCAGCTTCCAGGTGGTGTTGAGCACATGGGTGCACAGAATTCAAGAACTGAGGTTTCGGAACGTCTGCCTGTATTTCAGAGGGTGTATGGAAATGCTTGTGTGCCCAGACAAAAGTCTGCTGCAGGGGCAGAGCCCTCATGGAGAAGCTCTGCTAGGGCAATGTGAAAGGGAAATGTGGGATTGAAGCCCCACAGAAAGTCCTTACTGGGGCGCTGCCTAGTGGAGCTGTGAGAAGAGCACCACTGTCCTCTAGACCCCAGAATGGTAGATCCACTGACAGCTTTCACCCTGTGCCTGGAAAAGCCAGGGACACTCAACTCCAGCCCGTGAAAGCAGCGGGAGGGAGGCAGTACCCTGCAAAGACACAGCGGGAGAGCTGCTCAAGGCCATGGGAACCCACCTCTTGCATCAGCGTGACCTGGACATGAGACAGAGAGTCAAAGGAGATCATTTCGGAGCTTAAGATTTGACTGCCCCACTGGATTTTGGATTTGCATGGGGCCTTTAGCCCCTTCATTTTGGCCAATTTCTCCCACATGGAATGAGTGTATTTATCCAATGCCTGCATCCCCACTGTATCTAGGAAGTAACTAACTTGCTTTTGATTTTATAAGGCATAGGTGAAAAGGACTTGCCTTGTCTCAGATTAGACTTTGTTTTGTGGACTTTTGAGTTGATGCTGAAATGAGTTAAACCTTTGGGGGACTGTTGGGAGGGCATGATTAGTTTTGAAATGTGAGGACATGAGATTTAGGAGGGGCCAGGGGCTGAATGATATGGTTTGGTTGTGTCCCCACCCAAATCTTGTCTTGAATTGTAGCTCCCATAATCATCACTTGTTTCGGGAAGGACCTGGTGGGAGTTGAATCATGGGGGTGGTTTCCCCATACTGTTCTCATGGCAGTGGGTAAGTCTCATGAGATCTGGTGATTTTATAAGGCATTTTCTCTTGCGCTTGGCTGTCTCTCTGTTGTCTGCCGCCATGTAAGATGTGTATTTCATCTTTCGCCATGATCGTGAGGCCTTCCCATCCAAGTGGATTTGGGAGTCCATTATACCTCTTTTTCTTTACAAATTACCCAGCCTCGGGTATGTCTTTATCAGCAGTGTGAGAATGAACTAATACAGTCAGGTACGACATTATGTAAAGAATCATTTTATGCCATTTGCCCTCAATGGAACTTTTCACTGTGCTAAGATAGGTGTGGACTGAAATTTTTGGTTATAATTTGAATTCGTCTTCCCAATGTTTTGCTACCTTTTGAAAGGGTCGACTCATTTTTTAATCATAGTACACTAATGAGATGTTGGATTATTTAAATTCATATTTGATATACTCTTTGATTTAATCCTTGAACCTCTTATTTGTCCAATAATTTGAAAGATTAAAAAGTAGTTTCCTGAATATTTTATGGCTGTGGGAATGGCTGTTAAGAATGAAAATCTACGCTGGGCATAGTGGCTCAGTCCTGTAAACCCAGCACTTTGGGAGGCCGAGGTGGGAGGATCATGAGGTCAGGAGATCGAGACCATCCTGGCTAACATGGTGAAACCCCGTCTCTACTAAAAATACAAAAAAAATTAGCCAGGTGTGGTGGTGGGCACCTGTAGTCCCAGCTACTCGGGAGGCTGAGGCAGGAGAATAGCGTGAACCCGGGAGGCAGAGCTTGCAATGAGCTGAGATCATGCCATTGAACTCCAGCCTGGGCAACAGAGTAAGACTCCATCTCAAAAAAAAAAAAAAAAAAAAAAAGAATATCTAGGAAAGAAAGATAACTTTGTAGGACGCATACATTTAAGGACAAGAAAGATGAAGAGGAGTCAGTGGGAAAAAATTAGGACTATTCACTTGAGTAGATGGGTAGTCAATAAAATAAGTTCTCAAGAATTATAGAGAAGAAAGAACTTCAGGAAAGAAGATAAATGTCACAGGGATCTGAGAGGTAAAAGATGGCAACTGAGGAAAAACATCTAATTTTGATGTTGAAGACATTTTTGGTGGTTTTTGAACATAGTGATTCCAAAACTCGTTTTATCTTGTAACACATGTAACTAATGTATATGTTACAAACGAGAAGGGAGCTATAGAAACACTGTTATGTTTAGAATCACTATGTTATATCATATGTTACAAAACAAAACTCTTATCAGCAACAATGTATTACCATGGCAGGAAATTCATCAAAGCAGTTTCCTGTATTAGAATCTCAAGCAGGAAATGTATAGTTTAGAAAGGTTTCAAGTTGTTCTGATCCACTGCCCTAGGGACCAAGTAACTCTTTTGTCTACCCCAATAAGAACCATTATTCTAAAGTGGTTCTCTCAAACTGCCTTCTGTGCAGTGCTTGGGTTCATAGATATAGTCTTGGGATCCGTGAGTTCACAATGAAGTTCACAATTCTGTGTTTTAAAATGTAAAATATATACGCATATATATTTTAGGAAATGAAGAACAGATGTCATCTTCATCAGTACATGATGTACTCATGATAGTTTCATGGTACCTAATGGGGAGACATTGGATGGAGTTACAGTATGACCAGGCACTTTAGCGTATAGACACCTGCACTAGAAAGAAGCAAGGCAGTAGCAAGTCATTTCATAATTCACTTTGTGTGCTGCGTTGTACAGATTCTGTTTTTGTCACATCAATCATTAACAGTAATACTAAATCTAAATACCTTGTGAAGAACTTTTCTTTTTCTTCTTGTGGCACTAATTAGATCACATATGCATTTAACACAGATTTCGACAATACAGTGGAACTAAATTTATCTTTAAGCAAAGAAGACAAATTTAGAGAGTTCTCAAGGGACATTTAATTAACATTGGCATTTTAAGATTGCTTTCTCAAAGACTTTAGGTTAAGCATGAGGTCTGATTATCATGAACCAGAATTTGAAGAGTTGATATTATTCATGTATTTTCTAAAACTGGACTTTACAGAAAAGTATAAGTATTATTGATATCAAAATAGAGAAGCAAATTAGATATAGAAGCATGTATCATGTTATATTATTTTATTATAGCTAAATATATCTGAAATATATATAGAATATTACATTTATATTATTAATTTATAATTTATTGGTTTCCCAGTTTAATTTATAATTTTATGGTTATGTTATAATTGATAACAGTTATAAGGAATTTAAACTTAATTTGTATTTACACATGTTTAAATAACGTAACAATATAAAAAATTTAATAATGCCAATGTGTTGGAAGGGTATTCTGTTACAAGGGGTTCATACCTTCGATATAAGAAAAAAAATTCAGAGTTTACAGTGTAAACTAATGGGGATGAAAGCAACACTTATTTTATCTAAGGAAAATCTGTAGAGAGAAAATAGTGATTGTGATGATATAAAACATGCATTAGAGAAATGTGATGAAAAAAGGAAGAAAAAAATAGGGCTATTGCTAGAGTAATCAGCTGAGGCTGGAAGGCTGAGTCATGATAGAGAAGGCCCAGCCATGAACAGAAGACAAAGTGGTTAGACAGACACGGAGACGGAGAGGCCAGAGACAGCAGATTATGGTGCAACAAGATTCTCTCCTGACCCTTGCCATATGGGAACAGACTGATAACACATGTTAACTTGCCACATGGCTTCAGTCCATGAAACAGCACTATGCAAAAAACTCAGATGCCATCCCCACTGTCCTTCACTTTCTGCCAGAAGTCTCTTGATGGTAGAGATCCCCAAACTTGCCCTTTGAGAAGAATAATTGAAGATAATTATCAAAATAAAATAAAAATTTTCCCATTCCATGCCAAATACTGAAACAAAATCTTCATAAGACTAGTCTGGGAAGCTGTTATTAATAGATTTTGATGGTGTTATGATTATCGGATACTTTCTGTGACACTGTTTAATACTTTATTTCTCGACATGTGGTCCCCAGACCAGCAGTACTCGCCACAGTTACAAATGTAAATTCTCAGACTCCACCATGGACGACTGAATCAAAAATTCTGGAGGTGGGGCCTACACATCTACATGCTAGCAAGCTAACCAGGTGATTTTGAAGCATGCTAAAGTTTGAGAACCACTGGATTAATGTGGGAACCAATTGAAACAGGACTGTTGGACATGGGGCCCAGGCGTGGAGGTATTTTAATGGTTCCCTCAGTGGTATTAATGTGTAGCTGTGGTTGGGAAACATTGCAATACATCACAGAATAGACTGTCTCAAGAACATTTAGTTGATAAGGGTGGAGAAATAAATCAACTTACAGCACAGAGGGAAAGCTTAAGCCTCCCTGCAACTCTCCATCCTATATATAACAGGCTAATCAAAGCACCTCTTTCTTACTCCAAGGTGCTCCCTCACATCCACCATCTCCTTACTATGATCATCTCCTTTCTATTCACCACACACACGTTCCCATCTCAATGGTTGCTTATTGATTAAATTAACTATTAAATGCATGAATTCTCAACAATATCTTTCCTATAACAGACACAAAAGGTGATGTTTACATGAAGAACTCATGCTTAATTTTATGCATGTTTTGCTCTAATTTCATCTTTCTCATTCCAGAAAAAATTTGAGATACAGATTATGAGAGTGACATTGTAGTTAAGTAACCTTGAGTCTGCTCTAATTTACTTGAAACATAATTATTTGTAAAATTTGGTAATTTATTTGTAAACATTTCTTTTTTTTTTTTTCTTTTTTGAGACACAGTTTCACTCTGTTGCCCAGGTTGGAGTACAGTGGTGCGATCTCAGCTCACAGAAACCTCCGTCTCCCGCGTTCAAGTGACTCTTGTGCCTCTGCCTCCTGAGTGGCTGGGATTTCAGGCGGATGCCAGCACGCCCAGCTAACTTTTGTATTATCAGGAGAGATGAGGTTTCACCATGTCAGCCAGGCCAGTCTAGAACTCCTGACCTTAGGTGATCCACCTGCCTTGGCCTCCCAAAGTGCTGGGATTACAGGCGTGAGCCACTGTGTCCGGCTTGCAACAAATTACTTAAGGCACACTTCATGATTAATCAGGGTACACTGTAACATTCAGCTATTTCAAAATTGGGAACAACAAATTTACATATATGGAAACTTGTCAGGCCTTCGATTCCTGTTTACAGCCTTTTAGCCTGAGAAACTCAAAATTATTTGGTCCAGGAAAGAGTAGGTACAGATGGGTTAGGTCTTGGTCTTCCTCTGGTCCTCATTCCTTGTGGAATCACAGTGGGCCCTAAGGTAACAGACTGAAGGCTTCACTCATTACCCTCACTTCCATAATTAGTTTATTTAAAACGATACTCCTCCATTCTTGAGACTTCTTAGGAGGGTTTCAAAAAAGAAGTTATGCAAGAGAAAGAACTGGCAATTTTCCGGGTATATAGCATGGAACTAGCATGAGCTGGTACAAAGTCTTTATGGGATCATGCATCAGTTGTTGTCAGGATGATATATCTGAGGTCTTTATTTTACACATGAGGAAACTGAGGCCAAGAGAGCTTGTCCCTCCATGCCTCCCTTCTCATGCATGCCATTCTCTTCTATGTCTGAGCCAGCTCACCATAGGCGATGGTGAGCAGGCTCATTTCTTCTCTTTTTAAATCATTTCCTGGGATTCTAGTTCGTTATCCAGAGCCCTGGAAAGCTGAACTCTTACTTCGTTTCAGAAGGCAAGAGGAAGACTTGTCACTGAGAAAAAGAAAGATCCTGAATTACAGGAAAAAAGGAAGGAAAGGACTGAGATAATGGGTAAACAGTGGGAAGGGAATAAAGACAGAGAAAGACATGAATACTTCACAAAAGGCAGCTATTTTTGTAATATATCAAGCATTACCTCCAGTTTGTGTGGAATTCTTCATAAAACAAGTTAATATCATATACTATCACAAGCTTCTTAGACCAGAAATGTTGTAGTCAGGTAGGACATGGCTCTTTCTCATTACAAATACTGAAATTGCTTCAGATATAATGCTCAATTTCTTATATAATGGTCACAACTGTATATATTTTGGTGGATATATTCCCTAAAGTTCAGCCTCTTGGTGTAAATTATTTTCCCACAATCAGAAAACATTGATTTTGGCAATTTTTCTTCTGTAGATCTGCCGATTCCCTGATTTTAGCTTGCTATACTGGTTCCAATCTGTATTTTTTTTCATTTATTATCAAGAGTCCTTTACAATTATTTTTCTGTCATGTTATCTGTTCTTAAGCCTCATATATGATAATAATTTTACTTTCTCCCATTTTCCCCCTAAATGGCCTATTTTAAATTTGTTGAATTTTATAGCTTATTTTGGCTATAAACCAAGATATTTAGCTATAAAGAATGGCACATTACTGATATGCTGTCTGACTTCTCTGTGTTACCTTTCAACTCTGTGAATATCTCTATTTTGTTTTAATTTTCTTTGTATATGTATGTCCCATTATTACAGCATGAGCTCCTTGCAGAAAGGCACTGTTTCTTCTTTTATTTCTTTTTGCACAAAATCTTGAACAAAATACATATTTAGTAAGGCTTTTTAATTAATTATCAAAGCACATTTTACCCCTTTTATTCCAATTATCTATTTAATGTGGTCTCTGGTAGCATCCAAGATCCCTGAGGGCACACAGGACTTTTGCCTGTTTTAACTGCTTGTCCCTGTGACCTAGAAAATGACAAGGCAATGTTACAATATAAAACAATTATTTATTTCTTGACACACTGCCTGTTATTCTTCTGTCTTTGATGAAATTATAGCAGCTAGTTTTCCTAAAAGTAATAATGCCACATTTAACACCAGCCACAATTGGAGAGCATCCCTGAATAAAAGAGACTTCAACTGCCATGTTAGCATTGTTTGACAGATAAATAAATGTTACATAATGAACTATAAGGTGCTGTGATGGTTATCAATTTTAAGCTGGAGGGCTCATAGTTGTTAAGTTTATTCATATGCACTGCATTCTGAATCAATGTAATACATTTGAGGTAATCTGATCCTTAATACTTTGGAACTAGCATCACTGTGCAAATACTTCTTAGCCTTTCTTCATTAGGCATGCCTGAAGTAATTATTGAGCAAGTATATACAGCCTGAAGACATAGAAATTATTATGATGGTTTTCCTGCCTTCAAGAGCTCTTAGTGTATTAAAAAGAGAGAAGGGCAAACAAATGATTGTGATAAATGCTATAAGAGACATAAGTGCCACACACACAGGTAACACAGGCACAAAGGTGAGACAAGTTTGCCTTCCTTGGGAGGTGAGTGAAGGCGTCTCAGAGAAGTGTTGACAAATGAGTGTAGGAGTTGGCCAGGCTGATGGGGATAAAAGACTGAAATCAAAATCTTAATTGTACTCCCCAACACACACACACGCCATGCACACACACGGGGCAGAGAGAGAAAGATAAGAGAGAAAAGAAAAAAAAGGGATTTACAATATTAGAAATGAGAAAATGATCATAATTATGATAAATATATTATAAGTATTGAATGAAAATATTTATAACCACATGTCTATAAATTTGAAAAGAATGATAACTGTGGGAGAAATTTAAAATATTATCAAAGATATACCACTAGAAAAGCCGGCAGACCAAAATAATTTCATATGTGCGTTATATTTAATTTCCAAAGAACCAGTATGTCCTACATTATTTCAACGATTTCTGAGCATCAAAAAAGATGGAGAGACTCTGAATTCATCTTATTAAGAAGTAAGATATCATTAATGGTAGAATCTCATACATTTCATTTTCATACAAAATTCTATAGGCTAATCTCATTTATTTATACAGAACTAATAATGTAAACCATAGAATTATATTCTGTGCTGAGTTAAAAGATTAATATATAATGATAAAGCATAGTTTATCCCAGGAATCCAAACACTGCTAAACTTGAGAAATAGGCGAACATTATAGAGGTGGTATTTATAGTGGTGCTTAGTGTAGGCTCTGGAACTAGGCTGCTGGCTGTGAATCCCATTAGGCCACTCAAAACTGTGTGACCTCTGTGTGACCAGCTTCCTCATTTCAAAGTTGAAGATAATGATATGGAGAACCTCAATAAATTAATACAAATAAAATGTTTAATTAGGCCTGGCACATGGTGAGAAATACGTAAGCATTAGCTATTATCAGTAAAGTGATGGCAAAAAGCACATGATTTAATAAAAATGATCCCAACACGCAGGTGGCAAAATTCAGTCATTTCTCATAAATCAAGATAAATTTTGCCTTATGGCAATTCTGATAAAGTAATTCCAGATAAATTCTGCCTTATAGTCAAAATAGGAAAAATAAGTACACCCTAAATGTTATAAAATATTTATCAAAACATCAAATATCTGAACTCATATTAAACTTTGAAATACTACATATTTTTCTTTTAGGTTGACATTGAGACAAAATATTCACTACTATCACTATTATTTAACATCCCCAGAGGTTCCATTAATGCAATAAGATTAAGACAAAGCAAAAAGTAGAATAATTACCAGGAAATATTAAGATATACTAATTTTTCTGTTGATATGAAAGATATAAAATTTACTTAGAATATGTTATAGACTCTACAAAAGCAAGTTCTGCAAAGTTGAAGGATACAAAATAAATGTAAAATGTAATACATTTTTATTTATACTGAGTTAAATTAGCTAGAATGTATGTACAAGCAAAGGTATAATGTCTACACATTTATTTGTATACTTATACATAATACATAACGTGTGTGTGTGTGTGTGTGTATGTGTATCACCCCAAGACTTTGCAAAGGATACATTGATTGGTCTAAGTAAATAGGTAGGTAGAATTTTAAATCTATAGAGAAAGTAAGGCTTTTTTCAATAAATTGTTTGGGAAGAATTAGCAATCGTTTGGAGAAAATGAACCCGGATCCGTATTTCGTGGCATATATGAATTAAAATTCTGATGCATTAAATGTATAAATATGTTTGTGTATAGTATTTGAAATAAATGTAAACATTTTCCTTTAAAATTACAGAGGGTTGGGAAAAGAGGCTTTGGAATGCAGATGGGTAAGGGAATACTAAATGGAGTAAATGGAGTCCATAAGTAGACATGAGGGGAGCTGATATACCAGTTGTGAGAATTCTTCATTTGCAGCCGCAGGGTTGAGCTACTACATGTGTGGTTACGCTTTAGTCATGAAGAAAAGAAAAAATAACTCGATATATATCTTTCATATTTTTCTCTATGCAAACTAGAGATTACAGGTAAAAAATTCATGCCTGTGAGGATTTCTTCAGAAAGGCTCTTGGGAGAGTGCCCTTTATCCATAGGAATGAGAAAAGTCAGAAAAACGGGAACATCTGCATAAGAACACCATGATTTCAATGGTCTAAAGCTATAAGTACTGTTTTCTAGCTCTCTCTCCCACTTTCTCTGTCAATATTTGTGTGTGTGTGTGTCTGTGTGTGTGTGTGTGTTTCAAGGAAGTAAATCAGTAGATAAACTAATATGTCTTCTGCTCCTATCCATAATAACCCTTTTGAGATTTATCTGAACATTTTTTTAAACATGTTTTCATTTCTCTATTATACTTCTAGCCTATGTAGACTGAGAAAAACTTGCCAGCCAGGAGTTACTTTGAAAAGGAATGATTACTGTTCCCCCAGCATTTTTAGGATTCTCTTGTAGAGATGGGTCAAAAACTAGCACCAGTGAAATTAGAAAACATTTTTGATGAATTAACTATTAATCTGAAACTCATTTTCCATGATTCATAGCATAAATTATTTTTCTTTTTTCTTTACAAGCTGGAGAGATGGCCAGCTGACTTCTTTTGGGACAAAATAGCTGGAAGAAAAATAGGAGCTGTTAAGCTAAAATCTCCTATGCCAAGTTGTAAACTACAGCACATTTTCATGGTTGAGTGGAAAAAAATCCTGAAAGACCAGGCTTATTATAATGGAAGTGCTTATAAAACCAGCTCTAGCAGCACAAACGGCAGGACTATTACCAGGCCCTTAGGGTGGACTAGTTGATATCATTTGCACTTTAAGCAGTTTAGGTGTTAAATTGCATGCAATTGCACAGTGTGATAAAACACCCTTCAAAGATATCAAATAATCCCTCTTTTTTCTTACACTATTTTCTTACAGGAAATCTTAACTCATAAATGGTAGTATTGGGTAATTTGTTTCTAGTAAAATGCAGCATAATCCATTTAGTTACAATGCTTATCCCATTCCAGTGGCAAAATGTAACAGGTGTAGGGTGTATTCAATAGACAGTGAGCCTAATTTCACAGATCTGGGTTTAGAGTTGGATTTTCATTCTCATTATTCTTTTACTGAGTTTTAAATGGTGATTTAAAACCATTTTACCAAAAGAAAATAGGAAAGTAGCCAGAAGTGGATTTTTTTTTAATGTGAAAAATGTAAAGTAACAACTTCTCTATTATGTCGCCTTTTCTAAGATTGAGAACACAATGAAAATAATCTGTTCAATTCTGGGATATGTAAGGTTTGCTTGCTCAATTTTGCTCACTACTGTCATTTTGGTTTAATTCAGTGAGCAACGGTTGTCATTGGATGATAAACCTGCATTTGGGATGTTGATGTATAGCTAAAGTAAAAATTATTTTAGGTTTTTGGTGAAGGCTTCTTGAGAGAGACAGGATTTTGAGGAGTATTTTCTGTATCAGTTTATGGAGACTGTCAATATTGAATTGGTCAAATAAAGACACATATGGCAAGTTTCAGCTCTTTTTTTTTTTTTAGGGAGTGTCAAGGAGATGGGGGAGGAAACAGAAGAGGTGAAGAAGCAGAGGCAGGCTTCAGCTCTTATGTTGTTTAAAATAGTTTTAAAAAACTATATTTTAGAACATTTCTGAAATTAAATCCTAGAATTATTTGATATCTCTTGTAGGAAGAAATAGAAAGATAATCTTTTGGAGGATGTAAAAGAGAAATAGTAAGAACTGATGAAAATGGTTGACCAGAAGGAGAGAAATAGACTGTGTTTTTCACAATTGGGTTTGCTTATTAATCACTTGGATTAATTGTTTTTTTTCTTGGTTGGAGGGAGTTGAAACCTATGTTTTTCCTATAACATATAAACATGGTAGTCAGGACAACACATAATGGTTAGCAAAGGCCATATCCTACACACGATAACCATTTTCTTCCCTGAGGAAACAAAGCTGAAAGTTGAAAGTAAATTCATCTAATCCATCCATCCATCCATTCATCATTCCACTGGCCCGTAAAATATTTATTTTCTATCTCCCTATGCCAGATATAGGTAAGAAGATGTTAGGTACTAATGATACATTAATGAATAAAATTTGATCTCCATCCTCAAGAAATTTATAGGACAGTGAGACCATAGTTCAACAACGGTAAATACATTCATAGCAAAACTGAAAAACAAAACTTTTAAAAAGGTTATGTATTAAAAAGACTAAGTAACTGGCAACACTGTTTTTATGAATGGATCCAAAGTGAATACGATGTGATTGTTTACATGTATCACTTTCTAGGTAGCTATGTGAACTGCAGGAACTCAGAAATAACAACTCTCTCAACTCAGTGGGCTGTCTTAGGGAACCACAGGGAATCAGAACAATTGCTACTGCTGATTGAGCCACAAATACATGGACATTACAAAAATGTTGCAACAAAATTTTCAAAAACTTTAATGACACATTCATGTCTCACTGAAGGTACTATAGTGAACTTCAGCTAAGAAACACGGCTGGAAAATAGGATGATCTTTTAAATGACGCTTTCCACTTAATTGATCTATGCAGTGAAACTGCCTCAGACAGTTACCCTGGTTTGAATGCCGGTGCTTGCAGTTTTCCCTTGCACTTTAATTATGTTGCTTGACTGCCGAGCATTGGGTGTCTGTCTATTGTCCCAGATGAGGCTGAAAATAGTCTTTAGCTCAATAGTTTGAGTCGCCATGAAGTTTTGACTACCTCCTTCAGGTAACCAATCTTCACTGCATGTATGTGTCCTTCCAGTTCCATTCTGTTTATTTATACGTGTTCTTGCTCATGTGCGCGTGCGTGCACACGCTCGCGAGCGCACGCGCAAACACACACACGCACATAGTTTTTTGTTTTTTGGTTTTTTTTTTTTTTAACATAAACAAGATCATTGTTCTGTAATTTGTTTCCAAAGGCAAACTATCAAACCGTATGCATTTTGTGATTGTTATCAGGTTTTTTATAGCTTCATACTTGTGATTAACAAGGTGAACAAGTTTTGAAATAGAAACAAATGTTCATGAGATGTGTTTAGTCATGTTTCTCCTTTCATTTTGCCTGGTACCAAGTGGGCTCTTTCAATTTCGACAATTGAATATTTAGTTTAGAGAAATTCCATTTAAAAAATTTGATTCTTTCTTCTGATCTGTTTCATCTTTCTAGAAAAATATATGTGCATATATATAATCTGTGTATATTATATATAATCTTCTGGCACTATCTTCTTTTATCCCCTTATTTTTATCACTTCATTCTGCTGTAAGAATATATATAGCTGATATCTGATTTTCTTTACTATCTCCACAACATTTTAAAATCAGTATATTTTTCCTTCAGTTTTAGAATTTATTTCTGAAATGAAGATAATAACATTTTCCTTGTAGCAATGTATGAATTAAATTAGAATGCAAAATTAGTGCTTAGTAAATTCTAGTTACTGAATTGCAGTAAGAGAATGTGTTCTATAAATGTTCTGTCTTTTGGAAATTATTGAGGCTTATTTTATTTCTTAGTAGATGATTTTTTTTCCTGAGTTTTTAGAAAAAAATGTTTTTTAATTAGGTACAAAGCTCCCTCTGTATATGTTTACTAAGTACCTTTGTCAATATATATTTTTTTCAGTTCTAGTCGTGTCAGATTTTAAACTGTCACTCCACAAGTTTCATCACATTATTCTTATATTGCTTATGCTTTTTGCTGTAAATACTCAATGATATATTTATTGGCACGTAAAACCTCCTATATATCTTTGAAAAAAAATTTTTTTTTTTCCTTGAGACGGATCTCACTTTGTCACCCAGGCTGGAGTGCAGTGGCACGATCTCGGCTCACTGCAAGACCCGCCTCCCAGGTTCACCCCATTCTCCTGCCTCAGCCTCCCGAGTAGCTGGGACTACAGGCGCCCGCCACCACGCCTGGCTAATTTTTTGTATTTTTAGTAGAGACGGGGTTTCACCGTGTTAGCCAGGATGGTCTCGATCTCCTGACCTCATGATCTGCCCTCCTTGGCCTCCCAAAGTGCTGAGATTACAGGCGTGAGCCACTGCGCCTGGCCATCTTTGAAATTTTTAACCTTATGAGAGATCTCCCTCTGTCTTTTAAATTAACTAATTAATTAATTTGTATAAATCTAAGAGATACACATGCAGTTTTGTTTAATGGATATATTGCCTAGTGGTGGAGTTTGGGTTTTCAGTGTTACAGACATCCGAATATTGTACATTGTATCCATTCCGTAATTTCTGATCGTCAACCCCCTACCCTCCTTCCCTTCCGAGGCTCCAGTGTCTATTATTCCCCTCTCTACGACCATGTGTACACATTATTTAGTTCCCACTTTTAAGTGAGAAGACACAGCATTTTGTTTTCTGTTTCAGAGTTATTTTACGTAAGATAATGGCTTCCAATTCTTCCATGTTTTCATTTAATGCTTTTAAATGGAATTCTCCTTTACCTTTTATTGTTATTTGTGCTGAAAATCTCATGTTTTCCATCCATATCCACTCTCTGCCCTTTTCTATCCCGCTCTGCTTGTGAATGCTGGTTTGTGGACCACATCAAGAGGTCCTCCTGCCCTCTGGATTCTGTTAGATTAGACTAAGGGTAATTACTGGCAGAATATCCCAGGAAGGGCGGAGAATGAAATTGAGTTCCTAATTTTACAGGCTTCTTCTTGTGGAGTTGCCATGTAACTGTAGGTTTTGATCAAAGGTCATTGCTCTTGTCAAATGGCCCTCTCCTTATAAACTTGGGGTTTCAGTAATGTTTCCCTCCCTTTATCTACTGGGACCTACTGGTGCCAATAATTTCCAGCTATAACTAGTGTTGGTTTTCCCACACCCTAACCATTCTTTGTAAATAGTTCTTTCTTCTTTGTTGGAATTGGGGTTGCCTAGGCTGGAGTGCAGTGGTTATGCACAGGTTATCCACTACAGCCTCAAACTCCTGGGCTCAAGGGATCCTTCCCCCTCAGCCTTCCAAGTAGCGAGAACTACAGGCAATGCCAATGTTTGGCTAGTTCTTTTATTAAACTCTCCTCAAGTTATCCAGTTTTTATGTGCTGAATACTTTGTGCCAGCAAAGTTGTTGATATATTATTTTCAAGTTTACTTTCTCTTTATTTCTACTGGCTCAATATATTTTTAGCTTTTATTTATTTCAAACCATTCTATGTCATTTTGTGTATATTTCTGTAAAACAGCATTTATAGATTTTCCTTTTTGTTTATTCAAATTGAATGTTTGGTCTTTTAAATATAAATGGCTCTCAGTCCATTTATATTTAATATGAGCTCTGAAACATCTTATTCTTAACATCTTATTTTTTGCTTTTTTCTTATTTCCCTTTCTTTAATGTTGACTTCTATGAAATTATCGTGGTGACATTGCTCCTTAAATTTTTTAAAGACACACCCATAAAATACATAAAGTATGATTCCATTTATATAAATTTGAGAATAGGCAAAGCTCAACTATTCTTCAGATATGCCTACTAAGGTAGTGTGACTAAGGACCGTAAAAACAAAGATGGTAGGCAACAAGCTGCGAGTCAGGTCATGGGAATGGTTTTGCTGAGAACACTGGAAACTTCTAAGGGGGTGGCAATGAAGGTGGTTGCATAAATGTCCACTTTATAATCATCCATTAAACTCTTATGTCTCAAAGTCTTTAGTGGTTTGGTAGTTTACGTCCCGTTTCTGTGAAATACTTGACTTTGTGTTTCATTATTAGCATGATGAATATTAATAACCCAATTCTCAAACAAGATATGACTTTAGCATACCTTTATTCATCATCCATGGCTTCCAATTACTTAAGGAATCAGCAAATTTACTTAAAAATTATCATACAAGTTCATTTTACAGCATTTTTTCATAAGAACAATTAAATATAATGAAATAGCTTAATTAAAGACCATGATCAGTATAGTAGAATTTTATTCATTATAAAGCAATCTTAGTGGAAAATATACTTCATGCTCACATTGGGCAACATGGATGCTTTGTTTTGTTTTCAAATGGGTATTGAAAAATGCAATGAACAACAATGGTGAGAAGAATGTTCAGGATAGCTATAGTCTTGGAGGTGCTGAAAAACATGGTGACTCCTCTTGATAAAAAAGCTGCATGTAGTTAATACTGGAATGATGTGGTGGTGATGTATATTCTTGGCTTTTTTTTTTTTTCTTGGAAAAAATGTTGTTACCAGTTTGAAATTCTGTAGCCCTAGTTCCAGCCACTTTTTTAGTAGTAGATTTGCATTATAATATAGATGATTTTTTAGAAGATTGACCTGTATTTTTAAATATTTTATTCATTAATTCAGCATATATTATTGAATGCTTACTGTATATCATGCACAGGCATATATCACCAAACAAATGAGACATAACATTTGTCCCGGGAAGCTTATATTCAAGGAGTGGAAAACATGTAAAAATTATGTGCATAATGAATATAAATATCCTTATTTGACTTCTTCCATAATTATGCTTTTTGGAACTATTTGTTTCAGGGCACAAGTGACTCTTCTTGCTTTTCTTAGACCTCATTTTATTTGGTCTCATTTGAAGTATCCAACAACGTTGACTTACCACCTTCCCTTTTTATAAATTATTATTCTAAGCTGGGCGCGGTGGCTCATCCCTGTAATCCCAGCACTTTGAGAGGCTGAGGTGGGTGGATAACTTGAGGTCAGGAGTTCCAGACCAGCCTGGCCAACAAAACAAATCCCATCTCTACTAGAAATTCAAAAATTAGCTGGGTGCAGTGACATGTGCCTGTAGTCCAAGTTACTTGGGAGGTGAAACAGAAGATTCACTTGAACCCAGGAGGCATAGGTTGCAATGAGCCAAGATCATGGCACTGCACTCCAGCCTGCGCGACAGAGTAAGACTGTCTCAAAAAAAGAATAATAATAATTAATTAATTCTTATTCTTTTACTGTCTGAGACTATAATAGCTGGACTCTTCTATCTCTTTTTATTCTTCCTTTGTGAGTTTGTCTACCTTTGTCTGTCCTTTGGCTGAAGTTATTCCAAAAGGCTAAGATCTTGACTCTTCTCTTTCTCATTTATGCTCATGCTTTAAATGATCCCTTCTAGATAAAATTTTCCAGACTCATGTTGCCAAGTCTCTACTAGGTATTTCTGTCTTAGCTGATTACTTTCTCTTCAAACTTGCTGCTTTTCCCCTCATTTTGTCAAAACTATCCTTATTTTCTTCTTTAGCAAGCCTCAATATAAGAGTAATACAATGGTAACACAAATAATTGTAATAATAATACTTAACCCTTTCTTTGTGACAAATACTGTTCTAAGCACTTTACATTTAATAACTCATTCACTCCTCAAAAAGGCCCAAAATTTCATCATTACAGATGTGAAAACCAAGGTATGGAGAGGTGAAAAGTTTTCTAACTGAACTCTCAAAATCTACAGCATCTATTGTCTTTATGCAGGTCAACCACCAAAAAGTCACTAAATCAGTATTTCTAAAACTTTGTTTTTATTATGTCAAGCTCTTAAACTTTTAATTGTAGACACTTTTAAATGTGTCTATGTTGCACATTTACTGATAGTAATATTATTATTTATCATTCATTGAGGGTTTATTATATGTGCTAACAACTGTTCTAAGAATGTAAGCCAAAACTTGAAATTTGCATATATTAGCAAGTGCTTTTTACTTTTTCTTCTTTTGTTTTGTTTTAAACAAATGTTTATTCAAGAATAGTTAAAAATAGAATAGCAAATTCCCATATACCCCACACCCATTTTCCTGTATTGTTAACATCTCATATTACTGTGGTACTATTGTCACAACTAACAGATAAACTTTAGAACATTATTATTAACTAATCTTCACATATTATTATTATTGATTAAACTCCAACAGATTTCATTAATTCTCCTCTAAAGCCCCTTTTTCTGTTCTAAGTGTTTTAGGTGGAAAAAATATATAAGTAAAATCTACTTTTCTTTAATGTCTCGTAACCCACACTAATTTACTGTTTTATCAGGCTTTCTCCTCAAGTATTTCTGTAATCCCAAAGGACATTTACATGCCACACATTTATCTTCTGGTTCTTGTGTCTCCGCTCCCTGAGCCACGTCATTATGAATCCTTCTTCACCTGTTCCCTTGTCATCTGGTAACATGAGCCAGACCTTCCACAATATCTCTTTAGGTTCTGGCTCCCATTGGGGAAGCCAGGTTGTCTGCCTCTATTTGGAAGACAACCAATATTAAACCAGTTCCTTGTGAATCTCTTGTTTCTGTTGTGGCCGTGAAGTATAAAAGAGCCACTTTATTAATGGAATGAAGCTAAAATATTAAACAATCTTCAGATCTTCAATTCACATTCAATATCTCCCTCTTTCTATGTACCCACTTTCCAGATCAGCAAATCTTGATACATC
This sequence comes from Macaca fascicularis, assembly GCF_037993035.2. Classification (NCBI taxonomy): domain Eukaryota; kingdom Metazoa; phylum Chordata; class Mammalia; order Primates; family Cercopithecidae; genus Macaca; species Macaca fascicularis. Next base: position 97,304,466 of record NC_088381.1, on the reverse strand, counting down.
CTTTGCAAAATCTTTGGGATTATCCATCCTTTGCTTTTCATCCTGTTGTGATAATAAGCCAAAGTTTCTTTCTTTCGTTCCTTTCTTCCTTCCTTCCTCCCTCCCTCCCTTTCTCCCTTTTTCCCTCCCTTCCTTCCTTCCTTCCTTCCTTCCTTCCTTCCTTCCTTCCTTCCTTCCTCTCTCCTTCCCTCCCTCCCTCCCTTCCTTCCTTCCTTCTCTTCCTTCCTTCCTTTTTCCTTCCTTCCTCCCTCCCTCCCTCCCTTCCTTCTTTCCTTCCTTCCTTCTTTCCTCCCTTCTTCCCTTCCTTCCTTCCTTCTTTCCTCCCTTCTTCCCTTCCTTCCTTCCTTCCTTCCTTCTTTCCTCCCTTCCTTCCTTCCTTCCTTCCTTCCTTCCTTCCTTCCTTCCTTCCTTCCTTCCTTCCTTCCTCCCTCCCTCCCTTCCTACTTTCCTTCCTTCATCTCTCCCTCCTTCCCTCCTCTCCTTCTTTCCTTTCATTCATTCTGTCTGTCATGGATATATGACTCTTACTTTGTTTCCTAATCAGATACAACCTTCACCTTTAAAGACATACATATTAATATTGAGCAGTGTGGGAATCAGACATAAATTGTAAGTGGTTGACATAAATGACTGGAGTTATTATTCTCTTTTTAAAACACAACTTCCAAGAAATAGTCCCGTGATTAACAGTGACCCTTCCCACATTTTCAAGATTTAGCATGGTATTTTCTTCACTTATGAAATAACTTGCACACACAAGATTTATTATTGGTGAGGTAAGCTGGTTACTGGTGAAGTGATAGAACTTCAGCTATCAGCAGGGCTGTCATTGGTTACACTCATGACCCGTTTGAAATAATTAGATGTAAAAGACTAGAACAAGTTTATGCTCACAATCCTGGAATTACAGTCATTTAGAATATGACATGACATAAAGAAATGTGGAGTCTTTCTACTTAGTTATTATATTTCAAGGTTTGTTTCAGTGTGTAGGAAATGAGCATGAACTAAAAATTCTTTGCACATCAGAAGTGCCCTTTGTTATTTCTTTACAGTAATCTGGGTCCTGTGTAATGCTAGGTAGATACACATTCAAGCAGATGTAAAAAAAAAAATCCTTTGAAATATACATTTGTAGAGAATGAGCATGTAAAGTAAGAGTGTGAAGTCTTATCAATTGTCTCCTCTGCCCTTTTTGCCAAGGCAAGTTTATTTCTAGTTTAACCAGAATGACAGAAGTCAGTTTTGGTATGTTGTGTGGCCACATCATAGACCTGTCCTATGGCACATCTGAGTGCCAATCCTGTTTTGGAAACATCTATTGTACTTGTAGTTTTTTTCTTTTTCTTTTTCTTTTCTTTTCTTTTCTTTTTTTTAGAGGAAATTACCTGGGGCCTGGTTAGACATCTCTGGTTATTTTAAAACATGGTGGACTAGCAGAGAGGAGAGAATTAAAATACTTTTTTGTTTTCTCTGACCAACTTTATGTCCGTTTCTTTTAGGGAAGAAGCATTGCTACTGGTCTCTCTCAGATTGGTAGGACTTTGACTGAAACACTTTTGTTAGTGAATGGGGCACTGAGGAATAAGAAACAGGCACCCTTCCCACCTCTTTTCTTCTCTGATCTCTTCTTTCTTCCCCTCCCTTCCTCTTCTTCTTCCCTTTTCTTTCCTTGTTTTTCTCCTCCCTCTTTCTCTCATCCACTCCTTTCTCCTCCCCCTTCCCTCTTTTCTTTTTTTCCTTTCTTTTCCCCATGTCCCACTCTCTACTCACCCCCACTTTTGTACATTCACTAAACTGGTTTAGGCCTTTCCTTGGGGATAGATTATTCCTTTTTTCCCCCCTTTTCACGTTAGTGTACTGGTCACTGCCTTGAGTTCTTAGAACATTGGGCAGAATGGTCCTGCCAAGATTCAGGTGGGGAATAGATGAAGCTGGTTGGAAGGTAGAGAGCTCTTCTCACATATATTTCAACAGATTTTCCAGAGTTCCATACACCGGAGAATTGGGTGCTGGTTCAACTATTATAACAGTGGTCCTTTCATTACCATTTTGAAATTGTTTCTTGCCTATTGTGCCTACACTATGAGGACAAGTAATTTGTAGTGTAAGATTCTAGCATTCCTGAACATAATCCCACAAAATTCCTGCAAAATCATACCTAATTCTCAACGGTGGGATGATTCCACTTGGTTCCAAGAATCCCAGAGGGAGAATGGGAGCGGGCAGGCTGGAGGTATTAAAATAATTTCTCTGGCCGGGTGGTGGCTCACGCCTGTAATCTCAACACTTTGGGAGGCCGAGGTGGGCGGATCACCTGAGGTCAGGAGTTCCAGACTAGCCTGGCCAACATGATGAAACCTAGTCTCTAATAAATATACAAAAATTATCTGGGCATGGTGGTGCATGCCTGTAATCCCAGCTATTCGGGAGGCTGAGGCAGGAGAATCGCTTGAACTCAGGACGCGGAGGTTTCAGTGAGCCTAGAGTGTGCCACTGCACTCTGCACTCCAGCCTGGGTGACTGAGATTCCGTCTCAAGAAAAAAAAAAAAGAATTTCCCTGTATTCTGATTCCATATTAGCCTTCAAACGTATACTTAGTGTCTCTGCCTTGTGGGGAAAGCCCAGGTGGAGACTGAGAACAGACTTGTCATGGCACCTCCCGCTCTTATTTTGTTATCTTGAGAATGCCATTCCTCCCACCAAGGAGAAGTGTGATTACTTGCATGTGCCATCTGCTTACAAACCCCTGTGAGTTGTAATTCTCCCCCAAAAGGTTTATATAAGCCCCCTGTGAACTGAGACTACTATGTTTTGCTCAGCTCAAATAAACATCGAAAAAGTATCTAAGCATTTGAACTTATAATAACATATTTATCCCAACACATGAGGCTACTCATCATTGGTGTATGTGTAATATATAATTGCAGCGTGCAGAAAACAAACAGCTCTCGATCAGAGAAGTCTCTGGATCCCACGGGGCACTAATCATCTACCAAAAATAGAGATGGTTGGGGAAAATAACTTATAATTGCATTGGCAATCCACTATTAAAGTATAATTTCATGTTGTTTTCATTTCCAGCAAATAAATAATATAACAACCGACTTGAAAAAATTGCTCGTTGCACTTAGTTGCAGACTAAAACATGAAATCTAAAAATTGAGTATGTATACACATTTGACTAAGAGTGCATTTTAAAATTCGAGGAAAAATATGCACATGCACAGCCATACATGTATGTATAAGAACTTATGTCCTTAATTTATGAGTAAAAATTGACTTATACCCCTTATAAAATTTAAATTATGCTTTTTAAAATAGAAATTTATTCGTTTGACTTATAAATAAAATTATGAGTATGTATATAATTTTCTTTAATGGTCTAAAATATTTATATTTTAAAGATCCATTTTTGTTATGCTCAAGATGGAGGAATTACATGTCAACTGTATAGCCAGCAAACTGAGCCTAAAATTACATAATACTAAGTGAACCCGGAATTATTTGAACTGAATAACTTATGCTAATGAAAATTATATAGGCTTAATCAAAGAAGAATAAAAAATGATACTATAAGGCAGAGAAAATAAAAGGAGCTTAAGATAAAGGGTGACCAAATGCCCAGCTGTGAATGTTTTGTCCTTGTTTCCTCTTGTTGCTATTTCACTAAAATGTGTTTACGACATGGGTCAAGACTATACTATGATAGGGAATTGATCTCTCATCTCTAAAATATTATCCATGTAAATTTCATTTAAGGCTATCTGCCTCATGGCTAGTTGTAAAGACGAACAAAATATATGAAGTAAGGCTTTGTTTTATAACCACAATAGAATAAAAGGCATCATGCAAAGTTAAAGTAGTAGCTATAGTAATAAATAATTAGAAATAAAATCTTATTTCCCACCTTGTTAAAAGGAGACAAGAGGGCCCTCCAATGATGTTCGTGGAATAAGACTTTGAATCTAGACATAGCCAGCAACAAATCTCCTCACTCCAATCTATCACTGCAGAGGTTTGTGGTGTCTTTTGGTGCCAGGACACACTGAATTAAAGGAGTCCTTACCTTTAAATATGTATAAGGCAGACTTTCTAGTTGCTGAGATGAACTAGTAAGAAAACACGTTCTGCTGAAGCGTCCAGCTGCAGCAGGGTGTTAAATCCAGTTGACCCATAGGTTAAGGGAAAGATGTAACGACGACTCCAAGAGATTTCTATCAATAAAAAAGCAACATTTTTGGGCATAAGTCGCACAGTATATTGGTTTGATACACTAGTCAAAAGAAAAATAGACTCCCTAGAGTGTTGCCTTTTGAATTTATAGTTAGCTTGTCAACTGGCAGCAGCAGTAGGTTTTATTGATGAGCTGAGCAGGACTTCCAATGGCTGCTACCTTTGGAAGGTGGGTTACTAAAATAAACATTGCTTTATGGGTGACAATAAATTAGTTAGTCTATAGTTAAATATGGAAAATATAGAGGAAACCCCACAGAAGTTCAACAGGGATAGAGAAAAATTTAAGGCAGCTACTTGTGTGGGTTTTATATAACATGTAACCTTTTAAAATAAAGTGATCTGCATTGGCTCATGTAGACTGTGGGAAGACTTGGCGAGGAACACTTTTGGGTATATTCAAGGCTGTATAAATGACTCCCAATGTGTCATCTGAAAGCTGTTAGGATTGAAAAAGGCACTGGAACCAATTCTTTCTTTTGTCTCCAGGAGGATTCGAACAGCCCACTCTCCTGGACTCAGAGAGAAATCTTTTTCACACCTCTCCCAAAGACACTGGTGCCGGAAGCATGCTCTGGGCCATATGTAAGAAGCAGCTACTGCAAAGGCAGCTTTGCCAGTGTATTCCCACTGGCCCTTAAAGGGCAGGGGAAATGTCACCCTTATACCTGCTCACACTTTGCAGATTCTCCTGCTTATCATGCCACACTTGGGTACCATATTCACAGAGGTTAAGGAAGTTTTATGAAGCAAAACCTCATTGCTACATACGGAATGCTGTCCCTGAATTTGAATTTCTAAATACAGGATCTTAAATGGGAATAAGATTACTCTAAAGCTCAAATGAAATAATACAAATATTTCAAAACTTGTAAAGTGCTAAATATAAGCTATTATGTAGCTGATATAAAAACTCTGTTTTGAGAAGAAATTAAAGCCACACTGCATTGTGAAAGGAGTCCTATATCTAGCCACTAAATGTCTGCATAATCTAGCTTTATATTATCACCAGCAATTCCCATCATGTAAGAATCATCAGATTCCAAGACACTGGACTGGTTTTGTGGCTCTTCAAGGACATATAGATTTACAGAATTCTTACCTTTCTTATTTTATATGCCAGCATGGGGGCTGTATCCCCAGACTGCCAAATTTCATGTAAACCAAAAATATCTAATATGTGAGCCACACGTAGGCAGCCAGATTTGAACTGCACTGCTCTGAGAACAGGGTTGCAAAAAAGGAGCAAGGGACTATTGGGAAAAACAGGTCCCAAGCCATTAAGTACTTTGAAGAACTATTTCAGAAAATAAAGAAAACAAGCAAATTCAACCCAGAGACTGGCACTCGGGTGTCTGTGCTCCTAGCAGCTCACCCCACTAAGAAGGTGAGCAGCTGCATTCCCACCTGCAGGAAATGCTGGGTGGTCTTGAAACTAGCCTTGTATAGAGAGCTTCACAACAATTAGCTTGGAGGTAACAAAAGTCTGAAGAGATGGGTATTTCATCAATTTTATATGAATAGTCCCGTATCAGATGTTACAGGAAATGTAGAAATGTATATATTTCTAGTTTCTTTCTTTAAATGTCAGAGTTCTGTGTTACTTTATAATTTCTTTCCCATTAAGTATACTGTAATGCAATTTAGAAAAAAAAATTAAAAACCAAAAGCAAATGCATTGTAAAGGCCTTGGATACATACGAATTTGCTTTTCAGAAAAGTTATATTTTGACCAACTCAATTTAAGATTCATGTTTTTCAACATTGAATATTAGACTTAAAAACGCAAATTTAATAGGTCAAAAATGCTACCTAAATATTTGTTTGTATTTATTAGTGAATTAAATATTTTTATGTGTTTACTATTAATTCATGTTTATTTGCTTATGTATTTGAACTAATTTAAGACTTTCAGTGAAAAAAATCTATAATTCTCACACTCAGTGACAAGTCGTTGTCAGTAAACTATTATTTAATCCAAACGATTAAAATTAAATCTCACTTATTATCAATAGTAGTGTATAATATTTATTGAATGCTAACAATGTGGCATACACTCTGGTAAGGACTTTCATAGATCACTTTAATTCCCTCCAGTCACTGGCCTACTTCTCAGCTCCTCTCAACAGTAAAGCTTATCAGAAGTCCATACTCACTGCCTCCAGTTTGTTACTGCTGCATTTTGCCACAACCCAGCTGAATACAGATTCTGTCTGCCATTTCATTCAGCTGTAAGGACATAATCTCCTGATCAGCAAATTGAAAAATCACTGTATATTTTTAATATTTCTCCACCCCTCAACAGGCATTCACAAAGTTGGACAGTTGTGAAAAAGGATTTAAAAGGCTGTGCTGCTCTCTTGTCTTCTGTAACTCTGCAATTTCCTGGTTTATCTGCATCCTTCCTTGTGGCTTTTCTACTTTATTTTCCTGAGCTGCACCTCATTCTGTCAAGCAGTCAAGCTGGGAATGTCCCAGAGATCAGTCTTGGATCCTCTTCTTGCCTTCTACATCTTCCTTCCAGGGGAATTCTCATCATAGAATGCAAGCCCTATAAGGGCAAGAATTTTTAGCTGAATTTTTTTGCAGTGTTGTATTCCTAGCACCTAGAATAGTACCTGGTTCATATTACATGCTCAATAAATACTTGTTGAACAAATGAATGAGTAACTCCAGTCTCAAAGTATATGTATCATTTATATGTTGATGGCTTTCTTTATTATTATTATTATTATTATTTGAGACGGAGTCTTGCTCTGTCACCCAGGCTGGAGTGCAGTGGTGCAGTCTTGGCTCACTGCAACCTCCACCTCCAGGGTTTAAGCAGTTCTTCTGCCTCAGCCTCCTGAGTAGCTGAGAAGACAAGTGTGCACCACCACACCCAGTTAATTTTTGTATTTTTAGTAGAGACAGAGTTTCACCATATTCGCCAGGCTGGTCTCGAACTCCTGACTTCATGATCTGCTCCCCTCGGCCCCCCAAAGTGCTGGGATTACAGGCATGAGCCACCACACTCGCCCATGTTAATGGCTTTCAAATGATAACCAGTTGCTTGACTTCTTCAGCTGTGAACTCTAGACCTGTGTTTCTGTTCACCTCTCACACCTCCACAGGGATGGGTAAAAAGTGTCTCCAGCTTATCATGTCTGAAACACAACTGTTAATAACTCTTAATGTTTTGTGTTCTAGTCATTCTCACCATATGACATACTTACTCAAGTGAAAAACCTAGGATTCCTCCTTCATTTCCTAGCTTCCCAATTTAGTCCATTGGAAAGTCCCTTTAGTACTATTCCCAACATATCTCAAATCTTTTCACATTTCACCCTCTAGGCTGCTACCACCTTTGGTGAAACCACCCTCATCTCTCATCTGGACTAAAACAGAGTCCTCCCTCCCCATTCTCACACTTATCTCTTCACCTAATCCACATGGGATCCTGAAGGGGCATCATCTCAATACCCTGCTTAGTATTTTCCAATGGCTCTTTGCTCCTCTGAGAATGCAATCTAAGTATCTTACCTTACCAAGACCTGTAAGATTTGAATCACCTTCAGTATCAATTCAGAATGTGAACTGGATAACAGAGTATGTCAATATCTGCAAGACTGGAACTTTTTTTTTTTTTGAGTTGGAGTCTCACTCTATCGCCCAGGCTGGAGTGCAATTGCATGATCTCGGCTCACTGCAACCTCTGTCTCCCAGGTTCAAGCGATCCTCCTGTCTCAGCTTCCTGAGTAGCTGGGATTACAGGAGCCACCACCATGCCCAGCTAATTTCTTTTAGTTTTAGTAGAGACAGGGTTCTACCATGTTGGTCAGGCTGGTCTTGAACTCCTGACCTCAAGTGATCCACCTGCCTCAGCCTCTCAAAGTACTGGGAGGTGTCAAAGTACTGGGATTACAGGCGTGAGTCACCACGTCAGGCCACATTTGCTATTTTTTAAATGAAATGAAAAATTTTTGAGATTGAGTCTCACTCTGTTGCCTAGGCTGGAGTGCAACGGCGTGATCTCGGCTCACTGCAACCTCCGCCTCCCAAGTTCAAGCGATTCTCCTGCCTCAGTCTCCTAAGTAACTGGAATTACAGGTGCCCACCACCATGTCCAGCTAATTTTTGTATTTTCAGTAGAGATGAGGTTTCACCATGTTGGCCAGACTGGTCTCGAACTTCTGGGCTCAAGTGATCTGCGGGCCTCAGCCTCCCAAAGTACTTGGCGTGAGCCATCATGCCTGCAGAAAGTTTGTTATATTTTCTAGTGGAAGGTGGCAATCTCTCTCCAGAATAGCCAAGGACTAACTAATTAGATTTATTAGTTCCAGATTTTATTTCCTGAAAGCTAGTGTTTTACAAAGAGAAGGACGTGAGTAGAGGGCACTACACTGCTATTAGCACAGGTACTAAGGTAATACTTATTGAAAATGAATATGTCCATACTGTAGGACTTAAAGCAAATGCTTGAAGAAAATATTGCATTTAATACTTGAATACTTAGGAAAACTGCAGCATCAGAAATGACTACAGGCTGTTGTTATTTATCCACAATTTGGGGATTAGGTAGCACTTCTAGTTATATGATAATTTCTTTAAGACTGTCATTTAATCGGTGTATATTGATTAGTTATTACACATATTTTATGTATATAATTATGCATATTGAATGTATGCATAAACATACATTTCTCAACTTTGCCCTATTTTGTGAGTCTTTTATTTGTTTATTTGTGAAAATATTGAAATCTCCTTTTTTTTTGTTTGTTTGTTTTTTTTTTGAGACGGAGTGTTGCTCTGTGGCCCATGCTGGAGTGCAGTGGCCGGATCTCGGCTCACTGCAAGCTCCGCCTCCCGGGATCACGCCATTCTCCTGCCTCAGCCTCCCAAGTAGCTGGGACTACAGGTGCCAGTCACCACGCCCGGATAATTTTTTTTGTATTTTTAGTAGAGACGGGGTTTCACCATGTTAGCTAGGATGGTCTCCATCTCCTGACCTTGTGATCCACCCGTCTCGGCCTCCCTAAGTGCTGGGATTACAGGCGTTTTAAATAGTCTACCCTTAGTCTCTCCTTAAGTCTCTCCTTAAAATAAGGAGATTTTAATGTGCAGGTATTCTAGAAGAAAATAGTGTAGAATACATGATTTTTACTTTTTTCATTTTTGGAACACTATTTAAAAATATAGTTTAATATTTTCTCCTGAATATTCACAATTTGACATGTATTTTATAGACTCTTAACTCACTGAAGAAAACATAGGCATATTATTTTCAAAGGTGTATGTATTCACATCCGTATGTATCCCTATAGTACATTTTAAAGACAGTTCCAATTAGGAATTTTTAATTCTACTTCTTACTGTTATCTACTTTGTTTTTAAATGATATACACTTATTCAGATTGAAATTGTCAATCTCTTCAAACACTTTTAGCTTATTTTCTCTGGATTTTACATTTTAGTATATTTGTAAAAAATAACTAAAGATTTAAAGAAATTAATTCACTAATCAAGCCTGTCCACTTCACATTTTGTAGAGATAAATTAGCACACTGTTTCAGAACTCAGTATCATCTGTTTTTAAATCTTTAATATTAATATTAAAAATAAACTTCCTTTGGTGTTTTCCAGCTCTACGCAGATATTTAAATGGTTTTAAATAAAAACTTTCTATTTGCTGTTAATTTGGATGTCTTTTAAAATTAATTCCTTAACTTTCTCTGATGTCTGACAATCTTTTAGACTTTGGAAATCTTTGATTAGGAAGTATATGTTAAAATAGTCAGTCATTAATTCCACATCAACTTGTTGGTTTGTATCTTCCACCAACACTAAAAAAAAAAAAAAAAAAATTGAAGGGAATTAAAACTTTACAATTTAAAAAATAGGAACATCTACCTCCAATGTACACCTGACATTGTTTTCTTTTGTTTTGTTTTTAGACAGAGTCTCACACTGCCACCAGGGCTGGAGTGCAATGGCGCAATCTCTGCTCACTGCAACCTCCGCCTCCTGGGTTCAAGCGATTCTCCTGCCTCAGCCTCCTAAATAGCTGGGATTACAGGTGCCTGCCACCATGCCTGGCTAATTTTTTATATATATATGTGTGTGTGTGTGTGTGTGTGTGTATATATATATGTATGTATATATATATTTAGTAGATACTGGCTTTCGCTATTTTGGCCAGGCTGGTCTCGAACTCCTGAGACCTTGTGATCTGCCCGTGTCGGCCTCCCAAAGTGCTGAGATTACAGGCATGAGCCGCTGCGCCCGGCCCGTACACCCTGAATTCCAAAAGCATATTTGACTCTTAGGAAGACTCAAGCTCCATACTAAATGCAATAGAATCTAACTGAGGGTTCTGTAGAGGGTTGATAGGTAGCAGGTTGTGAATGCCACAGCTTTACTGCACTGGCATGATGTAAAACATTATCAAAAATCTATTATTGATATGAGTTTTAAAATTGTAATCAAGTTACCTCCCTTTCTGACCATTTTATACTTAGTTTAACAAATATAAATAATAAATTAAATATAATAATAGTAATATGCAATAAAATCCCCCATAGCCTTTAACTGGGTGTACTTTACTGGCTTAACACTGTGTAGGAATTTTTCTTTTTTTCATAACAAACATACTTTTTCCAGCTTTATTGAGGCACAACTGACAAATAAAAATTATACATATTTGGCCAGGCTCGGGGGCGCACGCCTGTAATGCCAACACTTTGGGAGGCAGAGGTGGGCAGATCACGAGGTCAGGAGTACAAGACTAGCCTGACCAACATGGTGAAACCCTGTCTTTACTAAAAGTACAAAAATTAGCCAGGCATGGTGGTGCATGCCTGTAATCCCAGCTACTCAGGAGGCTGAGGCAGGAGAATTGCTGGAACCCGGGAGGCGGAGGTTGTAGTGAGCCGAGACCGCACCATTGCACTCCAGCCTGGGTTATAGAGAGAGACTCCCTCTCAAAAAACAAACAAACAAACAAAACCAAATATATATATATACACACACACACACACATATATATACACACACACACACATATACACACACACACATATAAGGTGAACATGATATTTTGGCATACAGTATGTGTATATTGTGAAATGATTACTATATTCAAACTAATTAACCTATCTATCACCTTACATAGTTGCTTTTTAGTGTGATGAGGATACTTTAGAGCTACTGTCAGGAAATTTCAAGAATTTCTTAATTACTAAATTGGCTTTCCCTCAAAATTTGAAGAAAATTTTAAATTATGAATATTTTTAGGAAACACAAGTAAAATGTATTATAGAAAAATAACTTGTATTTTCACTATCAAGATTTACATTGACTTTTTAACTCATAGGATGAGTCATTATGAAAGAAGTAGATTTAAAAATTATTTTTTGACTGGGCAAGGTGGCTCATACCTGTAATCCCAGAACTTTGGGAGGCCCAGGCGAGTAGATCACGAGGTCAAGAGATTGAGACCATCTTGGCCAACCTGGTGAAGCCCAGTCTTTACTAAAAATAAAAATATTAGCTGGGCTTGGTGGTGTGTGCCTGTAGTCCCAGCTACTTGGGAGGCTGAGGCAGGAGAATTGTTTGAACCCAGGAGGCGGAGGTTGCAGTGAGCCGAGATCCAGTCACTGCACTCCAGCCTAGGTGATAGAGCAAGACTCCATCTATATATATATATATAAAATAATGAACAATTATTTTTACTTTACAAAGGCCATATAAAAGAGTCAAAGACAGCGGACACGGTGGCTCACATCTGTAATCCCAGCACTTTGGGAGGCCACGGCGGGCAGATCACCTGAGGTCAGGAGTTGGAGACCAGCCTGACCAACATGGAGAAATACCGTCTCTACTAAAAATACAAAATTAGCCAGACATGGTGGCGCATGCCTGTAATCCCAGCTACTCGGGAGGCTGAGTCAGGAGAATTGCTTGAACCCAGGAGGCAGAGGTTGTGGTAAGCCAAGATCGGCCATTGCACTCCAGCCTGGGCAACAAGAGTGAAACTCTGTCTCAAAAAAAAAAAAAAAAAAAGTCATAAAAATTACTAGTATTTGCTTATATTGAAAAGGTTGGGTGATTAATAAAGTACAGAGTTTATGAAGAAGAATGCAAAATTTTGGAGAAGAAATTATGGAAATAAGTATTTGATTGCTTGTCCTTAATTTTCAAAATTTTGATTTAGGTCTATTTTAAATTAAAAAATAGAAAGATCTAAATATAGACATGGAGACAGAGAGCTAGATGCTTGAATTTTAAGTTATGACTGATGTTGACATAGAGTAAAATTTTATTGATTTAAATTTCTCTTTATCTTTCTCTTAAGGGGAATATTGCTCTTTCTGTGTTATTAGAACATTCTAGAGAGGTGATGGATGAGTGCTTGTTGTGTGTTAGGACTCATTATTAGCAGTATCTTTTCATAAACATGTATTTCATTTTGTTTTACCAAATCCAAATCCTTCTGTCAGTAGTACCAGCTATCGCTAAATTGAGACAAATATGTTATTCAACCCTAGACTCTGGAAGCTAAGTAACTAATTTTTAAGATGATTGATTACTACAGAATCTAAATTTTTGCCCAAATTATGTTTTTATGAAGGTTTTCTCAAAATAAATGTTCTAGGATAAACCTCAGAGGAAAGACAAAACTCATGCAGAAGTTATTTTTTCTATATTGTTATAAAACAATAATTTAAAAATTATGTAATTTGGTAGAATAATTCTTATAACATTATTAGACAAAATATTTTCAATATTGATAACGTCTCACAATAAATGTTTCTGAAAAGTTATTATAAAATCTATATAGAGGTATCACAATAACTCATTGAGCTATAAAGTACTAATACAATTTTTGATATCAAATTCTAGTTTTTAAATTACTGACTCTTTCAAAACTTTCTTGATTCCTAAGTCACATCTTCCATTTTCTGTCTACTTGCATTGCTAAAGTTTAATTTATGCCAAGCACTAAGTACTTTGCATGTATTAACTAATTTATAGTTCTGATACTCTGTAACTTATGTACAATTATCATCCCCTTTTGCAGATGAGGATATTGAAAACAGGTGAATAACTTGCCACATTTGGGGACCCAGAAAGTTATCCCTTACAACTGCTAGCATCGTATTTTCTAGTTTAAAGACGAGGCCAGCCTCATCGCTTATATTAAGGAATGGAGAATTTTATGGCATAATCCACTCACCAAATCCTTCTGTCATTAGTCCTAATAAGTAACAGTTATTGATATTTTCTAAAGTGCCACTGTGTATAAGTCTTAGAGCGAAGTCCTGGAAGGATGCATAGATAGACTGTCCTTAAAGAAATCTAGACACTTAAAGAGAAGCGAGATGTGTTCACCAATAGAGATACGAGCAAAATGTTGTGATAACACAGAGAAAATTAAAAAAAATTAATCTGAGATGGTTGTGAGGAGAGAAAAAAAGCAATCAATGTTAAGAGGGTCTGGCATAAAAATTGAGATAACGTGCATATTTGACATCAATCAGAGCATTTTTTTAAAACAAGAAAAGTAGAGCAAGAATAAGAAATATAAACATTTATGTTAATTAAATTCTTATTTATCTTCCAAAGGACAAGGGTCAATGAAACTAAAGATAGTTCCTTTCCCTGTCCTTGAGTACACTCACATAAATACCCAAAGAGAAATAAAAATTGCCGTTACTTAAGATGAGCCAGGGCATTCATCTTTTTAGGTTAATTCACAGGACAGGGACAAGCTGCAAACCATCAGGTAGAGTGGGTAAGGCATTTCTAGTATACAGACAAGACCTGTGGAGAATCTCCAGCCTGTAGGACACTCAGATGTCAAACTGAAGGGGTAGAAGTTCACTTGAAGTCCAAAGAGCGGAGCATAACTACTTTCTGCTTTGTTAGGGTGTGGAAGGTGGTTTGCTGAAGTAATAAGTCTAGAGGTCGTTAGTCCCATTCCTTCCAGTTTTGTGTATATGATGATAGTAAATTAAATTTAAAACTTATTATTACAGATCCTCTTTGAAGTAGTGTTTGTGGTTTTTTAAAATAACTTCAGCATTAGCCTCCAGAAAAATAATGTAAGTTTTTTTTACCTTAACTTTGAGAAAGATGTTTTTTAATAAAACTTTAAAAAAAATCATCTATTTACTTTCCGAATGGATTGAGGAAAACTTATTTAAAAAGATGTGTACACAAAAAAGCTTATTTATTTATTTATTATGAGTAAGGGCACCAGGACCAACAATCACCAGTGATATGGTTTGGATCTGTGTCGCCGCCCAAATTTCATGTTGAATTGTAATCCCCAGTGTTGAAGTTGGGGCCTGCTGGGAGGTGATTGGGTCATGGGAGTGGATTTCCCCATTTGTGCTGTTCTCACGATAGTGAGTGAGTTCTTATGAGATCTGGTTGTTTAAAAGCATGTAGTACGTCTCCCCTCTCTTGGTCTTACTCCTGCTCCAGACATGTAAGAAGAGCCTGCTTCTCCTTTGCCTTCCGCCTTGAATGTAAGGTTCCTGAAACCTTCCCAGAAGCTGAACAGAAGCTGCTATGCTTCCTGTACAGCTTGCAGAACCATGAGCTAATTAAACCTCTTTTCTTATAAATTACCCAGTCTCAGGTATTTATAGCAGTGTGAGAATGGACTAATTAACAACCAGCTATCAACCTACCAAAAAGTTACACTTCCAAAATTCCTTGATGTCAGTTCTGCACTAAGAGCAATCAAGTTGCCCTGCATGTATCACTCACAACAGCAGCTTTTTTGGTTTTTTTTTCAAAAAACCTTTTAGAATATAGAAAAAAAAATGTTTTTTTTTGAAGTCGAAAATATATGATTACAGTAGCAAATATATTAACTGTGATTAAACCCACACATAGAAATTCCTGGTAGCCAGTAACAAGGTAAACAGGATGGATTTTATAACTCCTATAATCTTGTAAAACATATGGATTACTTTTTCAAAGGAAAAAAATTATGTGTAAGCGACATTGAACAAAATATGTAGATGGTACCCAGTGATAGTTTTATATGGTTTGTCCTATAAAGACTCTAGATAAAAATCAAGGACATCACATCAAAATTCTAATACTTGCAATTATTTGCAATATTTTTACTTGTCATTTTTTTGGTAAATAATTTGCAAACCATTTACTTAGGAAATCTATTATCGTGGGAGGCTTAGTGAATGTGGCCCAAGTTTACAGCTTTCTGGTTTAATTTGCTGTGAGGTAGTTCTTAGTCTGTCGGACAAACTACTCATACACTCCTCTAAATATTATATTTTCTACCACTTAGAGCTTTTGAAGGGAAACTAGATAGGAGAATGTGTTTATATCACTAATAAAACACGGTTTGCATGTAAGTTCTGGTTTAGGAATTAAAAATGTCTAGCTTGCAAAGGTTTATTGTAGCAGTATAAAGTGCAGCTGTAGAGACAAAATGCCAAGGTTCAAATGCAAGATTCGCGGCCGGGCGCGGTGGCTCAAGCCTGTAATCCCAGCACTTTGGGATGCCGAGACGGGCGGATCACGAGGTCAGGAGATCGAGACCATCCTGGCTAACACGGTGAAACCCCGTCTCTACTAAAAAATACAAAAAAACTAGCCGGGCGAGGTGGCGGGCGCCTGTAGTCCCAGCTACTGGGGAGGCTGAGGCAGGAGAATGACGTAAACCCGGGAGGCGGAGCTTGCAGTGAGCTGAGATCTGGCCACTGCACTCCAGCCTGGGCGACAGAGCCAGACTCCATCTCAAACAAACAAACAAACAAACAAACAAACAAAACAAATGCAAGATTCGCCCTGTTTTTAGTTGCAGTACTTTAGCGCCTATGCATCCTCTTCTATAAAATGGAGGTGATACTAGAGACAACTATAAGTTCTAGGCAATGATTAAATGCATATATCACACCTAATCAGTGCCGTCTAATTGAGTGCTTTTATTGTCTCAGATGAGATAAGTTTCACATGCTGTTATGACATGAGTCAGACTGAATTCTTCTTGTAGAGAGGAGCTCCCTCCTGTACAGAGGTGAGTAAAAGCCCTCAGGGCTTATCTTTTCCTTTAAGAAGCAGCTTGTGAGCTTATCAAATTCCTGAAGATGCATTTGAATAAAAGTATAATTACACATCAAAGTATAGGACAGAAATAATTTTACACTGACACTTTCAGGGTAAGCCATCTACCTCAGCCAGGAGGGAACTATAGTTTGGAAATATTTGACTTTAAATTGTATCAAAATTACCAGCTAAACTAGCAAAAGTTAGTCATTTAATCCATTTCTAGAAACTTTAAAGAAATTGATGTACCGGAGTAGGTAGTTTAATTTAGGAAACACCAATCTGAGGTTTGGCAGAGTTGATATCAGAAATGTTTGAGTTAGCTATCACAGAACCAATGACGTGTGTATATAAACACACATGCATTGTGTATATAGATACACACGTATTGGTATATATTTATGTGTGTGTGTATATATGTGTATATATGTGCCAAATATATATCTATGTATCTATATCTATATCTCTAGATATATATGTACGTGTGTGGGTGTGCATGCGTGCATGTATGTATGGAGATATATCACATAAATTAACTCACACAGTTATAGAGACCAAGAATTATCATGATCTGCTGTCTGCAAGCTAGAAAGTTGGTGGTATAATTCGTTCTAAGTGTGAAGGCCTGAGAACTGGGGGCCAATGGTATAAGTCCTGGCCTGAGTCCAAAAGCTCAGGAGCTTGGAACACTGATATCTGAAGGGAGGAGAATATGGATGTCTCATCTTAAGCAGAGAGAGCAAATTTGTCTTTCCTCCACATTTTCTTCTATTTGGGACCACAGTGGACTGGATGATGCCCACCCACACTGGTGAGAAAGGATCTTTTTTACTCAGTCTGCTGATTTAAATGTTAATCTCTTCTGGAAACACCATCACAAACACATCCAGAAATAATGTTTTACCAGCTGTCTGGGCATCCCTTAGTACAGTTATGTTGATATATAAAATTAACCCTCACAGCTATAACAAGGCAAGAGCTTGTGAAATCTAAAGATTCAAAGAGCCAGGGAAAGGGTAATTAAGCCTATTTTATGACCTTTCAGTGGGGCTACTTAAAGCATTTCAGGAATATAGGAATGGGTCTCATTGTAAACATGGCTTAGGTGAGAAAAGATGCAATACCACTGAACATAGAGTACCTCTGTATATTTCCTAGTAGGTCCACTGGAGAACCCAGTCACTCAGCAGATCCTTCTCTTCTTTCTTTCTGGACTGAACTGCTCACAAAACTGAGGGGCACAATAATTAATTAATAAGCACTGTCACGGGTAGATTTTTTAATTATCTGATATAATCTCCTTTCTGAAATTGCCTGCTGTGAACTAATTAACAATAAGAAGAAAATCATTATATCTCTGGATACCTGTTTACTAAGCACGGATTTTTAATGATTGCCATGTTTTATCTGTCTTTAATTTGAGTCAACCCATTGGACCTAGAACATATTCAAAAGCTATTCTCAGGCACTAGGATCCAAAGGAATTCAGTAAGTATTAACTATTATTTGAGTTTGATTGAGAGGAACTAAGGAAAATTCTAAATCATCTATTGAAAGATTCTTTGAATATGATAAATAATTTGATGTTTAAACAAGAAGGACTTTGGGTGGATGGCAGCAGGAAGAGTGGAGTAAGGAACTCCAAAAATTCACTCCTGCATCAAGGAATAAAAACATGAGCAAAAATGGTCTAAATATCTTTTTTAGAACTCTGGAAATTACCTGAAGACTTGCAACGATCCAAGACACATCTATTAGAGAAAAATGGCTGAATCTGGGTAAGAACAGCAAACTTTGTGGTATTTTAATTTATCCTAATTCTAACCCTGTTTCTCCAGCTCTGCACTAGCCTTGCAAACCAGCAGCCCCAAAATCACAATGAAAACAGGGCATTCAGCAGTCACCAGAAGGGTCACAATGGGTTGATGCCTTTTCAAAACTCCATTCTCAGAGAATTGTCATCATTTGACTTATCTTGCTGTTCTCTGAAACTCTCTACTTGTGGGAAGGGTTTGTCTATATGTGAGGCAACTCAGAAATCACTCTGAACAAAGCACTTTTTTCCCCTGGGAGAAAACTATCAGTTGCAATTATTTGATATCACCTCTGTCTGAGGCAGCAATAACAGTTGGAGCAAACAAGAAGCTTGCCAAAGAAACAGCTAGAGATGAGATGTCTGTAGAGCACTTTGAAAAGCTTCTACAAATTCCTGGGAATCTAGGATTCCACAAGGCTACGTATATATGCCCAGGAAACACCTAAAAAGGCCCTAACCTCTCATCTCTGGCTGATCCTGAGGCTCTGTTAAAACAGAAAGTGACGGCTAAAGCAGAATTGAAAACTGACCAGCTGAACACTTAAGGGATGACCCAACATGTACACAGAGTGTCTCAGCAAAGACTGGAAGACCTATTGCTTTCAGGGATTTAAGGAAATCTCTGTCCAGTCATTAGCCAACCACTAAGCTAACAAATGACAGAAACAAAAGAGAATACAAATTTTAAAGGATCAGAATTAGTTCTGGAAAGTCACTGAAAAAATACATTAGAACAGCAACAGCAAGAATAATAAACCGTGGGATAGAGAATCTGATTTACAGAGTTGTCACATTATATTATTGCAGATGCCTAGGTTTCAAGAAAATAACTGTGAGGCATGTGAAGAAACAAGAGTATGATTCATGCACAAGAATAAAAGCAGTCAATAAAACCTGCCACTGAGGAAATACAGATGTTGGATTTACTATGCAAATACTTTAAATTAGCAATTTAAAATACATTCAAAGAACAAAGGGAAAATATGCATAAAGAACTAAAGAAAAGTATTAGAATGGCATCTTATCAAATAGATAATATCAATAAAAAGAAATTATAAAAAGACACAGATATTCTAGAATTAAAAATTAAAGAAATTGAAATGAGAAATTCACTAAAGGGCTTAGTAGCAGATTTGAGATGGCAAAAATAAAATTTAGTGAACTTGAAGATACGTCAATTGAGATTATCCAAATCCAAGAACAAAAGAATGAAGAAAAATAAACAAAAATCTCAGAGACCCAAGGGATAGAACCAAGCATACCAACATGCTCATAATAGGAGGTCCAGAAGCAGGGGAGAGACAGAAAGGAGCAAAAAGAATACTTGAAAAAATAATGGCCAAAAATGTCCTAAGTTTGATGAAAAACAATAATCTGTGTAACCATGATGCCCAATGAATTCCACTTAGGATGAACTCTAGAAGATCCACACCTAGATGCAACATAATCAACTTCAAAAGCTAAATAAATAATCTTGAAAGCAGCAAATTAAAGTGACTTTTTATGTCCACAGGATCCTCTTGTTATTACCTTTATGTGCAAGTTAGCTCTTGTAACAGACAATTTCTCAACAGAAATCATGCAAGTCAGAAAAGAGTGAGGTGACTGACTCAAGGTGCTGAAAGAATAAAACTATCAAATGAGAAATCTATATCCATCAAAGCTACCCTCCAAAAATGAAGGGAAAATTAACATATTCTAAGATGAACAGAAACTGAGAAAACACACTGCTAGCTGACTTGCCCTAAAATAAATAATGAAGGAAGACATATAGGCTGAAATGAAATAGACAGTAACTTAACTCTACAAGAATAAATAAAGGGCACTAGTAAATATAACTGCATAGCTAAATGTAAATGACAATAATAATGCAGTTTTTAAATTTGTGGCTCATTTTTAATTCTATCTAATTTACAAAGAAAACTACATGAAACAATAATTATAAATCTGTGTTGATGGGCATTTAATGTTTGAAGGTTAAATTATACAACAATAGCACAAAGGAGCAGAGAGTGAATGAGACTACACAGAGCAATTTTTTGTGTACTATTGAAATTAACTTGGTATCAATAAGAAATAGATTATTATAAGTGAATATGTTAATTGTAAATTCCAGGATAGCCACTAAGAAGATAAATGTAAAAAATATAGTAAAAGAAATGACATTGGATTTAAATGGTACACTAGAAAATACCTATTGACACAAAAAATATTCTTATAATAGAGAAATAGAGTAATAGAGAAATGAAAAAAGACGTGACATGTAGACACAAGACATAAACAAATAGTAAAATGCCATATGTAATAAAATATGAGCAATTACATTAAATATAAATGAATTCAATTCTAAAATCACAAGGCAAAGATTGGCAGACTGGATTAAAAAATACGATCCAACTATATGCTGTCTATATGACACATGATGTTAAAGAGGTTGACACAAAGAGGTTAAAAGTGAAAAGAATGGGAAAAATACTGACAGAAGTGAAGAGAGAAATCGACAATTCATCAATACTAGTTGGAGACTTTAATACCCCAATTAGAGTAATGTGTATAACACAGACATAAGATCAACCAGAAAATAGAATGCTTGAACAAAACAATAAACCAAGTAGACCTAACAGGCATCTTATATAACAAAACAACACCTAACAATGGCAGAAGGCACATTCTTTTCAAGTGTGTATAAAACCTTCTCCAGGATAGTCTATGTATTATAAGAATTTTCAATAAATACCCAAATACTGAAATTATACAAAGTGTTCTATGACCACAAAGGGTGACACTTGAAATCAACAATGGATAAAAATGTGGGAAATTCACAAATATGTGAAAATTAAACAACAAAATTCTAAATAATAACTGGGTCCAAGAAGAAATCACAAGGGAGTTATAAAGTACTTTGGGATGAACGAAAATGAAAACACAATACACTGAAACTTGCGGGGTACTGTTAAGGCAGTGCTTAGTGGGAAATTCATAGCTATAAACATCTATATTAAAAGTGAACAAAGATTTAAAATCAATAACCTAATGCAGGAACAGAAAACCAAATACCACATGTTCTCACTTATAGGCGGGAGCTAAGCATTGATTACACATGGACTTAAAGACGGGAACAATAGACTCTGGGCACTGGGGACTTTTAGAGGTGAGAGGGCCAGAAGAGTCAAGGGTTGAAAAACTACTCATTGGGTACTATGCTCACTACCTGGGTGATGACAGGATTATTCATATACATATCACTCATGTAACGAACCTGCACAGGTACTCTTTGAACCTAAAATACAAGTTGAGGAGAAAATAAAATCTTAAAAAAAAAAAAAAAGTAAACTAAGCCAAAAGCGAGTAGAATGAAGTAAATAATAAAGATTAGGTATATACCCAGTAATGGGATGGCTGGGTCATATGGTACATCTAGTTCTAGATCCTTGAGGAATCGCCATACTGTTTTCCATAATGGTTGAACTAGTTTACAATCCCACCAACAGTGTAAAAGTGTTCCTATTTCTCCACATCCTCTCCAGCACCTGTTGTTTCCTGACTTTTTAATGATCGCCATTCTAACTGGTGTGAGATGGTATCTCATTGTGGTTTTGATTTGCATTTCTCTGATGGCCAGTGATGATGAGCATTTTGTCATGTGTCTGTTGGCTGTATGAATGTCTTCTTTTGAGAAATGTCTGTTCATATCCTTTGCCCACTTTTTGATGGGGTTGTTTGTTTTTTTCTTGTAAATTTGTTTGAGTTCTTTGTAGGTTCTGGATATACCCAAAGGATTATAAATTATGCTGCTATAAAGACACATGCACACGTATGTTTATTGCAGCACTATTCACAATAGCAAAGACTTGGAATCAACCCAAATGTCCATCAGTGACAGATTGGATTAAGAAAATGTGGCACATATACACCATGGAATACTACGCAGCCATCAAAAAGGATGAGTTTGCGTCCTTTGTAGGGACATGGATGCAGCTGGAAACCATCATTCTTAGCAAACTATCACAAGAACAGAAAACCAAACACCGCATGTTCTCACTCATAGGTGAGAACTGAACAATGAGATCACTTGGACTCAGGAAGGGGAACATCACACACAGGGGCCTATCATCGGGAGGGGGGTGGGGGGAGGGATTGCATTGGGAGTTATACCTGATGTAAATGATGAGTTGATGGGTGCAGCACACCAACATGGCACAAGTATACATATGTAACAAACCTGCACGTTATGCACATGTACCCTACAACTTAAAGTACAATAATAATAAATAAATTAAAAAAAAAGGAATAAAAAAAATAAAAATAAAAATAAAAAAATTAAGAAAAAAAAGATTAGGGTGAAAATTCATGAGTTAGGGAATAGAAAATAAATAAGAAAAATCAATGTGACTAAAAGTTGGTTCTTTGAAAATGACAAATCTGGCAAATCTTTAGATAGCCTGAAGAAAAAAATAGACACAAGACT
The DNA here is from genome assembly GCF_037993035.2 of Macaca fascicularis. Taxonomy (NCBI): domain Eukaryota; kingdom Metazoa; phylum Chordata; class Mammalia; order Primates; family Cercopithecidae; genus Macaca; species Macaca fascicularis. Next base: position 97,281,882 of record NC_088381.1, on the reverse strand, counting down.
CAAATTACCAAAATAAGGAATGAAAGAGGAGACGTTACAACTAACATTACAGAGAGAAAAAGGATCTTAAAGGAGTACTATGAACAATTGCCTGTGGACAAATCAGATAACCTACATTAAATGAGCAGATTCTTAGGAAATCATGACCTACCAAAAACTATATAGGAAAGAAATAGAAAATCTGAGTAAATCAGTAAGTAAGGATATTGAGTTATTGATTTAAAAAAGCTGCCATTTAAAAAACATCCAGGTCCGAATGGGTTCACTATGAATTGTACCAAACATTTAAGGAAAAATTAACACCAGCCCTTTTCAAACTCTTCCAAAAATAGTAGAGGAGGAACCACTTTCCAATTCATTGTGTGAAGCCATTATTACTCTGACACCAACACCAGAAAAGAATATCACAAGAAAAGAAAATTACTGACCTATATTCCTTATGAATATAAACACAAAAATCCTCAGCAAAACAGTAGCAAGCCTAATCCAGCAACATATACAAGAGATTATACACAATGACCAAGTGGAATTTATCTTAGGCATACAAGGTTTGTTTAACATTCAAAAATAAATCAATCTCATACTTCATGTTAATTGAATAAGGGACAAAACCCACATGATCCCTTCAGCAGATAATGGAAAAGCATTTGACAAAATCCAAATCCTTTTACAAGAAAACATTTCACAATCTAGGAATAAAAGGGATTTTTTTTTTTCATCTATAAAAAAGCACTAATGGGAAGGACATCTGTAAAAAACCACAACTAACATAATACTTAATGTTGAAGTAATGAATGATCCTAAGATCAGACAAAACGTTAGGGTCCACTCTCATCACTGCTATTCAATTTTTCCCTTGAGGTTCTAGCCAGAGAAACTAGACAAAGGCAATAAATAAAACACATGAAGATTGAAAAACATGAGGCGATCTGTATTCACAGATGACATGATCTTCTATGTAGAAAATTCTAAGAAATTCACAAACATAAAACTATTCAGTTCAGCAAGGTTTCAGGATGCAAGAATGGTATACAAAAATTACTTGTATTTGGTTGGGCACGGTGGCACACACCTCTAATCCCAGCATTTTGGGAGGCCCAGCCAGGTGGATCACCTGAGGTATGGAGTTTGAGGTCGGCGTGGCCAACATGGTGAAACCCTGTCTCTACTAAAAATACAAAAATTAGCCATCTCTGGTGGCTCGTGCTTGTCATCCCATCTACTCGGGAGGCTGAGGCAGGAGAATCTCTTAACCTAGGAGGTAGAGGTTGCAGTGAGTTGAGATCATGCCACTGCACTCCAGCCTGGGCGACAGAGCCAGACTCCGTCTCCAAACAAACAAACAAACAAACAAACAAAATTGAATTTCTAATGGCATCAAAAGGAATGAAATGCTTAGTAACAGGTTTAAGAAAAGTGCAAAACATACACTTAAAAAAATAAGAGACATTAAAAAAATTTACACCAATCTTTTATGAACTATTCCAAAAATAGACGAAGAGGGAACACTTTCCAATACTTCTATGTGGCCAGTATTCCTCTGACACCAAAATCAGACAGAAATATCACAATGAAAGAAAATTACAGACCAATATTGCTTATTAATATAAACACAAAAATAGTAACAAACCTAATGCAATTGTCAATATAGAAAATTATGTTATCTATGAATACATCAAATACCTAATAAATGTGAATAAATTAAAGACCTAAAAAATGGAATGACATTCTGTGCCAATAGATTTGAATATAATATTATTAAGATGGCAATACTCCGTAAACTATTCTACATTTAATGCAATCTGTATCAAAACTATCAAATAAGAGCTGATTTTTTTTCCAGGAAATTAAAAGCTAAAATTTATACAATAGAATATTATTCAGCTATGAAAAGAAATGAAGCTTTGATACATGCTACAAGACGGATGAACCTTGGCAACATTATGCCAAGTGAAAGAAGTCAGACATCAAGGCCATGTAAGGTATGATTCCATTGATATGAGATGTTGAAAAGAGGCAAATCCTATTAGTGGTTGCCAGATATTGGGAGAATAAAGCGTGGGAAGTGACTTCTAATTGGTAAAAGGTTTATTTTTGGGTGACAAAAATGACTGGAATTAGATAGTGATTGTGATTGCATAAATTTGTAGGTATACTAACATCTATTAATGTGTAAAATTTTAAAGAGTAAATTTGATGGTTTAAGAATTATAATTTAAATGAATGAATGAATGAGTTGAATCACTAAAAAATTTCCACCAACCTTTGACTGCCATTTCATATCTGTTTTCTCACAGCTAGTAATCAATGATAAAATATAATTATTTGAGTCACAGGTGACTACAAATGACAGTATATACTAAGTCTGCTATGTGCTAGACTAAATATTGTATTTATTATAATTGGGAATTGACATGATACAATTCTAAGAAGAATGTCTTGTGCTTAATTAGCATTTTTTTTACATCACCGAATTGTTAAAATTCTTTAAAGCTCTTATTTTTAAGTTTTGGGAAAAATTTATTTTGGTAACTATCTTTTGCATTAGCCCAATTATTCCCAGGTAAGGGCATCTTCAGGGCTACTATAAACCCAAGATTAGAAAACAAAACAAAACAAAATTCTGTATAAAACAATACTTACCTCATTATTAAACTCTAAGCTAAATTCAAATGTAGTCATTCTGATAGATTAAGTTCATATTTTGACAGTAATGATTCATTGACCTTTTATAGCAATTAGGGGGTAGCCATGAACTATTTCATGTCATCAGGGAACTCAATTATTGTGGCCAATTATTTGCCAAATGTTAGTGACTTTTCTGTGTGTTTGCATAAGGAAGTTTATCATGTCATGTTTGGAATTGAAATGCCTTTTCCTAGTTGGATGATAGTGTTGTGCAGTAGGCATTTATGGACTTTTTGGTAGATTAATGTGGAATACAGCAATATAATACATCTATACAACAACACATTTCTAGTTGAAGCAAGCACTTCTGTTGATTTTTGTGAATAGTACTTGTATTAGAGCTGGTAAATCAAATGAAACGTTCCCTTGATCTGGATATTTTCTAACAATGCCAAATTAAACAAATTCAAGAGAATTTTTTTATCTGTACTCCTAATCAAGGCAAAGTTTTTAACTTACAAACCTGAAGGTTTTCCTCTGTGAATTCATGTTTACCCTTGTTTACCTACAGAGTGACCTGTTGGTGGATATAGTAGATATTCATAACTATAGAGACTATTAATACTAATTAATCAGAAATAGTATATTTACTATTGTTGCTGAATATATGCTTAATATAATTTAAATAGTAATAATATGTCAAACATTTGTTGAAATCTTTTTCAAAGTGTTTTGCACGTGTTGATGTCTTAAAGGTGATGTAACTAAGTTACAGAGAGGATAAGTAAGTTGCCTGATGTCACCCAGACCATCAGCTAGTAAGCACTTGAGCTGACGTTAAAATTTCAGTAGTGTGACTTCAGAGGCTATTCTCTTAACTATTTGTAATACCATTTCTCAATGTTTAAAAAAGTTGGATACATTATTATGTACTACTTACTTTGGTGAAGGAATAGGGGAAATATTAGGCTGAAAGGGTTACTGAAAGATGAAAGTTTTGTGATTATTTGTGAATTTCCATAGTTATCAGCCCTTAGTGTGACAGCCATTCCCTACCTCCAGTAACAGGACTTGAGTATATGGAAGTCATATCTGGTATGTCAGGCATTTGGTCAACCACAGACTCAAACGTTAGCAGACATTATCTGGTATGAGTATTAGTAAGAACAGATTTTCCTCTGCTTTACAAATTATTCCACCCAAGCACCCCAACCAAGAGAGAAGAATGAACCAGCACTTCATGACACCTAGGGAAGGGCCATGCTATTGTATTTTCAAATGGAAACTTTTATCTTCACAAATATATGTGATTAATTCTTTTGCAAAATGGATTTAATTCCAAAAACTCTATTCTTTTAATACAAAAGTAGGTTTTACCATACTTTGCAATAATTTGACATTCTAGGTATATGAGCTATGTTGACTCTGGATATACAAATTGTAGCTTAAGAAACACAGGATTCCACTCCACACCCATTAGATTGACTAATATCAAACAAGCACACAGAACAGAACTAGTCACCAGAGTTGGTGACACTGTGGAGAAATGGGACCCGTGTGCACTATTGCTGGGATACAAAATGGTGCAGCAAACTGTGGAAAACAAATGATGTTCCTCAAAAAATTAAAAATAGAATTATTATATAGTCCAGCAATTCTGCTTCTGAATATATACCTAAAATAATTGAAAGAAGGGGCTCAAAAAGATTATTGTACACCCATGTTCATTGCAGCATTATTTGAAATAGCCAAAGGGTGGAAGCAACCAAATAGTCCCTGATGGATTAATGGGTAAAGTGTGGTATATACTTTATACACAATCAAATATTATAATCAAATATTATTCAGCCTTTAAAAAAAGTAAATTCTGACATACTTTACAACATGCTTGAACTTTGATGATGCTATACTAAGTGAAATAAGCCAGTTATCAAAGGACTAATATTGTATTATTCCACTTACATGAAATACCTAGAGTAGTTAAATTCATAGAGATAGTCTTATGGTGGTTGTCAGGTACTTGAGGAAAAGGTAATGGGAAGTTATTGTTTAATGGGTATAGAGTTTCAGTTTTTTAGGAGAAAGAGTCGAGATAGATGGTGATGATAGTTGTGTAAGAATGTGAATGTACCTAATACACTAAACTGCACACTTAAAATGATTAAAATAGTAAACTTTTCATTGTATGTATTTTACCACAAGAAATAAGATGCAAGTTAAAAAAAAAAAGGAAATCTAGGATTATGTGATAAGTATCATCTCCTGTGCAGAATATGCTTTATTTCACTGCTACCACCATGATCTAAGCTACCTAGATCAATCTCTTACTGCATTACTTTTATTGTCTTGTACTTTAGGGTGACCATATATTTGTCATTCATACTGGGGCACTTTTGAGAGTGAAAAGGTGCACTATTAATAATTATGTGAAGACAATTGGCATAAACTTGATTGCACTAATCTCAACAGAGAAGCCATAGTGGTCTTTGAAAAATATCACATCGTATTCTACTGAAAACCCCCATCACCCGCCTATTTTCCCAAGTGGCTAATGACTACCATATTGGACAGTGCTGATCTAGATAATTTAGATACCTGAGCTTTCTATTTTTCCTCAAACATTGGGCTATTTTCCCCTTTAGAAGGTTTAATAACTTTCATAGTTTAGAGCTAATATGTAAGTTCTACGAGAGCAGGAAACGAACTGTTTATTCTCTGCTACATCCCAGGCACTTAGTCCAGTGACTGGGATGAGGCAAGGACTTCATATATGAAGTATTCAAGGAAACTATGATTTTTGCCTTAAACCAGAAAAATGTTTAGAAATTCAACACATAATTTGAGAAATTATATTCTGGAATGATATTTTTTAAATTTCTAATTTATCTGATAAATATTGTGATAGGTAATGTAGAAATGTTTGAACCCAAAGATAAACAAGTAGACATTAGTGTATCAAGATTATGTCAAGGTAATTGATGCATCCTGTTGGAAAAATGAACAAAATTTTGAACTTTGTCTTTTCTTATCCACTACTAAGTTGTTAATTTTGTGCTATTTTTTTTTTTATGAACCAGAGCTATCCATTATATTGGCTTTACTTAAAATATGTTTATCAACTGGGTCATATTTTACCATTCACCACCCGTTGTTACTTTCAATTTTGGGGAGGTAGGTGAAGTGAGAAAGGAGAATATTGATGGCGTTCAGGGCTCACAAACAGGTACAAAGAAATACTTTGTGAAATTATGCTCCTTTTCTTCATCTTTATTTAACTGGGCTCATGTGAAGAATGTTTAAAGCTTTGTGTGTGTGTGTGTGTGTGTGTGTGTGTGTGTGTGTGCATGTGCATGTGCATGAAAGAGGGAGAGAGAGAAAAAAATGCATGACAGTGCTTACCTATGAAAGTTAGAACATGAGAGTATGGTACAGAAACGTCTAGCATTCTGACTATATTATATCCTAAGCAAATCATGAGTTGTGTCTGTATTTTGTTTATTTCTGCATACTTCACAGTGCCAAGCCCTCAGTAGTCTCTCAGAAAATTTATTCTAAAAAAGAATGCATTCCCAATTAGCATTTGTTATCAACCAGCAGCAACCAAAATTACATTTTGATAACAATATGTGGATATTGCCCAAACAAGCAGATTTATTGGATGAGTATTACTACAACCATAGAGCATTTTAATAGCTTAAGATTTTATGTATGCAATGTAAATATCTTCTTGATACATTGAATATTATGACAAAAAGTTTTATTACTTCAAAACAGATGAATAATGATTCAAGGATGAATTTTGAAGAACATTCTTGCTAGATGGATAGACAAAGTGTTCAAATGCATTTGAGAAAAGAATTTACTAAACGTTATCTGCATGTTACCGCAAGCAATTTGTGATGAAATGTGTATGTGTGCACGTGTGTGTATGTGTAGGAAATAAACTCAAATGGCAAAGATATATATACACACACACACACACACAAAATATACACACACATATATATGCATATGTATACATATATGTATGTATATATTTTAATTCATTGCATTGAATTCATAATTAGCTCATAGGCATACAGAACTTAGTCTCTTTCTTCTCTGCCATTCTCTTCTTTTATAATTTGTTTTACCATAAAGAGATCAGAGAAGCCTGTTAAGGTGCCATGGCAGGAGAACAGGAGATCACAGAAGAAATCCAACAATTAAACCACTTTGCCTGGCAAGTAACCCGTTGGAAGGTAATGGTTCTGGAGAATAAGTTGGTAGGAGCACTTAATTATGGCAGCCTTTAATTCAGTGTGAATTGCCTGAACACTAAGAGTTTGATCAGTATGTGTTAACCTAGTTAAAATAAGCACTTTTTTCCTCAAAGTAGACTGGGTACCTAAAGGTATGCATCTCAAAAATCTGATTTATAGTAACTCCATATTTTAGAGATAAAGGTTTAAGTAGGGTTGCATTTAAAACAAACCACTTGCCATTATCTGAAAAATGTGGTTATTCTAACTTCAGGATTTAGTCTTAGCCAAGTTTTTTCTTTTTATATACATATGTACTCACACATATATGTAGTGAATGATGATGACCTGTAATGAAATAATACTGCATTTTCAAAGCCACTTACCTTTTAACCCACTCAAAACAGTGCCCACGCATGCTAATTATGTGGCAGTTGAGACCAGCTGCCCTATGGCTTCTTTTCTATTGAAGTTGCATTCTAGAAATGACAGAAGCCTTAACCTTTATTTAGTGAGAAAAGCCATTAATCTGTCTTCAGACTTTCCCCTACCTCCCACAGAAAAAACAATTTGCTCTTCAAAAGTTTGTTTGGAAATGAAACCAAATTCTGTGTTTCCTCTACAGATGGTTGACCTCTTTCAGTTGGTGACTGCATTACTCATTTAAACAATTATACAGGTCAGTATAGTGTAATCTAAATTATTTAGTCTCTTAGTGTTTTTCAGACACTACTGACAGTTGGAGAGGCTCCAGCTGCTTGTGGTACCTGGATTTGAACTCTACACAGTGATAACAGAATTTTAGTCTGAATTCAAGAGCCCATCCATTGACGGTGCCTACGAACTCGCTTGACAAGCTTGCACACTGGTCCCAAGGGAGTTATAACTGAAGAATCAATATGTCGACACATACAAATTTTCCGAAGAAAAGTTTAAAATTTGTATGATTTTAAAACAATCATTACTACCTGGTTGATCTTTCTTCTGAAGCCTAACCTTGAAATACCTTTCTTTTTTTGTTTGTCCGCCACAGGGAGCAATTCTAATCTACCAAACAGATTAGCAAAATATTATGATAATCTTTTCCATCTTAATTTGTACTGGAGGCCTAATGTGTCCCAGTATCAACCTTAATTACTGTATAACATTTCAGCAGTGTAGTTCATGAAAATGTCAGGGAGTTAGCTAAAGGGGACTTGGGGTCTTGGAAACATCACCGGGGAACTAGTAAGAGAACGTGTGCTCCACAGGACAATGGAGATTTACAAATACAAAATTTAGGACGGAGATGGAAAAGAAACCTAGGGCTAAGGTGTTAACACCAAGCAAATCCAATAAAGGTTGAGTTTCTCAAGGTAGAGAGAAGGCACAATACAATGTAGTCTGGTGGTCTTTCTAATACCTTTAAATAATTTTAAAATTAGTAAAATTCAGGTTCCAGCAGTTAACACAACAGCTTGTAAAATGACTCTTTATAATGAGGGATCTAGTATGTTCAAGTTAATATATCAGTTTGAATTAATGAATTTTTAATTCAGATTCCTTTTGCAGCTTGAATTCAGACTAATTACAGGTTTTAAATTGTCACTAGTCGGAGCTCAGCCAAGGCATATTTCCTCTCTTCTTTACTTGCACCCTGAGAATTCATGAATCAATTTTTTTCTGGGTCATGACTTTGCCCCACCAGGAGCAGATAAAACCCTTTAGTGAGAAGAAAATGCAGTGGCAGGGATCCCAGTCAGTCAGAATTTGTACGCAAAATGCAAGGAGGTAAAAATGACAGAGGAAATTTCCCAGCTATGAGGAAAAAAAAGCTTAAAAATCACGTATATAATCGAAACAGTAATGAATTTAGTAAATACTTTTAAGCACAGCAGTATCCACTTTTATCCTTGTAATTTAGGATTATTGAATATTTTGGGAGAGGGACTGCCTTTTGCAAACCTTATTTTTAAACAGCAGAGGTCACCTTAGTACAAACCTCTTCGGGGGGGAAATGCTTTCTGTTCAGTGGTGATAAATGAAGTACTTTTAAACGATCAGCAACCCTTCTCTTATTTCATTGAAACTCAAAAATCAAACTCACATGGTTAGTTTGGAATTTTAAAAAGTTGAGCAAAATGAAATTGTTTTAAAGTTCAATTACTTTTTGTTTATATCCATTTTAAAAATGATTCTTTTCCAAAAGAAGAATTATATGAAATAATTTAAGTAATCATAGGGTCTGTTATATTTCCAGCTTGGTTAACAATATTCCATTTTGTGTTTACTATTAAAAATATCCAGTAACTCATTCTGGCTCAACCATTATGGCTTATTTTTAAAGCTAATTGTATTTATAAAATATACCTCTTAGGAAGGAATAGCTAATAAATAGCTCACTAAATGTAAAATCTTCCAAAAGGCAAAAAGTAAAAAGTTATTAAATAAAACTTCATTTAATAAAACATAGATCTGTTTAGATAAATTGATAATATTCTCATGTTTTGTTTTGTAACTTTCACAGCTATAAGCTATAGTTTACCTAATAATGTGCAATAAGCTAGTTTGGGCGTTTGCTTTTCAGATGTTTGAAGACCAGAAGATGTGAAGTGAAATATTTCCGTATTACAAGACTTGATGTAAAAATATTCTTTTTTTAGTAGTCATAAGTTCATTAGAATACACTTTTAATTAATAATTATGTCGGGTTACATTATATGATCTTTATTGAATTCATATTTTAAATAAATTGACCTGTAAGATATAATCAATTTTTGATAAGTAGTTCCAATAATCCTTTTATTGCACATGCCAATATGTCATTTTCATGTTATAATGAATAACAATAACTATTCTGACAATAGGCATAAGATTTATTAATACTCCCTCCTTTCTCTGCCTTTTCCTTCTCTCCCATCAGATGACAAAGTTGTGTAACTTTTACATTGACTGCTAAGACAATTGCCTCTTACAGGGAATGGAAGGGAAATTCAAAGAAATAAAAATTCCCAGGAAATTCTTAAATGCTATTTTAGATTTTAATCACTTTATTAGATTTCTTGCTTGAGTGATTTGTGCAGAAAACATTTTATCTATTTTGTTTTCCTCTGATTACCGCACTGTGTTAGACACAAAAGTCTACTTGGAACTAGCTTACAGTTTAAAGACAGGTTTAATAACAGGTGAACACTGGAAAATATGCAAACAAAATGGCAGACATGAATGACTTCATTTAAAGCATAATTGCTTCTCATCAACCCAAGAAATCATGCAGAAACAGTCTCTGTTTTATCCAGCCAGGAAGAGACCAGAGAAATCACTCAGGCAGAGATACTAAAAGGAAGGTCCATTCTTGGGTCTCAGCCAGACAACCACTCTACACACAGATCCAAGCTTAAAGACAATAGTCCTTAGAATCACAGTTCATCATAACAGATAATTATACAGCAAGTAAGACAATAAGGTTTTTTGGCCTCTGACTATATAGACTAATTGCTGGCTATGGAGCTCTGCCTGGAAGGCATACAGCACAGCCTCTGCAATGTCTTCCTAATATGTGGGGACTGGTGTAATTTGGGTGGACAAGAGGTTTACTGTTTAGTGAATTCCATATGGTGGCTCTTTCTCTTTTGCCGATTTTTTCCCCCGACAGACATATAAGAATTTCAAATGATTCCTGACATATCTACCTGGAGGGAGTTGAAAAGGAAATAATCGTGCCTAGTATTCCAAGGAAGTTTCCCATTGATTTAAAAAAAAAAATCAATCAAAAAGGATGCAGAAAATTCTGGCCACTTAACTATAGTGTTTAACATTGCACATTTTAAAATGTTAAAAAGTTAGGATATGATATCAACTTTTACTTAAATGCATATGGATGTCAGCACTTTTGCTTGATAATATAGGCAAAACCAAGAGTTAACGAACATTGCTTTCGAATATGCACCTGGAAGGAATAAAGTCCCACTCTCGTTTGTGTTTTGTTTTGTTCTTTTTAATCTTTTACAGAATCCATCATGATTACACTTGTTATTTATTTATTTATTATCAGGAAAGATGAGAGGTATCAGCTTTGAAGATATTTATTCACCAGAGAGAGTTCCTGACAAGCTAGCAAGGGGGTGCAGAGACTCAAGAACAGTGATCCTGCCTCTCCCCATCAGAAACAAATATGTCTCTCTTCAATTTGTGTAGCCCCAAACACCAGCCAATTAACTTGAAGTTGAGTTTTGACTCAAACTCGTGACCCTTCAGGCCATAGAGCCCTGTTCTGCATCTGGTGTCATCAAACCAAGTTAGGATAAAAATAATCTCTGCTATTGTTTTTTGTGTGTGTTGCTTTTTCTTTCCTTGCTTTTAAAAATAAATAATGCTTTTAAGACCTACTGAGGTCTTTACGATTCCTAAAGCTTTCTACATGATATTTGTATGTTTTCTCTTCTTTGGAAGGAGAAAAAAGCTGGAACACAATCATTTTTATTGAACAAAGTTTGCAGTTCATTAAAGGCTTTCTGGCTCCCATGTGCAAGTGCTGACCATTACATCACGCGCCCTGAGGGTTGTGCTAGAAAAGAGAAAAGAAGGCGAAATCAGCAAAAATAAAAGAGTCTCCCTGACTTGAATTGAAAAATGTGCTTGTTTTTTGTTAAACACCACAAATTTGCAGGAAGGCTGGCAAGTGTAATAGCATTCTGAGCATATGCTACCTCGGAGGCACAAAGCCCTCGCTTAAAGAAATACACTCAAAACGTACACTTTGATCCCCAAGATTTGATCAAATAAAACAATAGTTTCCAAGCTGTGTCACCTATCACAAAGTTAGTTTAAAGATTCTGTGAAATAGGAATGAATATGTACCACCCAAACCATTTTCATTTCATTCACTTTTTTTTTTTTTGTAAAATAATTGTAAAAAATTCCAGTGGAAAGGAAAAGATGGATATCTTTCCAAATAAGGTGAACTGAGGAGCAAAACAAAAAAGAGGGGGCTGAGGATAGAAAATTTACTCTTTTATTCTTTCTTGTTTTCTAAGAATTCAGCAACATTTGGTTATTGGGGATGTCTGGAACTTATGACTATGCATAAAATCTATGCTCAGACGTTATAAGTAGTATCATAATAGAGGTCTGGAAGTGTAATGAGGTGGATGTGTACAAAAGGGGCCTCAAGCAGTGTCTGCAACCCAGTGGCTATTAAATTCTGATATCATTTTGACCCTAAATAGTGTCTATTTTTTTAATTGAGAATGCAGTGAATTCACCATGCCTTTGTGATTTGATTTTCAGAAGAAAATAAAAGCAAAATCAAGCCCAACAAGGCCAATAACATTGCTATTGAGGCGATATTTTAATGTATTCTTTTATTGTGTGAATACTTTTTTGAAAGTACACAGATCTTAAATATCATAGCTAGAAAGTTGATATGGCTTAGATTTCAGATGATAAACACTACCACACGGTGTCATATTAAAATGTAAAAACTATGTATGCATGCCACAGCCTCTGCCTGCTATGAGTTTGGTTGTACGAATGTTTTTTTGACTTCTAAATCACACATTTGCTAAAATGAGCTCTGGTAGATATCAGTTTGCGCACAGGCACAATGTGTCTCAGTCAGATTCATAAAACAGATAGCTGAACTATACTTTGACTTTTGACATCAACAATCTGACTTCAATATTTCTCCACAAAAAGAGACTCCTGACTCTGTGCTGTTTCAATGTGATGGATAGCTTTTCAGCTGCTGACAGCACTGAACGTAATAAATGCATTCATCAGCGTTGGGGGCTGCATATCCCCATGTCTTAAGTTGTATAGCTAGTGGTTTTGAAATGCCACCCAGAAACACCTGCAGCACTGCCCTGTTTCTGCAGAACTGCAAAGCCACTGTGAAAAAATATTATTCTAAAGTTGTCTGTATATCAGCATTTCTGTGCTAAACAACCTTTTAATTGCCTACCCTCTAATTTTTCTTTGCCTTGAAACACTTGCACACACATATTTTAATTTAAGCCGCTCTGTTTGACTCCTCTGATCATCTGGGTTTTCATTGTCATTACTTCACAATAATTTAATGTCATATATAATGGCATCAAATTGGGGAAAGCCCTAAAAGCTGCCAATCCAAAGTGATCTGAATGTTCCCGAGTACAAGTCTAGATAAGCTTGACTTGTTTGTGCCAACATTATTCATCACATTCTGTGTCTAACTGGGCCAGTGTTCTCTTGCTATTGCATTTTTAAATCCTCTTTCAGCACACTCTGAAGCTTCTCAATCAGTGTGCTTTCTATGCTACAGTTAACAAAATGGTTGCAAGTATACATATGCACAAAAATAAAAGAAAGAGTATTATGACAATGCTTCCTATACTACTATCTAAACGTTTTACCATATTGTTCTTTAACTTGGTTCCTGTTAAACAAATCGCATTTTGTTTGCTGCTAGAAGAGGAGAGTTGGACCACATGTGCAATTCCACATTGGTTTTAGATTTTAATTTAATAATATTACAGAGAGCTAACTACTGTTAATGAAAACTTATTTGTGAGGCTACTCCAAAGTTGATCATATATGTCTTCTTGGGAGGAGAAGAGTTTTATTTTATAGCTAATTAAAAGTTTCTAAAGATGCTGTGGATTTTTTTTGTGCAAATTAAAATTAATTAGAGTTATTAAGGAGCCATGAAAAGAAGGATTTGAGAAATAGTGAGAAATATTATTTAAACCCTAATGGAATTCAGTGAAACCCACAGGTCTATTACAGGCCCCTGATTTGCCAGGATCACTGCAGGGAATCTAACATTAATAAGCACACTGGTAATTAAATCATTTGTTACTTTGTCTGTAATGTTGTAATGTTTCACTGATACTCTGTCAGAGCTCTTTGTGCAGATCAGAGCTAATCAAAGGTAATCAATTTTCAGCATTTGAGAAATCTGTAAATGATTATACATTCATCAGATCATTTAGTGGAGTGCAAGGAAAGTGCAATGCAATTAATCTTCCTGCATGAGGAGGAATTACCCCCACAGAATTCAACAGTTATAATTAATTTCATTGTCTTGCTGTGAATTTTGATTGCTTTTCTTTGGACTGTATAGTACAAATGATGATTCATTGCAAAGTATTTGCAAAGCAAACACACCAGTGTGCTATGCAAATTAAAGTAGCTGTATAACAGATAGGTTTCAAACTTCCTATTTACTCAGGCTTGTTGAGTACTAATTTGGCAAATAATAATTGCTTGTTAACTTTATACACTCTTCCCTTGAATATCAAGATTGGTAACCAATATAAATAGAAAGCACGTGCTATTTTGTATCTTATGGTATGTATGCAAAATACTAGTTAGCACTTAAACTTGTTCGCTTTACCAAATAATTTAGCCATTAAAAATGGTTATTTACCTCTGAAATTATTTGCTATTTATTTTACTTAAACAAAATAGCAGGAGTAGAATTATGCATAGAAGTGGGTGTTGCCTTTCCCATTAATTGTAACTAGAAATGTTTAGGAGACTTTCACTTGAGACATTTGACTTTTAGAACCTATTTGTAATACAGAATGTTGCTATTTAACAGAAATATGTAATTTTTGGTACATGGCATAGTATTGCTAAAACAAACTCTTCATCATTTACAGATTTCCTACATAATCTCCTTCAGTTTCCCAATATTCTGTACATTTAAAAATATGCTTGCAGAAACAAATATCAATCCAGAAATGGTCTAAAAACTTCATCTCATATTTTGTGATAAATAAAACACTTTTTGTTTTGTTTTTTTTTTTGAGACGGAGTTTCGCTCTTGTCGCCCAGGCTGGAGTGTGATGGCACCATCTTGGCTCACTGCAACCTCCACCTCCTGGGTTTAAATGATTCTCCTGCCTCAGCTTCCCAAGTAGCTGGGACTACAGGCGCCTGCCACCACACCCGTCTAATTTTTGTATTTTTGGTAGAGATGGGGTTTCACTATGTTGGCCAGGCTGAGCTTGAGCTCCTGACCTCAGGTGATCCACCCACTTCGGCCTCCCAAAGTGCTGACATTACAGACATGAGCCAACCACACCCAGCCAATAAAATGATTTTTTAAATGAAATGAAAGTTAATGATAAACAATAACAATGTGCATAATGTTAATGCTAACTATTTGCCAAATGACTCCAATTCCTGTAATAATTAAAACATGAATCATGATTTTTTTCTTTAAATCACTTTGTGAGATCCAAGTCTCTAGTGTTTTTTCCTAAATTAAACTTATCTAAGTGTTAAAATCAGCTCCAATCCTTTACATACATATACATCCAAAAACATGAAACCTCATTTTAATATTTCTTAATCAAGAATTTGAACTATGTACTTGAATCCCAATTGAAAACCAATATAAGATGTTATATTTTCCTCAGATATGTTCTGTGTGCGATGTTACTTTTGTAACTTCTTTGTTGAATGAACATTGAGGAATAAGTAACTTTTTTCACATGTTAATTTTTAAAACTGTGACTTAGTTTAAGTTAGTTCAAACAGTTACCTGTTAAAATCAGAAGGAGTACTATAAGTCTTTTCTGTTCTGAAAAACAGAAAGAAAAACAAAAACCTGAACAAAACTCTAATGGGTTAACTGACTAAATTAACACTTTCCAAATCATGTGAAATTAAAAAGTCAAGATATCGTCATTTAAAATTCATGGTAAGGTAAATAATACAAGATGTAGACTAAAATAATGCAAACTTAATGGTAAATTAATACTTTTTTTTCTGAGAGAATAAATTAAACTGTCTGGAAATCCAAATAAATATTCAAATAATAAATGAAGCCCCAAACCACTATTTTGCTGTCAAAATCCCTAGAGCGAGTATGGGAAAACTCTTTATAGCATCAAATCTGTCATATGCTTTAAAACATTTGTCTAATGTGGGGATGCGACGAATGCATCATTTAAGATTTTGATAAAAGACAAATATTAAACAAGATAAATAATATACAGGTATACTATATAAAAATTTTCCTATTTCTTAACCATCAATGTACTTATATTATCTCTTTTTTATAGGATTTTAAAAAAATTTATTCGTTACTTCATTTTAATCTTTGTTAATATTTCTCTTTTAATGATTTTCCGTTGTTGCCAGCATCATAGCAATCTTGTTTTATAATTCTTTCCAGTTTCCATGTTTGATACACCATGCTGATTTTAGGTATTGAAGTTGGTTCAAGCAAAATTATGTGTCAAATATAGTTCAACTAATTTAAAGTTATTGAACTATGTTTAAAATTATTTCTGCCAAGTTGAGAAAATTCACTTAAGAAAAACTAGTCTTTTCAATTGATACATTGCCTAATTTATTTCAGGTTGAATCAGCAGGTACTAATTCACTTGATCATTTTGACTAGGTTTACCAGTCAAATCATTAGAAAAATATAGTTAATAGAATAAATAGAGATATAAACACAAGATAAACCGAAGATGGAAAAAGGATTAAATACATAATATAGAATGTTTTCTATGAGGATCATGGGCTTTCGAGTGAAAAAGACTTGGTTTAAATCCTGGGTCAACTTCTTTCAGGTGGTGTGACCATGTGAAATTTTCTTCACATAAACTTTCTATGTCTTGTTCATAAAACGAGACCAGTACTCTGTTTTGCAGGAAGTTATTGTATTGGAAATGCATGTTAAACTGACTGGTACATAGTAGGTGCTCAAAGGGTGAAAGCCGTTATTATGACCCCCAGAATGAAGAAAAGACATGTGTTAGGTGATGGTGGCAATAGAAGAAGAGAGAGCCATAACTTTGGGCTTTTGTAGGAATGTAAAACAAAATTTTCCAACATATTGGCCTGTTTGTTACAACAATCAGGCAATGAAAAATAAACTGTTATTGATTAAAGAATTTGAAATACATGGTTTGGGTTGGGGATATAGATGTTATGAAGTTCTTCATTAATTGTTTCTGAAAAGGTTTTCTTTTATTTTTAATTAATATGTTTGAATTACTTCAATATTCTAGTCCTGCATGTTCCTCAACTCACATTTCTTACATATCTACTTTTTAAAAAGTTTCTATAGGGTTCCTGAATTTTGACCTCCTTCTTCAGTTGCATTGTAAGAGAAAAGTTTGAAATGGCAAAAATATTTCAATAATTTCTACTAGCTTGTCTCAGCATTATTTTTAAAGTAATAATAATTAACAAATTTATTTATTAGATTTATCTTTAATTTAGCTAAGCAATTTTTTCTAGGTAGGATTGTAGAATCCAAGACATTCAGAAACTTTTAGTTTACCACAAGTCAATTTGAAAAACTGAGTCAAGGGTCAATATTAAGGTATCAAAATGCAACATAATAATTTTTTAAAGTAAATATATCTCTGGAAAGATAAATTTTCATAATACAATTTTCCCACAATTCTTGGCTGGCTCTTTTCTAAATCTCCTATAAAGTATAAATCAAAATATTTTGTAAGTAAAACATAAAGCCAGGGCTAGGTTTATTGGAAAAATATGTTTTATTTTTATTTTAGTAACTGCAAATTCAGAACATGTTCCTTATATAGCATTTAATTAATCATTTGATGAGACTTGATATTTCACCCAGTGTAAATTTTAGGGAAGCTTTTTATAACTCAGTAAATATATTTATTAACTAAATATGATTGTTGAATATATGGTTCTACTGGTGATTTCCATAATCCATCTACTAAGTAAAAACACTGTTTTCTCTTTTCCTATTCTTAATATTCAGAAATTCTAAATTTATTTTGTTGGACATCCAAGTGGCCTTGAGAAATTCCCGACTATAATAATGAATGAAATGCAATTGGTGAATGAGCCATATATAATGTTGACAGATTTTACAAGTGTTATTCTGCTATTTTAAAGCAGCAGTCTTTGAAATTTTCCTTTAATGTAAGATGGAGAGCTATATAAATAATATATCTGACTTAAAGGATATGAAAATAGGAAAAAAAACTTGATAGGTTCTTGCAATATCATAATTTATGTGAAACATGCAAAAAAAAAAAAAATGCATACATAGCACCTTTCCTGTCTGGCTTCAACTGCATTCATTTGTTGTCAAAACAGGTTTCCATATTTAACTTCTTTTTTTGATTATGCCTTTTCCTTTATTTCATGGAATGATATGTTATTATCTCTGAAGTGTAGATTTCTGCCAAGTTCTATGCACTTCAGTGTTAAGAGTATGGCCCACAACTCTGGGAATCTTTGTTGAAGCTGTAGAAATAAAATGAATAGTATCAAAGCTTGATGGCATCTGTGGATAGGAAGCTCATTAAAGGCCCCAGCCCTCTGTTTTATTTCTAACCACATTTTCCCTGTGGGATTTCAATGTCTTGCAGGATGAAACCAGCAGGACTCATTACTTACAAAACAATGTTTAGAGTCCTTTCGTGGTGCTGGAATGCTTCTGCCAGTCAGGTAAAGAACCTAGGCCTTTATCCTTTTG
Organism: Macaca fascicularis; assembly: GCF_037993035.2. Lineage (NCBI taxonomy): Eukaryota > Metazoa > Chordata > Mammalia > Primates > Cercopithecidae > Macaca > Macaca fascicularis. The sequence continues at coordinate 97,263,567 of NC_088381.1, read as the reverse complement.
GGGACAATGCCGGCCAGCTCACAAACTGCTTGGAAAAGTCATGCCTTTGAATGTAACTGCAGGTGTTGCTCCCCAAAGGCTGTTGGTTGGTACCCTCCTATGCAATGTACAATGGGATAATAGAAAATTCACTTTGGAATTCAAACAAAGTCTTAGAGAAATGGAAATAATAGGAACACGATTTTGAGACTTCCTTAGTTTTTCCCACGAACTATGGACCATGACTAATACCCTCGGGGCAAAAAACATCCCTTTGCCTTTAAGGGATGTATACAATTCAGTGTTTCAGATAAGTAAGTTTCATGACCTCATCAATTTTGTGGCTTCTATTCATTTACCAGAAAATAAATTTAAGCAAGAGAAGAAAGCCATGTTATGGGATAGAACTTTAAGACACCCAATCTAATAAAAGATCAATGCATTTGAATATAAAGTACAATATACAGCTTTTTCTCTCCTAAAAGAAATCATTGCTTTTACTAGATTCACTAAATCAAATTAGTATAGTTCTGAGTGAATTGCCTGTCTCTCTTTGGCAATGTGGCTAGTGGCATTTTGGAAATATTCTCAGAACTTGTAAAATTCCTGCAAGAATAATAAGGACCTTGCCATTGTGGAATCAAAGAGATTCAATCACTTAAAGTAGTACTATAGGCTTGTCAAGTGGAATTGCTTTTACAGATTTGCTGAATAACTCATCCATAATGGCTGAAAATTTCAGCCATTTTGTTAAAACATCCAAGGCAGGAGAGATTAGTGCACACTATAGAATAGCATATGTATAATCACGAAGAAATTTAGACCATGTCTGCACTGTGAAGTACCATTTAAACATCCAAGCTCTAGTCATTGCATTATGGAAAACAATGTGAGCTATCTAAAAAAACGAAGTGTGGTTTGTCCTTTGCTAGCTGATGAGACTTCAATAGCATTTAAGCCTGGTAAAATGTATTTCTAAACAAAGTTGCTATCATTACAGCTTATCCTTACAGATGAGAAGTTCATGTAGAATGTAACTGGAGGGAATATAAAAAACAGTTAAATGTGGCAACCATAGAGAAGTTAATCAGTGAGAAAGTGCTACCTTGGTTGTTGAAGAATTAATATCAGTTAGAGTCCTATTAATAATAATAGGATGAGTTGACAACAAACATCTGAGTTGCTAAAATGAGAAACCGTTAAGCCTTTCTCTTTTAAACACATTGTTGACAATGGAGACATGCATGTTATTTGCCAATGGGTAAGTTTCAACTTGCAGTATTTGTTTTCACAATTTTATCTTAATTCTGAAAGTGCAATCAGCAAATAAACTGTCATTTTAAAGACTGTCCTTCAAGCTTGGTGTGCTTTGAAGAAATGATCATGAAAGTAGCTGCTGGGATAGGAAGAGAGAATCATAATTTAAAACGTGAAATTCATCTCTTATTTTCCATGCAGAAAATGTCAAGAATATGATACTTGATATTGTACAAAGGTGAAAAAAATCTTAGTTGAGAATAAATATTTTCCCCACCTATATTTCAAATTTTACATTTTGAGAGTTATATTTGGCTTGAGTTGCATATGGCGTTCAGTAGAATAAAAACATGTCTGTAAAAGTCATCTTCAGCTTGAATTTAAATTCATCTGCTTGTTACCTTGTTTAAACAATAAAAAGGGAAAATATTCACCAGGAAAGACGTTTAAATATCAGGATGTAAATAATGATGTAACCCTGTAATTTAAATAAAATTTTAATGGAAAGAAGAGCAGATGAATATCACAATATGTTATGAATAGAATACATGCAACGGAAGGGTATTTCCTATCAAAAGAAAAGTGGTAAGAAATTTAATAGCTATAATTTATAGTCCCAAAACTAATGCATTTGGAATAGGATATATAGAACTCTTTTAGCTTCTCTCTTCCAAGAATCTCAAGAGTCTATACACAGGCAGATTATAAAATTGAGTCAGAAGGATGTTAACACAATCAACAATATATTTTGGTTTTCGCTGTTTACATAGCTTTTGCCAGAGACCATGGAGTAGGTCAGCTGCACTACCAGAAATCAAAACTTTAATTTTAGCATTTTTTCTGCAACACTTCTATATTCTCCAAAGCAAAGTTGCTAAAAGGATTAGAAAATTCCTCTTAAAAGCACACAAAGCTATTTAGAAAAAAAAAAAAATCAACTAATTAACCAATCTAATGAGTCATTCAATAGTAAAAGCAGGATTTATTTTACATGTTCCAAATATGCCAGCAATCGCTGCCTCTTCTTCCAAATCATATTGAATCCATCTTTACCAAGCTTTCCCATCCCAGTTGGCTGTGCTTAGGGAACTTAGAGAAAGCCAATAAATAACACCCTCTTTTTTTCCTCCTAAGTTTAGGATCAATTAAAAGATGGGTAGTAGAGGAAGCAGAAAGAAACTCAAAATGTCAGCTGTATTACTGGTAAATGGTGGGAAATAGGACTTGACTAACAAGTAAACCACTAAAATCATAACTCTGTAAACAAACCTCCCACAGAGCCACAGGCAAAGTCCCATACCTGCAAACATCCCTAGCATGGCTGGAGCCTCTTGACTATAGGAGAGTGAACCTAGACCTATTCTCCCCATTGGCAGACAGATCTGAAGAAGAAAATTGCAGAACCATCTTCCTCCTAAAAGCACCTGCACAGAAGTTGCTCTCCCTCCCCTGGGACCTGAAAATGAAGGCAACGTGGGTCCTCTTAGACCTCTGTCCTTCTAAGAAATAAGAACAAATCAATCAATCAACAAATAAATAAAATAAGAGGATACTTTTCTTCTCTTCTTAGGAAACAAGAGGAGTGGGGAGTAAATATGCCCTTTAAAACTGTCAGATAAATCTTTTAGTTTTGCTACTGAATTGAAAATCTCATTTGTTTTGTGTACTTATTTTCTCTTTCTTTCCCTATTCTAACTTTATTTATTTTGTGCCTTTTTTTCCCCTTCCACATGCACATTTTTTTTCAAATAGCCTAGACTGTTTTATTATGTAGCTGTTTGGGGACTAAAGAGGAAGGTTTTATTTTTTAAAACCTACATATAACTTCTTATTCCTCACTCCACAGTATGGCTTTCTATAAGAGAATGTCTGAGTCAGATGCTGCAGTTAAAAGAGGAGTGATATTAATAAGACCAATGAATTTTCTTTTGAAGGGACTAAAGTATTTAGGTGTCCATATTTATATCTTAATAAATCCTAGTATACCTTTTCATCATACACATATTTTTATAGGCCCTTTTCAGTTTCATTTCCCACTGGTGAGTGACCCCGTTGCACTGATTAGATAAATCAGTTGTTTTACAAACGTGAACTTATATGAGAAGGATGTGGATCCCTACTACTTTAAAAAAAAAAAAAAACGTGTCATTAGATCAAACCACTGCATGCCAATACAAACAGGCACTGAATAAAACTGATTTCTGGTTTTCACACATAGAGAACCTGTTATTGCTACTCAGAGTATGGTCCGCAGGCTAGCAACGCCAGGATCATGGATAGCTGTTAGAAATTCAGAATGTTGGCCGGGCGCGGTGGCTCACGCCTGTAATCCCAGCACTTTGGGAGGCCGAGGTGGGCGGATCACGAGGTCAGGAGATCGAGACCATCCTGGCTAACACGGTGAAATCCCGTTTCTACTAAAAAACGCAAAAAATTAACAGGACGTGGTGAAATACAAAAAATTAGCCGGGCGAGATGGCGGGCGCCTGTAGTCCCAGCTACTCGGGAGGCTGAGGCGGGAGAACGGCGTGAACCCGGGAGGCGGAGCTTGCAGTGAGCTGAGATCCAGCCACTGCACTCCAGCCTGGGTGACAGAGCGAGACTCTGTCTTAGGAAAGAAAAAAAAATATACGGAATGTTGTGTGCCATTCCAGCTCTCCTGAACTAGAATCTGCCCTTTTACAAGCCCTCCCAGGTGAGAGGTGGGCACGTTACCTTTAGTGAAGTACTGGTTTAGGTAATTATTATCTCATCTCAAGAAGCTCCCGTTACTCAAACTCTTTTTGGAGCTGTGCCGTAGAGAGGTTATGGGGATTTGTTCTGTTCACATGGTTGCCAGGAGGGTCTCGGTCCAGTAGCTGAGACGCGGGGCGGGGGGTAGGCAGAGCCTTATAAAAGAGGTCCCTGACCCTGAGTTACTCCAGGGCATCGCTGAAACAATGTGAACTGTGGACTCAGACCTGGGTTTGAGCCCCAGCTTCACCACTTACCAGCACCGCAAACCTGGTAAGTTCCTGGACCTCTCAAAGCCTCATAATCTTGTGTGTGAAATTAGGAAAATAATACTGATTGTTTAGATTTATTGTAAAGATTACATTAGGAGACATATGGTAAGTGCATGCCATACAGTAGAGAAATAATATATTTTAGTTCCTTTCCCTCATTTCCTAAAAGTGAAAGTTGTCCTTATTTTAATTTTAATAGTCTCAGATTCAGCCTCATGATTCTACACTAGCCAATGGGAGAGGTGGGGAGAGAGGAAGGTTTTCCCCTCCCTGTACAAGGCCCTTCAAGGTTGAGTGAAGATTATTGTATTCTATTCCGATCTACCACAAATAGGTCTCATGCACGGATCACAAACTGTTCTCACAATCATCTTATTAAGCGGAAACTGTTCCTATATCGCCTATTCATAGGTGACATAGAGGCGCAACGGTTATGTAATTACCCAAGGTCACACAGCTTGTAAGAGTTCAGACTGAGATTCAAACCTGTGCTCTTTCTAGGGACCACGTTATTCACAAGTGTGTTAGACATAGAAGTGGAAATATTCAGTCACTTTCTTTCATGTGGTCTCCTTAATGACCCAAGGGTTTGTATTTTTAGGTTAAGGGTAGAATCCAAAATCTGTAAAAAAAAAAAAAAAAAAAAAAAAACCAACAAAAAACAAAAACTGAAATGAACTATGAACTGGCACACGCAGGAGAAGCCGTCTTAGATGTTGGCCTCATTTTTCTAGGTAAGAGTCACACTGTTCCATCAAGCAGCAACAATTTCTCTACACTGAAAAGTAAGTAGGTGACTTACCTCATATTCCCTATTCTCTTAGGAAATAAATAATTCTGGCTTCACATGACTACTTTAAAGAACTCTGGCTCAACAATCAATGGTGAAGGAAGAGAAGATGGAGTCAGCTGCCTCCCTGGCTTTCTTTTGCGGTCAACAGGAGGCTATAACCAATGCCTGTTTACCCATATGTGGAGAACGAAAGTTAATGTGAGCTCATCTTACTTTTTAGACCCCTTTATGAACACCGTTCTTTTCAAATTTTGTTATAGGCAATCATAACATTTATGAAATATGATGTACTTCTGATCTCTTGAAAATTTTAAAACTGTACTTAAGATGATATTATTTTAAAGAAAATCTAAAACTTCTGAATTTAATTGTGTAATTCATTCATTTATTCATTCACTAATTCATTCAAGAAACATATATGGTACATCTTCCTATGTGGGCCTTAGCATAGTCACTGACACAGCAATCAATGAGAAAGACAAGATGTCTACTTTCACAGAGCCTGTGTTCCAGTCAGAGGAGACAGAATTCCTGCTCAAGAGGTAAAGCTGCCCCGTTTCATCTATCTTGATCATTTTTAGTTAGGGATGGGGAAAAGACATAAAACATTTAATTTAGTGAAAAACACCAAATATTTTGTAATTACACAAAAAAATAGTTGTAACCTTTCCTGGTGAAAACTAACCCATTACAATATGCATATATTTTACCATAATCAGGTTCTGTCTCAGAAAGCATTGAACGATGATGATAATTTAAATTAACAATATCATTTGTAACTGTATGTAAGGTAAATTGATTAACACCTAAATATGGAAACTTGAGTTTCTAGAAACATCTCAAATAATGTCCAGAAAATGTGGTACATAGCATAGAAACATCTATCTGTCCATCTATTTATCTAACTATATTCATAATATCTAATAAGTTTACTGTTTTTGATACAACTGGATTCTTTGCCAGGTGCCATTACTTATTCAGGTAAATGAATATCTTAGACATCTATACTTCAATAACAACTTTTGGAGAAAAAGGTGCCTGGGCATGTTAAAGATTATTGTTATGCTGTGGAAAAGTAGTATTGCACATTGCCTGAAGAAGGTGCTCATAGTTTAATTCTCATGCAAGACCCTGAAATTTTCTATTTTGAACATTTCTTTTCCACCATTCTTGACATTTGAATTCATCATTCACGTCTGTGACATGTTTTCATATTATCATTTAATACCGATGTCAGTACCAAACAGTAATAAGGGTGCAAACATCTGTTGTTTACTCTGAAATCATTAGCTTCCATATATAATAATAAAAATTTACCCCATTGCAATAATGTTTAAAAAAAAACCTTGCAAATATTTTGGACTCTGGTGATACCTTTCAAAAGTCAATGGAAAATCACTTATATAAAGTTTGCTTTCTATCTACTTAATCCCAGGAAAATCTAGGATGAATGGGAATAAGTTTCATTGCCAAAGATGTTTATGTTAAGAAGAGCCTATTAAATATATTCTTAAGCCTGCTTGCTGTTGATTGCCTTCACTGAGACCCAGAAACAATGCAACTGAAGTGACAAAATCACCTTGACATCTGGTGAGGCAGGTCTATTATTTTATTATTTTACTGTCCTTTCCCAACTTTGCTGGTTGTTTCTTTGGTGACATTTAAGGACAAGACACAGCTGATTGATAGTAATGCTGACTTTAAGTAGAAATGGAAACATCTGGAGGAATCACATTTCTTTGCCTGGATAACCTTTATCTGTCCTTTGAAATTCTGCTTAGACGTCATTTTCTAAAGCAAGCTTTCCCTAAACCCATAAATTAGCCTGAGTGTCCCTTTTTGGAACTCACAGCACTTAGTGTGTACTCCTGGTTCAGTGTTAGAATCATATCATAGCTGAAAATCCTCCTTATTAGACTGTAAGCAGAGCAGCACCAGCCTTATTATCTTTGTACTATGGGTATCTAATATAGCAATATACTGCCTGATCATGCATAAAGAGCCAGAATTAGGACACAATGATGAGAGTTAGAAAATGACATCAGGCAATATGTTAGGTAGGCAGAGGATGAACAAGATATTTTGTTTCCCTCAAGATCTACTTGGATATAATCTGCACATAAATAGATACTACCATGAGGGTGTGCACAGGCTACTACAGGGATTAAAAAAGGAATTTAATCAGCCTAAGGGGAAAGGAACGCCAAGGAAATCTTTCAGAAGAGCTAATGTGGGAACCAAGTGCTCATGGATCACCTCAAGCATAAGTGAACAAGACAAATTTTGGAACTGCCAATAGTTAAAGGTATTTTGAATTTAGGATTTTAAATGTAGAAGATTGTATTAGAAAAGTAAATGGGAGTTAGGACAGGATGATGTAAACCGAAATGCCAAGTACTTAGTTTTGTAACCTGCAAAATGAGAAGTCATTGAAAAGTTTTAAGCAGAGCAGTGCTATGGTAAGATGTAAATTTGAGAGGGCTAATCTAGAATAGCGTGATAGAAGATGAATATAGGGGTGCACAAACTGTAACAAAGAGACAGGGAAGAGAGATGACTCCAGAACTGAGGTATAAGAGTCAGGGATAGACTAAAGGTATTTTAAATAGGCAAAATTAAAAGGACTTGGTGAATTAAAAAATGAGGTGTCTGGCAAGGTGAATTGAGTTTTCTGGATTGGACATAGCGGTTACAAAGGGGACATTCATTGAGAAAAGTACACGAGGATAGGCAGGAGAGCTCAGTTTTATACAAGATGTGTTTTGGGAGCCTATAGATGAGGAAGTCCAAAAGGCAATTTAGGTATGTAAGTCTGGAGTTCAAGGGCAAGGTCTGTGGTAATTATACTAATTTGGAATTTGTCATGCTGGTTGAAGTTATGGGGGTTATAGAGGGCACTGATATTTTTAACACAAATCCCTTGCGATCCCTTTTGCCCTTTGTTTTCTATCCAGCTCCTCCACCCCACTCCGTCATGGTTTTGGATCTAGTGGTGTGGAGGGCTGCCCTTGGGTATGGTGGCTGCTTCATCTGCAGGTACAGAGAGCTGGAAGCATCTGGTTATTCCAATCCTAGAAGCAGACATTAGACAAGGATCAACAAGTACAGGAGTATGAGCTCAGCTCCCTTGCCTCTTGTCAGGTGCAAAGTGTGAATTGTATTTTGCCCTCCAGGACTTTACCCAAAATTGCACCTTTGCTTAATTTTTTCCCATTCCCTGTCCTGCTTCTTCATTCCTTTACTAGTCTCCTTGGGAAGAACTTCTCTAATGAATCACTGGAACACAAATTCTCATCTCGGGTCTATTTCTGGGGATGTCTACTTAAAACATATTGTGAGTAAGACCATCCAAGTGGAGTATTTAAAATGGAAAGGAAACATGTCAAAAAAAATCAACCCCCAAAAAACCCACAGGGGTATCACTGGTCAAGGATGGGCTGTGAGAATCATGATCTTGGATTGTGTGATTATAGGTAGGGCCATCTTAGGTGTTGAAAAACGTGCTCTCAGACCGAGTGGTTTTTTCATCCCTTGCTCTATTTCTGGCAGGATGAATTCTTGCTGCTGGTAAACGTGAAGAAATGCAGGATTATCTGATAAGGGTCACAATGACACTGTTAGGAAGGATGCTGATAAATATATCTTGGCCACAATAAAGAATTAATCCTAGACTGGGACCAGTTGGATTTTGTGGATTGCTTAATACATGAGAAGGCATTGTAATTTCACCTCCGTTTTCCACCAGTGTTATGTGGTGACATCTTTCTATGGACATAAATATATAGATCTACATCATTATTTTTAATTACTGCATTGCATAATATAGCATATATGAATTATGGTTGAATAAATAACTTGTCTTTCATAGATATCTTGTTTTTCCTCATGTTTTTCTTGTTATAAAGGATGCTGTGAAGAACAACCTAACACACGCATCTCTTTTTGTAAAGTTGATTAGCTTCTTCTCAGGGAATATTTTTAGAAGTGGGATTTGTTTGCTAAATGATAGATGTTTACACATTTGGACACAGGTAGTTCTATAAGTTTTTTAATTAACATGACACATATATTTGTGCATACAAGTTATAACTTTATTTTCTCATAATTCAACAGTACCTCTATTGTAAACCCCCATTTCCAATTTACAACAGAAAATCTTATGTAATAGTCAGTTTTAGGTTAAATAACTCCAATAAAGTAACCTTAAACTTAGTTAATGTGATTTAAAAATGCCACCATGTGGAGGTTTAAATTTTCTGTTCTGGGCCTGTCTTATTATATCTTCTCTGGGACCAGTTCTTAGTTCCAGGGTGCTTATGCAACTGTCACCAGGGTCTGATCTGGATCTGAGTTGGTTCTGCACTGGCATTTTCCCCAGATGTGATTTATTGAGACTATCCTTTGGCACTAATGGAATACAGCGTTTCTTCAATGATGACATGTCTGAAGTTTGAATGGAACGCTGCTTAGGTGTTTGGCCCAGCTGATTTTTCTGCGATGCAGTCTTGTTGTTCTCAGGTTTCTGGTTGGAACAGTAACCAACTCTGTGTGCCATCATCCCAGTCCTAGGATTCCTCAACTGTCTGCTGGCTCTGTCTCTCAGCAAATCTTCCCATCGCACTGGACACATGGAAACTTTGGATCTCTACACAACAATCAAGGGGAACAAGCAACTGTAGGGAAAGTACAAAGTCTAACAATTTCTTCTTCATGGACCTTTTTGCTCAATCTTTCTGAGGAAAGAGGTAATGCCACTAGGTAATTCTGAAGAGATTGAGGAGAGTAGTCAAGCTTTGAAGAAGCCGCTGAAGAGAAGAAGCTAACGATGGGAAGAAGTGTCAGGCAGTGTTGATAAGCTCCAGACTATACATTTCTAGTAGGCAAACAAGGGCAAATATGTGACATTCTCTCCATCACTGCCCAATGATAATAGCAAAGGGTTGAAGACTGGGAGAACAACCAAGGGAGGTGGGACGGGGAGGTTGAGGATGTCTAAAAATAGTGGGGATAAAACAATGAATGAGCTGGACAGATCCACAGCAGGCTGTGGTCAGATTAGGGGATAATGGGTTTTCATAGTTTAAAGGTAGAAAGTTTTCAGGAGATGAAAAACCTTGTGGGGGAGGTTTGAAGTAAAGAAGTGAAAACTGATAAATTTAAAAAGTCGAATCACCGTAAGGCTGGGGATTTGCTTGGAAATTGAAGCTGGTTAGGATGAAGGTTGAACTTGGTGTGAAGAGCAAGACACATTTCCAGGTTCTAAAGACATGGAGGGAAACCACTGGGAGTTAAATAGAATGAAATTAAGACAATGTGCATGACAACAGCAAGGAGGGTTAACATATATCAGAGGACAAAAGCCTGCAAGGAAAACAGATTTGAGAGGAGTTAAGAAGGTAATGGGCTGAAAGGGAAAACCAGGACAATGGAATACTAATCAATCTCTCCATCTCTCTTCCCCAACTGCAGAGCTAGAAGATGTAGATAAGGAAGAGAAGAGCTATTCTTAGGAGAGAGCCAGATTTCAGGTAAGGAGATAGAGGTAGTTCATTTGGCAAATGACTCAGAGAGCAGGAAGAGCGAAGCATGAAGAAAGCGAAAGCACAGAAGAGAAGAAAAAGCTAGTGAAGCTTGCATTTTGAATGACAGGCAAAGCAGAGGGGATTGGGAGAGAAATTTAGTGGACTGTTCTGAAGAGAGCCTTCTGAAGAGAACTTTGGTACATAATCACTTGCTGTCCCTGGCTGAGGTCGTCGGAGTTTGTAGCTCTATTCATTCTCTCTGTGTCCTAGTCGGCAGGCAGTGACTGAGCTTGAGGTTCCAAAAAGAATATTGATTAAAATACATTTTACACCAGGAGTTGTGTGCTGCTAAGTGTGAATATGCTTAATGTTTTGAATAGAAGTAAAATTCACTTGTGGGTCAAAGTTGAAATTTGCATGTGAACCTAGCCAAAATTGATTTGAGTTTTTTGGGTTGTGTGATATAATCAGCAAAAATATTATTAAAGCCTTTAAAGTCATTTTTCCCAAAGCAGATGCTAATGGCAGCAAAAGAAGCAGTCTATTTCATCTAGAATTTGAGGATTATAAGCGAGGGTGAGGCGAACAGAAGCCCCGAAAAACATCACAGCTAAATTTGATGAATTCTATTGGTATCTTGTCATCGTCAATTCTTATTTTTTTAGTTAGCATAACAAAACTGAACCCTCAATATCAAATTAGGAAAAGAATTTTTAAAAACTGTAGAGAAAGAAGAGAGAAAGAGAAATGACAGCAGGCCCATTATTTTCTTGCTATCATCCCACTTCTCCAAGAGAGTGGCAGTAGCTATCAGGCAAGTGTAGGTGCTTTTTCATGTTACCGTTCGGTCATCCCAGGGCACAGCTAAAGATATCAGACTGGAGTTGGATCCTGGCTTTGCATTTCTTTTCTGTCTTTAATCAGTCATTTCCTGTTTGGTGTTAGTTAACAGTTCCTTTGGTGGATTTTTTTTTCCTCTGAGTCATCTTACTTGATAATGTCAGCCATGGACTCACTGGCACATGTTGTATTGTCAATCTGTGATTCTCACTTTGGGCCATTTCTGTTGCTTGTGTCTCTTCTACTTTCAATTTCCCTTTGGTTGCCATCCCCTATTTTAGGAGAACTCAATCCACGTGCAGAGAAATATTATAGGTTAATCTCAGCAGGATGTGTGAGAAAGAGACCTTGGAAACAGGATGAAACTTGGAGTGTCATAATTCTATTTGCAGAGACTTGATCCTTGCTTACATGGACTGATCACAGTTGCTGAAAAAAAATAACTCTGTGATATTTTCATGGATTCAGCCATATGGCACCGCCCTACCTGAACCATCATTCTGTTTTCCCTTACAGACACTGAGGAATGCAATATGGACATCCCGTCTGACTACACAGTATACAAACTCTTTACCTAATGTTGCAGATGGGTTTCATATATCCGAGGGGCTGTTTATTAATGTGGATATTTTTTCTCTCGCTTATTTACATATTGCTCACAAGCCTGCCTACAACATGGAAATGATTTGCATGCATCTCGTTTCTTAGGAGTAAAAGCACACTCCTACACAATAGGGCACATCATTTCACAGAGAGGCAAGTCATTTTGGGGTCTCCATTTTCATGTTTTGTGGGGGCAGTGCCATAAAAGAACTCTACACAAAGCGATCTCTACCATTTACTTGGAATGTGAGCAAATATAAAGAAGTGCTTAAATGCTTGGAGACAGTAAGGTATGGTAGAGAAGGTGGTAGAAAGAGTGAAGGTATTAGAATAAGGCACGCTGAAGAAATATTCCCGATTTTGTTATTTACCACCTGTGCAGTCTTGGAAAATATTTAACCTGAATCAACCTAATTCCTCATCTATGAAATAGGAAAAATAGCATATAATGTAAAGTTGTTGTATGAATTGGACACAATGCATGTGTTATTAAAAATGAAATTGTTAAAATTATTTAGGAATTATTATTATTATTGTTTTCCCAGGACAGGTATGTTGGTGCTTTCAGGAAGTAAAGATGATTTTATTTGATTATTTGTCTTTACTCCACAACAGTTTTTGAGGTGTATATTCCTATTACCTACAAAAGTGCCTGGAACATGATCTGCCATGTTCATGGATTATCAATGTATGTTAGTTTACTTAATTGTAAAATAGATCCGTCCAAATGAAAAACATATCCCTAAAGAGACATTCATATTTAGAGAGATGGAATCAAAATTTTTATAGATGATTACTGGAAAACTTGTTGGCAGAAAAAGATGGAAAATATAAAAAGAAATGTTGATTTTTTTCTTTTTTTACTGTTTACTTGCCTCAAACTCTTTGGTTTAGAAGTGGAAACTTGAAACTTGGAGAATAACAACAACAACAACAATAACAACAACAACAACAACAGAATAGGAACATCATACAAGGCATTTCTTCATTTGTGTATACTGTCTTCCACCAACAGAATGTTAACCTACCTGAAAACCGGGATTTTGTCTGTTTCCCTGTCTGGTAAAAGCCTGCCCACTGCCTTGAAGAGTGTCTTGAGCATAGTAATTGCTCAATACGTATTGAATAGATTTTCATTTCTTCATATCTAATATCTAGAGAGTTCATAATAACACGTCCTTTCTACTCTTCATACCTAGGATTAGGAAGTCTATTTGTCTTTAAATTCAGGATTTTTAAAATTTCAATATTTATTTTCATTTTTAACAGAAATATTTATTCTTTGACCATTAATTTTTATTTCTATCACTTGGCAAAATGTTTATCCAAATAATTTACCCGACATGCCTAAATTTGTTTCAATCAAAACACTTACATTTGGCTACCCATAACAATCAAATTATTATTTTTTATTGTGTTTGTATCTCAGTCATGATATTTCAGTTATTTCTATATGGAGAAGACCGTGGCTAGCACAGCAAGTTTTGTGGAAAACATGGATATTAATTATTCTCTCAGAAATTAATTTTTTTATCAGATAAAACTTCCAGATGGATGGCAGATCATAGAATCACATTTTTTTCCTGCTATCTTATGGCACACTGAAACACTTGATTTGCAAGCTGGAACATGATGATCTGACCATGTAATTGTCAACAGCATAACTGGTTATACACCTTATGCCTGGATCCTTTAATTTTCACATTTATTCTGACACATTTAGAAAGCCTATGGTCTGAATTATTCAATTCATGTTCACTGAGAAGTTAGTGAAGTTCTCACCTGTAGTCCCAGCACTTTGGGAGGCTGAGGCGGGTGGATCACAAAGTCAGGAGACCGAGACCATCCTGGCTAACACGGTGAAACCCCATCTCTACTAAAAATACAAAAAATCAGCCAGGCGTGGTGGCATGTGCCTGTGGTACCAGCTACTTGAGAGGCTGAGGCAGGACAATCGCTTGAGCCTGGGAGGTGGAGGTTGCAGTGAGCTGAGAGCGCTCCACGACAGAGCGCTCTCAGCCTGGATGACAGAGTTAGACTCTGTCTCAAAAAAAAAAAAAAAAAAAAAAGGGTAGTAAGTTCTAAAGTATAAAAACTCTAATAGGAGCTTAATGAAAACCAATAAACAAAATCATAGATTATTCCCCAAGACAATTATTATCTTTTTCTGGAACTAGAGTAAGGTTTGACGTAAGTTGAATTTCTTGCTCTTCTTAAGTTCTTTTTACAGTAAAATTTCCAGTAAGCATAGCTGGCCATAACATGAGAAGTCAAACACATTAGGAGGGACTGAATGATGCAGCAGAAATGTGGATTCTAGGTCCCTCTTGCCCACTTTTTGGTTGTGTGACCCTGGGCAAGCTGTTTAAAATTTTGTGACCACTGATTCCTCACAGAAAAAAAGCAAGGTTTTCAATAAGATAACTTTGACATCCTTTGTGTTTCTAAAATTTTTATAATCCACAAACCAGGTAGGCTAACTCCAAATTATTGAAAAATCAATACATAGTTATATGAAATGAAGATGGTCTTTTTTTTTTAAATCACAATGAGCTCTGTGAAATAAAAGCAAAGACTCCTTAGTTTTGTTTACATTTATATGACAAAATATCATCTCAGCGACAGCCTTGTCCTAGATGTTGTCATGAATGAGCAATAAATTTTAAAACGTTTGAGGGGTTCAAAAGATCACTCAGAATTCATCTCTCACAATTTGAGGAAAAACAAACTCTGACAAAAATAGGTTCCAAAGTCTCAGTTAGTGTGCTCTGGAAAATATAAAATATTAAAAAGATAGCAATAGCAAATATACCAGTAATTTATAGATTGTGATAGAACTCAGGCATGTGTGTGGCGTATCTCTCTATATTAACATGTTGACAACAGAGCAATAATGATGTTTAATTCAAACAGTCTTTTTATGGCAGGCAGTATGTGAGAAATATTTTTGATGTATTCATCATGTTTTTGTGTTCCGGGATCATCTTGCAAAAGCAGACTTGAATCTTTCCTAAATGCATGGTCCTTCGATTTGAACTGATAGAATATTATGACTTCCTTTGTCTTCTGTTTTGTGATTTTGCCAGTAGTTGAAACAAGGAGAACAATAGAGTGTACATGAATAGAATTGAGCATTACAGAAGGTGTAAAGATACTGAAAGCTGACAAAAGAGGAACACTAATGAACCAAAAAAAAATTGGCTTAATTTTTTTGAGTTAGGAATTTCTGCATCTATATCTCTGTCTTTTGTTTTCCTTTAAAAAGAACAAATAGTTTATTTAAAGGGAATTAATTCCTTCACTAATAGCCATATATGATTTATTTAAATTCACATCGAGTTTCTTTAATAAATACCTAAAAGAAAAAGATAAAATGTTGCTAGTCTTTGTGGGGAAAGGGTTCCACAAGAAAAACAATGAAAAATTGTTTATTGATTTCTTATGCAAAATTATTTATTGATTTCTGTATACATGCTTTCTATACATAATGTGATTCTTTCTCTAGTCTTTGCCATTATCAACCTTTAGCAGAAAATCAATTCCGGCATCAAAATGATCTTTCATAACATACAAGCAGTTTACTCTAGGAATCCAGGTGCAGTGGTCCATGGGAACCTGAATTTTGTCTTAGATGCTCTCCCTACATTTCTTCATCTTTCTGAGAGCACCATGTCGCCTCCTACTCTCTGTTAACTGGGAACTTACTGTATCTTTCCCTGGAGCTCTATGCTGCCAGTTTCTTCAACGAAGTACTCCTTTCTCCAGAAGTAACACTTCAGACTCTTCTCCACAGTCAATCTATTAGTTTGGATATATTAATGCATATTGAAGTATGATTAGCTTTAGCTCTGGTGTAATTTGCATCTTTAATATTAGTTTTTAATCGAAAGGGATTTCTAATTGTTGGATTTGCTTCATTCCCACCTTCAACCTCTGTTAATTCGCCACCTTAAACTTCTCATCCTGCTAATAAAAGACTTCATTTAGTTATTGTGAATTCCAATATTTGTTGAAAAATAGTTTATTTCTTCACAAAAATATATTTTTCAGGGAGAACTCTTTTTTTTTTTTTTTTTTTTTTTTTTTTGAGACATAGTCTTGCTTTGTCACCCAAGCAGGCTGGAGAGCGCAGTGGCACGATCTTGGCTCATTGCAAGCTCCGCCTCCCAGGTTCACGCCACTCTCCTGCCTCAGCCTCTTGAGTAGCTGGGACTACAGGCACCCACCACTATGCCCGGCTAATTTTTTGTATTTTTTGTCAGAGACGGGGTTTCACTGTATTAGCCAGGATGGTCTCGCTCTCCTGAACTCGTGATCCACCCGCCTCGGCCTCCCAGAGTACAGGTGTGAGCCACTGCGCCTGGCCAGGGAGAACATTTTTATGTCTTTCCCCCTGGGTTTACATTGCCCCCAGTTTTTACTTTGATGTTTCTATCTGTCTGTTGTTACACTAGATCCCACAGCTAATGGGTCCTAGGTGAAAGCACTTTAGTTATTTGTTCCCAGGCACCATGATTCAACTGCTAAACAGAACAATCCTTCCTCATCCTCTTTCTTTTGGGATCTTTGTAGGCATTTCCAAAGGAGGTGAGAAGACTCAGCATTTCATCCCCAGTTTCTGCCTTTGCATCTGTATTAGTTCACTCTCATGCTGCTAAGAAAATGTGGCACATATACACCATGGAATACTATGCAGCCATAAAAAAGGAAGAGTTCATGTCCTTTGCTGAGACATGGATGAAGCTGGAAACCATCATTCTCAGCAAACTAAGACAAGAATAGAAAACCAAACACTTCATGTTCTCACTCATAAGTGGGAACTGAACAATGAGAACACATGGACACAGGGAAGGGAACATCACACACTGGGGCCTGTCAAGGGATGGGGGTCAGGGGGAGGGACAGCATTAGGAGAAATACCTAATGTAGACGATGGGTTGATGGGTGCAGCAAACCACCATGGCACATATATACCTATGTAACAAACCTGCATGTTCTGCACAGGTATCCCAGAACTTAAAGTATTAAAAAAAAAAAAAAAAAAAAAAAGAAAGAAAGAAATACCTGAGACTGGGTAATTTCTAAAGGACAGAAGTTTAATGGACTCACAGTTCCACATGGTTGGGGAGGCCTTGCAATCATGGTGGAAGGCAAAGGAAGAGCAAAGGAACATCTTACATGGTGGTAGGCAAGAGAGCTTGTGTAGGGGAACTCCCTTTTGTAAAGCCATCAGATCTCATGAGACTTACTCACTTTCATGAGAATATCACAGGAAAGACCCTCCCCTATGATTCCATTATCTCCCACTGGATCCCTCCTCCAAAACGTGGGGATTATTACAATTCAAGGTGAGATGTGGGTAGGGACACAGAGCCAAACCATATTATTGCCTCTCTCTTCTCCAGCTGTGCCTTATTTCTTAGCTTGCCTCCCATCTCTCTCACTTTGACATGGTAATGATGGACCTCTCCTGATTTACTGTTTTCCAAAGTGTCTCAGAGGCCACTTAGGGCAGCTTCCAGCTGCCCCTACATATCTGATCTTTGGTAGTAAAGTCTCAGTCACTTTCTATCCAGCAGGGGAACATCTTCCTTTCTAGGTCCAGATTTTGGTGAGGCTAGTGGTCCCACGTTAGTGAGAATAGGTCCAGAATAACACTGAGCTTTCAGTTTTACTGCACCAATGCTCTGTACCTGAAACTCCATCCCATAGATGTGGTGCTGAATTTGCCTGGCAACACCAGTGTTGAGCCTTACTCATGACACTTTTTCTCTTAGAGCACTCATTGTTTCTGTCTGTCGTCTGGCCTCTGTTTTCACCCCCGTTAGTCTATAAGACATATTAGTATATGTTTGGAATCCTGTTGAAAATTGGGTTCAAGTTCTTCCCCACAATGTTCAGGCAATGGCTTACAAATCAGAGGATGTGGCTGTTGACCTCTGCTTAAGTTACTGTAAGCGGATAAGAAGGCTTTGTCTTACCAGTGTCAGCTCCGACCCAAATAAATCATGTTACACCACATTTCTTCATTTGGTCAGACTAATTTATTTATTCAGAGTACAGAAGGGAGAAAGATCTTTTTCTTCACTGTTAGTCTAAATATTATATTAGCTGAGTCGCCTGCTTTGTTACTGGCTTGGGGAAAGTGAATGGTAGGGCATGTGGGAGTTAGCGTGACTCCATGTTTTTATTATAAAACATCAGTTGTACATTGTAGAGCAAAAGATAAGAATGGGGTGAATGGAATCCTCCTCCATAGCCAGGATCTGATGAGAAAAAAAAAGGGGGAAACATAGTAAATATCAAATAGGTATGACTTTAGAAACAGGAAAAGAAGTTTTGCAAGCAGAATAGAATTTTGTGGCATTCAAAGATGGAAAAGAGAAAATTTAGAAAGCTGCCCTGAGTATGAGTTTGGGAAACAAAATGAAACCAGAGAAGGTTTTCGTAAATCATACCCCCAAAGAGCTTCATTTCCATCAGCAAGTATGAAATTGACAGCAGCTTAAGAAAGCAGGGCCCAGAGAAATAAAATCTGGCTGGCTAGAAATAGAAGTCTCCAGTGGTAACCCAGAATATTAAGAGTAAATAGAGGAAGGAGGCTTTAAAATTGGAACTAACTATTCCTTAAACCTACCTATTTTAAATTCTTTTCTTATTTTAAAATCTTTATACCCCAAATTTTCTGGACATTCACAGGGAAGCTGGTGTTTACTGACTTGCCACATTTGGCCACTGGGCTGCAATGGACACCATGAGAGAAAGGAAATATAAGTTACAGAAATAATTTAGCATCAAGAAGTGGGCTTTGAGAAAGGGAAAGGTGTCACTAGTCCTCAGACACTGAGATGGGAACTCTGATGTTTGGGTAAAACAAGAGGTTCCAGGGCAAAATGCATATATACAAAATCTCCTGCATACATTACAATAATGCTCTTATTAATCTATAAAATCTCTGTGAATTAATAATTTGTCTCCCTACAATTTTCTTGTGATATTAAAGTACTCATTTTTATATAACCTTCAGTGAATTTTTACCCTATAATTAAATGTTGGTAAATGTGATCAGAAGGTAATCATGACCGCCACAACCAAGAACAGGAAATTTTAAGATTTTAATTTCTTTAACGAGAGATTACCCAACCCACAGAATGTATTTCTTCAAAAATGATTTCTTTTGCTAAAAATTTAGTGAGGTTATTATATGCATATATGTGTTGCCAGAGAACGGTTATTAATAATTAGAGATCCTTAGGTCAGGATCAATACAAGTTTCAAGTAATATTGTTTCATAAAAGGCCTTAATCAGTGAGTTATTTTCCTGCAAGTGGTTCTGGAGAGTCTGAAAAACAAAGTATTGAGTGTTCATGAATGTGCCTCTGATTATAGTCCCTGTGTAATTGTATCAGTGTTTCAAGCCAAGAATCACAATGGCGGGGATTATGTCATAAAATTGGTACAGGTCGGCCCGGTGTGGTGGCTCACACCTGTAATCCCAGCACTTTGGGAGGCCAAGGCGAGGGGATCCCCTGAGGTCAGGAGTTTGAGACCAGCCTGGCCAACATAGCAACACCCCATCTGTACTAAAAACACAAAAATTAGCTAGGTGTGGTGGTGGGCACCTGTAATCCCAGCTACTGAAGGGATTACAGAGGCTGTGTCAGGAGAATCACTTGAACTTGGGAGACAGAGGTCGCAGTGAGCAGAGATCATGCCACAGCACCCCAGCCTGGGCAACAAAGCAAGACTCTGCCTCAAAGACAAAACAAAACAAAAAATTGGTCCAGGTGTCTTCATTCTCCAGGAAGGTTACATCTTGGTGTTTCTATAATATGAAAGCCTCCATATCACACTGATGTGGAAATCAAAGCTCTAACCTGGTTGTCTTCTTTTTTTTTTTTTTTAATTATACTTTAAGTTCTAGGGTACGTGTGCACAATGTGCAGGTTTGTTACATATGTATACATGTGCCATGTTGGTGTGCTGCTCCCATTAACTCGTCATTTACATTAGGTATATCTCCTAAAGCTATCCCTCCTCCCCCCCGACCCACAATAGGACCCGGTGTGTGATGATCCCCTTCCTGTGTCCAAGTGATCTCATTGTTCAATTCCCACCTATGAGTGAAAACATGCGGTATTTGGTTTTCTGTTCTTGGGATAATTTGCTGAGAATGATGGTTTCCAGTTGCATCCATGTCCCTGCAAAGGACACGAACTCATCCTTTTTTTATGGCTGCATAGTATTCCATGGTGTATATGTGCCACATTTTCTTAATCCAGTCTGTCACTGATGGACATTTGGGTTGATTCCAAGTCTTTGCTATTGTGAATAGTGCTGCAGTAAACATATGTGTGCATAACCTGGTTGTCTTCTATCTCAGAGTAGGCATAAATAGTACTGCCCTTACTGTGCTAGACTTGTCTGTAAATTGAATAGATTCAACTGGATCTTTAAGGTCATTTCCACTTCCAAATTCTGTGACTTTTGGCCTGAATCTTTGCACTGACTTTATCGTTATTTGAAGTTGGGATGTGATGGTTGACTTGATGTGTCAATTGGCTGGGTTAAGGGATACCCTGATAACTGATAAATGAATATTTCTGGGTATGTTTGTGAGGCAGTTTCTGGAAGAGACTGGCATCTGAATCAGTGGATTGAGTAGAAAAGATCTGCTCTCACGTAATGTAGGCAAACAGCATCTGACTGGTTGAGAGCCTAGATAGAACAGAAAGACAGAGGAAAGGCAAACCCTCTCACTCTCTCTTTTCTGAAGCTAGGGCACTCTTCTTCTTCTGACTTTGGATGTCAGAATTCCAGTTTCTTCTACCTTTAGATTCCAGCACTTGCACCTTTGGACTCCAGAATCCCTAGGATTTTCGGCCAATAGTGTAAGTCTTCAGCCTTGGACTGAGAGTTGCAGTATTGGCTTCTCTGGTTCACAGGCCTTCAGACATGAACTGAGCTATGCCACCAGCTTCCTGGGTTCTCCAGCTTGTAGACAGCATATTATGGGACTTCTGAGTGTTCATAATCATAAGCCAATTCCTCTAGTATATAAAAGGGGATTTCTCTATACACATATATCCTCCTGGTTCTGAATTCTCCTATTTTTTTTCTGGAGAATCTTAATACGTGGAGACCTTTAAAATATTGAACTTTTCGATCCAATACTTATTGAATTTTCTATCATTTTATTAAAGTTCTATAGTGTAATACCTATTTAGTATTAATTTTTTAATTTGATATTTTAGTGTTTTATTGTTTGCTGAGGACGGGAAAGCCAACATGGTCCCACATTGCCAACCTCTCTCAGAATTTTCAAGAGATTTTTCTGTTGACAGTCTAAAGTTTTCTAAGTTGACACCATGGCATACCTCACGGATTTGACATCTAGAATGGATCATTTTTGAGCACTCCATCCTCTATGTGACAAAATTGTTTCCAGCAATAATCATGAAAGGAAGTGAGTAATAATAATCCCCAGAAAAGAAATGCAGATAGATTAGTAATTCTCTTTATTTAAATTTCATATGTATATAATGCCACTTAAAAATTAATATTAAAAATAGGCCAAGTGCAGTGGCTTATGCCTGTAATCCCAGCACTTTGGGAGGCCGAGGCGGGCGGATCACAAGATCAGGAGATCAAGACCATCCTGGCTAACACAGTGAAATCCTGTTTCTACTAAAAATTCAAAAAATTAGCTGGGCATGGTGGCACACGCCTATAGTCCCAGCTACTAGGGAGGCTGAGGCAGGAGAATTGCTTGAACCCAGGAGGCAGAGGTTGCAGTGAGCCGAGATTGTGCCGCTGCACTCCAGAGCCTGGGCGACACAGCGAGACTCTGTCTCAAAAAATATACACATGTAAGAATAATAATACAAGTATTACAGTACATAAAAGGAAAAATGTTATAGATTAGCACTTTTAATTACACTATTGTGTCTTTTGAAAAGGGGAATTTATATTTATAATGTTCTGTTTCAGTAATAATAACTTCATAATTTTTATTTCCAAATTTTAACTTCTATACATTTTTCAAGGACTTTGGAAAAATTAATCTTTACTAGTCAGATTAATTAATCCATCTTTACTCCCAGTAGATAGAACATTTTTCTTACTTTTAATTAAAATTTTTTCACATGAAGCTACAGATGTATAAATATGAAAACTCTTAAATATAAGGATAAAATTGTCAGTGATTTACAAAAATTCTATTTCTTGAAAAATTCCAGAAATTATAATACTGCCCATTTCTTTTTTGGAGAAGAAATTCTGTGAATTTCATTATTGATAGTGTTTTAGAATTGCTTACACATGGGAATAATAAAAACAGACCGAGTTTTAGTTGGCCCTGCTCCTGTTTTAAAAATGTCTACAGATAACATACCTTTGTGCATCTGAAGTCCACCACTCTTATCACTTTTCACTTGATTTTTTTCTATAACTTTTCAATATCTATACATTTTGTTTATTCTTCTAGTCTGGCCAGGCTAGAATACTATTACATTGTAACAGTGATAATGAGCATTTCTGACTGGATCCTGACTGATACGAAATAGTCTCTAATTTTTCTATTATATATCTTTTTGACAGCTGTTTTATAAACAACCCATTGTTTACAGGAAGATTCCTTATATTTCTAACTTACTCATTTTTTAAAAATCGGAATTGCCTGTGGAATTTTACGACATAAATTTCTGTATATAGTGTATATCATTTGACTTTTATCCTTCTACTTATAAATTTCACATTAATAAGTTTTTTTAAGTTTGAAGCATCATTTAACTTTTGGAGTAAAAACTACTTTTTAATGATGTACCATTATTTTGTATAATGCTTTTAGATATGTGCTGGCATTTTGTTTAAAAACATTTATAAATAGTATAGGTCTAGAGGTTGCTTTGTGTGTGTTACTCTTAGTTTTGATATCAGGATCACAAAATATCATAGGATGAGTTTGGAAAGTTGTTTTTCATACTCTTTAGGAATTTACATAAATAGTCATAGTCTATTCCTTGCAGACTTAGTTATTTGTTCCCCTTTTTAAAAAACAGTATTTATGTATTTTGGTATCTTACTTATATTAGTCTCAGAATTATTTATGATAGTATAATAGTGAGCCTATCTGGATTTTAAAACATAGATCTGTTACCCCCTTCAATGTTTCTCTTGGAGACATTGTTTTAATTATTTTAAAGTTATCAGTTCCCTCCATTAGCACTGTTTTATTTGCAGTGGGGTTTAGCTCTTTTCTGTATTAAGTTTACTTTCTCTGTTGCTGGTGGTTTTCCTCAAATGCCTGCCAATTCTTGGTTATCTCTTTTCATGGGTAAATGAGGTTCTAGGTTGAACAGTATTCGTATCTGAGACAGAGTTTCAAGATATCTCCAGACAGAAAAAATGTTGCTAATGGAATTTGAAAGCCTCCTCATCACTTCACACTTTTCACTCTCCAACCCTGAGAACAAACGGGCCCTTAGACAGTTGGAGGGAGGATTTCAGTGGATAAAAAACAACTACGGCTTCCTGGTGCAAAAGTATTCATTCTTAAGGATGAGAGTAAGTAGTGGGGATCCATCTCATCTCTGTGATGCTGAAGACCTACACCATTACGAAAATCTAAGTTGAATTCATCTTTTTTTTTCTCAGTGATTCAGAGAAAACAGGATTTCTAGATGTCCTTATACATAAACATGGAGAAGAATTTTCCATTTAGGTTGACATATCCAAACCTAGGCACCTGCCCTTGGAAAAGGAGTTATTTACAAATTCTCTGTTGTTCCAGATAGAACTGCAACCTATTTGCTACAAATCTTCACTTAATGTCTGTGTCATGGGATATATAGGGGAAATATATTAAAAATAAAAAAATTAAAAAATAATTAAATCAGGGATTTCCTTTGAATTGCCTGGAGAGGAAGACTCATCATGTGGAGACATATTACAGTCAGTCCTCTGAGTCCCAATCTGTGCCTTTAAAAACATGAGTAGTTCCCTAGGGAATGTGAGATTCATCTTTTTTAAGGTGAATGTCAGCACTAGATGAGACCTCTGTAGAGGCTGCGGAATTTACCTAGAGTTGTTGTAAAGCCACTGTTTAACATTTCAGATGGCTGTGAACCTGACTTTTACCAGAACATCCACAAAGACATCTGTGCAACTACATTGGCCAGTTTTTACATTTTTGTGGATGCTAAGGTACCAATATTGATTATTTCACCAATGCCATCCTGTGTCATTAGTGTCTTAGACATCTTTCATTCAAGCAGGTATTTTAGATTTTTGTCCTAAAACTTGGACAATCTGGCACATATCTCTCAAATACTGGCCTAAAACCCTTGGATCTCTCTTGAGTTATTCACTGACTTCTAAAAGATGATGAGTTCTTTTCTAGTAAGTTCCTAGGTCTTTTCTGCAACTAAACCATTGGCAGATCTATAGAGTTTCCAGATACAAAGTTTTCTTAGTTGTGGAGTGCAGGCAGTTTAGTTTGCCTAGCTTGGAACCAGACAAAAGGATGGCTAAATAGTAGTGAATAAATAACGTTCTGTTTTTAAAATACGGGGCTAGAGTAATGAATACTGATGTTCATGATACTTGTCTTTTATAACTAATATAAAAATAACATATTCATTCATACATACATATATAATATTTCAAAAATAAAAACAAAATAGGCTAAATGAACCAAATTTATATATCATTCTAGGACCTCTTCTTACCCCTTAGAATTAATTTTTGAAATTACATGTGTTCAGACTATGACTCTGCAGATAAGTTTATGTAAGTGATGGTTAGTTTATATGGTAGACCTTGAGAAGTCTATTAAATTTCACCTATTCTTTAGGTTTCCCACTCTGTTTTATATGAGAGTTCAGAATTATTCTACCTTCAACTCACCTCTCACATGGGCATTGCCACCAAGAGAGAGAACTGAGGCTGAAGTTGACCCTTTCTCTTTAACAAATGGTTAATGTATATCAAAACTACTTTTGTTAACTATCGTTTTGAAAGAGGCCCATTTAGGAAAAGTCTGAGCCTAGAGGGGCATAGGAGGAGCAACATAAGCCTGTAGGTTTCAGGGGAGAGAGGCACAGCAGACAAAAGTATCTAGTCCTAGTTGGCTGGGAGGGAGGCAGGAGTAAGAGTGCCTGGGAAGGAATCCTGTGAATTCTATTTCTAAAAAGTTTCTTGGCCAGGCACAGTGGCTTACACCTGTAATCTCATCATTTTGGGAGGCCGAGGCGGGGGGATCACCTGAGGTCAGGAGTCTGAGACCAGCCTGGCCAACATGGTGAAATAACCCCGTCTCTACTAAAACTACAAAATTAGCCAGGCGTAGGGGTGCACGCCTGTAATCCTAGCTACTCGGGAGGCTGAGGCAGGAGAATAGCTTGAACCCTGGAGGCGGACTTTGCAGTGTGCCGAGATTGAGCCACTGTACTCCAGCCTGGATGACAAGAGCGAGACTTCATCTCAAACAAACAAACAAACAAATAATAAATGAATGAATGAATGAATAAATAAATAAATAAAGTTTTCTTACATCCCTGTCAATGCATCATTGCTTTGGTTACTCTTTCATCATCTCTCTGTCTAGATTATCACTATTATTTCCTTATTATTCCCCCTGACTAAAGTCTCCACTCCACTCTCGTCCATCCTCCGTGTTATCTTTCTTAATCACAGGTTGGAGCAGCCATGTTTCTTCTTAAAAACCTTCAATGGCTACCCATTATTACAGAATACTACAGAATAAAGTTCAAAGTTATTGGAGTGACCTCATTCTGTCTTTTTAATTTAATTTAATTTTATTTTATTTTCAGTATGTGCTCGTGTTTGGGAGCTTATTCTCTGGAATCACTGGCTTCAGATCTTGACTCTACCACTTGACATGGGGTGAGACACCACGTCCTTCTCTCTCAGTTTCCTCTTCTAAAATAATGACAATAATCCTATTTTTCATGGGTTAGTAATAAAGATTAGTTTAAATAATACTTGTAAAGTACTTAGAAGAAGTGGTACATGCTAAGGACTCATAAGTGTTAGCAATTATTATTAATTATTATTAATAACATGTTTTGCCAATCTCCTAGGCACTGTCTATTCTACCAGTGCCATGATTTTGCTTATTCTATTCTGGGAGTTGAAAATTTAAGTATTTTGTAGGTGTCTGGTAAAGCACAAAAAGGAATCATGTGAATTGAGAGCATATGTCCTTTTCCCACAAAGGCATGCAAATTAAGTTTTTTTTAATTTTTTTTTTTTTTACTGCTGTGCTGACAAAGGAATCATCTCTGTGGTTCATCCTTTACATTTGTGGCAAATTATGACCCATCACCTAAGGTCAACAGTAAATAGTGTCTCTTCCATTGACTTCTTTGACTTCTTCCCTCCTCTGTACTCACAGAATATTCATTCTCCCATTCTATTGCTTATTATCCATTCTACCATAATGCCTATCTTCATTATTGTATTGAATATGTTCATTTTCCCATTGTCATGCTTATTGTATTATCACTTAGTTATTTACATAATTGTCTGTCCATTTGGAGTTTTTTGGTCCTTGAGAGCAAGCAAAATCATTTTTCCATTTGTGTATTTTCAATATCTAGCCAGTAATTATTACATTTTTTGAATAAATAGTTATAGAAAGTATCTAGGAGATTTGCAACATAGAAAACTAATAATAAGTAGGGATAAGAAGGTTAAAAAATAAAACTGATGGGACCATGAAGGTAGACTTAAACTACTTTACATGTTTGTATTGGCTTTGGTTAGAATCTCTCTCATGAATTGTTACCCTTTACTGTTTGGAGGCAAATATCATCAAGGACACATCCTCTTTTAAGCCTCTGCCAATTCAACAAGGCAAGAAATTGATAGAGTAATCAGCTCTTACTTCCTAATGGAGATTGGCTGGTTCTTACATAAAAATTATTGAGTTATCCGTCATTGACAGAAAACACTCAGTAAAGGATTATTTTTGAAATGTGTTAAAGGTGGCGATTTTCTTCTGTTTCATCAAGATAGTTTTTCTAAAACAAAATTGCTGAAACTGAAATGACGATAATTTACCAAGTTGAAGTGCTTCTTTTTTTATATACAACAAACGCACAAGCAGACAAACAGGTAAACAGCTCCCTCCTCCCCACAAACACAGAAAATAAACAAAAAACAAAACCAGACAAACCAAAGCCAAAACTATCAATGGGAAGGGTCATAGCAAGTGTCCTGGATTTGTGGCTACCTCTGTTGGACTGTCCAGACCCCATTTTTAGTTCAGGAGTTCTTGGAAGCAGTGCTCAACTTCCACTGTCCAATCCCAAGACTCAATAGCAGCTTACAGGGGGTTCTCACTTCTTTGTGAGGTAGTGTGCTCTTAGCAACTGGATCTGAGTACCATTTCCCAAAGTAATTTTCTTCCCTTTTGACCAAAGCATGCTTTCTTCAGGTTAATTAAATCACGTGTATTGATTTTCTATCTTTTGAACCTATTTAAACATTTTATCTCTCATTTTAGTGAATTTTCCAATTTTTTATTTTTATTGGGGGAGGTTCTCAACAAATAAAATATTATTTAAGACCATAAATAATTGTGCATTAACAGATGAGTGGATAAAGAAAATGTGTTTTATTTACACAATGAAATATTAGCTTGGTGCAAAAGTAATTGAGGTTTTTGCCATTGAGAGTAATGGCAAAAACTGCAATTACTTTTGCACCAAACTGATACTTTTCAGTCACAAAAAATGATGAAATCTTGTCATTTGCAGCTACATGGGTGAGCGTGGAGGACATTATGTTCAATGAAATAAGTCAGTCATATATAGACAAATAGTGCACGATCTCACCTACATGTAGTATCTAAAAAGTTGACTTCGTAGAAGTAGGAAACAGAATAGTGGTTACTAGTAACTGGGAGGGGTAGTGGGGAGAGTGGGATGAGTGAGTGGTCAATGGATACTAAGTTACAGTTAGATAGGAGAAATAAGTTCTAGTGTTCCATTGCACAGTAGATTGACTATAGTTGATAGTAATATGTTGCATGTTTCAAAATAGCTAGGAGAGAGGATTGTAGATATTCTCCCCACAAATAAACGATAATTGTCTGTGATAGATATGCTAATTACCCTAATTTGATTGTTACACATTGCATGTATATATCAAAACATCACACTGTACTCCATAAATGTGTACAATTATTATGTATCAATTAAAATAAATTTAAAAATTTAAAAAGCATTAATAAAGACAAGTATTGTAAAGGCCTTTCTTCTTTTCCTTCTTAAACAATTTTTAGCAATGTATTTACACATATTGATATGATGTCACTTAAAAATATCTTAGAATTCACGTGTCATCAAATTCAACACGAAAAAATAGTGCCAACAACTTTTTGCTGATTCTCCCTGGCCCAAATTCTTAAGAACTCCAAATCTGATGATATGAATATAGCTTTGACGAAATAAATCAATTGATAACATGATGCACTAGATTAAGAAAAGAAAGGAAGAGATGTTTTAAATCCCTCTTCTTTTTGGTGTTTCTAATAAAGCTCATTTTATTTTTTCATCTGCCTGAGACATCCAGTTCTTCCTAGAAACTTTGCTGTCATTGTAGTACCTGCAGAGTGATACCACTAACAGACCTGGCTGTTTGTTTCTGAGTAAGAACAGCTGTGCAACAGACTGTCTGAACAGTCCCCATTTCAGGATGCAGCACAGAACTCTGACACTGAGGCAGCACCACACCAGCTGGCTCTGCGCTCGGTGCATTGCTATTCCTGGATGATTTACCTGTTCTCAGTCCTGTCACCTTACTGTTTCTGCCATCTAATTAAGAACCCATGTTATTGAATTCACTCTGCTGCAAATTAGCAATCCTATCTGTGTTCTTTCTGAGCCTAAACTGACCATTTTTACTTTTATGATACATGATTTATTTTTAAATTCATACAAGATGCTTGATTATTTATTTGTGGTATATTTTAGCTCTCTTGTGAAGTCTCGATCAGAGTAATCCTCTTCTAATGTATTCATATAGCGTGAAGATCTAAATTTCCTAATCAAAATCATGTCAGCAAAAGTAGAGCTGCTCTTATGATAACATTTTAGTCTAGAAAATGATTTTCCTTTAAAAGGGATTCAATGGACATGATGACATAAAAAGAAGTGGCAAAATTACACACAATCAGTTCACATAATCAAAACAGCAATGTTTTGTATTCAGCAAGGATTTCTTTTTACTATAATAAATGGAACAAAATAGTCCTTTTGGAATTCTGCAACCGTGTTATGGCTACAAATGAAATACTACTAGCTTCCTATAGGATTAAGAACAAGCATTTTAAAAACTTTAGGGGAAAGGATCCCATTGAGATATAGTACCTAAATATACATTTGGGTAACATTTCATCACTGACACTGGTGCTCTACCTCCACTTCAACTTCATTAGGAACTCACTATTAAACCAAGATTAGTTTACTTTTAAAACAGGGCAATTCATGCAAGCAGTTCAAATGGTTGCATTTTGATCCTAGTTTTCTGGAAAAGAACTATTATGTTATTCTAGTATGTGCTGTGGCAGTGTACACGATCTATGGAGCATTTCTGGATTCATCAGGAAAAGCTGGTACTGTCTTGAGGAATGCTTTAGTAGCCTTTGTGCATATTCTATCAGTATGGTATTCTGAAAGTGTATGTTATAAGATGCATTTAGTTTCTCAGAAAGATTAAGGTTCTGTGCAAACAAATATCATGTATTGTACATCTTTATAATCCTTGAATCTAGAGTCTGGAAGCCTGACATATGGTAGGTGTTCCAAAAATGATTGTTGACTAACTTCATGGAAGCTGAAGGGACATTAACTAGAACTTATATGAATTAAGATACTAAGTTAATTGGCTTCATATACTATAAAATTATAGTCACATCTAAATCCCCCAAAAAGTAGTCAAGTCATTTACATGAATAGATGTCCATATTTATAATCCTGCTTTTTAAAATTCAAGGATCTGTGAAAATTGATCATATGAGTTGGAGACTCAAGTCTTATCATACTCAAATAAAAAGGAGTTGAGAAGCCAGCGGGGGAAAGCATTCACGGCCCTTAACATTGCTCCAAGAGTGTAATTTTCTGCAAGCCTGGTTGCTAGAACTGCATGCTGTAACCTGAAACAGTTTTACCTAATGGCTTCTGAAACAACCTGCTACAACTTTAAGAGTGGTTTTACCCAACATCGTCACTCACCAAACAGAACTCTCCTTTTTATAAAACTTCCAAGCTCCTGTTTGTTCTTTGGACATACCGAAGACCACCTGGTCTGTGTGTATGCCCTGAATTATGATTCATCTATCCCAAGTAAAATGTTAAATTTAGAGATTTCTCTCTACATATTTTATTTGACATTGATAGATCTCTTGATTTGTAATCACAGATTTATATATGAATTTGATTTGGTCGGACAACCACTTCCTACTGAATGATCGAATTATCCTTTGGTCTTTTAACAGTTTTGATTTTAAAGAATTTATTTACATAGTTCATTTCTTCATTTTTTACCATGAGCTACAACAAACTGTGTGTGAATTCTGGAACCATTACTTTACGTACTGCAGTAGCTATATTTGAGAAGTAGAGATGGAATGACAGAGGAGCTGGAGAATTGGAAAAGTATTGAACGTATCTCTCAGTGGTCAGGCTGCCTTTATTGTGCAAGGAGTTACTTCAATCCAGGACAGATACATACTGCCACAGCTGGCTACAAAAGCTTTTTCTATGAGTCTGGAAATCATCAAGAAATTTTAAAAGAGATAGAAGAAAACACCATTGGAAAAGGACTTTTTTCTCCAGGGGACGGTCGGCCTCACTTTCCTTCTCTCAGAAATGATTTCTTTCTTTCTCAAATCACAACGGTGTGAAGAAAAGAAGACTTTCTGCTTTGTAAAGGCAAACTATATAGACACATAAAGATTCATAGGTTGGAACAGGGTAGCCTGCTAATGGGAAGTTTTCAGAGACTACTTTGTGAATTGACTACAATTAGCATCATAACTGGCTGAAATTAAACCGGTAAGTTTATAGCATCTGGGGATCTAGGCAAGGTGGTCAACAAGACAAAAACATAAGTGAACAATAAAGTTATTGTTGACCAGGAAGATCATTGGTTTTGTAGTCATTTGGAGACCTCAATGGAGAGTCTAAAATGCTAAGGAAACGGCTTAAAATATGGCCGAAGAGAAAAGAAACATTAAGAACATTGAGAATCTACGCTAACAACAGCATATAAAAGAGAAAGCAGAATGTCAGGAAATGCACACGGTGAAGAGGATAAAGAAAAACACACTAGTAAGAAAGTGCTCATATTGTAATGAAAGATCTCTGTGAGTGCATAGAGGGAATCTGAGGTCCTTTACTGCTAACAGGAAATGTCAGCGTAGGGCGCAAGAACTGGACCACATGATTTGGGAATGAAAAGAAAGAAGGTAGGACAGGCACAGTGGCTCATACCTGTAATCTCAACGCTTTGGGAGACGGAGGTAGGTGGATCACCTGAGGTCAGGAGTTTGAGACCAGCCTGGCCAACATGGTGAAACTCTCATCTCTACTGAAAATACAAATATTAGCTGGGTGTGGTGGTGCATACCAGCTACTCCGGAGGCTGATGCAGGAAAATTGCTCGAACTTGGGAGGTGGAGGTGGCCGTGAGCTGAGATTGTGTCACTGCACTCTAGCCTGGGCAACTGAGACTCAGAAAGAAAGAAGGAAGGAAGGGAGGAAGGAAGGAAGGAAGGAAGGAAGGAAGGAAGGAAGGAAGGAAGGAAGGAAGGAAGGGAAGAAAGAAATGTAAAGAAAGAGAAAGAAAGAGAGAGAGAGAAAGAAAGAGAAAGAAAGAAAGGAAGACAGAAAGAGAGGGAGGGAGGGAGGAAGGAAGGAAGGAAGGAAGGAAGGAAGGAAGGAAGGAAGAAAGGAAGGAAGGAAGGAAGAGAGGAAGGAAGGAAGGAAGGGTGTGCCAGCTCATTAGTCTAGGGGTATGATTCTTGCCTTGGGTGTAAAAATAAAGGGGGACAAAAAATGAGGACAAAGACTATGATCTTGCATATAATTTTCTTACAAAGTTGTGTAATTCTCTGGAGGGACAACATGTGTTTTTTTTCTTTTTTTTTTGGTTTATTATAGTAGAAACTTGTGGTTTGTCTTTATGCTTTTTTTTAAATATTTTTGAGTTCAAAAGAGCTTCTAATTCATATTTTTTGTGACTCTCATTTAATGTAAAAATTATATTTAATTATATTTTGTATCTCTTTGCTTAAATATTCTCAATTATTATAGATTAAGGTAGACAATTTGAAAATAAAAGTAAAAACATGTGTCTAAGTTAATTATATACATAATATCATATTATATACATTAATACATTACTTATATACATATAACAATTTCTTTAAGCACAAATGTAATTCATTACACATTTATATTTTATATAAAATTTATAATTAGGTATAAATATAAATATGTACATGTATTTACTTAACTGTTAATTTAGACATTTTATAACTAATTATAAAGAGTTATAAAATATATTTATGTACTAAAAGTTTTATTTAGTTTCTGAAATGATCAGATTTTTTTCTCCTCTAAATCTAAAGAACTCCTTCAAATGTTATAAACCATGCACAACTGAACTTATGGGGAATGCAACCAACATTTGGCATCATTTTGGAATTTATCCAAAATAAAGGCCAAATTATTACACTTTACGTTATCTATCAGGTAAAAGCATGCACAATGCTAGGTGAGCCTCTCTGGAACTAGAAGCATCATAGTCCACACATTTGAGTGTTATTTTAACCTACATATTGATGTCATAAAATGCTGCTATTTGGGGCTCAGTAATAGGCTCTGCATCAGTTCTAAATTTTGGAGGCTTGCCACTTTGTCTATATGTTCTGGTAAATCCCATGGTATTAGATATATCAGTGGCGGAAGCACGGCATATAGGTTTTATATGCCCCAAAGGACAAATCGCAACACAGATGGCAAGGGTTTTAAAGTAAGGGCATCCCTTTTGCAGTGAACAATTATACACCTTGTGAAAAACAGCTACTCATTTGCTTCTGGTCCTTAGCAGAGAAGATGCCCTAGCTGGTTGGTGAATTGAGCCAGCTAGGACTGGCCATCTGAGAAGGCCTGACCTGTCAGCATTGTCTATTCCAGAGGACATTGCCTTGCGCTTGACTCTTTCACCACTAGTCTGATACAGAGACAAATCTTGAAAAAATAATTTTGAATATGCTAAGTTGAACCATATGAAAATTGTGGGGATTTTTGCAGATAAAAATAATATCACTAATTTCATATACTTCAAACTAGCAGGGAAAGATTAACTGACATTTATTCAGTGCCTAGCATATGCCTAAGATATGATGCCTTCCTCTTTCCCTCCTTCCTTCCCTATTCCCCACTTCCTCCCTCCCTCCATGTCTCCCTCTCCCTTTCTTTCTTCCTTCCTTCTTCACAATGTATTTTTCATCTGTTGTATGGTTTGAAACTTTTATTCCTTTTGAGCTACTAAACACATTTATATTTTTGCAGCATATACTGTCTTGTGTTTTGCAATTATGATTCATAGTTATGATTTTAAAATTGCATGAAAATCATAACCATCTCAGTTTTAAATGGCCAGCTTACACATTGATACAAAACCTTCTTTTAAGAAGTCCCCCAAATATATGAGGCACACATCAATAAATATACTATTAGAAACCTGAAGGCAATAAAAGCAAATGCTAAGGAATTAGTAAATAAAGTTTCCCCGGGTTAAGTATAATTCTAGCCAAGAGCACACATTAATGGTTTAGTTGAAAGCCTGCCTGACTTTTGGTTCATTCTTTCTTTTTATTGTTAAGGTGTCCTAAAGACAAAATAACAACTTTCATACCTAGAATTTCCACCAACTAAAATTTTGCACTGCTAAAAATGCACAGAATTGCGGGGGAACTGCCCTTGTCATCTGTTAAGTTATACAAGCACGTATGCTGCTGAGAGTTAAGAAACATCTCTCTTCAAAAGAGAAGGACAAGCTCCAGTACAGGGAAAACCAAACCGTACTATTTTTTTTTTCCTTCACAAATGGTACAATAAGATTAGCCCAATGATTTTTTATTTAACATAGTCGAACACATTACTAATATTAAGAGGCTATCTTATTCTACTGTATTTGCTATAATAATTGCAGAAATAACTGCAACTAATAAAATATTCTAAAATATCCATTAAGGCATTTATCATAGATGTAGCCTTTTCATTTCTTATTTTTAAAATAAGACCTTAACAGGAAGAATTATATAAGTATGAAGAAAAGAACATTAAAAAAAAGCTAGTCCAAGTTCTTTTATTTTTCAGATGAGAAAACTGTGGTCCAGAGAAGCGGACTTGATGATGCCAGTGATGGAACCGGGATGAGAACTCGCATCTGCTGATTCCCTTGTGCTTTATTTCATCACACACATGAAACAAGAAGAGAAACGTTTAGCATTCATAGTGAGGACCACTTTGAGATTAGTTTGTCAATTGCCATATAAGTATGCTTTTGCTCGGTATATCTGTGCAAAGCAATAGGTACTCCATGTACTAAAAGTACATGATAATTATGACTTGAGGATAATACAAAGACTGACTGGTTTGTGATTAAACATTTCACATAGTAGGAGGTGCTTGGATATTATTATCTTTAAAACAAATGTAAAATTGATTTCAAACTAAAGCATGAGTATTTTAACAAATATATTGATTATCAGAGAGGAAGGAGGAAGGATTTTAGAACAATGAACTTGGAAAATATGATTATTTTTGACATGTTTTCACATTCCTACAACTACAAGTCACTTGATAAAAATGACCTAAAAAGTTTTTCTTCTTTTTTTTTCTGTGCCATCTTCTCAGCTTCCAACCATGTCATTTTAACTAACAGAATTGCAGCCTATTTGTACTTTTTTCCTTCTGCATCAGTTTCGATTCCTTTTTATATACTTGCTTTTATCTAGGTGTCACATTCTCTCTAAATGATAGATTGTAATCTTAGCCATAGGAAAAAAAGGGAAACTTAGAAAATGGATGGATTTGATTTTAAGAGATGTAGGCTAGGCACGTGGCAGCTACAGAGAAATGAGCCTCTAGTGAATGCTAGCATTATATGTGTTTTATATTAACCCTTGGTTACATGCATATAAAAATATTTTGTAAGAAATTTCTTCATGTATTTTGTAAAATTGTTTTAAAAGCCCTTCCTCCTCAAGTCTCTGAGGATAATCCAAAACATCTGGCAGTTTTAAGGTCAGGAATATGAATTTTATTCTCAAATACATTTCATGTCTCACTTTAATTATGTGTAAAATGGTCATGTATTCATTTATATATATAATATAGATATAATTTACTAATGTCATATAAAGGAAATATTTAGCAATGTGAATGAGAAATGAATAAAACTTTCATAGAACCTATAGTCTAATGGAGGAGGCACGGAAGTAAAGAGACAATTATAACATAACGTGACAGACCTTAACCATAGGGGAGTAGAAATAGTGCTGGAGGGAATAAAGTTGTGGCTTCTGTAAAGCAGGGACTATGCTGAAAACATGTTTTGGTTTTGTTAAAAAGAGCATATCTGCTCATTGAGTTGAAGTTCTGTGCATAGACAGATGATTCAAGGATCCTCATTCAATAAATCAGGAAGGCATCATGCTTTCCAGTTCTTATTGACAGTGTGTAAAATAGATTTTAAAAACAGCTGAATCTAGAGGGGGAATGCAGGGCAAATCAAATTATTTAAATGATTTCTCCACCCCAGTGAAGTTTAAAGAACCATATTTAGAAGAAGAATCTAATTTCACATGCAACTGATTAAGTTTTACATGAGTTTGAAAGGGAAATGGTTTGGGGCATGAGAGAAGTCGGGGAAAATGTCAAATTCTGCTGAACCAGATTTCCCAGTGTGGTTTTATTTTCAGTTTTGTAATGGAATTTCAGAATCTTACACTCACATTTTAGGTATAACTGTTAACACAGAAACCTATTTAATAGTTATACAAAATATTCTTAATAGTATTAACAATGCAGTTTCTTCATTATTTGAGCAGATGATTGAGAGGTGATTGTTTTGCAATGAGAATCTTCCATAGAATACAATCAGTACCAGTTATTGAGACCTGAGTCAGGCATTGTTCTACATGCCTTATATGTATTCATTCATTTAGCTTTGTAACATCCATAGTAAGTACAGGAAAATGTTATCTCTATTTTATGGATACAAAAAGTGAGGTCAGAGAAAGTGCTTTCCCAATGTCACACACCTAGTAAGTGGTGAAAATTTGACAATCTCTTTAAGGAGTCACTTGGCTATCTCAAATTCAGGAATTTAAATTTTGCATTCAAGCTTCCACAGCTCTATTTTTAACAATAGGCCTAGATGTTCAGAGAATAATTTAAAATTTTTATGTTTTCTGGATACCCTTTATATTAGAAAAATTTGGATTTAATTCTCTGAGTTCATATAACCCCACTTTAAAATTTGATTTTATTTAACCAACAGCAATAGCAAGGAGACATGTACTATCAGACATATAATGAAAATAATCATTAGAAGGAAAATTGACATATAGTATTTTTAAATAACTCACATTTATTTAGTCTATTACAGTTTACAAAGCACAAATATCTGTCTGTGGTAATTTTACACTTATTCCTGCTACCACATTCTTGCTTTATGTATCCTTTTACTTTCTCTCCATTTCTTTCCACCAGTTACTCTTTTTTCTATTTTTATTTCTTAGACTCTTTTGGTGAAAATTTAGCTCAAAAGTTCGAAATGAGTAGGGTCTTTTTTTCCATATGCTTAGGTTGGGGTCTAGTCTTCATTCTGGATCACCATTATTGATCCACACAGGGGTTTAAGTTTCTGTCTGAACCTGGGATGGAGACAGGTAGGAAGGCAGAATGAAGTTCTACACACACAGAAGCTTACTGCCTTGGTTGCTGCAGACTAACACTCTGCCTATGTTCTTTGTCCCATGTCCCTAGCTTCTAGGGATAGTGTTCTGAAGTGCCCTCAAAGTAATTTTAAATCCTGACCTTTCTCAATGTACCACACAACATTCTGATGTCACTTCTGTTTCCTCATCATCTGGCCGGCAGAGTTGTGACAAGTATGTATTTGACAATCAAATGAGACAAGCCCATAAGAGAACTCATTAAGATTTTATCCTGATAATCAGACCTAGAATCTTATTTAAGGGAAAATCAAAAACGATAACAACACACCTATCACATAGGAATCTTAGATCAAAGTCATCCAAAATGCCTTCAAACAAGCCACTTATATCCCCAACTTTTTTTTCATTTTGTAGATCTTGCTGGAGTACACATATGGACTATGACAGAAAAAATAACAGCTAGTGTTTGATAAATTAGTCTGAGTGATTATTATTTACAATAATCCATTGTATAGCTCAAAATAACTAGAAGAGAAAAATTTGAACGTTTCTAGTATAAACACAATTATTTAAGGTGATGGATATCCCAGTTATACAAATTTGATCTTTACAAATTATATGCATGCATTAAGTTATCACATGTACCCTGAAAATATGTAAATCTATTATGGATCAATAAAAAAGAAACAGTTGTGATTTGATCAGGAGGATTAATCTCTTGGGGATTGAAGCATGGGAGGAGGGAGAAGACGGAGTGTTTCTACCCCTTCTCTGAATCAGGTTTGCTGCAGTTCCCACAATAGTTGTGTTCCTCCATAGCTTTCACTTTCTCTGCCCTACAGTAACACTGTTTCTTCCCTTCAGCCCTACAGCCCAAAGAGGCTAACGGCTTCCCATTCTTGTCAACACCTATATGTTTCAGATCCTCAGTTGGTTCCATTAATCCTGTCCATACTTATGTAAAACATATCTCCATTAAATTCTCAGAATTTCAGCTGAGTGTGTCATCTGTTTCCTTCTGGCATCCTCACTGATGTACACCTATTTTTAAAATCCTGAATTTCCCTAGTAAGTATCCCAGAGCTACAGCCTCAGTGAGAACATAATCTGAGCACCTGGCTGGAGCCAGGCAACATCTGAAGCAAGTATTGCCTAAGCACATTACAATGATGGACAGCCTCACAGCCTGGGATGTAGGACATGTCTTCACTGTATTCAGTTCATTCTGTATTATTGTTATTTACGTGGTGCCCCTCTTAGGACCAGATACTGTACCAATTATTTTTTGTTTATTTTTATTTTGTAAGTGGCAGAAAACACTAACTAAATCTTAAAGAAGATGCATTATCTTCTGTAATATAAATCCAAAAGTAGGAAAGACTTCAGTCAAAATTTTATTAGGGCAAAAATCCTGTTATTTTTGTATCTTCCCTCTTCGGTTCTCATGCTTACTTCATTCTCAGGGTGGCTTCCCTCAGGGTTCCAACATAGTTGCCAAGAGCAAACAGGACTACAAGCTTCTTGATTAACACTGGGCAAAAACCCTTGGCCCCTCACAACGATTATACTTATGTCCTTGGCTTTATGGTGTGTGACTAACAACAATTATTTTTAAAAATTACGTAGGAGACAAAGATCTCATGTGATTTGGTATAAAATATATAAATTCTGGATACTTGAATATAGGAGGGATATTTTTATTTTTCCTTAAATATTAGATGATAGGAAAATACATTCAGAAACTTAACTATATTTTTGGTGACAAAATGACTTTAATATTGTTTCATAACAACTCTTCCAACTTGTGCCAGCCTACACTTAGCCTTTTTACTTACATTAGCCTTGAGAAACAAGCCATCTTGCTCACAGCATCACTTTTAAATATGTATATAATATATAAAATATAAATAAAACATGCTTTCATGAGAATAGCAGTGTGCCTAGCTTTTAATTATTTAAAAAACAACTATGAAATTAATGCTGCAGGTCGAGTACTACCAGAGAGTATAGGAAGATGACAATAGATTGATATGTTCTGTGAGAAAATGCCTCCACATCTTTAGCTGAGCAGCTTCCCATCCACCACCCACTTCTGCTGAAGATAAGTGTTAGATTCTGTTCCAAAGGGCCACTTCAATTTGTTTCCCAAAGTATGATTCAAGTAACAGTAATTTTAAGACATGATGGTAAGGTTACACGGTTCAATACATTTAGGAAATTATGAGTTAAATGCTGGGTTTAAAATGTGTTCACACTTGGATTTCTGAGGACTTTTAATATGAAAATGTGCATTGCAAATGGTTAGATGGTATGCTACACTGTATTTCTCAAATATACATTTACAATGAAAACATTTTTGAGACTACTGTTGGAAGGAGTGCACTTAGAAAAATGATAGGTTAGGTTACTGACATCTGAGTCTGGTTATCTTGTATTTATATTTAGAATTCACAAATGTCTATATTGTTTGAAAAATTATTTATTCATTCAGCAGAAATTTAAGACTGCCTACTGTCTCCCCATTTGATACGGTGAAAGGGAATAAGCAGGAGTTCCATAGACTTTGGTATAATCTGTATTAAAACCACTAACATCTATGGATATATTGACAGTGTCCCATTATGCTTGGAGCACTATGCTAAAAGTCCCTGAGTGTAAGGACCTTATTTATGATTAGAAAGACCAGACCACCAGAAAAAGTAATAAAATCTACCAGGTCATGTTAAATGACAAATATCATATAGCAGGTGTTCAAGTTAGGGGGTCATCACCAAGGAGTGAAAAGGTGAGAAATGTCTTTTTGAAGAGTATGGGAGTTAAACTGGACTTTGAAGGAAGGATCGGGCTTTTAAAATGTCCAGGTGAGAGGGGCATTTTGAGATTCTATGAGAATAGTTTCTCTGATAAACAGGATGATTCTTCTGAATTAGATTGTCTTTCTCTATCAGACTAATAATCAACCTTATTCTTCATCAATGCAGATAAAGATGTAAAGATATGTAAAAAGATGTAAAGACAGGGTCTGTTGGAGGAGACACAGATATCACCTACTATATAAAAAGTTCATTATATCAGGAATGGTTTTAAAACATTTATATGACTTTGGAAATAAAAAAAGGTATAGCGTTTTGAGGCATTTTGGGGCCATGCCAAATCTAAATGACTATTGGAAATCTAATAAGAACTGACATACTTGTCACAGAAAGCACCTCTTATTGTCACCTAATTTCAGGGTTATTGAATTGGGATAGTGGAAAATAATGAACACCCAAAATTGTAGATTCTGTAATTTCCCTGCCTTTTGCAGTTTTTCTTGTTTTCTTCTACAGCTAAGTTTTCATTTTAAAGAAATACATTTCCTTCCTTTCTAGTAGCAAAGATAAAAACCTTTAAAATCTCTCAAATTGGGACTTTATTTCTCAGCTATCCTAGTTTCCACTAAACCAGAAAAAAAAAAAACTATAAAGTGAACTATAATTATTTCTTTTCCACTTTCAAAAGTCATACAGAATGTTGAGTCCTTTAAATCCTGCTTTCTGATTCTGAGAAGTTGATTGTTTCATAAGCATTCAGCTGGAGTTGAGGCACCTAAAATTACCAAACCACTTCTAGCCTGTTTTATTCTAATTGGCCATTTTGATTATTCATTAATACAAGTTGTTGACTCTAATCACTGAAGTCATGTTTCAGTAGTTCACTTACTTCATTCTGGCAAGTGACAA
The DNA here is from genome assembly GCF_037993035.2 of Macaca fascicularis. Lineage (NCBI taxonomy): Eukaryota > Metazoa > Chordata > Mammalia > Primates > Cercopithecidae > Macaca > Macaca fascicularis. The sequence continues at coordinate 97,222,843 of NC_088381.1, read as the reverse complement.
GCCTGACAACATATGAATGTGGAAGTAAATTATCACCCAAAATGTAAGTCATTAATCAGAAACCATAAAACTCTGGGATTTCACTAATATGATTAAACAAATCTTTATGGAACCATTAGATTCCAAGGTACTATCGAAGTCATACTGAGGGTCCCGAAGATGGATGAACAAATCATAGACCACTTCTATCAAGTGGTTATTTGCCTATACTGGGGAGGCCAAATAACCAAGCAGTGATGAATCAGTGCAAATATGTTAAACAACCTTAAGGAATAAAGTGAGAAATAAAAGTAGGGAAGGAGAACAACTGGGGTTATTGATTAGGAAATAATCCATGTGATAAAAAGAAATTCAATTTATGCCATAAAACAAAAGTGAAAATTTCTATAAGAAAAAGTAGTATCTGGGAGAAAGGTCCAAGTGATGAGTCTGTCAAGAACAACAACAGAGGGATAGGAAAGTAACAGGCTTCAGAAGTTTGTGAGTAATTTCAACTCGATTGCCTCATGGGTTGCAAGTGGGGAAGTAGCTGGAGCTAAGGCTCCAGGGTAGGTTGGAATACTGTGAAGTGTCCTAGGAAAGACAGGGTTGGGATTTTGTCTTGATTTGATTGATAGTGGGAAGAGGTTTACTTAAGAAACATTATCATTTTAGTCAAGTGTAGATAAAACTGCACTTAGATAAGTTAGGTTACCAGGGTGCAGGATACTACTTTAATCTATGGACATACCCTGGGCCATGCGGTAGAAGGAGATTTCTTGTGCAAAGCAAAATAACTCAGGTCAAAGGTAAGAAGGCATTTGAATCTAACAAAATTTTAACTGACCCTTGATTCATTTTTTCTTATTTCAGATATAAAACATTGAAAGTTTCCTTTAATGTACAGTTTAATGCATATATGTATATATAAATTACTGTTCCAATGATAGTTATTAAAGACAACAGTAATTTGTTATTGGTTAAAATAATGCTTAAAAGTGTTTCTATATTAGTGACTTAAAGGAAAATAAGTATTTGGCCACTAAACTGTAAGTGGCTCTCTACCTCGTGCATTGTCTGGAATTTGGCATTATTCATCATTTATTCTTCCTTTTCCTCCAGTATTGTTGTGTATGGGGATTCAAAGGCATTTTTTCCCCTTATTAAGTGCTCAAGCACAGTTTGTTTTCCCATATGAAACCAGATTTTACAAAATCTTCCCCATATTCCCCCACACCTTCCATCAATTCAATCTCTCTCTCTCCCTCCCTCTCTCCTACTTATTCTTTCTTATATGCAGAAAGAAAAGATAACATATAAAATATATTCATCAATTTTACTTCCTAATAAATTAATTACTTTCATTCGGCATTACTATTTTTGGAGCATAATTCATTGTTTTTGTGTTAAATTTCATGATTAACTTAAGAGCAATTTCTTTACAAGCGACACATTTTATTTGATCCCTTGAAAATATTTCTAATAATGTATACATAAATCTAACAGTTACATAGTGGGCTATATTTTTCTTTTAACATTTTAAAAATGTAAGACTTTATAGGAATAGCATTGGATTTGTAAATTACTTTGGGTGATATGACTGTTTTTATAATATTGAGTCTTTCAATCCATGAGCATGGAATGTTTTTTCATTTATTTCTGTCATCTCTGATTTCTTTCAGTAGTGTTTTGTAGTTCTTCTTGTAGAGGTTTTTCACATCTGTATTAGTCCATTCTCACACTGCTATAAAGAATACTACCTGAGACTAGGTAATTATTAAGGAAAGAGGTTTAATTGACTTACAGTTCTGCAGGCTTAACAGGAAGCATGGCTTGGAGGCCTCAGGATCCCTACAAGCATGGCAGAAGACAAAAGGGAGTAAGCACCTTCTTCAACAAGGCCACAGAAGGGAGTGTGAGCCTGTGAAGGAGGAACTGTCAAACACCTATAAAACCATCAAATCTTATGAGAACTCACTCACTATCATGAGAACAGCTTGGGGAAACCACTGCCATGATCTAATCACCTCCCTCCCTCGATATGTGGGGATCCTTGTCTTGTTTCAATTCTCAAGAAACATGTAAAGATGCCTCCTCCTCTAGTTTCTGTAGGATTGCTATCAATTTTTCTCATATGTCTGTTAAAATTCAGCTGTGACTGTATCTGGTCTAGGGATTTTCATTTGTTTGTTTTTGATTGGTAGCTTACAATTTGAGATGAGATTTGGGTGGGGACACAGAGCCAAACCTCCTTGATTAGCTGTATTCTTAGGTATTCCATTTTCTTTGTTGCTATTGTAAGAGGGATTGTGTCCCTGATTTTACTCTCAGCTGGGATTTTGTTGGTGTATAAGAATGCTACAATTTTTTTTTTCTTTTTTTTTTGAGATGGAGTCTCACTCTGTTGCCAGGCTGGAGTGCAATGGTGTGATCTCTGCTCACTGCAACCTCTGCCTCCTGGGTTCAAGCAATTCTCCTGCCTCAGCTTCCTGAGTAGCTGGGACTACAGGAGCGCATCACCATACCCAGCTAATTTTTGTATTTTTAGTAAAATTGGGGTTTCACCATGTTGGCCAAGATGGTCTCGATCTCTTGATCTCGTGATCTGCCTGCCTCGGCCTCCCAAAGTGCTGGGATTATAGACATGAGCCACTGCGGAATGCTACTAATTTTTGTTCATTGATCCTGTATCCTGAAACTTTGCTAAAGTTATCAGTTGTGGGGGCATTTTGTTGGAGTCTTTAGGGTTTTCTAGGTATAGAAACACATTATCAGTGAAAAGAGATAGTTTGACTTCTTTTTCTTTTTCTTATTTGAATAATCTTTATTTTTTACTCTTGCCTGATTGCTCTGGCTAGGACTTCCAGTATTATATTGAATAGGAGTGGCAAGAATGGGCATCTTTGTCTTGTTTCAATTCTCAAGAAACATGTACAGATGCCTCCTCCTCTAGTTTCTATAGAATTGCTATCAGTTCTTCTCATATGTCTGTTAAAATTCAGCTGTGACTTTATGTGGTCTACGGTTTTTTGTTTGTTTGTTTTTGATTGGTAGCTCTCTTATTACTGATCCAGTTTCAGAAATCGATATTTGTTTATTCAGGGTTTCAATCTCTTTCTGACTTAATCTTGGAAAACTGTGTACTTCCATATCATGCTTCACAGAATTAGGAAAAACTATTCTAAAAATCACATGGAACTGAAAAAGAGCCCCCCCCAAAAAAAAAAAAAATCCTAAGCAAAAGGAACAAAGCTGGAGACATCACACTATTCTATTTCAAACCGTGCTATAAAGCTACAGTAATCAAAACAGCATGGTGCTGGTGGAAAAAAAGACACATACACCAATGGAACAGAATAGAAAACTCAGAAATAAACCTGCACACCTACAACCATCTGATTTTTGACAAGGCTGATGAAAACCAGCGATGGCAAAAGGATTCCCTATTCAATAAATATAGTGCTGGGATAACTGCCTAACTATATGCAGGAGATTGAAGCTAGACCCCTACCTTTCACCATATACAAAAAGTATCTAAAAATGGATCAATGTTTTAAAGGTAAGACCTCAAACTAAAAGTCCTAAAAGACAACCTAGGAAATCCTCTTCTTGACATTGGCCTTGGCAAATAATTTTTGGTTAAGTCCCCAGAAGCAATTGTAACACAAGCAGAAATGGACAAGTGGGAACTAAGTAAATTAAAGAGCTTCTGCACAGCAAAAGAACCTATTAACAGAGTAAACAGACAACCTATAGAATGGGAGAATATATTAACAAACTATGTATCCGATAAAGGTCTAATATTCAGAATCCACTGGGAACTTACACAAATCAACAAGCAAAAACCAAATAACCCAATTAAAAAACAGGAAAAGGACACTAACATATATTTCTTAAAAGAAGACATAGAAGTGGCTAACAAACATGAAAAAATGCTCAACTTCACTAATCATCAGAGAAATGCAAATCAAAACCACAACGAGATAACATCTCACACTCGTCAGAATGGCTAATATTAAAAAAATAAAAAAGCTGGCAAGGTTGTGGCAAGAGGGGAACACTTACACACTGCTGGAGGGAATTTAAATTAGTCCAGCCACTCTGGAAAACAGCCTGGAGATTTCTGAAAGAACTTGTAACAGAGCTACCATCAGACTCAGCAATCCCATTACTGGGTATATACCCAGAGGAAAAGAAATCATTCTACTAAAAAGACACATGTACTCATATGTTCATCCCTGTGCTGTTTTCAATAGCAAAGGCATGGAATCAACTGAGGTGCCCATCAGTAGTAGACTGGATAAAGAAAATGTGGTACATACATACCATGGAATACTACAGAGCCATAAAAAGAATGAATCATGTCCTTTGCAGCAACATGGATGCAGTTGCAGGCTATAATCCAACCGAATTAATGCAGGAGCAGAAAAATAAATACCACATCTTCTCACTTATAAGTGGAGCTAAACATTGAGTACACATGGACATAAATATGGGAACAATAGCTGCTGTGGACTACTAGAGGGGTTGGGAGGGAGGGAGCAGGGCGTGTGTTGAAAACTGTAGGGTAGGCTGGGCACAGCGGCTCATGCCTATAATCCCAGCACTTTGGGAGGCTGAGGTGGGCAGATAACGAGGTCAGGAGTTCGAGACCAGCCTGACCAACATCGTGAAATCCTGTCTCTACTGGAAACACAAAGGATTAACCACGCATGGTGGTGTGTGCCTGTAATCCCAGCTACTCGGGAGGCTAAGGCAGGAGAATCGCTTGAACCTGGGAGACAGAGGTTTCAGTGAGCTGAGATCGCACCACTGCACTCCAGCCTGGGCAACAGTGTGAGACTCCATCTCAAAAGAAAAAAAAAAGGAAAAAGAAAAAGAAAACTGTAAGGTACTATGCTTATGACCTACGTGATGGTATCTGTACATCATGCAACATTCCTATGTAACAAACCTGCACATGTACCCCCGTTTCTACAATAAAAGCTGAAATTAAATAAACAAATAAGTAAATAAAAATAAAAGTTATGTTTACACTATAGGGAATGTTAGATGACATACAGGTTAAATGACATCCAGTTAAATTTGAATCTCAGATAAACAGCAAATAATTTTTAGTATAAGTATGTCCCTGCAACATTTGGGGCATTCTTATAGGAAACTATTTGTCATTCATCTGAAATTTAAATTTAACTGGTATGTTGTACTTTTTTTTCTTTATTTGTTTGTTTGCTAAATCTGACAACCATCTATGTTATTTAAACGTAAAATAGGGCCAGGTGCTGCGGCTTATGCCTGTAATCTCAGCACGTTGGGAGGCCGAGGCAGGTGAATCACATGAGCTCAGGAGATTTGAGACCAACCTTTGAGCCAGTCTGGCCAACACAGTGAAACCCAGTCTCTACTGAAAATACAAAAATTAGCTGGATGTGGTGGCAGCACCTGTAATCCCAGCTACTCAGGAAGCTGAGGCAGGAGAACTCCACTACACTCTAGCCTGGGTGACAGGACAAGACTTTGTCTAAAAATAAATTAAATAAATGTAAAATAATTATTCTCCCTTCATTGAGAGATCTTTCAGGTCTAAGCTGCTGAGTTCATTAAGACATTACTACAGGTATTTAGTAGAACTCCACCAATTGGAAAGAATGCATAGAAATGCTTTTTCCATACCTCAGCCAATGTAAACAGGTTTTTTTTTTTTAGATGGAGTCTTGGTCTGTTGCCCAGGCTCAGCTCCCTGCAACCTCAACCTCCTGGGTTCAAGTGATTCTTCTGTCTCAGCCTCCCAAATAGCTGGGACTACAGGCACGCACCACCACACCCGGCTCCGTTTTGTATTTTTAGTAGAGACGGGGTTTCACCATGTTGGCCAGGCTGGTCTTGAACTCCTGACCTCAGGTGATCCACAGGCCGCGGTCTCCCAATGTGTTGGGATTACAGGCATGAGTCACCAGCCTGGCCCCAGTTCTTAATATCACTTAACAATGAAGAAATTGTAGTCTTCTTAATAAAATAAACCAAATCTCACTAAATAATGGCAGGGCACGGTGGCTCATGCTTGCAATCCCAGCACTTTGGGAGGCTGAGGCAGGCGGATCACCTGAGGTCAGGAGTTTGAGACCAGCCTGGCCAACATGGTGAAACCCCCTATCTACTAAAAATACAAAAATTAGCCAGGCACGGTGGCAAGTGCCTGTAATTCCAGCTACTCAGGAGACTGAGGCAGGAGAATCACTTGAACTTGGGAGGCAGAGGTTTCAGTGAGCTGAGATCACACCACTGCACTCCAGCCTGGGCAACAAAAGCAAAACTCTGTCTCAATAATAATAATAATAATAATAATAATAATAATAATAATAATAATAAATATTTCTTCAGGTAAAATACAAAAAATGTTGACAATTGCACTCTACTTCCTAAAACTCTTCAGATAATTTTACTATTCTTCTGAAACTCTATGAGCCCTCAATTCAAGATATTTCATTGTTTTTAGGTCGTTCAGAACTAGAACTGTGTAATGGCACATTTTCTAGCTTTCAGAAGGAAAAAGATAATGTTAAGGTCAGTTTATCAACATAGGTTTATTTTTGCTTATCCAATTACTCCCAAACTAAATTGACCTAAATTTTCTTTATTCTTTTTTTTTTTTTTTTTTTTGACAGAGTCTCACTCTGTCCCCCACGCTGGAGTACAGTGGTGCGATCTTGGCTCACTGCAGCCTCCTCCTCCCGGGTTCAAGCAAGTCTTGTGCCTCAGCCTCCTGAGTAGCTGAGACTACAGATGCACACCACCACACCCAGCTATTTTTATATTTTTAGTAGAGACGGGATTTCACCATTTTCACCAGGTTGGTCTTGAACTCCTGACCTCAGGTGATCCACCCGTTTCGGCCTTTGAAAGTGCTAGGATTAGGGGCATGAGCCACCGCGCCCGGCCAACCTAAATTTTCTATTGAGGAACAATTTCTATTATACACTGAGTGGAACTTCACTAACATAATACATAACCAACATCATTATAAATTATAAAAATAATGTTGATCGATTTCCCCTTTTAGGAAGATACACTTTTCCCTGAGTAAGACTGAAAACCTTGGACATTTTATATATAAAATAAACATAAGATGACTCTGAAAACTGAATTGAAAAAGGCATGCTGACTAGAGGCTTTAGGACTAAAGGCCAGTTCTCTAATTTTCCTTTTTGTTTCACGTATCTCATATTTGGAACTGAAGAAGTTGGTAAACTGGAAATACCAGTGGGTGCAGACAGAAAAAACTCCAATAAAAGTCGTTCTTGCTCAGGAAGGGTCAGTCTAACACGACTGGAAGCTATAGACAATAACTGCTTTACATCAGCCAAAACACAGCAGAAAAAACTGTGGTCCCACCCTACTCATACCAACAAAGGCTGAGCTAGAAGACTAGACCTCCACCCGCTCTAGGCTGCAATGATGCACCTCAAATTCCTTGCCAAAATGGTATCAGAAAAGGCTGAGTAGGGAACTAAGACTTTAATTCCCTTCTTCCCCTCAAGCAGTAACGAACTCTCTCCCTTAACCTGTTCTGTACTCCTGCCCTATGATGTCAGTAGAGATCACTTGGAAAGCCTACCGTGCCTTAATGAGGTACGAGGGCAGTCTCCCAGATATGGTTTGGGTGTGTCCCCACACAAATCTTACCTTGAATTGTAGCTTCCATAATTCCCATGGCTTGTGGGAGCGACCCAGTGGGAAGTAATTGAATTATGGTGTGGGGTCCTTCTTGTGATGTTCTCATGATAGTGAGTAAGTCTCATGAGATCTGATGATCTTATAAGGGGAAACCCCTTTCACTTGGTTCTCATTCTCTCTGACTTCCCACAATGCAAGACATGCCTTTCACCTTCTGCCATGATTGTGAGTCCCCCCCAGCCATGTGGAACTGAGTCCATTACACCTCTTTTTCTTTATAAATTACCCAGTCTCAGGTATGTCTTTATTAGCAGCATGAAAATGGACTAATACACTGGCTCCTAGCCAGATCTTTCCATCCTTTTCTTCCCATCCCTGTGGTGTTAGTAATGAAGCACTCCAACCTTTCATCCAGGAATATAACAGTGGAAATAAAAACAAACTCAAAGCAAGTGGAAGAAAAGAAAGAAGAAAGGAAATTATTTAATAAAGAGTGGAAATAAATGAAAATGAAGGAAAAACAGTAGAGAACTATTCATGAAATAAAGAACTCGTTGTTTGCAAAGGTTAACAAAGTTGAAACCTCTAATAAGTCAAAGAAAAAAAGACAGACAACACAAATTGCCAATATCAGGAATGAGATGGGAACATCACTACAGATTCTGTGGACATCAAATGAATAACCAGGGAACAATACAAAAATTCTATACATATAGGCTTGACAATTTAGATGAAATGAACTAATTCCTAAAAAAATGCAAACTACCATAACTTATCAAACATGAAATTCAAAATGAAAATAACCCTGTAACAAGGAAATCAGATTTGTAATTGATAAAGCAATTTTCAAGCCCAGATGGTTTCACGGGAGAATTCTACCAAATGTTTAAAGAATTGTTAACACCACTACTATACAATTTCTTCCAGAAAATAAAAGAGAAGAGAATACTTCTCAATTCATTTTTGAAGCTAGTATCCCCAGTACAAAAGTGGAAAACTAGACACCAATATCCCTCATGAATATAAATGCAAAATTCCTTAATAAAATACAGTTATGTGATGCACAGCGATGTTTCAGTCAACGCAGACTGCATATGCGATGGTAATCCCATAAGTAATCCCATAAGAAATAGTATCAGATTTTTACTTTACCTTTTCTATGTTTCAATACACCAATACTTAGCAATGTGCTATAACTGCCTACAGTATTCAGTACAGTGACATGCTGTACAGGTTTGTGACCTAGGAGCAATAGGCTATACCATATAGCCTAGATGTGTCGTAGACTTGATTATCTCGTTGTGTAAATATGTTCTATGATATTTGCACAACAAAATCACCTAATGACACATTTTTCAGAATATGTCTGTCACTAAGTGACATATGACTGTATCAGCAAATGAAATTCAGCATCGTATAAAAGAAGTTATACACTATGACTAAGTGGGGTTTATCCCAGTGATGCAAAGCTAGTTCAATATCCAAAAGTCAATCAATATAATCTTTACCATATTAAGAGGTAAAGAGGAAAAATCACATGATCTTGGCAATTGGTTCTTAAGAAGGATTTGACAAAATTTAATATCCATTTGTGATGAAAACTCTAAGAATTCTGGAAATGAGGCTGAACTTCCCAGACTCGATAAATAGCATCTACAAAATACCTTCAGTTAACCTTATACTTAATGGTTGAACACTGAATGCTTTCTCCCAAAGTTGTGAAACAAGGATGTCTGCTCTCGCCACTGTTATTTCACAAAGTACTAGATGTTCTAGATGTATAATTTTAAAAAATTAAAACACAGATCAGAAATAAAGAAATAAGACTGCCCCATTGGCCAGTGGCATGATTGTCTACCTAGAAAATTCCAAAGAAGCTACCAAAAAACCGTCTTATAAACCTGATAATTAAGTTCAGCATGTTGAGTGTAAGTTAAATATACAACAAACAATTGTATTTCTAAATGCTACTAATGAATATGTGGACATCAAAATTAAAAATACAGTACCATGTAAATTCACTCAAAATAAAGTGATTAAGTGTAAATCTAATAAAACACAAAACTTGTATGAAGAAGACTGCAAAACATTGACAGCAGAAATCAAGAAAATCTCAACAAACGGTGGGAGGTACTGTGTTTGTGCATTGGGAAAATCAAAGCAGTATAGATGTCAATTCTCCTCAAACTAATATGCAGGTTTAATCCAATTCCTATCAATATTCCAGCAACAGTTTTTGTAGATATAAATAATACTTTTATAAGCATATATGGAAAGTAAAAAAAAAAAAAAAACTAGACAAGGTAAAGCAATTTTGAAAATAAGAATAAAAATATAATTCTTATTCTCATATTCTTCTTCTTATAATGCCACAATAATCCAAGCCTGTGTGGTGTTGGTGGAGGGACAGTCACATCGATCAATAGACCAGAATAGGGAACTCAGAAATAGACACATACAAATATGCCCAAGCAATTTTTGAGAAGGGTGCAAGAGCAAGTTAATGGAGGAAAGATAGCCTTTTCAATAAATGATGCTAGGGCAATTGAACATCCATAGGGCAAAAAAATAAACCTTGAGCTGAGTCTCATGCCTTATATAAAAATTAGCTCAAAATAGATCATGGACTTTAATGTAGCACATAAAACTACACAATGTTTAAAATAAAACATAGGAGAAAGTATTCAGGATGTAGGCTTAAGACAAAGAGTTGTCAGGCTTGACACCTAAAGCAAAATCTATAAAGCTAAAAATGAATAAATGTTTCTTCTTCAAAATTATAAATTTTACCTATGAAAGACTCTTTAAGCAGATGAAAATACAAGGTACAGATTGTGAGAAAATATTTGCAAACCAGATATTCATTATCTAGAATATGTAAATAACTCTTAAAAGTCAGCAATAAACTAAATAAAATACAACAAAAAATCCACTGAAAAAATGATAGAAAGATATGGAAGATATTTCACTGAAAAGGACATACATATGACAAATAAAGATATGCAGAGATGTTCAACATCATTAACCATTAGGGAATTGCAAAGTAAACCCACAATGACAAGAGTAAGAAGCCAAGCCCCAAAATGGGAAAAAATATTTGCAAAATATACATTTGATACAGGACTGTTATTCAGAATATACAAAGGAGCCCGGGCACGGTGGCTCATGCCTATAATCCCAGCATTTTGGGAGGCCAAGGTGGGTGAATCACTTGATGTCAGGGGTTCTAGACCAACCTGGCCAACATGGTGAAACTTCATCTCTACTAAAAATACAAAACACGAGCCCGGCGTGGTGGCACCCGCCCGTGGTCCCAGCCACTCGGAAGGCTGAGGCAGGAGAATCACTTGAACCTGGAAGGCAGAGGTTGCAGTGAGCTGAGACTGCACCACTGCATTCCAGCCTAGTCAACAGAATGAGACTCCATATCAAAGCAAAGAAACAAACAAATAAATAAAAACAAAGGGAGGAAAACAAACAAACAAAAACACAAAATATACAAGGTAATCTTAAAACTTAACAACAAGAAAATGAACAATCTGATTTAAAAATGGGCAAAATGGGCACAGTGGCTCACGCCTGTAATCCCAGCATTTTAGGAGGCCGAGACGGGTGGCTCACCTGAGGTCAGGAGTCCAAGACCAGCCTGGCCAACATGGTGAAACCCCATCTCTACTAAAATACAAAAATAGCTGGGCATGGTGGCGTGCATCTGTACTCCCAGCTACTCGGGAGGCTGAGGCAGGAGAATTGCTTGAACCCAGAGACAGAGGTGTGTAGTGAACTGAGATCATGCCACTGCACTCCAGCTTGGGCAACAAGAGTGAAACTAGAAAAAAAAAAAAAAGAAAGAAAGAAAAGAAAAGGGCAAAAGACTGCAGCCTGAACAAACTCTTAACAAATAAGATATACAGATAGCATATGACAAGATGTTCAATATGTGTCATAGAAAATTACAAATTAAAATAATGAGATATCACTATAAACATATTGAAATGGCCAAAATTCAAATCAGTGACAACACCAAATGCTGGCGAGGATGTAGAGCAATTAGAATTCTAATTCATTGCTGATAGGAGTGCAAAATAATTTAGTCACTTTGGAAGACTGACAGTCTCTTAGGAAACTAAACATACTATTAACATATGATACAGAAATTGTGTTCCTTGGTATTTACCCAAATGAATAAAAAAACTATGTCCACACACAAATCTGTACTTGCATTTTTTATAGCAGCTTTATCAATAATTGTCAGAACTTGGAAGCAACCATATCTCTCAGTAGGTGAATGAATAAATAACTAGTGGTACATCCAGAGAGTGGAATATTACTCAGCACTAAAAAGAAATGGGCTGTCAAGGCCAGACAAGACATAGAGGAAACCTAAATGCATATTAGTAAGCAAAAGTAGCCAACTTGAAAGAGTTATATACTGTGTGATTCCAATTATAAGACATTCTGGAGAAATCAAAACTATGGAGACAGTATAAAGATCAGTGGCTGACAAGGGTTAGGAGGTGGGGAGAAAGAATAAATAGAGCACGGAGGATTTTTAGGGCAGTGAAATTATAAAGTATGATAATGCATGTCATTATATTTGTGTTACCATACCTTTGTACAACACCCATGGTGAATGCATGTTATACTTTTGTTACTATACCTTTTCTCAACACCAAGAGTAAACCCTAATGTAAACTATGGACTCTGGGTGATAATGATGTGTCAATGTAGGTTCATTGACTGTAACAAATATATCACTGTGGTGTAGAATATCAATAGTGGTGGCGGTTGTACATGTGTGGGGACAGGGGATATTTGGAAATTCTCTGTACTTTCTTCTCATATTCTCTGTGAACCTAAAACTTCTCTAAGAAATAAAGTTTATTAATATAAAAAAATACAAGATATCATATAAGCTTTTCAGAATGACTAAAATATAAAAGAGTGACAAGACCAAATGTTAACAAGGCGTCAGAGAAACTGGATAATTCATATATTGCTGGTGGGAATATAAAATGGTACAGACACTGTGGAAAACAGTTTGGCAGTTAAAGAACTAAGCATGCAACTACCACATTAACTGTCGATTACACTCCTGGGCATTTATCTCAGAGAAATGAAGACTTATGTTCATACAAAAACTTGTGCATAAATGTTGACAGCAGTTGTATTTATCATCTTCCTACCCTGGAAATTATACAGACATCCTTTAACAGGTGATTGATTAAACAAACAGCAGAACATCCATACCATGGGATATTACTCATCAATAAAAAGGAAGGAAATACGAATACATGCCACAACCTGAATGACTCTCCACATAATTTTGCTGGATGAAAAAATCCTAAAAAGTAACATACTTTATGATTTTGTTTATATAACATTATTGAAATGGCAAAATTACAAAATAGAGAATACATTAATATTTGACAATATAAGGAGAGGGTAGAGGTGGGAGGAAGTGGATGTGGTTATATTTGGCAGCATGAGGGATCCTTGTGGTGATAGAAATATTCTGTATCTTAATACTGTCAATGTCAACATCCTGGTTGTGCTATTGTACTGTAGTTCTGCAGAATGTTATCATTGGAGAAAACTGGGGATAGAATCTTTCTGTATTATTTCTTACAATTGCATGTGACTACACAATTATCTCAAAATAAATAATTTCACTAAAAAGCAACCTGGATTCTGAAGACATATAAGGCAAAAAATGTTTCACAACTAAGAATCTTAATAGTAAAAGGCATTAGAGCATCTGAATCAACAAACTTAGAGGAATCAAAGTTGATGAGAGATCACAACAGACTCCATTTCAGACATTTCCCGCCTCTACTAGAATGCTTCTCAATTAATTCTTTAAAGAATATTTAAGTTAAAGTCATCAAGTTTCTACCTTTGTGACTTTCATGCTCAGCTGAATTGATTTTGAGGCTTATCTCCATGTATTTAATTAAGGCTATTTTGGTGGATTTCCGTAATTCTTCACATTGAGGAAAGAGGGTTTACTAGATATTTAATGTAGAGATGGAGAGCATTCTTTATAGGTCATTTCAAGGAATATATTTGCTTTTCACATAAATTATTCAGGTACTTGTATTGAAAAGATTCTACTTTTTTCCTTAAATGTACATAACTCAGGCATAGAAACAGGCACAATTTTTCCTTTTTATTTTATTTTTCGGTTATTAGCTTTCCTAACTTTTTGGAAACAACTGAATTCAGGTTTGATTACAAGTCAGAAAGATGCTAAAAGAACTCATGACGTCTTGAGAAATCTAGGAAGTGCCATCAATACTGTTTTTACTTGTCTATCTTTACTTATCTCAACCAGTATTATTTTTGAGCTGAACCAAGGTTAAAAATGTAATTATGCTAAAGATTTCGAAGTTATTGAACATTTGTAGGGTCCACTATCATTTTCCCCTTTCCATTTGGCTGGTGATAAGCTTATTAAGAACAATTACTGTAGTTTGGTGATTCAACTGGTGGCTGGTCAGAAGTGATTGCCATGACTCACCTGTAAACTTCTTCTGACATTTTCCTCCAATTTTACTTGGATATGATATGACGAAGAGGAAACAACAAAGCTAAAATAAAACAGAAGGTAGCTGGCTCTTCTAGTGTCCAAATCTGCACAATGTCTCTGTGGGTTTCTGAGAATATTTGCTTCCATATTACCTCAAAAGTCAAAAATTGAGTTACGCATGTTGACTACATGGAACCAGTAGCAGTATTACAGGTTCCTAAAAAGCATACAATAAATGTCTGTATTTCAATTGGAAATATTAAATGTTGAAAATGGTATTTTCTTTATAAGCTAAGAGTTCTATTTTGCAAAACAACCATGTATTTTTTTCCCCTCTATTTTGGTTTGCTTTTACATCAAGGCCTTTATCAGAGCTTTTGATGTATCAGTATATAGAATGTTTAAATAAGCGAGTGGGTTGTTTGAAAAACATGTCAAGACTGGACAAAAAGGTGGGTGAATTTGGAAATGTCTTCTTAGGAAAATCATTGTTCATGCTGGCATCACAAATTGTCATGTTCGTAATATATAGCTATATACAGACACAGGGCCCAAATATATCAATTTTTGAACTATATGCTTTATGTTTTAAGGTGTCATTCCTAACAACAGTTATTATCATAAAGACAAAACATATGATTCCATCCTTGCCCTCGCAAGTGTGTCTTGTTTACAGAGTTAGTATTTTCTAAGACAAGATCTATTGAAACATATTGTTTATTCCTGCTTGCTAGTAGAAGGTTATTTCTTTCAGGAGATACATTAATAGATAGTTTTATGTATAATTATGACAAATAACACAGAGGGTTGATTACCTAAGATAATGCTTATTAAAATGTGAGACCTTTAGATGCAGTCTGGGGGATCCATTTAAAAATAGGACTATATTTATTAGAACTCTATAACCTTAAATTTGTAAGGAACTCGAAGTTGTCTTTGAAGCAGAGTGATTTAAATATTGGATATATTTGAATATAGCAATAAGTGTAGAAGCCCAAATATATGCTTCAGTTGTTCACTCAATTAATATCTAAACTTTAAAACAAACAGGTTACAAAGATACATAGACAAATTAGAGTTATTTTGTAAAGAAAAGAGAAATCCGAGTGACATTAATTGATCTCAAATAAACTGGTGATATAAGTAGTTTCTTCTTCCATTAAGGAAATGAAGAATACCATATCATTTGTCATCCAAACTGGGATATGTTTGAAAGTGAAATAGGCCTATTAGTAAACAAACAGGCATAAAGGCATAAAGTCAAAATAAGTATAAATCAGGGTATGTAGTTACCCGAAGAATTATTTCCTCATTTATTAATTCAACAGACACTTTGCTAAGTAATTAGGTAAAAAAAATGAAGAAGATAAATTCCTGTCCTCAAGATTAAGACCGTGTGGGTGAAACATGTATGCTTTTATTAGGAACTAAGATAGCTTTTACTAGGAACTAAGATAAAACTCTTTGTAAGGAGCACAAAAGAAAGATTTCTATCTCTTAAACATGATGGGAAAAGATACTGTTAAGCCATTAAAAATCCATAGAGTTGAGAATAACACTCTTACTCCCGTTTGACCGCTGGGGAAACTGAGGCTCATGCTACTCAGCAGGCTAATAGCAGCTTTGAGGCTAAAGCATACGGCTCCTTGAGTCCCATCTATAATTCTTCATTGCACTGTTATTCTTATGGGAATTGCCAGAAAGAAAAGATATGAAATTTGGTTTACATTTTTCTGGATACGAAGGATAGCATGAAACTTATTTGTGATTTATTTTCCTTGCAATGAGAGAGAAGGACTAAATGGCCACACTTAGTCACTTGTAACCTGCTTTCTAAAGCTTTGAGATATCATTTTTTTTTCCTTTGGAAGATGCTAACACAAATTTTTCTTGTGAGTCGAATCTCATGACAAGGGGAATTGCAATTTGCATACTGCATTACACTGAGTAACTGAGTCTTTCACTATACTGCATTAGAAGTCGAATTTTATTATATGCAAGTATAGCAAGAGCAGATTCAACTGTGTATACTTAACTGAAGTCCGTTATGAAAATATTTCTCGGAATGTGTTTTATTATATCTTAGAAACCTACTTGCTAGCAGGATGTTGTGCTAGCCCATAATATCTGCGGTGAGCATGCCATCGTGTAGGAATACACTCACTTAGGCACACATAAAGTCGTCAAGTTATTCTGCTATTCATTATTTATCCATTGCTACTCATTTCATTATTTGTTTAGTTAACTCTTTTTTTCAACTCAATTCATAATATAACCATTAAATCAATCAAACCGACACTAATACCTGAACCCTGTTTTTAGTATCACTTCTTGTTGTGATTTTAGTATAAAAATATTAAGTCTTGGAGATGGCTTATCAGTTCAGTGTGTTTATTTGGAAGATAAAATTTTGAAAATAAAAAAAATGGTAATTATAAAAAAGTAATAAAATGTACTCTGTTTGAAGTGGAAAGCGCAGCACTTAGACAAGACAATTGCCTACGTTCTGTGACAGGTGGATATTACATTAGATAAAAATGATAAGATTTAGTAGAATGAAGAATAACTTCCCCTTGACAGTGCCCTGACCCTTGACCTGTGGCCTGACCCTGTTGGCTTCACTAACACAGGGCAATTGTCACAGGTGTAGGATAAAAGACATTTCTGTAGAAGCTACCAACAGTTAGAGATTTAATTCTTTTGATGATCACTAATGTGCTGCTGGGATAAAACTGTAAATTCTGACCTTCTCTAAACTATAAGGACATAAAAATTTACTCGCAAGAAAGCAAAATTCTAAATACAAAGAGCTTTCTTTATTGTTTGGCTGGAAGAGCACTATGTAACAGAGAAGGTACATGCATTGGGGCAAAATGATGGCACTTGTTATTGTCATTACCCTGAAAACATGTTTCAAACATAATTGTGACACAGATCTAATAAAGAATACTCCATTTATCCCTGCATTTTTATCGTTATTAGTAAACTCTTACCATGTCATACCCTGGAAGTTTGTCCTATTCTGAAATGATTCTTTTGATTTATATGGTAATCACCATTTAAAAAATCAGTTCTTTGACTTTTATTTAAATTTTCTGAAAGTGGTAGCTTTGAGAGTACTTACGGATGATGTGGTAACAATTGTGATTTCTCATGAAAGTTAATGCCTCCTGCTGTAAGGAAATTTATTGTATACTCCTTTTTAAGTAACACAAGCAAGAAATTCAGAAAATACAGTGAAGCACAATGAGCGATGCGAATCCATGTTACAAGAGAAGAATATTGCAAGGGAAAAACAAATGACTGTGACATCCATTAAAGTGGGTAAATCCATGATTGAAAAGGAAAAAATACCTGCAGAAGAATGAATTTTACAGGTAAAATGAAAATGACTTCACAATTCATTAAAATAAAGCCAAAGCAGCAACCTGATAGTGTTTCCCAATGTTTTATCATGAAGGAAATGGAGTCAAGTTTTTGAACACTTGACACGATAAAGTGATGTATTTCACTATTCTTTTTAGGGGTCGAGGGGGATGTAACACAAGAATCATCCAAATGTTTGTCACTTAATGTGAAAAAACCATAACAATTTCCTTGCCATAATAGATTTCCAGGACCCAGTTGCTATTCAAAACTGTGTGAAAGGCATAAATTACTTTTAAATTCATTGAGGGTTATTATTCAGGTCATAGGTCTTGCCCTTCAACATTTTTTATCCACGGCATGCTTTGATGACACAAAACTGGTATATGTAAGCTTTAGGATACTCAGTCAAGGAAAATACAAAGATTATGTTTATCGTAAAGTGATTCTATAGGTAAACTACTTCAACTGGTTTAGTAAAGGTGTAGCTAAATCCATTTGTTTCCAAAATATCACACTTTCTTTTTATTAAATCATGAAAATAAGGGATTATAATCATGTAACTTATTGTCATGCATACTTGCTATAATAATGCCTTCTTCCCAGACTACCATCGTTGCAAATGTGATGAGATCATCAGGTAACAGTGTAGGATATGAAGGCTTAGCGTGCTGTGTTGTTAGCACATTAAAAAAAGAAATTGCTGGGATAATTAACAACTACCTATTTGTCTGTGGGATGCATTCATTATGGCTCTACAAATTGGAGGTCTCCAAAATCTGTGCAATAAAATTTACTCTTTGTTCAGGAAGTTCCCCTTGGATTTGGGGAAAATTCTGGTTTGCTGTGTCTATTGTAATTGTGACAGGCAGTTGACATGTCTCATAGTCTAAATGTAGTGGCAAGCAGGGGGTGGTACAATGATGAAAAAACTGCCATTCATTCTTGTGCAAAGGAAAGGTGTTTCTTAGCATATTCCAACCTATGTTCAGACTGGAGTTGGGTCTTTGGGGTTGAAGGTCAAATCTGTGAGGTCAAAGCTATTTCTTGTCAATCTTCGTTCACTAATGACACATGAATTGGAAATTAGAACAAAGTAAGTAAAACGAATAGCCAGAAGGTGAGTGTCTGTTTTATTACTCAGAAGAGCTGGGAAATCTGGCCAATTGTTGCCCTATGTGGCTTGAATGACAGTTGTTAAGTTGAAAAAGGGACAGTGTGATGGGAATGCCACTTTAAATCTCAATTACCTCCTCCACTCCAATCAGCTTGGTAGAGCTTTAATGAAGTGCAATTCTCTGTCCTTTTCCTCATACTTCTATCTCTAGAATAAGCCTCACATTCAAGTTTGACAGCAGTACAATCAGTTTTCCATTCATCACTGGCCCTGTTTTAACCCTGCTGAAAAAGGGCCTAATGTACGTGGCAGTGATGGCAATTAGGCAGAAAAGTAATATTAGAAACAGACAAAAGCCTGAGTCTTTTAGCATTACAGGTGTTTTTTTTTTTTTTTTTTTTTTTTTTTTTCAGCCTGTTCTAGACATAAAGGAATAGGCAGTGTTGTTAAGTTCCCTTCTTCAGTCTTCTCTTAAGCTGAAAGTCCAACGATTTCAAGATTCAATTAATTAGAGACATGGAGAGCCAAAGTACAAGGTAAAAGCTAAGTTCTTTCTAACTGAAGACACACTTAGTAATTGGCCCCTTATTCAAATGGATATCTTCTGGGTGTATGTTTAATAAGGTTGATAAAAACTCGTCATTTCCTCATTAGGATAGCACATGAATACACTCTGTATGTAGAAAAGAAATCTTAAAGAGAACAAACAGGAAAATATCAATCTGTTAAATATAGGAATGTAAAACATAAAAATTCAAAAGCCTGAGAACTATAACTTTGCAGGATGGTGCGGGGCGGGGGGTGGGTATGTTAAATGCATTGTGTGTGTGTGTCTGCACGCGCGAATGAATGAGTGTGTAAGCTGAGAATTTTTTTTTTAAGACAAATCTTGGCTCTTCAATCAGTTTATCTAGGAATGTAAAATATTTAAGCAGTTGAGTTTTATAACCTGGATCAACGGTGTTTACTATGACTTTAAAAAAAAAAAAACACAAAGATGGATGACACATTTAAATGGCTTTCTCATATGGAAACAAAAGCAAGGTTTCCAAATCTATACATTTGTGTCTGCATGTGTAAGTATCCATGTAATAACCATGCATGTATCTTTACACAGAAAAGTCACATACATGTGTTTAGGTACCCACAATGTATTCTTTTATCTAATTCTGTTTGTAAGTGTGTCCATACAATGTGTGAAATCTTAGGAAACAGAAAAGTTCATATATTTTTGCACGTGCATTTAATTGTTATATATGTTTTCCTAACGGTTCTTTTTATGCCAATTTAAAAAATGTCAGCCAGGTTGGGGTGTTTTTTTGTTTTGTTTTGTTTGATAGATTCCACAGGAACATGTGGCATCGGTGTAAGGATCTTGTTTAAGAGAATGGAGGCTTGGAGGAAAAAAAAAAAACAGATGCAGCAATTAGGCGGCTCTTGCTGCTCATTGGGGAGGTGACACAAGTGGGTGATAGTGGCTTTCACCTCTCACACTCCCTTCTCTCCTGCCTGATTCCTAGAACAATCCCTGTCAGAAACACTCTTTGAAAAAGGCTGCATTAGACAATGGCTCTTCACCCTTATTTTACGCTTTAAGTAGTGGAGCAGAATGCTGTAAGGGGCTGAAAACAAGGCGTAATCTGAGAAAGACGCGCAGGCATTGTTATAACTGTGAAAACCAGAAGAGCCCCTTTCAGAGCCGTGACTGAAAGTGCTCGGAAGACCTTTAGTCCTTTGCACTCTCCCAATCACCAATTAGACAAACATTAACATCAATTAAGCTGTTATACGGCACAGGTTCCATATAATTACCTTAATGGGTTGACGCTTTCTTTAGCAGCAATTTCTTAAACAAACTTCATCTTTTGTGCAACAGGCTAAGAAAATTTTCAGCAGGGAGCATTTCCTTTTGTCAAGTTTTCTAAAGAGACAGCTGAATTGTTCTATTTAACAACAAACACCTTCACTAAGGACCCTCGTCTTGTCCCCGTTCCCACCACATTTGACTACTAGGCTCAAAGCTTATTAACCATCAGAGACAAAAAAACGGACTGGCCAGGGGAGCCCAGACACATGCAGGGCGGGCAGTACACAAAGGACCAGTGAGTCTGGCACCGGTTTGCAAGCAGACCCTCGGAGAAAGCACCAATTGAATTAGTTGCCTATTTAGTATCCAAAGCGCCAGATCCGTCCTTACCAAAAGCACAAAGAAAATGAAATAGAAAAACAGGATCTTGCTCATAAAACAAGACAAATCTGTCTAATTTATTTTGTACCAGTAAGTGCTAATTAAATGCAAGCTACTCAGATTCTTCCTGTTCCTGCCTCACCTAATTCGCTTAGAATCACGACAATGCCAGTCTGATTTTTCCCCCTGTTTAACAAACATTCATTTGAAATGTACTCAAATACAGCTATAAAAATACAACCCTTATATCACTTCTATTTTTACTTTATATAAAGTCCATGTGTTTTTACTCTGTTGTGAAATTATTTGGTGGGGGGAGCTCTTGGCAGAAACAAGTCCTTAAACTATCCTTGTGCATCATAATGAATAAACAACTTGAGATGCATATAATGAACTATAATTGTCCCCCCCTCACAGGGTTGGAGTAATGTATGTAACCAAATTTCACAGCAATTCATTAAAAGTCAGAAGCCTGACTCTTCCATGTACAGTTTTTAAAGCAGAATGTGGTTAAAAAATAAAATTAAAAAGTATAAAATATGTACTAAATACTTATAGCAAACCAAGAAATGTTCTCTCTCTCTCTCTCTCTTCCGTTCTCTCCTTCACATCCTTACTGCTCATTTTCACATACCTGATTATAACAATAACCTTGGGAGCAGGCAATTCATTTTACATCTTTAAGGTCAGTGCTTGGGCTCCAAAGACAAGTGTTTGCTCCATTTAGTCCTGCCCTAGTGAAACCCCAACCCCTCTTTGGGTCAAAAGCTCAAGACCACAAAATTAAAAGATGATGTTGAACTTACGTTTAGATTTTGACCAAAGGCCACTGCCACCCATGGCCAGAGGACTTTACAGGGGATGAATTCCAGACACAGAAAGATATGCAATTACAAAATAATGCTTCTCAACTGTATTGCCAAAAATTCGCATTTTAAAAAATATGTATATGACTGGGGTTAATTTATCTACAGTATCAAATTGGTAACCTATTTCCTGAAAAGTTTTATGATTATAAAATAAAATTATGATAACCTCACCGAAAGTTCTCCCTTAGTAAATTTATAAAGTGATGTTTTTCATTCTAGTATTTGTCTATTATTTATTAAAAATTAGTCTTTTTCACTAAATTTATACTTTATAGTTAAAAAACATAATTTGAGCGTTCCTGGATTACTAACTATCTTGGTGTCTCATGACATTACTTTAAATATAAAACTGTATTGCTCCTATTTTTTTCATTGGTTATTTCTGTCTGCTCCAGCGCAAATACAGCTACAAATTGGGAATACCACACATAAATAGTGGGAAGCCCAAGTAAAGAGCTTCCATCACTGAATTTTCTCTGATTGGAGCTCAGCCACTCATGATATAGCATGAACATATAAGATTAAATCAGGAAAGGCCTGAAGAAGAGGAGGCTGTGGGGGATATCCTTTTAACGTTTACTTTATTATTGAGGGATAATTACTCTTTCCAAAATAGATAACAAATTAGAGTCACAAAAATGATTTCTTTGTCAGCATCACGTGAGATTTGTACAAATTTATATCCTTCTTAAAACTTTTACTTCTGACAGATATAATAGGGCATAATGAGGATGAACTCATGCCAGGTGGCAAAGTCACCTCTGTAACCACAAAGAAAATGTGCATGGAATCTGAGATTCTTTTCTCTAATTTCCAGTATTAAGGATGAATCCGTGGTGTATGAATGGATTTTTCCCCCATTCAACACATCAGGCAAAGATCTGAATAAAGTTAATGTTCGCATTTTGACACCCATATCAAACTGAAAACACCTCAATCAACTGTTGGATGGATTTGGCATAATTATTGATACACTTTGCAGGATTTAAAGAGTAAGGATTCAGTGCTCACATACCACATTTGAAATGAACACAACTTATCAAGTAGAGTTCTGACATGTGTGACTCTTAGTATCATTTTGGAAGTGAAATAACCTGTCAAAATTTAAAATGTGTTAACAACTGGATAGTTAAATGGCAGGGACATAAAGAAGGGACATGGGCTTGGTTTGAGATCTTGTTCTGGAGTAGAGTCACTGACTGCCAGCCTAGAAGTAATCACAACAAAAGTTTCCCCCCAGGGGTTCTGAACAAAAATTCTATAGTAGAATAAATAAACTACTACACAGTTAGATTATCTTAACTAGCATCTGCAATCTTCCTTACAATAGCTATTTATTGATGTCTTTCCAAATGCATTAGAAGTGGCAGATGATTTATTTTGTCTTTGAAAAGTACTTATAACCATTCACTCATTCAACAAATATTTAAGTTTCCACTATGTGCCAGGCATTCTTTTCTAAGTACATTATCAAAGTCAAATAGTACAAACTGCCTAACGTTCTTTTATTGGAGATGTCTTCACTTTAAATGGGTTAAGGCAATTTATAGAGAAAGCACTTACCAAAAAATTTACTTTTCTCAGACTGTAAAATTCTTCACTTATTTAATTATGTCTGGCACCTGACACACAGTAGGTGCGTCAAATAGGATGCTCTGTTAGTTTCTCTATATTCTAACTCTAACTGTTTTTTTTGTGAATGCAAAATGATCAAGCAAAAAGGAATCCACTGACCACTGCCACTGTTCAGCTTCACTCGTCGCGTTGCCATCTATGACAATTACACTTTTTGTTTTATTTGAAAACATATTTTTCTTATTCTTTTTGTAACGTTCATTCTGAAAAGAAATGGGGGAGGCAGTGCATGTAAGGTAGGGTGGATGAGTCGTGTTGGGAGATGCGTAGTATTTATGTAGTTTTGAAATTTTTTAAATGAGTTTATGTGTGTGCTTGTGTTACACATCTGAATAAACTGGAGTCTTCCAAAAGTAGAGTTAGAAATTTTGACTCTTCAAGGAAAAAGTAACAGAATTGGTAGCAGTGAAACCTAGGCTGGATACAATTTCTCTTTTGAGAACAGAGTCAGTCAACACCCATGCTGCCGAGCATCCAGGGGACCGAACAAAGACTCTTGGTACCATTGGAAGAGATGTGGACATTTAAGATACAAGAATGATTGAAATTTTCTTCTGAAGGAATTCAGAACCTGGGGTCTGAAATATTAAGACCACAAGAAATTTGTATCATATTCCTTGACATTTTTTCTGCTTATTAGGATGTTTTTGAGGACATTTTGACCATCAGTGTATGCTGAAGTTGGTATTTGAATCCACTACGAAAAACTGATTTCTTTGATTTGCAATTCCTTAAAAATAGATAACAATCATTATATGTCGTTTATCTAGAGGAAAATAAGGCCTGAAGCAGTTATCAGAGGACCAAAAATAATTCCATGCCAAAACTCATTCTACCAAAGTTCTTTCTATCTATCTATCTATCTATCTATCTATCTATCTATCTATCTATCTATCTATCTATCTATCTGTCTGTCTGTCTGTCTGTCTGTCTGTCTGTCTGTCTGTCTGTCTATCTATCTATCTATCTATCTATCTATCTATCTATCTATCTATCTATCTATCTTATATATCTGCCTGTCTACCTACCTATTCATTTATATACTTATAATAAAAAATACCCCCATGAACATTAATACAATAAAGTGCGCTCTTCATCAAACATAATTATAGATTGCAATCATTCGATATGTGGTATATATACATCCACACACTGACAAATGCAAAGTGGCAATATTACTAATGACATTTGGAAATGCTAATATATTTCTAGCACTTCAAATATTCTGCACACATAGATATAAAGGGGCAAGTCCTTACAACCTCTTCGAGAAAAGTAAGCATTTTTATTCAAAACGTTGAGAGTTAAATGAAAAGGCAAAGACTTCTGGCAATAGGCATGCAAATGAATATCTCCTCTGAAATTTCTTTCTCTGTATTTTACCATCCAAAAAAGAGAAGGGTCTTATTGCAAATGTTACTTTTTCGAGCTACTTGAGCCTATCTATAGGTGTAGATCATTTCTATGGTCCCCAAACTAAATGCATTTTATAACCCATTTCATCTTTACCCAATGTCTTCTACAGGAGATAAACCATGTAAAGAGGGACCAGTCAGTATATTAGCTTTGGACGACACTCTTGGTCTTTAACTTATAATAGAATTCTTTTATGTTTTACTTCCAAACATGTACATCTACTCTGAGTAAGAATTTAATGAAAACTTGGGGAGACGTATTTTAAGAAAATACTTTAAAATTACGCTTCATCTTGTTACTACTGTGGTATCCAAAGCCCAAGCAATATTGAAACCAATTCTTTGATGACCAGTTCTGGAAGGTTTTGAACTTTATCTCCAAAATGTAAACATGTTTCTGTTCTTAAGTGGAGTATTGCCAGTATGCTAAGTACTCTTTCATACTCATAATTTTTTTCAAGTCTTAATTCAATTATTTAAACTTGAGCCTTTGGATGTCTGGGGGTCAAAACATTTCACCTGATTTAGTGAGTTCCCATTCAGTTAACCTGTTATGGCCCACATTCCTGAGAGTTTCTAGAGCTACTATGTTGTGTATAATCTTTATAATAGTTCAGCCTGGTTAACAAGCACTATTTCTGCCTTGTTTATCCCAGTCTATAGGAGAGGCCAAAGCTTTTCACTCTGTGTCAAGTTTGCTCCTCTTTTGCAGGTGGTGGTGTAAACAGAAAAGATCAGGGTGTGTCCTGGGGCATGTCCTTCCTTAGTGCCTCTCCCCTTTCTCTTTGACAAAGGAGTGACAAGAGCAGAGGAGACTTGAGGCATGTTAGTGTAAGAGAATATGGACCAGGATGGGGATGATGTGATCAGGGACAATACAACAATAATAGGAAAGTGAAATCAGGGAATACTGGAATATACAATTTAAAAAATGGCACAACCAAAAAGAGGCCCTAAGCGTTTGCACATACAGCTTATTTGTTTTGCTTTTGAAAAGGTGTTAGGATCAAGGTACAGTGGGTCAATTAGAGGTATCTCAGATCTTACAAAGGAAAAAAAAAAAAGAGGGACGAGGGAAAGAACTCTCCGTAGTAGCCACCCCCTGCCCTCTTTATTTTGGTACAATGCCTCAGGAAAGGATTATGACACAGTCACCTTGCTTTTTACAAATGCATTATCTTTTTAATACAAATATTAACTACGTTTGGCTTTTTGGGTGTCACACAATTAGCAAATTAGTCATTGACTAAAGCTATTAATCTAGGTTTTATAACACTTTCCCCACCTTAATTTTAGAATATTACATGCAAGGGGAAAAATCGCCTTCTTTTTTTTTGCATTCATTGAAATCCCTTCTCTTAATGGTAGGCTCTAAAGTTATAGTGGCAGTTAGTTCTGTCATCAGAACCTCAGCACATTGAATGGAATTTTGAAAATTACAAAGACTGCACAGGCATATAGTAGAATCGATCATTCCCTCTATATGCTAAATGCACCCTCATTTGAATCTTATGCATTCCCTTAATATACCCTCCCTTTCAATTCAATTCATTGCATTTATTACAAGTATGAGATGGAAATTAGAAAGTCCCTCTAAGGCTTCATATCTTTTGTGTGCAGGATTTATGAGGAAGATAAATTTTTGCTGTTCTTTTATTTATAAAATTTAGTGAATTGAGCTAATACCCTAAGACATAAAACAAGGTGTTCATTTGTACTTACATATGCAAGTATGAAACACAATATCCATGTCATTAATCTTCTACTTATTATCACTTTAAGTGAAAACCTAGTTGTATGAGTCCAGAACCACAGCATAATATTATGAAGACAAGTGCATATATATTCCTTAATGTTCTAGTGAGAGCTTTAAAGGTTTATATAACTTGGAATCACCATTTTGAATATTATCGGTAAAACTATGAAAAGTAGTTTTAAGATCAAAATACAATGGCACAATATTCACTTTAATTCCCATGTTTAAAGTAACTTAATTTTAACAAGAGTTACAATTTGCTCTCTGTGTCCATGTATTCAGCATCCAAGGATTCAACCAACCCCAGACGGAAAATATTCAGGGAAAAACTCAATAAGAAATAACAACACAACTATAAAAATAATACAAAGAATACGGTATAACAATGATTTGTATAGCATTTGCATTGTATTAGGTATTATAAATAATCCAGATATGATTTAAAGTGTACAGGAGGATATCCATAGGTTATATGCAAACATTGCGCTACTCTATATAAGAAACTTGAACATCCACAGATTTCAATAAAGGCAGGGGTTGTGGAACCAATCCCTGGTGGATACTGAGGGACAACTGTTCTCCCTAAATACAACATTTCAAAAATGGCATCAAGAGGGGCCTAATGCTGTGCTGCATCTCTTTGGATCATCCATGTTGAAAATTTACCAAGGGACTGTCACCTTGTGGCTTTTGGCTAAGAAATCAGGTAATATAAAGCTGAAGCAGAGGCCATTTTTATTTTAATCTGTTTCTTCTTGACTTTCGTAACTTTCCCTTTGGAATAAAAGAAATGCAACTACTCTCCAGCAAATCCAAGAGCAGTTAGCCATTCTCTGTCAGAGGTAGTCACCATCCATTACCAGTGCCTAGGGGATACTCAAGAATGGCAGTGCATGCCGTTCCTGGACAACAGGAGGGGTGACTTGAAAACTGTCTAGTGTTTTGTCCATCATACCCATTAAGAGAGTTGTGTAATGGAATAAATTTTTTTTTTTAAATTTGAGTATTTAGCTGTTGGAGTCACCATGGATTGGTACTGAGACCTTGAATAAAGTCCTCCTCTTATAGAGGAGCCAGCACTGTGTTAAATAGTCATATAAATTCATGCATTTCCATCTGTTTCTCCAGATAAGGGTGTTTCTTTACTTGTCAAGTCATTAATCTTCTACTTAATATCACACTTAAGCCAAAACCTAATTATATGAGTCCAGAACCACAGCATAATATTATGAAGACAAGTGCATATATATTCCTTAATGTTGTAGTGAGAGCTTTAAAGGTTTATATAACTTGAAATCACCACTTTGAATATTATTGGTAAAATTATGAAAAACAGTTTTAGGATGAAAACACAATGGCATGTTAATTTCATAGGTAAATGTGATCTTGCAGCTAAATCTCATGTTATCCATTTCAATAGCTGTGGGTTATTATACAGTTTAATTCAATTATTCTTGATTAGATAGAGTTAATCCATTGTAGGGATTGATTAACATAATTCTGGCAATTTGTAGAGGATAGATATGTTAAAGATATAGAGTAAGAAATATTTTATTTAACATATGTTTATACTAGCTTAGTTTCAGAACTTAAAGATCATAATTTACTTTACTCTACCAGTGCATGCACACACACACACACAAGCACACATACACAAGCACTCATGTGCACACACACATACACACACACACACACCCTGTGGTTAGTTTATTCCTTGGTACTTTAACAATCAGTTACTGCTTTGGTGAAAGCCTAAAGCTTAATCCATTAAGAGCCATTCAGAACAAAACAAACAAACAAAGCTTTAACCACTTCAGTGACAACAGTGCAGAACCAACAAGGAGCCTTCTTAGAAAACCCTAGCAATTTTAGGATCAATAGCTTCACACTAGATGCTCCTAAGTGATGAAAGCTAGAAAATTTGTGCTGCCGGGTTTTAGAGAAAACACAAAACACAAAAAAATGTTGGGAAAAGATAATTTAATAAGTTTAGTTTGGAAATACCCATGCAGTTTAGAGGGCTAACTTAAGTCCCGTCAGTAGTTATGATGAAAACAAACTAATTTAAACATCATGTTGGGCTGAAAACTTTACCTGTGTATCCTGCAAATGGAACTCTTAAAATATCTTTTAGACTCTCTCCAAGTTCCACTACTTAGGGCTTTCTTATTATTTCTTCTAATTAGTGTAAGTGAAATCTTTGGGATACACACACACACACACACACACACACACACACACACACATATGCATGTATATATGTATAAAAATTGCAAATATTTCTTTGAAAACAAATCTAAAGTATTTAGGAGAACTTTACAATCCACTTAATTCAGGGCTACAGTTTGAACAATAAAACCAACAAATACATTTGTATATGAGAGGAGCAAAAACAAACATTTTTTTTCCACAAGATTAAAAGCCAATTCATTTCCTTTAAGAATTATTCCATTGTATATTATCTTTTGTGAAAAAATCCATTAGCTTCTTTTATACATCCTCAAGTCTTAAATAATACAACACTGCTGGAGGATGTGTTTTATGGAGAAAATCTTCTGTCATTCCATAGAATTAAAAAGGGCCTCCTACATCTTTTGTGTTCATTGCAATTATTCTTTTCAGTTTCATAAAACAATTTTAAAATACTGTATCTCCTGTAGTTATAGTTTTA
Organism: Macaca fascicularis; assembly: GCF_037993035.2. Lineage (NCBI taxonomy): Eukaryota > Metazoa > Chordata > Mammalia > Primates > Cercopithecidae > Macaca > Macaca fascicularis. Next base: position 97,193,644 of record NC_088381.1, on the reverse strand, counting down.
CAAATGCCTTTACATTAATACTTAATTATAAACTCAGTAATGAAATAGGAGTGTTATTTATTATTTATCTCAAAATATCAGCTGGCTAGACTTTACCCATAAATTATCTGAAGGCATTAAATTATATACCTTCGTAGGTAGTCAACAGACACTGTTGGGATTGTCTACAGCATGTTTACAAGCTAATTTGTTTACAGAATGTTGACTACTCATTTACATTTCTGCTTTTTTTATTCTAGCAGATCATCTCTGAACAAACATACTTAATATAAGGAACTTGTAAAACACATCTTTTTAGTTTAAAAAATAAGTGTCAGATCAAAAGCAGAATAATCTCTTTGCTGAAATGTTATCAAATAATATTGACCATCAATATTTTACACACTAAAGAAATAAATTACCCTGAAATATCATGAAAATGCATGATTTTCCTGTGTGTCAGGAATGCTGTGCAGTTTTGTCTGGATTCATTAAGGCGCTCACTGCATAAGTGCGTTGCCAACCGGAATGTGGGTGGCTATAATGGCAGCCTGTAGGTTTGTATGGAAAACAAGTATGGCACTGTGAAAAAATCCTTCTCTCACCCTACAGATACCTGTACGGAGAACTTGGGAGGCATTTTCATAAGCTCTTTGTCAAGTGAATGTTAAAGTCCCCATTCACTGAGAAGCAAAGGTAAGTCTGAAAAATGCGTTGAAAAAAGAAAAGGGGGTGGGGAGTGGGGTGGAATCACCTAGCATTGAAGCAGCCTAACCAAGTGACAGACACGTAGACAACTCCGATGCTGCCAGAATAACACTCTGCACAGCCCACCAGCAAGCAATTTGTCACTGCGACAAGAATATCCTCCGCAATTTGGCATCAGGGTCCTTGGACAGCCAACTGCGCCTGTACAGCACGAGACGTGCTATTCGGCAACGGGAAGATGGGAACCAAGGTTCTCGTTATTATGTCCAAATGTGTTATTTTATGAAAAACATATCTTTTGTCATGATCAACATAGAGGTAGAACAGAAGTAATTGATAATAACTGGGGACAAATGAGATGAAAAATTGAGAAAAATATGTCCTTGTATTTTTTTAGGTACCCTGACTGTTGAGAGAATTTCAGGATGTTTGCTTGATGTGTCTGGTATTTTATGGCACGCTTCCACAGTATTTCATAGGAATAATAAATCCATACGTGCAGAATGAACTGGGAAGATTTTTGGTGGTATTAAACCATTTGCTTTAGGCAGACCGTACTCTTTGCTTTGTTTTAGACTTTACATGATTGTATATGGTGTTTGATTAATAATATGCTGCTGGGTGCAAATCTTTTCTTATTGGTCTAATTTGAAATAAGACAAATAATATAAGGTAAGTTGAGTTAAAAATTTGCAAAGGAAAGACCTTTTACTCTTTACATTGCTATCCTGGTAATCTATTATAAAAGTGCAGTAAAGGAAAGAAGCCAGGAGCATAGGATAAAGGTATCTGATAAATAAGCAAGTAGTGTTCCCCTTGCCAATTACTTGGCATCTTACTTTGTAATTAATGCCACAGTAATGAAAAAAGTGGTAGGCACGAAGATTGGGCCTTTTGTGCATTCTATACAGAAGCAAACACTCATAAAAATCTAGCTCAAAGCTACCCTAGTTTGGCTTTCTCCACAATCAAAACTTGCTGGAGAATTAGAACAATCCCATAGGGGTGTGTGTGTGCGTGTGTGCGTGTGTGTGTGTGTTACAATGTATTATATAAGAGTGACATCAGCCAATTGTGGTATTGCTGTCTCCATTACACAGACAAGGGTGTCCTTCATTCCCCAGACATGATGGAATCTTGTACCCATTCTGCCAGGAGCTAACATCATGGTATCTATTATGTTGTTCACTGGTTGTCCTATGAAGCACGTTAGCTAACTGCTGCTTAAGTCGCTATATTAACTGCCTGGCCATTCCTGGTGTATTTCCAAGAATCTTATTTAGTTGTGCTCTCTGCAAACTTTCAGGAAATCCTAAAAGTACTTAAAAGTTAAATAATAATGAGAGTAGTAATATTAATAGGCATTGTTTTAGAAGTAAGAAAGAATATAATTTAGGCAATTTTGATATTATTTGAAATCCAGTATGTGTTTCAAAAATTATCAAGCTAATATTGTAACAATATTCCACAAAAATGTTTTCCCTGTCTATCCACATAAACTGGACAACGGTGAATGGCTGGGGGTCGGCAGGTTGGATAATGAGGTGTTTAATTGTGATGCTTTGGAAATGGTGCTGGGATGGAGTGTGTTGACTAGCTATACAAGTGGATGGTTAAGTGAAAAGGCCTAAGGTTTATATTATTTGAGGAATAAGCTACAAAGAAAGGGGAGAACAGAGGTGAGTGAAGAGAGAATGTTCGAGGCTAGAGAGTACAAAATACAGTGGAGACCATAAAGAAAACTAACCCCTACTTTTCTAAGCTTCACATGGGGTGTTTTCCTTGCAACTCCCATTAAAGTCAATGGGAATCATGCAGCTAAAACCCTGTGTAACTCTTTGACAATTTACTTCCTAGTGTCAGGAAAAGAGTACTACCTACTAAAGGCAATTTACTCGTTTTAGTTTGTGCCTCCCATACAAAGATGAATTTGATAGCACATAGCAGGAGGAAAAGAGAGACTACATTTAAGAATTTTGTTATTGCAAAAGAAGTCATCATTGAAAAATGTCGCCTAAACTCTCACCTTGTTTAGCAACAACAATAAACAGAGAAAAGCAAACCAGTGAAAGAACATGAAAAGAAGTATGGACTTGATTACAGGAAAAATGGTGATTGCTAGTATTAGGTCTTTTTTTTTTTTTTTTTTTTTCACTTTAAATTCTCTAGCTCTGAGCACAATCGCAGGATAATAAGAATACAGGACAATTCTTAAGACACCAAATTGAAGTTCCTGATTACTTGCTTTTTCTGTGCACCTCAAGTTGTACATATATAAATACAGCAATGGTATCCTTACAGAATTCTTAATAATACACATACAGTGGGGGTGGGGTTACCATAGGCTCCTAGTTATAGATGGCAAAATAAACAAATGGCAGATGTCTATTCTGCTGTAAGCAATAACTAAATAAATGCAACATGACCTCTATATAGTATTATTTTTGAAAGCTATAGGATGTGCCTGTTAAAAAATACGTGCTATTTACAGACTACTTCATGAACTTTGAAGTCGGAATACTAACACTGGCTTTCAGCCTTTATTTTCATTATGTCTCTATATTTCTTTAGTCTCAAATGAAAAGTCTTTATTTCAGTGCTCTTCCATTTTACTGATATAATTCTAATTTCACTGTTATAAGTGGTATATGGGCTGAAGATGGGGCTTCTGTATTTTCTGACTCCCTTCTCTGTGATTTGTTTTGTGACTTGTCCTTTGGAGGGTGAAGAACTGAGACCCTACATGGCTTTTTAGTGCATTGATGGAGCAGAGACACTTCTATGAACAACTGCCTATGCAAACTGATTACTCGGCAGTATAATTTATCAGTTCTTACGAGTAAGTGAGTGCTTCTCACTATGGATTTAACTTGCACTTCAATTTAGGTAAGTATACTGCTGCAGCAGCCTTGAAAACAGCACTCTCTGATTGTACCAATTAGTAAATCCTGAACTTTACCACCAGAAAAAGACATAGCTCCACATTTATGAATGTCTGGCTTTTGAGAATTAGAGTAATTATGTCACCAAAACTGCCATTGATTTTTCAGATAGACATCTCAATAATTTTGCAAGAGTAAAAGCCTTTTTCTAAAGCACATGGGTATTTTTTTATGGTACGAATAATACATAGGGATGAATACAGCGATTTGATATGTGAGAACATTTAAGGGAGGAGGTATTTTATTTGAACAGAATTTAGATGTGTTTCTGGGCTGAGTTAGTGATTATAAATTTCATGGTGGAGGGTTTTGACTGTGTGAGAACTTCTGACATCTAATTTTTTTTGATGGAGGGGATTGAGAATTTATGAAATAATAGAATAGCATGTGCTGTTGTTAAAACAGATTACAATATTATCATAAAATAATAGGTGAAAATACATTTAATTTTCTATGTTTTAGTTTAAAAATTCACAGCTGGTTTATGCTCCTCCTTATATCCCAAGCCATTCGTCATTGGTGACTATATCATATATCCTGAACCAAATATACATTAACAGATTTCTGTTCACAAATTAAGCCTGAACTGAATTTAGCACATAGAGGTTTTTAGCCAGCTATTAAACTTCTTTGTTTTTTTCCTTCTAATTGAACATAGGTATGGTTAACAGCATTTTTGTATCAGCAAAAATAAATGAATATCAGTATTTAAATGCCCCCCACCCCCCGACAAAAAAAAGCCTGATATTGCAGGGAAAATGTCATTCACAATATTGCAGATACTTGTTTTCTTCATATTCCAGTGTCACTGTTTCATTTTAGGTAAGAACCTGAATACTCATTAACACATTTTATGGAGTTAAAGACCTACAATGTCATATATTCGAGATCTCTTATTTTAGAAATTATATTTTCCATGATCTGAAAGAATTAGATATCTGAACCAATTAAGTTCTAAAATTAATCCGTTTGTTTCAGACTTGTTTTGCTGGGGAATTTGCTATAAATCAATGTTTGCTGTCACTGAAGTTTAGGGCATCTTTCAATATTCATTTAAAAAATATCTCCTTCCACGTGGTTAAGGAATTATTATGACTTTGAGATTACATCTATGCAATCATTTTGCAGTATGTGTAGCTGGAGAAAGACAGACAGTAATAATATAGGTTGCCTTTCAATATCTCAAAATCATGCTTTTAGTTTCTAGCGCGAGGTTTTTAGGCACACACACACACATACACACACACACACACACACACTGCATTGCCTTTGGCTCAATGAGAAACACTTTGAATATATTTAACCTGAAATATTTTTCCAGTCCCGGGGATACTGTTTCTTGAACTAGTTTTATCACCTGTACAAAATAATTATGTAAGCATTATCACTAAGAAAGTCTAAGAAGCAAAAAAGAATAAGTGTATAATCAAATTAATGACTGATTATATGCATAAGGACGAGTTTGTATTCATTAGTTTCTTTACCATGGCCACATTTCTCTTTTTCTTGTTTTCCTATTTATCTGCATTTCTTCAAACACGACACTTGACTAGCCTTCTGCAACTAAAATATGTTTGGAAAGCTAAAATGTGGAAGGAGGTAATTGTTGGGTAAGACATGGCACTGTTAACGATGTTGATTCTCTGGCTCCAGAGATCTTCGGGATTTTTCATATGGTAAATTTCTGATGCTCCACCTCAAAGATTTGAAGCCTGATCTTCATTCTATATCCAAGAAAAGGAAGCCATTGTACAATAGGCTGAGTATTCTGGAGCAAAAGGTCACCCAACATTATACAAGCTTGCCTAAGACCAAAGCATGGAAAGGAAATCCTCCTCTCAGGCAGTGTTGTCTGTTCCCTTCTTGGCGTGTGTGCACAATTTCTTTAACACTAAGGGGATTTAAGCATGGGTACTGCGGGAGGAAGGGGCTTTATAAAGTGAAATGGGGCCTTGAAATTTCTCAAAGATGCCCTAAAATAGACAAGGAACAAGTCTGTTCCAAATGGTAAGATGGAGCAGGATAGTAATGATGGAGCAGGATAATTTTTTATTTACAGATATAAAACATCAGGTGAAATACAACATAATTTTCATAGTTATTTAAGTGTGAAAGGCACATAATTGGTAAGTTAAATTATTTCACGATCTTTTAAGAGGCAGTGTTGGGCAATGGGAAAACAAATAGGTTATTTATCTGTTTTTTCAATAACATGCTATACAAATTTAAGCAAGTCATTTAGTTAGGGCTTTGTATTGCTTCACTAGCAGAAATTCATAGCATCCATTTGATTATATTTCAGGTCTTTTGGGATACTAGTATTGGATGATTCTGTGTCACAGCTGTAGTTGTCAAAAGTGCCTACATGGGTACAAGACAAACGATATTCTAACACTGTTAACATAACAAGTGATGCAAGATTATTGCTGATACCTGATTTTTTCCAGTATTATTTGAGCTCTTATTCTCCAAGAGGATGTATTATATTTACTATGACGGTTTCATTCATTTCCTCATTTGCTCACTCAAAACCAATACTGAGTATTGATTAAGGGGCATGTCTATCCCGTCTGTCAGTAATTCAGAAACCAGTAAGATAAAGTTTCAAAACTTCAAAATACTGATCATCTGGTGAATGAGGATATAAAACAAAGGCAACAACACAACACAGCAATGCTATAATAAAAATGTGCCAACATTTTTATGGGAAGTTGGAGGAGTTGCTCTTAACTTGCCTCAGAGAGGCTAGAAGACTCCATACAGGAGGTGATCGCTGAACTAGATTGACGGATGGGACCACTTCAAACTCTTGTCAGTAGACTGAAGATTGCCACAGGAAGGTTCAAAGTCAATTAATGTTTTTTAGAAGGTCTTTGGCTTTAACACTTTCCATGGTTTCAAAAATATACATTATTGTAAAGCTCTGCTTCTACCATTTTGTTTTAGTATTGGTTTACTTTCTTGTCTCTTTTACATTACATAGGAAGGGACGGGAAAAACAATAAGTACTAAATGTAGGTGTATGGTTAATATCATGACTACTTTCCACTCATTCAATACCTCCATTTAAAAAATAATATATCTCCCTGTGTATGTGTATGAAAAAGTAAAGTAAATATATGTAAATTATTATGAGATTTTTCTGAGATAACAGGAAAGATAATGGAATATTAATAAGCCCAAACAGAGAAATCTATACTCAAATTATTTTAAATAGTTGGTAATTCTAGGGCTTTCCAAGAATAGTTAAATATTCAAACTTTTTTTCCCCATTATACAATGTGTTAGAAGGATTCTTTTTCTAGCAGGTGTGAAACAGAAGCAGGTAGCAGGAGAGCTAAGTACACAGAAAATATTGGAAACAAAATCAGAATTTAATGATCTAGGTCAGTGATTCTCAAACTATAATGTGTTTAAGAACTACCTGAAGAACTTGTTAAAGCAGTAGGCCTGGGGTAGGACAGATTAATTTTCATTTTTTACAGACCCATAGATGATGCTGATGCTGTTGGTTGAGAATCACACTTGGGGAATCACTTATCTAGACGAGTCCTTCTGATATTTAATCTATACAAATCCCCTCAATCTTGTTATACTGAAGATGCTGATTGAGTAGACTTAAGTCGTATTACATGGTTTGGTGATTTCAGAAAATAATAGGTCCAAATAAGGCTTCGAGTTTATTTCCTGATCTAATTAGATTGTATCCTTACCAACAAGATCACTGTTTCTTGTATACAGTATGAATATATATTATCACCCCATTGAGAGAAGAATTTACTGAGCTCCTGTTTCTTGTATGAAATGACTGCCCTAGTTACTAATTAAGTAAAAAGTGAGTTTCTTCTTTTACTTAGCTTCCATAACCATTCTGAAGCTTTAGAAATGAAACACTATCCAGACTGGTCATTTATTATGTTTATTATGTTTTCTTGATTCTAATAAATTATATATAAGTACAGATGGCAAAAAAGGACTGCTCTAATATCTCAACTCAAAAAAAGAAAAATTTTAGGAATACTACATTAGACAAGGATCATTATCTAGCCCCCTTATTTAAAATTTTTATTTAGTTAGACAAAGTCTATTCATATAAAGCAAAAAGTTGAACTAAATCTTGTCAAATGAGCTGGAAAATATACTTAATTTTGATGAGATAACAGTCCCTGGTGGATTATATGGGTGTGGGTGTGAAGGAGCCTTACTAATAAGTGTTGGCTGTCTTCAACCCACATTTTCTCAGTAATTGATAATTCTCCATTTCTTCTCTGCTATGTAAACCTTTTAAAAAATAGAATAGTGGAATCATGATAATGATAATACATTAAGAAATTTGAAGTAGAAATTTCTGATAGAAAGTTCAAATAAAAAATACAAGTAATAGAATCTGTAGTCCATATTTTGGCCAACTTTGAATTGTTTGAAGAACGATAGGGATGCATACTTTCTTTTTTCTCTTATGCTGCTCCCATTCACAAATTTTCGAGTGATGTGACACTGTTAAATTCTGTAATTCAGTGACTTGAAATGATGTTTGCATAGTTAGCAGCAAATATCTCTATTCTGCTTATGTATGTATTTATTTATTTGGCTGAACTGGAACAAATATGGGTAATAGATTTGAGTATTTGTTAATGCAAATGCCAAAGTCTTTAGCCATATTATTGTAAAACTATTTTAAAGTTTTACAAACTATTTTAAAGTTTCACAATAATTTTAAGATTTATTTCTGCCTGGTGTATGTGGTTTTTTATATGATCATTTATGAGGATAAATGATTATAACAATAATCTGTAATTAAGTACTTTGTCATTTCTACTCCTTTTGCCTATTTCCAAAGGGTATTAATTTCTGATCCACTCACCAAATTGAACTATTACAAAAAAAAAAAAAAAAGGTTTACTTGCAGGATGTTTGACTTCTTAGACAACACTATACTTGTGTCTTTAGGTAGTATCTATCTTTAAAAAGGTGCAAACAATGGGATCTCACAATGTAGATATTTGGGCTAGAGGAGCAGTGGTTCTTAAACCTTTGTGGAAATATAATTCTTTATAAACTCTGTGGTCGTTCTTTACAGAAAATGTTTATGAAGTACACACAAAGAAATTTTGCATACAAAGTAGTGTCTATTCACGATCTTCTTGAAGGAAGACTCAGTAACTCTAATCTTGATAATTGAGGTAACGTTAACCAAAATGCCATCTTTTTCCTTCTTTCTTATATAGACATTGAAACCAGATGGATCAATAGACTGTTTTTCTAAATACATCATTTTGTTTTTATTGTGTAAACCTTTCCTTACAAATAAGCCTTTAGACTGATTTGTAACATGGAAGTAAGTGGACATCTGGCTTCTCTGAAAAATATGATTCACTCATTTGCATTTTTAAATTCCATTCATTCCATTTTTAAATTTTTCACTTGTCCTCTTTGCTCTTTCTAAAAGCAACTCTTCTCAACTCTTTTCAATTTCAAATACCTAAAGAGTTCATATTTCTTATAATTCAGAACATCATTTCTTTAAAATTTTTATAGGAAAATCAATATTCAAGATCCACAGCATGAGGAAACCCTGATATGTAGGTGAGTGAGAAGTTACTTTAAGTGCAAAAAGAATTTGGGTGACAAAAATCAATTTACCCCTAGTTATTTCTCATATATTGGTCTTGGTTGACTTGGAAATATCTTTCAAAGGTCATTTTTAAAATTTTAGGGGGCAAGATACTAATAAATAATTCATTCCTTCTTCAGGTTGGTTATGAGATTCCTTCAAAAAGTATTTTGAGTATATAAAGGTATTTCTATTATTAAAGACATGCTTGAAATAAATTCTGGGATGAAAGACTATAGTGCTGTTTGATTGTTCATATTTATTATTTACAGTAATAGATTTTGTGAGTAAAAGTTGAAGGTCTAAGAACTTAAAATCTGGAAGATTTATTCATTCATTTCAAGGTCTCATCCTTTATAGTGGCAAAACAGAATTTGTAATAATTTCCACAACATTGAACTCTCATAATAACCAAGAACAGAATGACGTGGAAATTCCATTCAAATTTTAGATAAGGCTTCTCACAGAGCATTTTATTTCTCATCTTAAAATAATAGGCACATGTGGAATCCTAATTAAACACATCTAATATCTTTGAATACTTCCCTTTAATCAACTAGTCATATCCCAGAAAGGTGCAAGTATGTGTGTGTGTGTGTGTGTGTGTGTGTGTAAATATTTCCTCCAGTTGAGTAAAATAGTTGGTAGAGCCAAAACTAGATGGACAACCATGATAAGCAAAGATGAGAGAATGAGAGAAATTAGTTCACCATGATCATCGGCTGTGAAATTTGGATTCAATTCTGAAAGTATAGCAGAAGATTATGCTTTTCTTAGAATATCAGTAACACTAGTCTTAAGGAGATTTTCTCAGGGGATATGCAGCATGAATGGTAGGGAGGTATAGAAGTAAAACAAACCAAGAAGACCAAGTGGTCAAAATGAAGCTCTGAGCTTGCTTGATCTCATTTGTAATTCCTGTCTCACAACTGGTATTCTTGTTAATATCATACAATATAGAAAATACTAGGATGAACACATTGGACTTAAAATTAGGAAAAGTAAGTTTGATTCCACTTCCCAGCCTAGATTTCATGACAGCCATTACATTGAACTGAATCTCATTTCCTCAATGGAAATGTGATTTAAGTTAGATTTAGATTTAATAGAGCACAATCTTGTTCTATTCCCCCCCAATTTTGATGCCTAAAATTGGGGAGAAATAGATGATTGTATTAATGATGTAGTTCATAGATACGTTAGAAAATACGAATTCCCCTTATTGAAGTCAAGGAATTATAAGCCTTTTTAAGAAAGTCTGTATAATTTTATAAGATAGAGTCATAGATGTGGATCACTCCTAGAACCAACTACTCTTTAGAGAAGTCAATTCTTAGTCTACTGTAGCATAATCAGAGAGAATACATCAGTCTCTTGAGATAAGGCAAACTGGTCCCATTAATCATTTCAGAAATGCCCCAGCTCTTCTGTTCTGGGGAGGATGAGGTTGCTATCATCAGGATATCCTTAGATTTTTGAGTAATTGTTACTAGTTTTGCACACATTGCATGGCAGTCCAGTATGAATATAACGATCTTCAGTTCCTTAAGAACAAGTAGTTCACTTCTCTTTGTCACTGATGTAGCTGTAAGAATTCTGCATCATGAAGCAGGACGTATCCTCTCTCTTTAGAAAAAAAAAATAGTTACTCTCCTAGTGAGAGAGAGTAAAGCTACGGATGTAAGTATGTAAGGTGTGGAATGCTTCTTAGCATGTCATTCGGGCTTTCCACCTGATGTAATTAGGAGAAATGAAGGAGCCTTAAAAAACAGCTCTGGAGAGAAATGTGGACAGCTGTCTAAAGCATTTTGTGTTTCAAACAAATATTCCTGGAATTCTTCACTGAAGGAGATGCTAGAAAGTAGTCTCTGAGCATGACTAGATGAGTCTGTGTTTAGTAGAGTAGGTCAAAGCAGAAATTATATGTTTGAGTTGGTAAGGCCATAAAACAAGTGCAGAATCAATCAATCGCCCTCTTTTTAGTAAAAATCCAAATGGGTTTTGGTGGTGGTTTTGGTTCATTCTGTCTTGCCTTGTGAGATGGATAATATCTTTCTCTATTCACTTCATAAGCATGTGGCAAGGACACAATAAAAGACAATTACAGTTATGCATCACATAAAGACATTTCAGCCAATGATGGACCACATATATGACAGTAGTCCCAAAAGATTATAATATCAGATGTTTACTGTACCTTTCCTATGTTTAGATACACACATACTTACTACTATGTTACAGTTGCCTATGGTATCCAGTACAGAAACATGCTGTACAGTTTTTAGGAGCAACACTCTCTGGCATATAGCCCAGGTGAGTCATAGGCTATACCATCTAGGTTTCTGTGAGTACACACTCTGATGTTCCCGTAACAACGAAATTGACTAATGATGCAGTTCTCTGATCGTATGTCTGTCACTAGATGACACATGACTGTTCTCAATAAAATAACTTAGAGATTTAAGGGGAAAAAAGTACAACCATATAAAAATTAAGACATATAAGCATTCTGTTGTGGTTTATAGTGCCTTCACTTGAAGTTATTATTGTAGTGGTATATATGAACTGATGTCCTTAACCTCCCTTTACCATAAGTAAAATTGAAGACTAAAGCCTCCATGGAGCCAATGTAGAACTTTAAACTATGAGACAATATCTTTACCGGTGAAACTTTTCTTCTGAACTCTATTTTCATCAGCCCTGCAGTTTGTTTTGTGTTAAGTAAATTTTTGTTGAAATAAAACATTAAAGGCCGGGCACGGTGGCTCACATCTGTAATCCCAACACTTTGGGAAGTTGGGGTGGGTGAATCACGAGGTCAAGAGATCAAGACCATCCTGGCCAACATGGTGAAAACCCGTCTGTACTAAAATACAAAAATTAGTAGGGCATGGTGGTGCGCGCATGTAGTCCTAGCTACTAGGGAGGCTGAGGCAGGAGAATCACTTGAATCCAGGAGGCAGAGGTTGCAGTGAGCCGAGATCATGCCATTGCACTCCAGCCTGGGCGACAGAGTCAGACTCCGTCTCAAAAAAAAATAAAAATAAAAATAAAATAAAAAAAGAAATAGACATTAAAAATACACAAATGAAAGTGTACATATTATTACTTTAAAAAAGTGAACATATTTGTGTAATACTCAGTAAGTTCAAGGAATAGAACATTATTAGCATATAAGGACCTCCCCTTTGTCACATTTTGTCATTACCCCCTCCAAAAGAAATTGCAATCTTGATTCTTTTATCTTGCAATTAGTTTCATGTTGCTGACCTTTATATAAGTAGTAACATATCATATGCACTTTGTTGTACCTATATTGGGTTGTGTAATTGCAGTTCACTCATTTTCATTGCTGTAGGACATTTCATCACATAAATATACTAAAATTCATTAATCCCGACTTTTGACAGACATAGGTTGTCTTTAATTGTTGGCTACTGTTAATCTTGTTGTATGTGATTTGGGCACACAAGTACACATTTCTGTTGAATATATACCTAGGAGTGGAAATGATGTGTAATAAGGTGTATGTTTGTTCAACTGTGGTAGATTTGATCAAGTAATTTTCTGAAGCAGTTGTACTATTTAATACTTGTACCAGCAATGTCTGATGTTGCTCTATATCCTCACCAGGGATTGGTGTTGTCGTTCTCCTTAATTTTATCCATTTTGGTGGATATATAGTGATATCTCACTGTAATTCTAATTTGCACCTCTTTGACAACTAATAAAATTTGACCATTTTACCTACATTTATTGGCCATGGTTATTACCTTTTGTGAAATATCTGATCAACTCTGTTGCTCATTTCTTTTTTGAGTTGTCTTTTTTCTTCTGGTGGTGTAATAGTTGGTATATTCTGGATACGTGTCCTTTTGAAACATGTGCCTTGCAAACATCTCTTTCCAGTCTATGGTTTGCCTTTTTCACTTTCTTAATGATGTCTTTGGATGAATATAATCTCCTAATTTTAATGTGGTCTTCCTTAATGGTTAGTGCATTTTGTGTACTGTTAAAGATAGCTTTACTTATCCAAGAGCATGACAATATATTCTTATTTTTTGGAAATGTATTTTTACCATTTGTTTTTATGTCTACAAAGCACCTGAATTGATTTTTGTGTATGCCGAAAGGTAAGGTCCTTTATATATTTTTTCTTTACGTATAACCAATTTGCTCAGCAGTATTTATTGAGAAGAAAATTCTTTCAATATTTCAGTGCAGTTTCACTTTTGTCATAAAGCAAGTGACTACATATTTGTGCAGATTTGTCTTTAGGTTCTCCTTGTATACACTGTCTCCTTTCTCTCTGTATATACTGTCTTAATTACTATATATTGTATTAAGTCTTGATTTCCGGTAACGTATCTCTGTTGAATTTGTTCTTCTCCAAGATGATCTTGGTTATTCTTATCCCTTTATATTTCCATATGGATTTTAAAATTATCTTGTGGATTTCCATATTTAAAAATATCTGCTAGAATTTTGATTGAATCTATATATCATTTTTGAAAGAAATGCTATCTTTTCAACATTGTATTCTGTTCAGAAACATGGTAAATCCTTTCATTTGTAGTTTTTATAGTCTTTAATTTCTCTCAGTAATAGTTTTTGGTTTTACATGTGCAGATCTTATGCATATTTTATTAGATATTTTTTCTTGTATTTGCTTTCTTTGGATGCTGTTGCAAATTGTACGTATATTTTATAATTTCATTTTCTAATTGTCTGTTAGTGTATATAAAAGTAAAATTGATTTTTAAAATATTGACTATTCCTTCAATTCCCTTGCTAAATTTGCTTATAAGTATTAATTGGTTTACTGTAGAAGCCTTTGAATTTTATACATATAGAGTTACATCATCTGCCAATAATGTCATTTTTTCTTTTTTTCTAATCTTTGTATCTTCCAGTTATTTTTCTTGCTTAACTCTGGCTAGATGTTGAACAGAAGAGGCATTAATGGACATCTTTGTCTTTTTCCAACTTCATGGAGAAAAGCTTCTGTGTTTATGTATGATACTAATTATGGGTTTTATGTAGATACCTATTAATATCTACATATGTTATTAGGAAATTTTATTCTATTTCCAGAAGTGCATTGATCAATTTTCAAACATCTGTGGATTTTCTACTTAAAAAATTCAGTTTCTAATCAACAGCAATAAGATCAGAGAATGCACTATGATTTTAATTCTCAGAAATGTGTTGAACCTATAACAACATTGAATAAAACATGATCTGTTTTAGCATACAATACATTCCACATGCACTTGAAAGAATACCTATCACCTTTAAACACAATGTCATAATAAGTCAGTTACATCATGAATGTTGATTTTCTTGCTAAAATCATCTGTATCCTTACTGATTTTTGTCCACTTTTATTATTACTTAGGGAAATATGTTAAAATTTTCCACTATGATTGCTGATTTGTGCATTTTCTATTTCTGTCAATTTCTTTTGTTTCGTATATTTAAAGCAATGTTATTAGATAGGTAGACGTATAAATTTTAAACTGCTGTATTTTTCTCATGTCCTAACCCTTTTATCATTTAAATATGCTCTCTTTATCTCTAATAAAATTAGGTTGCCTGAATATTTACCTTGTTTGATATCATTGTAGTAACATCAGTCTTATTTTGATTCATATTTTTGAGTTGTTTTTCCATCCTTCACTTTCACCCTCTCTGTGGTATTTAAGGGTATATGGGTTTGTGCGTGTGTGTTTTAATAGCATAAAGTTGGGTTTAAAAAATAATCTCACATCTTCGTTTTAACCATGTTGTATTTAGTCCATTTATATTTAATGTAACTGCTGATACATTTGAATTTATGTTTACCATACTAAAATTAATTTTCTATTGTGTTTACTTATTTTGTTTCTGTTGTTTCTTTGTTTTGCACTAATTAACTATTTCCATTAATCCACTCTTATATTTGGCTAGTTTAGTAATTATACTTCACAGATTTTTATTGATTTCCCAAGAGATTGCAACTCACACTCTTATTTAAGAGAATCTATTTTATTTGTGTTTGTGTGGTTTTTTTGGTTTTTGTTTGTTTGTTATTTCTTCTTGAGACAGGGTCTCTGTCAGCCAGGTTGAAGTGCAGTGGCATGATCATACTCTTGGGTTCAAGTGATCCTCCTACCTTAGCCTCCTGAGTAGCTGGCATTAGAGTTTCGAGCCACCATGCCCAGCTATTTTTTTTTTTTTTTTAGAAATGGGATCTTGCTATGTTGCCCAGGCTGGTATCAAACTTTTGGTCTCAAGTGATCCTCCAACCTCAGCCTCCCAAGTAGCTGGAACTACAGGCATATGCTGCCATGCCCAGCCCAGAGCATCTGTCTTAAATTTGCACTCTTACTAACTTCCGGAAAATACAAAACCCATAAAACACTTTATTTTATTTACCCATTTCTTGATTTTTGTATTCATATTGTCATGCATTTTAATTCTAGCTGTATTTTTAATTTTAATTTTTATTTATTTATTTTATTGAGACGGTGTATCGCTCTGTCACCCAAGCTGGAATGCAGTGGCACGATCTCAGCTCACTGCAACCTCTGCCTCCTGGGTTCAAGCAATTCTGCCTCAGTCTCCTAAGTCGCTGGGGCTACAGGTGCATATGCCACTATGCTCGGTTAATTTTTGTATTTTTAGTGGAGATGGAGTTTTGCCATGTTGGGCAGGCTGGTCTCGAACTCCTTACCTCAGGTGATCTACCTGCCTCGGCCTCCCAAAGTGCTGGGATTACAGGTATGAGTTACTGTGCCTGACTAATTCTAGCTGTATTTTAAACCACAAAGTAATTTATTTCTTTTTGTAGATGTTATGTTTTTTCAGATGTACATGCATAGTTACCATTTCCATTGCTCTTTACCTCTCCGTGCATTTATCTATTTGCTTCTGGCTTCTTTTTCATTTTCCTCAAAGAAATACTTTACTATTTTCTTTAATCTGTGTCTACTGCTAATGAGTAATCTTAGTTTTTATATTCTTCTTTCATTTTTGGAAGACATATTATCTGAGTCTAAAATTCTGCTTTAGTAGGGTTTTTCCCCCCTTTAAGCACTTTAAAGATAAGGCATTACCTCCTGGTTTCCATTGTCTTTTCCACTTCTTTGAGAGAAATGATATTTTCGCCCTCCGGGCACTCTTAAGATTTTTCTCCTTGTCTATACGTTTTGCTAGTTTTATGCTGAAGTCCCTCATTGTGATTTTCTTTGTATAGTTTTCTTTATATTTATTCTATTTCAGGTACACAGGATATTCTGAATTTGTCCTTGCAGTTTTTTCTTCAGCATTGAAGAATTCTTGGTAAAATTCTCTGCAATATTACATTTGCCACATTCTCCCTCTGCTCTCTTTCCAGCACTCAAGTTGCATAAATATTAGATCTTTTTATCACGACCCACATATGTCTTACGCTCTTTTCTGTACTTTCTATTCATTTTACTCTACGTGCTTCAGTCTCAGTATTTTCTACTGACTTATCTTCCAGTGTTGTAATCCCTATTTTAGCTCTTTCCAAACTACTGTTAAGCTTATCTTTTAACATATGCATTTAAGTAAGTATGTTTTTAGATATATATGTTTTATTTGCTTTTGTTTAGGTTTCAGTTTTGTGGTAAATTTCTCTGTCATGTTTCATTTCTTGAAGCTGTCGATTAATTTATCTTAAATTATGTGTCTGTTATCTTTAATATTTGTGTCACGTATGGGTTTCTTTCTATTGTCTGCTTGTTCTTTTGAGACTCCTTCTTGAGACTCCTTCTTCAACAAGATTGTACTGTCTTTTTTTTTTTTTTTTCATTGAAACATAGACATTCTGTTTGATTGTAAGAACCAATCTGTTATCTCATTCCAGAGAAGATTCATTCCCTTCTCTGACGGGGAGCAAAAGAATGGAACATATTAACCTAATGATGAATTGAGCTGACTGTAGATGGTTTTCTGCCTTTGTAAGACTTAGTATTCCTCTTTCCAAGGGTATAGCTTTCTAGATATCCTAGTTGAGAGTCCTCACAGGATCATGAGAATGCCAGTATTCTGTCCTGCTTTATATATATATTTTTCTGAATGTCTCTTAGCCTATTGTTCAATGCAGCTTAATTAGTAAATTCCTTGAAGAGTGGAGTGGTACAAATCCTGATTCTTTTTCTTTGGATTCTATGTCCCTCAAATCTCTCTCTCTTTTGATATCACAAAACTCCAATATTTTACTTCTTAGTCTCTTGAGATTGCCTAAAACTTCTCTGCCTATTAACAGCTGGCCTTCATCTGCGTTTCCATCTTCTTGCTCTAAGCCAAGAATTGGCAGATGCCATAAAGGGGAAAAAATACTTTAAAAAAAATTGGGATTGCCATGGTAAGCTCCCTTTTCTCCACAAGTTTGCTCCGAAGTCTTGACTATTTCAGAAACTCTCCTATGCCTTCATCTTGTGTCTTTGCATATTGTCCAGCTTTTCCTAATTGCTTTTAGCTACAGCTTATTATTATTATTTTGTTAATGAACATCCAGTTTCAAATCTATTAACTTTGGAAAAATAATTATCTACTAATATATATTGTAAAATAAATAAGTTTATTTATTTATTTCAGGTTTTTAAAAAAGTCTATTTTATTATTTTTGATCTACTATAAGCTGCTCCATGATATTTGGAAGTGGAAGTCACTTCCTATGAATATTTTCTTTGGAAAATAATTATATTAGATAATGTTCAGTGATATTTTACATGTTAAATTGTTTGAAAATAAATCACTTAAAACTGTATATACTCTGGTATTACAAGGAGTTACAGTGTATAACCTTATGAGTATTCTTTCTTTCTTTCTCTTTATTTGTTTTCTTCTCTCTTCCCTTCCCTTCCCTTCCCTTCCCCTCCCATGCCCTCCCCTCCTCTCCCCTCCCTTGCTCTTCTCTTTCTCTTTCTTTCTTTCTACTCTTTTCTTTCTTTCTTTCTTTCTTTCTTTCTTTCTTTCTTTCTTTCTTTCTTTCTTTCTTTCTTTCTTTCTTTCTTTCTTTCTTCTCTTTCTTTCTTTCTTTCTTTCTTTCTTTCTTTCTTTCTTTCTTTCTTTCTTTCTTTCTTTCTTTCTTTCTTTCTCTCTTTCTTTCTTTTTCCTTCTTTTGCTCGCAATCTCAACTCACTGCAAACTCTGCCTCCTGGGTTCAAGTGATTCTCCTGCCTCAGTCTCCTGAGTAGCTGGTATTACAGGTGCGTGCCATCACACTCACCAATTTTTTAATATTTTTAGTAGAGACAGGGTTTCACCACGTTGGCCAGGCTGGTCTCAAACTCCTGACCTCAGTGATCCGCCTGTCTTGGCCTTCCAAAGTGCTGGGATTACAGGTGTGCGCCACCGCGCCCGGCTGTATCCTTTCTAGAGTATGCAAATTGTGTGTCTGAATTCAAATAACCTGCCAATATCTCTTAAAGTATATGTATTATATACTTTAAGCTTGGCTATGTTTTGAGAAATTGTTAGAACTTTAGTACATAATACTTTAGTTATAAAGTGATGTATTAGGCCATTCTTGCCTTACTATAAATAAATACCCAAGACTAGGTAATTCATAAAAAAGAGGTTTAATTGGCTCATGGTTCTACAGGCTGTATAGGAGACATGGCACCAGCATCTGCTTCCGGGGAGGCCTCAGGAAGCTTTCACTCATGGCAGAAGGTGAAGCAGGAGCAAACATTTCACATGAGAGAAGGAGGTGCCACACAATTTTAAACAACCAGATCTCATGAGAACTTATTCACTATTGTGAGTATAGCACCAAGAGGATGGTTCTAAACCATTCATGAAAAATCCATCCCTATGATCTGATCACCTCCCACCAGGCTGCACCTCCAGTATTGGAATTACAATTCAACATTAGATTTGGGCGGGAAAAATATGTAAACTATATCAAATGATAACAACATAGGAGAAAAAAAAACTCAGAACATCATGATAATATATTTGGTTATTGGGGTACAAGCTCATATGGATGCTTTAAAAAAGAGTCTCAATAATTAGATGCTCTTGGTAATATAATGAACAATGAATGTTGTTCGAATGAGTTCTTAGCATCTTAGCTTTCAATGATGTGGTAAGAATTGATATAAAATTAAAATAATCATTATACATACTGAATCAAAAATATTTTGCAAGTGAAGTGTATCCTGGAATTTCTTACTCAAGAAGCAGAAATTGCCGGGCGCGGTGGCTCACGCCTGTAATCCTAGCACTTTGGGAGGCCGAGGCGGGCGGATCACAAGGTCAGGAGATCGAGACCACGGTGAAACCCCGTCTCTACTAAAAATACAAAAAAATTAGCCGGGCGCGGTTGTGGGCGCCTGTAGTCCCAGCTACTCGGGAGGCTGAGGCAGGAGAATGGCGTGAACCCGGGAGGCGGAGCTTGCAGTGAGCCGAGATCGCGCCACTGCACTCCAGCCTGGGCGACAGAGCGAGACTCCGTCTCAAAAAAAAAAAAAAAAAAAAAAAAAAAAAAAAAAAAAAAAAAGAAGCAGAAATTGAGTAAACTCTGTGTTAAATGAAATAGTTTTGGAACTGCTATGTTCAGCACCTATTTGTTTTTGACATGACACTACCACTGTTTGCACCAAAGACCCATTTTGGATACTTGATTAAAAATCATGATTGGCTTTTCCTCTATATTTTAGTACCTTGATTCTCAGAAAGGCTTAATTCCATGTTTCCCGCTCCTTCCCATCTTCTCATTCTCTCACGTAATCTTACCTCAGGTATGTCTCATTTTTTTTCCCACCAAAGGCAGTTATATTCCTGAACTCATCTTGCATGATGAGTTCTGGTGCATATTATCAAATAGTTGATCTGATAAACTGATATTTAATAAGATGCATATTTCAAGTGGAAAGCTTTAAACATATTTCAATCAAATATTTCATTATGATAGGTCTTGAATAAAATAATCTTCATGTTATGTTAAATACATATTTTCAAAGGAAAAACATTGCTTTTTTACATTAAGCATTTAAGTGAGTCTGCATATTACACTTTTCTGGTTATAAATATATAGATTTAGTAGATTCTAAAGATCTCCCCCCTCCCCAAACCAATTCCAACCTGAGGGATATGGTAGAACAACTGTCATAGTAATTAAGCCATTCTTGTACTTTGAAACTTTTCTTCCAACCAAGGTAGCATCTGGTTTTCTTTATTTTGACAATTGCAATTTCCCAGTTTCAGGAAATTTTACATTTTCCTTCAAATTAGCATTGTATGTATGAGTGTCTGCCAGGTTTCATAGTTTGCAAGTGTAATATCCATTGGATATTTTTATTGGAAATTATAGGTTTTTTATTTAATAGTATGCTTTTAGGAGGGATATTATCTGTAAGTCCCTGAAAGAATAAGACATTTTCATTCAAATCTCTAAATTATTTTATCACCTCCATTCTATAAAGATATTTGTCTCAATGATGTGCAAGGATGCATTAGAAAACAAAATATACATACATTGCCACATGTATATAAAAACAATTTTGAAGGTGTTTCACATAATCCAGAAAACAAACTATAAAAAGAAAAATGAAAATATTATTATATTATTGGTGGCTTTTATCCGCAAACTTTACTATCCTATCGTAAGCCTTATATTCAGATTATTACTTTTATATAAATTATCAGTAACAGACTGATATCACTCTGGTTATATTATTATTCTCTTATCTATGTCATTAAACACCTTACTTCTTAATTATATTCTCTAAGTGGTGTTAATATAAAACTGTTGTAACTTCAAAACATTGAAAATCCCTGGTCTAGCTGTTATAACACCACGTCCATAAGATATAGCTATATGCCTCTTTTATACTGCACTTATGTTTAAATTTAATGCCAACATTTTATTGCTAAGAAACATGTTAAGCGAGGATGGAGACACCATATTTATTGAAGGGCACATCTACATTGGCAGGTGTTTTCTGACTTAAACATTTGTTTCAGATAATATTTTATTCAGGAGCATCTTATCAGCCAAAATGTTTTCTCTTTTTTTTTTCCAGTTTTGAAAATTCCAGTTTCCTCACCACATATTTTAAGCTGGAAATGTTTAAGAGGAAATATTCTTTTCCTTGGTCCCAAATGCTTCAAAACTCTCATTTCCTCAGCGAAAATCTTCTGTCCAGGCTGGTATTCACACGGAATATTTCAGCTCTTCAGGCATTGAACTTTATTTTCCAAATGTTTTCTCTTTAAAAATAGGCTTTTAGATTGTAGCTTCTCATTTGGAAACAGTTGAAAGGGTATGTAAGTACACAGGTCAAGGGGGAGGGACTTGAAAAGTACCAATTAGGGTATGGCATTTGTCTAAGACAATTTTAATATTAATCTCGGAAAGATAAATGACTAAGGTTCTTAAAGAAACTGACTACTGAAAATGTCTGGAATTAACACACTTAATTCTAAATCTGTGCAATTTGACCTTAATTTTTTTGTGAACAAAAGTTCCACTTTGCACTAATTTGCATTGCTGCTACTTTCATTTTAAATTGGAATTTTTTATCACCATCCATCTGTAAGATACCTCCTGTTACTAATTTCTGATGTGGATCCTCTCATTAATATGAGATTCACAATTGCATAGATTAAAAGTTATCTGATCATATCTGGCTCATCCCATGTTGTATCATTCTGTTCCTATATTTGATAGAGAGTAATTTAACTGTGACAATGTTAGTATATAAAGATAACGAGTCAGATAGTAACTATTGGAAGAGTAGAATTTTAATATATATGATGACAGTTTTATTTTACAGGGTTTAACAGTATTAGGTGGATTTCTTTTTCTTTTTTAGACATTTTAATAGAGTAGAAAACATGAACTTTGTATTTTGTGATCTCATAAATCATAAAGATTTAGACATAAATGATGTGATAATGATACTTTAAATGGTTTTCTAAAGCAATATGCATGTGTGAGTAATTTTTTTTCTTTTTTATGATGAATCACTTGGAAATATCTTTAAGCAAAATAAATTTCTGTTTCTGATAAAAACTTTTGTAAGCATATATAACAATATAGAAAACATTGTTTTTAGGGATATCTGAAGACCAAAAGGTTGAGTTACTGAGAGAGAAAAGAAGCCTCTGGAATCCACTTCCCACAGAAACTCTTCATGCTCTTAATTGGTGGTTTAGATCAGCAACAAAGAAACCTTCCCAACAAAAGACAGGAGTGCAGTGAACTGAGGCTCCCTGTAAGGGCTGGATTTGAGGGTGAAGTTAAAGTACCTACAGAGACATCAAGAATTCTCTTTATGATCTCGGACATATCGGTTCCTGAGTAGGCCAATGCTAAGACTTCAGGATACTTGGAAACTCTCAGCATCTGTTCTTTTATTTGCTTAAAAATTGAGCATCTCTAAATATTAAAATACTGTCTTTAATATCAGTGATAATTCACTGAAGGATTAAAGGACTCTTGCTGCTACCTGGTTTCAGTAATTATAATAAGCTTTATATAAGGCTGTGCATTTTTAGCCTCTATCCTACAACTTCCCCAGTTCTTTGGTACCTATTATCTCAGCTTTTCTTCCCTAATCTTCCCAGAGGGTTAACTCTGAGAAGAAACATACTTTGACTAGTACTTCCTAGAACTGATGCCTCTATTTTGTCTCCTGGAAAATAAGGATGACACTACCCACCTTCCAAAGTGTTTGGGGCAATAAATGAAATAATATTTGTGAAAGTGTTCAGCTCAGTGCCTTGTACACAGAAGTTGCTAATAAATTATGGCTCTTTTCCCAGCTATTCTCTGCCCCTACCCTCTGCCCTGTATGATGAGAATTGCTGGTACCCCGGGTAATGACAGCTTTTGGAGCCAGTGGTGTTTCATGCTACCTAACCACGCCATGTAGAAGATTGCCTACCCTTGGTAGACTTCCCTTTTGATCACCTTAAACTCCTTTCCTCTCCAGCTTCTCCTATATATTTATTTGACTTAACAAATCTGAAGACCTGAAGCCTAAATGATTAGAAAGTGTGAACCATTTCTAACAGCATCCTAAATGAAGAAAAGAATTGAAAAACCTAATAAATAACGTTAGTGTGAGAACCATGAGGACCACAGAAATTGCCATGGAAGAGTGCAAAGAGCTCTTGCCTAAGTGGTCAGAGCCCCTTTCTCTTTCCTAGTTTTAAGTAGCACCTGCTAGTAGGGTACTCTAACATTTCATAATCAATTACAGTATTAGAACATTAAGTTAAATCAGGTCCAAAGTTCTTCCTAGAACAATAGCACTTAGGAGATACTCTAAGAATATATAGTCCAATATATTTGAAAACTGCTGTGTGCTATGCCCTCTTCCCATACCCCCAATCATGTAGAGTCACAAAGTGATATTACAAAGTCTGTGAATTCCTGGAAGGTGAAATTTGCTTAAGATGATCTATTTCAGTGCCCCTGCCCAATTATTATTTCCTAAAAATCATTCTGGACAACATGCTGAACACTTCTAGCTTCAGTGAGAAACCTAATTTTAAGAATATGGTGATCCTTATGTCTTAACTGGCCGTTCTTCTTAGTGTAAGAGGAATATACATCATCATATCTTCAAATTTGCTACTGAATCTGTTTCCCTAAAGAAGGTACCATTTTTCTGGCCTTTTTGGCTTATTTAAAGTCCTAAAGTGTCATTAGTTGTTGTTGGCAGTTAAAAACAGCTCAGGGAGTTGATGGCAGCCTGTCATCATAGAGCACCTATTTTTTTGAGCTTATCCTGAAATATGAGATGTATGATTACAAAAAGATAATTGCTATTAACAATGATTTTTTTTCTTTTTGTGGATTAAATGTCGTTTTTATCCGTCAATATTAATTCAGTTCAATTCTAATGAACTCCCATTTCATGTCTCCCATTATAACGCATTGTGCTGGAATGCCTGCTGTGCCTCTCCCACTTTTGTGGCCAAGCACGATACACATGGGACAGCAAACAGAGGTTTAGAAAGGTTAAGTGATGTTTCTTTGGCCTAGAATGTGTTGAAGAGCCTGGGAGGTAAAGTCATGCTCTGCACACGGGTAGAGGAAGAGTGACTGAAGGGATTCTTGATCCTTCTCTGCAGAACACGGCACAGGCCCTTTGCCTGCTTAGTGTCCCATTCGCTATTGTGACAAACGAGGTATAACTAAATTCCAGCATTTCTCAGGTCCTTTCATGTTCTAATCATCCGAAGGACTCTTTAGCTAGTTAATAATTCCTTTTCATCCTAATAGAGCCTTAGAGAATAATTTCGATCATAGTTAAGCACAGTTAAGTCAAGCAGAGTTAATTAATAGGCATTTCATGTTTCGTATGCCAAGTATTTTTGTAGATGGGGATGAGCCCTGGAACAGGTGTCATAGACATGTTATTGTGGAGGTATGTGTGTGTGCCCAGATCAGGAAGGAACAAATGAGGACTGGGCAAAAAGGGAAAGAAAAAAAGAGAAGAATGTGAAAGAAGGTGACTCTACCTGACTGAGAGTAGTGTTTCTTTAGAGGGGGGACTACAATTTGTATTTGTGATTGGAAGAGATTATGTAAAGTGCTGAACTGAAGGAATGTGTAAAATGTACATAGCAATGAAAGATGGGAGTTTGGTACTGAAAGTATCTGATGGGAATGGAGCAATGGCTGGGGCATGTTTTCAGTCTAAGTGACAGAAAGGCAGGTAAGTATATTTTTTGCTGCTCTGACCTGCAAAGATTAATAGTTGTATATGTGCCAACTAAAGGTTCAATATTAAATTTCAGAGGGGTTATCAAAATAACTACTGCATTATTCCACTAGAAACGCTCAGTAAACAGAGTACTTTATTTCTTTCTAAAAATTAAAGGCTTGATTGTTAAATATTACACTTGACATTTGATTAGCATGACTGTCAAAATGTTCTTTGTCTTAGGGGTAATTAAACATTACATGAAAGCATATCCCATTTTCAAGAGTAGATTTTGATCAATACTACAGAAATATCACATATCAGAGAAACATATACCATTTGTTCATATACAGGTCAGAAAATTAAACTAATGATTTAATTTACATTCAACCCCAGCCTTCTATTTTACAGGCAGAAAATTTGTGCTTCCTGTAATTGCACAAGCAATTAGGCATTTACACTCTAAAAATTAAGAGAAAATGTCTGATTGTGTATGCAATATCTGTGCCCACAACTAACAGTGGCTACAAACAATCCTGCTACCAAAATGAAAGCCAGGGATAAAAAGCCGGCCCCAAGTCATTGCCCTTTTTGAAGCCTGGAACATGCTTTGCTCATAACTTCAGTGGCTTTCAAAGTTCTATTTTTGACAGACATAAGCATTAGCCTGTAGTGCTCCTTACAATCTGAAGTACAAATTATTATCATTTAAATAAAGTGGAAATGGTGACAAATTCTGAACAATTTTATTATAAAGATATATTATATTTGAAAATCTTCTCTGGAGTATTTTTACACCAATCATGTTGGAAATTTATGTTAATATGAGTGCCTGATTTTTAAAGTTACATTTCCTGCTCTTAAAGCCCACCCAGAATTTGTCTCTAGTCACTTTACACCTCTTCAAATGACACCCAAATATTTACAGCCCCAAAAGCACCACAGGAATTACATGAAATGCATTACATTCACAAAAAGCTGTCGTAGAAATGAACAAAGGATGATTCTGTGTCTTTCCATCTAAAATGTCTATTTTGTTAGTATACCACTGAATTTAAGTTGTGTTTTTCTCACTGTAATATGGAAAATATGCTTTCTGTGTTCAATGCCTATCTTTCAAAGTAAGAGTTAGGAAGAAAACAGTGTCCATTTGCTACTGAGTGTCTTCACTCAATGTCTCTAAATAAAAGCTAAAGACTTTTAAGACCCTGATCCAAGTTAAATGCCCTCCACGCAGTAATCAAATTCAGTGATTTTAAAAAAAGCAGCTGTTAAACACAAAGATCTATGAGATTAAATTTTGCTGTAACCAAATACTGAAAATCTCTCCTTTTGCTAGACCTATTTAGAAGCTCATAAGAGTAGCCAAGCACTACCAACTCTTAATTTTACTTTACTCTCTCAGTCTGATATTCCAGCCATTATTTTTGTTGTTTTTCAAAAAATCTAACTACCCTTGCACTTATGTCATAAAAAATTCTGCCTTTTTTCCCTTTTTTAATATTTGTATTCAAGACAAACAACAGGAGGTTGAAATCAGGCCATTTAAAAGAAACATCTGCTGACATTTATTCATATGCTACATGTTCCACTTTCATCATTGAATGTAATGATAAACACACATTCCAGTCAATAATGGCAATTCCCAGCCAAGCTTTACAAATGGTCTCTTTAACACCTAAATTGACAGCTCGGGAGATTTTGAGATAGAAGCTAAATATGGTACATTTGGACACTGTTTGTCTAAGTCTAGGATGTCTTGAAGACTTTAATAAGCAGGCATACATTATAAAATAGTAGAAAGTCTTGACTGTGCAGGTATTGGAGCAGTTAAGTTTGATATTTTTTTGAGCAGATTAAATGCAGAAAAAAGAAAATCTCTCAGAAACAAATGGGCCCTTTGGAGAGTAAAGTAAAGTAAAGCTTTGACCCACACTATGTGCAGAATAGTTTTGTTTAAGAAAAAAAACTAATTGCATATCACTAAAATTATATATCTTAATTGCAGAATGCTAAATATGTTAAATATTTATTTTCAGTCACAAGTTAACTGAAATAAACTCTGCTTTGGGTTTCTATTATTTTAAGAACATTTTAATAAAATATGAAATGTATTTCATTTATTGCTTGCAATGAGTAATTATGTCAGCTTTTAATTTGCTAAGGATATCTTTCAAAACTATGCCATAGTTTTTGGTGCATATTCCTAATTTTTCCTCAAAGGGAATCTTTCACAGCAAAGTGAATTAACACTTAAGATAGCCATTAGAGATCTCATGGTAGGTTTGAAATTGGCTTGAGTCTCCACTGTGAGGACATATAAATACATGTTCCTCTGAGACATTAAGGATTCCATTTCATGTGTATCTTTTATCCATATCCCTTTACATTTTAGTTCAGATTGATTAACCTTATAACCGAATCATAGACTGTGTTCCAGCCAAGCAGAAAATCACAGCTTTGCCCAGCTCCGTCATGTGTGAAGAGTTTTTCTTTTCAAAACTCTGCTGTTACTGTGGTTTAAAACAGGTCACTTGCTCCTTGACTGAAAAGAATCTAGACATTTAACAAACTATCTCTGAAACATAATGAGAGGTTTGTAAAGTTATCTCATACAGTGTCATCCAAAGAACGAGACACACCAATCTGCAGTACTCCGATTAATGGTATTTTTCTCTGAAATCAGCTCAATTCAGGAGACAGCTTGAAATTGTTTTTTGTTTTTTGAATTTATTTCTCTATGCAGGACAAATGGGGCTAAATTTGGAATGTCATATTACAATGCTTTCATCTGCTCCCAAGGCTTGTTAAGCAAAGTAACCAGACAAATTCTAACACCTTATGATTGTTACATGTGGGAAAATAAAATATCCACAGTATAAACTTACAGTCCTGCGTGGCATGTGTCCCAGCAATATAAAGCCTTTCTTGATCATGGTAGGTGGAGGACAGGTCACAAGGACTTCTCAGGTAATATGATAGAGGTCTGGGTTGAAATCAGGGTTTTTATCACCAACATTTAAATTAACAATAAGTGTATCAGAGAAAAATCTTAACATCATAATGTTCTTTTTCATAACATCACCTCTCCTATGAATCTGCTGAAATTAGTTTAATGAAGTTTTCCTCCAAACGCCCACTTTCACATATTCACATCTCTACTGGGCAGTAAAATTATGTGGGTAAACCAATTTATGAAAGCTTTTGGGCAGAATTTAAAGGAACCGTTTAATTTCTACTAATACTCTATCCTAAAAGCTTTTAAACATGGATGTTTGGTGAGAGCATAACTCAGACCTGCAGCAACCGCACTTGAGCAGACTGTACTTAAGGGTAAAAGGGAGAGAAAGTAGTATGCGCTCTCTCCCAGGCCCCCAAAGCCAGAGCGGAGCGAAGATGGGACGCCAAATAAATCTGCCAGTGATTACGCTAAAGGAAATTATGATCTTGTTATAGAAACCATTAAAGGAAAACCAGAGTTGGTATGTAAATATTGTTGCATCATTATACCACTGAAAAAAACAACCTAGTGCGACATTAGTATGTTATGCAATTAACAAAATGAAAAATGAGCTGCTTGAATTTAAAGCTTTTAATGTTTTTCAAACAGATAATAAGCATTTTCAATACCAATGTAAAACATAATAGAAAAGGTCTCCCTCAAAGAGTGACATATTTCGTCAATACTTACTAAGCCTTAAAGAGCTGATATGCATTCACATATGTCTGTTATTTGTTATTTTCTAACTCATCAAACATCAATCACCTATAAACTAAAGGAGGATGAAGATAAAAGACTGGCTAGAAAAATCAGAAAATGTGATATTTGTGATGCTTTCAGAGATGTGTTTTTCTGATTTTGAGAAAAACGGCCTGGATAGCCAACCTGGTTTAGGCAAAAGCCTATTATTAAATATTGTAGGAAACATTTTAAATCTAAAAGTATTTTAAAATGTTAATTTAATTCTTCAGAATGGAAGAATTATAAATTACAATTAATATTTCATCTATTCTTCAACATTCTTACTGACTTCTGAAGAACCAGCAATTAATTTATATTATCAATTACTCTAGTAGAATCTAAAAAATAGTTTCTCAGAGTTACTTACTTCACTGGAAAATGGGAAAACAAAAATTTCTTCAAAATATGTCATAAAACATTCTCATGCACTAAAGCCTGCCCATATTGTGCAAGTATTTTAATATATATATTAATGATAACAACATTATTCATCTTACTGTGCTACTAGCTGTAGCTGAATTTTAAAAACCACAACTATTTGCTATTTGAAAGTCAATGTATTGCCCAGTCAAAAACAGCTTCATAAAAATGAACTTACATTACCAACCACGAAGCTATTTACTTTGTAGATGATGGTGAATTTTCAGTATCAAATTCAGAAACAGTAAGGAAAAATTCATATGGGGACAATGCAACTTTAATAATTTCTAAATGAATATAATTTACTGTAGGCACTAGAAAGTTAATATGTTCTCTAAAGATTTCTTTAATTTAGTTGTTGCTAATTTATTCACACTAATACAGAAAAAAATACTGCAAAATTTTTCATAACAAAAAAACTGTGCATATCTCTGTGTTTTAGCTGGCATGTGGTTCTACACAGATGGTTTGGGGCTTTCTTTGCTGCAAAACAGATGGGCCTGCACTGTCCCTTACCAATCAAAAGAGAACTTGAAAATATAGGAATATCTTTACCTACATTGCGTCCTTTAATTCAAGAAATTAAAATGCCTAAAAGTATAAATAACTGCCTATGGAAAATAATTTTTGAAATGGGATGTCATATGTTGAAATTATACAGTAACCCAGTTCATGTTTAATGCAAAAATATAAAAAGTTTGGCTTGTACTTGATACTGTTTGTAACATGCAACTATTAACTTAAGAAATTTACAACTATGCAATGACTGTTATCATGTGTTCACCTTGCCCAAAAAACACTGCTGTTTTAAAACTTCAAGTGTGCTTAAGCATATTTCAATTCAAAGTGATCATTCTAGGCAGCATCATCCATTGAACCAAGTTAGCAAACACATATGAGTTTGGTACACTTAGAACTGACATACTTTTGCAACCAAAATAGAAGCTGAAACAAAACTCTGAGTTCATCTGAATGCTTTAAGTATTACTTTAATTATTCTCAACAGAAATTTAAAAGGTCTTTTGTACATTGAATCAGAATTGAGGCCTACCTTCATCTTTAAGGTCTCTGTTGAAATGTGGAAGCATGACATTCAGGATTATTAAAAGCACTCTCTTTGTTTTGTATATATCAGTAAATTTTACAAAGTAATGTGACAGCATACTCTTATAGATAGCATCACTATGTGAGAGACAGACATCGTGGGCTCAATGAGCTTAGAATATAGTGTTGCTTATAGGAAGAACTCCCACTGCTTTTATCTCCAATATACAAATAAAGTTGTCAACATGTAATACTGCAACCAATTTTTGATATTTTGTAAATTTTGCATTCTAACAGTGAGTAACTTTTCTGACCTTAGTCAAGGCTTTTAGAGGCTGATATTCCTCGGTGGCATTGTCCACAAATGCCAGCAGAGCTATTTGGTCTACCTGTATTTACCCAGGATAAGTGATATTCAGAGCACTACGCAACCTGTATTTTACTCTTCTCTAAAGTAATGTCTCTAATGCTTAACCATAAGGAAAGAAAAAAACTATGTGTATATATATAAATATATATATTTTTTTACATGAATGCTTACACATGTTTACATATATTTACAATCATACATCTATAACTGCATATAACTATACATATAAAATACTATATAGATATATCTATAGGATATATCTCTATATATTCATCTCTATATCAAGATATATATATCTTCATTTCTCCAACTATTTTACCAAGGAATACAGAAAGACTTGTTCTGTACATATAAGCAGCATATCTTAAATTGGTTTCTGTTTATAATGTTTAGATTCTAAAAAGCAACTGAGTATTTTTTCTTTTGTCTGTGTGATGCAAAATAACAGCTTTGCTTATATTTTTTCAATTACATGAAAATCAGTGTCTCCCATAGATCTATGATGAAAGGTTTTGCCAGGCTAGTAAATGTAAATAAAACTATAAAATAAATATTTTTAAGACAAGAAACTGTTCCCAAGCACTCCTAAATACTTTGGCAGCCTCTACATAAACAAACAATGATATGGCAATTACAAATAATTTTTATCCATTCTTTAAAATAGTTTCTAAAGATGTCTTCTAGCCTAAACCTAGATCAAATTACTGTAGTTAAAGGCCACAATCTTAAAAAGATCCCACACTTTAGTTTTCCAATAATTTAGTCTTTTTAAATATCTGCATTATTAAAGTTTTCTAGAATAGTTTTCCAACAATGTATGAGTTATGAAGTTCTCTGGCTTAACATTCAGTAAATAAACATTAATTATACTATAGAACCAAGGTGCATAATCAGCAAATTTAAGTTTTGCTGCGTTAAAAATAAATCCGAAGTATTGGGAATACTCTTGACAAGGTCCCCTTTCCCCCAAGTTCTTACACAAAATAAAATAAAATAAAACAAAGCAAAACTCCACAAATTATCATAGAGATAACTTTTAATATTTTAGTGAATTTTCTAATATATGTCTTTTATATAAATATATATATTCATATTATGGGCCGGGCGCAGCGGCTCATGCCTGTAATCCCAGCACTTTGGGAGGCCAAGGCGGGTGGATCATGAGGTCGAGAGATCGAGACCATCCTGGCTGACCAACACAGTGAAACCCCGTCTTTAGTAAAAATACAAAAATTAACTGGGCATAGTGGTGGCAGGCGCCTGTAGTCCCAGCTGCTCGGGAGGCTGAGGCAGGAGAATCGCTTGAACCTGGGAGGCGGAGGTTGCAGTGAGCCGAGATCATGCCATTGCACTCCAGACTGGGTGACAGAGTGAGACTCCATCTCAGTATATATATATTCATATTATATAAAATTATAAAATAATATTGTTTTATAAAGAGATTTTTCTAACATATAATGAATAGTTCCTATATCATTAAGTATTATTTTCATTGCTATATAGAATTCCATTAATGGACATGTAATTCATTTAACCCATATTCTACCACTGGGTATGTAGATTATTTTCATTCTTTTTTCCTAGTCTAAGAAATGCCAGTAGGCATGTATTCTCATAGGTGTGTTTCTGAAAGCACCTAAGGTGTTTTAAATATACTGCTTAGCAGGATACAATAATATCAACACATTCCTATAAATATGTCTCCTTTCCTAAGCAGATGAAAGTATTAAACTACAAACTGTGCACCTCATATACTAGTAAAGAATATTATACTAGCTCATCAGGTTTGTTGGTTTGTTTAATTCTTGAAACCTGCACTACTGCCTTGTGTATCTTTCCCTAGTAATCAAAGAGCTGAGTTTTTCTGAAGAGGCACAAACTCAAAAAATCCCAGTTGTATCCTGTCACCTTATGCATGGATATTCACATTGTGGCAGCACTGTGCCAGACACCAGCACACCCATTCCGGAAATAGTCTGATTTCTGTCACTGTGGAGCCAACCACCATGAGAGAATTATCTGTCTGCACACAGCTGGACTCAGGAATGGCCATGAAACCTCCAGGCAGAAGTTTGAAAGTCAGTATATGAGTGACTGTGTCTTTTTTACCCGCTTTGCTACGAGACCATGTCTGGATAGAGGCTGCCCCATCAGTCTCGTCGTGTAATGCACATTTGGAATATAGCCACAGCTACAATGGACAAAGGATGAGTAAAAAATCACATTCTGCTGTTGTAAGGTACTGAAATTCTGGATTCATTTGTTACGACACATCAATGGTCTTTTCCTGACTAATACACTTAGAGAACAGCAATGTATTCACAGGAATAAGGAAGTCTTGAGAGGCAACATAGAGAAGTGGATGAAGCCAGTCTCCTTAGGCTAAAACCTTCTTCTTGCCTCTTTGTAACCAAGTAAACTTGAGGACATTGCATTACTTTTATAGGTTCTTATCCTCCAAAGAAAATGGAGATAATAGTACCTAGCCTCAAATAGTTGTTATGAAGATTGAATGATACATTACATGTAGTATTTAATGTCTGATAATACATAGAAAATCTTCAATCTATACCAGCTATTATTTTTAAAACTAGTATTAGCATTAGCATTTTTAAGCAGAGATTACAGCAGTAAAGAATTTGGGTTTTAACTCAGAAACACCTGGCTTCAACTCTCAATTCTGACACTCTCAGTGTAAATTTGTATTCATAACTTGAGTTTTCTGAGCCTTTGTTTATTTACTTACAAAGTGAGGATAAGAATGCCTACTTATTGTATCACTGAGGCGATGAAATAAGTTTGTAGTATAGAGAGCACAATGCATGGCACATTGGAAACACCCAATAAATGATGCTGTTATTATGATTAAAAATCAATAGTGACTACTTTTAAAAGACTCTGAATGATAGAAAGGTACTTTAGTGGCCATATTTGGCCATTTTCTCTGGATATTAGATTCTCAATTTGTTGCTTTAAAAACTGCTGCTGTAATCCCGGCACTTTGGGAGGCCGAGGAGGGCAGATCACGAGGTCAGGAGATCGAGACCATCCTGGCTAACACGATGAAAACCTATCTCTACTAAAAAATACAAAACTTAGCTGGGTGTAGTGGTGGGCGCCTGTAGTCCCGTCTACTCGGGAGGCTGAGGCAGGAGAATGGCGTGAACCCGGGAGGCGGAGCTTGCAGTGAGCAGAGATTGGGCCACTGCACTCCAGCCTGGGCAACAGAGTGAGACTCTGTCTCAGAAAAAAATAAAAATAAAAAAAAAAATCTGCTGCGAAACTTCTAAATCAACCTTGATGGGTCAACTCTGATTTTATGCACAAATTTCATGTAGCATGACTGCAAGAATCATCTTTGATCTGACCAAAAGTCTCTTTGAATAATTAAACCATGTTGAACTACATAAAATATGTGTTATACAAAATGTAATAATCCATTAGTCAAATCCATCTAGTGAAAGAGGATTTCAAGTGTTTGATGAAAGACAAAGGACAAACAAAGAAGTGAACCTACCTGGTTTATA
Source organism: Macaca fascicularis (assembly GCF_037993035.2). NCBI lineage: Eukaryota > Metazoa > Chordata > Mammalia > Primates > Cercopithecidae > Macaca > Macaca fascicularis. Next base: position 97,159,621 of record NC_088381.1, on the reverse strand, counting down.
GTCTTCATTCACAAAAACAGGCTCTGAACTCGGACAAAACTTAGGGGTACAAGTTTTTTCACCAGTAAGCTTACTTTGTTATGGTTCATAGGCAATGACTGAAGTAGGGGAAACTGTATATTTGATTTCCAATGCCCTGAGGTGGTAAAAAAAAGATAGTTTTTGTCACATAATTTGAGCATTCTTTTCTCTTCAAATGTAGAACTGGGTGGAAATATATAAGTCAAATATAAGTGACTTTCGAAAGTGCCAATAAGCTAGGACCTTACCTTGCATGGCTCCCATGGTTTTTGAAGTTCAGTAAATTCAAAGTAAGCGACACCAGCATCACCATAAATGATGACTAAACAATCCCACTTGCCAGCTCCATGCCTAGGTCTTCCTCATAGTGAATGTTGTGATGTGAGCATGAAAGTAGGATAAAACTACCACTTTTCAACAATGGTATTAATTTATTCAAATCTTTCATTTCTCATTTTAATACCATCCAATATTTGTTCATTTTCCCCCATTATTTGTGTTAATTATTTTTTCCCAAAACTTCTCAAATTATTTGCAAAGAGTCCGTTTCACAGAAATAAAATCCAACTTAAATAGAGAATATTCAAAATGGGACATAAGGGGAAAATGTGATTTAAAGATGATGCATGTATATGCTTCAAACACCCATAAAAATGTAAGATACGGATAGAATTTGTTTTAGTTTTAGTTTTATAATACCATCAGACCTCAGGTATCTATTTTTATGACCTTGAACATCAGGATGAAAATAGTAAAAAACATTTAATTCAAGATTGACTGTTTGCAAACATCCAGATGTTTGTTTTTGTATAACTAATGCACACTTAAAACTTTTTAATGTCAGTTATATGTGTAAAACATTAGCACTTTTATTTTTATTTAGAACTAGAAGGAATAAGTGGAAATCAGGAGAAACATTAAAGACATTCCAGTCACTGAGCATGCTGAAACCTGAAAACATGGTAAGTTTATTGGCTTGCCAAATAACAAAGCCTTCTAAAAACGACTTAAAACTTTCCATGCAGGCAAGGGGTATTACATCAGGATGTCTTTGTATTGTGGACCAACACAGGGATGTCTATCAGAAACATACTAGCAAATATTTACTCTCCTAAGGTAACAGCAGGTGAAAGGCAAAATAGACAAAGCAAAAACTGAAAGGATAGACAGGGAACTAGAACAATATGAGTGATGCCATGAAAGCTCCAAGCCATAGTGATACTTATAGGACTCTCTAAGAGTGCAGTTTAGAGGGAATCTAGGTTGGGCGTGTTAATAAGCCTGGTATACAATTAACTCAGAAAGGTGATGGTGGGAGGCTTAGAGAAGGACTTTGGAAGGCTTTGAATATCAAGTCAGAGTCTGGATTTTCTTCTGGAGACAGGAGGAAACCAAGAGAGTTTGTGAACAGGGGTTGATGGAAGCAGAGTGGTGCCATGAGAAGATTGATAATCTAACAGCAATGTGAAAAAGAGAAGTGTATGCAGAAGGTTCCCTGGTTTGTATATAACAAGGTTCCATCAAGACACAAAGGGACTTTTTTTTTAAAGCTTTATTGGCAGAAATCTTATATACCTAATTTTGTTTTCTTTTAGGCTTTAAAAATCTGCACACATGGCAAAACATTATGTTCAATCTTAATTTAATATATATTTTTCACATTGAGTTCACCAAAAAAATTGGGGGATCTCATTGCAAATCTTTCTTTTTTGACAAAAAATTTTCCCTGTGGTTAATAACATTCAGCAAAAGCACTAATGTAGAATAATGTGAACATCTAAAGAGAAGTAACTACTGCAGTCTAGAAAGCCTTACTCAGTCTCTGCCCTTCCATGTAAAATTAAAAAAAAAAGACCAACACAAATACTTAACCATGAAATCCCACAGTAGCTTTACTAGTAATTAGAAAGGGCCTATAACATTAAAATTATGTAACTAGAGAAGCAATATATTATCACAAGTAATTTTTCTTCTTTCTGAAGAAAACAAATACTGCCATTTCACTTGAAAACTTGATGATATTCATTCATTTCTTCCTGTGATGAACAACATTATTAACTATAAACAGGTAAGTGGAACACAAATGAACCACTGATGTGTTTTCCAGAACTGCCCTTGACATAATTTTGACGCTTTTAAACTTAACAAATGTTGGCTCTGTTCATTAGATATACAATATTATTTTCATCCTTTCCAAATAGCATCAAGAGAGGCAGAAACATTCTGAATCTTTAAGCAGATAACTATAATTACTGTAAGCTTTTTAATATCATCTCTTAAAACATATTTAAATTATAAATGCCATAGATAGATTTCAAATATATAAAATTTCAAATACAATTAAGGCAAGTGTCATTTCCTTTTCTATTTGTAACTTGTCTACCTTTCACAAAACCCCACAAAGAAACATTTTGTCAACTAATAATATAATAAATTTGACTTGTGATTTGAAGTGTTAAAACAAAGGATTTTTTTCAATACAGGTAATACAAGAGGGTTTTCTGCTGTACTGTTTCAGAACTCTTTCTCAGTAAAGAAACCTTATCTAATCCTGTTTCATCCTTTAAAACTGCCTACATACTAATCTCAAGGGACAAATTTAATACTTTGCAACAAAGAGAATATATCCCTTTTCAGTTTGAATAGAGGAATTGTTAGGACACCAGTGAGGTATGAATAACATTATAATGCTGCCATTTACTTGGCAAAAGAAAAAGAAAGTCTCTTGTTGCAACCAGAAAAGAAGGCTTCCTTCTTTGGGTTAAATTTTTTGACCCCTGGTATATCCCCAGACACCTATGTTACTGTGCTATTTGGGTCTTCTACCTCTTGCGAAGTAAACACTGAGCAAATCTAAGTAAACAGTTTGTTTTAGTTGAAGATAGAAAGACTCCATTTAATTGAGTTTTGATGATAGATGTGCTCCAAATGGTGCAAACAACTTTGACATGGTAAAATAATATTGTCTTACGGCATGTGTAACACTACATAAAGAATCTTAGCTTAGCACTTTCTGAGTTTACAACATTTAAGTGAGAAAATGACAAAAGAAAGCCAAACTGTCAGAAACAGAAAAACCTTTAACAATCCTAAAATACAGACTATAATTCTCTTCTTTATTCATTTGATTTTGGGAATAATCTTTGCAACAGAAGGAGGGAATGAGAAAGACGCTGAACTTTGTACTTAAGAAACTTTACTTTTCTGTGGTCCACTGCATCGAGTTGAAAATGACACCACAACTAACACTTGAGTATTGATTCTATGATGTGGTTGTGGGCAAGTGATTGAGGCAAATCAACATGTCAAGGAAGGTAAACTCTAACCGAAAAAAAATCCTTCTCTACTGTTTTGCCTACTACCACTTACGGATGATTTTACATAAAAAGTGTATTGTCATTAAAACCATCCATAGAAATTAAAAATTCAAAGTCTTATTTCATAAGTCTCTACATAAAGAAGACTCCTTATTTTAAACATTTACTATAAACCAGTTGATTTTGAAATGGCAAAATACTGGTGTTAGATTATGGTTAAACTCAACGATCAACATTTTTATTCTCTTATTTTCACAGTACAGCTAATTCTTTTGCCAGCTTTTGATAAATGTCTTCTTAAATATAGTTTTACTAAACATCAAATATATATATATTTCAAACTTTATATACATATCTATATATCTGTATATATCTCTCAAACTTTTTAAAAACAAACTTTCTTGAAGAGTTACTTTATTTGATTTTATTTATATAATATGGCTAATCTCATTTGTACTATTTTCATCTATGTATTACTCTGAATTCGTGTCATCACAATGGCTCCTACTAAATACAGAACAGTATCTTTAGGGATCAGATACAAGATCTCATGCAATTTCAAAATCAGAAGAGATCAATCTGTAGCTGAACAAGTGATTTTTGGATAATTGTAAGTTATCATCCAAGATTTTCTTGACATTCTCAAATCAGTTCTATCAGTAGTAAAGTCAGAATGTTTCTCAGTCTCTTTCAACAAGATTGGAAAAGTAAATATATCAGTGATCCAATATTTGTAATAGAAGTAACAAACTTTGAATACACTATCTGCTTCTCAAAAGTAACTTGTTTTCTTAATTTTATTATTCTTTTGTATTTTCAACTTCTCCCTCCCACCCGATTCGTGGCTTTGTGCATCAAAATATTCTCTCCTTAGCTATGCATGGTGGTCCACGCCTGTAATTCCAGCTACTCAGGAGTATGAGGTGGGAGGATCACTTGAGCCCAGAAGTTCGAGACCAGCCTCGGTAACACAGCAAAACTCTGTCTCTGAAAATTAAATAAATAAATAAATATTTTCACCTTATCTCTTTTAAAACTCAAAAACTCTTAGATAAACACTTCACAATCAACTAACAGGTCCATGAAATAATGTGTAATTTTATTAGTCATCAGGAAATTATAAACTGAAACCTCACAACTTACTCTAGAATTACTAAAGTTAAAAAAGGTGGAAAATATCAACTGCTAGAATGGATGTGGAGCAACTGGAACTCATGTGAACTGCTGGGGGGAAAGATAAATGATACAGTAACATTGAGAAACAGTGGTATTTTCTTTCTTTTTTTAAAACTTTTAGGTTCAAGGGTACATGTGAAGGTTTGTTATATAAGTAAATTCATGTCACAGGAATTTGCTGTATAGATTATTTCTCAAGTGTATACTTAGGCTATAATCCATTAGTCAGTCCTAGAAAAATAAAAAGATAGGGTCAAACGAAGACTTGTTTACATATGATAGATAGATAGTCACCAGCAGATGACTAACAACATATGGCGTATTCATGCAGTGGAACCCTACTCAGCAATAGGAAGCAGCAGACTACAGCTACACACCACCAATGGATACATCTCAAGAATATTATGTTACATGAAAGAAGCCAGATAGAAAAGAAAATGTGCCGTACGCTTCCGTTCACATAAAATTCTAGAGCTAGCAAGCCGAAGCAATAATGATGGAAATTAGAAGAGCAGTTTCCTTGGGGCATTGACCTGAAAGAAGCGTCAGGGAGCTTTTCAGGATCATGAAAATGTTTTATACCTTGGATGAGCTGGCGGTTACTTGACCGTCTTGTTTTAAAAACTATTTGAACTGTACACTTAAAACCTGTGTATTTTCTTGTATGTAAATTGTAACACAATTTAAAAAGTGGAAACCACAATTCTGTTGTTATTTCATGTAAAATCCATCTCTCTCAACAGTCAGACTTCTTGAATGGGTTGCTTTTATTTGCATTCTCCATTTTCTTACCTTTGCTCAGCCTTAAACTCAGTCATTCACTACAATAATCCCCCTCCCACATGCTGTTCCTCTTTTCCAAAATTTCCTTCCCCTGGATGATTTGGCCTGGCTAATCCTACTCATTCTTTCGATTTCAACCTCAACGTCATCATCCCCTAGCCCTCTAGACCACACTAAGTGCTATGGATATGCATTTTTATAGAATCCTTTACTTTCATAATATAGCATTCAGCATCTCTTCTTATAATTACTTGCTTAAATTATCTCTCTTTACACTAAGCCATATGCTCTGGGCAGGGATGTTTATTTTGTTCACCCCTGAATTCTCAGTACCAAGCAAATTGCTTGGTGCATGATAATTGAAAAACTATCTGTCGAATGAATAAATAAGTACATGAATGAGCCATCTCTTGTACTTTTCATATATTTTTCGTCTCTCGTACTTTTCATATATCAGCTCTCTCACTCTTCCTTTGATTTATTTCTATTTTCTCTTCCATAATTCCAGTGAGTCCTTAACATCTCTTCCCTAGGCTTTTGTAATAAGTTTCTAACAGATCCCTAGGACTCTAGTCTCTTGTGTTTCTAATCTAGTATTTGCATTGCCACAAGAAACATCTACCTAAAATGTCTGTTAACTTGTCGTATTCTGCTGTTTTCAGTATCTTTAATTACTTACTACACAAATAAAAAACTTTCAACATTATTTTTCTGGATCAATCCTTTTTTGGCAGGTCATATCTCAGGATATCTTTCTTCTATCCATTTCTACTTTCTCTTTACCATTTGAACTGTTGCAAACCTCATCTTGTCTCTACCTCCAGTGCCTTTCCATTCTAGTGCATTTTCCTCAGAATCGCCAGTACTATCTCCCCAGAATAAAATTTGATTATATCGATTGTTAGTTTAAAACATTTTATTGGCCTGCCATTGTCTACAAAATAACATTTACAGTTCTTAATTCTGAAATAAAGACTTCTATAATGGAATTCTTTAAAAAAAAAATTGTTCCAAAGTAAGGAACTGCAAATGTTATTTTCTAAACAATAGCAGGCCAATAAAAGCCTTTAAACTAACAAGCGACATAATTAAATTTTATTTTATGGGAGATATGCACTAGAATATGGGAAATGCACTAGAATGAAAAGGCACCAGAGTTATCCCAAATACTATTATTTGATCAGCACACGTTGTATTCTTGTATCAAATATCACATGGACCCCGTAATGTGTATTTGTAATACTTATAAATAAAATATTATAAAAAATTTGCACATACTATTCTTTATTTTTTAAGATCTATTTTTCCTTTCCTCACTTTTAAATACTCAATGAAATGTCATATTTTCAGTGACCTCATCCAAGCCCCCAAGCTTAGCTAATTTTCTTGCTTGTTCTTTGTGCTACCCCATTACTTAGTTCCTGTTTCCACAACACTTCCATGCTGTAGAATAATTTTTTCTCTTTTCATGTTTGTTTTCCCTTGTTAAGACTATGTTTTCTTGAGGGCAACAATAATGTATTATGATTTTATTTTTATTCTCTTAGTACAATGCTTGGGATAGAGTGATAATCAATGAATGTATTGACTGCACTAATAAATGATGAATTCATACCGGTTTTGAAGGTATTTGATGTTTTCACATGCCTTGATTTTACTTCTGTGGTTTGCTCAGCCTGGATTGCCTTTCTAATTCTGTGATTGGTGACAATCTGTATCTCGTAAAGGTCTGGTTTGACTGATTCCTTTTATGTGGCACTCTCCCAGCCCTCTTACATGAGAATTAATTGTGCCTTCCTGTATGTTCCCTTGGTGGCTGTTTTGTGTGTATCCATTATTTAACTCAATAAACATAATATCATGAACTGGCTACATGGCAGGCACTATGGATGCTATGTAGGTTACAACAGAGAATGTGACCTGCTGGCTACCATTGAGAAGTTCACGGTGTAATGGAGAGATGCATTTGTAAAAATATAGATACAAGTTAATCTGTTAAATGCTATTATCTAGGTGAGAACAAAATGCTATAAGATCAGAGAGCTTGGAAGAATTAATGTGACATGATTCATAGGCAATGATTCATAGACTGGTTGAGATCTGAGCTGGTGCTTGAAAAAGGCATAGGAGTGTGACAGGCAAATAGGTGGTTGTAAAGATATTCTAAGCAGAAGAAACAGCCTTTGTAAATGCACAGGTTCATGAGAAAGGATTCTGGCAAATGATTCACACATTTTTCCTCCACAGTGATCTGAACTTCCTGTCCATGCATATAACACTTTTAAACTCTAGAGAACAACTTACTAACTCTTAGCACTATAGACTCCAGTCAGCCTCTTCAGTACCTTGGATTTGGTGTCACCTGGAATAGTAAAAGCCTTAAAATTCTTAATTCCAATATTTCCCTCTCATACATCCAATTCATCCACTTACTTAACCACATTTATTTTCTGCACTTGTCATGATCTTATGACCCTCCAACTCATATTACCTCTCTTTTATGTGTCCCCCTTCTTTGTTTTCCATAAGAAAGGCTTGTTAAGAGTAACTTGAAAATTTCAGAAAAATCATAACAGGAATTTCATGTAAAACAATTTCCTTTTTTTTTCACAGTATCATTAGTTTATCACATAAATTGCCTAGTACTCTTTATCTGGAAATTTGCAGACATCATTCCTAAATTGGTCTCGATGTGGTGATTGGTGCATTACAAGTGAATAACAACAGTAAATAATTCATAATCAAATCTCCCTTGAAGACATAAGTAAACATATAAATAACTATAATAAATTAGATGGGAACATGATGACTTTGATTTGATTGACAAAACTACCTGATGCTTTGTCTCCAGGGAGACATCATCAGGCATGATGCAGATTCTCCACTGCAAATTAGAATTCTATGCACGACTTTGTTCTGAAGCTCAATTAACTTTGAAATTTAAAAATGCTTTACAGAACTAGGCTTGGGTTGATGAAAAGTAGAGTTATTAGTTTTAACCACAAAATAGGATATATTTCCAAACTATATATTGAAAGACCAGGATAAACTAACAAGAAACCAAGCTTTCAGAAAGTAACTAATGTATAAAAGAAAATAACAAAAGTCTCAAATGTTCTGTTAGCAGTTTTATTTTGTTTTTGTTTTTAAGTTATTTTTATTTGCTGTCTGGCTTTCTGTTACATTTCTGTAACATTTCTGTAGCTATCTGGCTTTTAGTACCTTTGGTAACATAAAAATTGCAGTCCTGCATAGACATACTTTTGTAAACATATGGGGTATTTATTTCTGCCAAATAAAGAGAAATAAGTTTTCATACCAAGCCATCTTTATATTTTACAAAAGAAACCACATTGAGCCGTTTAAAACTGAGCACTTAGTTTCCATCTCCCCACTCCACCATCCCCATCAAATGTTGTGTCTTACCCTGGTCTCCTTTTCATTTCTTCTCCCCTAGGATATGAGCCTTTTTGTACCTGTGGATTAAATCACACAGAATCCAAGGTTCACCTTAGCACCAGAAGATGGTGCCAAAATTGCTACATTAATTTAAATAGCACACTCCTTTTAGAAATAATAACCTTTATTTATGTATTCAGATTATTAACCAAACAACACTGAAGTTCATTTAATTTTTGACAAGTGATTTTCTTGTGGGGAGGGTGGGGATAAAAGCAAACACCTAAAGAGGTAGGTTCATTTTTATAACTTGTTTACAGGGTTATGATACACTCCCATTTATATGTCTAAGAATGCGATGCATTTTGTGAGCGCTTATCTCACTTATAAATAAAGATGATGTGGAGCTTCACCTAGAAGCAACATAAAATTCTATACATTCAGAGGTAGTAGACAGATATTGGATAAAATCTGTAGCCTCTGAATTGTGATCCCAGCTCTGCCTTAGTTTAAATCTAACTTATGAGTCTCTTAGATTCTATAGGATTTTCTTCTGAAAAAAAAAAAAAAGATAGTAAACAGTGCTCTGCTTTCTTCAGTGTTATGAGAAATGAATGGGATAGATATTATACACCCAAATACATATTTTACTTTTAATTTTAGCATGTTATGATGAAAAATTTCAACATATCCACATGTTGAGAGAACAGAATAAAGAATCTCCGTGCACTCATCCCCAACTTCCACGGATATAAATACAGGGCCAATTTGTGGCATTTATGTTTCCATCTACTTCTCAATATTTTTATGTTTACTTTCGTTTTTTGAGACGGAGTCTAGCTTTGTCGCCCAGGTGCCCAGGCTGGAGTGCATTGATTGCGGCTCACTGCAAACTCCAGCTCCCGGGTTCAAGCGATTCTCCTGCCTCAGCCTCCCAATCAGCTGGGATTATAGGCATGCACCACCGCGCCCAGCTAATTTTTGTATTTTTAGTAGAGATGGGGTTTCACTGTGTTGGTCAGGCTGGTCTCGAACTCCTGACTTGCTGATCCGACTGCCACAGCCTCCCAAAGTGCTGGGATTATAAGCATGAGCCACTGCACCCGGCCTCAAAATTGTTTTTAAGCATATACTCAACATTTTATAATTTCATCCATAAATATATTAGCATTTATGTCCAAAAACTATGGTCTCGTAAAAATCACAGAACCGGCCCGGGGCGGTGGCTCATGCCTGTAATCCCAACACTTTGGGAGACCGAGGCGAGCGGATCACTTGAGGTCAGGAGTTCATGACCAGCCTGGCCAACACAGTGAAATCCCGTCTCTACCAAAAATACAAAAATCAGCCAAGCGTTGTGGCGTGTGCCTGTAATCCCAGCTACGCGGGAGGTTGAGACGGGAGAATTGCTTGAACCCAGGAGGCGGAGGTTGCAGTGAGCCAGAGATCAGGCCACCGCACTCCAGCCTGGGAGACAGAACGAGACTCCGTCTCAAGAAAGAAAAAAAAAAAAAAATCACATCACCATTATCACAGGTTAAATAATTAAATAGTAATGATTTAATACATCAAAAGAAACAATCTAATATATCAAACAGTACATCAAATAATCATCGATAAAATCCAGCATTCAAATTCCTCCTCTTTTCTGGTAAGTTTTTGCAACACTTTGAATGAAGATCCAAATAAGGTCCATATATTAGAGTTCGCCCGTAAGTTGCAATTCAATGTTATTTTAAACTATGAGTTACTCCGCTCCCTTTTTTCACAATGTATTTTATTTGTTGGAGAGCCTCATTTGTCTTCCTCATTGTGTCAATATGTTGTGCTGTCTTCTGTGTGTCTTGTAAATTATAGCTATATCTAGAGCTGTAGTAAAATTTATATTTTACTTTTCTCATATTCCAAAGTTGCATTCCTAATATTATTATTTTAAACAACATTATTTTCTCTACAGACAACTTTCCCCTACTATTTCTATTAAAATTTTTGAATCAGGACAAACTCATGTGATACACTAAACAAGAATAGACATCATAATGCTCTGAAACTTACCTTCCCATATGTTTAATTTATGACCAAGAGGGAATTCCTGAGTTGTACTCATTGCCTCTCCTCCTTCCTAATGAAACAATAAGTGTTCAGAGGTATGATGAGTATTTGTTATTATCCCTCCAACCTCATTTCTTTCTTCTTCTTCTTCTTCTTAATTATATGTATATTATAATCTTAACTGTATTCCACATTTGAACAATGTAATACTGAATTACATATATGAAGATTATAAAGCATAATGATAATAAAACAAAGATAAAACAAGATGATCTTCTAGATGTTACATTGAGTGTTACACTAGAACATCAATGTAACATCTAGAACATGATGAATATGGCCTCAATCCCAGTCCATCCTATCTCACTGCCTCCTTTCTCATATGCAAGTACTATTTCCTTGCTTTATAAAAATCAGTTTTATTATATGTATAAGATCAAAAAATGTTATTATAGTTTACTTTTTTAAGCTTTATCAAAATGATACAATATATAATAGTAATCTGGAATTGAATGTGTTTATTCAAACTGTTTTAAAGTTTCATCCATGTGGTTGTTCAATTTATCTTCCCTGCCATATATAATTTAATTTAGCCATTTATTTATTCCCTCTCCTGTCATTGAACATTTGGGTTGTTTCCAGTGTTTTACTGTTTCCCAAGTGAGACTGTAGACATTCTTATAGTTGTTTTTTGGTATACGTGTCCCAAAGTGTTTCCAGAGATTATCTTCAGCAGTAGAATTGCTGTGCAGTATCATGTGCACATGTTCAATTTTATAAAATAATACAAAATTGTCCTCAAAGTAGTTTGCCATCTTAACAGCATATAAGCGTCTCCACTTATTAACAACATCTTCAATTTTTGGGACTACCAGAATTGCTGTTTTTTTAAGAAAGTAGGTTTTTTGAAGAGTATCTCATTGTTGACTTAATTGACATGGCACTGATTAATAATGACATTGCATTTCATTTTCCATGGGTTTTTGCCATACGTATTTCAACTCCTCTGAAATTCCTGTTCATGTATCTTTCCTACTTTTGTTTTTGCTTTAGAGGAATCGAAAATCTGGTATGTATTTTAGATGCTGCTTTTGTCAATTACATGTGTTGCAATTATTCTCTCTCATTTCGTGGCTAATCTTACAACTCCGTTAGGAATGGCTTTTGATGAACATAAGTTTAAACTTTCAACATAGTTGTAAATATCAGTATTATTCTTCATGGTTATGGATTTTCTAGTTTTCATTGTTATCCAATATCCTAAAGTTATAAAGCTGTTTCCCTATATTTTAAATCTAAAAATGTTAAAATTACACTTTTCATATTGAAATCCTTGCTCCACTTGGAATTGTTTTTGTGTGTGTGTAGTGTGAGGTTGGATTCAATTTTTTTCTCCCACATAAATAACTGATTGAGCATCTTTTAGGGCATTATCCCATATTCACATTTATCATCTATTAAAGTTCTGTGTCTAAGCATGTATCTATACATTGGCTATTTAGCCCCATTGATCTCTTTGTTTACCATTATTTAAACATCAAACTATCCTAAATGTTTGAAATTTATGGTAATTCTTGAAATCTTGGTGGGTTAATTTTCCACATTAATCCTGTTTAGGAATATTTTGGCTATACTTGACGCTTTGCTCTTCCAACAAATTTTAAATCATCTTGTGAAGTTTCTTTAAATAATATTGTCAAGATTTTTATATGAATTACATTGAATATATATATATGGAAAATCTGTATCTTTATGATATTAAGTTTTTCTATCAATAAATATAGCATATCTCTCCATTTATTAGTTCTTCATTAAGATATTTCAATAAATTTTATACTTTTCTCCACAAAGGATTTAAATATGCTTGGTTATTTTGTCCTCATTAATATATAATTTTTGTTATTATAAATGATAGCTAATTATGATTATTTTATTACTGATGCAAAACATTTTAATTGATTTTGGAATATTTACCTTGTATCTTTTCACTTTGCTAAACTTATTTTTTAATGATCTATTCATAGTTATTTTTTTAAGAGGTTTCAATGTAGACAATCATACCATCTGCCAATAATGACCGTTTTGTTTCTACCTCCTCCATTCTCAGGTACTTAGCTTCATTTCTCATCTGATTACTTTACTATTAAGATCTGTTAGTGTGGTTATAGCATGCATTTTTGACTCGTATATAATTTTTAAGGGTGTGTTTTCAAAGTTTCCATATTAAAAAATGACATTTTCTATAGGTTTTTTGTAGGTAGCTGTTTTATTCTGTTCTTTCTTGCTTACAACAGAATACCAGAAACTTGGTAATTTATTTTATAAAGTAATGTATATTTTACAGTTACAGGGACCGGGAAGTCTGACATCAAGGGTCCACCTCTGGTGAGGGCCTTCTTGCTGATGGGACTCTGTAAAGTCCTGAGGTAGCGCAGATCAGCACATGGTGAAGGGGCTGCATGTGCTAGCTCAGGTATCTCCTTTTCTTATAAAGTCACCAGTGCCACTCCCGTGATAACTTATTAATTGATTAACCCATTAGTAATCAATAAATGGATTAATCCATTCATGACGACTTTGCCCTCATGATCTAATATATACACTATGTACCCACAAAAATTAAGAATTAAAAAAAAGAACCGGTCATCTGTTAGAGGCCCCACCTCTCAATACTGTCACACTGGGGATTAAATTTCAACATGAGTTTTGGAGGGGATAAATATTCAAACCATAGTAATACCTTTTAAGGAAGTTATCTCTTATTCTTAGTTTGCTAAGCATATTTTTAAATATCATAAATACATGCCAAATTTTCTTAAAACATTTTTGCATATGATGTAGGGATATTTTCCTTATAGTCAAATAACTCTTATATTGAGATAAATTCTACTTGGTCATGATACATTTCCTTATACACTTATATATTCAGTTTGTTAATATTTTGCATTTATATTCACCAATAATACTATTCTTTACTTTTTCTTGTACTGATGAGTTTGGTTTCAAAGTTATACTGATCCCAGGGAATGACCTGGGAGGTTTCTCCTTTTGAATCTTCTGAAAAAGTTAGCTGAAGAACTGGAGTGACTAGTACTTTGAAGATTTGGCATAAATTGTCATTAACCCTGAATGATTAGTGTGAAAAAAATTAGCATTTAATTTAATTTCCTATTAAAGCATTCTTTTTCTTTCTTAGTTTTCAGAAGCTGTATTTTACTGGGATATTTTTCATTGCATTTAAATTTTCAAATTTTTTGTCATGCAGTTCAGAGTATTGTTATCTTTTTAACTGCTATGAGATATATATAGTTGTATCTATCTTTTTTATTCCTAATATTATTTATTCGTGACTTCGCTTTGTGAAATTTATTTTTCCATTTTACTAGTTTGTAAAGTATTATTATTTGCAGCAGCAGCATATAGTAAATGGGGTTGTGGGAGTGGTCTTGCCTGGATACAAGAAAAAGCATGGTTTGCAGAAGATAAAACACTAGATAAAACTGACTAAAAGTTGATGTGCTTTTTATTATCATCATGGACTGGCAATCCTAAACAATATCAGTGATAAAATACTCCTCTATTAAAAATTACTTTGTGGTCCTACCATCTAAATGATTGCTGTGGTTACTGTTGAATTTCAAAAACACAGAAAATTCCAAATTACTATGTGCTTACTATTTGCATCATTCAACGTTGTTTTTGGCCTGGAAGGTAATGAGGTAAACTGTACAGTCTACCTGTGACACATGTAGATTTAGTTAAATGACTTCATTTGGAGAGTAGATTCATAAGAGTTTAGAGTTATTACATCTTATTTCAGACAATTTGTGCTCCCAATTGCAATGGTTTACGTGTTACTGTTATACAGCAGGTTCAAGATAAATAATGATAAGGCCTAGAGCTCAAGTTATTTCATTTCTGTCATTCCAGGTTACACTTAGAGTCCTTATTTTGTTTAAAATTTTAAATAGTGAAATAAAGTGTGAAGTGCTAGGTGTAAGGTTACTTTTGTGAAGTGAAAAAATTTCATTTAAACCTGGAATGTTATATGGAATTTGATAATAGCTTTAAAGTAAAATTTTTTTCTCCTCTTTAAATGTTATCTTTAAAATTTTAATTGCCCCTTATTATTAACTGTAATGTTTTTCATTACTGCAACAAAATCCATAGGTACAAGTTTTTCTCTTTTTTCAATAAAATATATCAATGTAATTCAAAAAGCATTACTTCCCTACTTTTTTCCTTTTTTATGTCATAATATTTATTTTCAATATTTTTCTACTGGCCTGATTATATATATAACATCATTAAAATAAAATATTTACTGCCTGTGTGTCTTTTCATTTTATTAGTCCTTTCGTTTTATATTTACTACTGAAAAGTTTTGTCCCTGCAGTGTAGATAATCTCTAATGTATTTTGTTTTTGTTTTTGGAGGTTTTGGGGTTTAGGTTTATTATCTCCTTCAACTCTCCATGGATTTAATTTTTCTTTTTATATATATATATATTATACTTTAAGTTCTGGGATACATGTGCAGAACGTGCAGCTTGTTACATAGGTATACATGTGCCATGGTGGTTTGCCGCACTCATCAGCCCATCATCTGTATTAGGTATTTCTCCTAATGTTGTCCCTCCCCTAGCCCCACCCCCTGACAGGCCCCAGTGTGTGATGTTCCCCTGCCTGTGTTCACGTGTTCTCATTGTTCAATTCCCACTTATGAGTGAGAACATGCAGTGTTTGGTTTTCTATTCTTGTCTTAGTTTGCTGAGAATGATGGTTTCCAGCTTCATCCATGTCCCTGCAAAGGACCTAAACTCATTCTTTTTTATGGCTGCATAGTATTCCACATTTTCTTTATCCAGTCTATCATTGATGGGCATTTGGGTTGGTTCCAAGTCCTTGCTATTGTGAACAGTGCTGCAATAAACCTGTGTGTGCATGTGTATTTATAGTAGAATGATTTATAATCACTTGGGTATATATTCAGTAATGGACTAAAACACAAAAAGCAATGGCAACAAAAGACAAAATTGACAAATGGGATATAAGTAAACTAAAAGGCTTCTGCACAGCATAAGAAATTATCATCAGAGTGAACAGGCAACCAACAGAATGGGAGAAAGTTTTTCTACCTATCTATCTGACAAAGGGCTAATATCCAGAATCTGCAAAGAACTTAAACAAATATACAAGAAAAAAAACAAACACCCTAACAAAAAGTGGGTGAAGGATATGAACAAACACTTCTCAAAAGAAGACATTCATGAAGCCAACAAACATATGATAAAAAGCTCATCATCACTGGTCATTAGAGAAATGCAAATCAAAACCACAATGAGATACCATCTCACACCAGTTGGAACGGCAATCTTTAAAAAGTCAGGAAACAACAGATGCTGGAGAGGGTGTGGAGAAATGGAAACACTTTTACACTATTGGTGGGAGTGTAAATTAGTTCAACCATTGTGGGAGACAGTGTGGTGATTCTGCAAGGATTTAGAACCTGTAATTTTTGTTTTTCTAACTTTAGTGGCATGCTTAAGTCATTAATTCTCAGCTTTTCTTTCTTTCTTTTTTTTTTAAGAGCTGTAGATTTTTAACCAAAATTTCAATGTTGCAATTTAACAAATACATCTTTCTTTGGTGAAAATAAAGAAGGATAATTCTTTCATCCTTTCCCTTATTTAGTAGCTTTAAAAAATGAATTGAGGCCAGACACAGTGGCTCACGCCTGTAATCCCAGCAGTTTGGGAGGCTGAGTTGGGTTTATCACCTGAGGTCAGGAGTTCGAGACCAGCCTGGCCAACACAGTGAAACTCCATTTCTACCAAAAATACCAAAATTAGCTGGGTGTGGTGGCAGGCGATTGTAATCTCAGCTACTTGGGAGGCTGAGGCAAGGGAATAGCTTGAACCTGTGAGGCAGAGGTTACAGTGAGCCAAGATCACGCCACTGCACTCCAGCCTGGGTGACACAGGGAGACTCAAAAAAAGTAAAAATAAAAATAGAAAGAAAGAGAAGTGAATTCGTTCATTAGTGTCTTCCAAAGAACAGTAAGAGTTTTTTCCCCCATTTCCCTTCCTTCCTTCCTTCCTTCCTTCCTTCCTTCCTTCCTTCCTTCCTTCCTTTTTTAAATCAACACAAAGTGATGGACGTAAACATATTTCATGTATTTCAATTAATGGCAGACATTATATTTATGGATAATGATATCCATTTGATATCATTTGGCCAGTGATAGCCATTTAATATTTTTCCTGAGCCTATTGGTGATAATCTGAATAGGCTTTGATAGTAAATTGCTTTTTGGTATTCAAGATGATCTAGGTTTATTTTCTATGTTTCATACCTTAGACCTGAAATTAACCATTTCCTTATGACGTCCAGGTTTTTTATTTAGTCAGAAATTGCAGTTAAGGACAAGGGTCTAAGAGCACACATTGATACTATATTGTTCACTGTTTCAGAACCAGTCCTCTCTATCTATCCCTTCCTCTTCTAGGGAAATTTTATATATTTAGCTTGATGCTTTTTTATAGTATATATTTTTTATTATTATATAATGTAAATGTTATATTTCTATGATATTGTCATGTAAATATTATTATAGAATTTAAATATGTATATATTCATATATTCTCTTTCTTAAACAGTGGCATACCATACACATTGTTTTCCACCTTGATATTTTTTCACCTGACATTTCTCCATAATAATATATAGAGTGCTCACTTCAGCAGCACATATACTAAAATTGGAACGATACAGAGAAGATTAGCATGGCCCCTGCGCAAGAATGACACGCAAATTTGTGAAGCGTTCCATATTTTTAACCAATTTGATCAACTGGAAGAAAGAGTATCAGTAATTGAAGATCAAATGAATGAAATGAAGTGAGAAGAGAAGTGTAGAGAATAAAGAGTAAAAAGAAATGAACAAAGCTTCCAAGAAATACGGGATTGTGTGAAAAGACCAAATCTACGTCTGATTGGTGTGCCTGAAAGTGACGGGGAAAGTGGAACCCAGTTGGAAAACACTCTGCAGGATATCATCCAGGAGAACTTCCCTAACCTAGTACGGCAGACCAATATTCAAATTCAGGAAATACAGAGAATGCCACAAAGATACTCCTCGAGAAGAGCAACTCCAAGACACATAATTGTCAGATTCACCAAAGTTGAAATGAAGGAAAAAGTGTTAAGGACAGCCAGAGAGAAAGGTCGGGTTACACACAAAGGGAAGCCCATCAGACTAACAGCAGATCTCTCGGCAGAAACTCTACAAGCCAGAAGAGAGTAGGGGCCAATATTCAACATTGTTAAAGAAAAGAATTTTCAACCCAAAATTTCATATCCAGCCAAACTAAGTTTCATAAGTGAAGGAGAACTAAAATCCTTTACAGACAGGCAAATGCTTAGAGATTTTGTCACCACCAGGCCTGCCCTACGAGAGATCCTGAAGGAAGCACTAAACATGGAAAGGAACAACAGGTACCAGCCGTTGCAAAAACATGTCAAAATGTAAAGTCCATCGATGCTAGGAAGAAACTGCATCAACTAGTGAGCAAAATAACCAGCTAATATCATAATGACAGGATCAAGTTCACACATAACAATATTAACCTTAAATGTAAATGGACTAAATGATCCAATTAAAAGACACAGAGTGGCAAATTGGATAAAGAGTCAAGACCCATCAGTTTGCTGTATTCAGGAGACCCATCTCACACGCAGAGACACACATAGGCTCAAAATAAAGGGATGGAGGAAGATCTACCAAGCAAATGGAAAACAAAAAAAAGCAGGGGTTGTAATCCTAGTCTCTGATAAAACAGACTTTAGACCATCAAAGATCAAAAGAGACAAAGAAGGCCTTTACATAATGGTAAAGGGATCAATTCTTCAGGAAGAGCTAACTATCCTAAATATATATGCACCCAATACAGGAGCACCCAGATTCATAAAGCAACTCCTTAGAGACTTACAAAGAAACTTAGACTTCCATACAATAATAATGGGAGACTTTAACACCCCACTGGCAACATTAGACAGATCAACGAGACAGGAAGTTAACAAGAATATCCAGGAATTGAACTCAACTCCGCACCAAGCCTACCTAATAGACATCTACAGAACTCTCCACCCCAAATCAACAGAATATACACTCTTCTCAGCACCACATTGCACTTATTCCAAAATTGACCACATAGTTGGAAGTAAAGCACTCCTCAGCAAATGTGAAAGAACAGAAATTATAACAAACTGTTTCTCAGACCACAGTGCAATCAAACAGGAACTCAGGACTAAGAAACTCAATCAAAACTGCTCAACTACATGGAAACTGAACAACCTGCTCCTGAATGACTACTGGGTACATAACGAAATGAAGGCAGAAATAAAGATGTTCTTTGAAACCAATGAGAACAAAGATACCACATACCAGAATGCCTAGGACACATTTAAAGCAGGGTGTAGAGGGAAATTTATAGCACTAAATGCCCACAAGAGAAAGCTGGGAAGATCTAAAATTGACACACTAACATTACAATTAAAAGAACTAGAGAAGCAAGAGCAAATACATTCAAAAACTAGCAGAAGGCAAGAAATAACTAAGATTAGAGCAGAACTGAAGGAGATAGAGACACAAAAAACCCTCCAAAAAGTCAATGAATCCAGGAGATGGTTTTTTGAAAAGATCAACAAAATTAACAGACCACTAGCAAGACTAATAAAGAAGAAAAGAGAGAAGAATCAAACAGACGCAATAAAAAATGATAAAGGGGATATCACCACCGACCCCACGGAAATACAAACTACCATCAGAGAATACTATAAACACCTCTATGCAAATAAACTAGAAAACCTAGAAGAAATGGATAATTTCCTGGACACTTACACTCTCCCAAGACTAAACCAGGAAGAAGTTGAATCCCTGAATAGACCAATAGCAGGCTCTGAAATTGAGGCAATAGTTAATAACCTACCAACCAAAAAAACTCCAGGACCAGATGGTTTCACAGCCGAATTCTACCAGAGGTACAAGGAGGAGCTGGTACCATTCCTTCTGAAACTATTCCAATCAATAGAAAAAGAGGGAATCCTCCCTAACTCATTTTACGAGACCAACATCATCCTGATACCAAAGCCTGACAGAGATACAACAAAAAAAGACAATTTTAGACCAATATCCCTGATGTACATTGATGCAAAAATCCTCAATAAAATACTGGCAAACCGAATCCAGCAGCACATCAAAAAGATTATCCACTATGATCAAGTGGGCTTCATCGCTGGGATGCAAGGCTGGTTTAACATATGCAAATCAATAAACGTAATCCAGCATATAAACAGAAGCAAAGACAAAAACCACATGATTATCTCAACAGATGCAGAAAAGGCCTTTGACAAAATTCAACAGCTCTTCATGATAAAAATTCTCAATAAATTCGGTATTGATGGAATGTATCTCAAAATAATAAGAGCTATTGATGACAAATCCACAGCCAATATCATACTGAATGGGCAAAAACTGTAAATGTAAAACATTCTTAAAAATTTAATAAGATCTGTCATTTTTCCTCTGTATTTAAAATTACAGTTAGGAAAATTTTCCCCAGACACAAATTATAGGGCAATCAATCCATGTTTTCTTTTAGTATTTGTTTTATTTTATTTTTTAACACTCAACTCTTAGATCCTTTTGGAATGTATCCTGAGGTATGATGTAAAGAGTCAATTCACTCTTATTGTTTTCCATGCGGCTACTCTTGTTTAGCCATCTTATTAATTAAGCAGTCCATTTTCTCACTACTTATAGGAAATACTGATTGCTTAAATATGACATTTTCATAAGCGATTAAGTCCATTTCTTCTGTTGCCATCTCCTCACTGTTTCTACTCTCTTCTTCTTAGTATTAAAATAAACTGGTCCTTCTCATTAAGGATGAAGTGCACCTGCTGAACAGTCTCAGAACTATCAGGAACACAAACAGGTGTGCAAAAAATGTATGGCCTTTAAAAGATACATTTTTATGCAAATGTGCATCTCTTGCTCCATGTGTCTTTAACACAGATAAAACCCACAGGTCCTATATTTAACTCAGCTACAGAGTTGTTGAGTGTTCTCACATATATCAGCTCCTCAGAGCTGAGGATTATTATGCAATCATTAAAAATATAGTATATAAAATGAGATGGAATTGCTTCTTTTGGCAAGCAGAATCATTGGTGTACGTTTAATAATGCACCTATTTTAACAATCTGTCATTAAAACTTTGAGACTAGTCCTTTACTTAATTTTATCTTGCATCAAATTTACCATACAAGATAAACTATACCTACAATATGTTTTTTAAAATCACATTTAATTGTAAGATCCCAATCAACAAGTTGTTTATCATTACTATGGACATATGCACATTCAGGTTTTTTTCTGTGTTCTTATTCTGCTTGTCTATGAATTACTGGAAAGTAACTATTTTTAAAAATGACAGAAGGAAGGAAAGAAAGAGAAAAGAAGCCTCACAATTTTCGGAAAAATGAAGTTGAAAGAACTCTCTGGAGACTTCATTATAAATGGTTTTAGCACAATTATGCTAAATGGAATCAATATATTTACATTGTTTTATTCAAGGTTTATCACATTCTATTATGAAACAATGAAATGCAATTAATAAATCATCAGTTCATTTTTCTTGTTTTATTTGAAAATGCTTTGGCATATTTTAGCATATCTTTTTAGAGTAGCAAATAACTCTAATGTATAACATTAATAAACAGTGATAGACTTTACTATAAATATTGCATCTGTTGCCAAGAAAAGTTACATACAAAAACAGAGCATTGCAAACAGCAGTTCAGTAATTTTTCTTTTGGTAGTAGAGACATGGGCCTTCTGTATCATTTTAAGTATCTTTGCACTACTTGACCCTCTGCACTTGGAGAATATTGTTTTTTATGCATCAACAGTTTGCTGGGTTTAAGGGACTAACACCATATATGTGGTGTTGTGAGAGCCCAGACAACCAAATTGAGCAGTTTTTTCTCCCCTTGTGTTTTATTTGAGGGAGAAGATTTGAAGATTGAGGAAAAGCTGTGACAAACTTTTCATGTGTGCAGTCATAGCCAAATATTGTCACAAACAACAACTTCAAAAAATCAAGGCAATAGAATAAAATATTAACATAGAACATGAAATATAAACCACTAGTCTAATGGTTTCCATGGACTAAGTTATTTTGGATTAAAAATCTTCGTTATTCTTATTCTTTATTTGAAAATAAATACTTAAGTAATAAAATATATAAGAATTCAAAATACATTGTTTTCTGGTATTGCCTGATATACCAAGGCAGATACTAATTATATTTAATTGGGATTTTTATGCAACTGTGCGACTATACTCTGAATTTCACATAGTTTTAAATTCTCATTTGCATATTCTATATTAATTCAAAGGAAGCTTGAGACATTGTAAAGCACACAAAATACCATAAAATCAGAAAACAGATCAACTACCATTATTTTTAATCTTCTTCCTTCTTTTATATGAAGCTTTATGAGAAATGTGGCCAAAGATTGGAATTTCTTTTTCTACATAAGAGGGGATAAAACATTATATACATAGTTTAACTTAAATACAAAAACAGGACTTTTATCTCTAAATGCTATTTCTATTGACTTGAGATATTCAGGCTGACTTCTAATACTACATATTATTTCATTTGTGCCTGCCTAATTCCTGATACAACCACGCAATAAGACAAAGGAAATAGATGACATGGAATAGGTAACTGTAAAGGGGTGAAATAGATGAGGCCTCTGAGCCTTGTAGAATAAGAAGTTGCCCATCTCATGTGTTATGAAATTTTTAGAAGTCCTCCTTCACTCTCTGCCTTCTAATAAAACATGTTCCCTTCATACTAACCTGCTTTCCCGAAGGCCTTAAATTCCCATTAGAGAATCATATTTTTCAGAGCAAGACTTTTCTACCTCTCTTTAAAATACAAATACAATTTTTTAAAAGAACATATTCGCTGAAGAGTAATTAAAACTCGATTTATATCGTCAAATATGAACAAGCCAGTAAGCTTCAGCTCAGCCATAGATTTAACTGGTGAGTGGGGGGGAGGCAAATTCTGTGCAAGGGTTCCTTCCCAAAGAGGAGTAGCCTGGGTGGAGTGCTGGGGCAGATACCTCTTACTGTGGAAGATGCACGAAGTAAGAATAAGTCCCAAGAAATTTTCATTCACACTTACCAATTCCAAACACATTCACTTTTTTATTCTCCTTTGGTTTTATGTTTTCTGCCCTCCAATCTACTTCAAAAAAGAAAAAAAAAAAAAGAAGCAGAAAATACGATATAAAGCAGATTTTCATTTGAAATATTTTCTTCGATCCAACGTCTTAAAATTGTTCCGTCTTTTCACTAGCAAACTTTGATACTGAATGATCAATGTTCGTTATCTACATTTTATTGATGTTCATTATCTTTTAACACTTTTGATCATTTTTCAGACTCCATCACATTTACTGAAATTTCTATGTTGAAGAGTTTTTGCCACAAAAAATGTTCTTTTTCTAACTTTACTTATTCATTTCTGTTATAATTTAAAACTTTAAAATTTATTTTTGGGGCTCATTTTCAGTAGGTTGAGTAAGTAGTACTCCTTAGCTCATGGCATATTGTCATCATTACCGATACATGCAATGCACTTCTATTATTTAATTACTTGTTCTCTTGTTCCTCTACTCAATTCCCATTCTCTTCCTCAGCAGTCATTCTTATATATTTTATGTGAATCTAATTTTGTGTTCTTCTAAAAATGTATATTGTTTGTGTACATGTACTTTAATGTATCTAAATGAGATTGTGCTCATTTTCTATATTTTTGTGACCAAGTACTCTATTTTTATGCTCTATGTCACTTTATGTACACCTCATCTGTTGCTTCCTACTGTTACATAATACTGCATAGGGTGTTAATCACACTTTACCTGTTTATTTTCCCACTACTGGAAATAACAAATAAACTGCAGAGAACCTTGCTGGCATTTTCTCTTTGACTTGGTCTGAAAATTCTTTGGAATATAAACTCAGGAGTGCACCTGCCAGTTCCTAGGGTATACAGACACTCATCTCAGTAGTGTAAGCTACTCTTCACAGGGACTGCAACAGGCTACATGCTCACCAGCGGAGCATGGTGGTTACTCCGTTCTCACTTCATCAACATCCCTTATCAAATTCAGCATTTTCGTTTTTACCAATCCCAGATATTAAGTGATACTTTATTGTGTCTTAGTGTTTATCATATCTCTTAATGCTTTGAATCATTCCTCAAATGCTTTTTATCTTTCTGCAAATGGATTTTTCATAACTTTGTCCACTATTCCATGGGAATTCTTTCTTTGTTGTTGTTGTTGTTGATTTACAGGAGTTCCTTAATTGTTCTGATATCAATCATTTGCAAGATGTTAATTCTTCTTCCATCTGGTTATCACTATATCAGATAATGTCTGTGCCCTGCCTCACATCCTCTTGGCTACATTTCTTCCATTCATCATTGCAACAGTCAGATTTGTGAAGGTGCAACCTGAGAGCATCTTGCCTCAACTGCATTTGGTGCCTTTTGCTTTCCCTCCTAGGGCATCTCTGTTGCATAGGATTACCTGCAGGTAATTGACCAGTACTCACTCCTGTACACACATGAAAATGCACATGGAGAAACATCCCATAGGACACCCTTGTCCACTGGGGAAAAGGAACCTCTGGATAAAGGCTTTCCTCTTCTGCCCCTGGGTGGACAATTCTGAGGCACATTCTGCAAGGCTCCTCATAGGTCTTGGAAAACATCAAGTGGTAGTTGATCAGAGAAGTACCAACTAGCTTGATTACACACCCTTCAATTGATTTTCCCTTTTTCTCTGTTTCACTTTTCTCAGACACTATACCTGTTCCCTGAGATTATTTCCCCCAATAAAATAACTATTTTTAAGTCCTTCTTTCTGCATCTGTATTTTTAGGGGAACCTAGGCTAAGACATATGATGCCATAGGGTTCCTAAGAAAGCAGACTCTCAGAGCAGAATCCTGAAACTGAATCACTCATCAGCAAGCAACAAGGACCTAATAGTTAGTAGTAAGAATGCAGGGTGATAGTTATTAGATGTGGTAGCATCCAGTTACTTATACTTTCACTGGTAGTTGGTTTTAACAAAGTGCAGGGAGAATGCCCAGCACAGCCTTATGCACTTGTGGCACTTGTATGATGGGAGGTGGGAAATGGTAATTATAAAGATGGTGAAGTTAGTTGATCTTTATTAACGATTTTAGGTTCCTGAAAAAAATGGCAATCTCAGATTCACAAACTCTCAACTCAAAGCATGGGCTGAAAGAAGACCTCTATGTTGGTGTTAGATTCTTATTTTGTGCATCCACAAGGCAGACTGTTATGAAAACCAGGCCCAGGATTAAACTGTAGTAGTATTAGAGCTGCCATGCAGAGACCTAGCAGGTTTTCTGGGTTAAAGTCAGGGCCCTAATAGAAACTGAGTGAGACCATCTAACCCAAAATGGGAACATTTGGGAACATTTGGGTGGACAAGTCAGAAAATTCTCAACTTCCAGATGCTCCTGAACCATAGAGGATGGCAGAAGCATCTTCTTCTCTATAGCCTCCCATCACTTGGAGGCCTGCATATTAGAGACCTCACAGGCAGGAAGTTTCTTGCAAAGTAATGCTTCTTCTTTTCAAGATTCCATTTTGTTTCATTGCTCCCAGACCATCAACAAGGATCAAGTTGTAGCATAGCCTGAGGGGAAACATACAATACATTCTCCATGAGGAAATGACATACATTTGCAAATAATAGCTAGATCCAACTAACATATGCTGTCAGCACCAGTGGACAAATGTAAGAGTGGAGGAAGTGGAAGATTATGTTACATAGAGGAATATCTGTTGACACCAGGCAAAGAAGGCAGTCATGGTATTGTAGGAGAAATTTATGCTCAACACTAGGAAGAACCAAAGAACACTTTGGTTGCAGACAGGGAGTAGTAAGTGTCGAACCCAGAAGATTCACTTGTACATATCTTGGTACTTCCACACTCAGTGAGAACTGTAAATGGTCAGTTGCAGCAGCCTTAGCCTTGACTTCCTTTAGCATGGGTGGTGGGCAGGAAGATGACTAATAATTATGGTGTAAGGACTAGAATCCATAGCAGGAATGGTAGCTTTCTTCTCTCTGTGTTAAATCTTTTATAGAAAACTTGACAGGGCCCTGCTTGAAGGATTCTGTAGTGCATTGGACTTAATGGAGCATATGAGTTTATCTGAGTGGCACATGAAGTAGATGGGCCCTGCCTCACACCTGCTCAGCCTACCTCTTATATATGCTATGTTTGTATATGCAGCCTTCTTTTTATACCAGCCATGCAAGTTTATGCAATTCTATCTCAAAGCATCTTACCTCAACTTCACTCTATATTTTTCACTTTCTGCTTTGAGGATTTTTCAATTCCCTGTGTGGCATGGTTGTGGGAATCCACTGGGCACATGCATGTGTGAACTTGAATGTGGGCGTGAGTTGGCATTTCATGGACAAATCTTGACCAATGGGGAGCCAGAGATGGAGGGTAAAGACATCTTTTTTCTTTGCTGTACTAGTCTGTGTTCTCCAGAGAATTAGCTGTTGAAATTATGTAGGCTGGTAAGACCCAAGATCCATGGGGTGAGTCATCAAGCTGGAGACCTAGGAGAGCTGATAGTGTAGTTCCAGTCCCAAGGCAGAAAAAAGCCAATGTTTCAGCTCAAAGGCTGTCATGTGGGAAGAATGCTCTCAACTCAGAGGTGAATCAGATTTTTTGTTCTATTCAGGCCTTCAAATAATTGGATGAGGTCTCCTCAAATTATGAAGGCAATCTGCTTTACTCAATTTGTCAATTTAAATGTTAATCTTATCCAAAAACACCTTCACAGAAACACCCAGAATAATGTTAGAGCAAATATCTGAACACCCCATTGCTCTTTCAAATTGACACATAAAATTAACTCGCACAAGGCCACCCCTTGTCAACTTGGCTGGCCATCTTCTTCCATGACCTATTCTGTATTCCCTTTACCTCAGAGAGCATTTCAGCCAAGTGTGGTCTTTTGCCTCGTAAAGAGCCCAAACTTTTATTCCTAAAGAGTCTGGGCCATTAGGCCTGGTGCAGTAGCTCACGCCTGTAATCTGAGCACTTTGGGAGGCCGAAGTGGGTGAATCACAAGGTCGGGAGATTGAGACCATCCTGGCTAACACGGTGAAACCCTGTCTCTACTAAAAATACAAAAAATCAGCCGAGTGTGGTGGCTGGCGCCTGTAGTCCTAGCTACTCAGGAGGCTGAGGCAGGAGAATGGCATGAACCTGGGAAGCGGAGCTTGCAGTGAGCTGAGATTGCGCCACTGCCCTCCAGCCTGATCGATAGAGTGACACTCCATCTCAAAAAAAAAAAAAAAAAAAAAAAAGAGTCTGGGCCATTAGTAGTTCTACCTGCATTGGGTTATTACAGCTTTCCATTGAGCTTAATCACAGAGCATGATAATTCAAAGAGATACCCTAAGAGATCTCCTGTATTCCTGACATACTCCTTCTTATCCCCAGTGTGGAGTAGCAGTCCAATTTCCTCTTGGTAGTCAAGGTCAGTCTCCCCAGCCAGCACAGTAATCTTCTGCTTTGCCTCTTGTTTCGGAGGCCTGAGAAGCCCCAAGTGGCCAGTTGGCATTTTAACTTCCAGTTCAATGGAATCTAGTAGTAGCATTCCTCCCTTTGGAACTAAGATCTCTAGGTCAGCACAATGTACAGTTAAAGGGATAGAACAAATGTTTGCTATTGCATCAATAAGGATAATACTCAGGTGTGCCACTCCCATTTCCACCCCTTGATTCCTGGACTCCAAGAATCCTGGCTATGGGATAAACAACACCATATATTGGATGCTGTTTCTGAGCATATATAATCTCCTGGAGAACCTTGTCCCAAGCCTGCAATATATTACCACCTAACTGGGGCTGTTAATGAGTCATTGAAAGACCATTCCACTTTTCTATCAATTCAGCTGCTTTATGATGGTGGGGGACATGGTGAGACCAGTGAATTCCATGAGCATGGGCACATTGCCAAACTGCTTTTGCTATGAAGTGAGTTTCTTGACCAGAAGCAATGCAACATGGAATACCATGATAGTAGATAAGAAAGCTTCGTAGCTACATGATCACCCTGAGGATTGGCATTATACTGTGTACTTATTGTTCGTCTCAGCTGCTGGTAATTTAACTACTTAGCAGTGGCCATAAGCCAGGTAAGCCTTGGTAAGTGGAAGTCCATGTTGCTGGGCCCATGTTTAATCTTTATCCCTGCCATCATGTCTACTTTGTTCATGAACACATTGGGCAATGATAGGGGTTGTTGGGGAAGAGGCTGACTGGTATCTAAAGAACAGGTTAACCTATACAGTTGATTATTAAAATCTCCTTCTAGTGAGTTCACGTTTTTGTGAGTGTTCACTTAAGACACAAATATCTTCACATTTCTTTTGCCCATTCAGAAAGGTCTATCCATATATCTTGCCCCAAATTTTCTTGGCACCAATTTTTCAATTATGTTTCTTCCAAGTTTCAATGTTCCAATCAGAACATTGGCCACAGCCCATAAGTCTATATATAATTGCATGTCTGGCTATTTCTCCTTTCAAGCAAAGTGAACAGCCAGGTGCAATGATCAGCATTCTGCTCACTGGGAAGATTTCCCTTCACTACTCAGCTTTATGGATGTCCCAGATTTCCCTTCACCACTAACCTTTAGGGATGCTGCAGCTGTCCACTTTTTGGTGGTGGTCATAATGGGCAGCTCAGGTTATATGTTAATTCATGGCTCATAGTTAAGCATTTGGTCTGTACCAAGGCCCAGTAGCAGGCCGAGAGCTGTTTTTCAAAGAGAGAGTAGTTATCCACAAAGGATGCCAGGACTTTGCTCCAAAGATCCCCTGAGCCTGAGCTGTGATTCACCTGCAGAGACCCGCCAAAGACTCCAAATAGCATTTCTATCTGCCACTAATAATTCAAATACCATTGTATCTTCTGGATATTATGACTCAAGTGGCAAAGCAGTTTGCACAGCAGCCTGGGCATGTTAAAGAGCCTTCACTTTATTTTGGGCCTCAACAACTAGCACTTTTGAGTCACTTGGCAAATAGGCTGGAGTAACACATCCATATTAATAATATATTTTCTCCAAAATCCAAAGAAGCCCATTATGTATTTTTATTATTTTGGTTGTAGGAAGGACAAGATGCAATAGTTTATCCCTCACCTTAAAAGGTATGCCTCAACACGCGTGTGTCACTGGACCTCTAGAAGTTTCACTGAGGTAGAAGGCCTCTAAATTTTTGCTGGATTTATTTCTCACCTTCCAACACATGCAAGTGTCTTGCCAATAAGTCTAGAGCATTTGCTGCTTCTTACTCACTAGGTCAAATCAGCGTAATGTCGTAAATATAATGGACAAGTGTAATATGTTATGGAAGGAGAGATTATTAAGTTCACTGTAAACTAAATTGTGACATAAGACTGGATAGTTGATATATCACTGAGTTTGGACAGTGAATGTGTATTTCTGGCCTTGCCAGCTGAAAGCAAACTGCTTTTGGTGATCTTTCTTGACAGATATGAAGAAAAAAGCACTTGCCTGATCAATAGCTGCATACCAGGTAACGGGATGTGTTAATTTATTCAAGCAGTGAAAGCACATCTGGTACAGCAGCTACAATTAGAGTCACCACCTGGTTAAGCTTATGAAAATCCAGTCGTTCTCCAAGATCAATCTGTCTTCTGCACAGATCAAATTGATGAGTTAAATAGAAATGTGGTGGGAATTATCACCTCTGTACCTTTCAAGTCCTGGATGATGGCATTAATCTCTACAATCTCTCCAGGAATGCACTATTTTTTTATTCCTATTTGCCAAGGTAAACACAGTTCTAGCAGCTTCCATTTATTCTTTCCCACCAGAATGCCCTTACTCAACAGGTTAGGGGACCAATGTGGGAATCCTGCCAACAGTTTTGTATATATATTACAATTACATAGTCCAGACTGAGTAAATAACCACAGGATGCGTTCTAGAAACCCATGGGGCCCACTAAGCTAAAACTCCATTGACTCTGACCTCTATAAGCTGCTACTCTGACTTATGGGCCACAGTGATGTTTAGGTTTCCTGAAATAAGTGTCAATTCAGAATCAATGAAAATTCTGGTTATTTTCTTTTCCCTAGTGCACAGTTAATAAGGTCAGAGATACCTTTGAGGATGGCCAAGGGAAAGATTAACAGTATAATTTTTTGGCAGTGTCCAGGGTCTTTCCTCAAGGGACCTGACCACCCCTTCATTCAAAGAGTACTGGGTCTACAAACTGGCTCAAGTCTGGGAATTAATTGAGAGGCCATGACTGTTTTATGATTCAGATTAGACTTTTGTTCACTTGACCTAGAACTTTTCCACTTTTACAGATCAAGTGTAGAGTTTAGCAGGATTCTTATCTATTTCAGGTCGAGGAACACCATGAGCAACTAGCCAATGGCCATAGGTCTGCATGAGTAAGTATTCTGATTGATACTTTGGCTCTACTGACCTCTAATATAGTAACCACACCCACCTTGTATGTCTTGATCAGTTGGGGCTGGTATAACAAAATACTATAGACTAGATGGCTTGAACATCAGACATTTATTTACCAAAGTTGTGGAGGCTGGGAAGTTCAAGATCAGGTGCTGGCATATTTGGCTCTCGGTGATGGTCATTTTCCTTGCTTTTCCTTTCCTTTCTTGTTGAATGTTCACATGGCCTTTCCTCTGTGCATGTATCTGAGAGAGAGAGCGCTTAGGTCTCTTTCTCTTCTTATGAGAACACTGATGTCATCATAGGGACTTTATCCTTCTGATGTCATCAAAACCTAATTATTTCCCAAAGACTCCACCTCCGAATACCCTCAAATTGTGGGATGAAGGATCAACATATAAATGTCTGTGGGGGACCCAAACATTCAGTCCATAGCTTCACCTTTGGAAACTGAGTACTGCTACTCGACTTAAGGATCAAGTTACTCCCACTGACCCACCCTAGGATCTAATTATTTCCGTGGCATTTAGTTTCCCAATTCATTACAAACTGCAGTTCCCACTGGAAGATCTGGCCTACAAAAAAAGTAATCACAAAGCCCTTCAGGGTTGCTGGGGCTCCTCTCACAAATTTATTTCTCACTGATGTGGTGAAAGATGTGTCTTCCTGACCCTTCTAGAGTGCATGGGTAGATCTTTTAGATGACAAATCCACTCTTAACATTCCATTCCCCCTAAGCCTTTGAATCTCTTCCTTTACATTTAACCAAGGAGGGTCTGGCACTTCTAACTCTCTCACTGGTGGCCACCTTGTGCTTCCTGTATTAGCCAAACAATGAAATAAAATGTTAGCGCCCTTTCTAACTCCTTGAGCTGTAACATTAAATGCAAAATCTTTGCTTGGTCAGCCTATGTAAATAAATTTGGCTTGATTCGACTTTATGTTCCTTCCACCATTATTCCACCTCCTTAGTATTCATTTCCACTAATGTTCCCTAGATTCTTGTTTCTTTAAATTACAAAACTCTGTTCTTTTGGAACAATAGTGTACTTCCTTCTGAGTCATACTTTGTATCTCACCTTTAGGAGCCTGTGGGACTTGAGTCTAGTTAAATGTCTAGGTGTTAGATGTATATCAACTAGAAGGGTGATGGTGGTGGGTCCTGAGGAGATTCAGCATTGTCTTTCATGGCAACTGCATTAGGAGAAGTCACAGTTTCCTCAGGCAATGCAGGGTTAATCTCCTCAGATAGGGGTGAAACGACTGCTTCTACTGGAGGTAAAGAGGCTGCTTCCACTGGGGTGAAGAGGCCTTTTCCATTCAAGGTGGGAGACTGCTTCCATTAACAAAAAAAAGACTCCTCAATTTAGGGGCTCAATGCCTTCAGCTTCATCAGGGTCTTCCCACAGAACCTCATTCAACTTTCAGAATCCCACTTTTTGCCAATCACTGCCCTTACTTGAACAGCAGACACCTTGTGAGTCTGGGAGATTACTTGCGTTGTACTTCAGCCAGTTGCAGGCTGAGATTCTGAGTTTGGTTTTAACTAAACTCAGCTCTGTTACTACAGGAGAAATTCAAATATCTGAGCTCATCTTTTTCTTTTACCACATTATCCAGTGACCTTAGTAGCTAACAGCTGATCTCACTATACTAGTTAGTTTGAGAAAAATGTTTGAAAGTATCATATACACAGTGGCTCAGACACTTGCTTATAATAGTTGATTATGAGTGTCTAATGGTAATATTTTATGTATCTCTTTTGCCAAATCACATATCATGTGATGGAAATAATATGTAAACCTAATCAGATTAGAAGGCCAATTCCAGAAATTCCAGAACCAATTCAGTAGACTCATTCCTAAAATCATGTTCCTATAGAACCATTCTTGGCATAAAAATCTGTATTAGCCAGTGTTCTCCAGATAATCTGAACCCATAGGATACAGAATGTGTATAGGATGTATATATCTATAAACATATATCATTATATATTTTATTAAGTATATATATCATTATAAGGAATTGGCTCACACACTTATAGAGACTGACAAGTCCCATAATCTGCCGGGTGATTTGGTAAGCTGGACACCAAAGAGAACCAATAGTATAGTTTCAAACCAAGTGCAAAGGCCTAGGAACTAGGAGAGTCAATGGTGCAGTTCTAGTCCAAAGGTCAGCGGTCTAGAGACCTAGAAACAGCCAATGTTTTAGTTCAGGTTTGAAGAAAAAGCTGGTATCTCAGTTTGAAGGCTATCAGGTAGTAGGAATTCCCTCTAACTCGGGGGAATTCTCTCAGCCTTTTTGTTCTATAAAGGTCTTCAAGTGATTGGGTAGAGACCACACACATTATGGAGGGCAAACTGCTTTATTTAATCTATAGATTTAAAGTTAATCTCATAAAGAAAAAACACTGTAAGAGAAACATCTAGAAAAATGTCTGACAAAATATCTGGGCCCCTTGTAATCCTGTCAGATTGAAGCATGAAGTTAATCATCACATCTTTCTTGAGTAAATAATTTTAAATGTACTCTACACAGGTCCTCAAAAGGTCCCAACAAGATGAAGGCCATAATAGTGACCTAACTGATAATATGTGCTTGTATGAATGTTTCCTCCTTTCCCGTTTTTCCCTTCCCGGGAACTCAATCCTTTAAATCACTTCACAGAGTAAACTATAGGTACACAAATTCTGCTTCGTGGCAAGAACGCACACAAAGACAACCTATTAATTTGTCTGTCATGTTTTTATTAAACAGAACTCCTTTATAATATGTATATTCAGTTAATTGATTTTCCCTTATACATTGTACTCTTGAAGTTTTGTTTAAGAAGTCTTATGACACAAATAAATTTTATTTAAAATTATTTTTAAAGTTTAATCTTTCACTGTTGTCTTTATCTGGAGATAATTTTTGTTTGTTAATATATAGAATTCTAGTTACATATTTCTCCATATGGTAGAGAATATTATTTTCATAATATTATCTACTGCTCTGGTTTCAGTTTGTCCTCTCCAAAACTCTTGTTGATATTTAATTTCTATTATACTAGTTTTAAGAGGTGGAAGTTTTGAGAGATTAGGCCGTGAGGTTTCTACCCTCATAGGTGGAATTGGTGGCCATATAAAAGTCTAGGCCTCTCTTTCTCTTTTTCTTTCTTTTCTTTCTTTCCCTTCCTTCCTTCCTTCCTTCCTTCCTTCCTTCCTTCCTTCCTTCCTTCCTTCCTTCCTTCCTTTCTCTTTCTTTCTTTCTTTCTTTCTTTCTTTCTTTCTTTCTTTCTTTCTTTCTTTCTTTCTTTCTTTCATCTCTCTTTCTTTCTTTTTCTTTTTCTCTTTTTTCTCTCTCTCCCTTTCTTTCTTTCCTTCTTTCTCCTTCCTTCCTTCCTTCCTTCCTTCCTTCCTTCCTTCCTTCCTTCCTTCCTTCCTTCCTTCCTTCCTTCCTTCTTTCCTTCCTTCCATCTTCTCTCTCTCTCTCTCTCTCTCCCTGGATGGAGTCTCACTCTGTTGCCCAGGCTGGAGTACAGTGGCATGATCTCAGCTCACTGCAACCTCTGCCTCCCCACATTTAAGAGATTCTCCTGCCTCTGGAGTAGTTGGGATGCCCGATGTGCACCACCACACCCAGCTAATTTTTGTATTTTTAGTAGAGACGGGGTTTCACCAGGCTGGTCTTGAACTCCCAACCTCAGGTGATCTGCCTGCCTCGGCCTCCTAAAGTGCCGGGATTACAGGCATGAGCCACCATGCCTGGCTCACTCTTGTTCTTTCTTGACGTTTTACCTTTACCATGGGATGATATATCACAAAGACCCTTGCCAGATGCCTGCACTTGATGTTGGACTTCACAGCCTCCAGAAACATGAGCTAATAAATATCTGTTCATTGTAAATGATCTGGTCTCAGATATTCTGCAAAAATGGGCTAAGACATCTATTAAACAATCTGTTTCTCTATTGATTCATGGTACAACTTTATCATGGACTGTTTCCGTATGTGCACATGTCTGATTCTGAACTTTCTGTTTTATTCTATTAGTTTTCTTTTTGTTTCTCAAAAGCTGTTTTTCACTACTACATAAAATATCTTTTTGTCTCTGTCATAATTGTATAAGTTTTCTTTCCTTTTTTGGCCAAAAGCTGTGTCTTTTTCTGTATTTATGCTTTCTATTTATATAATCTTTTATTACAATAAAAAAGTTAAATTTATTACACACCACATAAAGAATAACAATTACACAAATAATTTTGGAAAATAATTTTTATTACATGAATAATTCATATTTTAAACAAGATATTTGTGTCTGAAAATATTTTTATTACATGAAGAATTCATATTTTGAACAAAATATTTGTGTTTGAAAAAGTAGAATTTGCCCTCAACTTCTTCTTAGATATAACCATTAATACTTTGATAGGCATTATTACTGATTTCTTTTTGTTCAAATGTACAAACACACACACATACATGAACACACATGCACACCAAACAATTTTTATGTTAGTCATTGATACTAGTCCTTTTAGAGGAGAAACTATCTTTGTTTGGGAAATGACTTGGAAAGCTGCTTAGTAGAAAGCTTAAACCCCAAGGATCAATAGAAATTAAGTCAACAAGAGAATCTGCTAAATTTCCAGGCATTAGAATGGGAAAGAAAATTGGCCACTGAGAAGAAATACAAAAAAAAAAAAAGAAAAAAAAGATGACAATGGTGGGGTAAATGGGATGGAATTAGGAATCTAAAGAGAAATCAGAAAGTCAGGACACTACGTGTGGGTGATGGAGCCAGTTAAAAATTCTCAGAAGTTGGGTAACTCCGAAAGAGTTTTGATACAAGTCTTAAGTCAATGGAGAAATTACTGTGGGGCCATATTCAAATGCATGATTCAAGGGCAGAAACAGATTTACAGCTGGTCCTCAGACGAACTAGAAGTGGGATATGAGGCTATGGAAAACTGAGGCAGGGTTTTTCTTATTTTCAGTGCTATTGGCATCTTTGTTTCTCTACTTGTATCTGCTCCATCTTCTATGTCTTCCTTTTCTTGAGTTACAAAATATACAAGGCTTATTATGAGTGCCCCCTATGCCCTATCTGGTCTTTCCTCCAATGAAGGCTCTTTGGCTTTGACTCCTGCTGCTAATTGATTTACTCCCCCAGTGAGTCCCTCCCCAAATCCTGAGATGGACATTTGTCCTAGTTAACCTTTTTGCAACAGGCTATAAATTATTGCCAGTTTTTTGTCATAATTTCTTCTCTCTCCAAATCCATTCGCCTTAAGGCATGGGTTGTCAATATCACATGATTAAAGCATGTCTATCTTGTTCTGTCCTTCACAGGAATTGAGAGTGGAAATTGGTCCATAGCATTGTGTACAGACCTCTCTCACTGCATTTAGCCCTTTGTCTTGTAATTTTTCTTATGTTTGTCTTCTCCCACTAGACTGTGAGCTCTTTGACAGCACAGATGTGTTTGTACCTATACAGATTCCTTATTTAGTGCTGTGGTTAGAGCTCAATGATTTGCTGAATAAACAAACCAATTAGTAAATGAAAGACAAGACATGTTCTACTGGATTGGTTTTCTTTGAAAAGTAAAGGGCTAACAGATCTGGTCAAGTTGTTACCACTGCATCACAGCTGCAATTTAAAACAATTATATTTAACTTATCTGAAACATCTCCTGTTTTACTATGTAAGCAAATGCTATCATTCTTCAATGCCCCATGTTATTCTCAACACTTTCAAAAACTTTTACTGACTCCTCCAGCCTTCAATTGTCTCTGAAATTTTATAATATATGAATTTCCTGCCACACAGTTTTGTACTTAGCTGTACTTAACTATATTCCATTCTAAGTTGTTTATCATTGTTTCAGAACTTTGTAGTCTGAGTATCCCAGGACTTCATCTGCAGACTTCAATAGCCCATTAGTTCAACGTTCATGTAACACTGTAGGACTTCGGTGCACATTCCTGCAACTTCGTTATTTTGGGGATGCCAAGCAGCATAGTGATGACCAAGATTCTTCAGGTTTTTCTGCACTAGCCATTTGAGAGTGATGCCTCAATACAGACACTACTGCTATGAGAAGGCCTCTTAATGGGTGTTGTACTTTTCCCTGCAGTTCTTTTAAGCATCGGAGTTTCCTCTGATGGATTATTTGAGCTCTTAGTAAGTCAAAACTTCTGCAATTTCTAGAAAAGAAGTTAAAAATGGTCTTATTTCTCCATATCCATGTCAAATTATATTATTTGCATTCCCTTGCCTATGCCATTATTTTATGTTGCAAGTGTCATATAATCTAGCTTAGAAAAATTATCTCAGTTTTCTATTTTTAATATCACTTGCTTTAAAGGCTCAAAAATGGTTTCTTTTAGAAATCTATGCTGTATCTTCAATTTCTCTTCCTATTATATCTTCCCTATGAGCTTTATGCACAAAACAACTTTTCTGTCTTCTTTGCCCTTTCTTCTTAGACAAAACTACTGAAAGCCCTCATGTAAATTAACTAATATAAATAAAGATGAAACATGTGGAGGAAAGGAGGGAGTGGGAATCCATCCCATAAAATTGCCACTTGCGTTTGTCTTGGAAACCTCACTACATATTTCTATCCTGCCTTTCAATTTGGATGACAAGTCCTCAGAGGAAAGGCTTCTGTTTTCCCTGTTCATCAAAGTACCTAGCACAATACTCTGCAAATTGGAGATGTAAAATAAGTACTGAATTAAATTTATTAGAAGTAAAATTATGAGTACATTTACAAACATCAAGTGGAAAATTTTATAGAGTAAGTGAGAACCATTCAACCCAGAGATTTTACTAATCTACAGAATTTTCCTATCAATAGTTTTCAAAAAAATCCTATAGTCACTATTGTCAGAGATTGCATTATGAAAATCTAGCAAATGTAAGGCTTTGAGATTTTCTGAACTAAGTATCCTAACCTTCGTTTAACTACCCCAAAAGTCACTGGTATATATATATTATATCACTGTGGATATATTTTACTACATTTCCACATATATTTTACTACATTTTGGAGGTAGAAGAGAATGAAGGATCATTGTACATTGATGCTAAATCTATTTAAACTTATAAAAAACAAGGAATCATGTCATTAAAGATTACAAAGATGACGATGAATTTCAATGACATTTGGATTTCCCAGGAGTGAGTGTGGTCTGAGTCAGAAGCTGAGCCACAGGAATAGAAGTCCAGGAACAGCAATGGCACTGAAGAATTAAAGCCCAAATTCTTGTGATAAATTAAGATTTCTGAGTATGATATGTCATATAAACAGATCCTATTGTGTGTGTGTGTGTGTGTGTAACATGTATATACTTCCCTTGCTCATATTATACTAAGAAATTCCATGTTTATTCTATACTCCTTTTGATCTGTAGATAGTATTGGGATTATGGTTATGGGATATAAGTTATAAGGTATAATATTTTTCCTTAGTTTCTATCTTTTTTAGAAAGATGAATGAAAATATCACAGTCAACTTTTCAAAATGATACCTTATCATGTAAATAAGGAAGTAGGTAAACTAATCTGAAATCTTTTGAAGAGAAGATAACCATTCAAACAAAGAAAATTTTAAGATGCCCACTTTAATCTTCTTCAGTAAAGATCAATCACCAGGGTAATATTTGACCTATTCATTGTCATTCTAGGCCATAGAAAAAACAGATTTTGAAGCTTTACTGCTCCTCTGTTTTAGTTGCTATAATTAATAAATATCTGCCAGATGCTGTACTAAATCCATGTTTTTAGTTCTTTCTGACAGGTGAGTCTTCTTTTCTATTTGAAGCAAGAATATGAAGCAAGTATGAAATAATTTGAAGCAAGTATGAAAAGGGTCAGGAGGGAGAGGATGATTACCATAATAATTTCAGCTATTACAATAAAAGTGTTTCTTAATTAGATTTGTTATAATTTTTCTAGTATATACATTTCTATTTGGGTCCCTGGTGGATCATTTTCTTAACACTTCTGTTATTTTCTTATGTATTTTATGAAGGTCTAGAAATTTGAGTGTCTTAGTCATTTTGTGTTGCTATAGCAGAATACCTGAGACTGGGTGACTTAATAAAGATAAGAAATTTACTTGGCTTACAATTCCGGAGGCTGAGCAGCCCAAGATCAGGCAGCCCATCTGGTGAGAGCCTTGTGCTGCTTCAACTCAGGGCAGAAAGTAGAAGGGGAAGCAGATGTGTGAAATGAGGGACACCTGAAAGTCTGGGCTCACTTTATAACAACTCACTCTCATGGGAACTAATTCATTCCAGGAAGATCGATAACTCACTCACTCCAGTAAGACGTCCCCATGATGCAAACAGCTACTCAATACGGCCATATTGAGAATCAAATTTCAACATGAGTTTCAGAAGTGACACACTTCAAGATGAGAACCTGGAAAGATGAGAACAAGAAACAGTTGTGAAGACAGGAAAGTTAGAAGAGTGTGGATGAAATCTAGAGAGAATATTTCCTGAGAAGAGACATTAGCTTGTTATCAGATGAAAGTACTTCCATGTAGCTCATATTTGCATTCTCCAAAGTATTTGGCACAGCACTTTTTTCATTGAAGGCATTGAATGTTTTGAATTAATGTTTATATCATACAAAGTCACATTGTTTTCTACCAAAGCATAACTTTTCTTAAATTTCTAACTGGTCTAAATTTCAAGCTTTTATTGGTTTTCATGGATAACAAAGTGATACTTAACTTAGAACTATGTTTGTTGTTGTTGTTGTTGTTCTTGTTCTTGAGACAGAGTCTAGCTCTGTCACCCAGGTTGGAGTGCAGTGGTGTGATTTTGGCTCATTGCAACTTCCACCTCCTGGGTTCAAGCAATTCTCCTGACTCAGCCTCCCAAGTAGGTGGGATTACAGGTGCCTGACAGCCTGTCCGGGTAATTTTTGTATTTTTGGTAGAGAGGGGGTTTCACCATGCTGGCCATGGCTGACTTCATGTGATCTGCCGCTTTGGCCTTGCAAAGTGCTGGGATTACAGGTGAGAACTATATTTTTGATGGAAAACCCCAGCCACTATATCTCTATTTTACAGAGAAATTTTGAAATTGTTGAGTAATAAAAATTTGGGGTACAAAAGAGTTCTGTATTTTTTTGCATAGCTTTCTGAAAGATCATATTCATCTGCTTTATTTCTAAAATATCTTTAGTGTCAGAAATTTAATTATTTGCATCTTATCATAAAGAAGGCCAATTTTCAGGAGGTCCATCTTGATATTTCTCCTCACATTATTAGGTCCCTTTAAGTGAACCATTATTTTATTCTTTCTGCTTCTGTCTTTGTTTTCCCTCTTCATGTTCTGGGGACAGGTGCAAACTAGCAGATGCTGGTAAACACAGTAGCTTCGTTTCTTTGAGACCATGTTCCTGAAAGCTAGCAAGCCCATATACTCTTGCTGTGACTCTGAAAGAGTACCCGTTGCTCTAGGTCTCTCTGTGTGCAAATAAAAATCCTCAGTTTCCTTGTGTAATTTATTAATAATTATTAAACACAAGATTTTCTGTTTGTCCTGGTTCAATGTACAACGTAATGGCAAAAATACATGGCAAGTTGGATATAAACTTACTATGCAACAACTTGTTCAGTGTTGTCTAAGCAACCCTATCCAATCAAAATATAATGCATGCTACCTATGTAACTTGGTTTGGCTCTGTGTCCTCATCCAAATCTCACTTTGAATTGCAATAACCCCCACATGTCAAGGGCAGGACTAGGTGGAGATAATTGAATTATGGGGGCAGTTTCCCCCATGCTGTCCTCCTGATAATGAGTGAGTTCTCATGAGATCTGATGGTTTTATAAGGGGCTTCCTTATTTGCTTGAAACGCATTCTCTCTCCTGCCGCCCTGTGAAGTGCTGCCTTCTGCCATCATTGTAAGTTTCCTGAGGCCTCCCCAGTTATGTGGAACTGTGAGTCGATTAAACCTCTTTTCTTTATAGATTACCCTGTGTCAGATATTTCCTTATAGCAATGTGAGAACGGATTAATACACTATGTAAATTTAAATATTCTAGTAGGTACATTTTAAAAAGTGGAAACAAACAAGTGAAATTATTTTTAATAAAATATATTCTTAGGCAAGTTTTTCAAAATATTAGCATTTCAACGTGTAATCAATATTAAAAAATTATTAATGAGATAGTTTACTTTTTTATATCAAGCTTTCAAAATCCAATGTATATTTTCTGCTTACTGTGGCTCTCAATTAGGATATTAAATTTTCATTGGGTCATTGGGTATACTTGACCTGTATTTATATATACACTTGAACAAAATGAAGACACTTATGTCTCAGTTATCCAAAACATACTTAAAAATGTTAGAATAGCTGAATAGAATATCAGATTTTTGTTTAAATTTAAATTAATGAAAATTAAATAAAATTAAAGGTTCAAAGTCTCATTTGCACTGCCCCCATTTCACGTGTAGCATCCACGTATGGCTTGTGGCTATTAGACACTTCACGTCTCAAAGATTGGCGATTACGATCTTCCAAGCTTCCCACCTCTCCTCAGAAATCAGGTCACTCATAGTGTCATTTGCTCGTGTTTCCAGTTGTTCCCTTGGAACCTGTAAACACTTTGACATAAAGATCTGACAGATTCAGCTTCTCCATAAATAAATTTCTTTTCAGCTTATCTCTGGGTGAGTTGTGTTTCTTGGCTATGGAGGTTCAATTACTTTATCAGCTACTTTATCTGATGTCAGCTTTAGCCATTCAGGTAGATTTTTTAAAAAAATATTTTCTTTCATAGTTTACTAATCAAGACAATCACATATGAGTGTTAAATAATCTCCGTTAAAATCTCACAATCCACATGGCTACTTGCCGTGGTGCCAAAAGAATCCATTTCTTTCTGGGTCCTTCACAATTCTAAATATTAAACTATCCATGGAATGAACAAATCAACATCTTTAGATTTACCACACCATAGCAATGTATAAAGACAGACACTCTCTAATTGAAAATGGACGTTTATATATGTAGATTAAGGGTTAGGATTTTTGTTTCCAAGACGTGTATATGATTCTACAACATATTAATATCACCAAACTTTGATTGGACAACCAATTCTTAGAATTATCTAGAATCAAAAGTTTTGATTGGGTAATAAAAGGTTTTTTTTTTTTTTAAAAATTTTTGCACTATGATCATCTATCTAAAATATAATTTGAAGTTTATCCAGAAATATTTTTTCAACATACGGTCAAAAGTCACCTACTTCAAAACCATCTGGGAGCTTTACAAAAAGGCAGATTTCTGGGCTACCCAGAGATTCTGATTCCTTAGTCATAGAGTGGAGCCTACATATTCACCTTTTCAGTAAATATCCACATAATTCTGATATATACTAGTGTTTCAAACTACCAGCATTAAGATGATTTTAATGCCCTTCTTTAACACTTGAAAATGACTCCCAGAGAAGCTATTTGAAACTGTAAAAGAGTTTTTAGAATTTTAGAATTTTAACACTGGTTCAAATTTCTGTTTTTATTTGGTTCAAAATGTTATGCTGATGTCCACTTCATGACTTTTCTCTTTATTTTATAGTCAGTATATTAGTTCATTTTCTTGCTGATAAAGACAAATCTGAGACTGGAGTATATAAAGTGAAAGTGGTTTAATGGAATCACAGTTCCATGTGGCCAGGGATGCCTCACGATCATGGCAGAAGAGCAAAGGACCACTTACATGGCCACAGGCAAGAGAGAATGAAGAATCAAGTGGAAGGGATTTCCCCTTATCAAACCTTCCAGATATCTCATGAGACTTATTCACTACCTTGAGAACAGTATGGGGGGAACTACCCCCATGATTCAATTATCTCCTACCAGGTCCCTCCCATGATACATGGGAATGGTAAGAGTTATAATTCAAGACGAGCTTTGGGTGGGGACATGGCCAAACCATCAGTCAATTGGCCTTTTCTCTTGAGTTCTCAGTCATACATGTGTGCAGAAATGAAGACAAAAGAAATACAAATGCCTTGTTAATTGGCATTTTAATTAGTTATATGTTCTTTAGAAATAAACATTTTAAAAGGTAAATACTGGATGCATTACAGGTTATACAGAGAGAAATTTCAACGAAAGCCTGGCACACTAGTATATCTATATTTAGTCTGTACAAAGACTTTTGCATTTATTTTAAATTTCCTACCTGCCCATATGGTTTTTTTCCCTGAAACCCAAGACACTTTAAAAGGTAAAATTTTTCAAAAAATTATTTTAAGAAAAGATTCATTTTAGTTCATTTCATTTAGTAAATAATGTTAAAATGAGTCGTTCCATTTGCAACTTTATTTATTTTAATAATTTTAATGTATTTATATTTACATGGCTGCCCATAATGTATATATCCTTGTTTAAACCTCATTATGTTTTTAATTGTTTTATCTTTGCCATTTCCACAGTTTTTTTCTGCATGTGTTAAATCTGGAGGTTTTGTCAAATGAAAAACCAAATAAAGAGAATGAAGTGTATCAATTACAAAAAGAGTAATTAGTATGTATATTTGTGCTGTGTGTAATTATTTATATTTTTTTAACGCTTCCTTGAAAATGCTGCTATATATTTTTTAATAGGCCCTCTTTCCCACTTCTAGGAAAATTATTTTATACCTTGTTTTTTTCTTTCTACCTTATTCATATACTTACACTCGTTCATCATCCACTCACGTTATAATTAACAAAGAAAAACAGAAAATGGTAGATGGGAACTAATTTCCTCATGTTCTTATCAGCAAATAAACATATGCCTATTTCCATTGTTACCTATCTTATTTACTTCTTATATTAAAATGCAGGATGTCTCTCCTATTAAAGGACCATCTCCCTCCTTGTAAGCCAAGATACTGTGCTCTCTCATCTACTCTGCGGTGTGACCTTTATGGGTAGCCCCCTCTCTCTTATATCTTGCCCCGGCTCTTACTCATAAATTCCTCTGCTTAGAACATTGTTCCTCTGCTCTTTTTCCAATACCTGTTTTACATTATTCCTTCAGCTTCACTTAAAATATTACCTCAAAGGGATATTCTCTACCACCCTATTTTATTAAATATTAAAGTTCCCCTCCTCTTACCTCCCATATCAGTTATTTCTCTATTATATAATATCCTATTTTCCTCTTTATCTTTATGGGTCATCATTTACTTGGTTGTCTAGTTTTCCAGACTACAAGCTCTCCAAGGTCAGAGGCCATATCAGTCT
The DNA here is from genome assembly GCF_037993035.2 of Macaca fascicularis. Taxonomy (NCBI): domain Eukaryota; kingdom Metazoa; phylum Chordata; class Mammalia; order Primates; family Cercopithecidae; genus Macaca; species Macaca fascicularis. Next base: position 97,115,962 of record NC_088381.1, on the reverse strand, counting down.
TCTTTGCTCCTGTGTCCCTAGCTCTTGGCACAATGCTGGCCCATGTTAATTTCTCAGTAAGAATTTATTGGGCACATATTTAACTTCTCCCAGGTAGATGTATTTTGATATACAATAGCATAATGATTCACCTATCTATGAGTATTTCAGTTATCTCCAGTTTTTTCTATTGCAAGCAATACCTCACAGCATATTTTACATGTTTATTTTCATGTATTCATAATATAATTTCTGTAAAATGAATTTGTTGAAGTGGGATTGCTGGATCATGTCATATGCCATTTAAGATTCTCATACCTAGGAATCAGAATCTCAGCACTCATTAGGTTGACTGTAAATATAAGATAAAAAATTTCCATTTTGTTCCACCCAAATCCTTTTTTCAGGGCTGCTCCTTCCTAACACATTCAATGAGGTGTTTATTTTTAGCAACAGGGTGTGTATTTCACATTGTGGACAGTTATTTGTCTTTGTGGCTCCCACCATGGTCTTTTAATACCAACAATTAATTATTCAGTTGGTTTCTCCAGAAGACTTTGCCTCCTTTCAACATTCTCTACAAATGCTGACTTCACTTTTGCCTCCAAGGACGGCAATGGGCTATCTACTGCTGTTATTGCTGCTGCTTCCGATGTCACTCTCTCTTCCATTGACTACTCCTTGTCTGCATTTTTATGCTGTGATCAACATCCTTTCTGTTTGTTTTGACATTAACAGTATTCGTTTAAATCTCTTCTGGAGAAAAAAGCGACCTGCTCCTAGGAGCTTGGGACTTAACACGAAAATGCTAAGGTCCACGCCAGAACTAGCATTGTGATACTCTTCCATGTCTTCTTCTTATTCAGTGTTATTATTCCCTGTTTCCCTGGAATCCCTTTACTCTCCACACAAATGTGTAGTCTTCCTTATTAGTATAAGCTAAAACTTTCTCATACCCCCCAGATTGAAGTAGTCTTTCTTACTGACACTTTGTAACTGTAACAATCTTTCTTACTGACACTTTGGAACTGTTAGCATGAGAGAAAATGATGTTTTATTACATTTTCTGTTCCTATGTCTTTTTCTCTGGCAGGTCCTAAGCCCTTTGAGGACAGGGACCATGTAGTTAAACATATCTAGCTGTGCAATCAGGAAAACCTGGGTTTGAATCCATTGTTACCACTTTCTAGCTGGGCAAGCCACTTAGCTTCAGTTGTCTCATCTATGAAAACAGAATAATTAAAGAACAAATCTCACCACGTTGTGAAGAATCAAGGTGGTAATTTCTGAAATATGCTTAGAGTGGTGACTGGCATGTTTAAGCTCTCAGTAAGTGCTAATTTGTGGCAGCCATGAAAATGCACATCATTGACCTCAGACTATGGAGTGTCTGGGGCAGCCATGAAAATGAACATCTTAGATCTCAGATTGTGGAGTATCTTTGATCCATAGCGTCAGCTGCTGAGCTCTGAAATTCACCTCTGTTGCTGTATCTCTCATAGGCTGCTCCCAGCCAGTGATGAATGTGGCAGAGATACTAAGACAGTCCCATTCTCAGGAGATATGAGAGCACTATGACTTTGTCTCCAGGACTCCCATGATCTATTGCTGAACTTCCTTACAATTGCCCTGTGATCTAAGGCTCTTCCACCCACAAGTCTTTCCTTCCCATTCTCTTTAAAAAGCCTCAGATCTGCATCACAGCTTGATAGCTTTCTCAGACTCCTCCTCCTCTAGTTCCTTTCCCACGTTCCTTTAAGGTATTTCTTGAGTATCTAATTTTGCCTTGTCACTGGCTTCTTGGAGGACTTGAACCAGCACATACAGTTCTGAGAGTAGTTTGAGAAAATTGGCTGTGGTGGGATGGAAATTTGAGACTGGCTACCCATCACCAGCTGGGTTGAAGAGGATGCTATTCTGGCTAGTAGAGGGGCATGAATTGTCCCTGGTGCAAGGTGGCAGTTCATCTGCTAAAGGTTTCACTAGTGGTACCCCAGGAAAATATTCCTGGAGGGGAATGCTTTAGCAAGTGCAGTTATTTAGGTCACTTGGAAGCAGTGCCTATAAAGACAGAGTTGGCTGGTTATTGCTAAGTTTTATAGATGCCCTGCAGATAGATAATTACAGATTGGGGACAGCAAACAAACAGTTAATGGCTAAGGGTGGCAGCCAAAGGGCCTCTGAGGTACCCTTTAGACAGGCTTTTATGTTCCATAGTGGAAAAGCAGATATATCTGAGCAGCAGCCTGAAGATATCATTTGTTAGAGTTGTAGAGGTCCAGAAAAATTTGAATACTCAGCCAAGGCACATCTGTTACGCAAAGGTCTAGGAGCATGGACTGAAGACAAGCTCCATTGTGGGGAAAATCTAACATCTAAAAACATGGGATGGTATCTGGTTGACTACCCTTGATAATGTTAACTTTATAGGATCCACTTACCCTCTGGGTTTTCCCTTCCCTAGTTACCCTTCACTAGTAACAGCCAGCACTTCCCTATGCTGAATAATGCTGGAGAAACTCTTCTTCCATAAATTAACAAGTACTGCCCTTGGAAGCTGCTTTCATCTTGACTGAAAAGATGCTAACTAGGGTTAAATCCCTGCATAGCACAATAGAAGATGTGCTGGGCCTAATAAGGAAGGGAAAAGACTATACACCAAGAGAATTTCAAGAATTTGCTAACATGTGCCAACAGAAGCCAGTAGAGTACATTAGGAAATGGATTTTGAGGAGGCTTGATCAACGAGGCAAGAATACAAGACTGGATGAAGAATAATTCACTCATTTGGGGACTCTTTATTGGGATATTGGATTAAGAGTAGTAGGAAGCCAATGGGAATAGGGAAACTCCCTCCTACAGTGGCCATTAGAAATCTGGAAAAGGGGCCGGGCGCGGTGGCTCAAGCCTGTAATCCCAGCACTTTGGGAGGCCGAGACGGGCGGATCACGAGGTCGGGAGATCGAGACCATCCTGGCTAACATGGTGAAACCCCCTCTCTACTAAAAAGTACAAAAAAGTAGCCGGGCGAGGTGGCGGGCGCCTGTAGTCCCAGCTACTCCGGAGGCTGAGGCAGGAGAATGGCTTAAACCCGGGAGGCGGAGCTTGCAGTGAGCTGAGATCCGGCCACTGCACTCCAGCCTGGGCGACAGAGAGAGACTCCGTCTCAAAAAAAAAAAAAAAAAAAGGTTAGGTCCAACACTCAGCAAAGAGGAAATCCCATTTCCCTGGAAGATGGTGAAAGAAGGAATAAAGGATGTGAGGGAATTGGGCTTGCTGAAATGGATATATTATATTATCTAAGGCAAGGGATCCATCAGAGCTTTTCTATGTTCCACAGAAAAGCTCAGAGGATACCTTATTTACCCAGGTCATATGGAATAAATTAGTAAACGGGGCACAAGATCACTAAGAAGTTCAGTGGTGGCTGGCCTACTTATCCCAGACTCACTATAGGAGAGATAGTCAAAGAGCTGGGCTCATCAACATCTATGGAATAATGGAACCCCAAATATATAGAGGCAAGGTGGTGGAGCTTAAACAACCAAAGTGTCCTGGCACCTTGTTTAGAAAGCAGACCTTCATGGAATCCTGGATAAGGTCCAGGTCACAATGTGGCCACTGGGTCAAAGGACTCACTCAGTGGTCATTTTCCTAATTGCTGAATGTATATAATTGGAATTAATATACTTGGCAGTGGGAACAACCCACATTGGGTCCTTGGTCATTTGGATAAGAGCACTCATGGTAGGGGCTGGAGGGAGTTTAGTGCCATTATTAAAAACATAAAAGATGTAGTTGCAGTAGTCATTATAATTTCTCTACTTGTTTTACTAGTTTGGTCTCTGCAGAAACACCATGCTGAATAATGACTGAAGACTACTGCAGATTTAGCCAAGTAGTAATCTAGGTCACAGGTGCACTAGCTTATGTGGTATCATTGCTAGAGCCCATTATTAAGGTCATAGGTACATAGTATGTGATCAGTGATTTGGCAAATGCATTCTTCTCCATTTTACTTAGAAAAGTAGATCAGAACAATTTTCATTTATGTAAACAAATAACAGTATTTATTTACAGTTTTGTAGCTGTGATATATTGTTTCTCCTGCTTCTGTCATAATATAGTCCAAAGAGAATTGAACAGCATGAACATTCTACAGAATATGACACAGATCTATTACAGCAATGACATTATATTGATTGGAGAGGATGAGCAAGAGGTGAACTAGTATGCTTAAGGCTTTGGTAAGACACTTCTACTCTGAGGATGGGAGATTAAACCCTAGGAAGTGTCAGGGACCTGCTACTTCTGTGAAATTTAAGGATGGAGTTGTCAGAGGTGCGCTGAGGTATCTCCTCCAAAGTAAAATGAATTGCTGAATTTTCCATCCCCTGCAACAAAAATGGAAACACTGCACCTAGTAAGTCATTTCTGAGTTCTGGATGCAGCACATTCCACATCTAGAACTGTTGCTTTGGTGCAATAGTGAGTGACAGGGAAGGCTGCCAATTTTAAGTCCAGCCTTGAGCAAAAAATGACTGCAGAAATTCCAGGCTTCAGTGCACCAGTCCTGCCACTTGGACTGTATGACCTAGCAGACTCCATGGTATTGGTTCTGATAAAGAAGGAAAAAGACTACACACAAAGGGGTGTAATAGTAGGGGGGTGGGGAGAGGGATGTCAATAGTGAAAAAGGAAGCCACATGGAGATTATGTCAATCCCCATTAAGAGAACTCAATGCAGGCCCCTGGAATTCTAGAACAGGGTCATGCCATTATACCTAGAGATTGCATATGCTTTGAGGAAGAGATTACATATGTAGAGATTACATACACTTTGAGATTACATATACTTTGAGAAACAGCTCTTGATGTTTCTGGGCCCTGGCAGAGACTGAATGGTTGACCTTGGAGTAAACCCAAAGTAATCATGCATCTGAAAATGTCCATTATGAGCTGGGTTCTGTCAGACTTGGCAAGTCAAAATCAGATGTTCTCAGCAGAAGTCCATTGTAAGATGGAAATGGTACCTTTGGATTGAGTCCAGGCAGGACTAGATGTCCTAGCAGCTGCGTGAGCAAGTGACCACACACCATGTCACCCACTGTGATTGCACACAGTGCTCTTCTCCAGTTTGTGCCTATGTGGGGTCTTGTACAAACAGCTGAAGGACAAGGGAAAAGTCTAACGTTGGCATATTGTAGGGGTTTAGTAGATAGTAAGTGAATGAAAGGATTTGGTTAAGCTTCTGCCTTTGTTTATGTACATAATTATTGTCTCTGTTCAACAGATGTAGAAACTGAGGCCAAGTAAATTAAGGAAAATTCATTACCCACAGGTAATGAATAAGGGGGCCGGAAAACAGATGTCCTGCCTCATATGATAATGTATTTTCTATGGCATTATTCCGTTTTTTTGTTCACATTTACCACAGGATATTTTCTTCATTTTAAAAGAAGAATCAAGTTCATTATTAGACATTAAATTATAAAACAGTTAACGTTCCACATTTAAAACACTTAAAATGCCATGCCCCATTTGTTAACCTAAAAACTGGTAGCCACATATGTTGAGTCACTTTTTTTCAATTACTTGCAAAAATGGATAGAGATTGGGAGGGGCTGTGAATGTATGCATACTAATGAAACCTTAAAATAAAATGTTTCCATGTGCAACTTCCAGTCTTGTTGGATAACTTTACTTGATTGAAAATTACTTGAGAAAGATGAAATCATAAATTACCTTAAATTTACTGAAAGCCTGTGAGCCACCTATATTAAGTGTGAAGCTGATGAAGTTTCAGCTTGAATGAAAATAAGCTGAGAAAACCACATGGGTAAGGTTCCAGGTACATCTCCAGAAAGAATGCTAACATTTAATATAAGCTCTGCTGGGTCCAATAGTGGGCAACATTGCAAGTAGATTCCTACTAGCATTATAATTGTTAAAACCCCATCTAGCATTCACAGTTTCTACTTGTTCCACTCATATTTCCTAGTGTGTATAATCACTCTAAACGCTTGCTGACTACTCCTGATCCATTCATTTATTTATTTCTTCATTCAACAAACCTTCAACTTGCTATATGCTAACCACTGTGCACTTGAGGGAGATAACATATTATTAAATTGTGACAAGATAACATTTTACAGATGAAAATGAGGCAAAAAGAGTTTTAGCATCTTCTTCAGTGTTACACACCTAGCGTGCAAAGAAGTTGGGACTAAGAACAGAAAGTATGTCTCTGGAGCCCATGCTTCTAACCACTATATTTTTTTCTCATGAAGTTCATAGCGTGTCACTCTCCAGTTTTCTGTTTTAAGATATCACTAGCATATTTCTGAGGGAAACATATACAGAATTCCATTAGGAAGTCTACACGTAATGGCATAAAAGAGGAGTCTCTCTCTCTATATATATAGATAGACAGATATAGATATAGATATAGATATAGATATAGATATAGATGTAGATGTAGATATAGATGTAGATGTAGATATAGATATAGCAGGCCTGTGGCAACTTATGTTAGGTCTCAGAAAACTGCGTATTAAAATAATTTTTATCATAAATCATTTGGAAAGTATCTGATGGGTGTTGCGGCTAAGCTAGCTGATGTAGAATTTGATATTCTAGATATGACAGAAATTACGAAAACACCTTTGTATGTGATTTAGTCATTGGAATACAAAACTAAGTAAAAATACGAATGGACAATAAGTGATAGGCAGCAAGGTTATTTTAAGAATATATGCAAACATGATAAAACTAAAGTCGTATTGGTAACACTTCCTTTTTATCAATAAAATTTGGGTAATGATAAACTTATTCAGAGTTCTACAGAAACATATTATAGATAATTGATATGGTTTGGCTCTGTGTTCCCACCCGAATCTCACCTTGAATTGTAATAATACCCACGTGTTGTGGGAGGGAGTGGGTGGGAGGTAACTGAATCATGGAGGCAGGTCTTTTCCTCTGCTATTCCTGTGATAATGAATGAGTCTCATGAGATATGATGGTTGTATAAAGGGGAGTTCTACTGCACGTACCCTCTTGCTTCCTGCCATATGAGACGTATCTTGCTTTCTCTTCATGTTCTACCATGATTGTGAGGGCTCCCCAGCCATGTGGAACAGTGAGTCAATTAAACTTCTTTTCTTTATAAATTACCCAGGCTTGAGTGTGTTTTTAATAGAAGCTTGAGTACAGACTAATATGGTAAGTTGGTACCAGTAGAGTGGGGCATTGATGAAAAGTTACTCGAAAACGTGGAAGTGACTTTGGAACTGGGTAACAGGCAGAGTCTGGAACAGTTTGAAGGGCTCAGAAGAAGACAGGAAAATGTGGGAAAGTTTGAAACTTCCTAGAGACTTGTTGAATGGCTTTGCCCAAAATGCTGATAGTGATATGGACAATGAAATTCAGGCTGAGGTGGTCTCAGATGGAGATGAGGAGCTTGTTGGGAACAAGAGTAAAGGTTACTCTTGCTATGTTTTAGCAAAGAAACTGGTGTCATTTTGCCCCTGTCCTAGAGATTTGTGGAACTTTGAACTTGAGGGAGATGATATAGGGTATCTAGCAAAAGAAATTTCTAAGCAGCAAAGCATTCAAGAGGTAACTTGGGTGCCCTTAAAAGCATTCAGTTTTATAAGGGAGCAGAGCATAAAAGTTTGGAAAATTTGCAGCCTGACAAATGCAATAGAAAAGAAAATCCCATTTTCTGAGGAGAAATTCAAGCTGGCTGCAGAAATTTGTGTAAGTAGCAAAGAGACTAATGTTAATCCCTAAGACCAAGGGGAAAATGTCTCCAGGCAACGTCATAGAAGTACCCTGGAGCCCCTCCCATCACAGGTCCAGAGGCCCAGGAGAAAAAAGTGGTTTCATAGGCTGGACCCAGGGTCTCCATGCTATGTGCAGCCTAGGGACTTGGTGCCCCATGTCCCAGCCACTTCAGCCCTGGCTGAAAGGGACCAATGTGCAGCTTGGGCTGTTGCTTCAGAGGGTGGAAGCCCCCAACTTTGGCAGCTTCCACGTGATATTGAGTGTGTGGGTGCATAGAAGTCGAGAATTGAGGTTTGGGAACCTCATCCTAGATCTCAGAAGATGTATGAAAAGGCTTGGATGCTAGGCAAGTTTGCTGCAGGGGTGGGGCCCTCATGGAGAACCTCTGCTAGGGCAGTGCAGAAGGGAAATGTGGTGTGTGAGTCCCCACGCAGAATCCCCACTGGGGCACTGCCTAGTGGAGCTCTGAGAAAAGGGCCACAATCTTCCAGACTCCAGAATGGTATATGCACCTGCAGCTTGTACCATGTGCCTGGAAAAGCTGCAAACACTCAATGCCAGCTCGTGAAAGCAGCTGGAAGTAGGGAGTTGAGGAGGGTGGCTGTACCCTGCAAAGTCACAGGGATGGAGCTTCCCAAGACTGTGGGATCCTATCTCTTGTATAGGATGCCATGAATGCAAGACATGGAGCCAAAGGAGATCATTTTGGAGCTTTAAGATTTAATTACTGCCCTGCTGGATTTCAGACTTTCATGCAGCAGCCAGGAGGGTACTGTGCCCTGCAACGCCACAGAGCTAGAGCTGTCCAAGACTTTGGGAAACCACCTGTTGTATCAGCATGCCCTGAATGTGAGAAATTGAGTCAAAGGTGATCATTTCAGAGCTTTAAGATTTAACAGACCCGGTGGATTCAGACTTGCATGGGACCTGTAGTTCCTTCATTTTGGTCAATTTATCCCATTTGGAATGGGTGTATTTACAAAATGCCTGTACCCCCATTGTATCTTGGAAGTAACTAATTTGCTTTTGATTTTACAGGATCATCAGTGGAAGGGACTTGCCTTGTCTCTGATGAGACTTTGGACTGTGGACATTTGAGTTAATGCTGAAATGAGTTAACACTTTGAGGGACTGTTGGGAAGGCATGATTGGTTTTGAAATGAGAGAACATGAGATTTAGGAGGGACCAGTGGCAGAATGATAAGGTTTGGCTGTGTCACCACTCCAAATCTCATCTTGAATTGTAATAATCCCCACGTGTCATTGGAGGGGCCAAGTGGGGAGAATTGAATCACTGGGCAAGATCTTTCCTGTGCTGTTCTCATGATAGTGAATGAGTCCCATGAGATCTGCACATACCCTCTTGCCTGATGCCGTGTAAGATGTGTCTTGCTTCCCCTTTGCCTTCCACTGTGATTGTGAGGCCTCCTCAGCCATGTGTAACTGTGGATCAATTAAATCTCTTTTTTTAAATAAATCACCCAGCCTTCGGTATGTCTTTATTAGCAGCATGAGAACACAGTAATACAAATATAATATGTCTAAGCTATATGCCCTGCAATAAAACAAATAAGTTGCCTAATACTCAAAGAACTTCATGACTGAAGCTGAGTTGGAAGATCCTTCTGGTAACACTCTAGTATGATATTTGAAAGGGCATGTGTATTAGTCTGTTCTCATACTGCTATAAAAAACGACCCAATACTGGGTTATTTATAAAGAAAAGAGGTTTAATTAACTCACAGTTCCACATAGCTGGGGAGGTTTCAGGAAACGTTCAATAGTGGTAGAAGGGGAACAGGTGCGTTTTACATGGTGGCAGGTGAGAGAGAGTGAATGTGTGAACGAGGAACTTTCAGACACTTATAAAACCATCAGATCTTGTGAGAACTCACTATCATGAGAACAGTACGGTAGACACCACTCCCATGATCCAATCACCTCCTACCAGGTCTACCTCTTGACACATGGGGATTGTGGGGATTACAATTCAAGGTGAGATTTGGGTGAGGACACAAAGCCTAACCATATCATTCCGTCTTTGACACCCCCCAAATCTCATGTCCTCATGTGTCAAAACCAATCATGCCTTCCCATCAGTCCCCCAAAAGGTTGACTAATTTCAACATTAGCTCAAAAGTCCAAGTCCAAAGTTTCATTTGAGACAAGGCAAGTCCCTTCTGCCTAAGCCTGTAAAATCAAAAGCAAATTAGTTGCTTTCAAGATACAGTTGGGGTATAGGAAATGGATAAACGATCCTATTACAAATGAGAGAAATTAGCCAAAACAAAGAGCCTACAGGCACCATGAAAGTCTGAAATCCATTGGGGCAGTGACTAAATCTTAGAGCTATGAAATTATTTCCTTTGAACCACGTCTCGCATTTAGGGCATGCTGATGCAAGAGGTGGGCTCCCACAATCTTGGGAAGCTCCATTCCTGTGGCTTTGCAAGGTACAGCCTCCCCTCAATCCCCTGCTCCCTGGCTGCTTTCACTGGCTAGAGTTGAGTGTCTGTGACTTTTCCAGGTGCATAGGGCAAGCTGTTGGTGGACATACCATTCTAGAGTCTGGAGGGTGGTGGCCCCCTTCTTGAAGCTTCACTAGGCGGTACTCCAGTGGGGACTCAGGGTGAGGACTCCAACCCCACATTTTCCTTTTGCACTGCCCTAGCAGAGGTCCTCCATGAGGGCTCCAACACTGCAGCAAACTTCTGCCTGGACATCCAGGCATTTCCATACATCCTCTGAAATCTAGGCAGAGGTCCTCAAACCTCAATTCTTGACTTCCATGCACCCAGAGTCCCAACACCATGTGGAAGTCACCAAAAGTTGGGGCTTGCACCCTCTGAAGCAATGGCTTGAGCTGTACATTGACCCCTTTTAGCCATGGCTGAGATGGAGGTTGCCAAGTCCCAAGGCTGCACAGAGCAGCAGTGAGGCCCTTGTCCTCCTGTTCCACAAAATCATTTTTTCCTCCTAGGCCTCCTGGTCTGTGATGGAAAGGGACTACCAGGAAGGTCTCTGACATGTCCCGGAGATATTTTCCTCATTTCTTGGCTATTAACATTGTGCTCCTCATTACTCATGCAAATTTCAGAAGCTGGCTTGAATTCCTCCCCAGAAAATGGGTTTTTCTTTCTTACTACATGGTCAGTGTGATGGTTAATATTAAGTGTCAACTTGATTGGATTGAAGGATGCAAAGTATTATCCCTGAGTGTGTCTGTGAGAGTGTTGCTAAAGGAGATTAACACTTGAGTCAGTGGACTGGGAGAGGCAGACCCACCCTTAATCTGGGTTGGCACATTTTATCAACTGCCAGTGCAACTAGAATTAAAGTAGGCAGAAGAATGTGGAAGGAGCAGACAGGCTGCGGCTTCTGACCTCCATTTTTCTCCTGTGCTGGATGCTTCCTGCTCTCAAACATCAGATTCCATGTTCCTCAGCTTTTGGACTCTTGAACTTACAACAGTGGTTTGTCAGCAACTCTTGGACTGTTGACCACATACTGAAGGCTGCACTATCAGCTTCCCTATTTTGAGGTTTTGGGAATTGGACTGGCTTCCTGGTTCCTCAGCTTGCAGGTGGCCTATTGTTGGACTTTATCATGTGATCATGTGAGACAGTTCTCCTAATAAACTCTCCTTTGTATATTCATCTGTCCAATTAGTTCTGTCCCTTTAGAGAACCCTGACTTACACAGTCAGGCTGTAGATTTTCCAATCTTTTACACTCTGCTTCCCTTTTAAACATAATTTCCAATTTTAAACCATCTCTGTGTAAACACATAAGACTGAAGAATTTCAAAATCAGCCAGGTTACATCTTCAATGCTTTGCTGCTTAGAAATTTCTTCTGCCAGACACTTTAAATCATCTCTGTTAAGTTTAAAGTTCCCCAGATCTCTAGGGCACAAAATGCTGAAAGTCTCTTTGCTAAAGCAAAGCAAGAGTGACCTTTGCTCCAGGTCTCAGTAAGTTCCTCATCTCCATCAGAGACCACCACAGCCTGGACTTCATTGTCCACATCATTATCAGCATTTTGGTCAAAATCATTCAACAAGTCTTTGGGAAGTTCCAAACATTCCCACATCTTCCTGCCTTCTTCTGAGCCTGCCTGCTACCGAGTTCCTAAGTCACTTCCACATTTTCAAGCATCTTTAGAGAAAAACCACCCCACTACATTGGTACCAATTAACTGTATTAGTCCTTCCTCACACTGCTTTAAAGAGTTGCTTAAGACTGAGTAATTTAAAAAGAAAGAGGTTTAATTGACTCACAGTTCCTCATGTCTGGTGAGCCCTCAGGAAACTTACAATCATGGTGGAAGAGGAAGAGGTATGTCTTACATGGTGGCAGGCAAGAGAGAGCAAGTTTGTGAAAAAGAAACTGTCAGACACTTATAAAACCATCAAATCTTGTGAGAACTCACTTCCTGTTATGAAAAGAGCATGGAGGACACTGTCCCGATGATCCAATCACCTCCCACCAGATCTCTCTGTTGACACATGGGTATTATGAGGGTTACAATTCAAGATGAGATTGGGGGGACACAAAGTCTAACTGCATCAGCATGCTTCATCCCTTTATGGCCACTGTAGTCTTTCACACAGCAGTATTTTGAAGTATGTTCTTGGTTTAAATGGATACAGGGTCTTAAATATTGGAAATCAAAATCTTCATATGATTGAGCTAAAAGAGACCCTAGAGGGCATGAGATTAAAAACGACTGGAAACTTTTTTTCCTAATTCATAAGTCATCCCGCAGTCTAACCCGATAAGAAGCTTTACTGTTTTCTAATCACTCTATTGTGTATGTATGCTGGTAACCTATAACATCCTATGAAATTAATTTAATGAACTGAGTTTACAAAAACAAAAAATGAAAGTCTTTTTCAATTGGACATGTTGGACTGGGGATCCTATGGTTATTTCCAATTGCTCCTAGGGCTTTGTTTCTCAGTTGTGTGCATTCATGTCCATCAGCTTCCACAGCACTATGACAGTTCATACTCTTGTTGGAGTCCTAACTTGTCTAGCTAAACAAGGATTTCTAGCCAATGTTCAAACAGTAAACTTTTCCATTGAGCTCTGATCTATTAAATTTACCCCCCATTAGTTTTGTACTCAATAACAACATTTTTAAGCTCAATCTAGAAGTCAATTCATCCCCAAGACCACTTCTTAAACCTTTACTTTACATTCAATTTAGATTTACAGAAAAGTTTCAAAGCTAGTACAGATTTCCCATATACCCAACACCCAGTTTATTATTTGCATCTTACATTCATATGGCATTTGGCACAATTAATAAACCAATATTGATATATGTCACTGGTAATTAAAATTTATGCCTTATTTAGGCTTCTTTACACTTTACCTAACATTTTTTTCTTTTCCAGAAAAAAAGAAAAACCTAACATTTTTTTCTTTTTCAGTTCCAGAGTTACAACTATGCAGATTGCAGAATGCAATTCATACTCATCTTGACTATGACTGTTTCTCAGATTTTTTTTTAAATTTTTTTTTTTTAGAGCTTGATAGTTTGAGGAGTGCTGGTCAGGTATTTTGCAGAATATCCCTCAGACAGAATTTATCTGATTATTTCATCACGATTAAACTGGGATTATGAGATTTTAGGAGGGAAACCATGAAGGTAAACAACACTTTCATCGTGTTACAGCAAGTGTACATATTATCAACATGATTTATCACTGTTGATGATATTGGCCTTGATCAACTGGATGAGGTAATGTTGGTCAGATTTCTCCACTGCATCTCAGTCTTTTTTTTTAATCCCCCCTGTTTGTTCTATATTCTTTGTAAGAGAGTCACTATGAGCAGCCCACACTTAAGAAGTGGAAAATTATCTACCACCTACTTGAGGATGAAGTATCTACATAAATTATTTAAAATTCTTGTGCATGGGAGATTTGTCTATTATCTCTCACTTATTTACTCAATAATTTATCTATATCAGTATGGACTCATGGATATTTATTTTATAATTTGAGCTATAACCCAATACTATTTTATTTACTTTTTTGTTGTTGTTCAAGTCGTACAAGTTTTGGCCATTGAGAAATCTTTCAAGTGCCTCCTATATCCCTTTGACATACTCCCATCATTATGGTTTGTTTGTTTGCTTGTTTTATATATTTTTACTTGCTGGCCGTACAATACATTCTAGCCTTATCATGTATATTTCCTGCCCAGTCCTAGGATCTGTCATTTTTCCAAGGAAACCTAGTTCCTTTTTTTGGAGAATGGTGAGAGAAATCAAGACCTTGCTACTAGTTAAACTCATTGCTTTCAGGCCCTTTCAGCTGATAAAGTAAAAATGAAAAAACTGTGTACATATACACATATCTTTGCATAGTTCTCTCTCTCTCTTTCTCTCCCATCTGAATTTATATTAAGTTTGAACTGATGTCTTCAACTCTAAGCCATGACTGTATGAATTATTCATGTCTTCTCTTGCTTGTCTATAACCTCCCACTCCAACAGTGAGAAATCTGGCTCCCACCTTCCACCACCCATTTATTTAATTGTTCAATTCCAGTATACATCTATTGTGGTTTCAGAATTGTTAACTGTTATCCTCATGGGAAAAATATTATACTCTAGGGTATAATATTTATGCACAATTCCTTTTGCCTTTAGCCTTCAGACTCCATTCATTTTTAGTAACGTAGGTCAGCATCTTTCCCTCACCTCCTTCAACTGAGGTTGTTTTACATTTGTAATGTGGTTAGATAATTTATGATCACATTCTGCATTGCATCCTGTAATCTTGACTTCTTAAATTTAAAAGATGACTTCTTAAAATAAAAAAATGCATACATTAATGTTCACTCTTCATGTCATAAAGTTCTGTGGATTTTGACAAATGCACAGTCTCTCATATTCCCCATGAAGGCGTCATACAGAATATTTTTCTTACTCTAAAATTTCCCATATTTCATCTATTCAAACTTTCCACACTCCGTAAGACTAAGTTTTCAAATTACACTTTTCTTCTATCTAACCATCATTTTTCTCTTGGAATATTTTACATATAAAGGTGACCTACAGGTCAATTTCTGGTAGAGAAATAGTGTTAAAATGAAAAATTTTTCTAACTGAATGATCTTGTATTTGCCTTTATATGAGTAAGACTGAAGAAAATCTTCATGCCCTGTTATGATCAATACCAAAATACTTTGTTTGCTTTTTTGCATGTCTTTACTCTAAATAATTCTAAAATACTTAATGAACACTTTGAAACAGATGTGTTGGTCTATGAGTATTAGGTTAGGAAATAATGATAAAGAGTTACAACTATGCAGACTGCAGAATGCTAGTATTAGGGAGTAAAATACAGCAGCCACCATATGTATTATTAACAACTCAGAGACCTGTAATAAATTATCAAATTTCAAAGTAAAGCAGCAGATCAGAATCAGAAAGAATTCTGAAAACTAAACAAATGCTGATTCAAACATCTAGTTGCATAGGCACTAGGAAATCAATGAAGAACAGATGAAGAACAGAAAAAAAGGCAGCAGATCCTGTCCTATCTACCTAACCAGATTTTTCCCTCGGTCTAGAAGTCGTAATGTGCTTTGGGTTAGATTAAAAATCAAGTATCAAGTACAGAATCTGAGATTTGAAGTTGATAGTAGTAAGTAGTGTTGGAAAATGAGTAGTTGGGAAAGAAGACAGCTCCTGACTGGCTATTAAATTCTATTATTTCATACTCATTTAGGAGAAAAAACTTACAAAATAATTTTGTAGCTAAGCTATAGGTTGAAAACCTGGTCACCTTCCTTTTTAATTCAATTAAATTCAATAAACATTTCTGGAATTGGTACTATATTTCAGAGACTGCCCTGAGTGCTGGGTATATAAGGATGCCAGTTGATGGTTTTTAAGGAGCTCATGGCTTCACGAGGAGAGGCAGATCAGAAAACATTGCTCTGGGTGTCAGGAATACTTTTCCTCACGGTAATTCCCCTCAGCTGAGTTTGGAGCTGTTACTCACAGTTCACCAGAAAGTTAGGACTGAGAGGAAGCAAGGCTATTCCAGTAAAATGGAGAGCATTGGCCAAGTCCAGCAGGTCAGGATGAAGGCACGTACCTATGAAGGGAGTGGTACACAGCCAACTATAGATAGATTTAGAATATTGTCACCATTTGGGGAAATTAGGAGAGAGGCTGAAAAAGTAGGATATTACTATGTTATGAAAGAATGACAGGCTATACTGAAGGACTTGGCCTTCATCTTGAAGGCCAGTGATCCACACTCCCTGGCTCCACCCCTAGAGATCTTGACTCACATAAAGTGGGGTGAAGCCTCAAATTTAAAAGTATGGTAAGGATGAAGAAATTTTGCAGCAATGACACTTAGTAAAGCCTTATAAGTAGTACTGTTTTAGAAGTTTTCTATACTGAGACCATATTTTTTACTTTATATATTATGATTGAGAAATACGTTTAGTTTTGTAGGAAATATAAATTATTATTTTGTAATTGGTAGTATAAAAGGATATGTGTTTCTGTGTGTGTATAAATGTGTGCATATCACTATTCAGTTCCTTGTTGTTTGATTATGTGTGTGTGTGTGTGTGTGTGTGTGAGAGTGTGTGTGTGTATAAAATTTTAAAACTTTTGGTCCAAGGTGGAACTAATGAGAAGCTAATAAATGCATACTTTGTAATATGTAACTAAACTAACCTTTTATTTGACATTCATTTTTATTTTAAGGTCATATAGTATACTGTAATTAGGCACATTGCACCAGCCCATTCAATGAATCTTTATTCAAGCCTCACAAATTGAGAGAAATCAATGACTCCATATGACCAAATGGCTAACGCAAGATGTTTGGTATATGGCTATCAGTTCAAAATCTATAATAGGTGAGAGACCAAAGCTTGTTGGTTTATATAGACATCTAGACCAAATTTTCTTTGTATTTTATTTTGGCTTTACAAATATAAGCTTTGACATTTGAATCTTCAATTCTTTTTGCACTACTATTTATTTTTTTTTTACTGACACTAGGAAAATATGTCTGTTTACTGTAGAATAAATACGGTTTCCTTAAAACATTTTAAAAACATGCAAAAGTTCATGTTTTATAATGTTAGGAGGGTTTCTTTAGGTAGGAGTTCTGCATTTCAGAGGAGCCATATATGACACAAACAGTGCACAATTGGGAACACTAGCTGATAATGATATGATCATTTTTGGCAGGCTCTTCATGTAGTTCTGGCAGAAATGTAGTGATACATTAGTCATTTTCACAGAGAAGATACGGGTCCATGCCAGTCTCCTCTTTGGGGTGCCATCTGTACCATTTTTGTCAGTAAATTCAAAAAGAAAATATATCCATTGATGGGTACTATTTCTGTTTTTTAATCATTGTTTGAAGCAAACTATACCATTCTTAGAATAAAACAATGAGTACACATAACTATAATTGCTTCTGGGCATTCTTTACTAATGGAATACCCATATCAAAATTACTCCAACAAATTTTAACACTTCCTTTTAATTTAAATTGTCCACAATTTACTGTCTCTGGAGCTCTTCGTATATAAGAGGAGACAGTGAATTCTACTTTTTGTTTTATTAATGATGGAGCAACTCACTTGACTCTCATTGTTTTGGTTCCTTCATCTGTAAATATAGTAATAAGGACAAGCAGTATTTGAATAAAAAAGGGCTGTATTTCTGTTAAGGTTAGCAACAAGTAAATTTATTCTAAACCTAAATGTTGGTTGTAATGTATGGAGGCAGGCCATTCAAAGTTTGCAGACTTACTTTGACTAAATGTCTATGTTAATATTATAAATTTAATACAGATTATAAATTTGTTGAAGAGAAGGGTTGTATGTTATTCATGTTTTGAACATATTAAACACTCAATAGATATTCATTGTGCTGAATTGAAGCACAGATGGACTTGCTATAATGACTTAATGGGATCTTCTGTTAAGGAGAGGAGTTAGCAGACGTACATTGGTATAAAATAGGATTGGAAAGAATGGTTTCTTACTGTTGATATTTTTGGTATGTATGAAAAGGAAACTATTACTTACCTTCAGATTGAATTCAGAAATGTGGTTTTGCTGAACTGGTTTGGGGTCATTACAGAAGGTGTTCTTCAGAATAATGAGTATTGCATAAATGACCAGTCCATAAATATAGTTGAATTTTCTTCATTCAACTACTAGTAGCTAAAGAGAAATAACACTTATTAATAATTAAAATATATTGAAAGCTTGCTTCGCACAAGGCATATTAAACATTTTGCCTCTATTACCTAATTTGATCCCTCAATTACCCTTTGAGATACATACAATTCTTATTTTCATTTTACCAATGGGTAAAATGAATCCTGACATATTTTAGTACTATCATCCTCCTTGCAGTGAATAGCTTTAAGATATACATCTTATTTCTATTACAGGTCCCTGAGTATAACTGTAGCTTGCTAATATGTATAAAAGGCCGCATTTTGTTGTCCAAATCTACTAGTGAGAGACCGGATGTTTTACCAGTTAAGAATAGACAAAATCCTGAGATATGGTAATACCCCATTAATTAAGTATAATTGAGAAAACACTTTCTTTGATATTTTAGGCTGTAACAGCATAGCATTTCTAATCTTGTAGCTAAGACCTTCTACCTCATCTAAAGGGAAGCCCAGTTTCTGACTATTTGTGATTTCTTTAGATAACCCTGACGGCCAACTTCTTCCTCCAGCCTTAAGAATAAACAAATGAAAAATAAATGTATTAGATATGGTTTTCCAAATGCCTGGAGAGTAGTGTTTCTGTAGCTACCTATATAAATAGATGCTCCTTTGGTATGTGCAAATAATGGCCTCAGAGCACCTTGGGACTGGGATGAAATCTCACAAGAGATGCATTGTAGTACACCCTGTATATTCATTATAGCACATTTGTCTAGAAAGATGGCAGACAGAGACATCAAAGTAGTGAGTGTTTTGTTTGGTAGGTTTTTAAGATGCCAAATGTCATTCCCTCATTCTGCCATGGCCACTACCCCCAGTATATTTGCTATTGTTTAGAATTATGTGCAGTTGTATACCTAAGGATACTTTCAGCACATTTTCTCTTTGTTTCTCCAAAATGAGAGTAAAACTTGGAAGTGGTTACTCTTCCTTCTGAAATCTAAAGCCATATTACATATCCTATAATGGTGCAGTAAAATTATCCATACTCAGCCTAAGCTACACCTTAGGTCAGAAAAATAATGAAAATTACTAAATCTTCACTGGGTATACTATCATTTTACACATTGTGCAAACTACTTTCGTAAAGTCGTTTTTTAATATTATGAAAGTGTCTACCGATAATTTATCAAAATTACCCTATAGTAAACAAGATGCAATAGCAAATTTTCCTTTGTAACACAGAAAAAGAGTAAATGTACATTTAAAAATTCACTACCTTGCAAGCATGGGTCATTTTAAATTCCCCTTTTAGTAGGTAAGTCCATCTCTTCTCCATTGTTCAAAATTCCATTAACTCTGTGCTTCTTCCTTCATTCAGTAGCTCCTGAAAATTTTCCCTGTAGACCACACTTGAAAGAAAAAGGCCTTGCTTTTATTTCTGATTATGATTCTTAAGTCTGGAATGCATTTTGAAGTGAATAAGGAATATTTTTGTTGTTTAATCATGAAGTTGAAGAAATTAGGTTTTCCTGTCATGAAAAGCCTGTGTAATTTCAAGTGCTTGTGTGTCTTCTCAAATATTTATGCCACCTAATTTATTTATCCATTAGGTTGGCCCTTGATCTGGATTTCCACCATCACATATCTCTTCATTCCTGATGTGTATCTGGCTTACACAAAAAACACGAGAGAACAAAAGATTTAAGAGAGAAGATGAAGTTTCAGAAGTGTAAGCATTCCCAGGAGACCTTACTTTGATGTTTTGACATTCTGTCTTCCCGAGGGAGAAGACAGGTTGAAGAGGGATATAAAGAATTTTATAATGTTAAATTTTTTTTTAAATGGTAAACTTAATGGGCCTCATACTGATACTCTGTAAGTAATACTCCATGTAATAATTATTTTTCCAAACATATTTCATTATTACTTAAATCAATCATAGAAATGTCTTAAGATTCTATGTTCAATTCCAACTTAAAAATAAATTACTATATACATAAGCAGAATATATATGGAAAATAAAAAAGAAATTACTATAGTTTCTAATTATCTTAAAGAATGTACTGATTTGCTGTTGCAGGAGGATAAGGTTAGAGGAAAATGATACGTGGAAAACTCGAAAGGATAATCTAAATTTTACTCTATTCTTTTAAAGATCCCAATTTGAAGATGATCAATCAATATAGTATAGTTACAGAATAATAGAATAGCAGACTTTTCATTAATAAATAAACTTTCTAAATTGCAAATATTGCCATTACTGACTAAATAATAATTAAATTTGTCATTATTGAAAATGTCATCATCGCCTACACATTTCATAAATCCTTTGTGTGATTTCTCAAGACTGAAGTTAGTTTTAACTTACATGGCATATGTTTCTTTAGTGATTATTTATTTATTTATATTTATTTACTTATTTTTTGAGATCCAGTCTCGCTCTGTCACCCAGGCTGGAGTGTAGTGGCGTGATCTCAGCTCACTGCAAGCTCCGCCTCCTGGATTTACGCCATTCTCCTGCCTCAGTCTCCCAAGTAGCTGGGACTACAGGCGCCTGCTACCATGCCCGGCTAATTTTTTGTGTTTTTAGAAAAGACAGGGTTTCACCGTGTTATCCAGGATGGTCTCTATCTCCTGACCTCGTGATCCACCCGCCTCTGTCTCTCAAAGTGCTGGGATGCACCCGGCTACTGATTATTTTAACCCATGTTGAAACACAGAGGAATTTTTCAATGCGTGAAAATATGAGTCAAAAGAAAACGATATTGGAGAGTATAATGTTTTCGTACATTGAGTAATGACGATGAAAACTAGCTTATAAAAATTCAAACTACATTTTGTGTAACTATTCTACAGCTAGAATCTTGAGAATCATAGTACCCACACAGTGGGAGAGTACAAATGAGGAAGTATGCAGACGTCTGCTATAAGAACAGAACAGCCAACACACTATATGATGGAAAGGAGCAAAATGAAGTACAGATGATAAGTGGTGCTTAACTTTATTAAGCCAAGTGAACACTATTACTGAAAGTCTGTATCTAACAAAGGCAAATTACTTTGCTGTAATCACGTTCATGAGCTGCCTTGTGGCTGCCAGTCAGGGCCTGCCACTCATCTAAAGGAAATGAAAGCCTTGGAAATGTTAATTAGATGTTACAGTCTGATCAATATTGAAGAACCTTTAATTTATAAGTTTCCACCATTTTCTTTGCAATGTCCTCATGTGTTTATAAGAACAAAAGCCATGGAATTGTGGCAAAATTAAAAGGTCAGTCTGCTACATAAATTCCTTTGAAATCTTGACCTGTGTAGTCACATATATCTAAATGGAAATCTATCAGTTATCTCACTGGGAAATATTTCTAAAATATCAGTGAATAATTAACTTGGCCTTACATCAGAAAATCTATTTCCTGATCATAGATGTTTCTTTAATTGAAGATAACATGTAATTTTGGCTTTATTTAGGTAGAACAATTCCTATTTGTGGTATTCTGGTAGAACCCTGCCTGGCGGTAAAATCAATAAAGCTTCACCCTCTACACTACTAAAATTCTTCAATTTGAAATTCTTTCCTACCTTTAGGTCACAAATATACAGCCATCTAGGGAGAGGTAACAGGTGAGGCTGCATTCTTCAACATTTTTAAGTATGAATGTGTTTATCAAATCCTTCTTCACAAGCACTTTGGATGAGACCTCAGAAGAGGTGGGCTTATAGAAAGTATTACTACTTCAGAGAAGGATAAAACAGTCTAAGAGGAGAATGTTAAATGTCTGAAACAACAACAGAATAACATAAGTTTCTGCCTATAACTTCCTTTCATTTTGGTAATATACATCAACATTCCTATTAAGAAAGCAATGACAGAACCTGTTAATCACAGATTATTTTATTGTAATTTATATGAATTAAAACACAAACTACCAATAATTTGTCTTCTACTTAGAGAACATGGAAAAAAATTTTAAATCTCAATTAATGACTGGTGGAAAGTGGAGGGAAAGTTCAGATACACAGTTTCTCTTTTCTTCCCTTTGTTTGGGTTGACTTTTAGGTAGGTGCTTTAGAAGTGACCAAGAAAAGGTAGTTTTCTTACAAAAAAAAAAATGAGGCATAACAATTGACATTTTGAGTCCCTGGGAATAGTTGTATGAAATCTTAATCAGGTCATTGGTGACTTTTACTATCAAATTTTTCTACAGCTTATAGAATTTCTGATTCACAACCAAAGTATCCAAAATTACTGCTTATTCTTGTTTTTCCCACATTTGAGCTTTTAAAAAGGGTAGTTTATGCTCATTTTCTACACTTTTCTACCTTCTATTTACCTTAAACTTGCTGTGTTCTGGTTTCTTTCCCCACCACTCCACCGAAACTGCTCTCAGTAATGTCACTGTTGATTTCTAACTTGACAACTTCAATAGATGCTTTCAGTATCCTCTCTGTGACATTTGAAGCGGCTATCCCCTCCCTTCTTGATATTACCTCTTCAGTTCTATGACTCACTGTTGGTCTCATCTTCTCTTAGTTTTTTGCTACCTAAAGGATTAAATCTTAGGCTACCTCAGGGGCCCTTCTTCTTTCACTCATTACATTTGGGTATACTTTAGAATTCCATTTCTGTTCTTCATATTCTATGTATGTTCTTAGATGATTACCCATTCTTAAGACATGCCCACTATTTATATTAATTACTTCTAATAATCCAGCAAACGGAGTCTGGAGGATCACCTTCTCTAAGTCCAGAGGTGAAAACTGCCTGGGGAATGGAACCAGGGACAATGGAGAATAACAGCACACTGTCTCTATAGCCTGTAGCAGAGATTTGCTTCAACCCGTCATCTCCTTTCACTGACTATGTGCCAGGCATTGTAAGAAAAATTGTATATGGAAGGTTATATAAAATAAATCAAAATGTCATGATATTCTACTTGTCTCACATAAATCTACCCATAGCAGTGATTGAATAACCATTTGCTAATTGTTTGGGTCTACTAAATAGGTCATAGGAAGTTCATCTGGTCTAGAAACTTCCTAGTATTACTCAAGAATAATAAAAATAAAAAAGAGAGACAAGAGCAGATGCTGTTGTCGAGATCATGCCAAGAAAATGTAAAGCTTTGAAGCTTTTCATTTCCTGGTAACTACCACCATTACCTCTTCAGATTTCAAATTGAATGTTTGTCAGTATTAAGTCAAAGAGACAAACTGTTCATGCTACAAATTCATCGTATTCTATAGGTGTACATGACAAATGCATCTGAGAATGGTATCTTCAGGATAAACCTTTAGGCAATTAGCTTTAAATAAATTATTTTGTTGGTGTGTTACGGGACCCTCACTTAATGAAATTCATAGGATGTGACCACTCAGATTATATTCTTCAGTGATCTATGGATCAGTGTATTACTGTGGATCAATATGACTAAGTTACATGTTTCCCCGAAGACCTGTTTTCTCTAGGGTGCAGTTAATTTAGGAAAGAAAATACTAAGGGATTAAAATA